>NC_086449.1:666131351-667388851 GCF_028390025.1 Pseudophryne corroboree | reverse complement strand
TATATATATATATGTTATGCACACCAGTGCCTGCAGGAAAGTACTGGTGTCAGGACTGTTATGCACTCCAGTGCCTGCAGGAATGTACTGGTGTTTGAACTGTTATGCAAAACAAATGGACTCACAGACAGACTAGGGAATATGACATAACGTACACAGAAGGTGGTAGGGTAACAAAATACACACAACGTGAACAGAGAAGCCCAGAGGCTAAGGAACTGGGTATCTCCCTTGTATTAGAACTGCTCAGATGTGAAAAGCAAGATGTTGTGTTTTAATACATAGAAAACCCGAAATGCTGTTGCTAAGGGCAACAGCAAAACCCTAAAGGGTTACCAACGGGTGTGGCAGTAAACTCCTTAGTCAGAGATGGAATGATAGACACAAGGAGATTCTCCACAATCCTAATTCTCACTTGCAGTGCACAGGTTCGGTTTACTGCCACTAAACTGACCCCTGACACCTAGCACAGTGAGACAGGATTAGACAGGCAAGTCTTAGAATACAGCCGCAAACTTGCTAAGTTCACAGAGTAGTAACAGAACCCCGGCAAGCTAAACGACTGACTCCAGTCTTACTGCTAGGTCTGGATTGGCAGAGTGTAATACCAAATCCCCAGGCCTATTTGCAGTAAGCAACAAACAAATACAAAGCTACACAGTACTGGCTAACTTTCAGAAACTGACTAACCAACAAAGATTCAGCAGCATCTGCTTACCCTGAAAAGAGGCCTTATAAAGCAGGTGCTGTCCACGCCCCACTCAGACCTCACAGACTGTGAGCACAAAAACCAGCACCGGATCCCCTGCCATGCACAGAGCCTATAACCACTGCACAGCAAAAGACCCGAACCGGAGTATCAGCTGCGCTCAGGTTACTCCGCTAGCACTTGTCTCCCGGTTGCCATGACGACGTGGCAGCACAGGGCAGGAGACCCTAACAGTACCCCCCCTCTGACGAGGGGTCAAAGAACCCCTACCACCGGGTTTATCGGGGAACTGCGAGAAGAAAGAGCGTATCAGTCTGGGGGCATGAAGATCACAACTGCGCACCCACGACCGCTCCTCCGGGCCATACCCCTTCCAGTGCACCAAAAATGACAGCCGACCCCGAACCACCTTGGAGTCCAGAATCCTTTCAACAACAAACTCCCTCTGGCCACGTATCAGAAGAGGGGAAGGTCTTCCACTGGAAGAAGGATTACTAATCGCCCGTTTTAAAAGGGAACAATGAAATGTTTTATTGATACCCAAAGAACGGGGCAGATCTAACTGAAATGCCACCGGATTGATAACCCTGGTGATCTTATAAGGGCCGATGAACCGGGGGCCTAACTTATGAGATGGCTGTCTCAACTTCAAATTCTTGGTAGACAACCAGACGAAGTCTCCTAATTTGAAGCTGCAGGGTCTTTTCCGCTTATCAAAAACCCTTTTGGTCACTAATGACACAGACACAAGGGCTTTCTTCACTTTCCGCCAAATACCTCTAAGGACCGAAACCACAGAGGAACCACCAGGCGTGGAGTCCAGGGGGTCAAAAGAATTGGCCTTAGGATGATGCCCATACACACAAAGGAAGGGAGAGATCCCTGTAGCAGAGTGAGCCGCGTTGTTATAGGCAAACTCCGCCATGGACAGATGAGCAACCCAGTCAGTCTGACACTTGGAGACATAACACCTGAGGAACTGCTCCAAGGACTGGTTCACCCTTTCAGTCTGCCCATTAGACTGCGGATGGTAGCCCGACGACAAGCTGACAGAAATCTGGAGATCGGAACAAAATGCCCTCTAGAATTTGGCCACAAACTGGGATCCGCGGTCAGAGACCACATCAAGTGGCAACCCGTGGAGACGCACAACATGCAGCATAAATAATTCAGACAGGCGTCTGGCCGATGGCAGCCCAACCAGTGGAACGAAGTGCGCCATCTTCGAAAACCTGTCAACGACAACCCAGATGGCTGTCATCCCCGAGGATTTGGGCAAGTCCACCACAAAATCCATTGAAATGTGGGTCCATGGCTTAGATGGGATAGAGAGTGGATGTAGTGGGCCAACAGGAACCCCTCTAGGAGTCTTATTTCGGGCACAGATGTCACATGCCCGAACCCACTGATCCACATCCTTAGCCACCGAGGGCCACCACACCGCCCTAGATAGCAACTCCCGAGTTCTGGCAATACCCGGGTGACCTGCAGACTTCTTGGCATGGAATTCCAGGAACACTCGCTGTCTTAACCTAGGAGGCACAAACAAAAGACCTACCGGAAGGTCTGGAGGAGCCTGCTCCTGTGCTCTAAGGACTAATGATAAGAGGTCCTGGGTAATGCCCACTTTAATACATGATGGGGAAACAATGGGCAACGGCTCCTCGGTGGTCTCCTGGATTGGAGCAAAACTCCGCGAGAGCGCATCAGCCTTGATGTTTTTTGACCCAGGGCGATATGTTATCAAAAAATTAAAGCGAGCAAAAAACAAAGCCCATCGTGCCTGCCTGGCATTGAGACGCTTCGCTGACTCTAAATATGCCAGATTCTTATGGTCAGTGAGAATTGAGACCACAAACTTAGCCCCCTCAAGCCAGTGTCTCCACTCCTCGAGTGCATCCTTAATAGCCAACAATTCCCGGTTACCCACGTCATAATTCATCTCGGCAGGCGAAAATTTACGGGAAAAGTAAGCACAGGGATGAAGGCGATTATCTGACACTCCCATCTGAGAAAGCACTGCCCCAATACCCATCTCAGAGGCATCCACCTCCACCACAAAAGGACGCTCTGGATCTGGGTGTCGCAGCACCTTGGCCGAAACAAATGCCCTTTTGAGACGGGCAAAAGACGCTTTAGCCTCACAAGACCAGTGAGCAACATCCGCCCCTTTCTTAGTGAGTGCCACCAAGGGCGCCACTATAGACGAAAATCCAGCGATAAATCGTCTATAAAAATTCGCAAAGCCCAGGAAACGCTGAAGCGCCTTCAAACTAGTGGGCTGCACCCAATCCAGGACTGCCTGTACCTTGGAACCCTCCATTTGGAAACCTTCTGGGGAGATAATATATCCTAGAAATGCGATTTGCTGAACTTCAAATTCGCACTTCTCCAGCTTCGCCCCAAGCCGGTGGTCTCTGAGTTTCTGGAGGACTAAGCGTACATGCTTCCGATGTTCCTCCAGGGAATGGGAGAAGATTAGGATGTCATCTAAGTATACAACTAAGAATCTATCCAAATATTCCCTGAGCACATCATTCATGAAATCCTGGAAGACTGCCGGGGCATTACAGAGCCCAAAAGGCATCACCAAATATTCATAATGCCCCGAGTGGGTATTAAAGGCAGTCTTCCATTCATCCCCCTCTCTTATTCGGATTAGATTGTACGCACCGCGTAGGTCAATCTTAGAAAAAATGGTGGCAGTACGAAGCTGGTCAAACAAGACCGAAATGAGAGGCAGTGGGTATGAGTTTTTAATCGTGATACGGTTCAATTCCCTGAAGTCGATGCAGGGTCGCAACGAACCGTCCTTTTTACCCACGAAGAAGAACCCCGACCCAACTGGAGACTGTGAAGGTCTGATAAATCCCTTAGCCAAGTTCTCCTGAATGTACTCTGCCATAGCCCGAGTCTCAGGACGTGACAGGGAGTACAACCTGCTCTTGGGAAGCTTAGCATTTGGCAACAAATCAATGGCACAGTCATAGGAGCGATGGGGAGGTAGTACCTCTGCAACTTTTTTGGAGAACACGTCCGCAAAATCTGCATAACACCCTGGCAATCCTGGCAAACTTAGCTGCGAGAACCTGACTGGAAGGCTCAAGCAACTCCTGAAACAATCAGTACTCCAACTAAGAATCTCCCCAGAGACCCAGTCAAATTGAGGATTGTGGGCCCTTAACCAGGGTAACCCCAACACCAATGGGGCAAAAGTACAGACAGTCACATAAAAGGACAATTTTTCAGAGTGTGTGGCTCCAATAAACAAAGAAATCTGGCTAGTGCAAGAGGTAATTTTACCTTGGGATAATGGTTCCCCGTTTAACCCACAAATCTCAATTTCCGATGCCAAGGGTACTAAGGGAACAGAGTGTTTCAGGGCGAATTGGCGGTCCATAAAAACCCCGTCGGCCCCACTGTCCACAAAGGCCTCAGTCTGGACAGTTTGACCGAGGATCTTCAAGGTCACCGGAATGATAAAAGTCTTCTTGGGAAATTCTGACTTCTGGCCTGACAGGATATTTCCCATCACCCTCAGGCCCTGAAGTTTTCCGGCTTTTCTGGGCATGATACTACCACATGACCTTTATTCCCACAGTACAAACACAACCCCTGCTGTCTCCTCCGCATCTTCTCACGCGAGGAGAGGCGGGTAGCCCCAATCTGCATAGGCTCCTCGGAAAATTCCTCAGAGTCTGAGGTTCCCTTGGGAAGGAAGGAAATCTCAGTCTCCCTTTCAAGCCTACGCTCTCTCAGCCGTCTATCCACCCGGATGGATAACTGCATGAGCTGATCCAAGCTATCAGGCAAGGGATGTTGTACCAGTTGGTCCTTTATCTGGTTAGAAAGACCTCTTCGGTACTGGTGTCTCAGGGCTGGGTCATTCCACTGGGTATCATGGGCCAACCTCCGAAACTCCGTACAGTAAACCTCAACTGGCCTTCGCCCTTGCTTAAGGATCGAAATCTGAGCCTCGGCTGAGGCCGTCTTGTCAGGGTCATCATACAACATGCCCAGTGCCGTAAAAAAAGCATCAACACTTTTAAGCGACGGACAGTCAGGCTGCAACCCATATGCCCAGACCTGTGGGTCTCCTTGTAGCAAGGAAATCACTATGCCCACCCGCTGAATCTCCGACCCAGAAGACTGAGGCCTAAGCCGGAAG
The DNA here is from genome assembly GCF_028390025.1 of Pseudophryne corroboree. NCBI lineage: Eukaryota > Metazoa > Chordata > Amphibia > Anura > Myobatrachidae > Pseudophryne > Pseudophryne corroboree. The sequence continues at coordinate 667,383,974 of NC_086449.1, read as the reverse complement.
TATAGCTTGCAGCTCTCCTTGAAACAAAAGAACTGCGAGCGATCTCCAGAAAAACGATCCGGGAGATTTACTTTCGGCTCCTTAACCCCTGCAGGTGCTGCTGCTGCGGGAGCTCCGCCAGCAGCCTGGGAGGTGTGCATTTTAATGGACAAATCATTACATTTTTGAGTCAGGACCTGCACCTGATCAACCACCTGTTGCAACGTATTTTGAGGGGTATGCTCCATATTCCCACAAAATTTCAACAGGAGTATTGGGCTGCTGAATATGTTATGCACACCAGTGCCTGCAGGAAAGTACTGGTGTCAGGACTGTTATGCACTCCAGTGCCTGCAGGAATGTACTGGTGTTTGAACTGTTATGCAAAACAAATGGACTCACAGACAGACTAGGGAATATGACATAACGTACACAGAAGGTGGTAGGGTAACAAAATACACACAACGTGAACAGAGAAGCCCAGAGGCTAAGGAACTGGGTATCTCCCTTGTATTAGAACTGCTCAGATGTGAAAAGCAAGATGTTGTGTTTTAATACATAGAAAACCCGAAATGCTGTTGCTAAGGGCAACAGCAAAACCCTAAAGGGTTACCAACGGGTGTGGCAGTAAACTCCTTGGTCAGAGATGGAATGATAGACACAAGGAGATTCTCCACAATCCTAATTCTCACTTGCAGTGCACAGGTTCGGTTTACTGCCACTAAACTGACCCCTGACACCTAGCACAGTGAGACAGGATTAGACAGGCAAGTCTTAGAATACAGCCGCAAACTTGCTAAGTTCACAGAGTAGTAACAGAACCCCGGCAAGCTAAACGACTGACTCCAGTCTTACTGCTAGGTCTGGATTGGCAGAGTGTAATACCAAATCCCCAGGCCTATTTGCAGTAAGCAACAAACAAATACAAAGCTACACAGTACTGGCTAACTTTCAGAAACTGACTAACCAACAAAGATTCAGCAGCATCTGCTTACCCTGAAAAGAGGCCTTATAAAGCAGGTGCTGTCCACGCCCCACTCAGACCTCACAGACTGTGAGCACAAAAACCAGCACCGGATCCCCTGCCATGCACAGAGCCTATAACCACTGCACAGCAAAAGACCCGAACCGGAGTATCAGCTGCGCTCAGGTTACTCCGCTAGCACTTGTCTCCCGGTTGCCATGACGACGTGGCAGCACAGGGCAGGAGACCCTAACAATATATATATATATATATATATATATATATATATATACACACACACACACACACACACACACACACAGTATTATATATATATAAATTATTATTTTTTTTATCCTGACACTCAGCAAAAATTTGCAATTGGCATCAGTGTCCTATACAATTCTCAACATGCCAGCTAGCGTGAAAGATTGGTCGACACTCAAGGATTTGAAAGTATATTGTAAACAAAGTTACAAAATTTGAGTGTGGATTATTAGATCTACACTAAAAAGGTCTACAGTCAATAGGTTTGCTACTAATGGTAGACATGCATTAGGTTGACATGGTCAAAAGGACGACATAGAGCAAGTAGACAGTGGAAAAGGTCAATAGGGTCATAAGGTCAACAGGGTGTAACGATTTCTAGAGTTCTCTGTGTGTGCGTGCTTGGAAAGATGTCAGCTGAAGCCAGATGAAAATTAAGTAAAGTTTATTGTGGAAAAAGTGGTGGTAAAAATAAATATAAACTGGATGCTTGATTACATGGAACAAAACACGATAAATGGAATATTTCAGGTTAAACATAGATGCAAAATAAACATGAAGAAATCCGGGTTTAAATCAAGCAGGGGAAAAATAACATACCAAAAATGAAGTGATCAGGCAGGAATGGAAACAAACTGCAAATAATAGTCCAGAAATGTAGATGTTGAACTGGCAGGGTAAGAAGTCCAGAAGCAAGGCACATGCGTTTTAGCAAACTGCAGGGAAGTCTCCAAGAAGCAAATAAGGCAGAATCTGGACAGGGTTACTGGAGAGAGCCCAGTCTCACTCCATACGGAACCGCAATGATCTGCAACTAAGTGCCTGTGAGCTGGAGTTAAATAGCAGCAGGGTGTTGGGCTCCAGGTGCACACAATCAGGTAATTACCCTGCAGAGGCAGTGTGCAACTGCCATTCAGACCTGAGGCAACAAGTGAGACCCCTAGAGGCAGGAATGAGGTAATGCAAGGCAAAACAAAACACAAATATTCCTAACATTATCCCCCCCTTAAACAGGCGGATTCCAGACGCCTCAAAGTTCACCTTCTCTTCTTTTTTCCTTTTTTCTTTCTGGGTTGCCTAACCCTATTTGAAGGTGTCACAAAGACACTATTAGGCAATACAGGTCCATCAAAAACGAGTCTCGGATCATCCAGAAGCTCACTCTCAGAGTCGGAGCCACCACCCAGCGGTAGACCTGACCTCTTATTTTCCTGGATGGAATCAAGAGCGGATGGTAAACTTGTAGATGTTAAACTTGCCGAGCAATCTGCGTAAACACCTAGAGATACCTGCCCACATCTGAAAAACTGAGGGTGCTCCCCAGACTGCAAAGGCAGGTTCTCAGAGGGGCACACCTTAGTAGATTCATCTAGGAGCGTGAGGACAGTTGGTGGACTGAATCTTTCGGTCACAGCCTTGAGGAAACCGGGCAAATCTTGTAACACTGGATCTCCTTTATCTATAAGACCATTTACCCACTTCAAGGCCCTCCCTCTGAATCTCATACATACGTTAGCAATGATATCAATAGGGGACAAGTCATCAAAACTCAGATAATATCTGAAGAGAGCTAAACAGTGAGAGATATTTCCATAAAAGTAAGGCAGATCCTCGGGCAAATCTTGGATCTCGGGCATGGCAGGCACCTCTATCTGGTGTTGGACAGGCGGAACCCCCTCCTGGGGCTGGGCAGGCAGAACCCCCTCCTGGGACTGGGCAGGCGGAACCCCCTCCTGGGGCTGGGCAGGCGGAACCCCCTCCTGGGGCTGGACAGGCGGAACCCCCTCCTGGGGCTGGACAGGCGGAACCCCCTCCTGGGGCTGGACAGGCGGAACCCCCTCCTGGGGCTGGACAGGCGGAACCCCCTCCTGGGGCTGGACAGGCAGAACCCCCTCCTGGGGCTGGACAGGCAGAACCCCCTCCTGGGGCTGGACAGGCAGAGCCCCCTCCTGGGGCTGGACAGGCAGAGCCCCCTCCTGGGGCTGGACAGGCCTTGGCCGGACCTCTGGCAAGGTGGACACCTCTCGGACCTCTGGCAAGGCGGGCACCTCTCGGACCTCTGGCAAGGCGGGCACCTCTGGCAAGGCGGGCACCTCTCGGACCTCTGGCAAGGCGAGCACCTCTCGGACCTCTGGCAAGGCGTGGACCTCTGGCAAGGCGGGCACCTCTCGGACCTCTGGCAAGGCGGGCACCTCTCGGACCTCTGGCGAAGCGGGCACCTCTCGGACCTCTGGCGAAGCGGGCACCTCTCGGACCTCTGGCAAGGCGGGCACCTCTCGGACCTCTGGCAAGGCGGGCACCTCTCGGACCTCTGGCAAGGCGGGCACCTCTGGCAAGGCGGGCACCTCTCGGACCTCTGGCAAGGCGAGCACCTCTCGGACCTCTGGCAAGGCGTGGACCTCTGGCAAGGCGGGCACCTCTCGGACCTCTGGCAAGGCGGGCACCTCTCGGACCTCTGGCGAAGCGGGCACCTCTCGGACCTCTGGCGAAGCGGGCACCTCTCGGACCTCAGGCGAAGCGGGCACCTCTCGGACCTCTGGCGAAGCGGGCACCTCTCGGACCTCTGGCGAAGCGGGCACCTCTCGGACCTCTTGCCGTGAGGCAAGGGCAACGGGGACCTCATGCCGTGAGGCAAGGGCAACGGGGACCTCATGCCGTGAGGCAAGGGCAACGGGGACCTCATGCCGTGAGGCAAGGGCAACGGGGACCTCATGCCGTGAGGCAAGGGCAACGGGGACCTCATGCCGTGAGGCAAGGGCAGCGGGGACCTCATGCCGTGAGGCAAGGGCAGCGGGGACCTCATGCCGTGAGGCAAGGGCAGCGGGGACCTCATGCCGTGAGGCAAGGGCAGCGGGGACCTCATGCCGTGAGGCAAGGGCAGCAGGGACCTCATGCCGTGAGGCAAGGGCAGCAGGGACCTCATGCCCGAAGGCAAGGGCAGCAGGGACCTCATGCCCGAAGGCAAGGGCAGCAGGGACCTCATGCCCGAAGGCAAGGGCAGCAGGGACCTCATGCCCGAAGGCAAGGGCAGCAGGGACCTCATGCCCAAAGGCAAGGGCAGCAGGGACCTCATGCCCAAAGGCAAGGGCAGCAGGGACCTCATGCCCAAAGGCAAGGGCAGCAGGGACCTCATGCCCGAAGGCAAGGGCAGCAGGGACCTCATGCCCGAAGGCAAGGGCAGCAGGGACCGACACCCCTCCTGGGGTCGCTGGGCCGGACACCCCTCCTGGGGTCGCTGGGCCGGACACCCCTCCTGGGGTCGCTGGGCCGGACACCCCTCCTGGGGTCGCTGGGCCGGACACCCCTCCTGGGGTCGCTGGGCCGGACACCCCTCCTTTCGAAATTTGAGCACCACAGTGGCATAACTGAGCAGAATTTGGCACTATGGCAGAATGAGGAAAGCTCTTTTTATGTTTGCGAGCAGGACATAACTGAATAAAATGTCCCGACCTGCCGCAATAAAAACAGAGCTTCTTATCCCTTCTATGTCTCCTTTCTTCCTCAGAGAGACTGGGTCGTGGAAAACTCCAAAACTTGCCTTTGCTTACGCTAGAAAAACAGCAGCCAGAATTGAGAGTACCAGACTGATCTTTTCCCCTTTTTTCCTGCGTCTCCTTAAAGGGAGCAGGTAACCTTACTGAATCTTCAGGCAGAGCAGACAGTATCTCTGAAGATAGGATTTGAATACCCTCCAGTTTCTCTCTGAAATCCACCAGCAATGCAGAACTCAAAAACGGCAAAAACTTGAGAGGCAGGGAACCTTTCTGAAGTGAAGCCATTTTATGAGATTCAGCTGAATCAAAACAAAACTCCTGCACACGTTTATTTTGGCAGATCATTCTGTAACGATTTCTAGAGTTCTCTGTGTGTGCGTGCTTGGAAAGATGTCAGCTGAAGCCAGGTGAAAATTAAGTAAAGTTTATTGTGGAAAAAGTGGTGGTAAAAATAAATATAAACTGGATGCTTGATTACATGGAACAAAACACGATAAATGGAATATTTCAGGTTAAACATAGATGCAAAATAAACATGAAGAAATCCGGGTTTAAATCAAGCAGGGGAAAAATAACATACCAAAAATGAAGTGATCAGGCAGGAATGGAAACAAACTGCAAATAATAGTCCAGAAATGTAGATGTTGAACTGGCAGGGTAAGAAGTCCAGAAGCAAGGCACATGCGTTTTAGCAAACTGCAGGGAAGTCTCCAAGAAGCAAATAAGGCAAAATCTGGACAGGGTTACTGGAGAGAGCCCAGTCTCACTCCATACGGAACCGCAATGATCTGCAACTAAGTGCCTGTGAGCTGGAGTTAAATAGCAGCAGGGTGTTGGGCTCCAGGTGCACACAATCAGGTAATTACCCTGCAGAGGCAGTGTGCAACTGCCATTCAGACCTGAGGCAACAAGTGAGACCCCTAGAGGCAGGAATGAGGTAATGCAAGGCAAAACAAAACACAAATATTCCTAACACAGGGTCAAAATAGCGACATGGAAAGACACAATTTTTGGGGGATGTTTTGTCACTTTTCTGCCACAAACAAGCCTCATTACTGTACCATGTTCGCTCGCCATGCTTCGGGCAGGTAACTATTCCCAGTTGTAGCCCACCTGGATGGTAAAGTATGAAAAAGTTGAAAAAATTCAATAAAAAAAAACTTGTGTCGACCACTGTCATGTCCACTTTTTGACCATCAACCTTTTGAACTGTCTACATTGTACATGTTGACCTTTTGACCGTGTAGACCTTATGCATGTCTACCATTAGTGGTCGACCTATGGACTGTAGACCTTTTTAGTGCAGATTTATAAATTGGATACCATGTATAATGGTGCAATTCACCCCAGCCCACCTGCATCTCACTTCCGAGAGGTGGTGGTGTGGGGATTGCAGGTTAGGGGCTCAGCCTAGGGTGCAGAGAGACCTTGCCCTGCATGCGATAGCTATGGCCTATCACTATGGGACATCATGGGAGACTATGGAACATAATGCCTGGGTTATTATTTGTCTCTCTTCATGTCTTAGCAACCTGACTACAATTTATCAGATCTATACAAGTCTTACAAAGATTGATACTAGCGATTTTAAATAAGTACCAAGAGGGCATAATTTCACCAGAACCTAACTAACATTCCTGTAGGTGATTTGCGGTACATCTTTCCTTACAGTGTAATTAGTGATGCAACTCAAAGACAAAATGGCCCTCTCAGTGCAAGGATGATTGGAGGTGCATGTGCGGACTACCGGTGTGAGCATATACAAAGGCACCCACCCATAGTAAATGCTTCTGTTATTGCATCAACACGTCTCTGATAAACGAACTCTTTAATTAAAATGTATAGATTGTGTTACCATTTTGCTGAGAAGGAAAGTTTGGTGCTAGGAGTGTGTATCTGTATTTCTCTTCCTCTTGTATAGTATTAGAAGCTTCAGCATTATAGCACCTCTTAATATCTTTAGCAATAGGGTGTGCAGTCCAGCCTCCAACCCCGCCCCCTCTCCCCCCCCCCCCCCACACACACACACACACACACACACACACACACACCTTTTCCTCTCTATTTGTGTATATATTGTACACTGGAAGGCAAGGCTTCCTTCCTCTGGTATTGGCACCCCTGCATTTCAGATCACACATTGAGAGGGGCACTATTTAAAGGTAAGGCCTGGATACATTTATATAATGTGATAGTATTAGGAATGTTAGAGACACATGCGATGAAGTCACCTGGTCGTGGTACATGGGCATGCATATTTGCGCAAATGTGTGCATGTGCATTTCTCTTCCTCCAACAAGAATATACCTGTAGGTTGTAGTACATGAGGCGCTAAAAGAATTCACTTATCCCGTAATAATAAATTTGACCAGGAAAGAGAATCTCGATTGTCAAATGACAGAGAAAGAATGGCTTTATGAAAACAAAGACAGTTGTCTGCTTTGTGAAAAACAGTCTCCCTCCAGATCGAAACAGACATAGGGGGTGATTCACTATGGATTGCTTAAGCGATCCTATGTGCAGTTTCCTAGAAGCGTTCATAGGGAGGGAAGGGGACGGGGGCAGTCGGTGTTCAGGAAAATGGGGGCGTCTCGCCCCTGTTTTCCAGGAGTGGTGAGGCCAAGGACTGCATCCAGAGATGTAGTTACTTTGGCTCCGCAAGCAGCACTGCGATGGCAAGACTGAGTAAGCTGAAGCCTGCTGTCGCAGATGGTCGTGATGTTCATCTGTTATGCATCGCATCGCAAATAAAGGGAGGAGGTGGTATGCACCTCCTCCTGCATTTGCAGTGCTAAGGACTGCAAATGCAAATCTGCTGCAAGCAGATGTGCTTTTGCAATCCTTAATGAATCGGGCTCATAATTCGCAGGGAGAGATTCCTCTGTTGAGCGAAACAATAGGCTATCTGCTGCCTGGACCAGACATGTTAATCTGAGAGAGTGGACACGAGTAACTCAAACAGAAAGAACAAATGCTGGTTTGTGGTCTGTTTAAAGGTATTCTGCTATGAATTATGATTCATCCATAAATTATAAAAATGATATTTTAGTTTCTGTAGGTACTACAGTATGTCTACTGCTTGTCAATATTGTTCAGCTTTAAAATGGAAAGACGAATCAAAATGTATGTGTTGTTTGCAGGGGAAAATTAAATTACAAGAAATCCTTCCCCCTTCCAAACCATTGCATCCACTTCTTACAGGTAACCATTTAAAGTGTAAAGAATTTATGAAGCACATCTATATAATAATGCTTTTCAAATGACCTAATATATGAGTACACAAGTAATCGAATGTGGCTTTATGCCATCATTTAAGGTATCAGCACAAGTATACCTTTTGGCTGGTAGTCTGTTTCATTCTGATCCTAATGATCACAAATTCCTACAGATTTTTTTTATTGCAGACCATGAAACACAAGCTTCAAATTTATGTATTCTACCATCTCTCGACAAGCTCTTGATAGTTCCTTGGCGAGATCTTTTCAAGAAATATTACATTGCAACAATAACTATGTTCAATCTTTTAAAAATGTGATTGATAGTGTCCCACCAAATGTACCAGACTTCAATATTGTTATCCACACTAATAAAGTGCCTGTTGGTGAAAATCTTGGCCAGAATAATGCCCCTTTGATGACTGAAGTGGCTGTTGTGATAGCTGGTCAACAATTTCACAGAAGAGATAGTGCTGCGTAGTCGAGATGACAACCTTCTAAAATTTCTGAAATTCACAGATCTTACGATACTTTGCAATATCCTTTAATATTATGTAGAGCCAAAGATGGTTATTCAATAAATATTTCTCAAGTTGACACCTTGACTGGAGCACTGCTACATAAAACAGTGCCATGTATGAATTATTACTTATTACTGTTACACAATAATGACAATCACCGGTTAGAGTCTACCCTGACAATAATCAGAGCACAGTGACACACACTTAATGTGTTGGAGCTGTTCTACTGTAATGGAGAATGTTTTGCTCATGGACAACTTTACGTGGCCCTTTTGCATGTCACGCCAACACAAAATCTTTTCATGTTGATATCAGGAGGAAAAAGACTATTTTTGTCTAAAAAAGGCTAAAAGGCTATCATCATAAATTAAAAATTGTGCTAAGCTGGGTGGGTTGCTGGTACAGATGTGTCCATATACATCTTGCCTCAATATGCAAGATGTATATATATGGACTGGAGTGAGTGAGCTGACAGGTCCTATGCAAACTCTGTTAGTGTCTAGCTTTTTTTGACCAAAAATGCATCTTATTTGCATCGCTATGTGAATAGGACACACAAGCAGACACTGCTGATTAAAATGGTATGCAGCATGCCTAAATTGTGTGTTCACCTTCAGCTGTATCTGCATACAAAACGTTACAAAATGGAGGCTTACAGCACTTCCTAGCCGTACTCTGTCTTACCTTCGCCGCAAGCCCGGAAGCTGTCAATCATCCACACTGTCTCCTGGTGTACTTCGCAGTCAGCCGCTGTGCTGAAATTCCCATATCAGCTCTCACAGAACCGGCGGCCATAGCAGACTTCCACGGCCACACCATGCCAGTGTCCCTGCCGGTGATCCCCATGGACATCACCATCACAGTCCCTGGTCAGCTGACCTTCCTAGACCCAATCCGGAATCACTTCCTTGTCATGTGAATCCCTCTTCCAGTCAGCAGTGAGCAAGGGGTATAAGTTCCAAGTCCCAGCACTGGCATGCCGTCAGTGCTTTGTTGTCTCTCAGCCTGTTGTGAGCTCCAAAATCTCCTGCTGGTATAGACTAAGTGCAGTATCCATCTCCAGCACTGCCTGACTCACTGGATGATCTTAAAGGGCCACTACTGCAGTAACATCGCAGCATATCCAGATTCACTGGTGTGCAATCCCAGTGATCCCGAGGGACTATCCTAAATATCTTTGCTGCATTAATGTCTTCCTGGTTCTTCCCAGCATTCCAGAAACCTGCTGTGCTGGTTAGCCCATCCAGTACTTCTGAAAACCTGCTGTGCTGGTTAGCCCATCCAGTACTTCTGAAATCCTGCTGTGCTGGTACAGCCCATCCGGTACTTCTGAAATCCTGCTGTGCTGGTACAGCCCAGCCAGTACTTCTGAAAAAACCTGCTGTGCTGGTTTAGCCCATCCAGTAATTCTGAAAACCATACAGGCGACATCCCAGCTATTGATTGCACTGGTGGATCTCCCAATCACGTCTGCATGAGAAGATCATTCATAAAGCCTGCTCAGTTCTGTCTGCAACTCTCAAGACCAGACCCAGTATCTAGTCCTAGTCCGGATTCATAAATAACTACAGCCGCAACACAAGATACTTTGTTACTGTGTTTTCTAGGAAAACACTGTAGCATGGTGGGGAGGGGGGGGGGGGTGGGGGGAGTAGATTGGCGTGGTATGGAGTAGCAGCATTTGGCTCTAGCTCCTGAGAACACCCTGCCTCCCTGGTGGATTTGGCTCATAAGCTCTGTCTGTGGACTGGCTAAAAGCTTTTTCCCAGCTGGTATAGCCTCTGGTGACCGCAATACCCCTCCAGCATACTTCCGGACTCTGTTGTGAGGGGCAGCTGGCTGGTGCTCCTGAAGTGGCCACTACGTCTGCATCAGCCGCACCACATGACTGCTGAGGGCTGCTGTGACTCTCGCCACTCCATTCGGGCTTGTTTCTGGTTTCGGCAGCTCTGTGCTCCGGGAGAGGTGGTTGGGTGCTGCTTGTGGCAGTTACTGGCTGCCTGTCTGCGGTCTTCACAAACAGCACTTTAAAGCCACCACACTAAGTAGGACATGGAGAAGAGCAGGTACTAGCTCCGGTGCCCTGAAGCCCTGCCTGGGACTGCCTGAGACTCCCTGGTTTGACCCTTGGGTTCAGCCCATGATAAAGGGCGCCCAAAGTGCTACAAACAGCGGTGGCTATACCTGGCAGTGGGAGGCTGTATACAACCTCAGAAAACCCCGTCCTAACTGAAAAGAAGGGGAAAGAACTCTGGGAAATTAAATCATTTATCTTATGGCAGACTTGCTGCTTTGAGGTACTGCAAGTGTTCTAGAAATATATACTTCATACACATTAACAAATACTCAACGATATTTATATATCTGCTCATGAAGGAATTGCATGCGTTATATAATCCACCCAGGTGATGTTCTGTGAGCAATTAACAAGTATAAATAATGACTCTCTGTTGAATCAAGTATATGTATTATTTCTAAGAAAGCCCCTTGGGGAAGGCTAGCAGCATAAGCCATTCAAGGGAAAAAGAAAAAGGAAACTGGAAATTAATCCGGTACCATACGCTGAAATATAGAGTATTTTGATCAGTATAAACAATGTACATCTGTGACATTATTGGCCGTTAATAGTCCATATTTGGAAGCTCAGAGTAAGAATATATGGTTAATTACAACATGGGGAAAACAAGTGCAGCAACTGGTGCAGTGCAAAGCTCGAGAAATATGCAAGATCATCACAGTCTTCCCAATCTTCTTCACGAGGTGTATCAAACCCCCCTTCCTCCTTAAAACCCGAGCAAGTGGCAGATAGTAGTAACTATTCTGATTTTACTCAACAAATTTTTCAAGTTATATTGGCCTCTGAACAAAGGGTCACGGACAAGATTGGGCAGGTACAAGTAGATGTATTCTTGTTTCGCCAGGGTCTACAAAATATGAGGGATATAATGGGCGAAATTGAACATCGAACATCCGATCTGGAGGACAACACCGTGCCCTTGAAAAATAAAGTTGAGGGACTATCGACTCAGGTGGAAGCTATACAGGCCAAGCTATCAGATATGGGGGTATGGCTTTTACGCAACAATATTGTCACAATCCTGACAGTAGTTCTCATATTTGGTGACTTACCTCTGCCATCTGTCCTGGATCCTGCGTCTTTTCTGCTCACTGGGATAAACACTTTACCAGTACCATTAGTTTCCTGAGTGCTGAGTTCTTTGCCTGGAAGGTAAGAGATAACAAGCTCCACCAACCTTCTGTGTGAATTCAGCAAGTCTCTCTATGCTGTGCCTACACAGCAATCTTTGTCATTATATTATATGCCTCTCTGACTCCAGTGGTCACCAGATACATTCTCCACTGTGCTCAGCAATCTGGAGTTTAGGCCTAAAAGTCAGCATCTTCTGTTCATTTGTAGAAGTTCAGGCTTCAGTGTTTTTTCGGCCTGCTAGGCCTCACTCCACATCAGAGCCTAACCTGAAGTACTCACGTGACAGGGTCTGATCACCTGACCTGGGGTTATCCAATCCTGTGCCAGCCTGAGACTCTCTGAATCACCTAACTGTTCACCAATCACCAAGGGCCAGGAAGTATAAGTAAAAAGACTTGTGTTACAGAATCTGCCAGTTCCTTGTGTCACACAGCTCTGTGTGAGCGTCGCGGCTGAGCTCCCTAAAAGGTAACACTTTTGCTTTGGTTCCTGTAAAACTCTGCTCTTTCGCTAACCAGTCTGGATTACAATTGTGTTACCAGTTATATCCCGTATCAGTCTCATCTTAAAGACGCGGCTGCAGTATTCATCAGTCTCATCTTAAAGCCACAGTATTCTTCAGTCTCGTCTTAAAGACGCAGCCGAGTAGTCATCAGTCTCGTCTTAGAGACACAGCTGCAGTATTCTTCAGTCTCGTCTTAAAGCCGCAGTATTCTTCAGTCTCGTCTTAAAGACACAGCCGCAGTATTCTTCAGTCTCGTCTTAAAGCCACAGCTGCAGTATTCTTCGGTCTCGTCTTAAAGCCACAGCCGCAGTATTCTTCAGTCTTGTCTTAAAGACACAGCCAGAGTATTCAGTTCATCTTCTTCCTCGTCTTAAAATCACAGCCACATTCATTGTTCTACATACAGTTGCGTTTCCAGTTATACCGGTATTCAGCCTAGTTCACAGTGCGGTTCTCAGTCTCACCGGTAACCAGCCCGGTTCTGTCTCACCAGTAAATAGCCCAGTTCCAGTTTCGCCGGTAAGCAGTCCAGTTCAACGTCTTCAGCTCTTCCCCAAGATCTGCGTAACTCCAGAGAACCTGTTTCATAGTAACCTTGAGTACTCAAACACCTACTCCTGTGACAGTATTATCTAGTTCGTTCTCACTAATACATTCACCATCCTGCTATCAACACCAAGTCCCTGGTGATCCAGTGGTCAGGATACGGCTCCCTCTGCCGAGGCCCAGGTTCGATCCCTGGTCAGGGATTGCTCCTTACTACTTCATCTCACTGATTCCCACAGACCAGCGAAATATACACATAGTCCTCTAGTTACCCGCATGGACTTCACAAACACGCAGGGTTCACAAAAAACACAGTCATGACAAATATATGCCTGGTCAGGCTTCCTGAAAGGGTTGAAGGGACAACACCTGAAAAATTTCTTGAGGAGTGGTTAGTCAGTTTATTTACGCAGGAAGCTTTCAGTCTTCAATTTTCTCTAGATCAAGCCCACAGACTGCCTGGAAGGTCTCCCATGCCCAGGGCTCCTGCCAGGAGCTTTATTGCTCATACACTGCATTTCAGAGACAGAGATGCCATCCTTTGATTGGCCTGTAACAAAGGCTTAGAACAGTTTTAGAATCATACAGTTTCATTTTATCCAGATTTCGCACAAGAAGTGCAAAAAAAATTGTCACCAATTCTTACAAGTCAAACTTAAGCTTTGGGAGAGGAACATTCAACATTCTATGCTGTTACCTGCACGTTTGAGAGTAGTACATGATAGTTCTACACATTTTTTTTTATCTCCCCTAAAGATGCAGAGGACTGTCTGGATTGGCAGACCAGAGCGACCTGATCAGCAGTGTTGGAATTGTATAAAATTTTTCAGATATACTGCTAATGTACTTGCAAATAATTGATCTGGGTATGGTTGGTTAACCAAGCAATACCAAGTAATATGAGAACATGTGTTAAGTAAGAAAAGGGGACACATGGGTAAATACTCTTGAATGGGTTATTAATAGGCTAACTTCTGATGAAGGAGCTTACCCATGATTATATTAGTTATTGGGGTAGTTTTTTAAATATATCTTTAGCAAAAGGTACTGTTACCACTTTGAGCTATTGTTCAAATAATTCTACGTTATGGCCTATTCAATAATTTTCCTGTAGGATAATGAGGTGTGTAATAGGTACAATGAGCTTATGGGACAAGTGGTAATGGGAATATAAAGATCGATTTAATTTAATTTTTCCACAAGGGAATCAATTCTAGGTAAGGGAGTTTTTCATGTCGAATATAGTTATAGGGTTATTCCCCTATATTCCCCCAATTGACTGGGTTAATTGTAGAACAAGGTTAGAATGGTAAATAGGTATACCGCAGATTTGTTGGATATACAGGGAGGATCAGGGAGGGACAGTGGTGCAAGTAGAATTTTTCTCTTAGCGGTACTGATAGTAAATGCTTATTACACATTATGCCACACACCGTAATGCTTATTACACATTATGCCACACACCGTAATGCCCATTACACATTATGCCACACACTGTAATGCTTATTACACATTATGCCACACACTAATGCCTACATATTATACCAAACACCGTAATGCCTATTACATATTATGCCACACACATGCCACTGACACCATTTTATGTCCCACACACAAAAATGCCCCTAATAAATTATGCCCCGGCTGTGGGCTACCACCGCCATATTTCTTAATAGTACTCCATACCACCCCGTACCACCCTACTTTCAACACTGGGGAGGGAAGATGTATGTATTATATGTATGTTTTAATGATACAAGTTATATATTGTAAGGGCTGATCCAGGTTTATTTAGTGCTTTTTCTCTGCTTAAGTGTGTTATTCTGAGGGATGTATCCACATATAAATAGTACAATGACTAAGAATACTGGAGAACTAAGGGTGTTGGGCTGGAATGTGCGAGGGGTTAACAATAAGATTAAGAGATCGCTGGTCATGGCCCAACTTAAGAAGTACAGTATAAAGCGGACAGAATATGTCTCTCAGAAAGAAATTTATGTGGTAGCAAAGTATTATCCCTTAAAAAGCCGTGGATAGGGTATATGTACCATTCAGTTTTTTCGCACAATGTTAGAGGTGTTTCGGTTCTTATAAATAAGTCTGCGAGGTTTCATCTGGAGTCCAGCCTGTTAGATCCGTATGGGAGGTTTGTTTTTATAAGGGCGATGGTTAATCAAAATCTACTGCATATATTAGCTATATGTATATTCCGCCTTCATATAGCAATGAGGTATTGCGACAGGCTGTCCTGTTTATTGATCAGTCACCTGATACCCCAGTAATTAGTGTTGGGGATTACAATAATGTCATGAATAATAGGCTGGACAGGTGGCGTGAAGGTTCAGTCCTAGGCACAATAACCTTCTATGACACCATTTGCTAGATTAATCGACGCGTTGGGCTGGAAGGATATATGGAGGAATCGTAATCCCATAGACATTAAATACTCATGTCAGTCTGCGTCTTTCCATACATTGTCACGCGTCGATTTGGCCTTGGTCTCCACTTGTGTGGTCCCTATGGTTAATTAGGTTGTGTACTTAGGTATAGATCTGATCACTCTCCTGTGATCCTAACTGTAAATCTAGCAAGAGAAACAGGTTTTTTGTTTTTTTTAAACTAAACCCAAACTGGATATCTCAAATGCGTGTGGGCTTGGATTTAATCACTTAATGGGAGGGTTTCAAAGTCGTCAATAGATTGCATCCAGACCCAGCTATTTTTTCCAAAACTCAATCTGCTGGTGTCAGTGTGCTGTGAAATAATTAACTCATTACAGCTGAAGCCAATTAGGTACTTAGGATGGGTATAAATAAGAGACTCTCAGCACCTCCAGTTATACCTCTGATGAAACTGCCCTTCTTAGAGGCGGAGAAACGCGTCAGGTGACCAACCAACAACCGTGGAACGCAGGTGGCATGCAGCCGGGAGCTGGAAGCACCGAACCCGGAAGCCGCGTATCGCGGCGTGTGAGCGTCCCCTGCAGCTCCGGGCCTGTTACTCAGCCCAGATGTTTTTGCGGCCACGCGAGGCGGACACGACCCAACGGCATAGCCGACGAGCCTCAGGATCTCCGCACCGAGAAAGCTGCGGCAGAGCAGCCGTTATCCAACACTGGCCAGTGAGTGAACTATACCCATGTTGATGGGAAGGCAAATCTGACGTGGAAACATCCGGTTTTAAGATTTAGTTCTGCAATACACAGCTGGACATGCTTTAAACAGCTATATACTGATGAAGTATTGACAAGTTTTCTAAAGCTAAGAACTGCTTCTGTTACCATCTAACATTCCATTGAGTTTAATGGACTACTACTAATCAGTGGCTACTAACCCCTAACATATGCATGCAAACATCTATATTATTAACCAGCATTTTGTGTTACTAAGTAGCAGGTCTCGAGTTATAAGGACACGTGTCCATAGTAATATTCCAATTGTTTTTATGTTGTGTTGTGAATAAATTTACAGCTATCTTTTAATACTGTATAAATAAATCATTGTGTTTACAAAACCAGCAGCTGAGATTAATTACTTTTTAGAGCGCCCACAATACAATTTTTTCCTTTTTAGCTGTGCAGTTAATATTGGTGGATGTCCAGATCCTCCATTTGTGGGCTGCTAGAAAGGTATTCATCCAAACCTAACTCTATTAAGTGAGAGGGTTTTTTTCTTTTTTAAATAGCGCCCACTTTTTCTATTTCTTCTATATGACAGAGGCAGTTATTATGGTACTGCCCAAAAGTGGGAAGGATCCTTCTTTTCTTCTTCTACGTTATATAGACCTATCTCGCTACTGACAATAGCCGTAAAAATTATAGTTAAGATCCTAGCAATGCGATTAAACTCCATAATTACGACAATCACCCACCCTGACCAAACCAGTTTTATGCTGGGGAAAATCAACAACACAGAATCTGTGAAGATTATTCTGTCATTTGCAGGGTGGTGATGTACCTGGATCAGGGGCCATGGTTGTAGCACTCGACGCAGCCAAGGCCTTCAATTCAGTAGAATGGGGTTATCTTTGGGCAGTTTTAAACAAATTGCGTTTGGACCTCGCTTTACAAGATGGGTTTCACTTATGTATACCTTAACAATGGCACTTGTATCAGTAAATGGGTTTGTATCAGACTCATTTCCCTTGGCAAGAGGTACGCGTCAGAGCTGCCTGCTATCACCAGCTTTATTTGCAATAGCAACTGAGCCCTTGGCCTGCCATACACGTGCGGACCCCAGAGTCTGCGGTATCAGACTGGGACAAAGGGTAGATGTGATAGCTCTGTATGCAGATGGCATGTTGTTATTCCTGGATGAGTCGGAGAGTTCAGAAGAAAATATGTTGCAAGTAGTTAACGGCATTTGGGTGTTTCTCAGGTTTACTTATAAACTGGGAGAAGTGGAATATGTTTCCCATCTCAGATTCCGGAAGTACAGCAAGGTAGTTGTCTTCTGCAATGGACACAGGTTACAGACTATGTATTCCAAAATATTGATCCAGTTACAGCTAAATAAAGGCTCATGTTTGGAGAAAGCTACACCTGTCAGTAATGGGACGAATAAATCTTTTTAAAAAGTGTATCCAGCCTAAATATTTGTATATATTGCATCACTCTCCAGTGTATGTTCCCAACAGGTGGTTTCATTGTTTGAACATAATATTGTCATTTATATGGGGGGTAGGGTGCATCAAACGCCCCGACATTTGGAATGCTTGCTGTCCCTATTCTTAAAATGTTCCTTTTTAGCATAGAAGCAACCGTGCAAATTTTTTTGATGTACGATTTGACTAAGGTGATCCACCTCTACACCCAAAAATTGTCTGTATCTTGGTACTAAAGCACGTGTATTGTATTATACAAAACAACTAACTTTAGAAAAACGAAGCCAACTTTTGTATGTGTGCCATGAATGCGTGTCTTACATTGATTTAAGAACATAAGAACATAACAAAGAAAGGGAACTGCATGAAGCCTCATGGGCCTATCGTGGCTGTTCCCATCCAAATCACAAAACATTAATCAAATCATTAGTTCTTTTTCATTTTTTTCACATCAGAAATAGATTCATGGTTTATGTTAAACATTCTTCAGCTAAACAGTGATTTTCTTACGAAAAACATTGGTGAATGGAAAGAATCTGATGCTTATCAGAATTCACAAACCAATATTCAAGCATTGAATGTTGTCAATGATTGTGCTGAACGTGGTTTCAAGCTTAGTTCAGACTTCTTATCATCGGCTAAGAAGGAAGAGCACTATCAAAATGTACTCCAAGTAGTTGAAGATGATCGCAAAGAGAGACCAAACTTACGTAAGCCCAGTGGCCAGCAATAAGAGATTTTCAACTTTGTAATAAGCCAACTGTAACATGTTGTTCACTGTTCTGTCACTAATTCTGCTTATATCTCTTTGTTTAGTTGTTAACAATGATTAAATCACTTTATCATTAACCTACTAAATTGTTTTAAGTCCTTGTATCAGCAAAGTTAAAACAAGTGTTATTGCATTTAAAATAAATAGAAATCTTTAATCTTCAGGGGCATGGTGGGCCACATAAATATCTCAGATTCTTCAACATTTGTATGCAATATATCCTTAACAATTCTAAAAAATGTAGCATGGAGACAAATAATTTTTCTTACTTTTAAAAATTCATGGGGCGTTTGATGCACCCTAATGGGGGGGACAGGCCAACTAAAGTATCTGTAAAAACTTTTTATATGGATTAGACTCATGGAGGGATGGCCTTGCCTAATCTACGGCTCTATTATATGGCAGCACAGTTGGTTCAATTATCTGGGTGGATGTTAGATCCAAAGGGCTCAGCGCAACAAGGCCTTTTGATTGAGCAAGCAGGATCATTTATTTCGCCGGTAAGGTTTTTGCTATCAGGACAATTATATAAAGAAGGTATTTTTAAAACATTTCAACAATTGCAGAAAGAATTTAATGTATCAAGTGATGCATTCTTTCCAAATTTGCAACTACGCCATGCCAAACAGGCACAGTTCTCACAAAAAACCTCTCCAATTAAACGGTTACTGACTAACCCAAGAGCCAGATGTCATCTGATTATGCCGTCTTAAATGATAGATTATCGCCAGAGTCATTGGGGCACCTTAAAATGAAAAGAGGATCAAGGCTGGATTCCAGATGAACAATGGACACAGGTTTTAAATTCAATAAAAGTAGCCACAGTATATGTCAGATACCAATAGGTGCACTTTTATGTGTTACTCTATCTATGTAACATGCATGCCTTTGAGACAGCTCCCTATGTCCTAGGTGTAAATTAGAAAATACAGGATTCTGCCATTTGCTGTGGGAGTGTCCGCTAGTTTATTCCTTTTAGGAGCATATGTGGAGGGATGTATTGCATACAGTTCCATCATAACCGGGCTTAAATACACAAACATGTATATTTGGCCTTGGTGTAGATGAAACACATTCCTGTGTAATGTATAGTTACTGTACATAGTCAGTTTAACCACAATGGCTAAAGTTATCATAGCCTGCGGATGGTTGTCATGTAACCCCCCCCCTTCCCCGGAAGTAGCCAAGTGGAGGGCTCTGGTTAATGATACAATCAGGCATGATATATTTATGTTTGCATCTTGGAATGCCATGGGTAAATATCATGAGAAGTGGGACAGATGGAGATACTCGAGACTTGGCAAAATACAGGAAGATAATGTGGACCTGTCTGAAAGGGGCTGATACTATAACTTTTGGACTAGGATAAAATGGATATATAAAAGATAAAAAGAAAGTATAATAGCTTAGAAGTATAAATAGTAAATTATCTATGGAAAATGGAAACTATAGGTAATGGATGTTAATTTTTTTTCTTTTAAATAACCCAGGTGTGCTAAGTGATCAATAGTTGGAGTAAGATATGTGGGCATCATAATGATGCAATCACAGCTCGATATTGTATAATGAGAATCAAATGTTAAATTACAATTTTGTACGAACAAATAAAATAGAATTATAACTAGGTTCCTTTTAATCATTTTTTGCATGGAAGGGGGAAGGAAAAGAAAAGTGAAAATAAATGGTAATTCACTGTGAAGGCACAGAATAGGTAAGAGAAATGATACTATTTGTGTGGTAGATACAAAATGGAAATAAAAAATAATTAGTTTCTGACACACTGGGGTAGTAATCAGGGTAAAAGACAACTGAAAGGTTGGGAAGTAGGAATTGTTACTTAGCTATTTGAAATTTGTCCTAATTTTTTATTTTCGGAGTGTAAAATAGGATGAAAAGGAAATATTAGGGCAAAGGGGTTTAAGATTGAGGGAAGTAAGGAGAAAGGAGGTATGGGCACTGGAAATTCACAGGAGCTAGTAGTAAAAGACTAAATTAAGGATTCATTAGCAATAATAAAATCAAAAGAGCCCAATGTAATATAAGAGGTATTATGAGAGGATAGGGAAGCATAAATTGCATAATAATAGCATAAATTGCACACAGTGTGATTCTCCTTGCGATATCGACTATATAGTTCATATCGTAGGAAAATATAGTGCATATCGCACTGTGTGTACTGAGCTTGCGATGCCGATGCGCGGCCCAGCAAAGACTGTGCAGCCAGCCCAACATGGACTATATCGGTGGTGCCAGGTTCCGGCCACATCACATAGTTAATGTTGTGCATTTTCTGCATCGCACTGTGTGTATGCACCTCTAGAAAGGTAAATTTAATAAAGAATGTCTCAATTTACAAAAGAAAACACTGTAGCATAGCATTTTCTATGCAGATACAGCCATAGTTATACATAGAATATACAGTAGGTATGCCGCATATCATTATAATCAGGATAAGCTGCTTGTGTATACTATTCACATCATTTTGCGAATAAAATGCATTTGAATGAAAAAAGTTGCATGTAGATACGTTCGGTGATATGAGTCATGATGAGAAGGACTGTTCAACATGCAAGGAGGCTAGATGTGAGTGGACACATCTGTGTGTGTATAATATATATATAATTTTTATTTTATTATTTTTTTAAAGCATAACCTGAACACAGTTCTAAACTGAAACGTTGTTGATGTATATTTTTGCCTATGTATATTTTGCCTATGTATATTTTGCCTATGACTCTGATTGCACCTGTAGTGTCGCACCATCACTGGGATATATATATATATATATATATATATATATATATATACATATTATACACATATACACACACACAGTGGCGTAACTAGAAATTTTTCTGCCCAAAGCCAAAAAATTCTCTGGCAATCCCCCCCCCCCCCCCCCTCCCCTCCGCCCCAATAATTGGCACGAGCAAGGTGATGAATCTGCACATGCCACAAAAAGGGCGTGGCCTAGCTGGAATGGGCGTGGCTTTGCATAAAGGGGTGTGGCATTGCAGGAAAAGACTACCTTATACCCCAGTTTTGCAACCTGCACGCCCAGACGTTAGCCACCACAGGAAAAAAAATTATCCAGATTCATGCCCCTTACATTATTTGCAATTTTTCCTCCTTATAGTAATGCCCAGTATACATTATGCCACATACTGCAATGGCCCTTAGACATTATGCCACACACCATAATGTCCCCTACACATTATGCTGTGGCAAAAATGTGTCGGGGACATTATGGTGTGTGGCATAATGTCTAAGGGCCATTGCAGTGTGTGGCATAATGTATATTATAATATACACCGCAATGCTTGTGACACATTATGCCACAGACCGTAATGCCTGTGACACATTGTGCCACACACCGTAATGCCTGTGACACATTGACAGGAATCGCAATGCCTGTTATACATTATGCTACACACTGCAATGCCCCTGATACATTATAGCACATACAATGCCTGTGACACATTATGACACACACCGCAATGTTCATGATACATTATACCACACACTGCAATGACCCTGAGACATTATACCACAATGCCCGTGATATAGTATACCACACACTGTAATGCCTGTGACACATACCGCAATGCCCGTTATACCCTATGCCACACACCGCAATGCCCGTTATACATTATGCCACACACTGCAATGCCCCTGAGACATTATACTACATACCACAATGCCCGTGATATAGTATGCCACACACCGTAATGCCTGTGACACATTATGACACACACCACAATGTCCGTGATACATTATGCCACACACCACAATGCCCATTACACATTAAGTCCTACAGTAAGGCTTCAAATTACTTTTACATTACCTGCTCGTTGCCAGGGGTTTCATGCTCTTGGTTCCGTACACGGTACCAGGGGTTTTCATGCTCAGGGTGTCATGCTCGTTGCCAGGGGTTTCATGCGGTAGGTGTTATGCTTGTTGCCAGAGATATCATGTGCTGGGTTTCAAGCTTGTTGCCAGGGGGTAATATTCGTTGCCAGGGGTTTCATGCACTGGGTGTCATGCTCGTTGCTAGGGGGTAATGCTTGTTGCCAGGGATTTCATGAGCTGGGTATTGTGCTTGTAACCAGGGGGTAATGCTTGTTGCTAGGGCTGTGCTCCCAGTGCCACATATGCCCCCAGTGCCAGATATTCCCTCACAGTGCCAGGTACACATATGCCCCCAGTGCCAAATATGCCCCCCCCAGTGCCAGGTACACATATACCCCCAGTGCCAAATATGCCCCCCCCCCAGTGCCAGGTATATACCCCCAGTGCCAAACATGCTCCCCCAGAACCAAACATGCTCCCCCAGTGCCAAATATGCCCATCCCTAGTGCCAAATATGACACTCCCAGTGCCAAATATGCCCTCCCCAGTGCCAAATATGCCCTCCCCAGTGCCAAATATGCACATCCCTAATGCCAAATATGACCCCCCCCAGTGATAAATATGCTCCCCCAGTGCCAAATATGCCCATCCCTAGTGCCAAATATGCCCATCCCTATGCCCATCCCTAGCGCTAAATATGCTCCCCCAGTGCCAGGTAAACCCCCGGGCTCCCTCGCTGCTGTGCGAATCGAGAAGGAGGTACACGGAGGGCCCAGCGCGCGCCTCTCCTATGTGTCCCTCCTGCGCCTCCGGTGGCAGGTCTGTTAAATGAAGTGCCGGGCACTTAATTTAACAGACACGCCGTTGCCGCCGGAGACCCAGGAGGGACACATAGGAGAGGCGCGCGCTGTGCCCTCCGTGTCCCTCCTTCCCAGCAGAAATCAGTGGCGGCAGCTAGGGCACCCCGCAGCCCTGCGCACCTCCAAGCGCTCGCAAGGGCTGCGGGCCCCTAGTTATGCCACTGGTATGCACATTGTATGCCCCTGCCCTACAATGTTCTCATTACTCTGCCTGCTGTTTCTCGTGTGCAGTGGTGGATTTCCCACTAGGCACGTAATGCACGTGCTTAGTGGCAGCAAATGCTGGGGGTGGCACAGCAGGATAATGGGGGGAGGGCAGGGGGAATGCAAATAAGCTGCTGAGTACAGTGTGACAGGTGCACTGCCAATGAGAAGGCCTTGCTGGCACTAGTATGAGTGCCCAGTACCAGGTGCCCCTTACTGGAGGTAATGTATAGAACATCCAGATCTGCAGGGCATAGTAAGGTCTCCTCCTCTCTCTCTTTCTCTCTGCCCCTCACCAGACTGGCACTCGCATGCTGCCCTGTGGTAGGCCCCACTTGCTAACCACAGCGCTAGCAGCTCCCTACCTCCTCAGATGCTGTTATGAGATGCCACCATGGCACACCCCCTCAGTGGGTCCTGGCAGGCGTGAGTTTCTCACTAGGCAACCTAGGCACCCGTTTAGGGCCCCGTGGGTCCCCAGGGGCCCTTGGACAAGCTGCACAAAGAAATCCAACCTGTCAAAAATGTTCCCAAAGTAGCACTCTGAGGCAGTCCGGTACACTTCCCACCTACCATTAAAAAAAAAACCTTATAGTGTACTTGGAAAAAAAAAGTGTGGGGGCTGTCTACCTGTATACGTAGATCATCATCAATTAACAGGGTTAATTGGGTAGTCAGTGTCTATTTTGTAAAATTACCCTTGCACCATAGTAGTGTCACTGTTATATTACGCAGACACCCAGTGCTTGCGGTATGAAAATGAAAGCCCTATGCCAGGCAGCCTGCGAGAGATAAACCCACCATAGTCTGTGGTGATGACTCACGTTACAGGTCATAGCACTAAGCTAGGCACAGTCACACACATTACTGTGCATGTACCCTAACCCAGCACACCACCATCTGTGTCCACACCACTGTACCCACTGCAGATGCCACCTTGCAGTGATCTTCTAATCCTCAGCACTCTTTCAGATCATAAATGTGTGTTATATGTAAGGAGCAACAGGGAGAGGGCCATCCACCTTTATAGGACTAAGAGGGAAAAACTTATGGTTAGAGTATTAGGGTACGTTTAGGGGTTTGGGTTAGGGCATTATGGATAGGATATCAGAGCTGCTATAGTGGTTTGGGTTAGGGTATTAGGGTTAGTTTAGGGGCTTGGGTTAGGAATAGGGTATTAGAGTTGTGTAGGGTTTAGCGGATCAGGTTCAGGGTTAGGGTATTAGGGGTTATGGTTAGGGTAAGGTTTGGGGTTAGGGATGAGTTAGGTTCAGGATTAGCATAGGGATGCTATGTATGCATCCTGGATTTACAGATCAAAATATCTTTGTGTAGATTTAGGCCCAGAGTATACAGTTTTCAACTGCTGTGTAAGGTGGAATTTCAGTCTCCTTTACAAACTCATCTATACACCTAGAACCTGTACGGTCCAAGAAAAACAAGTTCCTGAACCAGTAATCCTGAGAATGCAGCCTATCAATTTATAATGACTAGTGACAATTTTGTTAAGCAATGTTCTTTGATAGAATGAGAAATAAATGGTTTTATCCACTGTATGTGGGTGGTCAGTTTACTTTAAATAAAACACAGGTTTCAAGTCTGCTTCCAAAAGACCTAGTGCCTGATCCAGATTTGTACGCAACACTGATGTTCATGCAACTGAAATAATATTGGTAGACTGCGCAGCAATTGCTCTACATATGCACTTTATGCTGTATGTGGTGGTGTATTAGGCCCTGTATAGCAGATTGAGGGCCTAATACAGCATGGATCGCTATTCAGAGAAATCACAAATAGGGTGATTATCCAACAACTGCACATGTGCAGCATTCACAATGCGCACGTTCTAGGGGTAATAGTGACAGAAGATGCATATAGATCATAATCACAATGTAGCCACTATCTGACAGGCAGGAAGCCGGCATTTCTGGGTGTGTCAGAAAAAACACAGGCATGTCCACGCGTTTTTGGGGAGGGTCTCTGATGTCAGCACAGACCACTTCCAGGCTGTCTCTGTAGCAGATTAGTGGCAGCCTCAGACCTACTTATATTTGCTCAGATGGCAAAAAATCTTCAATGTTCTGGAAATTGCGTCTGCATATGGATAGAGATCTGCGATGCATTTGCAAACTTGCACGGGTCGTTTTTTTCTTTGTATTGGAGCGGTGCCTTTCTACTCGCAGACAACTGCAATTTATAAGAATAATGATCCATGCTGAAATAGGCCCTAAATGCTGTAACTGAAGAACACTCTAAATAATCTCCACAAAAAATCTTCAGATTGTTGGCGAAATCGGGAATAGATGCTCAAGTTGAAGGTTTCAGCACTACTTCTGCTTTTTCTGTTTGTACTACACCTGGTATTTCTGGGTGGTCTCCAAACCAAGTACTAACCTGGGCCCTACTAGGCCTGTCACTGCTTTGCTCCCAAGATCAGACGAGAGGAGAAGGTCCTAACTGAACTTTCAAAACTAAAAGTGGATAAATCAATGGGGCCAGATGGGATACACCCAAGGATACTAAAAGAGCTAAAAGATGTGCTGGTGACACCATTAACAGAATTATTTAACCAGTCACTAAATACAGGTGCCATTCCAGAGGACTGGAAAAGAGCAAATGTAGTTCAACTGTACAAAAGTAGAAGCAAGGAAGAAGCAAGTAACTACAGACCAGTAAGCCTTACATCAGTAGTAGGGAAAGTAATGGAAAAACTACTAAAAGAAAGAGTTGTGAAATATCTTAAATCAAACAACTTACAGGACCCAAAACAGCATGGATTTACTGGTGGGAGATCATGCCAAACAAATCTTATTTACTTTTTTGACTCTGTTATGAAAATAATAGATCAAGGGGGAGCTGTAGATGTAGCATATCTAGACTTTAGTAAGGCATTTGACACTGTCCCACATCGCAGACTGCTAAATAAACTTGAAAGTGTGGGGGTGGATTATAAAATAGTTAAATGGATAAGAACCTGGTTGCAGGATAGGAAACAGACAGTTGTAGTCGATGGAGTGCAATCTATGGAGGGACATGTTACCAGTGGTGTACCCCAGGGATCTGTACTCGGACCAGTTCTCTTTAATATCTTTGTTGGTGACATTGCAAATGGTATTGAAGGGAAAGTATGCCTTTTTGCAGATGATACAAAGATATACAACAGGGTAGGCACACCAGGAGGGGTAAAACAAATGATTGATGACCTAGCTAGGCTTGAAAAATGGTCAAGAACATGGCAACTACAGTTTAATGCTAAAAAATGCAAAATCATGCACTTGGGTCTCAAAAACCCAAAGACTAAATATAGTATCAAGGGTACTATAATGGAAACTACTGAGGAGGAAAGGGATTTAGGAGTCACTATTTCAAGTGACTTAAAGGCAGGAAAGCAATGCAACAAAGCAATGAGAAAGGCAAGTCAGATGCTTGGTTGCATAGGGAGAGGAATCAGTAGCAGAAAAAGAGAAGTAATAATGCCACTGTATAGGTCATTGGTGCGGCCTCATCTGGAATACTGTGTCCAGTTCAGGAGACCATATCTCCAGAAGGATATAAATACATTAGAGAGTGTACAAAGAAGGGCAACTAAAATGGTGCATGGCCTACATCACAAAACTTACCCGGAAAGGCTAAAAGATCTTAACATGTATAGTATGGAGGAGAGAAGGGAAAGGGGAGACATGATAGAAACTTTCAAATATACCAAAGGTTTTAACAAAGTTCAGCAGGGAAACATTCTTCAAAGGAAGAGAAGTATTAGAACTCGAGGACATACACTGAAACTGGAGGGAGGCAGGTTCAGGGGAAATTTAAGGAAAAATTATTTCACAGAAAGGGTAGTGGATAAATGGAATAGCCTCCCATCAGAGGTGGTAGAGGCTAAGACTGTAGGGCAATTTAAACAGGCTTGGGATAGGCATATGAATATCCTTACAAAGAATTAAGGTTCAAAAAGGGTTGCGATTACCCAAAGGATAAAAAAAATGGGCAGACTAGATGGGCCAAGTGGTTCTCATCTGCCGTCAAATTCTCTGTTTCTATGTTTCTATGAGATTAGGCGTGGTAAGTGAAGTATAGCAGTACTATTAAGATCACAGATGAAATAGTATGGTGGTCAACAGAGGAGCAGGACAGTCAGAATATGTGTACTTCTGCTTTCTTGATAGATGTGTGGGATCTCTGTTACATATGCATAGCAGAGATTGCTACCAAGCACCGAAGATGAGAGAGTACACAGAAGAAATGGTAGGGGAGGCAGAAGTTAAAATAGTGGATAGGTTTGCACACTGAAACTTCTGCTGTCTGTTGTCTTAAGTATGAGCGCATAAATAGCGGGCAACAGATGAGAGAGCTCAGGTGTGATTAGAAGACGAATGGGAGGTTTATGAGAAGAAAAATCCTGTGTGTGGATACACAGTGGAAAATACAGCATAAAAAAAGAGTGGCTACAGAATTGCAATACTGAAAAGGGGGACTCAGGATTAGATTGATGGATGGTAAATACTACATTTGTTTACCTGTACATTTTACAGGCTATCTTATTCACATTTTATCAGGTGTCACACATGAGTTTGCAGACAATGTATAATATATAAATATACAGGTTAGTATTATTAGAATTAGATAAAACCAAAATGGGTACATAAAATACCAGGAGGACAGTGCACTGTCCAGTTCCAAAGTACCAGACGGCTGTTTCACCATTGAGATGGCTTGTTCACTTTGCGAAAGTAAGGGTAGCATAATGTGTGTTAGGGTAACTACAATTGTGTGTCATAATGTGTAGAAGGGGTACTTTTACTGTGTGGCATAACGTGCTGTAAGGGACACTGTTACTGTGTGGAATAATGTGAATAACTTGCACTACTGTGTGGTATACTGTGTATAAGGGGCACTACTACTGTGTGGTATGTGAAGTAAAATTACTGTGGCATAATGTGTTTAAGGGGTATTACTGTGTGTATAATGTGAAAAAGTGGCACTACTGTGTGGCATAATGTCTATAAGGAGTACTACTAATCTATGGCATGATGTGCTATAGGAAGCTCTACTACAGTAAGGAATAACATAAATAAGTGGCACTGTTGTGTGGCATAATGTGTATAAGGGGCACTACTACTGTGTGGTATAATGTGCTGTAAGTGGCCCTTCTACTGTATGGCATAACATGAATAAGTGGCACTACTGTGTGGCATAATGTGTATAAGGTGTTCTACTGTGTGGTATAATATGCAATAAGGGGTGCTACTGTGTGGCATAATATTAAAAATAGGCTCTACTGTGTGGCATAACTTATATAAGGGGTATTTTGTGGAGCAAAGTGAATAAGTGGCACTACTGTGTAACTTAATGTGAATAGTGAGTTCTACGGTAGCGTCAAGTGAATAAGGGACACTACTCTGCAGTGTAATGTAAATAAGGTTGCACTATGGTTGGCATAATTTTAATTGGGGATACTATTGTGTGGCCATGCCCTGTTTCCATTGGGACACACCCTGTTTTGTGCTTCGGCATGCGCTGCCCCTATTTAGCATATTGACTGTAGGAGGGGCACCAATAATCTTTCTGGAACAGGGCACCAAAATGTCAAGTTATAGTCCTGTTGGGCACACTAAATTGGTTACAAAATATGAATAAGCATTGCATGAAAAACAGGACATACAAGGATAAAATGAATAATGCCTTAATAAATTCCATGGGTTACTCATTCTGACCTTGACGTACCAAGTGAGGTAGTGTATTACATAGGGTTACAGAGGGTAGGATGAGCAATCCATAGCAGTAACATGCAGTGGGAAGTTGCAAAATCCATGATACGGCAATAAGGTGAGACAGTAACTTAACGCAAGGGAAAATACTTATCTTAGTTGTATGTAAGTGAACGCTAGAAGCATTACTGGTACAAAAGGGCGAACTAGAAATACTTGCATCAAGCAAACAGTATGATATTATAGGCATTACTGAAACTTGGTGGGACGAATCTCATGATTGGACAGTCAATCTAGAGGGCTATACACTGTTTAGGAGAGACAGACTAAACAAAAAGGGTGGAGGGGTGTGTCTTTACGTAAAGCCATTTTTAAAACCTGATATACGGGAAGATATTCAGGAGGAGACTGTATAAACTGTCAAAACATTATGGGTAGAAATTGCATGCGGTGAAAATAAGAATTTACTTACCGATAATTCTATTTCTCGTAGTCCGTAGTGGATGCTGGGGACTCCGTAAGGACCATGGGGAATAGCGGCTCCGCAGGAGACTGGGCACAAAAGTAAAGCTTTAGAACTACCTGGTGTGCACTGGCTCCTCCCCCTATGACCCTCCTCCAAGCCTCAGTTAGGATACTGTGCCCGGACGAGCGTACACAATAAGGAAGGATTCTGAATCCCGGGTAAGACTCATACCAGCCACACCAATCACACCATATAACTTGTGATCTAAACCCAGTTAACAGCATGATAACAGAGGAGCCTCTAGAAAAGATGGCTCACTACAGCAATAACCCGATTTTTTTGGTAACAATAACTATGTACCAGTATTGCAGACAATCCGCACTTGGGATGGGCGCCCAGCATCCACTACGGACTACGAGAAATAGAATTATCGGTAAGTAAATTCTTATTTTCTCTGACGTCCTAGTGGATGCTGGGGACTCCGTAAGGACCATGGGGATTATACCAAAGCTCCCAAATGGGCGGGAGAGTGCGGATGACTCTGCAGCACCAAATGAGAGAACTCCAGGTCCTCCTCAGTCAGGGTATCAAATTTGTAGAATTTTACAAACGTATTTGCTCCTGACCAAGTAGCTGCTCGGCAAAGTTGTAAAGCCGAGACCCCTCGGGCAGCCGCCCAAGATGAGCCCACCTTCCTTGTGGAATGGGCTTTTACAGATTTTGTCTGTGGCAGGCCTGCCACAGAATGTGCAAGCTGAATTGTACTACAAATCCAACGAGCAATAGTCTGCTTAGAAGCAGGAGCACCCAGCTTGTTGGGTGCATACAGAATAAACAACGAGTCAGATTTTCTGACTCCAGCCGTCCTGGAAACCTATATTTCCAGGGCCCTGACAACGTCTAGCAACTTGGAGTCCTCCAAGTCCCTAGTAGCCGCAGGCACCACAATAGGTTGATTCAGGTGAAACGCTGAAAACCACCTTAGGGAGAAACTGAGGACAAGTCCTCAATTCCGCCCTGTCCGAATGGAAAATCAGATGAGGGCTTTTACAGGATAAAGCCGCCAATTCTGACACGCACCTGGCCCAGGCCAGGGCCAACAGCATGACCACTTTCCATGTGAGATATTTTAACTCCACAGATTTAAGTGGTTCAAACCAATGTGACTTTTGGAACCCAAAACTACATTTAGATCCCAAGGTGCCACTGGAGGCACAAAAGGAGGCTGTATATACAGTACCCCTTTCACAAACGTCTGAACTTCAGGGACTGAAGCTAGTTCTTTTTGGAAGAAAATTGACAGGGCCGAAATTTGAACCTTAATGGACCCCCATTTCAGGCCCATAGACACTCCTGTTTGCAGGAAATGTAGGAATCGACCTAGTTGAAAATTCCTCCGTCGGGGCCTTACTGGCCTCGCACCACGCAACATATTTTCGCCAAATGCGGTGATAATGTTTTGCGGTTATATCTTTCCTGGCTTTGATCAGGATAGGAATGACTTCATCCGGAATGCCTTTCTCCTTCAGGATCCGGCGTTCAACCGCCATGCCGTCAAACGCAGTCGCGGTAAGTCTTGGAACAGACAGGGTCCTTGCTGGAGCAGGTCCCTTCTTAGAGGTAGAGGCCACGGATCCTCCGTGAGCATCTCTTGAAGTTCCGGTTACCAAGTCCTTCTTGGCCAATCCGGAGCCCGAATATAGTGCTTACTTCTCTCCATCTTATAATTCTCAGTACCTTGGGTATGAGAGGCAGAGGAGGGAACACATACACTGACTGGTACACCCACTGTGTTACCTGAGCGTCTACAGCTATTGCCGGAGGGTCCCTTGACCCGGCGCAATACTTGTCGAGTTTTATAAACATGTGGAAGACTTCTGGGTGAAGTCCCCACTTGCTGACAGTGCTATCACATGATTTTCCGCCCAGCGAAGAATCCTTGCAGCTTCTGCCATTGCCCTCCTGCTTCTTGTGTCACCCTGTCTGTTTACGTGGGTGACTGCCGTGATGTTGTCCGAATGGATCAACTCCGGGTGACCTTGAAGCAGAGGTCTTGCTGAGCTTAGAGCATTGTAAATGGCCCTTAGCTTCAGGATATTTATGTGAAGTGATGTCTCCAGGCTTGACCATAAGCTCTGGAAATTCCTTCCCTGTGTGACTGCTCCCCAGCCTCGCAGGCTGGCATCCGTGGTCACCAGGACCCAGTCCTGAATGTCGAATCTGCGGCCCTCTAGAAGATGAGCACTCTGCAACCACCACAGGAGAGACACCCTTGTGCTTGGTGACAGGGTTATCCGCTGATGCATCTGAAGATGCGACCCGGACCATTTGTACAGCAGGTCCCACTGGAAAGTTCTTGCGTGGAATCTGCCGAATGGGATTGCTTCGTAGGAAGCCACCATTTTTCCCAGAACCCTTTCATTGATGTACTGAGACTTGGCTCGGTTATAGGAGGTTCCCGACTAGCTCGGATAACTCCCTGACTTTCTCCTCCGGGATAAACACCTTTTTCTGGACTGTGTCCAGGATCATCCCTAGGAACAGACGACGAGTCGTCGGAATCAGCTGCGATTTTGGAATATTGAGAATCCAATCGTGCTGCCGCAACACTACCTGAGATAGTGCTACACCGACCTCCAACTGTTCCCTGGATCTTACCCTTATCAGGCAATCGTCCAAGTAAGGGATAACTAAAATTCCCTTCCTTCGAAGGAGTATCATCATTTCGGCCATTACCTTGGTAAAGACCCGGGGTGCCGTGGACCATCCATACGGCAGCGTCTGAAACTGATAGTGACAGTTCTGTACCATAAACCTGAGGTACCCTTGGTGAGAAGGGTAAATTGGGACATGAAGGTAAGCATCCTTGATGTCCCGAAACATCATGTAGTCCCCTTCTTCCAGGTTCGCAATCACTGCTCTGAGTGACTCAATCTTGAATTTGAACCTCCGTATGTAAGTGTTCAAGATTTTAGATTTAGAATCGGTCTCACCGAGCCGTCCGGCTTCGGTACCACAACAGTGTGGAATAATACCCCGTTCCCTGTTGCAGGAGGGGTACCTTGATTATCACCTGCTGGGAATACAGCTTGTGAATGGCTTCCAAAACTGCCTCCCTGTCAGAAGGAGACATCGGTAAAGCCGACTTTAGGAAACGGCGAGGGGGAGACGTCTCGAATTCCAATTTGTACCCCTGAGATATCACCTGAAGGATCCAGGGGTCTACTTGCGAGTGAGCCCACTGCGCGCTGAAATTCATTGAGACGGGCCCCCACCGTGCCTGATTCTGCTTGTAAAGCCCCAGCGTCATACTGAGGGCTTGGCAGAGGCGGGAGAGGGCTTCTGTTCCTGGGAACTGGCTGATTTCTGCAGCCTTTTTCCTCTCCCTCTGTCACGGGGCAGGAATGAGGAACCTTTTGCCCGCTTGCCCACGAAAAGACTGCGCCTGATAATACGGCGTCTTCTTATATTGAGAGGCGACCTGGGGTACAAACGTGGATTTCCCAGCTGTTGCCGTGGCCACCAGGTCTGAAAGACCGACCCCAAATAACTCCTCCCCTTAATAAGGCAATACTTCCAAATGCCGTTTGGAATCCGCATCACCTGACCACTGTCGTGTCCATAACCCTCTACTGGCAGAAATGGACAACGCACTTAGACTTGATGCCAGTCGGCAAATATTCCGCTGTGCATCACGCATATATAGAAATGCATCTTTTAAATGCTCTATAGGCAATAATATACTGTCCCTATCTAGGGTATCAATATTTTCAGTCAGGGAATCCGACCACGCCAACCCAGCACTGCACATCCAGGCTGAGGCGATTGCTGGTCGCAGTATAACACCAGTATGTGTGTAAATACATTTTAGGATACCCTCCTGCTTTCTATCAGCAGGATCCTTAAGGGCGGCCATCTCAGGAGAGGGTAGAGCCCTTGTTCTTACAAGCGTGTGAGCGCTTTATCCACCCTAGGGGGTGTTTCCCAACGCACCCTAACCTCTGGCGGGAAAGGATATAATGCCAATAACATTTTAGAAATTATCAGTTGTTATCGGGGGAAACCCACGCATCATCACACACCTCATTTAATTTCTCAGATTCAGGAAAACTACAGGTAGTTTTTCCTCACCGAACATAATACCCCTTTTTGGTGGTACTCGTATTATCAGAAATGTGTAAAACATTTTTCATTGCCTCAATCATGTAACGTGTGGCCCTACTGGAAGTCACATTTGTCTCTTCACCGTCGACACTGGAGTCAGTATCCGTGTCGGCGTCTATATCTGCCATCTGAGGTAACGGGCGCTTTAGAGCCCCTGACGGCCTATGAGACGTCTGGACAGGCACAAGCTGAGTAGCCGGCTGTCTCATGTCAACCACTGTCTTTTATACAGAGCTGACACTGTCACGTAATTCCTTCCAACAGTTCATCCACTCAGGTGTCGACCCCCTAGGGGGTGACATCACTATTACAGGCAATCTGCTCCGTCTCCACATCATTTTTCTCCTCATACATGTCGACACAAACGTACCGACACACAGCACACACACAGGGAATGCTCTGATAGAGGACAGGACCCCACTAGCCCTTTGGGGAGACAGAGGGAGAGTTTGCCAGCACACACCAGAGCGCTATATATATACAGGGATAACCTTATATAAGTGTTTTTCCCCTTATAGCTGCTGTATTTTTAATACTGCGCGTAATTAGTGCCCCCCTCTCTTTTTTAACCCTTTCTGTAGTGTAGTGACTGCAGGGGAGAGCCAGGGAGCTTCCCTCCAACGGAGCTGTGAGGGAAAATGGCGCCAGTGTGCTGAGGAGATGGGCTCCGCCCCCTTGTCGGCGGCCTTATCTCCCGTTTTTCTGTGTATTCTGGCAGGGGTTAAATTCATCCATATAGCCCAGGAGCTATATGTGATGCATTTTTTTGCCATCCAAGGTGTTTTTATTGCGTCTCAGGGCGCCCCCCCCCCAGCGCCCTGCACCCTCAGTGACCGGAGTGTGAAGTGTGCTGAGAGCAATGGCGCACAGCTGCAGTGCTGTGCGCTACCTTGTTGAAGACAGGACGTCTTCTGCCGCCGATTTTCCGGACCTCTTCTGTCTTCTGGCTCTGTAAGGGGGCCGGCGGCGCGGCTCTGGGACCTATCCATGGCTGGGCCTGTGATCGGTTCCTCTGGAGCTAATGTCCAGTAGCCTAAGAAGCCCAATCCACTCTGCACGCAGGTGAGTTCGCTTCTTCTCCCCTTAGTCCCTCCATGCAGTGAGCCTGTTGCCAGCAGGTCTCACTGAACATAAAAAACCTAAAACTAAACTTTTCACTAAGCAGCTCAGGAGAGCCACCTAGTGTGCACCCTTCTCGTTCGGGCACAAAAATCTAACTGAGGCTTGGAGGAGGGTCATAGGGGGAGGAGCCAGTGCACACCAGGTAGTTCTAAAGCTTTACTTTTGTGCCCAGTCTCCTGCGGAGCCGCTATTCCCCATGGTCCTTACGGAGTCCCCAGCATCCACTAGGACGTCAGAGAAAAAGGAATAAAAAAGTTAGTATTGGGTGTATGCTATAGGCTGCCTGGTATCAACGTATCTGATGAGGAATTGTTACTAAAGCAAATTGAAAGAGCAGCAGGAGTAGAAGACATAGTAGTGATGGGAGATTTTAACTATCCAGAGATAAACTGGAAAAACGATTCATGTGATACTGCTTGGGGCAATATGTTTTTAAACACGCTTAATGATAACTACTTAGTCCAACTAATTGAGGAACCAACTAGGTACAATGCAATCTTAGACCTGGTATTAACAAACAATGGGGATTTGGTATCAGGTATTATAGTAGGGGAACCCATAGGAAACAGCGACCACAATATGGTCAAATTCAATATCAGTTTTCCTAAACAGCCCTATACTGGCTCAACTAGGACTCTAAACTTTAGCAAAGCAAATTTTGAAAAGATGGGTATTTTTCAGGGATATTGAATGGGAAGGTTTGTTTTTAGGAAAAAATACTATGGAGAAATGGGAGGTACTAAAATTCCTGCTAGCTAAAAATACTCTCAAACTTATTCCTACGAGCAGCAAAAATAGGAATAAAAATCATAAACCGATGTGGCTTAACAAAAAGATAAAGGAACTTATGGGCAAGAAACGGCGAGCATTTAAAAAATACAAATCTGACGAGGAAGCAGAGTCATTTCAGCACTATAAGAATGTAACAAAATAAGCAAAAAGGAAGTAAGAGCGGCTAAAGTAGAAACTGAAAAACTAGTAGCAAAGGAAAGCAAAGCGAATCCCAAAAAATTATTTAAATACATTAATAGCAAGAGATTAAAGAAGGAGAGTATAGGCCCTCTAAAAGACAAGTTGGGAGTCTTAAGCAAAAATGATAATGACATAGCGGACACACTAAATGAGTTTTTTTCAACAGTATTTACTAGAGAGGACTTAATTCAGGGACTAACACATAATCTCAATAATGAGAATATCCCACTGATAGGTACTTATTTAAGCGAGGAAGTAGTCTGTGACCGATTAAAACATTTAAAGATTAATAAGTCACCAGGTCCCGATGGTATTCACCCAAGGGTTCTAATGGAGCTTCACTCTGAACTTGCAAAACCGCTATTTTTGATCTTTAAGTATTCAGTAATATCAAGTATGGTTCCCAAAGACTGGCGTATAACGGAAGTAGTGCCTATATTCAAAAAAGGGAAGTAAAGCTGAACCAGGTAATTATAGACCAGTTAGTCTTACATCTATAGTGGGGAAAGTATTGGAAGGTATCCTAAGAGATAGTATTCAGAAGTTCCTTAAAGTCAATAAGGTCATTAAAAGGAATCAACATAGGTTTATGAAGGACAGATCCTGTCAAACTAACTTACTTGGCTTTTATGAAACAGTAAGCGCAAACCTAGATCAGGGTAAAGAGGTGGATGTAATCTTTTTAGATTTTGCCAAAGCATTCGATACTGTACCACACATGAGACTTATCTACAAGCTACAAGAAATAGGGCTAGGAAGCACAATATGCACTTGGGTCAAAAACTGGTTAGATAATAGGAAGCAGCGCGTTGTGGTTAATGGATCTTTTTCAAATTGGACTGAAGTGCTAAGTGGTGTGCTGCAAGGCTCAGTATTAGGACTGCTATTGTTCAATATTTTCATTAACAACCTAACAGAAGATCTAGAGAGCATGGTGTCAATTTTTGCAGATGATACCAAATTGTGTAAAGTTATAAATGCGGAGGGGGATGCTGAGTCGCTTCAGAACGACTTAGTTAAATTAGAAGCTTGGGCAGCGAAATGGAGAATGCGCTTCAGTACAGACAAGTGTAAGGTAATGCACTGTGGTAACAAGAACAAAAATAACACCTACCTACTAAATGGGGTAAAATTAGGGGATTCTGTACTGGAAAAGGACTTAGGTGTCCTCAAAGATAGCAAACTAAGCAGTAGTACCCAAAGTAGGACTGAGAAATACCACATTTTATCTGGCTGTCAGAGAAAGAAAGCACTGCATTGCCTCCCGGGTCATATATGTCTCTAATGGCAATGATCCCCTTTTCCCTCCAACTCAAAAAATGTGCGTTATCAAGGACAGGGAGGAAACATGGGTCACCCCAAAACGTAGTTGAAGAGAGATGTCAGGTTTTCTCTGGGCTTTAGTGTGAGTGGCCTGCCATGCTTGATATGTATGCCAAAATAAAATATTGCGTTTTATCTCATATGGGAGCCGGGATTTTGGAGTGTGTAAGAGTGCAGCAGGGGAGAAAGGATGGAATATGGCCAGTTCAAGTGGCAAGTTCGTAAATACTGATCTGCCCCAAAGCCAGTCTGTAATATATCGATACATCGCTGTTCTACTAAATAGAACAGGATCCGGGATCCCTTCTTCACGTAACAGCTGCAACCTAGCGTAGGGGACTCTTGGTCGTTTACCCGACCATAAAAACCTAGTGAAACATTGTTTAAGAAAAAGAACATCTTTCTCGACAAGGGCAATAGAAGAAAATAAGAAGAAAATAAGAAATCTTGGGAAAAACAAAAGATTTAATAACTTCTGCACGACCCATAAGAGACCAGGGCAGAGACGCCCAGTCTGTAAGGATTTTAGACACCTTGGACATAATAGGACCAAAATTAACCGCATATAAATCCGGAAGGGAAGTAAGAATCAGAACCCCTAAATATCTAAGACTATCGTGAGCCACTGGAAATCGGGACAAGACCGGGGAGCAATGGAAAAAGGGAAGTGTCTCCCGAAAGGAGGAGTAGCTCGGATTTGGATATATTAATTTTGTACCCCGCAAATTGTTCAATCAGGGAGACAATCGCAGGGATGGACGTATCAGGATGGGAAATAAATAGAAGCATGTCGTCAGCATGCAGTGATAATTTTACCATGGTGGCCATTATTTTTATGCCTGTAAATCTAGGAGAATTTCTCAGGCAAACAGCTAGGGGTTCTAAAGCTAAGACAAATAGTAAAGGTGACAAGCTCAACCCTGTCGTGTGCCACTCTGGATAAGAAAAGGGGAAGAGAGGATACCATTCCCCAAAACTTGAGTGGATGGAGATTCATATAATCGGGAAATAAGAGAGACAAAGTCCTCGGGTGCACCAAAACGGCGGAGCATTTCATACAGATGGTCCCAGGTGACCAGGTCAAACGCCTTTTCGGCATCAAGTGACAATAATACATTAATGTCACTGGGTTTGGAGAGCTGAAGAGCCTGCATAACAGCCAAGACCTTTCGTATATTGCTTACTGATTGCCTACCCCAAACAAATCCGGTCTTATCCGTATGAACAATGTCAGGAACTATGAATTAAAGTCTATTCAAGGGGATATTAGTGAACAATTTATAATCCGTGTTTAGGAGGGAGATCGGACGATAAGAACTGGGAGACTCAGGATCCCGGCCAGGCTTTGGGATAACCTTTATGACTACAGAATTAAAATATTTAGGAAAGGGAGCACCCTGCATGAAATAATTAAATAAGACAGAAAGAGGTTCACATAATCTAGCAGACAGAATTTTATAGTAGTCATTGGCGAAACCGTCAGGGCCCGGAGTCTTCCCAGTCTTAAATCCAGCTTTTGCCGCAGAAACTTCCGCAGTGGTAATAGGTGCGAGAAGAGAGGCACAGTGCGACATCTGGGGCAGATCAGTAGAAGTCCAAAAGCCAGACTTGTGAGTCTGGTTAATAACGGGACGTGCATAAAGATTGGTATAAAAAGACTGTAGCACCTCAGCAATCTCGGCAGAGGTCCGTACCCTGTCCTCACCTTGGGTGAGCAGAGAGTGGATGACCACTTTAGGGTGTCTGCCTTTTAACAAACGGGATAAAAGTTTGCCAGACTTATTGCCATATCTGTAGATGCTACAGTCTCTTGAAAATTAATATTTGGCTTCCATCTGAGAAAGAAGGGTATCAAACAGTGTTTTTTGTGTAAGGTAACATTCCCTAGTGGAAGGGGAGGGGGAGGATTTCAATTCTTGAAAAGAATGAGTAAGAGCCGCCTGGGCTTCCAAATATTGCGAATTTAAATCTAAATCCCTTTTTTTACTATAGGACATAATGTGTCCCCTGACAACTGATTTTGACGCCTGCCAGAAAAGAGCAGGATCCTCGCTTAGAGTTTCTCCATTATACGTATGATAATCCAGCCACGCTGCTTCTAATGAGGAGCGGAATTTCAGAGAACCACTTAAATAAGAGGGGAAGTGCCAGGAGCGAAAAGGGGATTTATCTTAGAGAAGCATCGATTTCATCCAGCATAAAGCATGGTCCGAAATACAGATCAGCCACTTTAGAAAAAAAAAGAGTTAGACAACACCAGATAATCCATCCTCGAGAATGTGTGATGCGCAGCTGAGAGGCATGTAAATTCCCTTTCTAATGGGTAGCATGCACGCCACACATCCACTAAAGACAACTGCGAGCAAATATAGGGGATACCAATACGTGGCAGCGAGGAGGAGCACGAGGGGGGGGGGGGGGGTTTATCCAAGGCTGGAGAAGAATATAAATTAAAATCCCCACCAAGGATTATAGGAATTTCGGAGTAGCTAAGTAGTTTAGTAACAATGTGCATATACAATGGCTTAGAGTAATAATTGGGAGCATAAATATTACATAGTAGGAACCTGGATGTAAACAGCGTGACATCTGCCAGTACATAACGGCACTGAGTGTCATCTAAAATTGCATGAACAGAGATAGGGATAGTGTGCCGTGCTAAAATAATCCCTCCCCTAGCCTTAGAAGAGAAGGAGGAAGAGGCTACCACAGACCAGCCCATAGTGTTCAGTTTTATCACCTCATTTGGCAGAAAATGAGACTCCTGAATAAAGACTACATCAACCCCCACTTTTCGTAGAGCAAAATCTTTTTGCGTTTAGCTGGAGAGTTGATTCCTCCCACATTCCACGTACCGACACTCAGACTAGCCATGCATCAAAGGAACTGGGAAAACCTGAAATCCTGCGCAGTAACCATGATATCTACAGACGCCGAAAAACAGATGCAAAACATACCGGGGTAGACACATAAGGAGAAGGGGAAGGAGAGAAAAAAAGGGGGAAAAGAGGGACAGAAACATAGAAAATGCACAAGATATAACATTAACATTGTGAAAAAAAAGTCCTGCGAAGGACAATCATAACTTCAGAAAAACGAGAGCAACCAGTTCAAGCAAACACAGAGTCCGTCATAGACAGCCAATGAGCCAGCCAGAATTATGAAAACCTGAGGGGGGAAAATGAGGAGGGGGGGGGGCGCCCTTACCCACCCTCGGCAACATAATAAAAGAAGATATATATATGAAAAGATAACGAGAAAATATCAGAGCACACAGAGCATGTTGCAGAAAAACAAAAACGCAGCCTTCCACATACGATTGTAAAAAGAGTGAAGAAGGGGAAAATATCCCCGCCAAGCATATAAAAGCATTCTAGTAAGATTACATGGCCACGGAAAAACAACAAATGAGTAATAATAATCAAAAACATAAAACAGGGCAAAAAGGCTCAACCCGCTGTATAAGACCAAAGTCTCTTTTGGGAAAAAAAAACACCTGCAGCGGATCCCACAGCAATAATTAAATTGGCAGACATAGCAGGAAACGAAGAGAAGTCCGGGAGCAATACTCAGCCATCTCGATCCGGGGCTTCATCTGTCTGAGCGGAGTCTACATCTGCCATGGAAGCCTCAGAAACATAAGCCTCTGCATCTGCGAGATTTGTAAAGTCCCGGAAAGAATTTCCCTCAAACAGGCGTAGTCTTGCAGGGAAGAGCAGAGCAAATGTATTATTCGCCTTTACCAAACAGGAACAAAGGGTAGTAAAATTCCTGAAGTGCACGGGAAACCTCCGCGGAGTAGTCCTGGAAAATGGCCAAACGAGCTCCCTCCCATTGTAAATTCCTATGTTTCCTGGATGCTGTCCATATTGCCTCATTATGGAGAAAGTTCAGACATTTAAATATAACCACACGAGGTCTGCTATTAGGAGAAGAGCGTGGGGGACCCAGTCTGTGGGCTCTCTCGATGACTAAGCCATTGCATTCATCCTGTATATGTAATAAATCAAGGAGGGACGTTTGTAGAAAGAGTCAAATCAGGACCTTTCAGTGACTCAGGGAGCCCCAGCACCCGAAGATTCGTCAACCTTGTTCAGCAGCTGGAAGTAAGATTTCTGGAGTTCATCATATCTATGCTTAAGATCCCCAACATCCTGGAAAGTCTCCCCCAGCCTTTGTTCATTTGTAAGAACAGTCTTGGATAACTGCTTGATTTGGGATTTTAGATCTTTTACTGCCTGCTGCATTTTAGTAGCATGTGCATCCATAATAGGCTCCATGGCATCCCTAACAGCCCTTACTACATCAGCATAAGTCACTGGAGAGGCAGGGGAACAACCAGGCTCACCTGAGGGAGACATGTGCTTAGCAGAAGCATGTTTGACGCTACCAGCAGCCTGCAGACTCGTTTGTGAGCTAGGTGCGGCGGCCATCTTGGAATCCCCGGCCCGTTTTTCAGACCTCGATCTCTGGGCTTTAGGGGGCATGGGGGAGGACAGAAAACTTTCCATCCAGTCCCCAGCGCTTTCCTACAAGTGGTGTGCGTCAGGCGCGGAGAAAAGCCTAGAACGGGAGGCACTGTGTGCTCCGGTTACCGAGGGTGCAGGAGAGCTGCAGAAATCAGCTTCTCCTCACATGGGCGCCGGAACCGTAAGTCCCCGCGGTCTATAGATCTACAGTGTCTAGTGTCAGTGACAGTCAATAGGTCCACGCCAAATAGTCGACATGCATTAGATCGACATGGTCAAAAGGTCAACATGTTCATTAGGTCGACATGCCAATGGTCGACACAGCATATAGTCGACATGAATTTTTGTTGATTTTTTTTTCCTTTCCTTATTTTTAACTTTTTCATACTTTACCATCCACGTGGACTATGACTGGGAATAGTGACCTGTCAGTAGCAGAGCGAGGCACCTTGCCGGAAGCATGGCGAGCTAAGCAGTACACTAATTGGGGGTCCACATGCTGAGACGGCGAAAATAACACCAAAAAACTGCTGCATCAACCATTTTCGGTGTTGACTATTTTCCATTTCGACCTTTTCATTTGTCAACATTTTGTACCGGTCAACCTTTTACAGTGTTGGCCTTTCATAGGTTGTCCTAATGACCATAGGCGAAACTAGACATTTGGTAATGGGTGGTCCCAGTTGGGCCCCCATTCCCAAAAAGTCCAGCAAAGCAAATCTTATGAAAAATGGGTGTGACCACATACCAGAAGGGGAGTGGTTACTGAAAATGGGGCGTGTCAACACAACACGCTGCCTGTTTCTCATCACACATTGGAACATTCTTTTTAATTCCACATGCATCTTTATGATAGTTTATCACACTGTGGATCCTCTGACGAACTGTATCCTCTAAGGCAGACAGCATCTTCAGTCGGTATTCACTATTCATGTAGGAGATCACATCGTCAAGAAGATGTATGTTTGTGTCGGAATATTAAAAAGGTCAGCATCATACAACAGCAGTTCACTAGACTCACATCCTGTCCCCTGCATCTCTCAGCCACACCATGTCCCCCCTGCATCTCTCAGCCACATTATTATCTCCCCCTCGAGTCGTCTCTCAGCCACATCATCACTTACCCCCTGTGTTATCTCTCAGCACACCATCACCTCCCACTGCGACATCTCTCAGCACACCATCACCTACCTCATGTCGTCTCTCAGCACACCATCACCTCCCTCTGCATCATTTCTCCAGGGATATATATATATATATATATATATATATATACACACATACATACATATATACACACGCCGCATCTACCACCAAAGTGGAGGGTGCACTCTCGCAAGGATCAGTCTCTTAGAACAATTGATGTGTCAATCTGTTTAATCAGGATCAAAAGGTGATGCCATTAACAATCAACGTTTCGGTTTGGTGGTAGATGCGGTATATTGGTGGCCTGACAGGGTCATTGGGAGCACCCACCCATTTATCTATATGAATTGATGAGGGTGCAGGATATTCTGTGGATATAGATATATATCCACAGAAGTGCAAAGGCATCGCCTCTTTGCACTTCAAGAGTAGCTCCCGACCAGCGCAGCTTAAGCTACTCGTCGCTCCCTGGCCTGCAGCGGCTGCGAATGACGTCACGCAGCTGCTATGGCCCGCCACCCGCACAGTCCATCCACGCCTGCGATGGCGGGACTGCACCCACAAAATGGCGGGCTAACGCCGCCGTTCTGCCCCCTCCTGCCCAGCGACCTTCTCTGCCTGTCAACCAGGCAGAGGCGATCGTAGCCCAGCTACGGCCTTCGGCTGTCTGGTATGCGCCGGCGTACTACGGCACCGGTGCATGCGCAGTGGGCACCCATTCGCTCGGCTGCGATAAAAAGCAGCGAGCGAACCGGTCAGAATGACCCCCATTGTGCAAAACTAAGAAAAGTACTTTTCCACAGTTCAGTACGTATAACGGTTATCAAAATGTAACATGGTGTTATAAAGTTCATCATATGATGTTGTATTATGTTCTAAATTAAACTGTCATTGTAATGATGTATGCTTTTGGCATAATATTAAAATACTGTATATTAGTGCTATAAGCTGATAAACTTAAAAAATGCACATTTTACAAAAGGTTTTCACAAATTTGGCCACTACTGTATATATATATATATATATATATATATATATATATATATATATATATATATACACAGATAGATACACTCAAATACACATACACACACACATATATATATATATATATATATATATATATGCACACACATATACATACACATACATACACACACACACACACACATACATGTGCATGTATATAAATATTACAGTGTCAATGATGTGACTTATCCAAAAGCACTCACAGTCTATAGAGAGCGGAGTTGGGGCTGCTGGCGGCTGCTGTCTTGGATAACCTCCGACACGGGCGGGTTGCACTGCTCCTCAGTGGTGACAAGGACAGAGGGAAGACTCGGCGGGCGGCATACTGCATATTGACACTGCGCCGTCGGAAACGCAACACAGATCAGATCATGTGACAGGGTAATGTGGGGGGAGAGGAGTTTTATTGCACCTGTTACCGTTGTTTTTATATAATTTGCGGGCGTCTGGTGCACACAATCTCAATAGCGTTGATAGGAGATGCGGCCCCAGTTTTTGTGGTAAATTCTCAGGGCCCCTCTGAACCT
This sequence comes from Pseudophryne corroboree, assembly GCF_028390025.1. Classification (NCBI taxonomy): domain Eukaryota; kingdom Metazoa; phylum Chordata; class Amphibia; order Anura; family Myobatrachidae; genus Pseudophryne; species Pseudophryne corroboree. Next base: position 667,340,059 of record NC_086449.1, on the reverse strand, counting down.
TGGGGCCCGGTTTGTGTCCCCTTTGACCCCCTGTCGCCGGGCCTGAATCTCTCAGCACACCATCACCTATCCCCTGTCTCGTCTCTCACCACACCATCACCTCCCCCTGTGACGTCTCTCAGCACACCATCACCTACCCTGCGACGTCTCTCAGCACACTGTAGAGATGTGCCCTGTGTCCCAGGGCACATCACTACAACAGTGTGCCGGGGATCTGCGTCCCCTGCAGTTCCTTGCTGTGAGTGCGGCAGCGGCGGGTGTCCGGTGCAGGGATCAGATATTTCCCTGCACCAGACTGACCAGACAGCGGAGTCGGGCAGCGCGGCGGCGTTTTGAATTTGGCGGCCAATCAGAAGAGCCGCCCGCGGGATTTCAAATCCGGCGCCGCCCTTGAGCCAATCACGGCTCGCGGGGCGCCGGCCAATCAGAAGCGGGCGCGCGAGCCAATCGGCGCTCGCCGAGTCACAGGCCCCGCCCCGGCATCTGACGTCAGACACCGGATGGGAGCGGAAGATGGAGGGCGCGTGGAAGAGCGCTTAAGAGCTCAGGTGGTCGCGGAAGAGGCCAGAAGACTCCAGGCTCCGGAAAGAAGATGTCCAGCGGTGGCTGGACGCGGCGAGGCGACGGCGGCCGAAGATTGAAAAGGAGCGCCGGAGAGGTCACCATGGGTGGAAAGGAGGAGAACTGACGAAGCTCCCCCCTGGTGCCTCTCCCAGCGGGTCAGGTAGGCCCTTCTCAGGTGCCCCTGTACCCGCTCCTCCCTAGACCACTGGGTGTTCGGGCATTAGGCCCATGGGCACAGTCAGGCCCTTCTGGCCTGTGGGCACTTAGTCGGGCCCTCCCGGCCCGTGGGCACGTGTAGTCGGGCCCCCCGGCCCGTGGCCCTGTCAACCGGGCACTAGGCCCGTGGCCCTGATAGGCAGGCACTAGGCCTGGGGGCACAGTTTGGGCACTAGGCCCATAGGAATAGTCAGGCCACAGGCCTGTGGTGCAAGATAGGCGGGCATTAGGCCCGAGGGGCAATTCAGGCAATAGGCCTGTGGGACATTAGAGGGCATTAGGCCCTAGTGTAAGGTGACCCAGGGCATTAGGCCCAGGTCACCCAACGGGCGACCAGTTAGGCGGGCGCTAGGCCCGAGGGATAAAGTCAGGCCTCTGGCCTATGTAATTAGGGGCGCTAGGCCCAGTAAATAAGTGCCCCCAAGGTGAATAAAGGTGGCACTGGGCGCTAGACCCAGGCCACCCCAAGGTGTATAGGTAGGCAGGCTCGCTTGGCCTGAGCCCCACATAACGGAGGGTACAGGAGGTGGGTAGGCTGTGCGGCGTCCACCCCCCAGAGTGCAGGTAGTGATTTAAAGGAACAGCACCGTCTGAGGTTGTACTCGGATATGTGTGTTGTTACCGTGCAGGGCAAAATGTTGTTTTAGAGTTTGTGCATAGTTTGTGTTGCACCACCCACACTTGAGCCAGTTTGAGGGCTTTGTTTATGTAGCTAGTGTAGCGGATGCACACTAGGTTAGAGTTAGGCCCTGCACGGCTGTTTTTCTCTTTGCCTCCTTACAGGGACCTGTAAGTGGAGAAGATCGGAGTACAAGATGTAGGACGGTGAGTAACATCCGTCTGTGTGTTCCTTCTGTGTTTGACCCTATCTGTCTCCCTTCCTTCAGGGTGAACGGTGAGCCTTGCACACCGGTGCAAGGTAGAATTTCCACCTGGTGCGAGAGTGCCAATAGGTGAAATTCGGGCTCTGAGGCGTACGCCTGAGATGACCCTCACCTAGCCCGAAAGCGTTATTTCCCTCGGTTCCGTTGGGCGTTTCAGTCCACAGCCAGGAGGACGGCACTCAGCAATCTCCTTCCTCCTAGGTCATCGTGTCCGGGTCCGACTGAAGATTTCCAGGTCCGTTGAAGGTTCCGGTACCTGAAGGTGAGAGAGTGCGGTGCCTGGTAAGTGCTGAACCTACACCTGCACGGCAGCAAGCACTACACAAGCCGCCACCACCCTCTTACATTTTGGCGTAGTCGGCAGGATCAAGGACCGCGGACACGATGTGGAACGTCCCCAAGAAGACCTCCGTGCGGACGGCTCCGGAACAGACCGACCCCCGGATGTGTGCAGACCAGAGTGACTGGGTGACGGTGTCTGGGGCAGACCTCCTGAAGATGGTGCAGCGGTCGGTCCAGCATGAAAAGGAAGAGCGCCGGGAGAAGGGGCGCAAGAAAGCCGCCGTGACGCCCTGCAAGAAATGTCGGCAAACGGGACACTTTGCCGACGAATGTACTTGGCGAGAGACATCCCCAAAGAAGGTCGTCCAGGAAGTGGACCGAAAACGTCAGAAGGGCCAAGCGAAGAAAGAGTCCTGGTGTTTGCTCTGCGGAAACTACAGGCATGAGCATAACAGTTGTCCCTGGGATGAGTTGAGCCAAGACGAGGTTGATTCCTGGTGTGAAAGCTGTGGAGATCCCCAACATCGGCTCCTGGAGTGTCCATGGATGGAAGACAGGACAGACTACGAAGCCACGGTGAAGCAGCTGATGGAGTCTCGTCAGCAACTTTGGGACCGGGTGGCTGCAGAGCCAGTGTGTGCGCTCTGCAAGGCTAAGGGACATGAGCTTCCCGATTGTCCGTGGAATGAAGACCGGATGATGGCGGATGGTCGTGCCCAGAGATGGGAGGAGGAAACCAGGGAAATGGAGCGGAAGACCCTGCTTGAAGTTAGTCCGCAGGTGCCCATTTCCTCTGAGCCGGAACCAACGGGTGAAGATCCCTCAGTGAAGGAGGTGGCCAAGGAACCCGTCTTGGAGAAGGTGGCAGTGACCCTCCCTTGTTGGAAGTGTCGGCGATCAGGACATTCGGCCAATGAGTGTCCCTGGGAAGATGCCGCGGACCTACTCTGTCCCAAGAAAGCGACCCCATTAACGAAGGATCCTTTCCCGCATAAGGCGGAGGTGGACGACTGGGAGGAGAAGAAACCACGCTGTGAAGAAAGGCGTGAAGACCCAGTGACGAGGATGTCCAGAATCTCCCCGCGTTGGAACCGTCCACGACCAGGACGTACGGAACAGGTGTGTCCTGGGTACCAAGAGATGCCAGCGGAAGCGAAGGAGTATGCTGAGGAAGTAGAGATGCCAGCGGAAGCGAAGGAGTATGCTGAGGAAGTAGGGATGCCAGCGGAAGCGAAGAAGTACGCTGAGGGATTAGAGATACCAGCGGAAGAGAAGTACGCTGAGGAATTAGAGGCGCCAGCGGAAGGGACTAAGTACGCTGAGGAGGAAAATAATCCCCTAGTCCAGGTATCGGAGGCGGACTCGGACTACGGTGAAATGTCCGCCGATGAATCCCTCCAAGAACAGATGGAGGACGACTCTGGCATCGGGAGTGCCGACGAGGGTGACTGGCAGGATCGGGTGGAGTCGTGCTCCCAGTTGATTGCCCTCCGTGAAGAGGAGGAGATAGTCCTGGAGCAAGAATACCTGCCGGAAGTGACGAGTTGGACGGACGGACGGGGAGAGGATCGTGATGACGTGGGAGGACCCATTCCAGAGGAAGACATAGGACCTTTGGAGATGCCCCACGAGGAAATGCGACAGATGGTGGTTGTTGCCCGGGAGGAAATGGATGCCCCTGGAGGATTCCGCTGTTGGGTGGTACCACACCCTGAAGACAGGGACGATGCCCCAGACGATATGGGAGATCAAGAGTGGGTGACTGTTGTCCCCGTGGAGGAAGATTCCTCTTGGTGGCCAACGTCGAGCGACCGTGAGGAGGTGCCACTCCCCCAGAGGATCCGCCGATGGAGGTCAGGACGTAAGAAGAGGAACCCGGAGCTGGAGGAGGAAGGATGTGGGGGCAAAGTCTGTCCGGGCTGGGCCCTCGAATACAACCTCGCCGGAGGGACCTCGGAATTCCCTGACCCACGGACAATGGACGTCGTGTAGACTTTTGTAGGGACAACAAAGGAAAAAGGAGGGGGAAATGTAGAGATGTGCCCTGTGTCCCAGGGCACATCACCACAACAGCGTGCAAGGGATCTGCGTCCCCTGCAGTTCCTTGCTGTGGACAGCGCTGGGGCAGATTGTCCGTCTCCAGCGCTGGGAGTGCGGCAGCGGCGGGTGTCCGGTGCAGGGATCCGATATTTCCCTGCACCAGACTGTCAGCGGAGTCAGGCAGTGTGGCGGCTATTTGAATTTGGCGCCAATTTGGCTGCCAATCAGAAGCGCCGCCCGCGGGATTTCAAATCCGGCGCCATCCGCGAGCCAATCACGGCTCGCGGGGCGCCAGCCAATCAGAAGCGGTCGCGGTGAGCCAATCGGCGCTTGCCGCGTCACAGGCCCCGCCCCCGGCATCTGACATCAAACGCCGGGCGGGAGTGGAAGACGGAGGGCGCACGGAAGAGCGCTGAAGAGCTCGGGTGGCCGTGGAAGAGGCCAGAAGACTCCAGGCTCCGGAAATAAGATGTCCAGCAGCGGCAGGACGCGGCGTGGCGACGGCCGCGCCGCTGGCCAGGACGGGCCAGCGCCCGAAGATTGAAAATGAGCGCCGGACAGGTCACCAGGGGTGGAAAGGAGGAGAGCTGACGAAGCTCCCCCCTGGTGCCTCTCCCAGCGGGTCAGGTAGGCCCTTCTCAGGTGCCCCTGTACCCGCTCCTCCCTAGACCACCGGGTGTTTAGGCATTAGGCCCATGGGCACAGTCAGGCCCTTCCGGCCTGTGGGCACTTAGTCGGGCCCTCCCCGCCCGTGGGCACGTGTAGTCGGGGCCCCCCGGCCCGTGGCCCTGTCAACCGGGCACTAGGCCCGTGGCCCTGATAGGCAGGCACTAGGCCTGGGGGCACAGTTTGGGCACTAGGCCCATAGGAATAGTCAGGCCACAGGCCTGTGGTGCAAGATAGGCGGGCATTAGGCCCGAGGGGCAATTCAGGCAATAGGCCTGTGGGACATTAGAGAGCATTAGGCCCTAGTGTATTTTGAAGGTTAGGGATATAAGGTGACCCAGGGCATTAGGCCCAGGTCACCCAGTTAGGCGGGCGCTAGGCCCGAGGGATAAAGTCAGGCCTCTGGCCTGTGTAATTAGGGGCGCTAGGCCCAGTAAATAAGTGCCCCCAAGGTGAATAAAGGTGGCACTGGGCGCTAGTCCAGGGACGTGCAGTCAGGGGAGGCAGTGCCTCCCCTGTCATAATGATTAAAATAATAAAAAGAAGATATTTATAACACAGTCTATTATAAATATCTTTTTTTTATTATTTTAATAATCCCCCCCCCCTGTGGCTGCGTGTGAGGGACAGGTGGGAGGCAGCGGGAGAGGTGCCTCCCACTGCTAACACTAAAGGTCTGGGTAGCGGGGGGCGGACAGGGGGCGGGGCGCAGCAATGGGCTGTGAAAGCCCATTGAAAATGAATGGGGAAGCGGCACCTATACTGGTGCCGGAATGACAGGGGCGTGCATTCAGCCCCGATGAATGCACGCCCCTGTCAGTGCCCAAGATGTGATTGGCCCAGCGGATCCAGTGCTGGATCCGCTGTCCAATCACTAGCGATCTCCCTTCCCGGCTGCAGCAGGCGCCGTGGGCTGTGTGGGCGCCCGCTGCAGCCAGCGCCGCTGACTGACACCAGAGGTCATAATTGACCCCTAGTGTCTGAGCGGCGCTACTATGGGAGAGACGTCATGAGTCATGACGTCTCTCCTATAGTACAGCAGACACGAGCCGGTGGACGGAGACGGAGGACAGCGCTGCAGGAGCGGTAAGTATGTGTGTGTGTTTTTGTTTTTTTTATGTGTTTGTGTTGGGGGCAGAGCAACAGGAGCACAGCAACTGGGGGGCACAACAACAAGGGGCACAGCAAAAGGGGCACAACTATAAGGGGCATAGCAACAGGGGCACAACTATAAGGGGCACAGCAACAGGGGCACAACTATAAGGGGCACAGCAAAAGGGGCACAACTACAAGGGGCACAGCAACTGGGGGGCACAGCAACAGGGGCACAACTATAAGGGGCACAGCAAAAGGGGCACAACTACAAGGGGCACAGCAATTGGGGGGCACAACAACAAGGGGCACAGCAACAGGGGCACAACTATAAGGGGCACAGCAACAGGGGCACAACTATAAGGGGCACAGCAAAAGGGGCACAACTACAAGGGGCACAGCAACTGGGGGGCACAACAACAAGGGGCACAGCAACAGGGGCACAACTATAAGGGGCACAGCATAAGGGGCACAACTACAAGGGGCACAGCAACTGGGGGGCACAACAACAAGGGGCACAGCAACAGGGGCACAACTATAAGGGGCACAACTACAAGGGGTACAGCAACTGGGGGGCACAACAACAAGGGGCACAGCAACAGGGGCACAACTATAAGGGGCACAGCAACAGGGGCACAACTATAAGGGGCACAGCAAAAGGGGCACAACTACAAGGGGCACAGCAACTGGGGGGCACAACAACAAGGGGCACAACAACAGGGGCACAACTATAAGGGGCACAGCAAAAGGGGCACAACTACAAGGGGCACAGCAACTGGGGGGCACAACAACAAGGGGCACAGCAACAGGGGCACAACTATAATGGGCACAGCAAAAGGGGCACAACTATAAGGGGCACAGCAAAAGGGGCACAGCAACTGGGGGGCACAACTACAAGGGGCACAGCAACTGGGGGGCACAGCAACTGAGGGGCACAACTACAAGGGGCACAGCAACTGGGGGCACAACTACAAGGGGCACAGCAACTGGGGGTACAACTACAAGGGGCACAGCAACTGGGGGGCACAACAACAAGGGGCACAATTACAGGGGTCACAGCTACTGGGGGCAAAGCTACAGGGTGCACAGCAACTGGGGTCACAGCTACTGGGGGCAAAGCGACAGGGGGCACAACTACTTGGGGCACAGCTAGGGGGCACAGCTATTGGGGGCACAGCGACTGGGGGCAAAGCTACAGGGTGCACAGCGACTGGGCACACAGCTACTGGGGGCAAAGCTACAGGGGGCACAGCGACAGGGGGCCCAACTACTCGGGGCACAGCTAGGGGGCACAGCTATTGGGGGCAAAGCTACAAGGGGTACAGCGACTGGGGTCACAACTACTGGGGGCACAGCGACTGGGGGCAAAGCTACAGGGGCCACAGTGACTGGGGGCACAACTACTCAGGGTACTGCTACAAGGGGCACAGCTAAAACGGGCACAGCTACAGGAGTCACAACTACTGGGGGCACAGCCACAAGGGGCAAAGCTACAGGGGGCACAGCTACAAGGGGCACAGCGACTGGGGTCACAACTACTCGGGGCACTGCTACAGGGGGCAAAGCTACTAGGGGTATAGCTACTAGGCTCACAACTATCGGGGGCGCCTGCTCCATCATCCCAGCTAGCAGCAGCACTCTCCCCTGTCTATGCTAACGTCCTCCCGCGTCAGCGAGTGTATAATATTCATTAATTTCTCTCTCTCCTCCTGTGGATTACTTTGTTTGTAAGTATAATTTTCATTTTTACAGGTACCGGCCCTGTTGGATTCTACTGGACAAGTGGACGTGACCGGCGTGGGATGTAGGTAAGTATCTCTCTCTCATTTTTACAGGAACCACCTATTGGATTCTATATGGACAAGTGGACGTGACCGGCGTGGGATGTAGGTAAGTATGTGTGAGTGTGTAAGAGTGTTTTAATACATTTTTACTTTCACGGTGTGTGTGTTGTGTTTTTATTTGGGTATTTTTGTTGTTGTAGAACTACAGGTACCAGCGGGCCCGTTACTTCCCTGCATGCTGGTACTTGAGGTTCTCCAAGTACCAGCAAGCGGGGGAGGCTTGCTGGGCCTTGTAGTTCCACAACAAAAAACAATATTCTTTTTTTATACACACTTATGGCTATCAGCCCGGCACCCACCGCCCAGGGGTGCTTGGGACAGCCTCGGGCTTCACCCCTGGCCCTTGGGTGCCTGGAGGGTGGGGACCTCTTGATTTAAGGGGTCCCCACTCCTACAGGGAATCCCAGCCAGGGGTGACTAGTTGGGGTCTAAGAGCCGGTGCTGGTTGTCTAAATACGGGGAACCCCTGCCCAAATTTTTCCCAGTATTTAAACAACCAGGACCGGCTCAAAGAGCCCGAGGCTGGTTATACTTAGGAAGGGGGATCTCACGCATTTTTTTTTTACATTTTTTAACCCATTCAGACCCTTCTCCATTAAGTAAATGGAAGCCCTGGACAACAAAATTGTATTCATGTCCTCCTCCCACTCCCTTCCCAAACACTAATTTTTATTTTTTTTCTATAAAAATGTACAATATATCACAAGTATGATGAGCAGGCAGGCAGCGGGCAGTGGCGGCATCGGATTGAGATGCAAATTAGTGGCAGAGGGCTGGGTCAGTTGATGGTGGGCAAGTTTGTAAGCCATTGGCGGTGGCAGCAGGCATCGGCTCAGAGGCAGAGCGGTGGTAGGGGTCATCGGCAGGATTCGGCGGACATTATGGCTGTAGTGCCTCACCAGCCTCTGACCTCACCGCACGCCACTGCGCTAGACCCAGGCCACCCCAAGGTGTATAGGTAGGCAGGCTCGCTTGGCCTGAGCCCCACATAACGGAGGGTACAGGAGGTGGGTAGGCTGTGCGGCGTCCACCCCCCAGAGTGCAGGTAGGGATTTAAAGGAACAGCACCGTCTGATGTTGTACTCTGATATGTGTGTTGTTACAGTGGAGGGCAAAATTTTGTTTTAGAGTTTGTGCATAGTTTGTGTTGCACCACCCACACTTGAGCCAGTTTGAGGGCTTTGTTTATGTAGCTAGTGTAGCGGATGCACACTAGGTTAGAGTTAGGCCCTGCACGGCTGTTTCTCTCTTTGCCTCCTTACAGGGACCTGTAAGTGGAGAAGATCGGAGTACAAGACGTAGGACGGTGAGTAACATCCGTCTGTGTGTTCCTTCTGTGTTTGACCCTATCTGTCTCCCTTCCTTCAGGGCGAACAGTGAGCCTTGCACACCGGTGCAAGTTAGAATTTCCACCTGGTGCGAGAGTGCCAATAGGTAAAATTCGGGCTCTGAGGCGTACGCCTGGGATGACCCTCACCTAGCCCGAAAGCGCTATTTCCCTCGGTTCCGGAAGGCGTTTCGGTCCACAGCCAGGAGGACGGCACTCAGCAATCTCCTTCCTCCTAGGTCATCGTGTCCGGGTCCGACTGAAGATTTCCAGGTCCGTTGAAGGTTCCAGTACCTGAAGGTGAGACAGTGCGGCGCCTGGTAAGTGGTGAACCTACACCTGCACGGCAGCAGGCACTACACGCACCGCCACCACCCTCTTACAACACCATTACCTCACCCTGCGACGTCTCTCAGCACACCATTACCTCACCCTGCGACGTCTCTCAGCACACCATTACCTCACCCTGTGAAGTCTCTCTGCACACCATCACCTCCCCTTGTGTTGTCTCTCAAGCCATCACCTCCCCCCTGCGTCGTCTCTCAGTACACCATCACCTCCACCCTGCATCGTCTCTCAGCACACCATAGAGGACTCTGTTTTATATTGATAAGGTTAATTATTCTATATCTTCTGTATATCTGTAATAACTAGGTCTGTGCAATATGCAATGTACAGGGTCACTACTTTTGCAACAGATCACATTATGTGACCAGGACATGGGGGGTAATTCCAAGTTGATCGCAGCAGGAAATTATTTAGCAGTTGGGCAAAACCATGTGCACTGCAGGGGAGGCAGATATAACATGTGCAGAAAGAGTTAGATTTGGGAGGGCTGTGTTCAATCTGCAATCTAATTTGCAGTGTAAAAATAAAGCAGCCAGTACTTACCCTGCACAGAAATAAAATAACCCACCCAAATCTAACTCTTTCTGCACATGTTACATCTGCCTCCCCTGCAGTGCACATGGTTTTACCCAATTGCTATCAAAAATCCTGCTGCGATCAACTTGGAATTACCCCCATTATGTTAATGCAAACCAGATACATAAACCTTTTTCAGAGATCAGAATTACTACGAAGAGGACCTGTGGGAAAGTCACACTGGTTGAAAAGACTGCCTGTTTCTCACCACTGTTCTAGAGGAAGTCTTTTGGTATTTTATTACTCTTGGCAGCAATCAGAGCCTGATTTAAGGGGGGCATAGGCAAACGCGGGGAAGAGGGGGGGGGTCCAGTTGCCCAGAAACACCTCTCCTCTTGGCAAGTGGCTCAAATTGTGACAACAATAGCAATGGTATATAATACATTTACTAGAACTGTCATCACATCATGCAGTTTAAGAGACACACCAGAGCTGCTGCACATGCCCAGTGGTAGCAGCTTCTTCTACCGAGATTACTGTGTGTGTGGATCTGAGTGCTCAATCAGTGCACTGGACAAGAGAGTAGCTAGCAGGAAGAAGAGACAGGAGCCATACCATGAGGTGGTATTTATTATAGTATGTTTAACCTTTTCCTGGCTACTTATTTAGATTATTTAAATATGTTTGATACAGCCTATACTATAGACCATCTATAGTGATAAATATTAATACTGTATTCCATATACAGTATACAGTGTATAAAAAGACCAATGTTTACATTAATGTCCAGGGTGATTACTAGGTTCTTCTACCACTCCCCCAGTAAGAGATTGTGGACTGCATTTGGAAGCCCCCCTCTAGAAATCCTGCGTTTGCCACTGAGGGGGGGGGGGGGGCAGGGGTATGTACTCGCCACAGATCAAATCCGATCTGTGCTGCCACCACTCCCAGATCCTCACTCCCTTGTGAACCGTGGCGCTGACGCCACATTTCAGTACAGACAGCTGAGCGACGGCTTAGCTGTCCAATACTGTGAAATGGGCAGCCTGCGGCCAGGGCCGTTTCTAGCCAATTTGGCTCCCAGTGCAAGATTTAAAAATGCGCCCCCCCCCCCCCCCCCATTCACATAAAAAAATGCGCCCCCCCACAGATATAAAGAGTAAAAGCATGTGCGCGCCTTCGACGTGCGCACTCCCGGCAAGGGGGCGTGACCTCGTTAAAATGGGCGTGGTTTTAAGATGGGCGTGGCCTCGTCTGATCTCATCATCACGGCCACCACAGGATAAAAAAAAAAAGTCCTCATTTTACACATTACAGCAGGCACGCGACCCCATTTTACACAGCACGGTAGGCAAGTATCCCCATTTTACACATTGCGGCAGGAAAGTGTCCCCATTTTACACATTGCGGCAGGTACGTGCCCCCATTTTACACATTGTGGCAGGAAAGTGTCCCCATTTTACACATTGCGGCAGGCACGTGCCTCCATTTTACACAGTACGGCAGGTAAGTGTCCCCATTTTACACATTGTGGCAGGCACATGCCCCGATTTTACACAGTATGGCAGGCACGTGCCTCCATTTTACACAGTACGGCAGGCAAGAGTCCCCATTTTACACAGTACGGCAGGCACGTGTCCACATTTTACACAGTACGCAGGCAGGTGTCCCCATTTTACACAGTACGCAGACAGGTGTCCCCATTTTACACAGTACGCAGGCAGGTGTCCCCATTTTACACAGTGCGGCAGGCACGTGTCCACATTTTACACAGTACGCAGGCAGGTGTCCCCATTTTACACAGTACGCAGACAGGTGTCCCCATTTTACACAGTACGCAGGCAGGTGTCCCCATTTTACACAGTGCGGCAGGTGTCCCCATTTTACACAGTACGCAGACAGGTGTCCCCATTTTACACAGTACGCAGACAGGTGTCCCCATTTTACACAGTACGCAGACAGGTGTCCCCATTTTACACAGTACGCAGACAGGTGTCCCCATTTTACACAGTACGCAGACAGGTGTCCCCATTTTACACAGTACGCAGACAGGTGTCCCCATTTTACACAGTACGGCAGGCAGGTGTCCCCATTTTACACAGTACGCAGACAGGTGTCCCCATTTTACACAGTACGCAGACAGGTGTCCCCATTTTACACAGTGCGGCAGGTGTCCCCATTTTACACAGTACGCAGACAGGTGTCCCCATTTTACACAGTACGCAGGCAGGTGTCCCCATTTTACACAGTGCGGCAGGTGTCCCCATTTTACACAGTACGCAGACAGGTGTCCCCATTTTACACAGTACGCAGACAGGTGTCCCCATTTTACACAGTACGCAGACAGGTGTCCCCATTTTACACAGTACGGCAGGCAGGTGTCCCCATTTTACACAGTACGCAGACAGGTGTCCCCATTTTACACAGTACGCAGACAGGTGTCCCCATTTTACACAGTACGCAGACAGGTGTCCCCATTTTACACAGTACGCAGGCAGGTGTCCCCATTTTACACAGTACGCAGGCAGGTGTCCCCATTTTACACAGTACGCAGGCAGGTGTCCCCATTTAACACATTATGGCAGGCAAGTGTCCCCATTTTACACAGTACGCAGGCAGGTGTCCCCATTTTACACAGCGCGGCAGGCAGGTGTCCCCATTTTACACAGTACGCAGACAGGTGTCCCCATATTACACAGCGCGGCAGGCAGGTGTCCCCATTTTACACAGCGCGGCAGGCAGGTGTCCCCATTTTACACAGTACGCAGACAGGTGTCCCCATTTTACACAGTACGCAGACAGGTGTCCCCATTTTACACAGTACGCAGGCAGGTGTCCCCATTTAACACATTATGGCAGGCAAGTGTCCCCTTTGTATACATGATGGCAGGTGGCAGAGGGGGGGTAGAGAGAGAGAGAGGGAGAGGCTGACTTACAGTTGAAGCGGTTCTTCCCGCTCTTCGCCGCCTCTCCCTCCTCTTCGCGGCGCCGCTGGCTTGGCTCCCCCTCCTCCGTCCTCCCGAGTACCCAGCTCGGGGGGCGGAGTTTTGTGGAATGACGCGATTGCGTCGTGACGTCACGACGCACCGCGTCATTCCACAAAATTCCGCCCCCGAGCTGGGTACTCGGGAGGACAGAGGAGGTGGGAATGGATTTTAAAGTGTTCAAGAAGTGCCGCGGTGGGCGCCCCGTGCGGTTGCACGGCTCGCCCGCCGCAAGAAACGGCACTGCCTGCGGCTCAGTCTTTGGCTGGGCACGCAGGCTGCCGGAAAGGAGAAGCAAGGATTCCCTGGCGATGCATGGAGCCGAGCCAGCGCAGATGGAGGTACGAGCTTGCAAACTGCTTGGAAGAGAGGCAGATATAAACGAGCTCTCCCTCTCCTGTTGTGTTATAGGGGCAGAAAGTAAGCCTGGCTGAATTAAACTGCTGCTGTGAATTAGGGCCTGACTATGTGTCAAACCCTAAGTTAGTGTGTGTGTGTGTGTGTGTGTCTATATATATATATATATATATATATATATTTCTCTGGCTTGGTCCACAGGATTATCCACAGGATAACATTAGGATATTGTCGAGCGACAGCGAAAATGGCACCAACACGGTCACGAGAAAGCTCGTGACCGTGTTGGTGCCATTTTCGCTGTCGCTCGACAATATCCCAATGTTATCCTGTGGATACCTGTGGACATAAGAGAAATCACGTTATCAACGGTAAGTTCCTACCATAACGTATATATATATATATATATATATATATATATATATATATATAAATCCATATATTGCCGGCACTCACTTGACCTGAACAACATGCCCTGGTGCAGCATAGTCCAATTTACAGCTCCATGTAAGAAATGGCACTCAGAGTCGACGTTAGCAGCAAAGAACAAAACTGTATTGAAGTTGAGTACTTTCGGGGACAGCACCCCGTCCTCAGAACCTTACAGCAAATGAGACAGATACAAAATGACACACTTACCCACACTTTAAACCCCCTGGCTCCAATCCACTCCGTTCAAGCCTCCCGCGCTACCGCTGGCGTCCGCGGCTGGGACCTGGCAAGCGTGACGTCCATCCGACGGAAGTGGTCACGTCGTCATGGAAACCAACAGGCTTGCGTGCCACGCAGGGCAAGCAGCCTGCGTTCCAAAACCTCCAGCCTCTCTCGCGGCTGTCACTGCACAGCCGGTCCCATTACTGCAGCAATCATGGCGCTGATCATGGGGGCTTCGGACAGGAGATAGACAGAGCCCTGCACCCGAACATACACATAATAATGACGTATATCAATACACAAATACAAATATAGAAATACAGACATGTAACATATAAATAAAAACGACCATCAATAGCAGCAGTGAAGTGGAAACTGTCACCTAATGTACAGACAGTAGCGGATCTTGCCACGGGCAAGCAGGACTTTTGCCCGGGGCGCCGCCTTCCGGAGGGCGCTGGCGCCATCCGGAGGGCGCCGCACCATGGCAAGATCCGCCACTGCTGCCCGCTGTGTCCCCCGTCCGCCTCCGCTGCCCGCTGTGTCCCCGCCTCCTGTGAAGGGAACTAGACGCGTAGCGTCTAGTTTCCCTTCGTGGAGTGTACCTTTGCTGAGCGGTGCGCGATGACGTCATCGCGCACCGCACAGCAGTCAAGCGGCGCTAGTAATGTACAGGGGGCGTAACTGACCACGCCCCCTGTATTAGGCCACGTCCCGTTTCCTGCCCGGGGCGCCGAGCGGGCTTGAACCGGCCCTGTGTACAGAGAGCATCCTTGATGATCAGGGCAAACTCTGTGCACATGGGGGGACAGTGCAAAGGTTGTCAATCATGAGTACAAAGTTATAAACAATAATCCATGCCCATCAATCCACCAATGGACAACTCATGAGTACCATAACAGAAAATGCCACAAAATCTCATAGATATAGAACCACCCAGAGGAGAGGGGACATTTAATACAACCTGAACAAAGGACCCAGAGGCTAAGTCAAACTATTCCAGTTTATCTTATCATTAAGCCCCCCTGGCCTAATAGTCCCCAGCCTCACAATCCAACGTGATTCTTTAAGCAATAGCGCCTTCGCTCAATCGCCCCCTCGAAGTGACACTGGAACGTGATCAATCATGAAGTATCTAATATCCTCTAATTTATGCTTAAATTCCTTGAAATGACGAGGAACCGGTTGATCAACATCTTTACCAGCTAGTGATAAACGGATCTATGTGCATTCATGCGTTCCTTGAACTTACTACATAGAACAACTCACAAGGACAGACCACCACGTAAACCACAAATGACATATTACAGTGATCAGCTCACCGGGTGCCCTCCACAGCCAAAGCAGCAATGTAGATAATCCAAGCAGGCGGCACTCACGGGTTTTCAAGCAGACAAGAACAGAGATCACTCCACCTTGTATGAACTTAACGTTTCGGTTTATTAACCGTCGTCAGAAGTAACAATAACATTAAAAAGACAATCTTACCTTTATATACTATAAATTCACCACGTGCACTTCCTTTGAATCCCAAAGGATTGATTTACGGTATCGTCATCAGCTAGAGACAAAACTGTCAATGAGAATGACGTATACCGGTGTGTAAAGAAACCATCACCATGACAACTAAACAACAATATGACACGGCTTGTGAGGAGAGTTCAATTACATTTCCCAATACTCGAAATACGATATTTTACTGTTATCAAATGAACTGCAAGTCCAAATCGAATTTATATTCCTCAAACAAACTAAAATACATGGTTTTACAGACGTAAAGAAGCCATAATATGTAATCACTACAAATACTCAAAAATACATGCAGAAACATTTCAGATCTAAAAAATCATGAGAATATGTTCCCACATACATGAGCACAACTGATAAATCACTCATAAAAAACAGGTCAATGATAAAGTTTCATTGAGGCCGCTGGGGACAACAGTGTTTAGCCGGTGTATCCAGCGGGCCTCTTTTTGCAGCAGAATTCTATGTCTATCACCCCCCTCGTTTTGAAAAAGGAACCTGCTCTAACATTTTGTAACGTAAGGTGGACAAGCCATGATTACGTAACTTAAAATGTTTAGCTACCGGTTGATCTATGGTCTTGCCTTCCAGTATCTGCTTAATGGCGCTTCTATGTTGGGACATGCGCTCTTTAAACTGGCAGGTAGTTTTCCCAATATAAGTATACAGATGTGGATAAAACCACAGGGAACCAGCGCTCAAACCCTATTTGTAGTGGTGAGTGATACGGTTATAAAGTGAAGCTAAAATCAATAATGAAAAAGCAGGTAATATACTTAAGGTTGTTTATTCTAAGATGCTGAGATACTTTCTTTCCCAACAGGTATAAATTCGGTTTAAAAGTCAATCAGTGATTGGGGCACGCTCCTGGTTTGAGCTTAAATTCTGAAGTGCAAGGTTCAATTGAAAGAACAAATGCTGTAATCTTTGTAAAGTCGAAAAAAAGAAAAAGAAAAATGCCACAAAAAAATATTAATGATAATATGTACTAAAGTCCAAACGGTTTACAAGTCTATACAGACAGCGGCGTCCCGCTAATCTGTGCTCTGAAGTGAAGGATTCTCTTGTGAAGTGATGAACAGTTGACAGCGGTAGTGTATGCTTTGGTTAGAGTGGAGAATAAGGACCCTGGACTGGCGCTATTCCTCCTGCAGCACGTCCCACAGTAGAGCGCCTGAATCAGGCCCGCTCTGTGGGGCCGCTGACCTGGGGTGTGCGCCTGTCACAGAGGCGAAGTGGACCCGGCCGGGGCTCTCCGAGCGGCTGGCCGCGCCTCTCCTCCTCCTACAGGGACTTACCTTCTCCCTTCCCCTCCGCCTTCCACTCTCCTCTGTCTCGGGCTTCTTCCGTCGCCTGGCAACCGGTTGCTTCCGGAACTCCGGATCACGTGACCGGATGGTTTGCGGAAAGGATTAGCAGTACTGTCCTTCTTTGTAGTGAATATTCGTCCTCAGTCCAATGTAGTATAGATGGGTAGCTCCAACGCGTTTCGACCTGTTAGGGTCTTCCCAGAGGAAGACCAGCCGCTCGGAGAGCCCCGGCCGGGTCCACTTCGCCTCTGTGACAGGCGCACACTCCAGGTCAGCGGCCCCACAGAGCGGGCCTGATTCGGGCGCTCTACTGTGGGACGTGCTGCAGGAGGAATAGCGCCAGTCCAGGGTCCTTATTCTCCACTCTAACCAAAGCATACACTACCGCTGTCAACTGTTCATCACTTCACAAGAGAATCCTTCACTTCAGAACACAGATTAGCGGGACGCCGCTGTCTGTATAGACTTGTAAACCGTTTGGACTTTAGTACATATTATCATTAATATTTTTTTGTGGCATTTTTCTTTTTCTTTTTTTCGACTTTACAAAGATTACAGCATTTGTTCTTTCAATTGAACCTTGCACTTCAGAATTTAAGCTCAAACCAGGAGCGTGCCCCAATCACTGATTGACTTTTAAACCGAATTTATACCTGTTGGGAAAGAAAGTATCTCAGCATCTTAGAATAAACAACCTTAAGTATATTACCTGCTTTTTCATTATTGATTTTAGCTTCACTTTATAACCGTATCACTCACCACTACAAATAGGGTTTGAGCGCTGGTTCCCTGTGGTTTTATCCACATCTGTATACTTACCATTTAAGGGGGGGTGGGACACCCCTCATTACCAGCAGCACAGCCCGCCTCAGATTAACACCTCAGTGCGCAGAGAACCCATTTCAGTTTTCCCAATATAGTACAACCCACAGGGGCATCTTATACAATACACCACAAATTTACTGGTGCATGTAAGGACTTGCTTAATCACAATTTTGGCCCCTGTATGGGGATGTACTATATAGTCACCTGTTTCCAGGTACAGGCACGTTGTACAGCCTGTACATTTGTAATTGCCCGGTCTCCTCTTCAAAAAAGTACCAGTATCGGGAGGGGATAATTGGGAAATGTCATTATGCACTACCATGTCACGTATACTGCTTCCCCTCTTATAGCAGGGCATCAACCTGCTGGTTTTTAGACTGGAGAGGTCCGGATCCGTTTTTATGACCGGCCAAATCCTCTTAGCAGTATTAGTGAGCTTCTGGCTCGAAGTTGTATACTTAGTGACACAGATAACTGCATTATCCAATTTGTTCTTACTACTAGGTGTTACTATCGGTGTTTTAGGTTCAAGTAAAGCACGTGCCCTTGCCGATTGCAGTAATTTACTGCTGTACCCTCTTTCCAAAAACTTCTGAGTCATCAAATCCATCTGGCAGGACTCATCATCTGAATTACTACAGATTCTGTGTACCCGAAGGTACTGTGAATATGGAAGACCGTTTTTTAAGGATCTTGGATGATGACTAGAAGACATTAATAGGCTATTGGCATCAGTGGGTTTATGGTAAATAGAGGTGACAAATTCACCATTGGCCTTGCTGATTGTAACATCTAGGAAATTGATGCTATGTGCTTGTATGTCAAACGTAAATTTGATGGCCTCGTCCATCCTATTGACCTGCTGCATCATCTCAATGAAATCTTCCTTGGTCCCTGTCCATAATATAAACACGTCGTCGATATAACGTGTGTACATGGCAATGCAGGATTTATATTCAGTATTACAAAGAATCAACTTGTTTTCTATGGCAAACATAAATGAATTGGCATATGCCGGTGCGGCACAAGACCCCATGGCACAGCCCTGTGTCTGTTGAAAAAATTCATTGTTAAATAAGAAATAATTCCTATGCAACGTCAAATGTAATAATGATATGAAAAAATCTACTGCTGGACCAGCATAATTGGGATTACCTTCTATGAGTGTCTGTATTGCTTCTAATCCTCGATTATGAGGAATGCTGGTGTAGAGGCTGACGACATCAGCCGTACACAACCAGCATGACTCAGGACTGATGTTTATGTCACGTAATTTCTGATAAAATGTAGAAGTATCCTTCAGATAAGAGGCCTCATTTTGTATTACTGGCTGTAGGAAAAAATCTATGTATTTAGCTACATTGGAATACAAAGATTCCCTGGCTGCAATTATAGGTCGCCCAGGCGGGCAAATAGGATCTTTATGCAGTTTAGGGATCATGTAAAACACTGGTACGGACGGAGCCGTCACCATCAAAGCAATATGCGTATTTCTGGATATAATACCACTAGCTACTGCCGTCTCAAGCAACAAATTTAACTCACTGGAGTACTTAACAGTGGGATCTGAAACCAATCTCACATACACTGTGTCATCTTCCAATTGCCTATACGCTTCCAATTTGTAATCCTCCAGATCCTGAATCACTATGCCACCCCCCTTGTCGGCGGGGCGCACAGTAATATCAGAATAGGAGGATAAATCACGCAAAGCAGTGCGTTCCTCAACAGTGATATTAGAAACTTGCAGTTTATTACTTGCCACACAATTTTCAATACAATCAGACATAATGTTCGTATATACTTTTATGGCCGGGTTCGTAGAATATGGATCAAATGATGATTTAGCTTTTACAGGACAGTCAGTATTTTGAGTAAAGCTGTCAGATTTGGAATGAAAGAATTCTCTTTGACGAAGTTGTCTATTGAACCTGGATATATATAGTGGTTTTTTTCGGATAAGTCCTCTATCTGCCTCTTTATTATGGGCCCCACTGTCAGAAGTGCCCCGGGCCCCCAATAGTCTTAATCCGGCTCTGGTAGCAATAGTTACTGTGCATTAAAAGCAGGTTTAGATAGCTTTCATAGAAAACATGTACATACATGATACATGGAAACATGTACATACATGATACAGGAACTGTTGCTACCCAGAATAATAGAATCAAAGAAATCCAAGCAGTCAGATACGCGGGAAGGTGGGACTCAAGAGAGGACAGCAGCAGCTTTTCACCTGTCACAGTCCGAGTCACTGGCTGCCGGGCGGCCTGTACTGTGTCTGCAATGGTCCTGGCCTGGGCGGCAGATATCTGCAGACTGCACTAGTGCCGCAGTACGCACCCCACAGACATGCGGGCGGGTGGCCGTGGGACCACTCTAGGGCAAGGCCGCTCCACCGCAGAGACAGTGGCGGACAAACTTGCTATAATGGACCTAGCGCGGTGTGACGTGATACGCCACACTAGAATGTATGTAATTGGTTACTAACACAGAGGGGGATGGGAGGGGAAAGAGCCGGGGAACTGCAGCACGGTTATCGTCCTCCCGGTCAGCAAATGCATTCCTGACCGGGGTGACACTAATTAATCAAATAAATGAATTAATCAGGTTTTCAGCTAATGGGTGGTCCGGTGCACCCCCGAACCACCTCCCAGTTTCGCCTATGTTAATGGCCATGTCGACCTTTTCACTGTCGACCACTTGGTGTCAACCTAATGATTGTAGACCTTCTTATCTGTTGAACCAGGGCCGTAACTAAGGGGGGGGGGCTAGGGGGACATACGCCCTGGGCGCCGGATTTGTATGGGCGCGAGATTCCCATTCAGCACCCTCAGACAGCTGCAGTAAGTCCCCGCCGTCTGAAATCTCTGCTTTCTCCTTTGCCGGCATCAGAGATTTACGGATCCATTATGCTGTCTGCTGCAGTCTAGATCTATCGACTGCAGAGCAGCGTATAGTGAGCGTGCCAGATCCCGGCCAGCAGCAGCTATATATCACACTGACAGCGTGCAGGATGTCCTATGAAAGCTCTCTGTAGCAGCACAGCCCACATCCCAGCAGTCTCCTATCCTACAGATGTACACCATGTATGTACAGTGCTATTATATGGGTCCTCTATCAGTATCTGCATACCTGTCTATACCTGTAGCTGCAAACGTTTCTAGTGCTTATTAGGGTTATTAGATGGCACACCTCCCAACTTTCAGCTTTAGGAAGGCGGGACTCTTGCGCGCCGTAGCAGCGCGTCGATCCGAAAAGGGGCGTGGCCTCACCAGTGGTGGGCGTGGTCTCACCAAACGGGGCATTTTCCTGCCTTTTGGGGGCGTGCCCAGCGCTCCCCGAGCAGCTGGGCAGCCCCCGCTCGGACCGCTCCCCTCCTAGCACTGAATGCATGCAGTGCTTGTGCGCACAGCATGTTTTCAGTGATCACCGGCTGCTCTGCAGTTCAGAGCAGCGGGTGATCAAAGGCTCTCCCAACTGCCCCCCTGCCCGCGGGACACTGCTGCCCGCGGGTGGGACAGCGGGACAGGGTCCAAATAGCGGGACTGTCCCGCTGAAAGCGGGACAGTTGGGAGGTATGAGATGGCTCTATGCAGTGGGAATTTTTTTTAAATTCACTAACTTTCTTTTTTAAAGCTAATTTAATATATTCTGTATGATGCAGTCTCTCTCTCTCTGTTATACCGGCACTCACATGCTCACACATAGAATACTTCGCCAAGTGTTCTCCAGTCGTGCTGCCCTCAAGCAGTGCATCTAATAGCGCCGCCTTTTAACAGATATATATATATATATATATATATATACACACACACACACACACATTTCTTAAACCACCACTGTTCCATTAGTTGCTGCGCTGATCGCACTGTCAGGATTAACTGTTCAACCCCCCTAAAACAATAATCTAGATCCGCCCCTGCCTGCACGCATTACTACTGTGTAGCACAAGATGTATATGGGATACTAATGTGCGGTATATTGTGAATAAGGGACTCTATAGTGTAATATAATGTGTGGCGTAATTTGGATTTATTTATTTTTTGTATGGGGAGGGGGGGGCAAATTACTGCCACGCCCCGGGTGCCGAAAATCCTAGTTTCAGCCCTGGTTGAACCAAAACTTATAATGTATATCTCTCAACACAGCTTACCTAAAAAGCAGGATAAATGAGGTTATGTTCTTCACCAGGGTTGGGAATGGTATGCCAGGCGCGGTGATCCCAGCCACCAGAATGCCGTCAGAGGGGCGAGCACAACGATGCTCGCTGTGCTCGCCACAGGTTCTGTTCCCACTCTGTGGGTGTCATGGACACCCACGAGTGGGAATAGACCCTGTTAGCCAGGATTCCGGCTGTCGGCATTGTTAGTGGTCAGGATTATGGCGTTGGTATCCTGACCACCGGGATCCCGACTGAAGGCAATATAACCACATCCCCTTCACCCACCATAGTCATTTCCAGTCAGCATAATTCACTATTCAATGTATTTTACTTACCTATGCTGTTTAATATCTATTGCAATTGTTTTGAAAACGTACCATAATTTCTAACATAAGATATTTTGAATTGACTAATATCCAACATGTCCAGACTATCACTTGGGACATTCCAGGCAAATAAAAGTGTTGCAGCAGTTATTTGCACGTTATTATCAAGTTCAGATAATTATCTGGTGGTAAACGATATAGGTTGGGATGAACAAGTCCTAGTAGCATACTTCCCCACATCGGGAGATGGGGAAGCGGGACTCCCTGGCATGGCAAAGCCGCAACGTGGGCAAAAGGGGATGTGGCCTATAGAAAAGGGGCGGGGTATTGTGGGAGTGCTGCAAGTGCAAGCCACGCCCAATTTTCCCTCACTTTGGGGGTATGCCCAGCGCTCTGTGAGCTGCTAGCATGCCCTCAGCCCCTCTGTCTCCCGTGAATAGATGCTATACGCATGCCCTCAGGCCGCAGCCCCCGTCGCCCGCACTGCTAGCCTGCACATAAAACTGCTAGCAAAAACTGCAGGGCCTGAAAAAGTTGCAGCCTAGCGCCACCTAGCCTGCAAATGTCACAGCATACAATGCATCATTTTTCTGTCTAAATTGTATATACAGTATCACCAGCTTACTGGTCTTCGTTATATATTATATGCCTTAAACACCCCAGATTTATCAGATTTAGGCTGGATTCCAATTATCCGCGGGTAATTGTATTGCTGGGGTCTATCCTATTGTCCCCGAAAAATTGTCACAATCCACAGCTTATCAGGGATTTTAGTTTCAAACTAAACTTCAATAAGTTCTGGCTTTTCAGGGACAAAAAACGCGAAAACACACAGGTTTTAGGGAAATTAATAAGCATCATTATAAATTTTAAGTGGGTGCTATATGATGATGAAGGAATTAAGGGGTTATTGCTTTAATAAAGTTAATCAATATGATGGAGTTAATGCTTTTATTGGGGTTCATTAAAGTGATGTGTTTTTATATTAGACTTATTGAGGTAATGAGAGTACTAATGAATGTTAATGAAATTAATTGATTATGCAGGAAGTAATTCATGAATAGAATGAGGGAGTTCATTATTTAAGTGACTAATTATGATGAATGGTGTTGCTATGATGATGCTGAATAATTAGTTTGAGTATGATTATTCAGTGATGAGAAGATTTGTGTAGGATCAAAAAAAGGAATTTCTTAATTAACATTGCTTACTACATTCATTAAGTAACAACTATGTTATACCGTATGTTAGGTTTCTTGTATCACCATACCCACTAACACTGTGACTAGCATTTTCTAGCACTGTTGTAGTGTTGCATTTACATTACTGTGTTATACAGATATTAGAAATATTAGGTCAATAGTCTCTAGGTCTACCCCATATGATTAACAGGGTCAAAACGTCAACAGGGTCAAAGGGTTGACAGTAAAATTGTAATCACCTGAGCAGGTCGACACAGTAAAAAGGCCAACATGGAAATGGTCACCACAGAAAAAAGTCAACACCTTTTTTTGGGATGTCATTTGTAGGTTTAACACAATTAGTGTTCCATGTTTGCTCGCTATGCTTTGGGCAAGGTGCCTCGCCCACTTTTGCTGCACTCGGCACAGGTTACTATTCCCATTCTTAGTCCACGTGGTTAATAAAGTCTGAAAAAGTAAAAAAAAAAAATGTGCCACCCATATGTGTTGACCTTTTGCATGTCAACCTATTGACCATGTTGATCTTTGTACCTGTTAACCATATGGGGTCGACCTATCATCCGGATACCATTTGCCAAGGACTGAAACTAGAATGGCACTAAAATGGCAGAGACACATAATTTGATCAAACTTGATGTATTCATTTTGGGACTTTAGGTAAATGCTGTAAACCTCACTACTGTTTATCTTCAGATTCTCTTCCCAGAGCCAGATTTAGACCTCATGGAGCCCTAGGGAAGATACCGTTTTGGGGCCCCCCTTCTTCAATAATGCACAGTACTATATTTTCATTCCTGGTTGCAAACGGCATCACAAAAGTACCTTTGTGTATATGTTGTGCGACCACAGCACGTGCACAGACTACCAATAATCGGGCATGAACATTTGAATTGCGTACAAATCTGAATCAGGACCTAGGTCTTTTGGAAGTAGATTTGAAACCTGTGTTACATTTAAAGTAAACAAACTGCCCACATACAGTGTATGAAACCATTTTATGTCTCCAAACATTTCTCATCTTATCAAAGAGCATAGTTTAACAAACTTGTCACTAATCATTTGGACTCAATAGGCTGCATTCTCTGGATTATTGTTTCAAGACCTTGTATTTCTAGGACTGGACAGGATCTAGGTTTATAAATGGGTGTGTAAAGGAGACTGCAATTCTGTGCCTGTATCTACACAAAGATTTTTAGAACTGTAAATAGGATTTTAAATTACCTACCGGTAAATCCTTTTCTCTAGTCCGTAGAGGATGCTGGGGTCCACATTAGTACCATGGGGTATAGATGGGTCCACTAGGAGCCACTGGCACTTTAAGAGTTTGAGAGTGTGGGCTGGCTCCTCCCTCTATGCTCCTCTTACCAGACTCAGTCTAGAAACTGTGCGCGAGGAGACAGACAACTTAGAGAGAAGGATATTACATAGATAGTGGCAAAATTTACACTAGCTCACACATACAAGGCAAACCAAGCTAGCCAGCTTGAAAAATCAGCAACGGCTGAACAATGGCCCTCATTCCGAGTTGGTCGGTCGCAAGGCGAATTTAGCAGAGTTGCTCACGCTAAGCCGCCGCCTACTGGGAGTGAATCTTAGCTTCTTAAAATTGCGACCGATGTATTCGCAATATTGCTATTACAAACTACTTCGCAGTTTCAGAGTAGCTCCAGACTTACTCTGCCTGTGCGATCAGTTCAGTGCTTGTCGTTCCTGGTTGACGTCACAAACACACCCAGCGTTCGCCCAGGCACTCCCACCGTTTCTCCAGCCACTCCTGCGTTTTTTCCGGAAACGGTAGCGTTTTCAGCCACACGCCCCTAAAACGCCGTGTTTCCGCCCAGTAACACCCATTTCCTGTCAATCACATTACGATCGCCGGAGCGAAGAAAAAGCCGTGAGTAAAAATACTTTCTTCATAGTAAAGTTACTTGGCGCAGTCGCAGTGCGAACTTTGCGCATGCGTACTAAGCGGATTTTCACTGCGATGCGATGAAAAAGAACGAGCGAACAACTCGGAATGAGGGCCAATATTACTTAACCAAGTAACAACAGTACTTTACCAACAAAGTAGCAGTACTGAACTAAGTAACCACTGCAGGATCACGAAGCGCTGGGCGGGCGCCCAGCATCCTCTACGGACTACGAGAAAAGGATTTACCGGTAGGTAATTAAAATCCTATTTTCTCTGACGTCCTAAGTGGATGCTGGGGATTCCGTCAGGACCATGGGGAATAGCGGCTCCGCAGGAGACAGGGCACAAAAGTAAAAGCTTTAGGATCAGGTGGTGTGCACTGGCTCCTCCCCCTATGACCCTCCTCCAAGCCTCAGTTAGATTTTTGTGCCCGGCCGAGAAGGGTGCAATCTAGGTGGCTCTCCTAAAGAGCTGCTTAGAGTAAAAGTTTTGTTAGGTTTTTTATTTTCAGTGAGTCCTGCTGGCAACAGGCTCACTGCTACGAGGGACTTAGGGGAGAAGAAGTGAACTCACCTGCGTGCAGGATGGATTGGCTTCTTAGGCTACTGGACACCATTATCTCCAGAGGGATCGAACACAGGCCCAGCCATGGAGTCCGGTCCCAGAGCCGCGCCGCCGACCCCCTTGCAGATGCCGAAGAGTGAAGAGGTCCAGAAACCGGCGGCAGAAGACTTTTCAGTCTTCATGAGGTAGCGCACAGCACTGCAGCTGTGCGCCATTGTTGTCAGCACACTTCACACCAGCGGTCACTGAGGGTGCAGGGCGCTGGGGGGGGCGCCCTGGGCAGCAATGAAATACCTATACTGGCTAAAAGATACATCACATATAGCCCCTGGGGCTATATGGATGTATTTAACCCCTGCCAGGTCTCAGAAAAACGGGAGAAGAAGCCCGCCGAAAAGGGGGCGGGGCCTATTCTCCTCAGCACACAGCGCCATTTTCCCTCACAGAAATGCTGGTGGGAAGGCTCCCAGGCTCTCCCCTGCACTGCACTACAGAAACAGGGTTAAAACAGAGAGGGGGGGCACTTATTTGGCGATATGATTATATATATTAAGATGCTATAAGGGAAAAACACTTATATAAAGGTTGTCCCTGTATAATTATAGCGTTTTGGTGTGTGCTGGCAAACTCTCCCTCTGTCTCTCCAAAGGGCTAGTGGGGTCCTGTCCTCTATCAGAGCATTCCCTGTGTGTGTGCTGTGTGTCGGTACGTGTGTGTCGACATGTATGAGGACGATGTTGGTGAGGAGGCGGAGCAATTGCCTGTAATGGTGATGTCACTCTCTAGGGAGTCGACACCGGAATGGATGGCTTATTTAAGGAATTACGTGATAATGTCAACACGCTGCGAGGTCGGTTGACGACATGAGACGGCCAGCAAACCAATTAGTACCTGTCCAGGCGTCTCAAACACCGTCAGGGGCGTTAAAACGTCCTTTTACCTCAGTCGGTCGACACAGACACAGACACGGACACTGACTCCAGTGTCGACGGTGAAGAAACAAATGTATTTTCCTTTAGGGCCACGCGTTACTTGTTAAGGGCAATGAAGGAGGTGTTACATATTTCTGATACTACAAGTACCACAAAAAAGGGTATTATGTGGAGTGTGAAAAAACTACCTGTGGTTTTTCCTGAATCAGATAAATTAAATGAAGTGTGTGATGATGCGTGGGTTTCCCCCGATAGAAAATTATTGGCGGTATACCCTTTCCCGCCAGAAGTTATGGCGCGTTGGGAAACACCCCTTAGGGTGGATAAGGCGCTCACACGCTTATCAAAACAAGTGGCGTTACCGTCTCCAGATACGGCCGCCCTCAAGGAGCCAACTGATAGGAGGCTGGAAAATATCCTAAAAAGTATATACACACATACTGGTGTTATACTGCGACCAGCGATCGCCTCAGCCTGGATGGGCAGCGCTGGGGTGGCTTGGTCGGATTCCCTGACTGAAAATATTGATACCCTTGACAGGGACAGTATTTTATTGACTATAGAGCATTTAAAGGATGCATTTCTATATATGCGAGATGCACAGAGGGATATTTGCACTCTGGCATCAAGAGTAAGTGCGATGTCCATATCTGCCAGAAGATGTTTATGGACACGACAGTGGTCAGGTGATGCAGATTCCAAACGGCACATGGAAGTATTGCCGTATAAAGGGGAGGAGTTATTTGGGGTCGGTCCATCGGACCTGGTGGCCACGGCAACAGCTGGAAAATCCACCTTTCTTACCCCAAGTCACATCTCAGCAGAAAAAGACATCGTCTTTTCAGCCTCAGTCCTTTCGTCCCCATAAGGGCAAGCGGGCAAAAGGCCAGTCATATCTGCCCAGGGATAGAGGTAAGGGAAGAAGACTGCAGCAGGCAGCCCATTCCCAGGAACAGAAGCCTTCCACCGCTTCTGCCAAGTCCTCAGCATGACGCTGGGGCCGTACAAACAGGTGCGGTGGGGGGTCGTCTCAAGAGTTTCAGCACGCAGTGGGCTCACTCGCAAGTGGACCCCTGGATCTTACAAGTAGTATCCCAGGGGTACAGATTGGAAATTCGAGACGTCTCCCCCTCGCAGGTTCCTGAAGTTTGCTTTACCAACGTCTCCCTCCGACAGGGAGGCAGTATTGGAAACATTTCACAAGCTGTATTCCCAGCAGGTGATAATCAAAGTACCCCTCCTACAACAAGGAAAGGGGTATTATTCCACACTATATTGTGGTACTGAAGCCAGACGGCTCGGAGAGACCTATTCTAAATCTGAAATATTTGAACACTTACATACAAAGGTTCAAATCAAGATGGAGTCACTCAGAGCAGTGATAGCGAACCAGGAAGAAGGGGACTATATGGTGTCCCTGGACATCAGGGATGCTTACCTCCATGTCCCAATTTGCCCTTCTCACCAAGGGTACCTCAGGTTCGTGGTACAGAACTGTCACTATCCGTTTCAGATGCTGCCGTTTGGATTGTCCACGGCACCCCGGGTCTTTACCAAGGTAATGGCCGAAATGATGATTCTTCTTCAAAGAAAATGGACGATCGCCTGATAAGGGCAAGGTCCAGAGAACAGTTGGAGGTCGGAGTAGCACTATCTCAAGTAGTTCTACGACAGCACGGGTGGATTCTAAATATTCCAAAATCGCAGCTGTTTCCGACGACACGTCTGCTGTTCCTAGGGATGATTCTGGACACAGTCCAGAAAAGGGTGTTTCTCCCGGAGAAGAAAGCCAGGGAGTTATCCGAGCTAGTCAGGAACCTCCTAAAACCAGGAAAAGTGTCAGTGCATCATTGCACAAGGGTCCTGGGAAAAATGGTGGCTTCTTACGAAGCGATTCCATTCGGCAGATTTCACGCAAGAACTTTTCAGTGGGATCTGCTGGAAAAATGGTCCGGATCGCATCTTCAGATGCATCAGCGGATAACCCTGTCTCCAAGGACAAGGGTGTTTCTTCTGCGGTGGCTGCAGAGTGCTCATCTACTAAAGGGCCGCAGATTCGGCATTCAGGACTGGGTCCTGGTAACCACGGATGCCAGCCTGAGAGGTTGGGGAGCAGTCACACAGGGAAAAAATTTCCAGGGAGTGTGATCAAGTCTGGAGACTTCTCTCCACATAAATATACTGGAGCTAAGGACAATTTACAATGCTCTAAGCTTAGCAAGACCTCTGCTTCAAGGTCAGCCGGTATTGATCCAGTGGGACAACATCACGGCAGTCGCCCACGTAAACAGACGGGGCGGCACAAGAAGCAGGAGGGCAATGGCAGAAACTGCAAGGATTTTTCGCTGGGCGGAAAATCATGTGATAGCACTGTCAGCAGTGTTCATTCCGGGAGTGGACAACTGGGAAGCAAACTTCCTCAGCAGGCAC
Source organism: Pseudophryne corroboree (assembly GCF_028390025.1). Classification (NCBI taxonomy): domain Eukaryota; kingdom Metazoa; phylum Chordata; class Amphibia; order Anura; family Myobatrachidae; genus Pseudophryne; species Pseudophryne corroboree. The sequence continues at coordinate 667,311,095 of NC_086449.1, read as the reverse complement.
GACCTCCACCCGGGAGAGTGGGGACTTCATCGGGAAGTCTTCCACATGATTGTGAACCGTTGGGAAAGACCAAAGGTGGACATGATGGCGTCCCGCCTGAACAAAAAACTGGACAGGTATTGCGCCAGGTCAAGAGACCCTCAGTCAATAGCTGTGGACGTTTTTGGTAACACCGTGGGTGTACCAGTCGGTGTATGGGTTCCCTCCTCTGCTTCTCATACCCAAGGTACTGAGAATTATAAGACGTAGAGGAGTAAGAACTATACTCGTGGCTCCGGATTGGCCAAGAAGGACTTGGTACCCGGAACTTCAAGAAATGCTCATAGAGGACTCATGACCTCTGCCGCTAAGAAGGGACTTGCTTCAGCAAGTACCATGTCTGTTTCCAAGACTTACCGCGGCTGCGTTTGACGGCATGGCGGTGGAACGCCGGATCCTAAGGGAAAAAGGCATTCCGGAAGAGGTCATTCCTACCCTGGTCAAAGCCAGGAAGGAGGTGACCGCACAACATTATCACCACATGTGGCGAAAATATGTTGCGTGGTGTGAGGCCAGGAAGGCCCCACGAAGAAATTTCAACTCGGTCGATTCCTGCATTTCCTGAAAACAGGAGTGTCTATGGGCCTCAAATTGGGGTCCATTAAGGTTCAAATTTCGGCCCTGTCAATTTTCTTCCGGAAAGAATTGGCTTCAGTTCCTGAAGTCCAGAAGTTTGTCAAGGGAGTACTGCATATACAACCCCCTTTTGTGCCTCCAGTGGCACCGTGGGATCTCAACGTAGTTCTGGGATTCCTCAAATCACATTGGTTTAAACCGCTCAAATCTGTGGATTTTAAATATCTCACATGAAAAGTGACCATGCTGTTGGCCCTGGCCTCGGCCAGGCGAGTGTCAGAATTGGCGGCTTTGTCTCACAAAGCCCATATCTGATTGTCCATTCGGACGGGGCAGAGTTGCGGACTCGTCCCCAGTTTCTCCCTAAGGTGGTGTCAGTGTTTCACCTGCACCAGTTTATTGTGGTACCTGCGATTACTAGGGACTTGGAGGACTCCAAGTTGCTAGATGTTGTCAGGGCCCTGGAAATATAGGTTTCCAGGACGGCTGGAGTCAGGAAAACTGACTTGCTGTTATCCTGTAGGCACCCAAAAATCTGGGTGCTCTTGCTTCTAAGCAGACGATTGCTAGTTGGATGTGTAGTACAATTCAGCTTGCACATTCTGTGGCAGCACTGCCACAGCCAAAATATGTAAATGCCCATTCCACAAGGAAGGTGGGCTCATCTTGGGCGGCTGCCCGAGGGGTCTCGGCTTTACAACTTTGCCGAGCTGCTACTTGGTCAGGGGCACACCCTGGCTGAGGAGGACCTGGAGTTCTCTCATTCGGTGCTGCAGAGTCATCCGCACTCTCCCGCCCGTTTGGGAGCTTTGGTATAATCCCCATGGTCCTGACGGAGTCCCCAGCATCCACTTAGGACGTCAGAGAAAATAAGAATTTACTTACCGATAATTCTATTTCTCGTAGTCCGTAGTGGATGCTGGGCGCCCATCCCAAGTGCGGATTGTCTGCAATACTTGTACATAGTTATTGTTACAAAAATCGGGTTATTATTGTTGTGAGCCATCTTTTCAGAGGCTCCGCTGTTATCATGCTGTTAACTGGGTTCAGATCACAAGTTCTACAGTGTGATTGGTGTGGCTGGTATGAGTCTTACCCGGGATTCAAAATCCTTCCTTATTGTGTACGCTCGTCCGGGCACAGTATCCTAACTGAGGCTTGGAGGAGGGTCATAGGGGGAGGAGCCAGTGCACACCACCTGATCCTAAAGCTTTTACTTTTGTGCCCTGTCTCCTGCGGAGCCGCTATTCCCCATGGTCCTGACGGAGTCCCCAGCATCCACTACGGACTACGAGAAATAGAATTATCGGTAAGTAAATTCTTATTTTCTCTTACGTCCTAGAGGATGCTGGGGTCCACATTAGTACCATGGGGATGTACCAAAGCTCCCAGAACGGGAGGGAGAGCACGGAGGCTCCTGCAGAACTGATTGACCAAACTTCAGGTCCTCAGAGGCCAAAGTATCGAACTTGTAGAACTTTGCAAACGTGTTTGACCCAGACAAAGTAGCCAGTTGGCAAAGTTGTAAAGCCAAGACACCCCAGGCAGCCGCCCAGGAAGAACCCACCTTACGAGTACAGTGGGTCTTAACAGACGTAGGACACGCCAATCCCGCCGTAGAATACACATGCTGGATAGTGAACCTGAACCAGCGAGAGATCGTCTGCTTAGAAGCAGGACACCCAAGTTTCTTAGGATCATACAGGATAGAGAGTCTGATTTTCTGTGACGAGCAGTCCTCTTTACATAGATTTTCAGAGCCCTTACAACATCCAAGGACTTTGATGAAACTGAGGAGTCAGTAGCAACTGGCACCACAATAGGTTGGTTGATATGAAATGCAGACACAACCTTTGGAAGGAACTGCTGACGTGTCTGGAGCTCAGCTCTATCTTCATGGAAGATCAAGTAGGGGCTCTTACAAGACAAAGCCCTCAACTCCGACACACGTCTAGCAGAAGCTAAGGCCAACAAAGTGACAGCCTTCCACGTGAGAAACCTGACCTCAACCTCCTGTAGAGGTTCGAAACAATCCGATTGGAGGAACTAACCCCACGTTAAGATCCCAGGGCACCGTAAGCAGCACAAAGAGAGGCTGGATGTGCAGAACCCCTTTCAGAAAAGTCTGAACCTCAGGGAGGGAAGCCAACTGTTTCTGGAAGAAAATGGATAGGGCCGAAATCTGGACCTTTTGCGGATCCCAACCTCAGGCCCATATCCACACCTGCTTGCAGGAAGAGGAGAAACTGTCCTAGTTGAAACTCCACCGTAGAAAACTTCTTGGACTAAGACACATATTTTTTCCAAATATGATGTTACTCCTTTCCTAGCCTGTATCGGGGTAGGAATAACCTTGTTTGGAATGCCCTTCCAAGCGAATATCTGGCGTTCAATCTCCATGCCGTCAAACATAGCCATGGTAAGTCTTGATAAGTGAACGGCCCCTGCTGCAGCAGGTCCTCCCAAAGAGGACGAGGCCTCGGCTCTTCCAGCAGTAGCCCTTCTTGTTCTAAGCCCTTCTTGGCCAGTTCGGAGCAATGAGGATCACCTGAAATCTTGTCCTCCTTATGAGTTTTAGAACTCTTGGAATGAGTGGAAGTGGAAGAAACACGTACACCAACTGGAACACTCACGGAGTCACTAGGGCGTCCACCGCCACGGCTTGCGGGTCCCTTGACCTGGAACAATACTGCCAAAGATTCTTGTTGAGACAAGAGGCCATCATGTCTATTTGAGGTACACCCCAAAGATCTGTTACCTCCGTGAACACCTCCGGATGTAGTCCCCACTCTCCTGGATGGAGATCGTGTCTGCTGAGGAAGTCCACTTCCCAGTTGTCTACTCTCGGAATGAAGATTGCTGACAGCGCCAATGCGTGTTTTTCTGCCCAGAGGATGATTTTTGTTACCTCGGACATTGCAGTTCTGCTCTTCATTCCGCTCTGTCGGTTTATGTAAGCCACCGTCGTTACATTGTCCGACTGCACTTGAATGGCTCGATCTTGCAGAAGATGGGCCGCTTGGAGAAGACCATTGTAGATGGCTCTTAGTTCCAGAATGTTTATTGGAAGGCTGGATTCCAGGCTTTACCACCATCCTTGGAAGGTTTCCCCCTGAGTGACTGTGGCCCAGCCTCGGAGACTCGCATCCGTGGTTAGAAAGATCCAGTACTGAATCCACGAACCTGCGGCCCTCCAGAAGGTGAGGTAGTTGCAGCCACCAGAGGAGTGAAATCCTGGCTTTCAGCGACAGACGCATTCTCTGGTGCATGTGTAGATGAGATCCCGACCACTTGTCCAGGAGATCCACTTGGAAGGACTGAGCATGAAACCTTCCGTACTGTAGAGCCTCGCAAGAGGCCACCATCTTCCCCAGAAGGTGAATGCACTGATGAACCAAAACCCGGGCTGGCTTCAGGACATCCCGGACCATTGTTTGTATCACCAATGCTTTCTCCTCCGGGAGAAACACCCTCTGCACTTCCGTGTCGAGGATCATTCCCAGAAAAGACAACCTCCTGGTCGGCTCGAAATGTGATTTTGGAAGGTTCAGGATCCAACCGTGTTCCCTTAGCAGACGAGTCGTGAGAACAATGGACTGCAACAACATATCCCTGGATGATGCCTTTATCAGCAGATCATCCAGATATGGGATTATGTTCACCCCTGTCTGCGGAGGAGAACCATCATCTCTGTCATCACGTTGGAAAACACCCTCGGTGCTGTGGAGAGGCTGAATGGCAGTGCCTGAAATTGATAGTGACTGTCTAACAGTGCAAATCTTAGATAAGCCTGGTGCGGCAGCCAAATCGGAATGTGGAGGTACACATCCTTGATATCCAGAAATACCAGAAACTCTCCCTCCTCCAGACCTGAAATCACTGCTCTGAGAGACTCCATTTTGAATTTGAACACCCTCAGGTAAGGGTTCAATGATTTCAAGTTCAAAATTGGTCTGACTGAACCATCCGGTTTTGGTACCACGAAAAGGTTTGAATAACAACCATTGCTTTGCATATGAGGTGGAACTGGGACAATGACCTGTGACTCTTCAAATTTTAGGATAGCTTCCTGTAGGATAGCCCTGTCTGTCAGCAAAGCTGGAAAGGAAAACAAGAGAAATACATCTGCACACTTATAAATTTATATTAGAAACTTAGTATATGAGTATATCAATTAGAACCCCAATATACGTGTGTCTAAATTAGACTTTGAGCCTCTCTGGGGGAGCGACCCTATTACAACCAAAATATAACAACACATAAAAAGAACTAGAAAGGCGGTTATTGAGTTGGGTGCACAAAACCTATTTGTTGAATTAATTATAAAAGGTAAAACGTAGCTTTTATTGCTTATATTAATATTGAGAAGGTCCTTGTAGTAGGACACCTACAGCAAAATATAGAGGTTAAAAACATGACATTTACAAACATATAAGTGATAAAGAATGAAAGAGTGTGTAAGAAAGATTCTTAAAAAGTGGGGTCACCACAATGACTCCTGCAACTTGTATAATTATTTATTTGTGTGTAAAATTCGAGCCACTTAAGATGCTTAGATGAGTAGTGCTTATGTGTACCTTGATGTACTAATGAGAAATTGGGATATTCAATATAATCACAGTTAGTCAAATGTTGTGCTTAAACTGCATTACAACCTATAAGGTATACACATATATATGTGTGTGTGTCACACTCAGCTGACACTAATGTTTAGTGCTGCCTCTAATGCATGAATGCGGTAGATTGTATGAAATACCTTAGTTATGACCTCTTTCCCACACACTGAGAATATGGGGATGAGTTACTCTTATAAAGATAACATTGACTGCATTATCACTAATAGTTAAAAAGTGAAAGAAAATATACCACTAGTGCCCTATATTTAAATTAACTGTGCATCCCCCATGTACTAAATCTTAGTTAATTAGAAATGCTTTAGATATAAGTTCTTACACAAAATTGTCAATATGGGGGTATAGGGCACTCACAAAGGTACTGAGGTCTGGGGTAACGTGGAGGTAAGGTATGAAGAAAAAAATATATTAGCTGATTGCTGTATATATGGGTTTTATACGTCACCCCTTATGATAAATCCAAAGTAATCAGAATTGAGCCCCGTGTATTGACAGGGTTAACAAAGAGATATGGTTAGATACCACCAGAGGCAGAACTCTGGGAGGCAACGGAGTCAGCTGCCGCCGGGCTCCTGCTTTGAAGGGGGGCACCTCTCCTCCTGTTCCGTGTTCAGCGACATTAATCAAGTTAATTGACAGCAGCCGGTATCCACTAGTCACTGCATCTTACAAATCACACCCTCTTTATTATAGATATACTGGAAGCAGACACCTTACTGATTAAGCTATTTACTCCTATAAAGGAAACATGAGAATTCTAACTATATGAAGTTATTTCTCCGACAATTACACGTAACTTCATATAGTTATAATTCTCATACTTCCTATGCAAAAGCAGATATCTCCATCAGTAAGGTGCATGCTACCAGTGTAAAAGGTTGTGGGTTCTAATCCTGGATATGACACTTGCAAATTAATTGACAGAGAAATAATCAGCATTGTGAGGGTATCCGTTCACATGGTCGACAGTCATTAGGTCGACCACTATTGGTCGACATTGACATGGTCGACATGGACACATGGTCGACACATGAAAAGGTCGACATGAATTTTTTAACTTTTTTTTCTTTTGGGGAACTTTTCCATACTTTACGATCCACGTGGACTACGATTGGAACGGTAATCTGTGCCGAGCGAAGCGGTAGCGGAGCGAAGGCACCATGCCCGAAGCATGGCGAGCGAAGCGAGCCATGCGAGGGGACGCGGTGCACTAATTGGGGTTCCCAGTCACTTTACGCAAAAAACTACACCTTTTCATGTGTCGACCTTTCATGTGTCGACCATTTTCATGTGTCCATGTCGACCATGTCAATGTCGACCAATAGTGGTCGACCTAATGACTGTCGACCATAACAGGGTCGACCATTCATACCGGAACCATTGTGAGTGACTGAGCAGATCTATGTAGTGTGTGGTTGGACCCCTACATAGATATGCCTAGCTGCAACGGTTTTGTAGTAGCTTCATATAGTTAAAATTAGAGATGAGCAGGTTCGGTGTTACCCGAATCTCAAAACGGCATCTTATTGGCTCACGGATGATATATAGGGGGGGCACCAATATTTTTCTTGCCACCGGGCAACTGGGATAAGCTTACGCCACTGGATACCACAGTTATTGCTGTTTATAAATAGAAGCAGGGAATGTTTCCACTTGTCCTGTTGATAATATACAGACAACACTATTTATAAATAGAAAGAGAAATGTTTCCAAATATCCTTAGACTGGTATTGCACAAAGGCAACAATTGTTGCAGCGGTGATTCATGAAGTTGATTGTGAAGTCTATACTGTAACACTTCACAGATGTATGTAGTATTGGTATCTCTTGTCACAAATGACACCGTTCTGTGTGAATAAATAACAAGCTGATACCTTTGCGAGTCATATGAATATATGTCCCTATTAGAAAGCTGATAGCTTTTATTATAAAGGTATAGAGTGTATACGGTATGTGGAAATATCCACTGAAGAAATTATGAATACTGATAAATCAGAGGTATTAGATCAATAATCAAATCAGCCGCAGAGGTCAGTTATCCCTATGATAGGGAAATTAATCCTTCTAATGAGGATTGTGGCTGAAATAATTCCCGCTGCAGCTGACTAAAGTAACCCCTGCGGTCTTTTATAACTTTAATCCATAACCAACTGTGTAATTCCTAGTCCATGCGGTTTTAATCTAGGCAGTACAGGTGCTGAATTAGCACAACATTGATATATTTACATAAAGTGCCAGATTGCCATTATATGTGGCATGATACTAAAACATCCAATTCAGTGGTCTGGTTAACCACAGAAGCATACCATCCAATTAATGAGGTAATTAATTCCTCTAATACGGATGTGAGCTGGGGTGATTTCCCTAACTGTTATCTTAAATGGCCCTTACTAGATTTCTGAACTCATGCAAACAGCCCGCTTTGCGGATCCTAATTAATATAGCTGTACTGAAGTACATTTTTAAATTGTAACAATGTATGTGTTATAGTAAACATTTTTTTTTTTAAACAAGTCTCTTGGAGTCTATGAGTGAAAGTAAACACCTGTTAATTATTCACTGAGTTCTGGAATACCCAAGTGCACTTACTTGCTGTGTTATATAGTATCTAATTTAGGCTCTTGAAAAGCCTTTGTTTGTGCAGCTGATGAATTTTGAACTTAAGTGAAATAGACTAATTACTGATCATTGCGCCGGGAGTATTGGTGGTATTTCCATCTATTGTTTTTACAGGCAATAGTGGGCCTTAACGCCACTCCTGACGCAGTGTAAATGGATTTGAGTGTAGTGTCAATCTTATTAGACAGTCTGGAGACAGATCAACAATGGGTGGGTTTTCCCATTTTTTCCTATCTTCCTCAGGAAAGGGAAAAGCAACCAGAATCCTTTTTGGGATCTGGAATTTTTTCTCTGGGTTTTCCCAGGATTTTTCTAATATAGCGTTTAATTCTTTAGACGCAGGGAAGGTTAGCGAGGCTTTCTTATTGTCAGTGAAGTAAGCCTCCTCAACCTGCTCAGGTGGTGTGTCATTAATGTTTAACACATCTCTAATGGCCTCAATCATGAGCTGCACCCCCTTAGCAAGGGATGCCGCTCCCCTCAGCATATCCCCATCACCGTCTGCAGTATCAGAATCGGTATCTGTGTCATCTTGCATAATTTGGGCAAGTGCACGTTTCTGTGGGAATATGCTAGGGGATTTTTCAGGAATAGGAACAGAGCCTGACCAAACTGCCATAGACTTATTCAACACCTGAGTTTGTCTCAGTATTAGCTACCCTAGTAGAGATCATTCCTTTGATAGAAGTTAACCACTCAGGTTCAACAATAGGGATCTGAGACAAAGCATTACAATCCTGTGTACATGGAATGGATCCCTCCTGAGAGGAAACATCTTCTGCAGCGTATGACACAGAGTCCCTAGACATGGCTGTGTGAGATATTAAACACCTACACATACAGGGAAATGTCAGACACAGTTTCTCCCCAAGTATGCCACAGAGAAACACAAAGATTGGAGCCAACCCACACACAGCGCTTTTGAGGTAGAACTAATAACTACCAGCGCTATCTGTGTACCTAATAGACTACACAGACTTTACACAGCCTCCTCCCCCCTGTTCTACAACCCCCTGGTACCGCACAGGATAGTTGAAGTTGCTTGGAGGGACAGCTCTCCCTGTCAGTGTCTGTGTACAGGAACTGCAGGCAGGAAAATGGCGCTAAACGCTGCTGGGTCTGCTCTGAGGAGAAGCTCCGCCCCCAAACATGGCGCTGCTTCCCGCTCTTCATTATATTATACTGGCCTGAGGATTTCTGCTGCAGCAATCCGGGGACCCTGACAGGCTTGATGACCAGTGTAGGGTATAGGCGCTGGCTCATTGCGCCCCTCACAGAGCCGAACTATGTACCGCTGAGCCCCGGAGCGCAGTTAGAACTGCGCTCCCTACCCTGTTGCCGCCATCTTCACACTGGCTCCCCGCTTGCTGAGGGGGCCGGTAACTCACTCGCCACAAAGTCTTCTGGCTCTGTAAGGGGGTGGCGGCATGCTGTGGGAGTGAGCAGTCGCCTGGAGCGGCTAACGATCAGCACCCTCAGGAGCTCAGTGTCCTGTCAGCGGAGATAGTGGCTCAGAACCCGCAGGACAGACACTTTCCCTCCCCCCCCTTAGTCCCACGAAGCAGGGAGGCTGTTGCCAGCAGCCTCCCGGTGCCTAAACTAACTCTTAGAAAACAATAAAACTAAAGAAACTCTAGGAGCTCCCCTAGCTGTGACCGGCTCCTCCGGGCACATTTTCTAAACCGTGTCTGGTAGGAGGGGCATAGAGGGAGGAGCCAGTCCACACTCTCAAACTCTTAAAGTGCCAGTGGCTCCTAGTGTGTCACACTCGCGGCACTGCGTCTGCCGCGCTTACCGCTCCGGGTGCGCTGGGTCTCTCGGCGGTCGCCGCCCCCGGTGGGCACCGGGTGGTTGCGTCTTGCTGGCGCTGCCTCTGGCGGGTTCCCGGGAGCGTGGTGGGCGAGTGACGTCATTGGCCCCTTCCGCCAATTGGGAGAGAGCGGGAAGTTCAAAGGAAGACGCCGTGCAGAGCTCCGGCGCCTGAGTATCGTCTCTTCTATGATCACCAGTGCTAGCAGCGTTCAGTGAGTTCTCTAAACTGAACGTCTCCTGTGTACCAGCGTTTGCAGAGTATCTCTCAGTGGAACATTCCTTGCGCTTCCAGCGTTTGCAGAGTATCTCTCAGTGGAACATTCCTTGTGCTTCCAGCGTTTGCAGAGTATCTCTCAGTGGAACATTCCTTGTGCTTCCAGCGTTTGCAGAGTATCACTCAGTGGAACAATCACTGTGCTACCAGCGTTACAGTGTATCACCTAGTGGAACATTCACTGTGCTACCAGCGTTACAGTGTATCACTCCGTGGAACATTCACTGTGCTACCAGCGTTACAGTGTATCACTCAGTGGGACATTCTCTGAGTTACAGTGTTTCTCTTAGGGGGACACCTCCTGTGTTTCCTGTATTACATGATATCTCCAAGTGGAACGCCTTCCATACTTCCAGAGTTACACTGAATCTTAAATCCTCATTTATTTCTTCAACATCGCTCACAAGCTTCTCATTCTTCAAACATCGCTCACAAATTCTTCATTCTTCAGTGTGCTTCACCATCGTTCTCAAATCCTCATTAATTTCTTCAGCAACGCTCACAAGTTCTTCATTCTTCTGTGTGCTTCACCATCGTTCTCAAATCCTCATTCATTTCTTCAGCATCGCTCACAAGTTCTTCATTCTTCTGTGTGCTTCACCATCATTCTTAAATCCTCATTCATCTCTTCAGCATCGCTCACAAGTTCGTCCTTCTTCTGTGTGCTTCACCATCGTTCTCAAATCATCATTTAATTCTTCAGCATTATACGCCAGTTACTACGGCTAGTTCTGCATGAAGATCACCTACATCCGGCCATCCCTGCTCCGGCCCAGCTGTGGTTCCTTCTTCCGATCATCGGAAGAACCCCCGAGTTCTCAACACTCCGAACCCAGGTCAGTGACAGTGTGAACCCGTCTATACCCCATCGTACTAATGTGGACCCTAACAATGGTGCTATACGTACCTAGGTCAGGATGCAGACAGTCGGAATTCCGGTGCCGGCATTGTGACGGCTGTTGGGATTTCAGTGTTGGTATTCCGACAGCCGGGAACCCGACAGCGGTAAATTAACTGCATCCCATTAGAAGGTCACTGTGAGGTGGCCTCTGCAGTGGTTGGTGTGGTGTGACACAAAAAGCTGGTGGTGCATTGGGTTAGGGTACATGCATAGAAATGTGTGTCTGTGCCCTGCTTAGTGCCTATGACATATAACGATGGTGATGAGTTTTCACCAAATACTATGGTGGGCTTCTCTCTTTCGGGCTGTGTGGCACAGGGCTTTCATTTGAATTTTTACAGTGCCTAATATAACAGTGACAGTACTGGGGTGCCAAGGTAATTTCACAAGCTAGACACTGACTACCCGACAACCCTGCAGTGTTAGATGTCTGTATAATCATAAAGGGAGTTGGAACTTTAAGTTATATCCAATTTTTTGTTGTATATACAGTAAGGAAATGTCACTCCTTTACTTGTGAAAAAAGCTAGTTCACCCTTATTCTATAAATATATGCAAATCAGAATTTATGATTTTGTGGAATGGAATGGAGAAATATGCATTTAGCGTTAATAACGTAAAGTGTAACACAGCTGTTACCTTCTATAATACAGTATAAATCGCACACCTTCTATAATACAATATAAATAAAATCATGCATTTCTAAATACTGAAGCAGAAAAAGTCTTATTCTAAAATACATTTTAAGTAATTAAACCACAAATAAATAATCTGACGATATTGTGCCACTAAAAGAGAAAGAAAAAATAGGATTTTAATAACCTGCCGGTAAATCCTTTTCTCGTAGTCCGTAAAGGATACTGGGGTCCATTTAGTACCAATAGATGGGTCTACTAGGTGCCTTGGGAATTTGATAGTGTGCTCTGGCTCCTCCCTCTATGCCCCTCCTACCAGACTCAGTCTAGGAAACTGTGCCCGAGGAGACAGACATACCTTGAGAGAAGGATTTAAAGGACAGTGGTGAGATTCGAACCAGCACACACAAAACAAAAGGAAAGCCATGCTAACCAAACTTGATGAGGAACAGCAACAGCTGAACCAACAGGAGTACTTAACAAGTAACAGTTCAGAAAAACACGAAGCACTGGGTGGGCGCCCAGTATCCTCTACGGACTATGAGAAAATGATTTACCGGTAGGTAATTAAAATCCTATTTTCTCTTAAATCCTAGAGGATACTGGGGTCCATTTAGTACCAATGGGATGTACCAAAGCTTCCAAACCGGGTGGGAGAGTGCTGTGGATTCTGCAGAACTGAGTGACCAAACTGAAGGTCCTCAGAGGCCAAAGTATCGAACTTGTAGAACTTAGCAAATGTGTTCGAACCAGACCAAGTAGCTGCTCGGCAGAGCTGTAAAGTCAAGACACCCCGGGCAGCAGCCCAGGAAGAACCCACCGACCTAGTAGAGTGGGCTTGTACAGATTTTGGAACCGGCAAACCTGCCGTAGAATAAGCATGCTGGATAGTAACCCTGATCCAGTGAGCAATAGACTGCTTTGAAGCAGGACCCCCATTTTTATTGGGATCATAGAGAACAAACAGCGAGTCTGACTTTCTGTGATGAGCTGTCCACTTCACGTAGATCTTCAAAGCCCTCACAACATCCAAGGACTTTGAAGTAGCAGAGGTGTTGGTAACCACCGGAACCACAATAGGTTGGTTGATATGAAACGCAGACACCACCTTAGGAAGAAATTGCTGACGAGTTCTGAGTTCAGCTCTATCTTCATGAAAAATCAAATAGGGGCTTTCGTGAGACAACATCCCCAGTTCCGACACACGCCTTGCTGAAGTTAAGGCCAACAGTGTGGCGGTTTTCCATGTAAGAAACTTCACGTCAACCTCCTGTGAAGGTTCAAACCATTCTGATTGTAGAAACTGCAACACCACGTTGAGATTCCAAGGTGCCGTGGGAGGCACAAAGGGCAGTTGGATGTGCAGAACACCCTTCAAGAACATCTGAACCTCCGGGAGCGAAGCCAATTGTTTCTGGATGAAAATGAACAAGGCTGAAATCTGGACTTTTATGGAGCCCAAACATAGGCCCACGTCCACCCGAAAAAAGGAGAAAACGTCCCAGTTGAAATTCCACCACAGGAAATTCCATGTTTTTACACCAATTGCCATATTTTTTCCAAATACGGTGGTAGTGTTTAGACATTACACCATTTCTGGCTTGGATCAAAGTTGGAATAACCCTGCCTGGGATCCCTTTCCGGGCTAGAATTTGACGCTCAACTTCCATGCCGTCAAAAGTAGCCATAGTAAGTCTTGATAGACGAATGGTCCTTTTTGCAGAAGATCCTCGCAAAGAGGTAGACATCACGGGCCCTCTAAGAGTATCTCCAATAGATCCACATACCAGGCCCTTCTTGGCCAGTCTGGAGCAATGAGTATTGCTTGAATCTTTTCTCTCTTTATTCTTTTGAGAATTCTTGGGATCAATGGAAGTGGTGGAAACATGTACACCATCTGGTATACCCATGGAGTCACCAGAGCGTCCACCGCCACAGCCTGTGGGCCTCTTGACCTGGAACAATACTGCTTGAGCTTCTTGTTGAGATAAGAGGCCAACATGTCGATTTGAGGAACCCCCGACGTGTCACGCACCCGAACACCTCCGAGTGAAGGCCCCACTCTCCTGGGTGGAGGTCTTGTATGCTGAGGAATTCTGCTTCCCAGTTGTTCACTCCTGGAATGAAGACTGCCAACAACGCCACAGCGTGTCTTTCTGCCCAGAGAAGAATCCTTGTTACCTCTGATATTGCTGCTCTGCTCTTTGTTCCGCACTGCCGGTTTATGTACGTTACTGCTGTCACATTGTCCGAATGAACCTGAATGGCTTGATCTTAAAGAAGATGTGATGCCTGTAGAAGGGCATTGTATATGGCCCTTAGTTCCAAAATGTTGATTGGGAGAATGGTTTCCTGACTTAACCATTTTCCTTGGAACTGTTCCCCTTGGAAGATTGCTCCCCAACCTCTGAGGCTTACGTCTATGGTTAGCAGAATCCAATTTTGAATCCCGAACCTTTGGCCCTCTGTCAGGTGAGAAGTCTGAAGCCACCACAGAAGAGAAATCATGGCTCTTGGCGACAGATGTATCTTCTGGTGCATGTGGAGATACGATCCGGACCATTTGTCCAACACATCCATCTGGAAGGGCCTTGCGTGAAACCTTCCATACTGCAGTGCCTCGTAAGTGGCTACCATCTTTCCCAGAAGGCGAATGCATAGATGCACCGATATCCGGGTTGGTTTCAGAACATCCCGCACCATCGACCGGATTACCAAAGCCTTTTTCCAATGGAAGTAATACCTTCTGTGCCTCTGTATCTAGTATCATCCACAGGAACGGAAGCCTCCATGTTGGTTTCAGGTGAGATTTTGGTAGGTTTAGATTACACCCGTGATTCCGGAGTAGACGAGTTGAGAGGGCAATGTTGTCCAACAACCTTTCCCTGGATGGTGCCTTTATCAGCAAATCGTCCAGGTACGGAATTATGTTCACTCCCTGTTTGCGGAGAAACATCATCAATGCCATTACCTTGGCGAACACCCTCGGTGCCATGGAAAAGCCAAATAGCAGGGCCTGGAACTGGTAGTGACAGTCCTGTAATGCAAACCTTAGATAGGCCTGATGAGGCAGCCAGATTGGAATACGAAGGTACGCATCCTTGATATCCAGAGACACCAGGAATTACCCCTCCTCCAGACCTGAGTCACCGCTCTCAGAGACTCAGTCTTGAATTTAAACACCCGTAAGTATGGGTTCAGTGACTTGAGGTTTAAAATGGGTCTTACCGAACCATCCAGCTTCGATACCACAAACAGGTTGGAATAATAACCTTTGTTGCGCAGATGAGGTGGAACTGGAACAATGACTTGAGTCTGTACCAGTTTTTGAATTGCTTCCTGTAAAGTAATACTTGCTTCCTGAGAAGCTGGTATGCCTGATTTGAAGAATCTGTGAGGTGGAAGTTCCTGAAACTCCAGCCTGTACCCCGTGGTGAGAAGATCTTTGACCCAGGAAACCTGGCATGATGTCGCCCATATGTGACTGAAATCTCTTAATCTGGCTCCCACCTGCCTGTCTTCCAAGCAGTGCGGTCCACCATCATGCTGAAAGCTTTGAGGAAACAGAACTGTGAACCTGCATTTGCTGGTTTTCTGGGTTTACCTCTATTGCCTCTGGAGGCTGTAGAAGAACCTCTGGTTTTATTTTTAAATTTGGCTGTCCAAAAGGACTGCAAAGTTGGAGCCGAGTAGGTCTTCTTAACTGGGGGGGGGGGGGCTGTGGAAGGAAGATATGTAGACTTACCCGCCATAGCCTTGGATATCCACGTATCCAGTTCATCTCCAAATAGGGCCTCACCTGTGAATGGTAGGCTTTCCACGCCCTTCCTGGAATCCGCATCCGCAGTCCACTGGCATAGCCATAAGCCCCTGTGTGCTGTGGTGCGTGCGTTGAGCAAGCCTATTTCTTTTATGGCCTCCACCATAAAATTTGCAGAGTCCTGTATATGTTTTAGGAGTAAAACTACCGGAATTAGGTTACCTGACCATTTTGCAATGGCTCTAGTGATCCAAGCACAAGCAATAGTGGGTCTTTGGCCCACCCCAGCAGCTGTATATAAAGATTTGAGAGTGTGAGAGTGGTCTCAATCTTGCAGTCAGCCGTGTCCTTTAAGAAGGCCCCAGGGACAGGTAAGATTATCTTACGTGATAACCTAGATACCGATGCATCAACAATCAGTGGATTTTCCCATTTCTTCCTATCAGCCTGAGGAAAAGGAAAGGATGTGAGTAACCTTTTTGGGATCTGAAATTTCTTATCAGGATTAACCCAAGTCTCTTCAAATAAGGAATTCAACTCTTTTGATACAGGAAAAGTAGCAGGGGATTTCTTTTTTACATTAAAGTCAGATTCCTCATCCTCCTATGTCACCTTATCAGGAATGTGCAGGACATCTCTAATAGCTTCTATTAGGGCCTGTATTCCTTGTGACAGAGCAGCATCCCCCCCTCCTGAGTCCACCTCACCCTCCGCCGTATCTGATATGTCATCATCAGTGTCAGCCTGCAGGATCTGGGCCAGTGTACGCTTTTGCGGATAAATGGTAGGGGTCTGAGACGCCGGTATGGGAACTGAATCTCTATTAATCAGGTCATCCACAGACTGCCTTAAGTATTGTGTCGCTCTTTCATTATGGGATAATTTATTCAAAATATTTGATATCATCCCTTTAAGGGAATCCAACCATGCTGGTTCGGACCCACTAGCCTGAGAAAGTGTACTATCCTGAGTACACTGTAGTGATTCCCCTGAGGAAGAAAGACACTCTGCCGTGCATGAAACACACTCCTTGCCTGACATTGTGAAGCGGACACACACAGGAAAAGTTAGAACACAGTTAACCCACACAGAGCCCTTCCAGAGAGACACAGAGTATATAGGAGCCAGCCACACCGCGTCCTTAGTGCTAATGCCAAGCTTAGCTGGGTCACAGACCAAGTACACTGATAGGGGCTTAGTACTCTAATAACGCCCCCCCCCCCCCCTTACTATGACCCCTTGGTACCGCTGAGGTAAGCTGGAGTCCTTCTGGCAAAGCTGCGCTCTCCTGCCAGTCTGTCTGTGTAGAACTGCAGAGGGAGAATGGTGCTGGTGTGCCGCTGGAGCCGCTCATAGTGAAGCCCCACCCCCTTAATGCCGTGCAGTCTTCACGGTTTTATTTCAAACTGGCTGAGGTGTTTTAGATGCTTAAACAGTGGGAAATAGCTCCTGTAAGCGTATTTGCCAGTGTGGGTACTGTATACGATGACTTAGCTCGCCCCTCATAGCGGTGTAGCCTACGCTGATCTGAGCCTGGAGATGCAGCCTGTTCCTCAGACCTGCGCTCCGTACCCTCATGCCGCCATAATAGCCGGTGACCCGCTAAACGGGAACGCCGGCATAACACTCACCACTCTTCTTTCTTCTGGCTCTGTTAGGGGTGGCGGCGTGCTGCGGGAATGTACACTCGCCATGGTGGGGCTTGTGAATGGTTCCCTCAGGAGCTCAATATCCTGTCAGCAGGGAAACGGGACCATTAACCCAATATGAGGTTGGGCCGTTCCCCCCCTAAGTCCCACGAAGCAGGCAGACTGGTGCCAACCAGTCCTGCCTGAAAATAACAAATAGAAAATAAATGCAGAAAACTCTTCAGGAGCTTCCCTAAGCATGGCCGGCTCCTCTGGGCACATTTTCTAAACTGAGTCTGGTAGGAGGGGCAGAGAGGGAGGAGCCAGCGCACACTATCAAATTCCCAAGGCTTCTAGTGGACCCGTCTATACACCATGGTACTAAATGGACCCTAGTATCCTCTAGGACATAAGAGAAATAAAAGCAGAAGATGATGAGAAAGTTGAGAATTATTTTTTCTCTTTTAAATCACGGACTGCTGAGAAAATAGAGAAACATTTCAGGAAATAAATTGTCTAAGACGTAAGATCCATGTATCCATTTTTGCATTTACTAAATAAGTAAGGCACAGTTACACAATCATTGACTTGACCTGTTTATATTGTAACGAAAAACATTAAGGAAGAAAAGTTCATAAACATTCTTAAACTATTAAATGTTGTATGATTAATATAAAAGATGTGGTGGTTATGTCTAAATTAAGAGAAATAAAGCATTTGGTTCATAAAACATCTACCCACATGTGCTGAGGGAGCTAAAACCAGTTATAATAGACAAATATATTGTATATGTATGGATTACCGTATATACTCGAGTATAAGTGGACCCGAATATAAGCCGAGGCACCTAATTTTACCACAAAAACATGGGAAAACTCATTGACTCGAGTATAAGCCTAGGGGGGGAAATGCAGCTCTAGCCGTACACAGCCCTCATACTGCCAGATATGCCCCACAGTGCCAGATATGCCCTCATGCTGCCAGATATGCCCCACAGTGCCAGATATGCCCCACAGTGCCAGATGTGCCAGATATGCCCTCATGCTGCCAGATATGCCAGATGTGCCCTCATGCTGCCAGATATGCCCCACAGTGCCAGATATGCCCTCATGCTGCCAGATATGCCAGATATGCCCCACAGTGCCAGATGTGCCCTCATGCTGCCAGATATGCCAGATATACCCCACAGTGCCAGATGTGCCCTCATGCTGCCAGATATGCCAGATATGCCCCACAGTGCCAGATGTGCCCTCATGCTGCCAGATATGCCAGATATGCCCCACAGTGCCAGATGTGCCCTCATGCTGCCAGATATGCCCCACAGTGCCAGGAAGGGTACTTACCCTCCATCGCTCCCGCGTTGTCTTCTGAAGGAGGGACACGGAGGGCACAGCACGCGACTCTCCTGTGTCTCTCCTGCGTCTCCGTCTCCGGTGGCGTGTGTGTGTTAAATGAAGTGCCGGTTCGTGAGCCAATCAGAGCTCACGAACGGGCAGTTCATTTAACACACACACACGCCGCCGGAGACGGAGACGCAGAAGGGACACAGGAGAGCCGCGCGCTGTGCCCTCCGTGTCCCTCCTTCCACTGACTCGAGTATAAGCCGAGGGGGCTTTTTCAGCACAAAAAAAAGTGCTGAAAGAGTCGGCTTATACTCGAGTATATACGGTAATATATATATATATATAAGATGTTGCATTAATCTATAAATGGGAATCAAAACTGGAGCCTGAAAAGTAAGATACAGATGGAGCCTCCCTCATCATTGCAGTTTCTCCACCTAAACGGAGTATTTGTCGCGCCTTAGCTATAGCTCAGGTTGTTGAGGCGTAGTGTGGAAAGGCGTGAAAAGGTGCAACAACATACACAGCATGCAATACACATCTTCACCACTGGGTGGCTAAAGCTCCACTAATCCAGTACTGTAGAGCGTATAGCGGCGGATGGATATACAGTACAGTAATCTTACTGTAATAGTGTACTCTTAGCAAGACCTGGCAAATGGCCAGTGACAACTGTAATGTTATACACACACAGACACTGTAGAAAATATTCATTCTTTGTCAGGACCAAAAAATAAATCAATAAATACCTGTGTATAAATAGCTGTGTGTACCAACTCTGTTGCTGATTGTAAGGAGAGCAGAATGACAATCCTTGGAATGGAGAGAGTTAAACCTCCTTGGCTGGGGGTGGATCAATATGGTATGACAGGTTATCACCAATTAGAAAAGTTAGGGGTAGAATCCAGAGCCGGATTAAGAGGGGGGCCCCGGGGATAAGTACCCCGGGCCCCCAGCCGCCACCACAGATCGGATCTCTGTTCCGATCTGCGGTATTGCGCTGCGCTCCCGGGAGCCGGCGCCACATGCAGCGGCAGGGCAGCTCAGCGATTGCTGTCGCTGGCGGCTCTGGCTCCCGGCTCCACTGCACTGAAAATGCTGGCGCCGCGGCCGCACGCAGGGAGTCAGTGCCTGTAAAGGGAAGGACAGCTGAGCGACGGCTCAGCTGTCCAATAATCTAACGAGCAGCAGCCTGCGGCTCAGTCATTGGCTGGGCTCGCAGGCTGCAGGGAAGAAGGAGGACGGCGCGTGGAGGCAGCAGCCATCACCCAGTTTCAGCCAGCTCTCCTAGGCTATCTGTGGTTGTGCAGCCTGCCAGCATCAAAGGACATAAAAACGTAAGGCTGGCTGTATTATGTACTGGTATGTATATATATATATATATATATATATATACACACACACACATATATATGTCATCCACCCGACCCTTCTCTCTCTACACTCGCCCGCTATGCCTGGTCAGCAGGCCCGGCGACAGACATGCCGCTGCAGGGGCAGTAGAGAGAGTACATTTGTCAGCAGCACCTGCTACCGGAACTCACATGTGAACAAGACTGCACCCACAAGCAATGTATAATGTGTGTTATATAATGTATTTGGAGGGGCACTATGTGTCACAAAATGTGTTTGGGGGCACTGTGTATTATATAATGTGTTTGGGGGATACTATGGGGTCTATTCAGGCCGGGCTTCAGCCGCTCATTCGCACGTGGCGTAATGTGAATTTTGGCTCATACCGTGTGACATAATGTAAATTTTGGTTCATACCATGTGGCGTAATGTGAATTTTATCTCATAAAGCATGGCGTAATGTAAACTTTGGCTCTTACCGCGAATTGCGGCTCATACAGTGTGGCGTAATGTGAATTGCGGCTCATACAGTGTGGCGTAATGTGAATTTTGCCTCATACAGTGTGGCGTAATGTGAATTTTATCTCTTGGTGTGTGGCGCAATGTAAATTTTGGCTCGTACTGTGTGGTGTAATGTAAATTTTGGCATATACTGTGTGGCGTAATGTGAATTGCGGCTCATACAGTGTGGCGTAATGTGAATTGCGGCTCATACTGTGTGGCGTAATGTGAATTGTGTCACTGGCCTAGACTGAGGGTGTCGTGGACTCGGGGATTCTTCCGATGGTTGGGAAGAGGAACCACAACTGAGCCGGAACAGGGGTGGTCTAATATAGGATTTCCTCATACAGGACGCTGACAGTAAGGTTTGGTGAAATATTGAAGAGCTTTATTGTAGGAAAAGAACAACTTAAGTCATATATCATAAAGGAACTTATAAGGGAATGTCCAGACCCATTGAAGGGTTTTGTGAACAATGTAGAGATGCTGGTGACTGAAGGAACTGTGGGTGATGTTTAAAAGTCACTGGTAATTTAAAGAACTTGTAAATGACGGTTAAAGACACAGATGGTTAAAGAGCTTGTGAGCGGAGATTGAGACACTGGTAATTTGAAGAACTTAAGTGCAGAGGTTTAGGACGCTGATGATTTGTAGAAGTTTAAGTGCAGTGGTTTAAGACGCTGTTAATTTGTAGAATTTGAGAACGGTGACTGAGACGCTGATGATGTGAAGAACTGAAGTGCAGGGGTTTAAGACGCTGCTAACTTGTAGAACTTGAGAACGGTGACTGAGACGCTGATGATGTGAAGAACTGAAGTGCAGGGGTTTAAGACGCTGGTGATTCGTAGAACTTGAGAACGGTGATATAGGGCCCGCAGCCCACGCTGATTCCTGGGAGCACTGGAGACTGGACCGCAGAGAGATACACCGGCCGCTGAATACACTGGAACCGGTGCAGCGAACTGGCACCTGGAAATGCCGGAGACACTGGAGTACAACTTCAGAGATCCTTGCCGGGAACAATAGCACTGGCATCCACGTCAGGGAAAGATGATACTCAGGCGCTGAGGCTCTGTCCGGCGTCTGACTTTGAATCTCCCGCCACCGCTGGATTGGCGGAGCAGTCTGATGACGTCACCTGCCCCCCGTCCACGTGATGCCGGGTGTCATGGCGGTGCCCATGCCCTGGAGAACCGCCGGCCCACCGAAGGCGGAGGCCGCAACACAGACCAGCAGACACGCAGGGGTAAGCGCGGCGAACGCCGCCTCTGGCGTGTGACAAATTGTATCTCTTGGTGTGTGGCGCAATGTAAATTTTGCCTCATACTGTGTGGCGTAATGTGAATTTTATCTCTTGGTGTGTGGCGCAATGTAAATGTTGGCTCGTACTGTGTGGTGTAATGTAAATTTTGGCTCATACTGTGTGGCGTAATGTAAATTTCGGCTCATACTGTGTGACGTAATGTGAATGTTATCTCTTGGTGTGTGGCGCAATGTAAATTTTGGCTCATACTGTGTGGCGTAATGTAAATTTTGGCTCATACTGTGTAGTGTAATGTAAATTTTGGCATATACTGTGTGGCGTAATGTAAATTTTGGCTCA
Source organism: Pseudophryne corroboree (assembly GCF_028390025.1). Taxonomy (NCBI): domain Eukaryota; kingdom Metazoa; phylum Chordata; class Amphibia; order Anura; family Myobatrachidae; genus Pseudophryne; species Pseudophryne corroboree. Next base: position 667,289,417 of record NC_086449.1, on the reverse strand, counting down.
TACTGTGTGACGTAATGTGAATATTATCTCTTGCTGTGTGGCAGAATGTAAATTTTGGCTTATACAGTGTGGCATAATGTGAATTTTATCTTATACTGTGTGGCGTAATGTAAATTTTGGCTCATACCATGTGACGAAATGTGAATTTTGGCTTATACCATGTGATGTAATGTGAATTTCGTCTCATATCGTGTGGTGAAATGTTCATTTTGACTCATACTGTGTGGTGTAATGTGAATTTTGCACCAAAGCCCACCACTCTCTAGTTCCGCCACTAGGTCAAGGATAGGTTAGGGAAGTGTAAGTAACGATAGGATGCAGCGGCAGCTAGGACTCAGGGTTATGGTGTAGGAGACAGTCAGTACCGGCCAGTGGTCACACCATTATATTTCATTTTATTTCTCTGGGGTGTATTATATCTACTTTTATTAGGAACTAGGGATAAATTAGATTACACCACGTGATTTGTTTTTGTGTAAAATATTAAATACAGTTTGAGTATCCCATATCCAAATATTTTAATACTCAGTTATTAATAATATTGTATTAAATTACCTTCAGGCTGTGTGTATAAGGTATATATGAAACATAAATGCATTCTGTGCTTAGACATGGGTCCCATCACCATGATATCTCATTATGGTAGGCAATTATTCCAAAATACGGAAAAATCCGTTCTCCAAAATACTTCTAGTCCCGAGCATTTTGGATAAGGGATACTCAACTTGTAATAATAAATATTCATTTTAAGATGGATTAGACTGAAAGATTCTTTCAAATTTACAACCTAATTGTAATTTTCTTTGTAGTGATTAAAGACGCTATGATTTTAATTTTAAATCTTTGGGCCCCCCTGTCTTAAGTACCCCAAGCCCCCCGAAGCCTTAATCTAGCTCTGGTGGTGTCAGTGAATAAATTGGGCTGTATCTGCTTTGTATTGTGTTTTTGGTTTAGGGTTGCTAGCGGTGGTTTTTCTCGTGAGCTATTTGTTGGCGGAAAAGAGCGTCAGGTTATCATGTTTGAGTTATTAGTCACAGTTTTTTAGTCGGTTTGGTGCTATTTAGGTGCACTCACCTTCTGCTGGCCCACCCTTCAGGGGGCAGCGTCATCACCCTTCAGGGTGGGTAGTCATGGTAGAAGGTCTCAGTGGATACCCTTGTTTGGATGGTAGTTTGATTCTGATTGGGTTAGATTTAATTAGCTTGGGGTTTTGTCGTTGGATTTCAGCCGTTCTTTTTTCTGGCCACCATACTCTTTATCTTAACTGTACAAATGAATATCATTTAATTACAGGTATTTCTAGTTATTAGATTATTAATAAGTAGCTATAACTTTCTGCCAAAATATATGTCTCTGTGTCGTTATTTTATAGTATAAGTTGTTTTGAATGTTTCACTGTCATGAGGGAGGTACGCCTCTCAGCCGTTAGGAGGTTTATTTATTTTCTTTTAGAGAGCTGTGTAGAACTCTGAACTGTCCTTTTATTTATTTGTGTGCATTGGAGACACTGATCCAGTCTAGAGATGTGTCCTCTTACTGTACCTGTTTCATTGAGTTTAGTTGTGGGTATAACTTGAAAGAATTCTGAAAAATATTTTGAATAATCTATATAATAAGCAAGAAAGTATGGGCCTTATTCAGCTCGCACTGCAAGTGCAATCGCATTATGCCAAACTTTTGCCCAGTGCACACGAACAGGACCCATTCTGCACATGCGCGGACCAATGCGATTGCTTCGCATTGATGCAAATGCCTCTGCCTGATTGACAGGCAGACATAGGTGTGCGCAGGGGGGGTTCCTGGTGCGCACAGGCACCCCCTAATGACTGGCACCCCGATCTCACATGCCTGATGCAGCGATCACCGAGCAGACAGATTACTGTCCCCTCTGCGCTGCACCCTGTCAGCGTCCTGCATTACTGACCGGATGCCTGGGTTAATAAAGGATGCCACCGCCCACCCGTCACACCCGCCACATCTCTCCTTCTATGCTATGCCAACGCCAGCCATTGATGAGGAGCAGCATGCAGCCAGCATCCCTCTTAGGAAGACAAATTCAATACTGGCAGGCGGCCGGCAGCAGCATTGACACGTCACTCGTTTTTCCAGCAGCAGCAGTAAGTAGTCTGCTACTGTCAGTGTCAGTGAGTGACTGACTTGTAAGTAAGCTGCTGCAGCTTGCAGGCGAAAGAGAGGGGGAGTCAGACCAGACTTAGGAGGAGCAGTGTAATTGCAGTGCGTGCCATCAGGGGTGTTTGTTTGGTGCACACCACAACATCTGACAATGCATCTGCTTTATTAGGATTAGCACAAGGGTGGATATTTTATATTGTGTTGACGTCAATAGATGGTGCTAGACACGCCCAAAAGGCTTTGCTAGACACACCCCTCCGACGGTGCACCCCCTAATAAAATGTGCTGCGCACGCCTATGCAGGAATATGCATTCGCAGGTGGTCGAGGCGGCAATGCAGCGTTGTGGGGGTGGCAACTCTGCATTGGGGGAGTGGCGTTGGAAATGGGGGTGAGTTCTGGGGGCTGCGTGTGACAAGGAAAATGGCGGTGTCCTTATTCTGCGATGCAATCACAACTGAATTGCAATTGCATCAATGGCCGCCATTATCATGCTGGGTGGCCCCCGCCATGCGATCGACAGCTGTTGCAGTTTTGCTAAATTAGCAAAACTGAAGCTGAATGATGTCCTATGTTTGTCCTTTATGCACGACCAGAGCTCCACCAAATTTGGCATGGTGGTGTAGTTTGACCACACTGTCCCACTCATGCATAATCCACACACACACACACAAACACACACACTTTCACTCACATACTGTAATATACACACACTGTCACACTCTCATGCATAAGATACATATACTATCACGCTCATATATACACACACTTATGGACCACCCTGTATATTCATACAGCGTACTGTCACAGTCTCAGGCAATGCCATGGACTACTGCTAGAATCTCACTGCTGGATGCTGGAGTAGAACTGTGGCACCCCACTAAGGCCTCTCATTTTTTTTATTGATATGGGGCCCCTAGAACCATTTGTACTGACAGCAGCTGGCCATATAAGGATACTGGCATTAAGGGGGTTCATTAATTCAATACAAATTAATTAATGAATTAAATTTAATTAATTCAAACAGGTACGCCCTCTGACATCTACAACGGTCACTCTATTACTTACCTCGTTGTCACACAACCACAAATGCTAGCGCTGCTGTTCATGAATAAATGATGTCTGTAAGCAGAGCGATCCTGTGTCCCAATTCCAACAGCCCTATAGCGATCCTAACTCTGCAGCAGTAGTGACAGATTTAGCCATGCTCATCTTTGTGATACTGCAAATTCCAAATGGAATTAATGTAATGATCGTTAACTGCGAATGGTCACATCCCGGCGCGTCGTGCAGCATGCCGCATCACAGCAAAGATGAATGTGGCTACATCTGTAGTACAAAACTTTAAAAACTTTAATTAGCCATCTCTTCCTAAGTGCTTTGTTATATCAGTTTTCCAACAACCACATACATTAAATCTGGAGTTAGTCGTTTTTCAAGTGACCATTTATGTTAGTCAGCCCCGTGTTTGCATGCTAAACTTTGTCATTAAATAGTGTTTATCAAAAGCACCCTCTGTCTGATCTTACAGGCCCTCCTGAAGGCAGCAATATATATGTATACAGCAGCTGCCCCGGATCTCAACAGAGTGCCTAGCAGGCTCATGAGCAGCTCAGCAGCCATGCGGGAGGGGGGAGAACCTGACATGCGGGATGGACTAGCCCTGTGCTGGGCATCCCCCCACATCTGAGTAACTGATCATAGATGTGCTAAATTTAGCATATCTATGATCAGATCTGAATCACCCCCAATGAAAGCTGCAGGTGTACTTCAGGGTCCAATCTTCAACCAAGGCAATTCTGGGTATACTACCTAGTATGATAATAAAGTAGGGCTTGTTTACTAACATTAACCCTAGGTGCAGTACAGAGCTGGCGCTACCCGCTCAGCAAGGGTATGCAAAGCAGGGAGGTGCCAAGCTGAAGAGGCGCTCTCACTGCTCTGCTATCCTGCTGCTGCAGCGCCTGTCAAACTAAGACATAAGGTCCCTCCGGCTGCCTCCCCCTCCTCTTCCTCAGAGACTGCAGCCTCAGTCCACACACAGCGCTGTCACCGCCATCCTCCACAGCCACTGCTGCTAGACTAACAGAGCCTGTGAGAGGGAGGAGGTGAAGGCGGAGGAGGTGCAGAGCCAACCGAGGCCTGCTGCAGGTATGGGAAGGGGGAAGGGGTGAGAGAGTTTGCTTCGGAGCTAATGAGTGCTGCTGTCCTCTGGGCATTATGCACCCTTCCCAGTCCCCTCTGGCCTCTCCTTGGCTGGGGGTGACCTGGTAGTGCAGCTGGGTGTCAGTATATAGGCCTGCCAGTGCCAGAGGAGTAGGTGACCCATATGGGATGTCCCTGGGGGTGCTGCTACCTGTTACCCTCCTGCATAGTGGCCTGAAAGGAGTTTACCTAGTACAAAGTGTTAGTGGAGGTCGCAAGAGGGTTCCATCTGGACCACACAGCAGATATGGCACTATTACTGTGGGCGTTATGTGTATAAGAAGCAGGGGCATAGGATTTACAGTAGGGAGTGAGTTTTGGGGTTGTAGAGATAAAGTGGTTGAGCTGTATCTAGAATAATGTGTATAATGGTCTCTACCTAGCATAATGTGTATAATGGTCTGTACCTGGTATAACGTGTTTAAAATGCTCTACCTGGCATAACGTGTATAAAAGGCTCTACCTGGTATAATGTGTATTATGGGCTCTACCTGGCATAATGTGTATAAAGGGCTCTACCTGGTATAATGTGTATTATGGGCTCTACCTGGCATAATGTGTACAAAGGGCTCTACCTGGTATAATGTGTATTATGGGCTCTACCTGGCATAATGTGTACAAAGGGCTCTACCTGGTATAATGTGTATAATGGGCTCTACCTGGCATAATGTGTACAAAGGGCTCTACTTGGTATAATGTGTATAATGGACTCTACCTGGCATAATATCAATAATGGTCTCTCCCCGGCATAATGTGTATAATAGGCTATACCTGGACTTCGGTACGCACTGTCCCTGTTTCGAGCATGGCGTCGGTAGATAGTCATCGATATTTGACAACTGGTTGATGGCTATCCCTATAACTGGGCCATGCCAGCTGCTTAGTGTTTTACATGCTCTTTTCTGATAGAGCATAGCCAGGCCTTCTAGGTTGGTGTCTTTATCACCTGGGCCTCCACAGATATCTCAATGACCTGAGTGTGAGTTAAACAGTGCAAAGAAATGTTAGCACATGAGCTTCACTGTCAGCACAATTTAACGGCTATGTTTAAAATACACATCTCACATATATGATATATGGCTCTTGGAAGTCCAAATGATACAATTTGGTCATTTAATGTAACACTCTGGCACATCAAATTATAATACTAGGGTATGGTAAATAAATTGTTGTAGCATAGAAGCTTATTCTAAATGGTATATATTTACATTATGAGAAAAGTGGTGTACAAGGGTGAGATGTATATGGCCAATACTGTTCAATAGATTTATGAATAATGCAGTATTTAGCCTATGATATACCACAATGACAGACGTTTCAACAGAGATTATTTATGGTAAAGGTGTGAACAATCTTACCATCATTTAGAAAAGTACTGCATTACTGTCTTACAAGAAATGGCATCAATACTGTAGCTGTAATTAGTAGAAGACATTAAAGGAGCGCAACAGGTAATATATCCAATTGACATTTTTTAAGGATTTTTTTCTCACCTGTATCGCTTAATTGTATCAATAAAAATAACATTTATGAAATGTTGAACTAGTTATATTTGTTTCATTATTCATTGGTATGTACTGTAAATATGGATTGATGTAGGAAAAACTGGACATATCACTCAAAGGCCACCACAAATAAACAAAATCAATATTTTCCTTCCTTACAAGGTACTCCTCAAAATTGTATATTAGTGATTTTAATTAACAAAGTTCCGTCAAATGCACATATGACAACCTATTGACAATCCATCTAGAAGCCAATGATCTTACCATATTTATCTCCATCTTCTCCCTTTGCACTTATTCTTCTTCCAAGTATTTGAATGTGTTTTCCGCTTGTTCTACTATAAAGCTGGTAAAGTCGGAGCTGCTTTCTGCTCACATCATCTCTTCCCCTTGTTTGATTTTCCACATGAATACGAAAGTCCACATTTTCCTCAGCAGCAAAAGCAAACATCTGGAGGATAAAAAATAGATCACACAAAGTGTTTTAGGTCAGTAAAATACATTTTGGAAATGTTATTAATAGCACAAAGGCCTCACAAAGGTACTGTCACTGTGCAAGACGACATCCTGGTGCTACTGTGTTTTCCACACTAAGAATTTTATTTACTTACTGGTTAAATTTGGGACAGAGTAACACAGTAACCAGAATGTGTCATTTGATGGGAACTAAGCGTGAGAAATTGTCAGCTTTAACATTACTGGTATCAAAAGAAGAGCTAGAAGTCAAGCAAAACATTTAGGGATATTTTTAGGGTTGCACACCAGTATAAGAAGTACAACCTTTTTTTTAAAAAATGTCCTCTTCTGTTCTTTTGACTATAATCTGAAGAAAATACAAAGCACAAAATACGTTTAAATCATCAATGAAGATTTAGGGGTGTATTCAATCAGAGTCGGAAACTGCCATCTTGTCGGAAAGACGGCAGTTTCCAACTGGAATAAGTCGGAAGGGGTTCCGACCTATTCATTCCGGGCTCAGTTTTTTTGGGAAATCCGACTTGTCGGAATACACGCGGATCGGCGGCTTCAGCCAGGAAATCTGGAGGAGCACACTGCCAGGAACACAATAAGGGGTCAATCAAATTCTCAGCGAACACACCACAGGTGCAAGTAATCGCGGACACATAGGGCTGCAAGCAGAAATCTGCTAGTCGGGCACTAAAAGTGTCCGCAAAGAGTTCAAGATCAGGTGCCGGTGCAGCATTTACATGCCAGGGTAACAGCACTTCGCACTTTTCGTGGGTAATAGGATTGTCCTTTAAGCATGGGATGGTGTTTGTGGGGCAGGTGGAAGGGCCGTTACAGAACTGGGGTCAGGGTAATGGGACGTATATATATATATATATATATATATATATACACATACATACATACATACACACACACACACACTGCTCAAAAAAATAAAGGGAGCACTAAAATAACACATCCTAGATCTGAATTAATGAAATATTCTTATTAAATACTTTGTTCTTTACATAGTTGAATGTGCTGACAACAAAATCACACAAAAATTATCAATTGAAATCAAATTTATTAACCCATGGAGGTCTGGATTTGGAGTCACACTCAAAATTAAAGTGGAAAAACACACTACAGGCTGATCCAACTTTGATGTGATGTCCTTAAAACAAGTCAAAATGAGGCTCAGTAGTGTGTGTGGCCTCCACGTGCCTGTATGACCTCCCTACAATGCCTGAGCATGCTCCTGATGAGGTGGCGGATGGTCTCCTGAGGGATCTCCTCCCAGACCTGGACTAAAGCATCCGCCAACTCCTGGACAGTCTGTGGTGCAATGTGGCGTTGGTGGATGGAGCGAGACATGATGTCCCAGATGTGCTCAATTGGATTCAGGTCCTGGGAACGGGCAGGCCAGTCCATAGCATCAATGCCTTCGTCTTGCAGGAACTGCTGACACACTCCAGCCACATGAGGTCTAGCATTGTCTTGCATTAGGAGGAACCCAGGGCCAACCGCACCAGCATATAGTCTCACAAGGGGTCTGAGGATCTCATCTCGGTAGCTAATGGCAGTCAGGCTACCTCTGGAGAGCACATGGAGGGCTGTGCGGCCCCCCAAAGAAATGCCACCCCACACCATTACTGACCCACTGCCAAACCGGTCATGCTGGAGGATGTTGCAGGCAGCAGAACGTTTTCCTTGGCGTCTCCAGACTCTGTCACGTCTGTCACATGTGCTCAATGAGCACCTGCTTTCATCTATGAAGAGCACAGGGCGCCAGTGGCGAATTTGCCAATCTTGGTGTTCTCTGGCAAATGCCAAACGTCCTGCATGGTGTTGGGCTGTAAGCACAACCCCCACCTGTGGACGTCGGGCCCTCATACCACCCTCATGGAGTCTGTTTCTGATCATTTGAGTAGACACATGCACATTTGTGGCTTGCTGGAGGTCATTTTGCAGGGCTCTGGCAGTGCTCCTCCTGTTCCTCCTTGCACAAAGGCGGAGGTAGCGGTCCTGCTGCTGGGTTGTTGCCCTCATACGGCCTCCTCCACGTCTCCTGATGTACTGGCCTGTCTCCTGGTAGCGCCTCCATGCTCTGGACACTACGCTGACAGACACAGCAAACCTTCTTGCCACAGCTCGCATTGATGTGCCATCCTGGATGAGCTGCACTACCTAAGCCACTTGTGTGGGCTGTAGACTCCGTCTCATGCTACCACTAGAGTGAAAGCACCGCCAGCTTCCAAAAGGGACCAAAACATCAGCCAGAAAGCATAGGAGCTGAGAAGTGGTCTGTGGTCAGCACCTGCAGAACAACTCCTTTATTGGGGGTGTCTTGCTAATTGCCTATAATTCCCACCTGTTGTCTATTCCATTTGCACAACAGCATGTGAAATTGATTGTCAATCAGTGTTGCTTCCTAAGTGGACAGTTTGATTTCACAGAAGTGTTATTGACTTGGAGTTACATTGTGTTGTTTAAGTGTTCCCTTTATTTTTTTGAGCAGTGTATATATATTACTATTATTATAAAGAAGCTGTGCAGTGGAAGCACACACTGACTCGACTTCTTCACCACAGTTTTATTTTGTTAGGATGACCGCAGACCAGTAACCATTGCAAACTAAAAAGTCCGTGGCCCTGTCACTAATTAACAAAGATCTAATCTCTAGTCACTGGTCAGCATCTCTGGTATCAGTCATACAGACAAATGGCCCTTGTATACCCTGGACTCTTCCTCCCCTTCCCAGACTAACAGGCAAACATCACTCCCACCTTGCCTTTAAAAGGTAGCTTGTCACAACTGCTCTGCTTTGATCAGTCACATGCCATCAGCTGTGCTAGGCTGCAGGGAGTAATCAAACAGGTAAGACACACATTATTTCTTTTAACTCTGCAGAAAACTATTCCTTTTGTCACATATCCCTAGCATTGACAAATTAGGTAATGCGGACCTTGTGAGGAGCGCATATTTCTGAGACAGGGCATCTGATTTTTGGTTTAGGATCTCAGTCCTGTACTCCACTGTGAACCGCCCTGAACCACCTTGGCTTTCACCTCTCTGTTTCTCTGCATCCACTGTAATGAAGTATGGTTTGTGATTAAAGAGAACTCTCTCCCCAGCAAATAGTGTAGTGTATTTTTGTTACTTCTGCAACAGGTTCCTGTTCATGTACAATACAGGGTGTTCTACTCCCTCACTCTACTGGGACAGAACTGCACATAGAGTAAGCCAACAACAGAGGCATCTGTCTGGAGAAAAATCTGCAGGGAAAATCAGGTGCCTGTAGTATCGGAGTGGTACAATGGGCCAAATGGAGATCTGCCCATGCAGTTTCAGCAAAACTGGTCCACTCCAGCCAATCAGGATAACATTTTTTTATAGCATGTCTGATAATGGAGCTGCTTGCCACAAAGTGACTGGTAAACCGCATATTGGGGGTCATTCCGAGATGATCGTAGCTAAATTTAGCACAGCTACGATCATTCACACTGTCATGCGGGGGGACGCCCAGCACAGGGCTATCCCGCCCCGCATGTCAGTACCGGCCCCCACCGCAGAAGTGCAAAGGCATTGCACAGCGACAATGCCTTTGCACTTTAAGAGTAGCTCCCGACCAGCGCAGCGGCTGCGTGTGACGACATGCAGCCGCTGTGGCCCACCCCCGTTCGGTCCAGCCATGCCTGCATTGGCCGGACCGCACCCACGAAACGGCGGCCAAGTGCCGCATTTCATCCCCCCCCACCCGACCGCCCAGCGACCGCCTCTGCCTGTCGGCTGTCTGGCATGCGCAGTTCTGACCTGATCGCACCGCTGCGATAAACTGCAGCGTACGATCGGGTCAGAATGACTCCGGCGCCCGTCCGGGCTCACGGACAACACTGATTCCAGACGCCTGCATCAAGCTCATCTGTGCATGCACCCTGCCGGGCGGCTACGTACGGCCCTGCACGGACAGTGTCTCAGTGTTCTGAGGCAATTTCATCGCACCCACACCTATGGACCGGTTACTTCTGGAAATAGAACTGTTTTTCACCGGTCAACAGCTATAACACCTCGCCACGGGTAATATCAGTGTCTCATTACCATCTCTCTCCCTTTTTCTTTGTCATATTGCCGATCCAGTCATTTTACTGCAATAGAATCTTTCCTATATATTATCAGCACTTATGCAACTGTTTTGCCAGCGTTCTATAAATAATTCTTATTCTTCCACACATGTCCATGTATTCATCATTTAATAATACGTGCTTTATGTACTTATCACAACTGTAATAATAAGGAAACTTGTTGTCTGTGTACAATCATCTGCTCATCTAAATTTAGATTATATTTACTTAATCAGATATTTATTTACCTATTCATTCATATCTGTCTGATACTAGTTTTCTAGTGACATTCTTTGTATCTGTTACAATGTTTAAATATTAGCAGCTCATGCTACACAAGTATCATTATTGTTGCAATCTCTCAGCACACAATATCACAGGCTTCTAGTAGACTGTATTCTAGTGCTTTACTAAGATATTACTATTCTCTTGTTAATTTATGGCATAGATCAATGTTCAATATTTGCTGAACTCTATATCTAGCCTCAGAACGAATTGCCCCGGACCATTTCAGATATTAGTTTTTTCCGGCTATCAGATTCGAGGGATTTTTTATCTATTAGGCACCTAGGAGTCTCATCCTGCTTTCGTCTGTTTCATTCTTTTTCTATTTTTTCATGGACTCTCACCACTGATTCAGGGTCGGTCCCTGTCTAACACTGGCAGCAGATCCATCTTATCTCTGACATTCCTTGATACTATGTAGTTCGTGAACTCTCATCAGTGATTCCAGTAGCATTGGATTCTCCTTTATACTTGTCTCAACTATCATACCACACTGGTAACGCCCAAAACCGTCCGATCTTGGAAGCTAATCAGTGCAGGGCTGGGCCAGTACTCAAGTGGGCGACCCTTGAAGAATACTCAGTTTAGTAGAGAAGAGATTGGCTTATCACGCTCAGAGTCTAACACTGACAGTAGATTCACTCTGTTATCTCATTCCATACACTTTTTCTTTCTTTTCCTACGATAGCTGGGTACATTACATCATCAGGCACCCTAATTACACTAGTATTTAGCTAGCGCACTTCAGTGCCTTATTCGATACGTTTATTGATTGGGCCAATACACTTTTCTAGACCTGGGACATCGGCAGCGAATATTTACCATGCGAGTTTCAGCATTCAATTACTATTTACTGGAGTACTGCACTATACTATTCAATATCAGCTAAATTACTGCTGTCAAGTTTGAATATTATCTTGATGCTTTTTTGACCACTGAATATTTTATTGTTATTATATTAATAAAAGTTAATTTTTAGAAGAATTTTCTGATCGTCTCATACGTTAATTTAAGACAAGAGTGCGCCCACAAAAGAGTCTCTTTTTTTTCTCCCTTTGTTGTCTCTAGCTACCATTGACTCAGGGTGCACCACCAAATTAAAAATAAGAAATTAAGGTTTTCTTGATATCAGTCTATGTTGGTTATTATATTCATTTGTTAGATTTGTAGACCAGTGCGGTATTCCACCCTAGACCCTGACTCCCATTATAACCTACCAAGCCCAGGAAGGTTCTCAACTACGACTTGGTTTTAGGCTGATATTCTATTAGGTATGATCCTTTTTCAGCCGTTAAAAATGGTCTGATTTTTTTTTACCGATGAATATTATGACACTATCCAATTAATTCTAGGCTGTTTTTGTTGGCCAAAAAGGACCCATGATTGTGTGATAACACATGGAATCCGGGATAAACTCCTGATCCCATGTGTTAATGTGGCTCCAACATCTGCTTATCGCAGATTATGTTCCAGGTGCCTGAGCAGGGCCGGATTAACCAAGGAGGCGGATGGAGCTTCAGCTCCAGGCCTCCCATTGAAAATAGGCTCACAGGATCCCCTGCAGCGCAGCTAGTGTTGACAGGACAAAAAAAATCCTGTCACCACCATCGCAGCTCACTCACCTGCCAGTCACTGAAAATAACATAACCACTGACACCAGCCGGCCAACAGAAGCCCCTCCTGTGCCAGACAAAGGCCATACGGAAGCAGTGCCCCTGGATCCCACCAAAGAAGCACAACCTTAGTGATGATAACATGCTCCTTCCCGTGCTGCCAAAAGCTCTGCCTCCCGGACACGTCCAAAGCCCCACTTCCTGGATCCACTTGAAGCCCCGCCTCCCGGACCTAACCAAAACCCAGCCTCCCGGACACACTTGAATCCCTGACTCCAGGACACACTGGAAGCCCTGCCTCCTGGACACATTTGAAGTCCCTCCTCCCGGATCTGTCCGAAGCTCAGCTCACATGCTGTGAGTACTTTTGAAGCTTTCTTACTAAGCAACTGTAACGGCAGCACGGGCTTATCGCCATGGATGACACATATGGCTGCAGCAGCCTACAGTATGCTCCTTCCCCCCCTGCATCTCTGGCCCCACTCCTCCCGTGTCTCTGCCCCCTCCACACCTGTAATCTCTGCCCCCTCCCCTCCCGTGTCTCTGCCCCTCCACACCTGTATCTCCGCCCCTTCCCCTGCTGTGACTTAGCCCCCTCCCCACCCATGTCTCTACCCTTTCCCCTCCTGCATCTCTGCCCCCAGCTTTCCCGTGTCTCTGCCCCCTCCACACCTGTATCTCAGCCCCTTCCTCTCCTGCGTCTCTTCCTCCAGCCCACCTGCATCTCTGCCCCTTCCCCTGCTGCCTCTCTGCCCCAACCCCACCCGTGTCTCTGCCCCTTCCACACCTGTATCTCTGTCCCTTCCCCTCCTGCGTCTCTGCCTTCAACCCATCTGTATCTCTGCCCCCTATACACCTGTATCTCTGCCGCTTTCCCTCCTGCGTCTCTGCCCCTTCCCCTACTGCCTCTCTGCCCCCTCCCCACCCGTGTCTCTGACCCCTCCACACCTGCATCTCTGCCACTTCCCCTGCTGCGACTCTACCCCCTTCCCCCCGTGTCTCTGCCCCCTCCTCACCAGTATATCTGCCCCCTCTCCACCTGCGTCTGTCCCCTTCACCACGTGTGCTTCTCCCAGCCTCTCCACCTGTATCTCTACCACTTCCTCACTTGAGTCTCTGCCCCTCTCCACCTGAGTCTCTGCCCCTCTCCACCTGAGACTCTGCCCCTCTCCACACCTGTATCTCAGCCCCTTCCCCTCCTGCGTCTCTGCCCCAGCCCACCTGCATCTCTGCCCCTTCACCTGCTGCCTCTCTGCCCCCTCCCCACCCGTGTCTCTGCCCCCTCCACACCTGTATCTCTGTCCCCATCCCACCTGCATCTCTGCCCCTTCCCTGCTGCCTCTCTGCCCCCTCCACACCTGTATCTCTGCCCCTTCCCCTCCTGTCTGTGCTCCCACTCCACCTGTGTCTTGTCGCCCCTCCTCACCTGTACATCTACCTCCGCTCCACCTGCATCAATGCCCACTTTCCACCTGTATCTCTGCCCCCTCCACCACTTATGCTTCTCCCAGCCCCTCCACCTGTACCTCCACCACCTCCCCACTTGAGACTCTGCCCCCTCTTCACCCGTGTCTCTGCCCCTCCACACCTGTATCTCTGCCCTCTCTCTACCTGTATCTCTGCCCCCTTCACTACGTGTGCTTCTCCCAGCCTCTCCATCTGTATCTCTACCACCTTCCCACTTAAGAATCTGCCCCCTCTCCACCTGTCTGCCCCATCATCGCCTGTGCTTCCGCCCCTCTCCAACCTGTGTCTTAGCACCCTCTCTATGTCTCTGCCTTCTCTCAACTTGCGCTTATGCCTCCCTCTTAAATTCGGTCTCTGCCACCTTCACTACCTGCGTGTCCACCCCTCTTACCACCTGTCTCATTCCCCACTTGTGGCATTGTCCCTTTTTACACCTGTGCCTCTGCTTCTCTCTTCATGTGTATCTCTGCCTCCCTCCCCACCTGTGTCCCTTCTACCTTCACCACCTGTGCTGCCGCCCCTCATCAGTTGTGTCTCAGGGTATTTTTACGAAAATGCAGGGAAAGAGCTTTCCCGCAAGCTCTGTCCCTGTTTGCAATAATTGATACATCCCTGCAATGTATTCAATTATAACAATGTGATTTTGGTCAAATGTATCACATATGCATCTCAGATATGGATTGTGATAAATATGCCCCATAGTGTGGAGATGTAGTGTAGTAGTGATATAGTGAAGTGAAGTAGTGTGGGGAGGAAGTGCAGTGATGTACAGTAGTATGCCACCCCCCCTACCCCACCCCCTTATAACTATGGCTATAGATAGATGGCTGCATAGGCATTATGGGATTTCAGTATCTTGTTCATCACAATTTGGAAAGTGGCCAGCGCTCCATGCATACTAAAGCTTAGTACATTTCAGGGGCAGAAAAAGCTGTATTTTCCCTGGCTGCATACGAGTAATCTGTTAGTAGCGCTTTGTGAGATTGAGGGTATTTCAATATTTCCCACCAGTCAAACTTTCCACCAGTTTATTTACCCATGGCATCGGATAGGCATCGCACTGGGACACGCTGTTTAACTTTTTAAAGTCATTGCAGAACCGTAATCTGCCACTGGGTTTTGTAACCAGCACAATTGGGCTACACCACTCACTGGTAGACTCCTCAATTAGTTGGGCCATGCTCTCTACGTTCCTTCTAAATGTACTTCACCTAGCCTCAGGGATCCAGTAGGGCTTTTATTTCACTACTACCCCGGGAGGCATGACAATATCATGTCAAGGTCGTGCACCCTGGTAGGGAAGAGAATAAAGGGCCTAATTCATAGTTGATCGCAGCAGCAAATTTGTTAGCAGTTGGGCAAAACCATGTGCACTGCAGGAGGGCAGATATAACATGTGCAGAGAGAGTTAGATTTGGGTGGGGTGTGTTTAAACTGAAATCTAAATTGCAGTGTAAAAATAAAGCAGCCAGTATTTACCCTGCACAGAAACAAAATAACCCACCCAAATCTAACTCTCTCTGCACATGTTATATCTGCCTCCCCTGCAATGCACATGGTTTTGCCCAACTGCTAAAAAATTTCCTGCTTCGATCAACTTGGAATTACCCCCATGGTTTTGCCCAACTGCTAACAAATTTGCTGCTACGATCAACTCTGAATTACCCCAAAAGTCTTATTCTGTTGTGCCATCTCCTCCACCTACTGCTTTTGCTCTGTGGACACGGTATGTTGTATGGTAATCAAGGACTTTTCCACTACCATACTCAACAACGCTGGCACCAAACCCTCATCATGCCATGGTTTCTAGAAATTTACATTATATATCTGCTCTTCTTTCATCCTGCTGTACCTTATAGTTCACAGGGCCAACTGCCTCTACCACCTGATTAGGATAACATTGTTTTGATAAAACTATAGTAGAGCACCACTTTCCGACAAACTCAATCTGACAGGTCTACACGCCTCTAATTATGCAAACCACGCCTCTAAACATGCCTCTAACCACTCCTCCGACACTCCCACTTTTCCTCCCCTTCTGATTGTGTTTTATATGAAATAAGCTTACAGAATGAGATATAAACGTCGTTAAACCATTGAAAAGCCTTCTGCGTATTAACTCTTAGTTGCACCAGTAAATGTTATATTCGGTTGATTTATAAAATAAGTGTACGAGCTACAATTGCTGTTTATAGGATTCGATCGTTCTGTCTATAAAATTGTGTAAACCTTATAGCCTTAGTTCACCATTCTGTGACCGATAGTTGAACTTGGTCCTTGAGATTTGTTACAGATAAGTGAACTATTAATGGCCGGGCACACAGACGGATGTGTGCATTAAGAGTTCACTATATGTGTATTTTAAGCTATGGTGTTTGTGACAGATTAGTAAACTAATGACCAGTACACATAGACGTGTAGTTTGTTTCAATTAGTAGTTGACATAGAGATCTAGTTGTTCCTTACTATGTTTACGTTGGTACAGACAGATTGGTTAACTAATGACCAGTACACATAGATGTGTAATTTGTTTTAATTACAGATAAGTAATATATTATTGATCAGTACACACAGACAAAATATTTTTGCTTTAATAAAAATTTGACATTGAGAACAGTTCTCATTATTACAGATAAGATAGATCTTAGTGCTCGACGCAAACAAACAGTCCATTTGTTTTAATTAAGAGTGTTCTATAGTATAGTGTATCTTTATTGTGATTTGTGTATTTTTACAGACATTTGAATGAAAAACGCAAACAGATACGTCTGGATCATTAATTTAGAAATAGCACTAAAAAGTTTTATCTTTATTGTGACCGATCGTTGAACTTTGATTGCAAGCAGACATGACCAGACTTGTTTGGTTCATTAATTAAGGTCTATCAAGAGTGCTATGAGAATTCAATTTGTAATTGACGTGTTGTCGGATGTAAAATGACATACCACATATTACTGTGTATAAAACCGTTTATATAGCTGCACACCATATATTACTGTATATTACATTGTGACATGTCCAGACCTGTATATTAACGAAAAAAAGATTTACACCAAATACCACATATTACTGTGTATTACAACATATATTTTGCTGCATACATACCATATATAACTGTGTATTAAACCATTTATATCGCTGCATACCATAGATTACTGTGTATTAAACCGTATATATTGCTGCATACATGCAATATGTTACTGTGTATTAAACAGTGTATATCACTGCATACAGACCACATATTACAGTGTATTACAACGTGTATATCGCTGCATACGTACCACATATTACTGTGTATTAAACCGTTTATATAGCTGCACACCATATATTACTGTATATTACATCGTGACATGTCCAGACCTGTATATTAATGAAAAAAGATTAACACCATTTATATAATTGTATACATACCATATATAACTGTGTATTAAACGTTTATACCGCTGCATAACATACATTACTGTATATTACACCGTATATATCGCTGCATGCATGCCATATGTTACTGTGTATTAAACAGTGTATATCGCTGCATACAGGCCATATATTACTGTGTATTACAGCGTGTATAGCACTGTATACATACCACATATTACTGTGTATTACAACGTGTATATCGCTGCATGCATATCACATGTTACTGTGTATTACAATGTGTATATAGCTGCATACATACCACATATTACTGTGTATTACAACGTGTATAAAAATGCTTACACCAACAATGT
The DNA here is from genome assembly GCF_028390025.1 of Pseudophryne corroboree. Lineage (NCBI taxonomy): Eukaryota > Metazoa > Chordata > Amphibia > Anura > Myobatrachidae > Pseudophryne > Pseudophryne corroboree. Next base: position 667,271,911 of record NC_086449.1, on the reverse strand, counting down.
TGTCAGGCTGTGATTAGTCAATCGGTAATACGTTGGCAGTCATTTACTCTAACTCTATATCCCTAGCGCACTGTTACCTGCCTACCTCCTGTTCCCTGCGCTGTTTGCGCTTTCTAAAACTGGTTAATATTGTTACAGACTGTTACAACTTTACACGCCGGAATAACTGTGAGATTTTGTATGTTACACAGGTTTAATTCGTGTTTTTTACAGACATTTAAATTTAAAACATGTTTCAAACATAGCCGATTATGCCTAGTCATGGATCGGTTTCAATTATTTCTGCAAAATGATGTATGTTGGCTTTAATAAAAGCAGTTGTCTTAACTGACCGATCTATGTATTTTGGTATGCCTTTCATATACGGCTCAACAACTTCTTTAATAATGTCATGTTTACATTTAGCACTGTGGCTCACACCTTTAATGGGTTTTAACAAATATCCGGCATTTACACCCCAATGTTCTCAACATCTTACCGTATCTTACTCCATCATCGCATAAAATTTTATTTCAGCGTATTGGTCTACTTGTTCTGTATTTTCAATTCCAACAGTTATGTCGGTCATCCGTGGTAAAAATATTGGGTGTTGCTGCTACACAATCAACCGCTGTAGTATTACCAGGAATTCCTGCAACAAATATTAACATTTCAACAGAACTATTCTGCTGTTCTTGTGTCATTGTCTCTATTTTGCTGTAACACCGGCCACGTTACTGACGCTTGTAACGCAATCCTAATCCGTTGAGGCGCATCATCTTCGGAATACGACAATTTCTTTTAAGATCGTAAAATATTGAATTATAATCTTTGTCGTTCATTCTTGGTCGATGCGGTCTGTGTTTGTTCGGGTTGATACAGCCGTGATGTATCCCCATAACCAATGGCCTAGCATTCTTCTTTAGGCTGTTATGTCCGATCAAGGGCATTGCAAATTGTTCGTTCGCCATTTCAGCGACTATTGTGCGAATTGTTGTTTCGCCCAATTATGCTAGGACAGTGCATTAGCGCATCTGTAGCATTGCAACTTGGTAAGCTAATGTGATTGATATATATGAATGGTATCGAATGTGAATTAAAAACAAAAACAAATCAACTCTAGGGAACAGGTTATATAATAGGTAGCATGTATCACCATCCCAAGGTTGTCATAATCTCCAGGGCAATTCCACTGGATATTTATCATATAATTTGGGTATAATTTTTAAACACATAATACTATGTGATCATGTGCAATCTGCCTATCTACACCAGTATTATGTGTTCCAGAATCATAATATATATGATAAATATATAGCGTTTAAATAAGATACAGTATTCTCACACTGACATACATATGAAAACCGATAATAAGCAGTTCTGGCTACTGTAATCCTTTACATGATGATTTTGGCATATACACATATACTACAGGTCACTACAAAGATATGAATCATGATATATAAGATCGCTTAACAAAAGAGATCTGTAATGATTTCTGACTAACTAGTTAACTCAGTGTACAGTAATCATATAGGTCCTTGTGTCATATAGATGTGCTTGGCATAAATATTTCCAAACGTTCCTAAATCTAAGATGTTTCATGCATGTTGTACCACTAAATATTGTAAATAGAATATCAACATAACAGATGATATAACTGAATTTATCATGATGAATCTTATATATTCCTAGATTTTACTAATGTAATACCCTTATGGGGTATAATTTTTAAACAAATAATACTATGTGATCATGTGCAATCTTTCTATCTACACCAGTATTATGTGTTCCAGAGTCATAATATATTTGATAAATATATATTGTTTAAATAAGACACAGATGAGTTAAATTTAATAGTAACAATACTCATATGTTATGTTGGTAATAATGTAATGGGCTATTTTAACACAACAGATCCTATTTAAGAAAATGATGACATGATATGCCTAGTGACCCAATAGTTATTAAAACTTTTTACTGTAAATATGTTTGTGCATGCATACCCCATGAGATATGTACTTCTATTAAGCACAATCATATTGGCATTCTACTCTAACATTTAGGGTAAAAGATTAGAATGGATCAAGGTAGCATAGCTTAAGGACTGATATAGGTTCAGCGGCCTCTTTGACAATCCATGTTATGGATATGAAGTAAACCCACCATTAATAAGCATTAAAAAGGATACCAAGATTATGATTTTGACATCTGGTCCCAGATTTTCAAATAAAGCATGTGTAGTGTATCTCCTTATTTAATCCTAATAGAGTCATAGTATTCAACAGGCAAATGTATCTAGATTTTTTTCTTTAGTGACTACTTAGTAATGTTACCACCACTTATCCCTAGCTCAACCTGTTCTAGATCATAAATTTTCACCTTTTTGTGATTACTAGCGTGGAATCGTAGAAAGTGTCTCGCCAAACTTGTAATTTTCTTCATGTTGCTTATATCTCTTTGTGTATTTTTAATGATATATACATGATCCAATATTCGTTTTTAAAAAGCATCTTAGTCATGCCGATATATTTATAAACGCATGGGCCTATTAAGCAGTAAATTACACCAAATGTGTGGAGCAGTTAATGAAGCATTTTATTTCTGTTTTATTGTTATTTCTGTCAGAGAACTTCTGAGTGATATGAATATATTGGCATGCTTGATATTGTCCACAGGGATAACAGACAGATAATGATGGATTTTTCCTCTGATGCTTGGAAAAGTGACTTCTAAACAAATTATCCCGTAAATTTGTTGATATCTTCCAGATGATCTGTATGTTCTTATCAAATTCTTTCTTCAGATCATCATCCATGTTGAGTATATGTCGGTATTTGTGTAATGACGCATTGATGTGTATCCACTCTTTACAGTATGTAACGCTGTATCTTATTTGGCACAAGGTGGGTTCTCTTGTCTTGGGTATAAGTAAGGATATACTTGAGGTTTTATTGGTGGCATTATAAGCTTTCTGTAGGTTCTGTTTTTCATAGACCATCTTAGTGTATATCTTTAACTCCTCTTGTTCTTTTTCTGTAAATTTCAACATCCGATCAATTTCTTCTGGTTCGGATAAACATCCGATCAATTTCTTCTGGTTTGGATATATTCTCCTTTTAGAATTGATCTCAGAGTGGCGGGATAATGGGAACTGATGTGATGTAAAATGCTGTTGGCGGCCGTGGTCTTACGGAAAACATCGGTGCTGATTTATCCAACAGCTGTTTTGGAAATCTTCAAGTCATGAAAAGTATTACTATTGTGACTTATATCCGATGTAAATTTAAGTACTAAGTTGCTATTATTAAGAAGTTGAATAATTTTTCTAGAAGGGATGCTATTAACACTCTACGGGAGCGGGCAGAGGAAGGTGAGGAATCCACCTCAGCTGTTCTAGATTACTCCAGATCAATCCTACGAAAAAATCAATGTGAAGGAGACATACAGTCAACTAGCTGACACCACTACGTACAAGAGACTCTGATTTACTCATATTCTATGAAAAGCTCATTAAGTAAGCTTTTAATGGTGGAACTATAGCCAAGTCTGATTTTGATATCCTCAAATTAATTGATCCTAAGGTTTCTACGCTGTGCTTATTGCCGAAAGTACATAAGTACTTTACATGTCCACTCCGGTAGACCCAATTGTCTTGGGTATTTAAAGTATAGCGGAAAAAGCCAGCATTTTTGTGGTTAAGCACTTACGAAAATTTGTATTAGATACTCCATCGTATGTGCACGATATCATGGACATACTGAATAACATGTATGGGATTACACTATCATCCAATAATTTGCTATGGTACCCTTTGTGCATCTTTTGCACTTTGTGTAGATTAAATAACATAATAATTATTGGTCTAAATGAACGACAGATTATAATTCTATATTTTACAAACTGTATCAAGCGTCAGTAACGTGGCCACTGTAACAGCAAAATAGAGACAATGACACAAGAACAGCAGAATAGTTCTGTTGAAATGTTAATATTTGTTGCAGGAATTCCTGGTAATACTACAGCGGTTGATTGTGTAGCAGCAACACCCAATATTTTTACCACGGATGACCGACATAACTGTTGGAATTCAAAATACAGAACAAGTAGACCAATACGCTGAAATACAATTTTATGCGTTGATGGGGTAAGATACGGTAAGATGTTGAGAACACTGGGGTGTAAATGCCGGATATTTGTTAAAACCCATTAAAGGTGTGAGCCACAGTGCTAAATGTAAACATGACATTATTAAAGAAGTTGTTGAGCCGTATATGAAAGGCATACCAAAATACATAGATCGGTCAGTTAAGACAACTGCTTTTATTAAAGCCAACATACATCATTTTGCAGAAATAATTGAAACCGATCCATGACTAGGCATAATCGGCTACGTTTGAAACATGTTTTAAATTTAATGTCTGTAAAAAAAACATGAATTAAACCTGTGTAACATTCAAAATTTCACAGTTATTCCGGCGTGTAAAGTTGTAACAGTCTGTAACAATATTAACCAGTTTGAGAAAGCGCAAACAGCGAAGGGAACAGGAGGTAGGCGGGTAACAGTGCGCTAGGGATAGAGTGTTAGAGTAAACGACTGCCAACGTATTACTACTTGACTAATCACAGCCTGACAACATTGTTGGTGTAAGCATTTTTATACACGTTGTAATACACAGTAATATGTGGTATGTATGCAGCTATATACACATTGTAATACACAGTAATATGTGATATGCATGCAGCGATATACACGTTGTAATACACAGTAATATGTGGTATGTATACAGTGCTATACACGCTGTAATACACAGTAATATATGGTCTGTATGCAGCGATATACACTGTTTAATACACAGTAATATGTGATATGCATGCAGCGATATACACGTTGTAATACACAGTAATATGTGGTATGTATACAGTGCTACACACGCTGTAATACACAGTAATATATGGTCTGTATGCAGCGATATATACTGTTTAATACACAGTAACATATGGCATGTATGCAGCGATATATACGGTGTAATATACAGTAATCTATGTTATGCAGCGGTATAAACGGTTTAATACACAGTTATATATGGTATGTATACAATGATATAAATGGTGTTAATCTTTTTTCGTTAATATACAGGTCTGGACATGTCACAATGTAATATACAGTAATATATGGTGCGCAGCGATATAAACTGTTTAATACACAGTAATATGTGGTCTGTATGCAGCGATATACACTGTTTAATACACAGTAACATATGGCATGTATGCAGCGATATATACGGTTTAATATACAGTAATCTATGGTATGCAGCGATATAAACGGTTTAATACACAGTTATATATGGTATGTATGCAGCGATATATACGTTGTAATACACAGTAATATGTGGTATTTGGTGTAAATTTTTTGTTAATATACAGGTCTGGACATGTCACAATGTAATATACAGTAATATATAGTGTGCAGCTATATAAATGACTTAATATGTAATAAGTTGTATGCATGCAGCGATATACACGCTGTAATACACAGTAATATATGGTCTGTATGCAGCAATATACACTGTTTAATACACAGTTATATATGGTATGTATGCAGCGATATATACGTTGTAATACACAGTAATATGTGGTATTTGGTGTAAATCTTTTTTCGTTAATATATAGGTCTGGACAGGCCACGATGTAATATACAGTAATATATGGTGTGCAGCTATATAAACGGTTTAATACACAGTAATATGTGGTATGTATGCAGTGATATACACGTTGTAATACACAGTAATATGTGGTCTGTATGCAGCGATATACACTGTTTAATACACAGTAACATATGGCATGTATGCAGCGATATATGCGGTTTAACATACAGTAATCTATGGTATGCAGCGATATAAACGGTTTAATACACAGTTATATATGGTATGTATGCAATGATATATATGTTGTAATACACAGTAATATGTGGTATTTGGTGTAAATATTTTTTTCGTTAATATACAGGTCTGGACATGTCACGATGTAATATACAGTAATATATGGTGTGCATCTATATAAATGGCTTAATACACAGTAATATGTGGTATGCATGCAGCGATATACACGTTGTAATACACAGTAATATGTGGTATGTATACAGTGCTATACACGCTGTAATACACAGTAATATATGGTCTATATGCAGCGATATACACTGTTTAATACACAGTTATATATGGTATGTATGCAGCGATATATACGTTGTAATACACAGTAATATGTGGTATTTGGTGTAAATCTTTTTTTCGTTAATATACAGGTTTGGACATGTCACGATGTAATATACAGTAATATATGGTGCGCAGCTATATAAACGGTTTTATACACAGTAATATGTGGTATGCCATTTTACATCCGAAAACACGTCAATTACAAATTGAATTCTCATAGCACTCTTGATAGACCTTAATTAATGAACCAAACAAGTCTGGTCATGTCTGCTTGCAATCAAAGTTCAACGATCGGTCACAATAAAGATAAAACTTTTTAGTGCTATTTCTTAATTAATGACCCAGACGTATCTGTTTGCGTTTTTCATTCAAATGTCTGTAAAAATACACACATCATAATAAAGATACACTATACTATAGAACACTCTTAATTAAAACAAATGGACTGTTTGTTTGCGTGGAGCACTAAGATCTATCTTATCTGTAATAATGAGAACTGTTCTCAATGTCAAATTTTTATTAAAGCAAAAATATTTTGTCTGTGTGTACTGATCAATAATATATTACTTCTCTGTAATTAAAACAAATTACACGTCTATGTGTACTGGTCATTAGTTAACCAATCTGTCTGTAACAACGTAAACATCGTAAGGAACAACTAGATCTCTATGTCAACTACTAATTGAAACAAATTACACGTCTATGTGTACTGGTCATTAGTTTACTAATCTGTCACAAACACCATAGCTTAAAATACACATATAGTGAACTCTTAATGCACACATCCGTCTGTGTTCACGGGCATTAATAGTTCACTTATCTGTAACAAATCTCAAGGACCGAGTTCAACTATCGGTCACAGAATGGTGAACTAAGGCTATAAGGTTTATACAATTTTATAGACAGAATGATCGAATCCTATAAACAGCAATCGTAGCTCGTACGCTTATTTTATAAATCAACCGGATATAACATTTACTGGTGCAACTAAGAGTTAATACGCAGAAGGCTTTTCAATGGTTAAACAACGCTTATATCTCATTCTGTAAACTTATTTCATATAAAACACAATCAGAAGGGGAGGAAAAGTGGAAGTGTTGGAGGAGTGGTTAGAGGCGTGTTTAGAGGCATGGTTTGCATAATTAGAGGCGTGTCGACCTGTCAGATTGAGTTTGACGGAAAGTGGTGCTCTCTCTACTAACTATAAATGTCCTGGTCTCATGGGAGCAGAACGGGTGAGTATGAGAAAGTGGGGAGCACACTCATGTCCGTTGGAAATGTTGCTGCTGAGCCTGCTCCTGGTGGTCTCCCCCATAGCGTCCTGCTTACGTTGAAGGTTAGACCTGGGGTCATACCTGATGTTCTCAGCCATAGGGGTGGTAAGCCTGGTCCTGTAGTTGTTATTGCAGAGGTATAGAGAGGCCACATAATGACTCTAAGCTTTGAGGTTGTAAGGCAGTCCTTCTGTAGTAATGTTGTTGTTTTGTTGTTTGTTTGCCTTCTGTTTTCCTTCGGTTTAACGCAGCTATAATGCTATTATTGATTTTAAACTGCCACTTTATAAATAGCCACTTCATATACTGGGCACTGTAGCATCTTAAACCACTGGCGTCCTCACCTATACTGAATAATAAGGACTATTGCAACGTTCGTTCATCCGGATTACAACCCCCACCCCCACACAGCAACCCTCCACCACCAGCAAAAAGGTGTTAATCAAATCTAACAAATGTAAGGTCAGTAAACCACACTCAATAACTATAAGTTCGTAACATAGTACAGATATAAATCCACTTATAACATCTTTCAAAGTTTTAACTATGCAATGCAATCACTGCTATGATATAAAAACATAGATCACTTAAATCTAATGAAAGTACCATTACAAATTACCTAGTAATACTTGAGTTTTTCTTCGGTTTCAACCACTTCCTCAGTATTTTGATCAAGGTAGCCAACTGAGTTCTGACCAGAGTTTCTTTGGTGAAATACCACTCATGAAAGCACTGAGCTCAGCCTAGCCCAGTATCTCTTTCTTTAAGGTTGAGTACACCGATGCCACCATCTCCTCGAGCTTCATATAAACCCTCTGCGCCTCACTGGACAAGTATGGCACCAGCTTCTCCACCCAGACTTCCTGTGGCCATTTTACCCAATTTACTGTTCCCCCGAAGGTGGGTAGGTAGGCTTCAATTGTCCTCCTTAGGACCCAGTTGTTGTTGTTGCTGTCATTGCAGCATCAACTGTTCATATGGTAATTCATGCTACTGTATCAGCTGCTGCTTGAATTGCTGCTGCTGACTTTGCTGCTGCCTGCTCACAAGCATTTGCAGTATTTCCTCCGTTTTGGCTTTTTGTGTGTTGGAAAGCTGAAACTACATTAGCTTCCCTTAGCATCATATGCACTGACACCACTTGTGATAAAGATGCTTTGTAGTGGAAGCACAAACTGATCTTGGACTTTAACATGGTTATATTGTATCAGGATGACTGCAGATCAGTACTCATTACATAATAAAATGTCCATGGCCCAGTCACTAAGAGAACTACTCCCTATTCACCGGCCAGCTTTCGGTCATATAGACAAAGGGCCCAGAGAGACCTTATATGCCCATAGACTCATCATCCCGCTCCCAGAGTACCAAGCAAATTATACTCCCACCTTGCCTTTAAAAGGTAGCTCTGCACACCTGCTCTGCTTTGATCAGTCACATGACTTCAGCTGTGCTAGACTTCAGGGAGAAACACTGAAATCAACAGGCAAGACTTTTTTTTTTTTTAAACTCTACAGGAGACCATTCACAAGATACAAACATTTCCATGGAAACAGATAACAAAACACCCTCTAGAATGTAAGCTCTCACGAGCAGGGCCCTCTTCCCTCATGTGCTTATCCTTTCTTACTTTAATAATCTTCAACTGCATCAACTCCAGCAGTCTTCTGCCACCTGATACTTATTCCAGTGTCATCTGCTGATGTAACTATGTTTATTTACCCTGTACTTGCCCTATACTGTCATCAACTGTAAGTTGCTGTTTTCCTGTTTGATTATTTATGTACTATGTAATTGGGCGCTGCGGTACCCTTGTGGCGCCATATAAATAAAGGATAATAATAATAATAATAATAACAACAAAACACCCAGACTAATGTTGGCAAGATAAAAACTAAAAAGATAACTGAAACATACAATAAAGAAAACATAGCAAGGACCATTGAAAACAATAATAAAAAAATATATATATAAACAAAAACAAATATTCTAAATATAAGTTTAAATACTAACAAAGCCATATAAAACTACTGTAGCAGGCAAAACTCCACCAGACAGAACTACATGATACGTCATCTGCTGATGAAGGACATTCAATAGAAAAAGTATAACACAGATATATACAATATGAATCAATTAACACCTCAGTATCATAAAAAAATTAGACAAATGAGGTGTATACTTTTAGATAGCCATAATTTTAACAATGGTAAACACCGTACCTACAGTAATTACAGGCTGCAGCAACAAAACACCTAAAGAAGAAAATACTTTAAATTAAAAGCTGTTTCAAAATATTAATAAAGATGTCACAAAATGCAAAAATCTGAGCAATGCAGAAATACAAGCAATCCTACAATAAATATAGAGGGAAAAACTAATTTAGTCTAGAAAACAAGATAAAGATAATGTTTCATTCAGCCAAACGAGACAAGTGTAGTCATAGAATGGAACCAAGATGCCTCTAGCTGTAAGAGTGTCTTGTCACAATCTCCACCGCACTTGAGTTGCACGTTTGACACATGATCAATTACTTTATATGACAGAGTTGCCAGACAATGTCTGATTTCTTTAAAATGCTGTGCCACCGGCTGATCTACTGTATCTCATTCTCACTAATGGTCAATCTGATAGTGGAACAACATTGTGCCATAGGTTCTCTGAAGGTGCATGAAGTTTTACCAATATACAATAGGGGCTACAGGGGCACTTGATACAATATACTACATATTTACTCATGCAGGATACCGCAGGTTTAATAGGGATATGTTTCCCAGATCTAAGGTGGTTGACAAAACTGCCCTTTTCAAGGTAACAGCATGTAGCACAACCTCTACATTTATAGCACCCAGGGAGGAAATGGTGATCAGTAGCGGGAGTAGACATAGCTACATCATTATGTACAGTACTATTATGTATTTTACTCCACTGAAACTGCCCTCACAAAAGTCTGCAATGACCTCCATGCTGTCAAATACAAGGGCCACTACTCTCAGTAGGTGTCCTCCCAAGGTTCTATTCTTGGACCTCTCCTTTTCTCTTTCTATACATCCTCATAGGTGAACTCATTCGCTCTTTTGACTTCCAGTATCATCTCTGTGCTGATGATTCTCAAATCTACCTTTCCTCTCTGACCACTCCCACTCTCGCCAGTCGTATTTCCAGCTCTCTGCCATCTCTTATTAGGGTCTGGGACTCCAGGTCGACACCAAAAAGGTCGACACCTTAGGTCGATGCCAATTGGTCGACACACCTTAGGTCAACATGGACAAAAGGTCGACCTGAACAAGGTTGACATGGAAAAAGGTCGACATGAGTTTTTTATGGGGGGTTTGTGTCGTTTTCTTCGTATTGTGACCGGAAACCCCAATTAGTGCACCGCTTCGCTCGCCATGCTTCGGGCAAGGTACCTCGCTCCGCTACAGCTTCGCTCGGCACAGATTACCATTCCAATCATAGTCCACGTGGATCGTTAAGTATGAAAAGGTTAAAAACGAAAAACTTATGTCGACCCTTTTCTATGTCGACATTTTGTCCATGTCCAATTTTTGTCCATGTCGACATAAGGTGTTTCGACCAATTGGTGTCGACCTAAGGTGTGTCGACCTGGAGTCCAGATACCCTCTTCTTAGATGTTCCAGCGCTTTCTTGTCTAAGACTGAGCTGTCCATCTTCCCACCATCCTGCAAACCTCACCTCCCACAATTTCACTATCTATTGATGGCACAACTATCTCCTCTACCCCTCAAAGATGCCGTCTTGAAGTTATCCTTGATTAATCCCTCGCCTTCAAACCACACATTCAATACCTCTCGCAGGTCTGCCTTTTCCGTCCCACAAATGCAGTATTTCCAGGATCAGACCTTTTCTCACCCTGGATGCTACTAAGACCCTCATCCACTCTCTGGTTATCTCCTATCTGGCCTCCCTGACAAATGCCTCTCTCCAGACCAATCTATCCTCAATGCTGCTGCCCAGTTCATCTTCCTCTCCAAGCATACTACGCCTACTTCCACTTTCTTACAAGCCCTTCACTGGCTCCCCTCTCCCTTCTGAATCCAATTCAAGCTTCTCACAAATACCTCAATCATTTCTCTACCATTTATATATCTGACCTTATCGCCCTTTACACTCTTACCCGACCTCTTTGCTCCACAAATGCCGGCTCTCCTGCCAACTGATTACTTCCATGCCTGCTTCCAAGAATTTGTCTCTCTCAATCAAACATTCCACATCTCTACAAAACTTTAAATGGGCTCTCATGACCCACGTTTTCTTCAAACCTAGCCATCTCTCATCCTAACCCTCTGTCACATGCTCACTTCTACTCAATCTGTGTCACCACTGTTTGGCTGCCCCTTCCCTTCAGAGTGTAAGCTCTCATGAGCAGCGTCCTCTCTCCTCATGTGCTTTCCCTCTTTTAGACTATTTTCAACTCCTTACTTCTTACAATGGCACCTAATGCTCGATTTCTGCCACTATGATAATTATTTCAGTGTCCTGTCCCCTGATGCAGAAATGTTTATATACCATGTCCTTGTCCTACATTGTCTTATTCTTTAAGTCATTGTTTTCTTGTCTTGCTCAATGTTTATTAACTTTGTTAGGTGCTTCAGAACCCTTGTGGGGACACATAAATAAAATATAATAATAACAGAAAATACATTTAGTAAAACTAGTCCTTCTAGATCGCCAACTTTAGAAAAACCAAGGCTGGTGCCAATTCAGTCTCCACAGCCCTGAGACTTAACAAGGAAAATGGACACCCAGAAGGACAGCTACCAATTACTGTAGCTGAAGGGAAGCCCCAGAAAACCAACCACTGTAAGCAGTGCCGTAACTAAGTGTGTGCCTTGCCCACAGCGCACTTGCACTGAAGGCGCACCATCGGCAGCACCCAAACCCCCCGCCCCCGACACTGTCACAGCCACTGTCACTACTCACTACAGCGCTGCTGCATATCATCTGCCGCCCGCCGGAGCCGCCGCCGCTGAAGTCTTGAGAGCTCCGCATACTGCATAATCACAGTGCCGCCTGTCTCCCGTCATCTGCCGCCCACCGGAGCCGCCGCTGAAGTCCTGTGAGCTCCGCATACTGCATAATCACAGTGCGGCCTGTCTCCCGTCATCTGCCGCCCACCGGAGCCGCCACTGCTGAAGTCCTGTGAGCTCCGCATACTGCATAATCACAGTGCCGCCTGTCCCCCGTCATCTGCCGCCCGCCGGAGCCGCAGCTGCTGAAGTCCTGTGAGCTCCGCATACTGCATAATCACAGTGCCACCTGTCTCCCGTCATCTGCCGCCCGCCAGAGCCGCCGCCGCTGAAGAGTCCTGCCAGTGCCTGTCTCCTCCTGCCGCCTCTGCAGGGGACACGGGAGCGCTGCAATCAGCTCCCGGGTCTCTGCCTCTCTCAGCAGCCAGCCTGCCGAATCAACACAGCAGATGGATGCCAGGTCACAGGTGAGTCTCTCTCTCTCTCTCCCTCCCCCACCCCCTCTCATAAAAAGCGGACTGCTGTCATAATGTGTAAAAAAAAAAAACAATGGGGACTGCCTGCCATCATGTGTGTAGGGGGACTGCCTGCCATAATGTTTTTGTTTTTTTTAAATGGGGACTGCCTGCCATAACGTTAAAAATAAAAATGGGGACTGCCTGCCATAATGTTTTTTTTTTTAAATGGGGACTGCCTGCCATAATGTTAAAAATAAAAATGGGGACTGCCTGCCACAATGTTTTTTTTTTTTTTTAAATGGGGACTGCCTGCCATAATGTTTAAAAAAAAAATGGGGACTGCCTGCCATAATGTGCAAATAGGGGGAATGCCTGCCATGTTGTTTTTTTTTTTTTAAATAGGGGACTCTGCCTGCCTAATGTGTAAAAAAAGGGGACTCTGTCTGCTTAATGTGTAAAAAAAAAAAGAATAAAGCCCCTTCCCCATAAAGCCACGCTCCTGTATTTCCGCACTGGCCCTTATTTATGTGTGTGTGTGTGTGGGGGGGGGCGATGCTGTTTCTTGCACACAGCGCTAAAATGTCTAGTTACGGCACTGACTGTAAGCAGAGATGAGCCTACCATGGAATGCAACAAAAAAACAAGATCATAAAGCAGAACTAATCTGAAGAGGCATTACAGGATGCTCAACTCTGACACAGCCCAACAGAGAAATGGACACCAGAACTGACTCAGACTCTGTCCAGCCGCACTGCCTATCCTTAAGCACTGCTGAATGTGTCCTCATATATCTTGCCTCAACACACCACTTGAGTTGACAGATCCCATGCAACTCCATTAGTGTCAGGCCTCTTTTATTGCTGACAATGCATCTTATTTGCATTGTTATGCAAATAACACGACAATGCAGACTCTGCTAAAATGACTTGTGGCATGTCTATTATTTTGTGTGCACCTGTGGCTGTAACTGCATACGAAATGGTACATTACAGTGTTTTCTAGAAAAACACTGTAGCATAGCATTTCGCATGCATATACAGTTGCAGTAGCACCCAGAATATAGGCATACCACATATAATTTTAAACAGCACATGCTTCTGGTCTGTCCTTCATTTTGAGAATAATATGCATTTTAATGGAAAACGTTGAGCACAAAAAGATGCTCAGCACTACCGAGTCATGCCAGGGCATGGCATGACTAGAAGGACTGTTTAATGTGTCAAGAGGCTATATGTATGTGGATACATCTGTAGTTCTGACCCAAAGAGAATGTCAGCCATGAGGGAAAGCACTTCTAGGGAATTTGCCCCAGCCCCCTACACCCAAACTTAAGAAACAACAACTTGATAATGTCAAATATTGCCTTTAAACATAAGCTATATACTATTTACGGACTAAGTACGCTATTGGCGCACAGAGTACCGTAAGGGTACGCACTTAGCGTAGCAGATGCTGCGCCGTGCAAGTGAGACACGAGCGGCGCAGACGCTCACAGAATGACACACAGTAAACCTTGTTAACAACACACAGTAAGGGTATGCTTATACTCTAAACCTTAGCAATGTAATACTACAATGATGTAACGCTTATTAACCTTTATAATATGAAAGCTGTTTGAGCGATTGAGACGCTAAGAAAACCCTTTACAGTAACTAGTGAAAACACAAGACCTGGTTTGGATTTAAAAACCACTCCGGCTCCAACACCTTCGTGGATGATTCTTTAGAGTAAAAAGGGGAAAAACAGTACAGCTTATACACTACAAAACTAACATCAAAATCTAAACAGAATAACAAGGAATAATATGAACAATAGCATACAATTACAAACACAAGCAAACAGAATGAGAATAAATGGCAAACACTAAGGATAACAAAATGGCTACAGAGAACAATACATACGTGGGAATGATTCGCAAGCGCGTCCTGGATCCAGCCCTCAGCATTCAATGAGAAAGCCTTTCAGAAAGAGTGAGTGACTGGCCCAGGCAATGGTGGTCCTTATATACACAGCATACAGTAACAATACAATGGTCCCTATAATCTCATTGTTCATTGGACACAGGAATGTGTCTCCGCATTATAACAAAAGGTCATAGGTGGGTTTGAACAGGTGGGCTGTGTCTTTCTCCAACTGCTCAGGTGGGAGGTATCCTCAGGATTCCCGCCGCATGTGTAATTTACAACAAATACAATTAATGTTCATAAACTACTTTTGTACATAACTATACGCAGGAGCAAGCGATCCTTTCCTAACTAGCATCGTAATGTTACTCATAAAATACCCTACAGCTGGATACTAAACACCACCTTTCAACCTTTGTCTGACCCTTCCTATCATGCAAAGAGGAATCTCTCTGTCCAGGAACAGTTTAAACTAAACATACTTACTGACATTGTCTAGGGGAATATTTACTAAAATATACGCTATATGGGTTAAATATGTTATGATCGAGTCGCACGCTAGACGCTTACAAACTCTACCGTAAATGCGCATGCACCGCGCGTGATCGCCGGAGCGATCTTACGCAAACTGCGGATATGTGCATGCACGGCAGAGCGTGTGCACGTGTAGCGGGCATGTGCATGAGGGGTTAGTACAAGGCATATGTATCAGGATATTTTTTGACTTTGACAAACTACAGTATCGTGTATGGGTCTGTGGAAATGATTTAAAGCACCCATACCCCAGGAAGAATGGTCACCTAAAAAACGATAATAGCAGAAGTTCCGGGCTACAGTACCTGCCCAGGATAAAGACATGGCTCAAAAATGGAAAGCAGTAAGACAGGCCACTATGAAAAAAGAAGCCCTTGCCTGTGTAGGGCAGCCCCAACTTTAGTTCTGGCCCCAGCAGCAGGACATGTTTAGGTACCAGGGCCGTCATCAAGTGGGTACAACCGGAACAGGAGTCCCGGGCCCGGAGAGGGTGAGGGTCCCACCGATATATTATCGCTGAGCAGCCAGCTGGCATATGGCTGCCCAAAGACTAGGAGAAACAGAGCTGGTGGCATTTAGAATTAGCTGCCGACCATGAGCCATTCAGAGGCTGTGGACCAGCAGCCAATCAGAAGAGGAGGCTCCTGATTGGCTTCCGATCCGCGAGCTCCATTTGGCTCACAACCTGCACCAGATATGAAGTTGTCATGAACCTGAATAGATTCTCATACAGTATGTTGTAGTACCCATCCCTGTGTCTTACCTCAGTCTTCTGTCCTGTGTGTTTTGTTCATATGTTTGTAAATCCAGTCATAAGGATACAGAGACATGTGAGTTCACTGCTGTGCTGTTTATTCCATCACCAACTTCAGGCACACTGCACACTGGACCACCCACTTCCCAGCATCCCCCTGGTCCCAGGGACCATCACTGAAGATTCAGGCTTACACAGATTAGTAAGGGAGTGTCTACAAATATTAAGCATTCTAATACACTAACATCACATCCTCTTTTCTTTAAAGATAAGCCCAGTACGCTTCAATGCAACAATTACCAACATCATATTAAGAACATCATCTAACACGTTTCAATAAGTCTCTCAGGTGTGCGTATTTCCCTTTTGGGTCTTTCATACACAGTCTGTGTTTCATCTACCATGTTGGACCTTTCTAGAATCGTGGTTTGTTCACCATTATGAGGATCATCATACATGTCAGATGAAGGGTATTCTTCAGTCATGTTGTCTTCATTATGGTTAGGTTGAGATCTTAAATCCACCCGATTTCTTCTTACTTCCGTTCCATGCGAAAGGAGACTGCCTGTGAATACCTGGTGTTGTAGAGTAGGAATTTGCTTCCTCTTTGTGTGAGAAGAACACGCCAACAGCAGTATCACCACTATTTCTTTCCCATATCTTCTCATCTAGTCAGTGAATGCTCAGTGCAGTTCAATGTTTTTTCCACTTACAATTATGGTATTTGTCGAACGATTCAGGTGCTAGAGTCTGGTGACCATTGAACAGCAATATATCCACTTAACATAAGTGATCATAGTTGGATATCTACATATTCATGCTTTGACCACTCCTCGGTCCTATTAATACAGCAATCTGTACTGGTCAGGGGAAATGGTGGTATGACAATTCTGTGTCTACAACCTTTCCAATCACTCTTTGGAATAAAGAGACCAGAACATTTTAACATTTTTTTCCAATTCTTTATTTCTTTATGGATCATTTAGATGGGTAAATTGTGTTTATATTACTACCAATAAAAGTTATGTTTTAAACATTCTTTGATATACATTATAGGAACTTTTTTCCTGTACAGAGTGTGCCCACACAAGAGCCTTCTTTTTCTCCCTTGTTAGTCTAGTTAGAGTAATAATCAGTCACGACAATGTATGTTTTCCCATTACAATCAAACAAATCTGCCCCAACTTTCTGGTACGGTCTCTCTGGCACTGCGTGAGGACTCAGTGTCTCGACTTGTTGTTTCGATCTATACGTAAGACATAATTCACATGTAGCTCTAGTCTGTGCTATGTCTTGGTTCATTCTTGGCCAATACATAACTTTACGTGCTCTCCGCTTACATTTTTCTTCTCCCAAGTGGCCTTCATGTACCTTGCACAGCATAGTTTTTCTTAGTCGTGCAGGTATGACAAACCTATTGCCTTTGTAAATAATACCATCGACAACTGTAAGGTCACTGCGGTACATCCAATAATCATGGATAGACAGCGGGCACGCATGTTTTTCTGCTGGCCAACCTTTCAGAATGATATCTTTCAACACTTTCATTGTGTCATCTGTCTCAGTTTCTTTCCTAATCTGTTCTTGTCATGCTAGAGACACTGGTAGAGAAGCTACGATCAAATTAACATAGGCTTCTATCTCTTCATCCATCAGACTTTTGGAACCTTCACTTTTGTCCACAGCACGAGAAAGTGTACCAGCAATGTACATGTATTTGCCGGGACAGTACAGCAAGTGTACATCATATTTCTGTAGTCTGATAAGCATTTGTTGAATTCTCATGGGACAGTCATGTAATGATTTAGTCATGATAGCTACCAATGGCTTGTGGTCAGTTTCCATTGTAAATGTTTGACCATACACAAACTGATGAAATCGCTCACATGCATATGTGATCGCTAGAAGTTCTTTTTCTATCTGAGCATACCTTGTTTCACCACTTGTCAGTGCTCTTGATGCATAGATTACTGGTTGCCATGTATCCTCATGTTCTTGTAACAGCACTGAGCTTAGGCCAAATTGCGAAGCATCTGCTGAAATTCTTATTCTTTTAGCAGGATCAAAGAATTTTAGCACTGGTTGCTCTGTGATGATCTGTTTCAAGTTTTGCCAACTTTCTTCTTGTTCACGTGACCACATCCACTCGTTATCTTTGTCCAACAACCATCTAAGACAGGCTGTTCGTTTAGAGAGTGGAGAAATAAACTTTCCTAAGTAATCATTCCTAGGAATCTTCTGACGTCGTCTTTGTTGTTAGGACGTTCCATGTTCACTATGGCTAATATTTTCCTTGGGTCTGGTTTTACACCTTGATCCGAGACCACGTCGCCCATAAAGGTAAGTGTATTCACGCCAAATTCACATTTGTCCTTGTTTAGCTTTAGATTCACTTTCTTGACAAGTTCCATTACTTGTCTCAATCTAGAATCATGTTCTTCCTTTGTAGATCCCCAGACAATAATGTCATCCATCATTGTTTCAACACCTGGAATATGTTCAAAAATCATGTGTATCTTTTTGTGATATACTTCTGGAGCAGACAATATTCCATATGGTAGTCGAAGAAATCTGTATCGACCTTCTGGTGTATTAAATGTACAAAGCTTTGAGCTGGCCTCATCTAGCTTCATTTGCCAGAATCCTGAAGATGCGTCCAATTTACTGAACCATTTTGCTCCCGCAAATTGCGACATGATTTAATCTCTGGTTGGTAGTTTGAAATGTTCTTGTTTAATAGCTTTGTTTAAATCTCTGGGGTCTAAACATATTCTGAGTTGTCCATTATTTTTTCAACAATTACGAAGGAGCTTACCCATTCAGTAGGCTCATCAACTTTCTGTATCACACCCAAGGCTTCCATGCGATTTAACTCTTGTTTCAGTTTTTCTCTCAGCGCAAATGGCACTTTTCTACAGGGGTGTATCACTGAAGAAACTTGTATGTCTACAATCAGTAGAGATGTTTTAAACTGTTGTCCCTTATATTTCAGTGTCACTAAGCATGCACCTTTCACAGGAATTTCCTCCCCAGTGTACCCTGCAACTTTCACTTTGGATGGATGAATTTTAGGTTTTACTCTAAAAGTCTTATAGTCCTGAAACGATATTAAATTCACCTGCGCGCCAGTATCAAGCTTAAAGGGAATGACAATCTCGTTCACAGTTAAAGGGACAATCCATTCTTTCTTATCTGCACTGCAAAGTTCAATGCAATCCACAAAGAATTCCTCTGTTTGTTTAATAGCATGCATATTGGTTGTTTCCCTTTTCATTTTACAGCATTTGGCGAAGTGATTAAGTCTATCACATTTCATGCATGTTTTACCATAAGCAGGGCACATTTTAGGATTGTGAGCATTTCCACATCTACTACACATTTCCTTATTAGACTGTGGCTTAGACTGCTTCATTCTTGAGAATGGAGGTTTGCTTGGCTCTGTTGTCTGCACTACATGTACATCAGCATCAGCTTCCTTGTGTAACGTTTTGGTTTGAAATCTAGTTATTTCTGCAGATCTGCACATAGTCACTGCCTTTTCTAGTGTTAGGTCTTGCTCTCTCAGCAGTCTCTCTCCGAGTCCATTATCCGGTATTCCACAGAAAATACGATCTCTAATCAGTGAATCCTTTAAATCACCAAACTCACAGGTTTTACTGAGTGATTGCAGCTCTGTAACATACTGATCAAATCCATCTACAGACTTCTGATCACATGTGAAAAACTTATATCTTTCATATGTCACATTTTCCTTGGCACAAAGTAATCTTCATACTTTTGCATTATAGAAGATAGCACCATATTCTGCCCCTCAGCAAACTGAAAACTATTATAAATGTCCAGCACATCCTCTCCTATCACATGGAGGAAAATGGATGCCTTCATTTTGTCAGCCTCTGTATCAGCTCCACATGCAGCAAGATATATATTAAACCTTTGCTTAAATCTTTTCCAGTTTTCAGACAAGTTACCAGACATGAGCATGCCGGTTGGAGGAGACAGTTTATCCATGGTTACTCACTGTTTGAAGAGAGGAGCACACGGCAGGCTTTGCAGACACAGAGTATCACAGCCTTACAGACTGCTGCAGGATTCTTTCACACTCTGAGAGCACTAGCAGTCCAAGTTAAACTTCTTCTGACACCATGTTTTGTTCATATGTTTTTAAATCCAGTCATAAGGATACAGAGACATGTGAGTTCACTGCTGTGCTGTTTATTCCATCGCCAACTCCAGGCACACTGCACACTGGACCACCCACTTCCCAGCATCCCCCTGGTCCCAGGGACCATCACTGAAGATTCAGGCTTACACAGATTAGTAAGGGAGTGTCTACAAATATTAAGCATTCTAATACACTAACATCACACTGTGGGCCAGAACTTCCTGCAGTATCCTAGAGTTCACTTGCTCCTGAATTCCTTATTTCATGCTCTGACTTCAGTATCTGCTGTGCATACTAATTTCCAAACGAGCAGCATCTTCCCAGGCTGATTGCACAGGTGCACAGCTTCCAGATTGCAGCAGTGTTCTCAGACAAGTTGTTAACTGTGTGTGTGTGCCTGAGGTTTATTCAAGCTCCTGTGTGCAGTCTGTGATATTCTCTGATAGTTCTGCATTCCATGATTTCCAGCTGATCTCCATTTCACCAACCTAAGCCTCAGTCTGGCCAGTCAGTTTCCCTGCAGCCAATCACAGCCCGGCAGGAGGAATAAAGGAAGTGCAGCTGCATGCATTCAGAGACTGTGCAACTAGTCACATAGTTAGTGTAACAAATGAACCTGCTTCGCTCCTTCTGTGTGACACTATCAGGCCCAGCATAACCTCAGCCGGTAACCAGTTGGGTCCTGCATATGCTCAGCCGATACACAGTCCAGTCCTGTACATCCTCAGTCAATAACCAGTCCAGTCCTGCATATCTTTAGCTGGTAACCAGTCCGGTCCTGCATATCCTCAGCCAGTAACCAGTCTGGTCCTGCATATCCTCAGCCAGTAACCAGTCTGATCTTGTATATCCTCAGCCGGTAACCAGTCTGGTCTAGCAGCATCTTTACAGCTGGTAGCCGACCGGTCAAGCTGTATTCCTCAACCAGTAGCCAGTCTGGTCTAGCTACATCTCTTCAGCTGGTAGCCAGTCCGGTCCAGCTGTATTCCTCATCACCTGATGCAGGTAACATTGTGCACAAAACCGTGACAGTTTGCACAGGCCACATCCTGGATTCCAATCCAGCTCCAAAGTCGGAGGTAGTGGCACTTCAGAATTTAGCCACCCGAGTGGAGGCACAGGAGGCTGCACATAAACAAGTAATTCAGTATCTACAAGAACTATCAGTCTGCCTTGACAGAATACAGTCTGTGTTAACGACACCAGTTACTGCTACAGTCCCAGCAGCTCCTAGTCCAGTGGTTCCAGTTCTTCCGGCTTCGTCAACCAATTCATCTACAATTCTACAATTGATCTACAATTCATCTTCCGGCTTTGTCAAGCAATTCTCCAATTCATCTACAATTCTACAATTGATCTACAATTCATCTTCCGGCTTCGTCAAGCAATTCTCCAATTCATCTACAGTTTCTCAATCCAAACAAATCCGTAGGACATACTTTTAATTTAAGTCTCCTGAGAGTGCGACTTTGTCACTCTCTGTCCTTGGTCCCCTCAGTTTAATTTTGCTGAGAATCACAAATATCTGAAGATTCTACATGAACAATTGCAAAATTTCTTTCCAGAATTATTTAGACAATACCAGAGATTCTAGAAAGTACACTCAACCCAGTGAAAACCTCCTCACGATTTCCTAAGACCAAAGAAATTCCTAATACAGACTCTCTCAGTGTGAAGCTCTCTTTTCCTGTGCAGAATGAAGATAAGTTTTGAAGTTACCCATGGTTCAAGCTGTCAGAACCTGAACGTCACCGGTGCAGGCAGTTTCACCTGTGCTTCTACTATAGGGGTGCAGGTCACCTGATTAGTAATTGTTCCCTTTGCAAGGAAAGAAACAGATATGTCTCAGCATCATAGTGCCAGCGTCTTTAAGTCATCCTACGTGTCATCAACAGTGGCCAATCCTGTTACTTCTGACGGAGGTGTCAAGGTTGGAAAGCTGATGGAAGAGTTGGGGCTGTTCTTCCCTCTGTCCTACCCCCAACACTTCCTTCTTGCAGCCTAACCCTAACCTCCCCTATTGTGCCTAAACCCTAAACTCACTGTGGGTGTGCCTAAACCTAATCCCCCTTCCCTGCAGCCTAACCCTAACCTTTCCTGCGGGTGCCTAACCCAACCTCCCCCCACAACCTAATGATCGTGCTATACATACCCAGGTCGGGATGCCGACAGGTGGGATTCTGGCGCCGGCATTTTGTGATGGCTGTTGGGATTGCAGCATTGGTATTCCGACAGCTGGTATCCTGAAAGCCGGTAAATTAACTGCATCCCATTAGGTCACTATGAGGTGGCATCTGCAGTGGGGGCTGTGGTGTGCACACAAAGAGCTGGTGGTGTGATGGGTTAGGGCACATGCACAGTAATGTGTGTGTCTGTTCCCTGCTTAGTGCCTATGACATATAACGATGGTGACGAGTTATCACCACATACTATGGTGGGCTTATCTCTCCCAGGCTGTATGGCACAGGGCTTTCATTTGGATTATCACTCTGCAAGCACTGGGTGCTTGCCTAATATAATAATGACATTACTGGGGTACCAGGGTAATTTCACAAGCTAGGCACTGACCACCCAACAACCCTGCAATTGTTAGATGTCGGTATAATCACCATCACCTTTTTTTTTTTCAAGTGCACTATAGTATTAATTTTTTATGGTAGGTAGGAAGTGGACAGGACTGCCTTACATTGCATGTATATTACAAGCAATTAACATGCATAGTGCAGACAATGGGACTCTGGGGGTATGGGCGAGTCCTCGTGATGTCATGCAATAGTTGTGCAGTGCTGCTCTGGGAGCATTTTGGGCATGCCAGATTTCTTCTAGGGACCTGACCAAGGGCCCCCTAGGACCTGCAGCGGGTGCCTAGGTTGCCTTGTGCGAAATCCGGGCCTGAGCTGTACCATATGACCGGTAAAAGCAGAAGCAAGCTCACCATACAGTGAACCAAATAGGAATAAAGCAATCTGCTCCCCTAACACAGAGGTATTGTTTCTGCAGGCAAAAGGAATAGGAAGCATATCCACAGCAATAGAAGATAATTCGGATCAAAATCAAATAAACATAGGCAGAGAGAAGAACCTAGCTAGGAACAGGAAAAGCACAAACAAAACTCTAAAAGCTATGTGTGCAAATGCTAGGAGCTTAGGAAATAAAATTCCAGAACTAACTGCAATAATGACAAGGGATGATCTAGATATTGTGGCAATTAGAGAGTCATGGTGCAATGAAAATCATGACTGGGACATAGCTATACCAGGATATACTTTATTTAGGCGATGTTGTATCTGCACACACACAATTTCTTATATATAGACTCGGAGTCAAAGCTCCAAGAAACAAACCCCAATTATGTTATTGATAATTATCATTCATTATGGGGGTGCTACCAACTACAGCTGTGGTAAAAGCAATGAAGAAAGAGAAAAAAAGGGACTGTATTGTTGATGCACAAAAGGAAGAGTAACCTGGTTTTTACATCGACCTGGAAATTCATAAAATTTAACTTTTATTATGATTGAATTAAAAAGATGTGAAATTCACTAATACACAGACTATGAGTATAGGCGAAACATAGAGGTTAAAAATTGTTTTGACATATACAAGACATACAAAGAGTGCAATAAGAATAATAAATGAGATTAAAAAATGTGTCCGCGTGTTTATTCCAAATGCCCAAACACATATAATAATGTTCTCGTTTTATGCCAGTCTGTTAATTTATCTAATTGTTAGCAATTCATCTCTAATTGTCTTCTTAGCCACTTGTACCAATACTGATAGTACTATTGATACAATAGGTTGCTGTACACACTGTGTAGATAAATATATTTCTCAATGATATTAATCCATCTTGGTCCCAAGTATCCACTTGTCACAGTTTGGTATAACTATTACTCATATTTGCCTAGATGGGGCTCTTGTATAGGTATGTATTCTATATCACAGGATTAATATGGTGATGAATAGTATGGGTGTACAATGCAAATAATTTTCCCCTGCCTAGGAAATGTCACATTCACTATAATAGTTTGTGACTATAGACAGTATCAGTCAGTTATAGCAGTATATCTCCGAGAGATTTCAGTTATTGTATGCGTGGCTTTCATGAGACTCCCTGCAGATATAAAGAGCATCCATGTCAGGCATCATACAAAATTCAATAGTGACTTACGCCAACTTAATTTAGCTAGTAGTAAGCACAATGTGTAAATTTGATTAAATTTAAAGCAAATACAGTTCTGATATATAATACACAGCAGGGGGTGAATATCTCCCTTGCTTCCCAGATATTCGTATATGATAGATTGCTGTTATGGTCAGCTAATCACAGCGATCATATCTCTGCGAGGAGAAACCCCTCCCATAATAGGAATTAAATATTCATAATTTTTCTACGTCACTGGCTATAATGCCATGGCTGAAAGTGGATATGTTTATTTAATCTGTATTATGTATTCTCGATTGTGACGGTCTTAAGTACAGATTTTATTATTGTATTCAAAATAGTCCTTACGAGACCAATGGATTCACTGTGTAGCTACAAAAAATACTGAAAAATATATTGTATTTATGTTCACCAGACTGTATCATAAATGTGTCCTTATAGCACAAGGTGGCTTAAAGAGTTAGCTTTGGAACATTTATTGCATTCATGCCTATTGGTTATTGTCACAAGTGCCACATACCACTCCTCAGATAGAAATGTTATTTTTCTATTTCAAATAATCCTTATGAGACCAGTGCATTCACTGTGTAGCTATATAGGATACTGAAACATATGTTGTGTCTATATTCCTCAGACTGTATCATAAATGTATCTCTATAATCACTGAGTGGCTTGAGGAGTTAACTTTGAAACATTTGTTGCATTTGTGCTTATTGATTGTTGCCACTGATGCCTCATATCACTCCTAAATCACTGACATGGATGCACAGTGCATATTTAAGAAATTTATGCTGCTTCTATCCCTATGTACTATAGTATCAGAGCGGCTGACAGTTAATATAGCATTAGTTATATTCTCCCTAAGATAGCTGCCCAACCTACAGGAATACAGATCTCTCTAATTTGAAATGATCATCTGCCTGCTATTTGGTGCTCATAATTATAGAAGGTAGCTATACTTGAAAGTCAGGACTGGCTATTCATTCAGTAATATCATGAGATAAGGGCATGGAGAACACGCGGACACACGCTGCCATGTGTGTCCGCGTGTTCTCCATGCCCTTATCTCTCTTATTGAGTTTTTTGACTGTGTGACTAAAGTGATGGATAAAGGTGGAGCCATGGATATAGCTTATCTAGACTTTAGTAAGGCTTTTGACACTGTTCACATCGTAGACTGCTAAATAAACTTGGAAGCTTGGGATTGGATACTAGGATTATTGAATGGATAAGATGGTTGCAGGATAGAAAACAGAGTTGTGGTAAATGGAGTGCATTCACAGGAGGGAAATTATAAAAGTGGAGTACCCCAGGGATCTGTACTTGGACCAGTGCGTTTTAATATCTTTATTGGTGACACTGCAAATGGCATTAAAGGGAAAGTATGCCTTTTTTGCAGATGACACAAAGGTATGCAATAGGGTAGACACACCAGGTGGGATAAAGCAAATGACTGAGGATCTAGGAAGACTAGAGGAATGGTCAAGAGTGTGGCAATTACAGTTTAATGCCCAAAAATGCAAAATCATGCACTTGGGTCTCAAAATTCCAAAGGCTAAATATAGTATTAATGGCACTATACTGGAAACTACTGAGGAGGAAAGGGATCTAGGAGTCACTATTTCAGATGACTTAAAGGCAGGTAAGCAATGTAACAAAGCAATGAGGAAGGCTAGTCAGATGCTTAGCTGCATTGGGAGAGGAATCATCAGCAGAAAGAAATAAGTAATAATGCCACTGTATAGGTCATTGGTACGGCCTCATCAAGAATACTGTGTTCAATTCTGGAGGCCATATCTTCAAAAGGATATTAATACATTAGAGACTGTACAAAGAAGGGCAACTAAAATGGTGCATGGCCTACATCACAAAACATACCCAGAAAGACTAAAAAAATCTCAATATGTATAGTTTGGAGCAGAGAAGGGAAAGGGGGTACATGATAGAAACTTTCAAATATAATCAAGGGTTTTAACAAAGTCCAGGAGGGAAACATTCTCCAAATGAAGAGAAGCAATAGGACACTAGGACATGCACTGAGACTGGAGGGGGGGAGGTTCAGGAGAAATATGAGGAAAAATGACTTCACAGAAAGATGTAGTGGACAAGTGGAATAGCCTCCCATCAGAGGTGGTAGAGGCTAAGACAGTAGAGCAATTTAAACATGCATGGAATAAACATAAGTATATCCTTACAAAGAAATAAGGATCAAATAAGTTTTGAGATAAAAATATAGAAAAAAAAGGCAGTCTCGATGGGCCAAGTAGTTCTTATTTGCCGTCAAATTCTATGTTTCTATGTTAAATCTTCATTTCTCTTTCTCCTGTCGCTTTCTTCCCACTCCAAACTGCCTCATATTTCTCAATCTATAGTCACTACTACTCTGCAGTGAGGGTGCATTGCTACTCTTCAGGGGGGGGGGGGGGTGCACTGCTTCTCTGCAGGGGTGCCTGCCTATTTTGTCAGTCCCGGGACCCACAATTTCTGATGGCAACCCTGGCCGGTACCATAGGCCATGAGACACTGTTTTAGAGCCAATAGGAAAAGTGAGAGGCAGGAACATTCCTGCAACTTAAAAGTCCATCCTGGACCCATTCTTGTAAGAGGACACCTGCAGCGTGAGAAATACTGTAGAATCAGATAAATCAATGCTGAAGTATGAAAAACACTGACCTGTCAGGAAATTAATAGCACAAACTTCACGCTGCTTGAACCCAAGTGCCTGATACTACCAGGCTCATTGTAGAAATTACACTCGGACAGACCTAGATAAAGCCAAAGACAAGAAATAGCAATGGTGGTACTATGAATAGTGGTTTTGAAACCTTAGCCGAAAGGGAAAAACACACAATGCTGGTACTCCCAATTGTGATTTTGAAACCTCAGCCATTCAATGAAAATTTTTATCAATAGTCAAAAGAAACTTTTTAAACCAGTGCTTGAAGTGGGCCGGTATACACCGGTATGGCATACCGCCATTACGAGCTCTGAAGACCCCTGCCGCCAACTATAAAATTCCTCACTGATCAATTGCCAATTAAAGCTCTGGAACCGGCAGCCAATCAGGAGCAGCTTTGCGGCTGCTCCTGATTGGCAGCCAGGCTGTGGCAGATTTCAAATGCGGCGTTCATAGGAGCCGTACCGCCGCCCATGGTCTCCTTCTCACCGCCGCCGCCGATGGTCACCTTCTCACTGCCGCTGCCCATGGCCTCCTTCTCACCGCTGCCCAGGGTCTTCTCACTGCCGCCGATTACAGCTCCTGCACAGTCGCTGACCACAGCCCCCTCCACACCTCCGCTGCTCATTAGGTAATGTTACCTTGATTCCCTATGTCCCTTTGTCACCCTCCATGTCCCTGAATTTTGGCTCATACTCTGTGGGATAATGTGAATTTTGGCTCGTACTGTGTGGGAGAATGGGAATTTTGGATCATACTGTGTGGCATATTGTGAATTTTGGCTCATTCTGTGTGGCGTAATGTAAATTGTGACTCATTCCATGGGAATTTTGGCTCATTCAGTGTGGCATAATGTGAATTTTGGCTCATTCCGTGGGAATTTTGGCTCATTCAGTGTGGCAAAATGTGAATTTTAGCTCATTCTGTGTGGCATAATGTGTAAGGGCACCAGCACTAGATAGTATAAGGGATCCTACTATTGTGGTGCATAATGTGTATATTGTGTAGTACACTACACTTAAGGACATGCCCCTTTTGAGTGGTCACACCCCTTTTACACACACATAATTGCAACCTTCACTTTTCCATACCCCCACTTTAAAACGTCCACTTCGACCACTGATCCAAACAGTGGGGTATACTTACTGCCACCCTAGAAAAACAGTGCTAAGGAAGCATGGTGGATAGCTACCCAATCATCTGGACAAGTTCCCCGTTAGTACTGGCTATTGCGGTCACATGCAAAGCAGACACCCCCATTGAGTTTGTGAAGACATTAATCACATCTCACATGTGCCCAACAGGTTGTCTGTAGTGAAGTTGGAAACACTCAGAAACAGCTTGTGACATTATAAAATATTGCACTGATAAAACAGCCACTAAGTAATATGCAGAACTCTGACCAAAGAGAAAAATATGCAGAACTCTGACTTCACTAAAGAGGAACAGCACAGACTCAAGCTAGACTGACTGTCTATACTAAGTGCTTACTAGCAAAACTAGTCTAGAAGAAAGGATCAATGATCACACCAATGTATACAGGTGTGACACAAGCCAAGTTCTAATGCTGTTAAGAGTGCAGAAAAATCACACCAGACCAGGGTGATCAAAATTAATCACTGTCAGGAATGAAAACCAAACTGTAACATAGAGAACAGTGGTGCTGATGCTACATCAGGTGAACAGCTGAATACTCATATGGTTTAGAGGAAACCCATAATATACACACTGTATTTGGTATAGCAGACCCATAACCCAAAGAATGCAGGCTGGGCGTGCACATTATGTTATCACACATAACACTGGTGATAATCCGCCATAGAGGAACCGTGGTACAATGCCATAGCAGACAATTGGATATTAGAAATAGGACCTCGGTATATTAAGCTGCCTAAAATCCCAATGTCACTGACAGCTTAGTGGGATCTGAACCTGGGACCCTGTACTCTGTGCGACTGTAAGCTAAGCTTCAGCAGTGGTTTATAGCAAAGGGAAAAGAGATACACAACTGTCTATACCCCTATAAGATATTGCACATATGTCAGATACCATAATACTGAGTTACCTGAAGCTAAGTAAACCCATCAGTATTACTGTGTTTGGCTACTATGTCTATTGCCCTCTGTATAGACATAAGAATACAAGCAGTCTGTAGTATGATATACATGTCTATAGATGCCCTGAATTCATACTTGCCTTCTCTTCCGGAATGACCGTGAGGCTCACGAAAATCGGGTAGCACTCCGGACCACCTTGAAAAGTGGGCAAATCTCCTGCAACTGGCCCTACTTACCCCCACAGCCACTCGCACTTAGAGGAACAGTTGGCGGGGTGATGGAGATTTGCAGTGAATTGGGTCATCATAGCCCCACCCCTTGCTTTGCAATGCTGGTAATGAAGGCATTGCATAACAGGGGGTAGGGCCGCTATGACGCAATTGCATCTTCACACCACCTGACCACTCCCTTTGGCAGAGCCCCGTCCCCTGGCGGGGCTGACCTGGCTGCTCCCTCCTGGAGCAGCCAAAATGTAATCTTGTATGCTTGAATTAGTTACATAAAAGTAAGTCTGACCCTGATGAATCTCCCATGTGGAGATCATGCAGAAGATATAGACTGTCTATACTGGCTAAGAGGTCTCCCACACAAGCACGGGGAGAAGCTCTGTTAACTTGCACACAGGCAGCTGGAGAAAATCAGTTCACTAAGCTGAAGTCAGTGTAACCTTATCCCTGTTGACTAGGAGCCAAGAGTCAGCTTATGTGGAGGATGAGGGGGACAGTAGGGAAAGTATTAATGTTATGCAGAGATGTGTCCACTTACACCTTTCCTATTTTGCTCAATTTGGAACACCATGCATAGCATGGCTAACTAGGCCAAACTGCTTTTCCATGAGTAGCAAGTGAATGGATTAAAAAAATTACTAGGGTGCCTGACCTCACACACCACTCCTCATCTTATGAAGGCTCCGGAACGAAGACTTGATCAGGAGGAGCCAGTGAGAGAAACCCAGTTAATTTACCAAACAGTTCAGCGTCATCACTGATTTTCATAACGCTGGTTCTCATGAGGTGTCACATAATTTGGGTCTATTTTTGCTACTACAGTATAATTAACCTCAATAACATTAATTTCCAGTAATTTCCACTCAGTTTTGAAGACCTCACAGCTCACAATATTCTTTTCATCCAGTTTAAGCCAAAAGGTTGCACCAAGCTAGCTGGCTGACAGCAGTAGGTGGCACAAATACAGATGTAGCCACCTTTACCTTGACCGATTCTCCACCTAGATGGACGTTTAGTCACGCTAAGGCGATAGCTTAGCTTGCGGAGTTTAATCACAGGCAGGCGCGTTGAGGCGATTCTAGATATTCAGCATGCATTACACATCTCCACCACTGGGTGGCTAATGCTCCACTAATCCAGTACTTTCGATCGTATAGCGGCGGATTGATCTACAGCTCTGGCAAATGGTCAGTGACGACTGTAATGTTAATAGATGGTGACCAATGGTCAGACGGTGAGAGTTCTCAATATAAATAAATAGTTTATACAGACACAAACGAACATGTTAAAACACTTGTGTATGCAGATGCAAGATTGTGTATGGAGAAGCAAGTAATTGTGTAAAAGGAAGTATGTACAATGCAAAAAACACCGTGCTTTTGAAATACATGGACAGTATGAGCATCCGAGTTCCTGTGACATTCACTTTATTATAATTTTTTTTCTTTGTTATACATCCAATGGAAGGGTGCACACAGGTTTAACATAAATCTTGTCTTGTAACCTGATCGGAACTCCCTACCTGTCTACTGCATAAACTGTGCAGGCTCCCAGGGGGGAAGTGGAAAGTGGGATGGGGGTAGGGCGAGGCAGTGGAAAATACCGTGTTCAAAGAACGGGCCAATGCTGAAGGAGCGTCAGAATCCCTTAGCTAAATTACACAGGGTCGATAAGGATAAGCGAGGTCTATGCACATAACGATACACCAGACCCCATCGCATCACAAAGTGACAAAATGTCAAAGGCACATGAACCCCCGTTTTGTAGAATTATGTGCATAGACCTCGCTTAACCCTATCGCCCCTGTGTATTTTAGCTAGGGGATTCCGACGCTCCTTCAGCACTGCCCCGAAGCCTGCAAAACCTATGCCGTCACTCGCTCCATAGCTGAGTGCTGACACAAGGTGGATGTTCATGTGCCTTGGACATTTTGTAACTTTGTGATGCGATGGGGTCTGGGGTATCGTTTAGTGCATAGACCTCGCTTATCCCTCTCGACCCTGTGTATTTTAGCTAGGGGATTCTGACGCTCCTTCAGCATTGCCCCGTGACCTACAAAATCTGTGCTGTTACTTGCTCCATAGCCGAGGGTCTCCATGGGGCAAGGAGTCACAGGCGGTAGCCATTTCAATTGAGTCTGCCCTGCTACAGAATTGTATGTGTACCGTATGGTGCACAGAACCTTAACAGTACAACCGCTCCTGCAGCTTTGCCCTGGTTTATGTGAATAACTCCCTCCCTGTCTACTGCATGACCTGTGCAGGCTCCCAGGGGGGAAGGGCGATGGGCTAGCGGCAGGTGGTGGAAAATAACGTGCTTTTCAAATGCAAGTACTGTATGAGTCCGAGTCCCCAGAATGTTCTTCTAGTGTACTAATTAGCACGAACAGCTTGTAACGTACAGTGGCAAGTTTAATCTTTCTATGTATAATGGAAAGATAAAAGCTCCTCCCTAAGTTCCTAGATGCCAAATCACTGTCCTTAGTATCTCTGTACAGTATGGTCTACTAGTGTACTAATTAGCATGAACAGCTTTTAACTGGATGCCAAATCACCGTACTTAGTATCTCTGTTCAGTATGTTCTATTAGGGTACTAATTAGCACGAACAGCTTGTAACGTACAGTGGCAAGTGTAATCTTTCTATGTATAATGGAGAGAGATAAAAGCTCCTCAGTAAGTTCCCGGATGCCAAATCACCGTACTTAGTATCTCTGTACTGTATGTTCTATTAGGGTACTAATTAGCTGTTCATACTAATTAGTACCCTAATAGAAAATACTATACAGAGATACTAAGGACAGTGATTTGGCAACTAGGAACTTAGGGAGCTTTTATCTCTCTATATCAGGGCTGGCCAAACCGGTCCTCGAGATCTACCAACAGTTCACATTTTCCAGACCACCTAGCTGGTGCACAGGTGTAGTCATTACTAATTAAGATGTGCTGCATTCATTCCTAACTGACAATTCTACAGATCTCCAGGAGGCCTGGAAAACATGAACTGTTGGTAGATCTCGAGGACCGGTTTGGCCAGCCCTGCTCTATATTATACATAGAAAGATTAAACTTGTCACTCAATGTTACAAGCTGTTCGTGCTAATTAGTACCCTAATAGAACATACTGTACAAAGATAGTAAGTACGGTGATTTGGCATCCAGTTAAAAGCTGTTTGTGCTAGTTAGTACACTAGCAGAACATACTGTACAGCGATACTAAGGACGGTAATTTGGCACCCAGGAATTTAGGGAGGAGCTTTTATCTCTCTCCATTATACTTAGAAAGATTACAATGGAGAGAGATTAAATCTCCTCCCTAAGTTCGTGGATGCCAAATCACTGTACTTAGTATCTCTGTACAGTATGTTCTACTAGTGTACTAATTAGCACGAACAGCTTGTAACGTAAAGTGGCAAGTGTAATTTTTCTAAGTATAATGGAGAGAGATAAAAACTCCTCCCTATGTTCCTGGATGTCAAATTACCATGCTTAGCATTTCTGTACAGTATTTCCTATCTAGCCAGAAACCCTGCATCCTGTGCAAGCTAGGCGGACA
This sequence comes from Pseudophryne corroboree, assembly GCF_028390025.1. Taxonomy (NCBI): domain Eukaryota; kingdom Metazoa; phylum Chordata; class Amphibia; order Anura; family Myobatrachidae; genus Pseudophryne; species Pseudophryne corroboree. The sequence continues at coordinate 667,238,954 of NC_086449.1, read as the reverse complement.
ACTGGAGGGGACCTGATACACGGTTGCTTCCTGTTTCCCTTTCCAATGTCACATAAACTAGTGGTTGGACTGTCCTGAAAGCCAAGAGTCTCCTCTTTTGTTTGGTACCAGTCCTGAGTCTCTGGGACACCCAGAACCAGAGATATCAGTACACAAAGCAGACCCATTTTCCCATAGACTATAATGGGCCCGTTAATTCAGACCCACCATGGGTTCCGACGCTTGCCATGAGCCTTGTGGGGGTCGCAGAAACTTGGGGTTGGTACCCTCCGGCAGCTAATTGTCTCCCCTTCCATACCAACCTAGCGATGAAGGCTCCCACCTCCCACGCTGAGAGTCCCAGGTTTGAGTCCCAAAGTGCCAACCTTTTTTTTTTTAAATATATATGTTCCCGTGACATAAACTTTATTATTTTTTTTCTTTGCTATACATTCAATGAAAGGGTGCACACAGGTTTCACATAAATCAAAGTAAATCTGCAGCAGCGATTCATTCCGCTATATACAAATACACAGCGGTAATGAGTATAAATTAGTGTATTCCGACGCAACTAACTGAGCAACACAGTACTGTAGATCGTCGGCATTTGTGTATTGTACCTGACCTGAACTCCCTCCCTGTCCACTGCATGACCTGTGCAGGCTCCCAGTGGGGAAGGGCGATGGGGGTAGGGAGAGGCGGTGGAAAATACCGTGCTTTTGAAATACAAGTATTTGCGTCCGAGTCCCCTAAGGCATAAACCAACACCAATGGGAAGGAAGTGCCAACCTTTTTTTAATGTGTTCCTGTAACATTCACTTTATTATTATTTTTTTTCTTTGTTATACATTCAATGGAAGGGTGCACACAGGTTTCACATAAATCAGAGTGGGCAGGGGATTTTCCTACATACAGTAGTATTCTATTCCACATGTTTTGTAACCTGATCGGAACTCCCTCCCTGTCTACTGCATGTACTTTGCAGGCTCCCAGGGAGGAAGGGGAAAGTGGGATGGGGTAGGGTGAGGCAGTGGAAAATACTGTGTTCAAAGAAAAGGCATAATCAAAACCATGGGGAACTTTGCGGTGTATCATTAAGTGCATAGACCTCGCTTATCCCTATCGACCCTGTGTATTTTAGCTAGGGGATTCTGACGCTCCTTCAGCATTGCCCAGTGACCTACAAAATCTGTGCTGTTACTTGCTCCATAGCAGAGGGTCTCCATGGGGCAAGGAGTCACAGGCGGTAGCCATTTCAATTGAGTCTGCCCTGCTACAGAATTGTATGTGTACCGTATGGTGCATAGAACCTGAACAGTACAACCGCTCCTGCAGCTTTGCCCTGGTTTATGTGAATAACTCCCTCCCTGTCTACTGCATGACCTGTGCAGGCTCCCAGGGGGGAAGGGTGATGGGCTAGCGGCAGGCGGTGGAAAATACCGTGCTTTTGAAATGCAAGTACTGTATGAGTCCGAGTCCCCAGTATGTTCTTCTAGTGTACTAATTAGCATGAACAGCTTGTAACGTACAGTGGCAAGTTTGATCTTTCTATGTATAATGGAGAGATAAAAGCTCCTCCCTAAATTCCTGGGTGCCAAATCACCGTCCTTAGTATCACTGTACTTTATGTTCTACTAGTGTACTAATTAGCATGAACAGCTTGTAACATACAGTGGCAAGTTTAATCTTTCTATGTATAATGGAGAGATAAAAGCTCCTCCCTAAGTTCCTAGATGCCAAATCACCATCCTTAGTATCTCTGTACAGTATGTTCTGCTAGTGTACTAACTAGCATGAACAGCTTTTAACTGGATGCCAAATCACCGTCCTTAGTATCTCTGTACAGTATTTTCTATTAGGGTACTAATTAGCTGTTCGTGCTAATTAGTACCCTAATAGAAAATACTATACAGAGATACTAAGGACGGTGATTTGGCAACCAGGAACTTAGGGAGGAGCTTTTATCTCTCTACATTATACATAGAAAGATCAAGCCTGCCACTGTACGTTACAAGCTGCTCGTGCTAATTAGTACACTAGTAGAACATACTGTACAGAGATACTAAGTACAGTGATTTGGCATCCACGAACTTAGGGAGGAGATTTAATCTCTCTCCATTGTAATCTTTCTAAGTATAATGGAGAGAGATAAAAACTCCTCCCTACGTTCCTGGATGTCAAATTACCATGCTTAGCATTTCTGTACAGTATTTCCTATCTAGCCAGAAACCCTGCATCCTGTGCAAGCTAGGCGGACAACTGGAGGGGACCCGATACACGGTTGCTTCCTGTTTCCCTTTCCAATGTCACATAAACTAGTGGTTGGTCTTACCCGAAAGCCAAGAGTCTCCTCTTTTGTTTGATATCAGTCCTGAGTCTCTGGGACACCCATAATCAGAGATATCAGTACACAAAGCGGACCCATTTTCCCATAGACTATAATTGGCCTGTTAATTCAGACCCACAATGGGTTCCGACGCTTGCCATGAGCCTTGTGGGGGTCACAGAAACTTGGGGTTGGTACCCTCTGGCAGCTAATTGTCTCCCCTTCCATACCAACCTAGCGATGAAGGCTCCCACCTCCTATGCTGAGAGTCCAAGGTTTGAGTCCCAAAGTGCCAACCTTTTTTTTTAATATATATATATATATATATATATATATATTCCCTTGACATTCACTTTATTATTATTTTTTCTTTGTTATACATTCAATGGAAGGGTGCACACAGGTTTCACATAAATCAGAGTGGGTGGGGAATTTTCCTACATACAGTAGTATACTGTTGCACGTGTCTTGTAACCTGATCGGAACTCCCTCCCTGTCTACTGCATGTACTTTGCAGGCTCCCAGGGGGGAAGGGGGAAGGGGAAAGTGGGATGAGGGTAGGGCGAGGCAGTGGAAAATACTGTGTTCAAAGAAAAGGCATAATCAAAACCATGGGGAACTTTACGGTGTATCGTTATGTGCATAGACCTCGCTTATCCCGATCACCCCTGTGTATTTTAGCTAGGGGATTCTGACGCTCCTTCAGCATTACCCCGTAGCCTGCAAAACCTATGCCATTGCTCGCTCCATAGCTGAGTGCTGCCACAAGGCATAGGTTCACGTGCCTCGGACATTTTGTCACTTTGCGATGCGATGGAGTCCGGTGTATCGTTATGTGCATAGACCTCGCTTATCCCTATCGCCCCTGTGTATTTTAGCTAGGGGATTCTAACGCTCCTTCAGCATTGCCCCGTAGCCTGCAAAATCTGTGCTGTTACTTGCTCCATAGCCAAGTGCCTCCATGGAGCAAGGAGTCACAGGCTGTAGCCATTTCAATTGAGTCTGCCCTGCTATAGAATTGTATGCGTACCATACGGTGCATAGGACCTTCACAGTAGAAACTCTCCTGCAGCTTTGCCCTGCTTTATGTAAAACTTGTGTTCTGTCAGTTTGCTATGCGATCGAGCCCGGTGTAACGTAATGTGCATAGACCTCGCTTATCTCTATCACCCCTGTGTATTTTGGCTAGGGGATTGTGACGCTCCTTCAGCATTGCCCCGTAGCCTGCAAAACTTTTGCCATCTCTCACTCCATATCCGAGCGTTGCCTGCCACGTGGTGGGGGTTCAGGGGCGGTGGCCATTTTGCCAGTGTGCTGTGCGATTGAGTCCGGTGTACCGTAATGTGCATAGACCTCGCTTATTCCTATCGCCTCTGTGTATTTTAGCTAGGGGATTGTGATGCTCCTTCAGCATTGCCCCATAGCTTGCAAAATCTGGACTGTTACTTGCTCCGTAGCTTAGGGCCTCCATGGGGCAAGGAGTCTTAGGTGGTAGCCATTTCTATTGAGTCTGCCCTGCTACAGAATTGTATGTGTACTGTACGGGGCATAGAACCTTAACAGTAGAACCGCTCCTGCAGCTTTGCCCTGGTTTATGTGAATAAAAAAATAATAAAGTGTCTGGAAAAAACTAACATGCATTCGTACTTTAGAAATCGAACTCGGGACTCTGAGTATAGGAAGCGGAACACTTCACCTGTCACAACTGAGGGCCTGAGCTGACGGGAGGCAGCCTCAGTTGTAGGGGCTGAGATGTACCGGAACCTGGGAGGTTGTATCAGACCCCTGGACATGTAAGTAACATGAATAATAACTGCCCGAAGGCGTGACCACGACAACTTGGATAAAAGTCAATGATGTTTATTATGACAACTCCGCAACACAGCAGCAGTAAAAGAAAACGTAAAAGTCAGCAAAGAATAAATACAGTTCCTGGGTACTACAGGATGGCAGGAGCCACAGGGCACTGGTAGTGTGAGATAGTTCTTATGATCTTCTAGATGGAAAGTCCTTACCAGGCCCGACTGTAGCAATGGAGATAACCCAGGATTGTGCCAGCTGGTGTTCCAGGAAAAGCTGGGTTGCTGAAGATAAAACAGCTGCTGTGGATACTGGCTGGAACCAGACTGTTGTTAGCACAGAGTGGATACTGGCTTTAACCAGTTAAATAATAAATGAACTTGGGAGCGATGAAATATGAACTGAAATGTAGAACTTGAGAGCGGAGAAATAATAATACCGATGGAGAGTTGTAAAGTGTAGAAAGGACACCGGCCCTTTAAGGGAAGCTGTACTCTGCTGGAAGCTGAGCTGGAAGCAGGTAATGTTGTAGCTGGAAACAGATGAATCCACAATGGATTGGAGAGTCAGGCTACACCGCAGGTGGAATGCTGGTGCGGGTCTCTATGGTGGAAGTCTTGAGACAGGAGCTGAAACCTGGAAGACAATCACAGGAGAGAGACAAACAGGAACTAGGTTTGACAACCAAAGCACTGACGCCTTCCTTGCTCAGGCACAGTGTATTTATACCTGCAGCAAGGAAGGGATTGGCTAGGCAATTATGCAGATTAACAATACTGATAACAGATTGGAGGAAATGATCAGCTGACAGAATCCAAGATGGCTGCGCCCATGCAGACACTTGGAGGGAAGTTTGGTTTGTAATCCATGTGGTAATGAAAACAGTAATGGCGGCGCCGGCCACTGGAGACAGGAGACGCCAGGCTGACAAGTGCACATCCAACCACGCGGACACAGCGGAGGCCGCGGCTGACGTAATCGCCACTCTGACACTCTGCATGCAGAAGCTCAGGGACGGCGGCGGAGGCCGCCGGAGACGCCATGCCAGATGTAATAAGGCGTTACTGTGACAGCGTCTCAGAGAGACAGGAGAGGATGCAGGAATGTGAACATTAGGATAACAGATGGGATCCGGTCCTGGAGCGCTGAGCCAGCCTTAGGAGGCATCTGATGGGTAAGAAATGGCGTCCAGATACCCGGATCGTGACAGCACCCCCCCCTTTAGGAGTGGCCCCAGGACACTTCTTTGGCTTTTGAGGAAACTTGGAATGGAATCTCCGGACCAAGGCAGGAGCATGGACATCAGAAGCATTGGTCCATGAACGTTCCTCAGGGCCGTAACCCTTCCAGTCAATAAGATACTGTAGTTGACCGTAACGGTGACGTGAGTCCAGGATCTTGGCCACTTCATACTCAACGCCTCATTGAGTTTGGACTTTCGGAGTTGGAGGAAGTGAGGAGTGAAACCGATTCAAGATCAGCGGTTTCAACAGGGAAACATGGAATGTCCTGGGTATTTTTAAGAAGGGAGGCAACTCAAGTCTGTAAGCAACAGGATTGATGACTTGTTCAATCTTGAAAGGACCGATATAGCGAGGTGCAAACTTCATACTGGGAACTCTTAACCTCAAATTCTTCGTGGATAACCATACCCGATCACCCACCTTGAGAGCAGGAACTGCTCGACGCTTCTTATCCGCAAACTTCTTGTACCTGAACGATGCCTTGAGCAGAGCTGATCGTACGCTCTTCCAGATATTGGCAAACTGATGCAAGGTGATATCCACTGCGGGAACAGAAGTTGCTGGAAGCGGTTGGAACTCAGGGACTTTAGGGTGGAATCCAAAGTTAGTGAAGAATGGTGTTGAAGCAGATGAAGAATGATACTGGTTGTTATGACAGAACTCGGCCCAGGGAAGTAATTGAACCCAGTCATCTTGAGAGGAGGACACATAGATGCGGAGGAAGGCCTCCAAGTCCTGATTCACCCTCTCGGTTTGACCATTGGTCTGAGGATGGTAAGCCGTGGAAAACTTTAGCTTGACTTGGAGGACTTGACATAAACTTCGCCAGAATTTGGCTGTGAATTGAACTCCTCGATCTGAGATAATTTCTTCAGGAAGACCGTGGAGTCGGAAGATCTCTTGTATGAATACTTGAGCCAACTTGGAAGCTGACGGAAGACCGGTGAGAGGAATGAAGTGTGCCATCTTGGTGAACCGGTCAACTACCACCCAGATGGTATTGAACTTGTTGCACATGGGTAAGTCTGTAATGAAATCCATCGACAAGTGGGTCCATGGTCGACGGGGAACGGATAGTGGAACCAGTTGCCCCGCAGGCGACTGGCGGGATACTTTATGTTGGGCACACTTTGGGCAAGATGCAATAAACTCCAAGACGTCTTTTTTCAGAGTTGGCCACCAATAGGACCTAGAGATAAACTCCAGGGTTTTTTGGATACCTGTATGTCCGGCAAAACGGGAAGCATGGGCCCAATGCATGAGCTTCTTCCTTAGCATCGGCTTCACAAAACTTTTCCCTGATGGGGGCGTAGAGTCCATCCCTACCGTGGAGAATGCCAACGGATTTATAATAGGATGCTTGTCTGAAGACTCTGACTCATTTTCTTGCTCCCATGAGCGGGAAAGGGCATCGGCCTTGCGATTCTGAGAGCCCGGACAGAACTGGAGTTTAAAGTCGAACCTGGAAAAGAAAAGTGCCCATCTGGCCTGACGAGGGTTGAGACATTGTGCGCCCTTCAGGTATAAAAGGTTCTTGTGGTCTGTAAGTATGGTGATTGAATGAGAAGCTCCCTCCAACAGATACCTCCACTCTTCTAGAGCGAGCTTGATGGCTAGCAACTCCTGGTCGCCAATGGCATAGTTGCGCTCAGCTGGGGAGAACTTCCGGGAGAAGAAACTGCAAGGGTGTAAATGGCCATCTTTAGCCCTCTGAGATAACACCGCTCCTACTCCAACGGAGGAGGCATCCACCTCTAAGATGAAAGGAGAGTCGATGTCAGGCTGTTTCAGAACAGGCGCAGAGATGAACCTTTGTTTTAAAAGATGAAATGCTTGCATGGCTTCTTCAGACCACTTGGACGGGTTAGCACCCTTCTTAGTGAAAGCAGTAATAGGCGCCACAATGGTGGAAAAGTCTCGTATAAACTATCGGTAATAGTTGGCGAACCCTAAGAACCTCTGGACCCCTTTGAGGGTTAAGGGTACCGGCCAATTTTGGATTGCTTGTAGTTTCTCAGGATCCATCTCTAGTCCGGAACCGGACACAATGTACCCTAGAAACGGAATGGACTTGACTTCAAAGACGCATTTTTCTAATTTGCAATAGAGATGATTGACACGGAGACGGGACAGAACCTCTTTAACCCAAAAACGATGTTCCTCTAAATCGTTGGCAAAAATGAGGATATCGTCTAGATAGACCACGACATGACGGTATAGAATGTCTCTGAAGATCTCATTGACAAAATGCTGGAAGACAGCTGGAGCATTGCTCAATCCGAAGGGCATGACGAGGTACTCATAATGTCCGTCACGGGTGTTAAAGGCGGTCTTCCACTCGTCACCCTCACGGATCCGGATGAGATTGTATGCACCTCGCAAGTCCAGCTTTGTAAAGATGGTAGCTCTGCTAACTCTGTCAAAGAGCTCAGTAATCAGGGGTAAAGGATAACGGTTCTTGATGGTAATGTCGTTCAAACCTCTGTAGTCGATGCACGGCCGCAGACCACCATCTTTCTTTTTTACAAAAAAGAAGCCTGCGCCGGCTGGAGAAGAAGAAGGTCGAATGAACCCCTTTGCTAGGTTCTCTTTAATATATTCCTCCATAGAATGCGTCTCAGGCAGAGACAACGGATAAGTTCGGCCTCGAGGTGGAACCTTCCCTGGAACGAGATCAATCGGACAGTCCCATTCTCTATGAGGAGGAAGGATATCAGCAGAAGCTTTACTGAACACATCCGTGAAATCTTGATATGGAGGAGGTGGAACATCAGACGACCTGGGGGAGGAAGAACAGACAGGCAATACTTTAAACAAACATGTCTCAGCACAGGAGGAACCCCATGCCAGGATTTGCGTAGTCGTCCAATCAATTGTAGGATTGTGAAGACGGAGCCATGGAAGGCCCAGGACCACAGGATGTGTGGCTCTTGGAATCACTAAAAAAGAAATAAGTTCGGAATGAAGAACTCCCACTCTCAGACGAACTGGTAGAGTCCTTAAAGAAATAACTGCATCAAAAATTTTGCTGCCATCCACGGCAGTTAAAGAAATGGACGAAGGAAGTCTCTCGGTGGGTAGGGACCACCGTTTAACATAGGCTTCGGTAATAAAGTTGCCAGCTGCTCCGGAATCAAGGAGGGCAATGACGTTCCGATAACGTTGAGCAACTTGAAGCGAGACTGGGAGATTACAATCTTGAGGAGATGGAGAGGAGATCATTACTCCTAGCCGGCCCTCTCCTTGGCGAGCTAGGATTTGGAGTTTCCCGGACGTTTGGGACAGGCATTAATGGTGTGAGACGGAGCTGCACAATAGAGACAGAGAAACTCGGAGAGACGTCTTCGGCGCTCAGCAGGAGTTAAACGGGAACGGCCAAGTTGCATGGGCTCATCTTTAGATGGTGACAGTTGACGAGGAGGAGGAGCAGAAGATTTTGGAGCAGATGATCTTCCACGCTCAGTTGCTCTCTCTCTGAAACGTAAATCAACTTTCGTGCAGAGTGAGATTAGCTCATCTAACTTAGAAGGTAAGTCCCTGGTAGCTAACTCATCTTTAATACGCTCAGATAAGCCATGCCAGAATGCAGCACACAGGGCCTTGTCGTTCCATGCCAGTTCGGATGCCAGGATCTGGAACTGTATCAGATATTGTCCTACAGTACGTGACCCCTGGCATAAACGGAGAATCTCGGATGAAGCTGAGGTTACCCGGCCTGGCTCGTCGAAGATGCGCCTGAATGTTGACACGAAGGCAGTGTAGGAAGATAGCAGGGTGTCGGACCTCTCCCATAACGGTGATGCCCAATCAAGGGCTGAGCCACTGAGAAGAGAAATAATGTAGGCAATTTTTGTACGGTCACTGGGAAAATTGCCAGGTTGTAGCTCAAACTGAATCTCACACTGGTTGAGAAATCCCCTGCAGAATCTTGGAGATCCGTCAAATTTTGCTGGCGTTGGAAGATGAAGACGTGGAGCAGAAATGGGTAAGGTGGGTGGGGTTATAGCTGGAGTCACTGTGGTTGACGCACCAGACGCGCCTGATCCACGGAGAGTTGTCTGAATCCCATCCAGCCGAGTAGAGAGATCCTGGAGACAGCGGATGATGTGGCCCTGTGCAGCCTCCTGATGTTCTAGTCGGGCTGCCAGTTCTTGCATCGGCCTGGCCGCTTGATCCTGGTCTCCGGCTGGATTTATTAGGTCAGTGCTTACTGTCACAACTGAGGGCCTGAGCTGACGGGAGGCAGCCTCAGTTGTAGGGGCTGAGATGTACCGGAACCTGGGAGGTTGTATCAGACCCCTGGACATGTAAGTAACATGAATAATAACTGCCCGAAGGCGTGACCACGACAACTTGGATAAAAGTCAATGATGTTTATTATGACAACTCCGCAACACAGCAGCAGTAAAAGAAAACGTAAAAGTCAGCAAAGAATAAATACAGTTCCTGGGTACTACAGGATGGCAGGAGCCACAGGGCACTGGTAGTGTGAGATAGTTCTTATGATCTTCTAGATGGAAAGTCCTTACCAGGCCCGACTGTAGCAATGGAGATAACCCAGGATTGTGCCAGCTGGTGTTCCAGGAAAAGCTGGGTTGCTGAAGATAAAACAGCTGCTGTGGATACTGGCTGGAACCAGACTGTTGTTAGCACGGAGTGGATACTGGCTGGAACCAGTTAAATAATAAATGAACTTGGGAGCGATGAAATATGAACTGAAATGTAGAACTTGAGAGCGGAGAAATAATAATACCGGTGGAGAGTGGTAAAGTGTAGAAAGGACACCGGCCCTTTAAGGGAAGCTGTACTCTGCTGGAAGCTGAGCTGGAAGCAGGTAATGTTGTAGCTGGAAACAGATGAATCCACAATGGATTGGAGAGTCAGGCTACACCGCAGGTGGAATGCTGGTGCGGGTCTCTATGGTGGAAGTCTTGAGACAGGAGCTGGAACCTGGAAGACAATCACAGGAGAGAGACAAACAGGAACTAGGTTTGACAACCAAAGCACTGACGCCTTCCTTGCTCAGGCACAGTGTATTTATACCTGCAGCAAGGAAGGGATTGGCTAGGCAATTATGCAGATTAACAATACTGACAACAGATTGGAGGAAATGATCAGCTGACAGAATCCAAGATGGCTGCGCCCATGCAGACACTTGGAGGGAAGTTTGGTTTGTAATCCATGTGGTAATGAAAACAGTAATGGCGGCGCCGGCCACTGGAGACAGGAGACGCCAGGCTGACAAGTGTACATCCAACCACGCGGACACAGCGGAGGCCGCGGCTGACGTAATCGCCACTCTGACACTCTGCATGCAGAAGCTCAGGGACGGCGGCGGAGGCCGCGGGAGACGCCATGCCAGATGTAATAAGGCGTTACTGTGACAGCGTCTCAGAGAGACAGGAGAGGATGCAGGAATGTGAACATTAGGATAACAGATGGGATCCGGTCCTGGAGCGCTGAGCCAGCCTTAGGAGGCATCTGATGGGTAAGAAATGGCGTCCAGATACCCGGATCGTGACATCACCACTTCGCCGCAGACAGATGAATAAATCCATTGGTTTTGATTATGCTGTAATGGCTATGGGATTAGGACGCTAACATACTGTACAAAATTCCTAATCTCAAGAGGCAATAGTGAACTTCTAACACGTCCATTTGCGACAGTGTACACTACTGGTTTTATGTTGTTTTGTCTGCGGGACTTGGACGCTCACATATTCATAAAGTACTATAGATGAATCATATACTGTATGCTGTACTATTTGTGTCTGTACCGTATATACTGTATTAAATAATGCAGCGTAATGAGTATTTACTGTATGCAGCGTAATGAGACGCTTAGTAAAGTAGTCCTTATTATATATTTCAGTATTGTATCTTTTACGGGAGACCACACGCATGCGCAGTGGTGATTGTAAAAGGCGACATCTGGTGGATGATCACAGGTATTACACGTAAAGGTAACGCCAAATGCTCTGTATGCCTCCGTGCGATTAGGTACGCCTCTCTGTGACTAGGCGCACCTCCCTACGCCCCGGTACGCTGCGTATGCTCCATCGGGACAAACGCCTCAGCCAGTCAAGATAAAGGTGGCTACATCTGTACATGGAAGTTCAACTTCCAACATGGCACATCTAGGAAACAAAGTGGTACTGCAGTGGCAGACAGGATGGTAGTTTAATCAACTATACAACCCCATAGAAACCAAGAATATTTTCATTAATTAAGAACTAGATCATAAACCTGAAGGAGGTGCAGTATGTATGTAGTTGGAGGCAGGTAAAGGAAAGAAGGAAGGATTGATTAGTCAATTAATTTAATTTGTTTGATTCTGAAAACTTAAATAAATTATTGGGGGCATTGGTGATGGTTTTTGTTGCATAGACAAAACATTTTTTATTGGTTATTGCACTAATCTGACCTTTAATAATTTGCATCACATGTTTAATAACCAAAACATAATATAATTTTAAATGGCAAGGAATCCTGGCAAGTCTTACAAAGCCAAGAAAATGTGCTTCACAGCAGAGCTGCTAAATTTCTAAAATTCACCAACAAACAGACCATAATTAAAAGAAAAGCAGTGCAAGATGGAATTGTCCTAGGGTCCACCCACCCTTATGTTGTAAAGGACATGCACAGTTTAACAAATCAAGCATTTTAGAGAAAGGAACTGCCACTTTTGTGGCTGAAGTGCTTGGTTTGTTTGGGCCCCCACAAAACAAACTACCAAAGGGCAGCTGACAGTGCAGGCAATGGTCTCTACAGAGGCAAGATGTCATCACCATTATCATCCTCATCTTCACCCTCATCAGTGTGTACATCATCTTCACATACTTATTCCTTCAAGGTGGAATCCACTATTATAGGTGCCGCTGTACTTTGACATAATTGTCAGTAAAGATCTTCCTCGTGGAATTTGTAGTTCATTTTATAAACATCATTTCCACATTTAGAGGAAGTAGCTTCTGACGCTGATCGCTGACAAGGTTCCCGGCTGTGCTGAAAACTCTTTCAGAGTACACACTGGAGGGTGGGCAGCTTAAGTAATGCAAAGTCAGGTTTGTACAAGGGCCTCCAAATTTCCATTCTTTTCTCTCAGTACTCAAAGGGACTGTCTAACATGCTATTTGTGTGCCGTCATTAAAATAATCCTCCACCATTCTTTCGATGTTGACCATATCAAACGGAGTCAGGGTAGAGATGTCATTAATTTTAAGCAATTATTTTAGACCCAACCATATGTCAAAATGTTGTGTTGACTCTTCTGCATCACTGGTGGGTCTGTTGGGAAAGCTCAGATTTTTCTAGCAGCACCAGTTGCTGGAGAAGCTGTAGGAAGAGACGTCGTCTTCATGTCACGTGCTGCTTGAGATGACAACTTGCTCACCAGGAGCGCTGTGCATCTCTTAAGATCTGTGTCTGTTAGAAAGAAAGACACAATGTACAACTTAAACCTAGGATCAAGTACAGTTGCCAAAATATAGTGATTTGATTTCCAGATATTGACAACCCTTGGATCCTGGCAAAGCAAATAAAGGACTTGATCTAAAATTCCAACAAACTCAGCTGAATTGCTTGGTTTCATATCCTTCAGTTTCCTGAGCTGCTTTTTTTTTTTTTAAAGTCTGATTAGGGGAATCACCTGACCATTAGGCAAGGTAGCACAGCCTTTCTGTACTGGCTTAATGCACATAAGTTTTAAAAAAAAAATAGTTTATTTTACTTTGTGTCAATGATACTGACACTGACAGTAGTCATAACTACAATGGCACAAACACAGGCTTTGTTTAATTTTTTTTTTTTCAGACATTGGTCAGGATGCAGTAATGGGAAGATGCAGTAAAAACCTCATTTTCTGTGATTTACCGTATATCTCCTATATGCACTTACCCCCAACTAATGTGTTTCTGATGCAGAGGGTAACACGCCAGCAAAAGCTGCTTTTACCCTATAGAAGCCAATGTGCTTCTTTTCCGCCTTGGATGTTGTCAGAGAGAACCAAATGGATCCCTGCCGCCTGCCCCATGGCCACCGTATCTCTGCGCATGCACAGGTGGACTCACAGGTTATAAACCCAGAAGTCCAGGGAAGGGAGCACATCATGAAGGACATCTCTTATCAGAAGAGCGGCCCTTCGCAATACCAATTGTATATTTTAGTGCATATGTGATTGGTATCTGTGCTATGTCCAGCAATGTTAGTACATCCCTCCCAGTGTGCCCACTGCCCTAAACACACGGCTCCCTTACTCCACTCCACACAGACACAGTGTTGCTGTCTACTCTATGCTGACTGGAAGGGACCTGTGACTATGCACTGATGTATTCACAGCATTACACACACGCACTGAAATGCTCCCTCCTCCACACAGACAGTGCCCCTGCCTATACAAACTTGAAGAGACACTGACTGTGCAATACAGTAGCTGCTAGCTAACTAACTTTCATTAAGAGCCCTGTCTACACTGCCTACTCTGTCGGATCTCACTCGCAAAATGGCACCCGAACGTGGGAAGGGACTTTTATATGCAAGGCAAAGCACGTGAGATCCAACAACGGATGATGTTTTGCCTCGTTTTGGGATCAGAGTCAGGCAGGAAAACCTAAGCCGGATTCGGATTCCCTATGTTCGGGTGGGTCCGGATCTCAGAGAAATGGACCCGCTCATCTCTAATAAAAAAAAACTAAAGTACAGGGCAGTAGACCAGCCCTAATGAAAAACAGTCAAGCTTCCATGGGCACTAAGGGGTCTATTCATGAAAACAGTGGAAAAGTGAGACAGTGGAGAAGTTGCCCATGACAACCAATCAGCTGCTCTGTATAATTTTATAGTATGCAAATTATAAATGTTACTTCAATGCTGATTGGTTGCCATGGGCAACTTCTCCACAGGCTCCCTTCTCCACACATTTCACTGCTTCATGAATAGATTATAGACCCCTTCAACACTGAAGACCATGTGTTGCAGAAGGGAGTAGCTCAGAGGGGAGGAGCTACTCTCAAAATTATACTAGTCGAATTAAGTGCCAACTCCTACAGACTCCTCAAACAACCCCAAGGACCAGTGTCCCCCAGATTGGATTAAAGAGTAAAGGTAAAATGTGTGTGTCCAACACCTGAGAAATATTTTAAAAAGGAATTGTTATGACTCTTTCTGCTCCATGTTTTCTGCTACCTGACTGCCAGATATCTGTGCTCCACAACTGGGATGATGTCTTGTTGCTACAATCAACAGGATGCTTTTGTGGTGGGATTGCTATGAATCTATTAGACTAGAGTAGCTGAAAACCTTAGTCAAGTCCTGGGTGTAGGTTCCCTCTTAATACAAGAACCAATTTCACACACCCTAAACTCATTATAGATAAGCCACTGGGATATACTCCCATATGACATACTGTATAGCTTTTAGCAATTTTAAGAGACAAATATGTGTTTTACATTTTAAGAAGGCTATTATGTTGTAACTATTTTTTAATAACTGTTTTAAAAAAAAATCAAAAGTAAGTACACATTGCCTCACTTTACCCTTAATATAATATGTAAAAAATGTTTGATCTGCAGAAAACATAATTTTCATATTCATTCCAGATAGTGCATCAATAATATAAAACATATTTATTTTCATATATAAAATTCCATTACTTTTTCTCTTTTCAAAATTTCCTTGCTACATGGTTTCCAATTTCATATAAACTCTTCTGCACAGATGGTCATGTAATGTTTGAAATATGTCTTTTAACAATTTACTGGTTTTCTGAAAACCACTTGGAATAGCAGTTGAAAGATATACATTGATATTTTTTTTAAATATGTATTTTAGCTCTTATGCTTATATCGTAACAGTATTTACTTAAATTCATAACAAGACTGTTTGAATTTCATAAGCATTGCAGATATTTCAATTCAATGCTAATGGATGAAAACAATTTCCATTTCATCTGTATTTTCTCATCTGCCAAATTCTAGTTTGTTCTAGTTAAAGGAAGATCAAAAACCCTCTTAAGGGAAACAAAACTAAATTTAGTTGACTTATTTTATAATCCGATATATAAATTATTTCATGCCATGTTCCTAAAACAAACAAATGTAATACCCTGCTTGCTTTATACTACTTGCCTTTCAGTGGTTCCTGGAAACAATTTTGACAAACAAATTACTTTATTTAAAACTGTGGTTTTATGTCACTGCAGATTTGCATTTTTTTTCACAACATTGGGGGTAATTCAGACCTGATTGTAGCAGCAAATTTGTTAGCGGTTGGGCAAAACCATGTGCACTGCAGGGGGGGGCAGATATAACATTTGCAGAGAGTTAGATTTGGGTGGGTTATTTTGTTTCTGTGCAGGGTAAATACTGGCTGCTTTATTTCTACACTGCAATTTAGATTTCAGTTTGAACACACCCCACCCAAATCTAACTCTCTGTCAAAGTCAGAAAAATATCCCTATACATGCTGCCATATTTGCACCTCACGCTGGTCCGCGCTGCGCATGCGTGCGCTTTCCCGTGATAGCGCATACCCGCTGATGCGTGCACCCGCTCGCATCGGTATGCGTATTTACGGTAAAGAGTATGTAGTCGTAGCGTGCGACCCAATCGTTACATATTTCCACAATTAACGTAGTTTATAGATCATGGTCCCTTTGATAGATTCTGAAAGTTTGGTTAATATAGAATGTCCCTAAACGGAGGGATCCCTCTTTGTATTGTAGGAAGGGTCTAACGGGAGTCATACAGTAGTGTTTGGTACCCATCGGAAGAGTATTTAAATAGCAATATTCCGGTGTTGGTTTGGAGCGTATTAATCGCTCGTGCGAATAGTTATGGACATAAGAAGTTTATGTCCATTACTATTATTTACTCTTACTCAGGTATGCGGCGGGAAACCCAGTTTCCCACCCACCTGAGCAGTTTGAAATCGTCACAGCCCACCTGTATGAATTACCCAATGACCTTTTGTTATGATGCGAAGCCGAATTCCTGTGTCCAATGGACGACAAGATTGTAGGGACCATTAGATTGCATTGTGTGTGGGGCATAAATAGGCAGGCCGACCACATCCAGCTCTCACTCTTCAACGGTTCTCTTTGCTGAAAATCGGGTGCTGGATGTCCAGGCGCATGCGATCGTTTCCCCTTATGCGTAAGTTTTTCTCCGTGATCATATTGTCTTACTGTGAGCCATCTCTCTCATCTCATCTCTCTCTCTCTCTCTCTACTCTTTCTCCCATATTTTTCCTTAAAGTATCTCTAATTGTATTGTATTGTATTTTATAGTGTAGTTATTTGGTTAGGAAGTCTCTGTTATATTGTAGTGTATCATTTGTACTGTGATTCCTTTTTACAAGTATATTAGTTATAATACAGTTAATAGGCTTTGGACCCTAAACCAGTATCTGTGTATTTCCTATAGTGTTGTGTTCACTTGAGCGTCGGTGACGCTCAAGCAGCTTTGTAGTTAGTCAGGTTACACAAGGTTGCACTTACACCCTGTATTCACATTAAGGTATTCTGTGTATCTCATTGTTAAAGGCATAGATATCAAGGTATAGCGTTGTGAGCGTCTGCGCCGCTGGTGATCTCCTCGTGGTCTCGAGCGTCCGCTACGCCATAGCGAATCATTACGTTTGTCTGTAGCCAATAGTGTGTCAGTCTGGTGATCTCTGGGCCGTGAGCGAACGCGACGCTTGAGCGTCTTGCCTACGGCTGAGCGATCGTTACGCAACTTACGTACCCTTACGGTACTTCTTAAGTAAACAGCGTATAGTGTTCTTAGACCTCATAAAGGGTTATATATACGATAAATAGAATCAGCTTTATCAATTGGAGGCTCGTCCTGTCCTTCACATATCTGCACTAGGTAGATCAGCAGACATTATCCCCCAGCAAAGGGTGGGAGGTTGTCCCGCAGTGCTGACGGGATAAGCGTCTGCTTCACTTAGATAAAGAGTGCTGAAGGAATCCGGGAACCGGAGGTAAGAACAAAACGCTTGTGTCTTTTAAAAAAAAAAACTGTTTATTTGTCTTCTGTCTTGCGTACACACGCACGCATACATATATCTGCATTTCTTTTTCATTTTCGTATATCACTATCCTGTTTGCCAATTTTATAGTTGATAGAAAAGTGCTAAAAGAGACTTGCTGTTATTTTATAGTTTAAGAATAGAGGTAATAGTTAAAAGTGTAGAGAAACACACAGGTTTGCCTGGGAGATAAGGCAAAGCCAGTGGGGTACGCGGTAGATGATCAGGGATCGTCTACATTGATAAAAGTATATTGTGTTACGGTGGATCTTTGCATTGCGTACACGTGTCTCTAACAAAGACTAGCGTACGCAATCCAAAGGCCGACGCACGCAGCGTGCATTACGCAACGGAGCGTCCGGTTACGCCCACGTAGCTCAAATCACAAAAAGTTGAAATTTTAGCGCAAAGCGATAATTAACGCAAAGGCGATGGTTAGCGCTAAGCGGTAAATAGCGCAAGAGGCGATAAATAACGCAAGTCTATTTTTGGAAAATCTGAAATTTAGTTTAACAGATCCTGCTCCTAATTGGTAACACAGCTGGGCTGAAGAAAATTTCTGCGCAGAAATAGATATATAAATGAAAGTGTACATGTGTTGAGTGAGTGTGTTTTTGTATACAAGTTTATACAACTTAGAGGTTGAACCAAAAGAAATCGGGTAGGACATACGTGTAAGTGACATACACGGTGGCTAGGGAGGCATCCCTGGTTAAACATAATATTTGAGCATTAGAGTATAGCGGACCAGTGCAAGACCAGGAGGTCAGACCAGGAGGTCGTACAGACAAGACCAGGAGGTCATAAGGAGACAAAGAGGTCCGCTATAAAGGTAAGAGGCACAACCCCGGGGGTTGGTGCAAAACCCATATAGGCCATATAAGCTCTGGCTGAAATAATTCGCAGCCGAAATTTTCGATTCCACTGATCTCTCAGTACATAACAGGTAGTGCTTATGTACTTAACGATTGTACCGCACGTCATTGTGTGCATTAGTAAATCTGACCAGTATCATTTTGCGTACAAAGGTCATAAACGCTAGTTGTACATTCTGACGTGATTTGTGTAATTTTTTATTTTTAAAGGGAAGTTCGCTGGTCACTCAGGAACTATCCAGCAACCCCACCTTTACTGGAAAGAGTAAGTGTCCTGCGGGTAACCCTCATATGTTCCAGTAAACAGAAGGTTTTTGGTAGGGCCCTGTATCGAGTACGCCAGCACCATGTCGGTGTGATCAGGTCGTATTGGTCGAGGTGGGCGAGTGAGTGGGGTACTCGGTAAACCGCCACCGCCGGCCTATTTTGAATAATTTGGTTTGCTGTAAGGGTTCGCTGAAGACCGTGATATAAAGATCAAAGGAGTAGTAAGCAACACCTGCAGATTATGGGGGCCAGTTGTTCAGGTAGGGGGCGATCAACCTCGGTTCGGGTTGATTCAGAGAACCGACCAGTTGGGTCGGCAAGGTACATCATGTGTGAGAAATACGGAAGTCACACAGAGGTTTTATGTGATGAATGGGAGAGAATGACTGTACGAGACAGGGAGAAATTCCCAAGAATAGGTAGCTTCAGTCCAGAAGTGTTACAAAATTTAAGGAGGAGGATATGTCTCATAAAATCAACAAAGAGACGAATCCAGCATCATGATTACTTACAGTTATGGCAACAGGAAGGTGAGATACAGAGAGGTTTGGCTCTGGCGGCGGGATCTGGGGCAGGCAGGAAACTGATAGCCACAGCCCCGCCTCCACCATACATTGCAGGAGAGAAGTTGATTGCGGAGAAAAACGCACTGGGGCGTAAAACACAAACTCTTAGCAACCTTGTAAATGTTAATGATGTTAACCAAGTAACCCATGCAATTATTGACCCGTGCAAGTTGTACCCTGTTCTGAACTTTCCTCAGGAGTGTGATCAAGAAGACGATTCGGCAACAATTTCAGCACTCTCTCTAGCGGCCACCATATCAGAAACCACAGTAGGAACTGCACCACTCACGAGATTAGTGAAGGCCCCTAGCGGAGGGATAGGTGAGGTCGTGTCAACGGGTAAGTACGGCACCATGCATTATACCGAAACAATTTCACCACAAGCTGTAGAATCTACACAGAATGAGGTTGTTAGAGTTAACCCTGTTAGAGTAATAGCAGTCCCCAATGGGAAAACAGATGCATCAGGAGCCACTCCCATAAGGAACATTGCCATGTACACTCCATTTTCCCGAATGGAATTAAGAACCATAGTGTCCGAATTTCCTGACCCCAGGAAAGACTTAGTTGCTAGCCAAAAATACATCAGGGATCTAGGGAACACTGTAGAACCCAACCACAAAGATTGGCAGATACTGCTAAGAGCTTGTTTACCTTCAAATGTCGACTCAGTTCAATTCTTGGCTGATTGTGGACTAGATAAAGATGTACCGCTTTCAGATGTGTACAACAAAGATAACGTAAAAAGGATAAATTTACAGCTAAAGGAGTATTTCCCAGCCGTTGTTAAATGGAACAAAATATTCTCCATTAGACAAAAAGAGTCCGAAACGGCAACAGAATATTTTCACCGGGCACTATTAGAAATGGCAAAATACACTGGTATAGAAGACATTAAGACCAACCCAAACCACCAAGAAGTAGCAGTATCTGTACTGATGGATGGTTTAAAGGAAACATTAAAGGCTAGGGTTCAGACCACGCAACCATGTTGGCGAGGTCTGTCGGTGTCCACATTGAGAGAGGCTGCTATTGATCACGACAGAAACATCACTAGGCACAGGGAGTCGCAAAGTGATAAGTTGATGTCAGTAAGTATACAGGCGCTGACCACAAGGCAGCCTGCGTATGTACCACCGAATACTGTGGGTAAGTCAAGTGTAATAACATGTTTTTCTTGTAACAAACAGGGACACTATGCACGAGACTGTAGAACAAAGAGTGTACAAAGATCTTTTCAACCCCCTAGACAACGACACGACACACGACATTGGGAGCAGGGTCCACAGAGGCGGAGTTTTGAGCCACATACAGGAGAAACAAAAAGATATCCCCCGAACAGAGACTGGCATGCCTCTGGTAGTTCCCAACTAACTCCCTCACAAGTAGTTGCTGCCAGCGGGATTCAGGGAGGTCAGCATACCCAATAGGGGTGTGGCCATACCTGTAATCTGCAGCCGGTTAAATTGATTGCCAGTCTTGGAAGTGAACCAGAGATTGCAATCGATGTAGCTGGTAAAACTTTAAACTTTCTTGTAGACACAGGGGCGGCCAAGTCAGTGATAAATTCGACAGCGGGCATGAGAACCACTGGTAGGACCATTCCAGCCATGGGAGTAACAGGAGTAGTCCAGCATTACCCTGTCAGCAAACCAGCCGAGATTACAATAGGGCCTTTGCATACCAAGCATTCCTTTTTGCTGGCTGCATCGGCACCAACCAATCTCCTGGGAAGAGACTTACTGTGTAAAATGGGGTGCGTCATTTATTGTACTCCTGAAGGTGTATTCTTGGACATACCAGAGAATCACGCTCAGGAAGTGCGAGACATGTTAGACTCCCCGTCAAAATTAATGTCACATACCACTATGACAAATAGGACTCCCTCACAAGTAGAAGAGATGACCTCTCAAATACCAGAGTCACTTTGGACAAAAGACGGACAGGACACTGGATTAATGGCAAACGTAGCTCCAGTAGTTGTACAAGTAAAAGATGGTAGGATAGCTCCAAAAATCCCACAGTATCCTCTGAAGCCAGAGGTGGAGCTAGGAGTTTACCCAGTAATAGAGCGCTTGCTACAACAGGGCATTCTGGTAAGAACGTCCAGCACTGCCAATAGTCCCATCTTCCCTGTTAAAAAGAGTGGGGGGAGGGGTTATAGGCTAGTGCAGGATCTAAGGGGGATTAACAAAATAGTTGAGAGTCAGTTCCCCGTAGTGCCAAATCCAGCTGTCATCCTAATGCAAATTCCTCCCACTGCCAAATTTTTCACTGTTATTGACCTCTGCTCCGCTTTCTTTTCGGTACCTCTGCACCCTGACAGCCAATATTTGTTTGCATTCACATACAGAGGAGTCCAATACACGTGGACTCGACTACCCCAAGGTTTCATAGATAGTCCAAGTATATTTTCTCAGGCTTTGCATGATTGTTTACAGTCTTTCCAACCAGAGAGTGGATCAGTATTGATACAGTATGTGGATGATTTATTACTGTGTTCAGATTCACTGGAAGCATCCCTGAAGGATACGAAACAGCTCCTGTTTCATCTTTCAGACACAGGACACAAGGTTTCCAAAGACAAGTTGCAATTATGCCAAACTAAGGTAAAATATTTGGGACACTGTCTAACACAAGGACTGAGACACCTGACCGCTGATAGAATCCAAGCAATTAGAGACATGACTCTACCACAAACCCAGCAACAGATCAGGACGTTTTTAGGAATGTGTGGGTATTGCCGTAATTGGATCCCAGGGTTTTCCATATTGGCGTTACCTTTGCAGGAAATGGTCTCCTCAAACAAACCTGATAGGATTTCGCATACCGACGAATCCGAAACAGCATTTGAGAGACTCAAACAGTGCCTAACGCAGGCGCCAGCACTAGGTATGCCAGACTATGGGAAACCCTTTGAACTATACGGAACAGAAAGTGCTGGTTGCGCAGCAGGTGTACTAACCCAAAAACACGGTGATGCCAGCAGGCCAGTTGCATATTACAGCGCTCAGCTAGACACGGTAGCGCGATCCCTCCCCACATGCTTGCGAAGCGTTGCTGCAATAGCATTGCTAGTAACAAAAAGCGAAGATGTCGTGCTAGGCCACAACCTCACAATCCATACACCACATGCAGTGTCAGCCTTATTGAATTCTGCCCAAACCAGACACGTCTCATCAGCGAGGTTTACAAGATGGGAATTGGCGCTAATGGCCCCAGTAAACATCACCATAAGGAGATGCAGTGCATTAAATCCTGCAACATATCTCCCAGGTGTGCCTGGTCATGCACAAAGGGTGGAAGGTGAGAGTGCTGGGGAAGGAGGATTTAATACAAAGGAAGATACACATGATTGTATGGAATATTTGACCCAAAATTTTACCGCAAGGCCTGACATCAGTGACAATCCACTGGAAGATGCAGAACTCACGTTCTACACGGACGGTAGTTGTCACAGACAGTCAGACTCGGGAGACTTGTGTACTGGATACGCAGTCGTAGATGACCAAGACACCATAGAAGCGGAACCGCTAGGCCCACCTCACTCAGCCCAGGTTGCTGAACTGGTCGCCCTAACCAGAGCATGTGAATTGGCTAAAGGTAAGTCAGCCAATATCTACACCGATTCCAGATACGCATTCGGGGTAGTCCATGATTTCGGAGCCCTATGGCGCCTCAGAAATTTCATGACGGCAGCTGGTACACCGATAGCGCATGCAGCTCACATAAAAAGGCTTCTAACAGCGATACAGGAACCCGACAGAGTGGCTGTTATCAAATGTAAAGCACATACATATAGTCAAGACCCAGTATCACTTGGTAACAGCCGAGCAGACGAAGCTGCTAAGTTAGCAGCTGCTACCCCCATACCGACAGACACCACACAACTGATGGTATTCAATACCATCAACACACAGAAGTTGTGTGAAATGCAGAATTTGTGTTCCGCACAGGAAAGAGCAGTCTGGAAGGCAAAGGGATATGGCCAGGAGTCCTCAGGGCTCTGGACGGATGGACATGGTAAACCAGTGGCCCCCAGGACATATCTTCCATGTCTGGCTGAAGCAGCTCACGGGCTGACTCATCTAGGCAAGGAGGGGATGTGCAAATTGGTAAGAGCATACTGGTGCGCCCCAGGATTCTCCTCTCATGCGAGTAAAAGAGCAATGTCATGCCTTACCTGTCTGAGAAAGAATATTGGAAAGGCAATACCTACAGAACCATCCCATATCCCACCTGCCGGCGGCCCTTTTCAGGTAATACAAATTGACTTCATTCAATTACCCCCATGTCGGAATTTGAAATATGTACTTGTTTGTATAGATGTTTTCTCGAATTGGGTCGAAGCATTTCCAGCGGCTACAAATACCGCTATGTTTACAGCTAAGAAAATTGTGCAGGAATTTGTATGTAGATATGGTATCCCTAGAATAATCGAAAGTGATAGGGGTACCCATTTTACAGGTGATGTCTTTCAAGGAATGTGTAAGTTGATGGGAATTGATAGCAAGCTGCACACTCCGTACCGTCCACAGGCGAGTGCGAAGGTCGAAAGAGTGAACAGCACTATTAAAAATAAATTGAGTAAAGTAATGGCAGAGACAGGATTGACGTGGCCAGAAGCTTTACCCATTGTTTTGTATAGCATCAGAACCACTCCCAGGTCCCCTCTTAACCTGTCCCCTTTTGAAATTCTGTTTGGTCGACAACCGCATGTCATGATTAACCCTCAGGATGATTTGAAATGTAACAATGAAGTAACTGTAAAGTACTTAATTAACATGAGTAAACAGTTGAGGAACCAAAATGAAAATCTGAAGTTGGTGATTCCTGATCTACCTGATAGTAATTGTCATGACATTGAACCTGGGGATTATGTAATGATACGAAATTTTCTACGCTCAGGTTGTCTTATTGATAGATGGGAAGGACCATACCAGGTCTTATTGACTAGCACCACAGCATTGAAGGTTGCTGAGAGAGAGACTTGGGTCCATTCATCCCACTGCAAGAAGGTTGCTGATCCAGAGAAGTCCCGTGATAAGGAACAGACGGTAGAGGTTGTATCACTGGAGTGTCTGTTCCAGGAGGACTGAGGCGGCACCTGAGCCTTGAAGACCGAAAGCAGTTGTCGACTCCCCAATCCCATTTATTGTTTTTCTCCACTTCCCATCCCCTCTCCCTTGAAATTTCTTTTTCCCCCTTCTCATACTTCTCCATTTCCTCCTCAAACATGGACTTGCCCCAAGAGACTGTGATCCGGATTTTCCTGTTGACCATGATGTTGACCAGAGCAGTCTGTTCCGGCGAGAGTACCATGGAGGTCGAGAGAGGTTCTGGAATGGGTTCCGATTATGATGATGAAGGCGTAGTTTCCCAAGATCCACCTAACCAGCAAGCAAAGGCGAGTATCAGAAAACGATCCGATAGCATTGATGATAGAAGAAATTGTGATGGATTGTTAGCTGAAGAAAACTGTATCTGTAGGCTCTGTAACAACTTGGTTGAGGATGGGTGCATAAAGAAATGCCAATCCAGTTTTAATATCCATATGGACCGGCATCCATTGAGTGATTATCACTCCTTAGTGGGTAATGTATTAAACAAAACAGATTGTTGGGTATGCTCTCAAGTACCTCAGGGTCATAGCAAATCAGGGCTAGTACCATTTCCTTTAACGTTAGGGGAGGTACTTGAGCTAAGTGGTGGGAGACCGGTGGACCGGAGGTTTAACATCTCCAGCCCTCCTAGTTTGAAGCTCCACCAATACCATGTGGATAGGTCCCTCTTATGTTTTAATATCTCCAATCCCCGTAAGCCGGGAAATTGGGAAGTGTCATGGAGCAACCTGACCATGACCTTCTCGCATAGAGCAGATAGAATGCCGACAGATACAGAGCTTGTACGCCACATAGCCAGTAGAGGAAAATCTTTCAGGTATAGATATACCTTAGGAAATAGGATTACTAGAGTTGGAGAAGTATCACCAGGATACTGTGCACATATCGTACAACCCGATACGTGTATTAAGCAGATGGAAGAATTAGGGTCAGGAGATTTCACCTGGAAGGTATGTAATATGGTAATGTCCTACTCCGTCCCATATGTTCTCCCCGATGATGCTTATTTCATATGCGGGAGAAAGGCGTACAAGTGGCTTGCCCCAAACTCTGAAGGATTGTGTTATATTGGAAAAGTATTGCCTGAAGTGATGACTGTAACACATGACAAAATGAAAGACATACACCGTGGTGCCCAAGCTCCTTATACTCACACTCATTACGAGCACCTCGTTAAAAGACAACTGTCAGAAAGGTTAGAGCATCCGGCCTCTGATCTGATCCATGAATCCACCGGGATTCAGGTTCTGGTGGCGTTAGATTTCACTCGCACCGCTCGAGGAGTGATGAATTATAGATACATTTCCGCACTCGCCAATTTGTTAGATAATATCACTGAAATGTATGATGACACGTTTAGATACACTGGAAGAGAACTCCAAGCTTATAAAACAGAACTGGTACAGCATAGAATGGTTCTTAATTACCTCACAGCAGTGACAGGCGGATATTGTGTTACATTGGCAACACAGTACGGCGTAAAGTGTTGCACGTATATCACAAATAGCACCGAGGATCCGGTAGAGGTCATAGACCAAAAGATGGACGATATTCTCCAATTGAAGTGGGAATTTCGCCGAAAACACAATCTCACTCTTGCTGCTGTAGGTAATGAGCTGACTGGTTGGGTGTCATGGTTGAACCCGCGAAATTGGTTCTCCGGTTTGGGAGACTGGGCTCAAGGAGTCATAATGGATGTTGGAAAGTTTCTCCTATGTATTTTAGGTGTTGTTATATCTATTGGATTGATATTTAGATGCGGGCAGGCTTTAATGAGGTGCAAACAAAGTACAAGAGTGATGAGTTTGAGGAGTGAGGAAACTGTAATTAACCTGGATTTGATTTATGACCCAATGATAGAAACCAGGATGTGATGAAAATGTGATTATACGGTCCGTTTCTTTCACCTGTTTTTCTGCTTTTCTCCAAGATAACAAGACCCCCTTGGACGAGGAAGTTGACGAGACGCTATACAGACAACGGATGGACCAAAGAAAGAGTTTTGACCACTTGAGAAATGGACACTTGATGAACTTTGCCATGGATCCCCAGTTTCCCTAGTATTTTTAAACTCACGCTAGCCCAACATTTTTTGTAAATCTGATGGCACTGACAAAGCTTGTTGCTCATGCCTAAGGAGCAAAACAGCGCAAAGTAGACGACTTTCAACTGAGACCGAACAAAACTTCGACGACAGATGTACATTTACCTGACATAGAATATCATTGCATTTTCCATAAGTGTTCTTCATCTTCATCTCTACAACCCTCAGGTAATAACACACATAGTATAGGGAATACAGGCACAGATATCAGCAATCACATATTCCCCCATTCATGTATCATCAACTAAAATGTGCTCCCCATTTTGTTCAAAAAAAATCCGAAAAGAGCTCGGTAAAGTTTGACAGCCCATCCACAGACCTGTACGACAGGATAAGAAGGAATTCAAATGTATACTTCGCAATACCTCGAAGCTTGATTTACAACACGTACGGCACGATGATACATGACCCCCCCCCCAAACATGGACTCATACACACATGCTTCTGCTATCTCACTAGGTCATACCCTCTTCACACCTACTCCTCTCTCCTCCCCTACCCAACCATGGAAATGAATTAACCCCTGACATATATTTTTCTCCTTTTGAAATGTTTTAGAAGGTGGCAGTTATTATTGACTGCCAAAGGGTGGACTGTCAAAGTCAGAAAAATATCCCTATACATGCTGCCATATTTGCACCTCACGCTGGTCCGCGCTGCGCATGCGTGCGCTTTCCCGTGATAGCGCATACCCGCTGATGCGTGCACCCGCTCGCATCGGTATGCGTATTTACGGTAAAGAGTATGTAGTCGTAGCGTGCGACCCAATCGTTACATATTTCCACAATTAACGTAGTTTATAGATCATGGTCCCTTTGATAGATTCTGAAAGTTTGGTTAATATAGAATGTCCCTAAACGGAGGGATCCCTCTTTGTATTGTAGGAAGGGTCTAACGGGAGTCATACAGTAGTGTTTGGTACCCATCGGAAGAGTATTTAAATAGCAATATTCCGGTGTTGGTTTGGAGCGTATTAATCGCTCGTGCGAATAGTTATGGACATAAGAAGTTTATGTCCATTACTATTATTTACTCTTACTCAGGTATGCGGCGGGAAACCCAGTTTCCCACCCACCTGAGCTGTTTGAAATCGTCACAGCCCACCTGTATGAATTACCCAATGACCTTTTGTTATGATGCGAAGCCGAATTCCTGTGTCCAATGGACGACAAGATTGTAGGGACCATTAGATTGCATTGTGTGTGGGGCATAAATAGGCAGGCCGACCACATCCAGCTCTCACTCTTCAACGGTTCTCTTTGCTGAAAATCGGGTGCTGGATGTCCAGGCGCATGCGATCGTTTCCCCTTATGCGTAAGTTTTTCTCCGTGATCATATTGTCTTACTGTGAGCCATCTCTCTCATCTCATCTCTCTCTCTCTCTCTCTCTCTCTCTCTACTCTTTCTCCCATATTTTTCCTTAAAGTATCTCTAATTGTATTGTATTGTATTTTATAGTGTAGTTATTTGGTTAGGAAGTCTCTGTTATATTGTAGTGTATCATTTGTACTGTGATTCCTTTTTACAAGTATATTAGTTATAATACAGTTAATAGGCTTTGGACCCTAAACCAGTATCTGTGTATTTCCTATAGTGTTGTGTTCACTTGAGCGTCGGTGACGCTCAAGCAGCTTTGTAGTTAGTCAGGTTACACAAGGTTGCACTTACACCCTGTATTCACATTAAGGTATTCTGTGTATCTCATTGTTAAAGGCATAGATATCAAGGTATAGCGTTGTGAGCGTCTGCGCCGCTGGTGATCTCCTCGTGGTCTCGAGCGTCCGCTACGCCATAGCGAATCATTACGTTTGTCTGTAGCCAATAGTTTGTCAGTCTGGTGATCTCTGGGCCGTGAGCGAACGCGACGCTTGAGCGTCTCGCCTACGGCTGAGCGATCGTTACGCAACTTACGTACCCTTACGGTACTTCTTAAGTAAACAGCGTATAGTGTTCTTAGACCTCATAAAGGGTTATATATACGATAAATAGAATCAGCTTTATCATCTCTCTGCACATGTTATATCTGCCCTCCCCCACCCGCAGTGCACATGGTTTTACCCATCTGCTAACAAATTTGCTGTTACGATCAACTCTGAATTAATCCATTATTATAAATGAAGGCAAAAGTAGTTATCAATAAGATTTTTCTATTTAATTTATTATATTAATTAGAACTACAATTCAGAATCACGGCTTTAATATATTTATATTACATTTAGTACAATTTGCTGCTGCCACAATAGTTAATGCATTAAAATATTTATTCACCTGCTGGTGGCCCTCTGTTGTGAGACCTAGACAGCTGCATGTTGGTACCTATTTATCAATGCTTTAAGCACTCTTGGCAGTTCTGGTGCAGGGATAGTAATTATTCTCCTTAGGCCCAGCATGCATTGTGAGCTGTACATCTGACTTATGTACTGTAAGTCAGAAGAGGAGAGGACTGAAACAGAAAAGCAATATGTCCTGTTTATACGCAGCATATGAGCAACAGTAAAAATAAGATTTTACTCACCGGTAAATCTATTTCTCGTAGTCCGTAGTGGATGCTGGGGACTCTGTAAGGACCATGGGGAATAGCGGCTCCGCAGGAGACTGGGCACAGCTAAGAAAGAATTAGGACTACCTGGTGTGCACTGGCTCCTTCCACCATGACCCCCCTCCAGACTTCAGTAAGGATACTGTGCCCGGAAGAGCTGACACAATAAGGAAAGGATTTTGAATCCCGGGTAAGACTCATACCAGCCACACCAATCACACCGTATAACTCGTGATATTATACCCAGTTAACAGTATGAACATAACAGAGCCTCTAAACAGATGGCTCAACCATAACCCTTTTAGTTAACAATAACTATATACAAGTATTGCAGACAGTCCGCACTTGGGACGGGCGCCCAGCATCCACTACGGACTACAAGAAATAGATTTACCGGTGAGTAAAATCTTATTTTCTCTAACGTCCTTGTGGATGCTGGGGACTCCGTAAGGACCATGGGGATTATACCAAAGCTCCCAAACGGGCGGGAGAGTGCGGATGACTCTGCAGCACCGAATGAGAGAACTCAAGGTCCTCCTCAGCCAGGGTATCAATTTTGTAGAATTTTGCAAACGTGTTTGCCCCTGACCAAGTAGCAGCTCGGCAAAGTTGTAAAGCCGAGACCCCTCGGGCAGCCGCCCAAGAAGAGCCCACTTTCCTTGTGGAATGGGCTTTTACAGATTTAGGCTGCGGCAGGCCAGCCACAGAATGCGCAAGCTGAATTGTGCTACAAATCCAGCGAGCAATAGTCTGCTTTGAAGCAGGAGCACCCATCTTGTTTGGTGCATACAGGATAAACAGCGAGTCAGTCTTCCTGACTCCAGCCGTCCTGGAAACTTACATTTTCAAGGCCCTGACTACGTCCAGTAACTTGGAGTCCTCCAAGTCCATAGTAACCGCAGGCACCACGATAGGTTGGTTCAAGTGAAAAGCTGATACCACCTTAGGAAGAAACTGGGGACTAGTCCTCAATTCTGCCCTATCCATATGGAAAATTCAATAGGGGCTTTTGCATGACAAAGCCGCCAATTTTGCCACCCGCCTTGCCGAAGCCAAGGCCAAAAGCATGACCACTTTCCACGTGAGATATTTTAAATTCACGGTTTTGAGTGGCTCAAACCAATGTGACTTTAGGAAACCCAACACCACGTTGAGGTCCCACAGTGCCACTGGAGGCACAAAAGGAGGCTGAATATGCAGCACTCCCTTGACAAATGTCTGAACTTCAGGCAGTGAAGCCAGTTCCATTATGGAAGAAAATCGATAGAGCCGAAATCTGGACTTTAATGGAACCCAATTGTAGGCCCATAGTCACCTTTGACTGTAGGAAGTGCAGAAATCGACCTAGCTGAAATTTCTCCTTTGGGGCCTTCCTGGCCTCACAGTACGCAACATATTTCCGCCATATGCGGTGATAATGGTTAGCGTTCACTTCTTTCCTAGCTTTAAATAGCGTAGGGATAACTTCCTCCAGAATTCCCTTTTCCTTCAGGATCCGGCATTCAACCGCCATGCCGTCAACGCAGCCGCGGTACGTCTTGAAACAGACAGGCCCCCTGCTGCAGCAGGTCCTGTCTGAGCGGCAGAGGCCATAGGTCCTCTGAGATCATTTCTTGGAGTTCTGGTTACCAAGCTCTTCTTGGCCAACCCGGAACAATGAGTATAGTTCTTACTCCTCTCCTTCTTATTATTCTCATTACCCTGGGTAAGAGAGGCAGAGAAGGGAACACATACACCACTGGTACACCCACGGTGTTACCAGAGCGTCCACAGCTATCGCCTGAGGGTCCTTGACCTGGCGCAATATCTTTGTAACTTTTAGTTGAGGCGGGACGCCATCATGTCCACCTGTGGCCTTTCCCAACGGTGTACAATCATTTGGAAGACTTCTGGATGAAGTCCCCACTCTCCCGGGTGGAGGTCGTGTCTTCTGAGAAAGTCTGCTTCTCAGTTGTCCACTCCGGGAATGAACACTGCTGACAGTGCTAACACATGATTTTCCGCCCATCGGAGAATCCTTGTGGCTTCTGCCATCGCCATCCTGCTTCTTGTGCCGCCCTGTCGTGTACATGAGCGACCGCCGTGATGTTGTCTGACTGGATCAGCACCGGCCGGTGTTGAAGCAGGGGTCTAGCCTGACTTAGGGCATTGTAAATGGCCCTTAGTTTCAGAATATTTATGTGTAGGGAAGTCTCCTGACTTTTCCATAGCCTTGGAAGTTTCTTCCCTGTGTGACTGCCCCCCAGCCTCGAAGGCTGGCATCCGTGGTCACCAGGACCCAGTCCTGTATGCCGAATCTGCGGCCCCCTAGAAGTTGAGCACTCTGCAGCCACCACAACAACGACACCCTGGCCATTGGAGACAGGGTTATCCGCCGATGCATCTGAAGATGCGACCCGGACCACATGTCCAACAGATCCCACTGGAAAATCCTTGAATGGGACCTGGCGAATGGAATTTCTTCGTAAGAAGCTACCATCCTTCCCAGGGCTCGCGTGCATTGATGCACCGACACCTGTATACATATTAGGAGGTCTCTGTCTAGAGACGACAACTCCTTGGACTTCTCCTCCGGGAGAAAACCTTTTTATCCTGTTCTGTGTCCAGAACCATACTCAGGAACAGTAGACGCGTCGTAGGAACCAGCTGCGACTTTGGAATATTCAGAATTCCGCCGTGCTGTTGTAGCACTTCCCGAGATAGTGATACTCCGCCGAACAACTGCTCCCTGGACCTCGCCTTTATAAGGAGATCGTCCAAGTACGGGATAATTATTTCGGCCATTACCTTGGTAAATACCTCGGTGCCGGGGACAGACCAACGGCAACGTCTGGAATTGGTAATGACAATCCTGTACCACAATTTTGAGGTACTCCTGGTGAAAAGGGTAAATAGGGACATGCAGGTAAGCATCCTTGATGTCCAGTGATATCCTCCAGGCTTGCAATAATCGCCCTGAGCGATTCCATTTCGAACTTGAACCTTCGTATATAAGTGTTCAAGGCTTTCAATTTTAGAATGGGTCTCACTGAACCGTCTGGTTTCGGTACCACAACATTTTGGAATAGTAACCCCGGCCTTGTTGAAGGAGGGGTACCTAGATTTCACCTGCTGGAAGTGCAGCTTGTGAATTGCCGCCAGTACTACCTTTCTCCGAGGGCAGCAGGCAAGGCTGAGGTGAGGTAACGGCGAGGGGGAGTCGCCTCGAACTCCAGCCTGTATCCCTGTGATACTATTTGCAGAACCTAGGGATCCACCTGTGGGCAAACCCACTGGTCCCTGAAGTTCCCGAGACGCGCCCCTACCGCACCTGTCTCAATGTGCCTTTTATAGGCAGCATCACCTGTCCACTGCCGGGTTTCTAATACCCTCCTGGCAGAATGGACATTGCATTAATTCTGGATGCCAGCCAGCAAATATCCCTCTGTGCATCCTTTATATATAAGACAACGTCTTTAATATGCTCTATGTTAGCAAACTATTTTCCCTGTCTTAGAGTATTAATATTATCTGACAGGGTATCAGACCACGCTGTAGCAGCACTATTTATGCTGAGGCAATTGCAGGTCTCAGTATATAACCTGAGTGTGTATATACAGACTTCAGGATAGTCTCCTGCTTTTTATCAGCAGGCTCCTTCAAGGTGGCCGTACCCTAAGACGGCAGTGCCACCTTTTTTGACAAACGTGTGAGCGCCTAATCCATCCTAAGGGATATCTCCCAACGTGACCTATCCTCTGGCGGGAAAGGGTACGCCATCAGTAACTTTTTAGAAATTACCAGTTTCTTATTGGGGGAACCCACACTACTTTACACACTTCATTCATTCATCTGATGGGGGAACAAAACACTGGCTGCTTTTTCTCCCCAAAAATAAAACCCCTTTTATGTGGTACTTGGGTTCATGTCACAAATGCGTAACACATTTTTTATTGCCGAGATCATGTAACGGATGTTCCTAGTGGATTGTGTATATGTCTCAATCTCGTCGACACTGGAGTCAGACTCCGTGTCGACATCTGTGTCTGCCATCTGAGGTAACGGGCGCTTTTTTGAGCCCCTGATGGCCTTTGAGACGCCTGGGCAGGCGCGGGCTGAGAAGCCGGCTGTCCCACAGCTGTTTTACGTCATCCAGCCTTGTAAGGAGTTGATATTGTCATTTAATACCTTCCACCTATCCATCCACTCTGGTGTCGGCCCCACAGGGGACGACATCCCATTTATCGGCCTCTGCTCCACCTCCACGTAACCTTCCTCATCCCACATGTCGACACAGCCGTACCGACACACAGCACACACACAGGGAATGCTCTGACTGAGGACAGGACCCCACAAAGTCCTTTGGGGAGACAGAGAGAGAGTATGCCAGCACACACCAGAGCGCTATATAATGCAGGGAATAACACTATAACTGAGTGATTTTTCCCCCAATAGCTGCTTGTATAAACAATATTGCACCTAAATTTAGTGCCCCCCCTCTCATTTTAACCCTTTGAGCCTGAAAACTACAGGGGAGAGCCTGGGGAGCTGTCTTCCAGCTACACTGTGAAGAGAAAATGGCGCCAGTGTGTTGAGGGAGATATCTCCGCCCCTTTTTCGCGGACTTTTCTCCCGCTTTTTCATGGATTCTGGCAGGGGTATTTATCACATATGTAGCCTCTGGGGCTATATATTGTGATATATTTGCCAGCCAAGGTGTATTTATTGCTTCTCAGGGCGCCCCCCCCCCAGCGCCCTGCACCCTCAGTGACCGGAGTGTGAAGTGTGTATGAGGAGCAATGGCGCACAGCTGCAGTGCTGTGCGCTACCTTGGTGAAGACTGATGTCTTCTGCCGCCGATTTTCCGGATTTCTTCTTGCTTCTGGCTCTGTAAGGGGGCCGGCGGCGCGGCTCCGGGACCGAACACCAATGGCCGGTTCCATGCGGTCGATCCCTCTGGAGCTAATGGTGTCCAGTAGCCTAAGAAGCCCAAGCTACCACCAGTTAGGTAGGTTCGCTTCTTCTCCCCTTAGTCCCTCGCTGCAGTGAGTCTGTTGCCAGCAGATCTCACTGTAAAATAAAAAACCTAACATATACTTTCTTTCTAGGAGCTCAGGAGAGCCCCTAGTGTGCATCCAGCTCGGCCGGGCACAGGATTCTAACTGGAGTCTGGAGGGGGGTCATGGTGGGAGGAGCCAGTGCACACCAGGTAGTCCTAATTCTTTCTTAGCTGTGCCCAGTCTCCTGCGGAGCCGCTATTCCCCATGGTCCTTACGGAGTCCCCAGCATCCACTAGGACGTTAGAGAAATATATTAGTACTGCATCTCTCTTGCATGGAAGAGGTATGTCCAAAAATATTTACACAGTGAGAATTATTCAACACTACAACATGATTAGTCACACATGAGGAGGATATTATTTAAGGGCACATTCACACATCCATAGACCGCAAGTAGAATCTATTACTTCTGTGCTTAATTGAATCTGCCCCTTAGAGTTGATAATAGTGTATTCAATCCAAATGCAATAACCTTCCAGTAACAGAAGTGAAACTAATAGTCTTTACTAAACGAACTGTTTAATAGTAAATAGTGGTTTACAAACCCCCCAAAGAATTGTGTAGCTTTGAGGCATACAGGTAGAGATCATTTAGTAACATAGATAGGATCCATTTCATTGCTAGGACCCATTTCATATCTAGCCACCATAAATGGCTCAAAACGGTCTATAATCTCTGCTTTTATTCTACTGAAAAAGGTAATGGTACTGTGCAAAAAGGGACCAGTCCTCACCTAAAGTTGATACAAGATTTGTAGTAGCTTCTATACTCTGGACAAATAATCAGATGCTTATTTTATTGATATCTGAAAATATTTCACTAATTTCTTCCTTTTCTAGAACTAGCTATAGGAATTAAAAATTATAATAAAAGAAATATAAAAGAAAAAAAAATTGCTGCCGGCGCTGCATACTGTTTAATACGGTCACAACCCAGGTTTGTTACCCCTGCTGCTGGGTCACTTTCCGCTCTTGGCATAGTACATACGTCCACTATCATCCCCAGGGGATGCAGGCTTCATTGCTTCTGGCCTTCTAGGCCGCAGTCCACAGCCATCCAAACCCAGAGTACTGCTGTCCCTATCACCTGACCATGATCCAGCCAATCACACGCCAGTCTGAGCCATCCGGTACCACCTGATGCTGCTCAGCCAATCCTGGCTGATCCTGGGGTATATATTATAGCCTCTGACTCCCAGTCATCACCAGTACAATGTCTAGCTCAGTCCTTACTGAGGCATTTATATGGTATCCTGCTGGTGCAGTTTTGTTCCTGCATGCTGCAGATTCCTGCTCCATACCTGTGTAAACCCCGTCTCTGGCTGCACAAGTAATTCTAAAGAGGGACCTTGTAAACCCGCATCTGAAAAGTGGGCATGGTCTCCAGTGGAGTGGGAACAGCTTCGAGTTGAGTGGGTGTGGCCTTGCTGCACAACCCCCATGAGCGTCATTTTGGATGTGTGCCCAGTGCTCACCGAGCAGCTGGGCCGTCCCCCTGCACTGTAAGATGCCGTGATCACTAACTGCTTTGCAGAGAAGTTCAGCGGTGATCACAGGCTCTCCCAACCTGCCCTCCCTTTCACAGGACACTGTGGCCCGTGGGTGGGACAGCGGGACATTGTCCAAAGAGCGGGACTGTCCACCCGCTGGAATCAGGACAGTTGGGAAGTATGATCTGAGTGCTTCCAGATACTTATATCGACTTTTTCCTGACAATGACAAACACAAGCGTGACAAATATGACCAGAGAAAAACTGTTGTAGACACCTGAATGTAAATGCAGAAAGATCAGCAGAGTAGACAAATGACAGGAAATTAAGATCTATTGTCACGATCCTTTCTTAGGAGGGTATCCAATTAGCTGCAGTAATTTACTATGGCTAATTGGTTCACTGGGGGCTATCCAATTAACCCCCGAAGCCTAAACTTATCCTTTATCCCCGATGCCAGCACTTATCGGGGATTATGCTTCACGTGCCTCAGGCTCACAAAGAATAATCCGCGATCAGTGCCCCCTAGATACGCAATAAGTGCTACGAAAATAAAAAGGTCCGCAGCTTTTCGCGGGACCTATGTATTTTTGCTCAAAAAAACAGGTATTTTTCGCGGTACCAAATTAGATAGGGGGGTTCTTGTACCCTCAGAATTTTGATCATCAGAGGTCCACAGGCATCAGTACTAGGGAACCCAGGCAGATGGCCACGAGCTGCTAGTCATGCACAGCGAAACCCAAACACTTTTGTGGGGTCCCCGGAGAAGCCCACCGGTGAGTTAGACTCTGTGCCTCGGTATTCAACACCCGTCTGTGACCTCGGCCTCCTGCATTGGTTACTAGTCTGCAAGCATCAAGCTCCAGTTCTCCTATTTCCTGCACATGCATAAGAACTACTAGAAGCTTCTGAGATTCCACTTATTCACCACTGGCCCACTGAGATCACAGCCGGGAACACAAAGCCTCACAGATCTGACAGCTAGCTTGTGACTGACATTGTTTTTAGCTCTTTTGTACCCCTTACCCCCCGATTCCTAGTTATGTGTGAAGTTGATGCATTTAAAATGTATGCAACTTGAACGTGTACACTGTGTAATTCATATAGACAATGCCTTGTTTGCCCCATACTCCCCTATTGCCCTCCTGCAGGGCAAATCTTCTGATATTCCCCCTGCTATCCTTAACCACATCATATTTATATATATATATAAAAAAATGTAATAGGTCCCACCTCACCAGATGTTCCTCTATGGGGCAATCCATAATTCTCTAATGCTATTTACTCTAGCAAGATAAGGGCCTTCAACTCAACTCTAAAGTGTTCAACCCTGGTGGTATTATGTATCAGTTCTCTGACCTACAACACAAATTTCAGCTTCCAAATACTAATTTATATATGCAAATTTGCCATTTTAGTGACTCTTTACCCCAGATAGCTCATAATTTGACACACTAACACATTTTGTTTAAATGTACCACCACTAACCCCTACACTGGTCGCATCATGGCAAACAGATATCATCACTATGACCTCTCCTGCAGATCTTCTCAAGCACTATGACTCAACCATGAAAATTCAGCCTGCATAAGCATGGTATCCACAGAAACGGGAATGCCCCACATGCCGTTACTCTCATGCCATGTTATTGCGTTGTTTCTCGGAGTGCAGTAAGATTAAGAGATTCTGGAATAAGGTATTGTCATTTGTGAATGGTTTACTCTTACTCACTCTTATACCAGAACCTTTGGCCTGCATTTCTTCTAATTCTGCCAATTGGATTACCACTGCTATGGCTCTAATATCACTGCCCTTTACTGGTGAACTATTCATTCTGGCTATCTTTGATACTCAGAGCCAATATCAGTCAATCCAGAGCACTTGAACACAGTAAGGATCAAAGGCACAACAGCAGAAAGTAGCATAAGATCTTTACTTAAAGTCAGAAGATACAATCAGCACACAGTATAAAACCAGCGGTTTTATAAATGCATGTGATCACAAGTATCCCAGTAACAATAACAATACTGAAGCTGATCGCTAATAACCATAAACTGGATCCGGTCAGCATACAGGCGTTTCAAATGCTGGCAGTTGGATTTTCGATGCCGGAATCCCGACACTGATCAGAACAGCGACGCCAGGATTGTGACATTAGTCACAATGCCGGCGTCGGAAGCCCAACTGTCGGCCGGGGGTGGATAAGGTTTAGTTAGTATAGGGTCAGACACTAAGCGGGGAGGGTTAGGCTGTGGGGAGGCAGTGTTAGGTCTAGGCACCACAGGGGAGGGTTAGGGATAGGCTGTGGGGGTTGGGAGGTGGAAGGGGTTAGGGTTAAATTACTCACATAACAGGTATCAGGATTCCATCCATCGGGATGCTGCTGTCTGGGATCTGACTGCCGGCATCCCAAGCACCAGGATCTCAATGCCATACCCCCACAGACCGGCTGAAAGCCTTAAGAACATCACTGTTAATGGATGTTTCTAACAGCTAGGTAGTGTGGATGGTGTCAGGGGCATTTTTACAGAGATGGGGGCCTATGTGCAGACTCTAGGTGGGCTCCCTCCTCTCCACAGCACAATAGTGTCTGGAATTCTGCCAGAGTCTACTGTGCACACACGTCTTCGGAAACATGACGTCCGCCATGTTCCGGAGACTAATCTCTACTGCGCATTTGCAGTGGCCGACAAGGGACTCTGAAAAGGTAAGAAATAAAACATGGGGGCAATGTGTGCGGTGTTGGGGCCCTCTGGACCCAGGGGCCCATGTGCACCACACACATTGCACTCATTATAGAAACGCCAATGGATGGTGTCATTGCTGCCATTGCTTTGTGGAATTTGTATATTCTCCCCATGTGGGTACTCCGGTTTCCTCCCACAGTCCAGAAATATACTGGTAGGTTAATTAGCTCCCAACAAAAATGAACCCTAGTGTGTAGGTGTGCGCGTGTACATGGGCTGACCGGATGGGCTACGTGCCTCTCATATGCCAATAAATTGCATGTTTCTATGTTTTACACTTCCAAATGCAGGTGGGCCAATAAATACTGTCTATTCTTATAATGTACCAAAGATTACTCCATGGAGTTTCCTACCACAAAAAAAGACTTCGCTGAACTCAACACTACTACTAGCAGAAATTATATCTAAACTTGATGGATTCACTTTTTTCTACCTCACTATTTGCAGATCACATAGGTATATGTAAATAAATGAAAATATACAAATAGATAATTTATCATGATTCAGTTTGTTGATAAAATCAAAACTTGAAATTATAATAAATGTTCCCTAAATATTTTTGCAGTTGAATCTAGTTGTTTAGAAAATCTACCTTTGGAAGTGAACCTGGCTGTAAAATTGCAACCCCTCAATGTACAGCAATACGTACTATTGTATAAAGGTAATTTATAATTAAAAGATAATAATTATGCAAAAGTACTGTATAAATGTCACTTTCAAGTTCAACGTCCTTTGCAATTTAAAAAAAAAAAAGATAATTTTAATTAAGTATTACTAACGCCCTGAATTAATTAGGGAATATGACAACCTTCTTTAAATGATGTGTGTGAGTGAACAGAACTGGTTGTAGACATTGTGATGGCCAGGGCGAAAGTTTCAGCAGAGTAGACAAATGTCCGGAAATGAAGAGCTATTGTCACGCTCATGACTTAAGGTGTGTACACACGGTGCGATATGCACTTAACTTTTCTTACGATTTTTGACTATATAGTCAAAATCGTAAGGAAAGTTAGTGCATATTGCACTATGTATACACAGCTTGCGATGCCGATGCGCGGTCCCGCGGGATCGGCATCGCAAGCAAAAATAGACTGTGCAGGCAAGTCAGTTTTGACAATCTCGTGTAAAAGAAAGTCAAAATTGTCGCTTAGCTAAAATTGGTATCGCAAGCACAGTCATCTCTGCTTGCGATACAGACTACAGTCCATGTTGCATAGTGAGAATGGGGCATAGCCCGAATCTCACCATGTGTATGGACCTTTAGGGGGGTATCCAATTAGCTGCAGTAATTTACAATGGCTAATTGGTTCGCCTGGGGCTATCCAATTAGCCCCGATAAGCCTGAGCTTATCCCTTATCGGGGATTATGCTTCAATATAAGGAGGCTGCAGCCGGGACTCTGACATTTTACTCCAGTCCAGGCACACTGCTGTACTGTATGCTGCGATGTCCATTCACAAGTGGCTGTGCGGTGTCCATCTCAGTGGTGCTGAACTAACTCTTCAGGCCCTACCCACTGCATTCACATAAGCAGTGGTTAAAAAAAAAAAAGTAAAAAAATAAAGTAAAAAAAAAAATTACTGCACCCCAGTATGCTCTGTACCCCAGTATTCTCTGTACCCCAGTGCATGTGTGTAAAAGCAGTCTGACACCACACAGTGTGAGCCAAGCTGCCAATTAAAAAAAAGAAAAAATATATATTGTTGTATAATTTTGACATCTGGTTGGGTCTAAAAGAATTGCCTAAATGGTTACCATCCATAGAATGGTGGAGAATTATTTTCATGGCACCATACATATAGGCATGTCACAAAGGGCCTAATTCAGCAGGAGTTGTAGTTGTGCAACTATTCAAGCACGCCCACACAGTGGCGGGTACACTAGCCGCGCCATCGCTCAGGTGATGCGTAAGATGATAGTGGCTACATCTGTACCTCAGATTTTTACACAAGTCTTAAAAGGTATGAATTAAATGATATGTTTCTATGTAAACATTTGACCGCAGGTAAGAACTACTTGGCCCACGTAGTCTGCCCTAAACGCATGTACATACACACACTAACACCAGGAGCCAGTTAACCTACCAGTATATTTTTGGATTGTGGTAGGAAACTGGAGTTTGCAAGCATGGGGAGAATATACAAACACAGTTAGGGCCATGGTGAAAACAAACCCATGACTTCAGGCAGTAATGCGAACCAATACACCATCTGTACTGCCAATCCATGCTGCTGTTTTTTCGTAGGGCTTTGTCATCCCCATCATGTGCAAAAGCTGGGGCTGTGTGATGCTGAATGGTGGTGTGTGTGGTTCCATAGACCAATATAATGCCACAAGCACAGTAAGTCTAGATATCAATTGATGTATAGCGAGATGGCTTGTTAGGTGCCATTTTAAAATGGCAAGCAAGCTGCACTCTCATGGGTAAACAGGAGGGTAGCTTTACAAAGGGGTTAAGGAAAAGCCATAAAAAGTTTAAATTAAAAAAATTATAATGGTTTATAACAAAGTGAACATTTAAAAAAAAAAATCGGCTGCAAAAGCTACCCCTTCAATATGTCAAAGCATAACTAATTTAGAACAATACTGGCCACAGTAGTGTCATGGAAAGCCCTTTGCTTTAGACCTATATTAACTTTAAGATACAGGGCCAGATGCATCATTGCTTGGAAAGTGATAAAATGGAGACTGAAAAACTACCAGCCAATCACCTCCTAACTGACATGTCACAGGCTGTGTTTGAAAAATGTCAGTTAGGAGCTGATTGACTGGTACTTTTTCACTCTCCATTTTATCACTTTCCAAGTGATGATGCATCTAGCCCAATGTCTTGAAACTGCTCAAACTTCAAGTTGTAATATCATTGTATACTCTGGGCAGATCAAACACAAATAAAATAGATCCTAAAATGTCACAAATGACATCACATCCACTACATTTCATGTCGTTATTAACACACAATTCATTCCATTGGTTTTAGAAACACCATTATATAAACAAGTTCCCAGCTCCCAGACACACCTAAAACATACTGATAACACTGGGCCTCATTGTAAACACGGACATACTGTGAGCCACTGTGATGATACCCAGAGCAGTGTGTGCGGTCCTATATGGAGCCTGGGCCAGTACAGTGGCAGGATTCTCCTTGCTACAGGGCAGCACAGCGGGACAGTATTGGGGGGGGAAAGGGGGGGTGCAGGAGTGTATAGAGGGCAGCACAGGGGAACATGAAGTAGTTGCTGCTAGGGCCGCTGCAGTTTCCTGCTCCCACCTGCAGGCCAGGGGAAGCTCTGGAAAACTTCCCTGAAAATCTTTCCTGAGAGGCAGAGATTGATCCAGGCCGCAGTGGCCGGGATAAGGATGACAGGTTTGGGAGGAACGGTAGCAGTGCAGCCAAGGATGCAGTCTATCCCACCTCCAACCTCCCCAAGCAATAGCTCATACTCTATAATCTCCGGGGCTCCTAGTCCTGGCAGTGCTTGGCATTCTCCACTCTGCTGACACCTGGCATCACTGCAAGCAGCAACAGCAGCCGGAGGTCCTCTCATCCACCTGCGACTGTGGTAGCAGACTGGGGATGGGAGACAGACGTTGGGAATAGCCACTGACAGGAGAAAGCAGAAGACAGGGACAGGAGGAGCAGGCGTGCCACTGTGTTGCATATCTTCGCTCACGGTAGGCGTCTAGTTATTCACTAACTGAAACTGGCATTGAATCACCATGACAGGAGCCCTCAGAAGGTAGGCAGAGGATGAGAGAATTATATAGGGGGGCTAGGTCCACATGTCTGCACTGTACGTGTCTCTGGCAATAGTCGCACATGGCCCATGCTGCAGCACTGCAGATATCAGCAGGCGGCCCAAGATGCTAAAAATGGGAGGCGTAAGTCACACTTCTCCCGGCCGAGCCTGCCTCTGCTTAAGTCCCTCCATTAATCTATACATCTAAGTGCGCAGTGGCTGATTCAGAGGGGGGCACCAAAGCATGTGGCCCATCACTGAGAATATTATTTTAAATCATTATCTAAACAACACGAGTGGGGTGGCAAACTAGCAGTGGTGCAGCTGGTGAATTGCACTGAAGCCTGCCACACTGAAGGGGCACTGCAGAATTGTACAATGAGTCATACTGACTCATCATACTGTACCACAGTACCTAAAGGTGGCCATACATTAAGCCAAGGTATTGCATGCGATACCTCAGCAACTCACCACCGGCGGCTATATCGCATACGATATGCGGTCATTTTGCATATGATGTTTTGCATGCAATCCCATTCACTGCTCCAGGATACAATGTATTCTTGGTGCAGCAGTGACAGTGGGCCTAATTCAGAGTTGATCCCAGCAGCAAATTTGTTTGTAGATGGGCAAAACCATGTGCACTGCAGGGGGGCATATATAAAATGTGCAGAGAGAGTTAGATTTGGGTGGGGTGTGTTCAAGCTGAAATCTAAATTGCAGTGTAAAAATAAAGCAGCTATTATTTACCCTGCACAGAAGCAAAAAAATAACCCACCTAAATCTAACGCTCTCTGCTCATGTTATATCTGCCACACCTGCAGTGCACATGGTTTTGCCCAACTGCTAACAAATTTGCTGCTGCAATCAACTCTGAATTACCCCCAATGTCTGGATCCGATGGACCGCACGATTTGACACTTTTCACACAATTTATTGGCCCGATGGGTCGAACTGTGTAGAAAAGGCCCAAATGTACTAGTGTATGGGGGCC
Organism: Pseudophryne corroboree; assembly: GCF_028390025.1. NCBI lineage: Eukaryota > Metazoa > Chordata > Amphibia > Anura > Myobatrachidae > Pseudophryne > Pseudophryne corroboree. The sequence continues at coordinate 667,196,092 of NC_086449.1, read as the reverse complement.
TTTAGAGCAGCTGACAGGCTAAGTTGGCAGCTGCTGTTTAACTGAGTGCAGTCTGGTCAGAAAGGGTTGGAAAGGGTTGGAGGGCCATGACCTCCTCTAATCTCTCTCAAACCTACTGTTGGTGTACGCTGGCCAGAAAGGGGAAAATACATTAAGGAAACACATGTTATCCACAAGGTTGTAAAGTGTCACAGTGCACAGCCTTGTTTAAACATAGCAAATAAAGTGCAGTAGTTAATTCTATTCTGTTTTCTGCACCAGATAGTAGTCCACCTTTTTCTTGATACGAGCAACACCAACTGCCATCCCAAATTCTGCCAAACATCGTCGACCAGGAGTCACTGGCAGTTGGTCTAGCTCCCCTGTTTGTATTGCAACTGCCACTGGTTGTATCAATAATTATTAAGCGTATGGCTAGCTTTAGTTCTGTGCATGCAAATTGGGGGTAATTACTGTACACATGCATTCAGTTCCTACCTCTAACAGTTTTTCTATCACATGTACCCCACTGCCTCTTTGCCCATAAACTTTTTACCACACATGCCTCTGTGCCTACACTATCATTTCTCTCACATGTCCCCTGCTGCCCACCAGCTCTTCAATCAAAACAACTTTTCCTTCATATGCCCCCTGCTTCCCAAGTTTGTTCTTCTTCTTAACTGAATCTACTCTATTACTGTCTGCTACATATATACAGTATATACAGTTATATAGCCAAGTGCATTGTGCATCATGTCACATAACATACAGAGTGAGAGTGACAGCAAGTACTCTCCCTGCTACTGTGTCAGTTTGGCCTTCGTGCCTTCAGCTGTCCGTTTGTTGTAGTGCTGGCTAAGTACTGCCCTCTCCTAGATTCTAGCCCTGTAAGCATCTACCTCATCTCTGTTTTACATTAGATAAGAGATTAGCGGGTTCGGTTCCTCGAGATCCGAACCACCCCGAACTTCACGTGGTTTACACGGGTCCGAGCCAGCCTCGGATCTTCCCGCCTTGCTCGGTTAACACGAACGCACCCGAACGTCATCATTCCGCTGTCGTATTCTCGCGAGATTCATATTGCATATAAAGAGCCGCACGTCGCCGCCATTTTCACTCGTGCATTGGAGATGATAGTGAGAGGACGTGGCTACGTTCTCTAAGTTTCTGTGTTCAGTGTGCTGCAAATATCTGTGCTCAGTGTGCTGAAAATATCTGTGCTCAGTGTGCTGCAAATATCTACGTTCTCTGCCTGAAAACGCTCCATATCTGTGCTGCATTGTAGTTGTGCGCAGTATATAGTAGGAGGACAGTGCAGAATTTTGCTGACCACCAGTATATATATATATATATATATAGCAGTACGGTACAGTAGTCCATTGCTCTAACTCTGTGTCGTCAAGTATACTATCCATATCTGTGCTGCATTGTAGTTGTGCGCAGTATATAGTAGGACGACAGTGCAGAATTTTGCTGACCACCAGTATATATATATATATATATAGCAGTATATATACAGTAGTCCATTGCATATATATGCATATATATAGCAGTATACATACAGTAGTCCATTGCTCTACCTCTGTGTCGTCAAGTATACTATCCATATCTGTGCTGCATTGTAGTTGTGCGCAGTATATAGTAGGAGGACAGTGCAGAATTTTGCTGACCACCAGTATATATATATATATATATATATATATATATACATATATAGCAGTACGGTACAGTAGGCCATTGCTATTGATATATATTGCTGGCATATAATTCCACACATTAAAAGATGGAGAACAAAAATGTGGAGGGTAAAATAGGGAGAGATCAAGATCCACTTCCACCTCGTGCTGAAGCTGCTGCCACTAGTCATGGCCGAGACGATGAAATGCCATCAACGTCGTCTGCCAAGGCCGATGCCCAATGTCATAGTAGAGAGCATGTAAAATCCAAAAAAATAAATTTCAGTAAAATGACCCAAAAATCTAAATTAAAAACGTGAGGAGAAGCGTAAACTTGCCAATATGCCATTTACGACACGGATGGCAAGGAACGGCTGAGGCCCTGGCCTATGTTCATGGCTAGTGGTTCAGCTTCACATGAGGATGGAAGCACTCATCCTCCCGCTAGAAAAATGAAAAGACTTAAGCTGGCAAAAGTACAGCAAAGAACTGTGCATTCTTCTAAATCACAAATCCCCAAGGAGAGTCCAATTGTGTCAGTTGCGATGCCTGACCTTCCCAACACTGGACGGGGAGAGGTGGCGCCTTCCACCATTTGCACGCCCCCTGCAAGTGCTGGAAGGAGCACCCGCAGTCCAGTTCCTGATAGTCAAATTGAAGATGTCACTGTTGAAGTACACCAGGATGAGGATATGGGTGTTGCTGGCGCTGAGGAGGAAATTGACAAGGAGGATTCTGATGGTGAGGTGGTTTGTTTAAGTCAGGAACCCGGGGAGACACCTGTTGTCCGTGGGACGAATATGGCCATTGACATGCCTGGTCAAATTACAAAAAAAATCACCTCTTCGGTGTGGAATTATTTTAACAGAAATGCGGACAACAGGTGTCAAGCCATGTGTTGCCTTTGTCAAGCTGTAATAAGTAGGGGTAAGGACGTTAACCACCTAGGAACATCCTCCCTTATACGTCACCTGGAGCGCATTCATCAGAAGTCATTGACAAGTTCAAAAACTTTGGGTGACAGCGGAAGCAGTCCACTGACAACTAAATCCCTTCCTCTTCTAACCAAGCTCCTGCAAACCACACCACCAACTCCTTCAGTGTCAATTTCCTCCTTAGACAGGAAAGCCAATAGTCCTGCAGGCCATGTCACTGGCAAGTCTGACGAGTCCTCTCCTGCCTGGGATTCCTCCGATGCATCCTTGAGTGTAACGCCTACTGCTGCTGGCGCTGCTGTTGTTGCTGCTGGGAGTCGATCGCCATCCCAGACGGGAAGTCGGAAGACCACTTGTATTACTTCCAGTAAGCAATTGACTGTCCAACAGTCCTTTGCGAGGAAGATGAAATATCACAGCAGTCATCCTGCTGCAAAGCGGATAACTCAGGTCTTGGCAGCTGCGGTGGTGTTAAACGTGTGTCCAGTATCCACCGTTAATTCACAGGGAATTAGAGAATTGCTTGAGGTACTGTGTCCCTGGTACCAAATACCATCTAGGTTCCATTTCTCTAGGCAGGCGATACCGAGAATGTACACAGACGTCAGAAAAAGTCACCAGTGTCCTAAAACATGCAGTTGTACCCAATGTCCACTTAACCACGGACATATGGACAAGTGGAGCAGGGCAGACTCAGGACTATATGACTGTGACAGCCCACTGGGTAGATGTATTGCCTCCTGCAGCAAAAACAGCAGCGGCGGCACCAGTAACAGCATCTCGCAAACGCCAACTCGTTCCTAGGCAGGCTACGCTTTGTATCACCGCTTTCCATAAGAGGCACACAGCTGACAACCTCTTACGGAAACTGAGGAATATCATCGCAGAATGGCTTACCCCAATTGGACTCTCCTGGGGATTTGTGACATCGGACAATGCCACCAATATTGTGCGTGCATTACATGTGGGCAAATTCCAGCACGTCCCATGTTTTGCACATACATTGAATTTGGTGGTGCGAGAATTTTTTTAAAAACGACAGGGGTGTGCAAGAGATGCTGTCGGTGGCCCAAAGAATTGCGGGACACTTTCGGCATTCAGCCACCGCGTGCCGAAGACTGGAGCACCAGCAAACACTCCTGAACCTAGAGGTGGTAACGAGGTGGAATTCAACCCTCTATATGCTTCAGAGGATGGAGGAGCAGCAAAAGGCCATTCAAGCCTATACATCTACCTACGATATAGGCAAAGCAGGGGGAATGCACCTGACTCAAGCGCAGTGGAGAATGATTTCAACGTTGTGCAAGGTTCTGCAACCCTTTGAACTTGCCACACGTGAAGTCAGTTCAGACCATGCCAGCCTGAGTCAGGTCATTCCCCTCATCAGGCTTTTGCAGAAGAAGCTGGAGAGATTGAAGGAGGAGCTAAAAACGGAGCGATTCCGCTAGGCATGTGGAACTTGTGGATGGAGCCCTTAAGTCGCTTAACCAGGATTCACGGGTGGTCAATCTGTTGAAATCAGAGCACTACATTTTGGCCACCGTGCTCGATCCTAGGTTTAAAGCCTACGTTGTATCTCTCTTTCCGGCAGACACAAGTCTGCAGATGTTCAAAGACCTGATGGTGAGACACTTGTCAAGTCAAGCGGAACGTGACCCGCCAACAGCTCCTCCTTCACATTCTCCTGCAACTGGGGCTGCGAGGAAAAGGCTAAGAATTCCGAGCACACCCGCTGGCGGTGATGCAGGACAGTCTGGAGCGAGTGCTGACATCTGGTCCGGACTGAAGGACCTGCCAACGATTACTGACATGTCGTCTACTGTCACTGCATATGATTCTGTCACCATTGAAAGAATGGTGGAGGATTATATGAGTGACCGCATCCAAGTAGGCACGTCAGACAGTCCGTACGTATACTGGCAGGAAAGAGAGGCAATTTGGAAGCCCTTGCACAAACTGGCTTTATTATACCTAAGTTTCCCCCCCCCCCCCCCTCCAGTGTGTACTCCGAAAGAGTGTTTAGTGCAGCTGCTCACCTTGTCAGCAATCGGCGTATGAGGTTACTTCCAGAATATGTGGAGAAGATGATGTTCATCAAAATGAATTATAATCAATTCCTCCGTGGAGACATTCACCAGCAGCAATTGCCTCCAGAAAGTACACAGGGACCTGAGATGGTGGATTCTAGTGGGGACGAATTAATAATCTGTGAGGAGGGGGATGTACACAGTGAAAGGGGTGAGGAATCGGAGGATGATGATGAGGTGGACATCTTGCCTCTGTAGAGCCAGTTTGTGCAAGGAGAGATTGATTGCTTCATTTTTTGGTGGGGGCCCAAACCAACCAGTCATTTCAGTCACAGTCGTGTGGCAGAGCCTGTCGCTGAAATGATGGGTTTGTTAAAGTGTGCATGTCCTGTTTATACAACATAAGGGTGGGTGGGAGGGCCCAAGGACAATTCCATCTTGCACCTCTTTTTTATTTTTTATTTATCTTTGCATCATGTGATGTTTGGGGCTAATTTTTTAAAGTGCCATCCTGTCTGACACTGCAGTGACACTCCTAGATGGGCCAGGTGTTTGTGCCGGCCACTTGGGTCGCTTAGCTTAGTCATCCAGCGACCTTGGTGCAAATTTTAGGACTAAAAATAATATTGTGAGGTGTGAGGTGTTCAGAATAGACAGGAAATGAGTGGAAATTGTGGTTATTGAGGTTAATAATACTATGGGTTCAAAATTACCCCCAAATTCTATGATTTAAGCTGTTTTTGAGGGTTTTTTGTAAAAAAAAAAACACCCAAATCCAAAACACACCCGAATCCGACAAAAATTTTTTAGGGAGGTTTTGCTAAAACGCATCCGAATCCAAAACACGGCCGCGGAACCGAATCCAGAACCAAAATCCGAAAAATTTCCCGTGCACATCTCTACATTAGATAAGTGACGTATACTATATCTTGAAATGTTATTTGTAACAGTTACTATGGTGTTGATGTAGCATAGAATGTACGCCACTCTGTAGAGTGCATCTTACGTTTGTTTTTGCAATACATGTGATTTTGACTTTAGAGCTCATACATATGGATCATTCATACTTTGATCACATCTACACTTAAGACCAAAAGAGGTATAACTGGCATTCAAGGGGGAATTCTCATATTGCGAAGTTCAGTGAGGGCACGTCAATGGGACTGTGGGCTATGCAGGGCTGGACATGGGCCCTCATTCCGAGTTGATCGCTCACTAGCTACTTTTAGCAGCCATGCAAACACATAGTCACCGCCCACAGGGGAGTGTATTTTCGCTTTGCAAGTGTGCGAACGCCTGTGCAGCAGAGCGGCTGCAAACACATTTTGTGCAGAACAAGACCAGCCCTGTAGTTACTTATTCTGTGCGACGATTGCTGCGACGAATGACACGGTAATGACGTCAGATACCCGTCCAACAAACGCCCGGTCATGCCTGCGTTTTTCCAAACACTCCCAGAAAACGGTCAGTTGACACCCAGAAACTCCCACTTTCTGCCAATCTCCTTGCGATCGGCTGTGCGACTGAAAGCGTCGCTAGAACCTGTGCAAAGCCACAAAGCTCTTTGTACCCGTACGCCGTGCGTGCGCACTGCATACGCATTCGTAGTTTTGTCATTTTTTTAACCGATTGCTACGCAGCGAACAATGGCAGCTATCGATCAACTCGGAATGAGGGCCATTGTCACAATGATAGGAGTATAATATAACAATCTCAAATATGAGACTCCAATTGCAGAAACATTAAACAGTGCAGTAACAATGGTGAGCAATGATAGGAATAATTTGCTCAACTGTGTGTAGGATTATCTTTAGTTGTCAATTCACCCAGACACTGCAGGTAACTGCAGACCCCAGATAAGGTTAAATGGCAACAAGTCAAAGATCTGATACACAAGTTATCCAGCAGTTGGACAAGGAGAAAGCAGAAAAAAGTCAGTTTAGTAAGTCAAAAAGGGGGTACTGGCGGGAGAGATGTGTGCTGAGCGATTTTAACACAGACCGCTCAGCTCACATCTCTCTCCCCGCTCAGAACAGTGCGATGTGCTGAGCGAGGGGGTGGGGGGACTACGGGGGGGGGGGGGGGCCCGCTCACTTCACACTGCGCTGAAGTGAGTGACTCACTAGATTGAGCCTACATGCAGGCTCAATCTAGCACCGGCGATAGCGATGTGCGGGGCCGCGCATTGTTATAGCTGGGGGGCATACACACGGCAGATCCGTGCTTAACATCTAAGCAATCTAGTCAGATTGCTTAGATTTTAAACACGATCTCTCCGTGTGTACCAGTGGCGGATTTAGCGGGGGGCGATTAGGGCGAACGCCCCCCCTACACATACCGGCACCGGGATGGAGGCCAGGTCCCGCCGCGGTGTTGGGAACGAGGTGGAGAGCGGTGCAGCGCGGCGGGGGAAGGGGAGAGAGAGAGCGTCCTGACGCGCATACAGCGGCTGAGCGGCCTCTGCTCAGACCACGCCCCCTCCTTCCTGTACGCGCGTCAGGACGCTCTCTCTCTCTCCCCCCGTCCCCCGCCGCGCTGCACCGCTCTCCACCTCGTTCCCAATGCCGCGGCGGCACCCGGCCTCCATCCGACTCCTCATGCTGCTGGCTGCAGCAGGTGTCACTGTCAGTGTGTATGCCATGTCTCCTAGCCTCCAAACTAAAGTAAGTGTGTGTGTGTGTGTGTGCCCCCTCTGTGTTCCATGTCTCCCCCCTCCGCTCCTAGCTAAAGTGTATATATCCCTGCATTATTTTGGCTCATTCAGTGTACTGTAATGTGAATTTCGGCTCATTCTACATGCTGTAATGTGAATTTCGGCTCATACATTGTGCTATGATGTGAATTTCGGCTCATTCAGTGTGCTATAATGTGAATTTTGGCTCATTCTGCGTGCTATAATGTGAATTTTGGCTCATTCTGCGTGCTATAATGTGAATTTCGGCCCAGTCAGTGTGCTATAATGTGAATTTTGGCTCATTCTGCGTGCTATGATGTGAATTTCGGCTCATTCTGCGTGCTATAATGTGAATTTCGGCTCATTCAGTGTGCTATAATGTGAATTTCGGCTCATTCTTTGTGCTATAACGTGAATTTCGGCTCATTCAGTGTCCTATAACGTGAATTTTGGCTCATTCTGCGTGCTATAACGTGAATTTTGGCTCATTCTGCATGCAATAACGTGAATTTTGGCTCATTCTGCGTGCTATAATGTGCATTTCGGCTCATTCTGCGTGCTATGATGTGCATTTCGGCTAATTCTGCAAGCTATGATGTGCATTTCGGCTCATTCTGCGTGCTATGATGTGCATTTCGGCTCATTCAGTGTGCTATAATGTGCATTTCGGCTCATTCTGCGTGCTATGATGTGCATTTTGGCTCATTCTGCGTGCTATGATGTGCATTTCGGCTCATTCAGTGTGCTATGATGTGCATTTCGGCTCATTCAGTGTGCTATGATGTGAATTTCGGCTCAATCTGTGTGCTATAACGTGAATTTTGGCTCATTCTGCGTGCTATAACGTGAATTTCGGCTCACTCTGCGCGCTATAATGTGAATTTCGGCTCATACAGTGTGCTATAATGTGAATTTTGGCTCATTCAGTGTGCTATAATGTGAATTTCGGCTCATTCTGCGCGCTATAATGTGAATTTCGGCTCATACAGTGTGCTATAATGTGAATTTCGGCTCATTCAGTGTGCTATAATGTGAATTTTGGCTCATTCTGCGTGCTATAACGTGAATTTTGGCTCATTCTGCGTGCTATAATGTGAATTTCGGCTCATACAGTGTGCTATAATGTGAATTTTGGATCATACTGTGTGCTACAATGTGAATTTCGGCTCATTCAGTGTGCTATAATGTGAATTTTGGATCATACTGTGTGCTACAATGTGAATTTCAGCTCATACAGTGTGCTATAATGTGAATTTCGGCTCATTCTGTGTGCTGTAGAAACAGAATTTGTCGGCAGATAAGAACCACTTGGCCCATCTAGTCTGCCCCCTTTTTTTTTTTTTTTACATTATTTTTTATCTCTAACCTTATCTGATCCTTATTTCTTTGTAAGAATATCCTTATGTCTATCCCATGCATGTTTAAATTGCCCTACTGTCTTAGCCTCTACCACCCCTGATGGAAGAAATGGCGATTCGCCAGTCTGTATCACCAGTGCGCAGGGTTCTCTCCACTAACTGGCAACATTTTATTAGTAATGGCAACAATAGGAAATTTAGAAGCGAACGGGAAGGGCATTACTAAGTGGGAGGGGCTATGATTAGGGGAATGAGTCATAATTCTTAAACCGCCCCCCCTAAAAGTTAAGTCTAGATCCGCCACTGGTGTGTACCCCCCTAAAGGTCCACAGGCGATCCAGCAGATGGATTCTTTTAGCAGATATGGAATCACAGTAGCATTAAACTATAAAAGTTTAGCAAATGGGAGTTACTGAAGGCACTGAGTGGGTGAATAATCATAAACAGGAGGCAAGGTCAAACCAGCAAACAAAAAGAGTAGCAAGGTGCAGCACTATACCTGGAACTACAGACTAACCACCTAGCGAAGATTGCCTGATCCAGATACCTTTTCTAGCATTAAAGGGCAGAGCTCTAAGCCAGGAACATCTCCTCTATACCTGAGGACAATGGGGGTAATTCAGATCCGATTGCGGGGCTGCTAACTTTGCTGTCCTGCGTTCATATAGTCGCCGCTCAAAGGAGAGTGTAAAATCACTATGCAAATGTGCGATCACATGTGTATTCCGTTCTGCAAAAAATCCAGTGTGTGCAGTCTCTGCCCAGCCCAGGATTTACTCCTACAGTGTGATAAGAACAGGCTGATCGGGGCCGAAGTGGACGTCAGACAACTTCTGAAAACGCTTGGGAACGCCTGCGTTTTTCTAGACACTCCCAGTAAATGGTCAGTTACCACCCCTGAACGGCCTCTTCCTGCCAATCACCTTGCAAACACCCATGTGAATGAAATTCTTTGCACGGGCGATGCCCATTGTTGTTGGCCGACGCGCATGTGCATTGCGGTGCACACGCATGCGTGGTCTATTGCTAATCGCCCGCTGTGCAAAAATGCACAGCAAAGATCAGGTTTGAATAACCCCCTATGATTGTAAATGCTGGACTAACTTACCAAAGTAAGTGCTCTGATTTCTGAAAGGGCCAGCCACAATTGTGGAAAATGCTGCCACATGTGACATATGTATAGTATGCATAAATATGTCTGGTTCTAGTTACTACCAATTCCAGCCCAGTTCTCAGCAATTCTGGGTTAGTGCAATTCTGCCTTCAGCCCAGATTCTAGCAACTCCGGTTCAAGTCCAGCTCTGTGCAATTCTGGTCCCAGCCCAGTTCCCAGCAACTTTGGCCCTAGCCCACTTCCCAGCTATTCTCGTTCCAGTCTAGTTCAAGGTACTACCAGTTCAAGATCAGTTCCTACAGTATATCCACTAGCGCTGGGATATATCCTGGTTTCAAGCCCAGTTCTAAAGACTTTCTGCCATCATTTGTGCTGCAGACCCAGTGCACACCAGGTTGCGGACCTTCTCTAGTCGAGTTATCTACCAGTCCCAGACATCACGTTCAATCAAGAACAGCCAGACCTAGCCTTCCAACTGTCTCCTTTCATAGCTCTAAGTCACAGGTTCTCAAACTCGGTTCTCAGGACCCCACACAGTGCATGTTTTGCAGGTCTCCTCACAAAATCACAAGTGAAATAATTAGCTCCACCTGTGGACCTTTTAAAATGTGTCAGTGAGCAATTAATACACCTGTGCACCTGCTGGGTTACCTGCAAAACATGCACTGTGTGGGGTCCTGAGGACCGAGTTTGAGAACCTATGCTCTAGGTCTTTCCCAAAGTGTAGTTCGCTCCTGCAGTTTCTCCTACACATTCACGATCCACTCAGATTCCAGTCCTTGTGTAGGAACTTTATCAAGCCACCAAGCTTCCGTCACAAAGTCTCTCCACCTACTTCAAACCAGATTACTGTCCAGAAACACAAACACACACTGATGTGATACTAATGGCCTAGATGCTTTCTGGAGCACTGGCAAAGCCCAGGACGTCTGTGTACCATCCAAAATGTCTGGCTTAAAATGACCACCATCCCTACTTACAAAGCATCTTAAGAAATTCAGGTCAGCACATGATGCACAGCAGAGCCAGACAAGACGCATTTGTGTCTGCCACTGGTTCTCCCCATGAATGATGATGCAACTACTCTGTGTCACTGCTGACTGATTTACTCACACTTTGCAGGTTTCAGTGGAATTTATGCTTGTACATTTGTCTGTCATGCTTTGTCTATTTACATAACCTGGGATGTAATCATTAGGTCAGCATTAACAAAAACGACATCACCATGTAAATGTCATGCTGTTGGTTGGGGATGTTCCCGGTGGTGACGGTAGAGTGCATTTGGCAGTAGTGTTCACACAGGAGAGAAAAGAGGGACATATATAGGACTTCTTCATAGGCTATATGAATGATGCATTAAGTAAATATAGTCTATGGTAGGCTATGTGAGTAACTGAGACAACTTGTATTAACAGTAGGCACTGAACTTAAAATGGAATATACTGGCTAGGAATGCATAGGAGGTATACTGCTGGAGACTGGCACTGGCATACTGTATAGATGCAGCACAGGTGACTGGAAATGGAATATTCTGGAGAAAGAACTTAGGTACCAGTCAGGAACTGGTAAGCAAAGGATGCTGGGCTGAGACCAGCTAATGCTCAGGTTGCTGGGCAATGACCAGCTAATGCACAGGTACAGCAGCAGTGATAATGGAACCACCTATGTAGTACTGACAACTGGCATTCACCAACAGAAGGCGTGGAGCAGGAGATGCACATGAATGTTGAAAGTTGGCTGGGACCAGTAGTTCCATGAGCAGCATCAGCAGCAGAGAGTAATGTTTATAGCTTTTGTGCTGAAGCACTCGTGGCAGGCTGTACATGCAAACACAGGAGACACTAGAAGCACTTTGTAGAATAAACCTGATCGCCAGAGATCAGGCGAGTCTAGGACCGGATTGCATAGAAATGAGCAACATTCTTCTGGCACCTTCTGAGTCCCAGAAGGCCCCTTTTATCCCCCTTGCATAGCAGTGATTGGAAGATACAGTCAGCTGCTCAGAATTTGGATCCAGATTGACAAGTATGTGGTCAGCTGACTGGAACCAAGATGGCGGCACCCAGTAGTCAGAGATGGAGAAAAAACTCATAAGGTACACTCAGGGGAAACCTGGGTGCACTCTGGACAGCAGCAGGCTCTGACAAATGCCTCACATGATCTCCGAGAAAATTAGAAAAAGAAGAAAGTGTCTGGTTCTGGCACACTGGGCAGTTACTCATTTTCTCCATGTAATACTTGTCTGAGACAGCACCCCCACTGAGATACATTATTAATAAGATATACCCTAATTTGGGGTACCTAAACGATAAACATTAACAAGTTCTGGTGCAATAGAAATTCCAAAATCTCTTTTACTCACATGGGGGGTCATTCCGACCTGTTCGCACGCTGCTTTTTTTCGCAGCCGTGCGAACGGGTCTGAACTGCACAGGCTCAAGGGAGGCAGTCTTTGCCGGCAGCAACAAGAACAAAGGAAGCGGTTGCAGTGGCGATCACAAGAAGATTGACAGCAGGGAAGCGGATCAGGGTGGCAACTGACCGTTTCCTGGGAGTGGTGAGTAAAACGCAAGCGTGTCAAGGAATTTGCAGGGCGGGTGTCTGATGTCAATTCCGGGACTTGACAGGCTGAAGAGATCGCAGTGGATGAGTAATTACAGAACTACTCAGAAACTGCACAAAACTTTTTAGCCCAGCTCCCCTGCACATGATGTTAAAAAACACTCCCCCCATAGGTGGTGACTATCTGATCGCACGGTCTGTGTGATCAACTCGGAATGACCCCCATGATCTCTGCAGTTCAGGTCTATCACTACTTGAGCGGGTTCGGTTCTCAGAGAACCGAACCATACCGAACTTCACCATTTGAGTCCGGTTCAGAGCCAGGCTCAGGTTTTCCCGCCGGACTCGGAAACCCAAACGAGGCAAAATGTCCTCATCCCACTGTCGGATTCTCGCGGGATTTGGATTCCATATAAGGAGATGTGCGTCGCGCCCATTTTCACTCCAGTCTCAGAGTGTAATGAGGGAACGTGTCTCCATCCTCAGTGTCTGTGTGGGGGTGGGAAAGTGGGGTGGCGAGTCTAGTGCTGTGTTGTGCTGCTCAGTCCAGTCCAGTGTAGTCAGTGTCTTATGCTGCATCAGTCCAACCAGTCACAGTGTTGGTATCCTCTGCTGCTATATGTCCCCAGTGCTGCTGGCTGTTGTATAAGTCCCTTGCATTTTTGCTGTGTTGTCTTGCATCAGACCAGGGGTAGTGTCTTGTGCAGCATCAGTCCAGTGACCAGTCAGTGGTGGTGTCCTCTGATGCCATATATCCAGTGTTACTGCGGTATAATTCCCGTGATACTGGCGTATAATTCCCGTGATATTGCCGTATAATTCTCTGAATACTGGCGTACAATTCCTGTGATACTGCCATATAATTCCCGTGATACTGGCGTACAATTTCTGTGATACTGATGTATAATTCCTGTGACATTGCCGTATAATTCCTGCGATATTGTCATATAATTCTCAAAATACTGGCATATAATTCCCGTGATACTAGCGTATAATTCCTGTGTTACTGCCATATAATTCCCGTGATACTGCCATATAATTCCCGTGATACTGCCATATAATTCCCATGATCCTGCCATATAATTCCTGTGACATTGCCGTATAATTCCTGTGATATTGCCATATAATTCTCGGAATATTGGCATATAATTCCCATGATACTGATGTATAATTCCTGTGATAATGCCGTATAATTCTCAGAAAACTGGCGTATAATTCCTGTGATACTGGCGTATAATTCCTGTGATACTGCCGTATAGTTCCAGTTATCCTGCCGTATAATTCCATATAAATCTATATAATTCCATATAAATCCAGTCAGGTGGTGCTACCATATAAGTTCAGTGGTGCTGTCCTGTGCTGTATATTATTTACTCCAAATAAAGGAGTTATTAATATTTAATCCAAATAATTTTTAGTGTTTGCCCTGTGAGGTGTAGGGGAACGCTCTCTTGTGCCGCATATTGTGTGATATAACTCCAGAAAAATAATGGAGAACAAACATTTGGAGGATAAAATAGGGAAATATCAAGAACCACTTCCTCCTAGTGCTAAAGCTGCTGCCACTAGCCATGACATAGACGATGAAATGCCATCAACGTCGTCGGCCAAGGCCAATGCCCATTGTGATAGTAGAGGGCATGTAAAATCAAAAAAGCCAAAGTTCAGTAAAAAGACCCAAAAAAGAAATTTAAATGGTCTGAGGAGAAACGTAAACTTGCCAATATACCATTTACGACACAGAGTGGCAAGGAACGGCTGAGGCCCTGGCCTATGTTCATGACTAGTGGTTCAGCTTCACATGACGATGGAAGACCTCATAACTAACTGAGGCCTTGACACTTATGTTGGTGCTAGACGTCCGTCCAGTATCCGCCATTATTGCAGTGGGATTTAGACAATTGATGGAGGTATTGTGTCCCCGATACCAAATCCCATCTAGATTCCACTTCACTAGGCAGGCGATAGCAAGATTTTGCCATTTAATTCCTGTGAGTTGGAACTATAATTATTAATTACAGTGATCTTGCCAATTAATTCCAGTGATTTGGACGTACAGTTGTGCTCATAAGTTTACATACCCTAGCAGAATTTGTTATTTTCTGGCCATTTGTCAGAGAATCTGAATGATAACTCACAAACTTTTCTTTCACTCATGGTTAGTGGTTGGGTGATGCCATTTATTGTCAAACAACTGTGTTTACTCTTTTTAAATCATAATGACAACAGAAACTACCCAAATGACCCTGATCAAAAGTTTACATACCCTGGAGATTTTGGCTTGATAACATGCACACAAGTTGACACAAATGGGTTTGAATGGCTACTAAAGGTAACCATCCTCACCTGTGATCTGTTTGCTTGTAATCAGTGTGTGTGTAAAAGGTCAATGAGTTTCTGGACTCCTTAAAGACCCTTGCACCTTTCATCCAGTGCTGCACTGACGTGTCTGGATTCTGAGTCATGGGGAAAACAAAAGAATTGTCAAAGAATCTGCGGAAAAAGGTAATTGAACTGTATAAAACAGGAAAGGGATATAAAAAGATATCCAAGCAATTGAGAATGCCAATCAGCAGTGTTCAAACTCTAATTAAGAAGTGGAAAATGAGGGATTCTGTGGAAACCAAATCACGGTCAGGTAGACCAACAAAAATTTCAGCCACAACTGCCAGGAAAATTGTTTGGGATGCAAAGAAAAATCCACAAATAACTTCAGCTGAAATACAGGACTCTCTGAAAAAAAGTGGTGTGGTTGTTTGAAGATGCACAATAAGGAGGCATTTGAAGAACAATGGGCTGCATGGTCGAGTTGCCAGAAAAAAGCCATTACTACGCAAATGCCACAAAGCATCCCGCTTACAATACTTCAAACAGCACAGAGACAAGCCTCAAAACTTTTGGAACAAAGTCATTTGGAGTGATGAGACCAAAATTTAACTTTTTGGCCACAACCATAAACGTTACATTTGGAGAGGAGTCAACAAGGTCTATGATGAAAGGTACACCATTCCTACTGTGAAACACGGAGGTGGATCGCTGATGTTTTGGGGATGTGTGAGCTACAATGGCACTGGAAACCTGGTCAAAATTGATGGCAAGATGAATGCAGCATGTTATCAGAAAATACTGGAGGAAAATTTGCACTCATCAGCCCGGAAGCTGCGCATGGGACGTACTTGGACGTTCCAACATGACAATGATCCAAAACACAAGGCCAAGTCGACCTGTCATTGGCTATAGCAGAATAAAGTGAAGGTTCTGGAGTGGCCATCTCAGTCTCCTGACCTCAATATCATTGAGCCACTCTGGGGAGATCTCAAACGTGCAGTTCATGCAAGACAGCTCAACAAATTACAGGAACTGGAGGCTTTTTGCCAAGAAGAATGGGCAGCTTTACCATCTGAGAAAATAAAGAGCCTCTTCCACAATTACCACAAAAGACTTCAAGCTGTCATTGATGTTAAAGGGGGAAATACACGATATTAAGAACTGGGGTATGTAAACTTTTGATCAGGGTCATTTGGGTAGTTTCTGTTGTCATTATGATTTAAAGAGAGTAAACACAGTTGTTTGACAATAAATGGCTTCACACAACCACTAACCATGAATGAAAGAAAAGTTTGTGAGTTATCATTCATATTCTCTGACAAATGGCCAGAAAATCACAAATTCTGCTAGGGTATGTAAACTTATGAGCACAACTGTATAATTATTAAATTACAGCGATCTTGCCAATTAATTCCAGTGATTTGGACGTATAATTACAGTGATCTTGCCAATTAATTCCAGTGATTTAGACGTATAATTATTATTTACAGTGTTCTTGCCAATTCCAGTGATTTGGACGTATAATTCCAGTGACTTGGACGTATAATTCCAGTTGGAATTGTTTGTGTCGCTTGGCTTAGTCATACAGCTACCTCATTGCACCTCTTCAACATCTTTGCATGAGGTGCTGTTTGGGGCCTAGTTTTTGATAAAAGTGCCATCCTGTGTGACACTGCCATATGAGTCCAGGGGTACTGCTGTATTAGTCCTGAGGTACTGCCGTATAAGTCCACCAATTGCAGATTTTTATAAAAGTGACTGGAGCGTGCTGGAGATGCTGTCAGTGGACCGAACAATTGCGTCCCACTCTCAACATTCAGCCACTGCGTGACACTACTAGATGGGCCAGGTGGTTGTGTCGCTTGGCTTAGTCATACAACTACCTCATTTCAATTCTTTTTCTTCTTTGCATGATGTGCTGTTTGGGGCCTTTTTTTTATATATCTGCCCTCCTGTCTTACACTGCAGTGCCACTCCTAGATGGGCCAGGTGTTTGTGTTGTCCACTTGTGTTGCTAAGCTTAGTCATCCAGCAACCTTGGTGCAACCTTTTGGCCTAAATACAATACTGTGACGTGTGAGGTGTTCAGAATAGACTGGAAATGAGTGGAAATTATTATTGAGGTTACTAATACCGTAGGAGCAAAATTACTCCCAAATTCTGTGATTTTAGTTGTTTGTATGTTTTTTTTCAAAAATCATCCAGATCCAAAACCAAAACACGAAAGGGTGGTTTTGGTAAAACCAAGCCAAAACCAAAACATGAAGGTGGAATTAGAACCAAAACACAAAAAGTGCCAGCCGCACATCTCTAATCACTACTAATTGGACTGATAATACTGCTGTAATCCAGAATCTGCAAACTACACACACAGAAGAAGTCTTAGGTGCATAATCAGGCTGGAGGGAGATTCAGCAGTTCGTAACACAGTATCATGCTCAAACTGAAGGTGTTGCAGCTTGTTTGCTGAGCAGACTTCTCATGCATGAAAATTTGCAATGCAGGATAACCTGACCTGCAGGAAAGGTGGCAAAAGTAAGTCACAAGACAAGCTACTAGTACATGAGGTTATCAGGATCATCAGCAGTTATGATGTTGACATTGTTAAAATGTTGACAGGCAACATGTCAATAGTCTCGGAATGGGTTAGGCTGCAGTATGGAAGAGATAGGGTTAGGCAGTAGGGAGACAGAGTTAGGTCTCTGCCTGTCCTCTTTATATGCATGGCTCACCATGTGCTTTAGCTGCACAGCAGGGTTACTTCTGGCCTGCAGCACCACTCTCTGCCTCCGCTCAACATTATGACAATGTTGTGTCATAATGTCCAGGGCCGGATTAACAATGGGGCGGATGGAGCTGCAGCTCCAGGCCTCCCATTGAAAATAGGCCCACAGCCTGCTGAGGTTAAGAGGGCCATAATCGCCGGCATTACAATGAGTCACTGTGACTCATTGTATGCTGCCACAGTGCTGCCAGACAGTGCCCCGGCCCCCAGTGTGTAAATCCCGGCTGGGGCAGAAGGAGGGGCCGCTCTTGAGCGTCTCCTTCCTACAGATTATTGCACTTCCTGCCTGGTCACTGTGGAGGAGGAGCCGCGATCTCTTCTTCTCTCAGCTCCTCCCCCCTAGACTTTGGTGCTGCTGATGAAGCCGCGCCACCTCCGCATTCACGCCAGTTATCCACACCACACACCGCGGTTGCCGGCACAACCCCCCATTGGCTACCTTCCACATCACACACCTCGCTGGCCGCAACCCCCTGCCCGTCTCCGTAACTACACACCGCGCTGGCCGCCGCCCCCCCAGTTGCCCGCACCGCACACCGCACTGGCCGGCACAATCCCCCATCGGACGCCTTCCACACGGCACACCACGCTGGCCTCCACCCCCGACCCTCCCACCTCCGTCACTGTACACCGCGCTGGCCGCCGCCCACCTCCGTCACTGCACACCGCGCTGGCCGGGTTTTTTTTTTTTTTATAAAGGAGAAGATTGACTGTATTTCCTGGTGGACTGGCCTGAGATGGGGCCGCAGAAAGGATGGGGACTGGTCACAAGAGCAGCGCCAGTGCTCAGCCACTTGCTGGAGCTCCTCGCTTTTACATCCTGCCTAATGTGGTACTGTAATAACATAGTTCCACATCATGTACATTGTGTGTGTAAATCTTATATTATTGTTACATATTACACAACTGTTATTCTCTGTCACTTGTGTTATTTTGTATAAGTATGTACTTTATCCTGTTTTCTTTCTCTTTCCTCCAATCTCCCGCTGTGCTGCTCTTGTCTCCCTGTTATTCCCCGTGTTCCTCTTATCACCCCCTGTTATTCCCCCAGTGTTCCTCTTATCACCCCCTGTTATTCCCCCTGTGTTCCTCTTATCACCCCGTTATTCCCCCTGTGTTCCTGTTATCACCCCCCGTTATTCCCCCTGTGTTCCTCTTATCACCCCCTGTTATTCCCCCAGTGTTCCTCTTATCACCCCCCGTTATTCCCCCAGTGTTCCTCTTATCACCCCCCGTTATTCCCCCAGTGTTCCTCTTATCACCCCCCGTTATTCCCTGTGTTCCTCTTATCACCCCGTTATTTCCTGTGTTCCTCTTATCACCCCCTGTTATTCCCCCAGTGTTCCTCTTATCACCCCCTGTTATTCCCCCAGTGTTCCTCTTATCACCCCCCGTTATTCCCCCAGTGTTCCTCTTATCACCCCCCGTTATTCCCTGTGTTCCTCTTATCACCCCCTGTTATTCCCTGTGTTCCTCTTATCACCCCCTGTTATTCCCCCAGTGTTCCTCTTATCACCCCCCGTTATTCCCCCAGTGTTCCTCTTATCACCCCCCGTTATTCCCTGTGTTCCTCTTATCACCCCCTGTTATTCCCTGTGTTCCTTTTATCACCCCCTGTTATTCCCCCAGTGTTCCTCTTATCACCCCCCGTTATTCCCCCTGTGTTCCTCTTATCACCCCCTGTTATTCCCCCTGTGTTCCTCTTATCACCCCCCGTTATTCCCCCAGTGTTCCTCTTATCACCCCGTTATTCCCCCAGTGTTCCTCTTATCACCCCCTGTTATTCCCCCAGTGTTCCTCTTATCACCCCCTGTTATTCCCCCAGTGTTCCTCTTATCACCCCCTGTTATTCCCCCAGTGTTCCTCTTATCACCCCCCGTTATTCCCCCAGTGTTCCTCTTATCACCCCCCGTTATTCCCCCTGTGTTCCTCTTATCACCCCCCGTTATTCCCTGTGTTCCTCTTGTCTCCCCCCATTATCCCCCCTGTGTTCCTCTTATCACCCCCTGTTATTCCCCCTGTGTTCCTCTTGTCTCCCCCCGTTATTTTCCCCTCGGTTCTCTTGTCTGCCCCCATTATTCCCCCAGTGTTCCTCTTGTCTCCCCCGTTATTCCCCCTGTGTTCCTCTTGTCTGCCCCCGTTATTCCCCTGTGATTCTCAAATTCCTCTCGTCTCCTCCTGTTCCTGCTGGCTCTCCCTGTTCATCTGAGCTAAACAACCACAGCTTTTTTTTATGTGACAATTACCAGCCCACGCTGTTTAGGAGCCTCCCATTTTCCCTTGTTCTTCTTGTCGTAAGGGCCCTACACACTGGCCGACATCACTGCACGATATGAACGATCTCGTTCATTAATGAACGAGATAACGTTCATATCGTGCAGTGTGGAGGCACCAGCGATGAACAATGCGCGGCCCCGTGCTCGTTCATCACTGGTGCCATGTCGGCTGTGCATGCAGGCCAATATGGACGAGATCGTCCATATTTGCCTGCAAGTCTACGGAGCCGGGTGACGGGGGGAGTGAAGAAACTTCACTCCCCCCGTCACTGCCCCCCCGCCGCCGGGTCGCCCGTCGGCCATATCGGCGGTCGGGCAGCTCGGCGGCACATTGCCGAGTGTGTAGGGCCTATTACTCCCATCTCCTCTGTTCTTCCTGCTGTTCCTACCGTCTCACCATCTTCCTTCAATGTCTTCCTCCTGTCTTTTTTCAATCTACCCTGGTGCTCATATTCCCTCCCCTGTCCTGCACCCCGTGTGTCTCCCTCCCTCCATGTTCCTGCCATCGATGTGAGGTCAAATGTGTGGCCATAGCTGTTCTTTTTGTATGTGGCGGTTACCAGCCATTGTTGTAGAGGAGCCTCTGTGCAGTCCTAGGGCATCCGCGATGTGGTAGAGTACATCCCACCTCTTATCAGGTACATACCGGCATTGATAATGTTGATATGTACCTAGAAAATCACAAAGGACAGCTCTTTCAATAAGAGCTGTCCTTTGCGCATGCAGAGAGTCAAGTTGCGGCCGTCGGGGGTGCTGGGAAGGATCCAATTGGATCAGAGGGAATTTCAAAGAGAAATGCGGACAAAACTCAGAAAATATGATTTTCTAAGTTTTGGCTGCATTTTCATCTGTAGTACATCCCACCCTTAGGGGGTCATTCCGAGTTGATCGCTCGCTAGCAGTTTTTAGCAGCCATGCAAACGCATTGTCGCCGCCCACCGGGAAGTGTATTTTCGCTTTGCAGAAGTGCGAACACCGGTTCAGCAGAGCGCCTGCAAAAACATTTTGTGCACAAGACCAGCCCTGAACTTACTCTTCGTGTGCGTTGATTCTAACGTTGGAGGGTTGGCTTTTGACGTCACACACCCGCCCAGCGTTCACCCAACCACGCCAGCGTTTTTCCAAACACTCCCAGAAAACGGTCAGTTGACACCCAGAAACGCCCCCTTCCTGTCAATCTTCTTGTGTTGTGCCGTGCGACTGAAAGCTTCGCTAGAACCTGTGCAAAACCACAAAGGACTTTGTACCGTACGTCGCGCGTGCGCATTGCGGTGCATATGCATGCGCAGAAATGCAGATTTTTAGCCTGATCGCTGCGCTGCGAACAACGGCAGCTAGCGATCAACTCGGAATGACCCCCTTAGTGAGAGAATTGGTGAGTAGAAGTATGTTTGTGGGTGATTGGGAGCAGCCAGAGAAATATGTCCTAATTAATGTTGTCGCTGCATGCACACCTTACTGTAACAGCAGTGAAGGTTGCTGCAAATTATATAGAATATCATTTTTTTTTTAATGTGGGGTGGGTGTGCAGGGGGCCCCAATACATATTGTTGCACATGGGCCCACCACTTACTAGTTCTGTCACTGGTGTGTCCGTTTCTTTATGTGCTTTTGGAATCGCATATGTCTGCTGATGTAGTAATGGGATGGAGTCTGCTCCTATACCATGCATCCACAAATAAAGTTCTGTGTACAGCGCTGGCGCTATACATATAATGGTAATAATAATCTGTGCTCTGTGTATAGATATCAGTTGTTAATGTATAACCCTGGTCCATATTTGTCACATCAAACCTCTTCTAACAGTACTATGCTGCATTCCAGGGGCTACCTGGTGCATCATGTAAAAGGGACTACCTGGTGCATCATGTAAAAGGGGCTACCTGGCGAAACATGTATAAGGGGCTACCTGGTGCATCATGTACAAGTGGGCTACCTGGTGCATCATGTACAAGTGGGCTACCTGGTGCATCATGTACAAGTGGGCTACCTGGTGCATCGTGTATAAGGGGCTACCTGGCGCAACGTGTATAAGGGGCTACCTGGCGCAACGTGTATAAGGGGCTCTGCCTGGCACAATGTGTATAAGGGGTTCTGGCTGGCGCAATATATATAAGGGGCTCTTCCTGGCATGTATATGGGGTACAACTGTGCGGTGTAATGTGAATTTGTACTATTATGTGGCCACACCCCTATTTTTTTTACACGCGTGCGCAGTGTCCCTGTTTTCAATGGGGAGAGGGGGAATCACCAAAGGAAATGTTCACCCTGGGCACAAGGTATAGAACCAGCCCTGACTACAGCATATACAGACTATGGGAGAGGGGGGCATAGAAATACACATACAGACTAGGAGGGAAGGGGGGCACACTGACGCATATACAAACTAGGAGGGTAGGGGGGCACCCTGACGCATATACAGACTAGGAGTGGAGGGGGCACACTGGCGTAATATAGACTAGGAGGGGAGGGGGGCACACTGGCGCAATATAGACTAGGAAGGGAGGGGGGCACACTGACACAATATAGACTAGGAGGGGAGGGGGCACACTGGCGCAATATAGACTAGGAGGGGAGGGGGGCACACTGGCGCAATATAGACTAGGAGGGGAGGGGGGCACACTGACACAATATAGACTAGGAGGGGAGGTTGGCACACTGACGCATATACAGACTATGAGGGTAGGGGGGGCTCACTACACATACAGACTAGGAGGGGGGCACAATGATGCATATAGAGACTATGAAGGGAGGGGGGCACGTTAATGGGTAGCTGTACAGACTAGGAAAAGAGGGGGCACATTAATGCATGTACTTTGAAGGACACACTCCTTTTCAGTGGCCATGCCCCCTTTTTAGGTGCGTGCAACAGTAATCCTGTTTCATTTGCCATACCCCCACTTTAAAATTCCCACTTCGACAACCACTGTATGTATGTGTGTATGGGTCTGTCGCTCTGCTCCTCTATTAAATGGTTAACAGTAGGCACTAGCTACAACCTCCATGGAGATAGCCACACCCATAGCAAAGGCCACACCCCTTATTTATACCACCCTCATCGCAGCACTTGTCATACCTCCTGCTAAGACACACAATAGGCCCTCCATACATTTCAGCTCCAGGCCCATTTGGACCTTAATCTGGCACTGATAATGTCATATCATATCACACCCCATAAAGAGTGTGGGGTACAGCATTCTGTGACCAAGATAGCTAATGGAGAATTAACACGAAGGTCAGGGGCTGGCTGGCAACTTTTAGCCTGGTGGACAAGTCCAGAGCACTGGCCCAAGTAATGGCGCCATCTTAAATGGAGGCTTTTAAAAAAAAAAAAAATTAATAAAAAAAAAAATAAGGCCTGGTATAAATTATCCCAAAGATACTTTATTATAAATTTGTCAGTGCGGCTGCGGCTTCAGCAGAGCTGTGTAGTGCAGGGGTGGCCAACCAGTCAGTGGCAAACAGCCAGAAAAGATCTGTAGTTAAGGGTAAGAGCCATATCATGCGCGCGCCTTTGGCGTGCAAGCAAAAATGGGGGCATGGCATAGTTGTCACAAAGCCACACCCCATTTTTATGCGCACACCTTTCGGTTTGACGTTTGTAGGAGTATGACCTTGTGTCATAACCCCATTTTTAGTCATGTTGTACAGTGCCACATACAAATAAAGCCCCATGTACAGTGCCACATACATATAAAAACACCAAAAAATAGGTGCCTCCACAGTCCTAAACACATATATGTCCCCACAGTGCCAGATACATACATGTCCCCACAGTGCCAGATACATACATGTCCCCACAGTGCCAGATACATATATTCCTCCACAGTGCCAGATCCATATATGCCCCCACAGTGCCAGATACATATATGTCCCCATAGTGCCAGATACATATATGTCCCCATAGTGCCAGATACATATATGTCCCCATAGTGCCAGATATGCCCCCACTGCCAGATACACATCACCCCAGTACCAGATATGCCCCCAGTGTAAGATACACATGTCCCCCCAATGCCAGATATGCCCCCAGTGCCAGATACACAAGTCCCCCAGTGCCAGATATGCCCACAGTGCCAGATATGCCCACAGTGCCAGATACACGTCCCCCCAGTGCCAAATATACCCCCAGTGCCAGCTACACACGTCCCCAGTGCCAGATATGCCCGCAGTGCCAGACACACATGTCCCCACAGTGCCAGATATGCCCCCAGTGCCAAATATGCCCCCAGTGCCCATGACCCTTGGCAGTAGCATGGCACGGGGGGCACATGGCACCCTGCCCCTCAGGCCAGCCCGCCTCTGACGAAGATAGTAGAGGATTGACAAGATTCAAGAAGAGAGTACACTATCATAACAAAGAGACACTACACAGTGACTTAAAATACA
This sequence comes from Pseudophryne corroboree, assembly GCF_028390025.1. NCBI lineage: Eukaryota > Metazoa > Chordata > Amphibia > Anura > Myobatrachidae > Pseudophryne > Pseudophryne corroboree. The sequence goes on along the minus strand of NC_086449.1, from coordinate 667,171,989 downwards.
GTAACCATTGCTAATTAAGTGACAATTATATAGCATATGTTGCTATAATGCAATAGAGAGGGCTGTAATTAGGTTTGTGCAACTGGCGGTACCTACCCAGGCATGGAATGACAGCTGCAGCCAGAATTGCCATCTACAGAATGCTCTGGCACTCAAATTCCCAATCCTGGTCCCCTCCTTTGTGACGTCATGACAGGGGGGCGAGGACAAAATGTTGACAATAACATTGTTGACATGCACAATGTTGACAGTTATGATGCTGAAATTGTTAAAATGTCGACATTATAAATGAGCCTAGCAAACCCACTTTATTTAATAATTTAAAACAAAATGCAGAAAACACATCACTGCATACCTCCCAACTATCCCGATTCCAGCGGGATGGGCCGCTTTTCAGACACTGTCCCGCGGGTGGGGGAGCAGTTGGGAGATCCTGTGATCACTGCTGCTCTGCAAAAGCAGCCGGTGATCACTGAATTAGATGCCATGCGCATGGTATCTAAACAGTGCTGGGGAGTGAGGCGGGGCTGCCCAGCTGCTCAGGGAGCGCTGGGCACGCCCCCCAAAAAATAATAATATAAAATAATAGATTAATTTTGTGATCTTGAAACACAGTCTACTTGCGGCCACAACGAGTCTCATGTAGCATACTGCACATGTATTGTGGGCTGAATACTGTACACATTTGTGATTATAAGATTGATAGAGTTGTACACATCTCCGTAAATTCTCTGGGATGTCTGTTTGGGCGCTACTAGGAGGCAACCATATAAGAGAATCGTTCCGTGCCTATCACATGTGTGTGTGTGTGCGCGCGCGCGCGCGTGCGTGTGTGTATATAGACAATAACTACCTATTCTGAATTGTGCACATGCAAATTTGGATGGATCTCCAGCACCTAGCATAGAGCATCAATGATCATGATGATGGTTGCTCTCATGGATAGAGGAGGGGGCAAAGCAAATGCACACAGTACATGGGCACAGAGCCGGCCATAGGCAAACTAGGCAATTGCCTAGGGCATTTGATATGCCATGGGGCATCAGCAGCTTCTGCTGATTAAAATGATATGCGGCATTCCGAAATTCAGTTTGTAGCATTTCATATGCAGATACAGCCACAGTCTCACACAGTATATAGGCATGCTGTATATAATTTTAATCAGCAGAAGCTGTTTTTGCATCCTAGCCACATAGCAATGCAAATAAGATGCATTTTCATAAAAAAAGGTTCCCGACGTTAGCATTTAGGCAAGATTTATGAGGACACATCTGTATCCAAGCAGAGGCAGAGGTCACAGTGTTAGTGGCAGTGTGAGTGCTGTGTGCATGTGAGTGGGTTGGTTGTGCAGTAGTGTTCGTAATATGTGTAAGGAGCATTATGTGTGTCATGTAAAATGTAGAGATGAGCGCCGGAAATTTTTCGGGTTTTGTGTTTTGGTTTTGGGTTCGGTTCCGCGGCCGTGTTTTGGGTTCGACCGCGTTTTGGCAAAACCTCACCGAATTTTTTTTGTCGGATTCGGGTGTGTTTTGGATTCGGGTGTTTTTTTCCAAAAAACCTAAAAAACAGCTTAAATCATAGAATTTGGCGGTCATTTTGATCCCAAAGTATTATTAACCTCGAAAACCATAATTTCCACTCATTTTCAGTCTATTCTGAATACCTCACACCTCACAATATTATTTTTAGTCCTAAAATTTGCACCGAGGTCGCTGTGTGAGTAAGATAAGCGACCCTAGTGGCCGACACAAACACCGGGCCCATCTAGGAGTGGCACTGCAGTGTCACGCAGGATGGCCCTTCCAAAAAACCCTCCCCAAACAGCACATGACGCAAAGAAAAAAAGAGGCGCAATGAGGTAGCTGTGTGAGTAAGATTAGCGACCCTAGTGGCCGACACAAACACCGGGCCCATCTAGGAGTGTCACTGCAGTGTCACGCAGGATGTCCCTTCCAAAAAACCCTCCCCAAACAGCACATGACGCAAAGAAAAAAAGAGGCGCAATGAGGTAGCTGTGTGAGTAAGATAAGCGACCCTAGTGGCCGACACAAACACCGGGCCCATCTAGGAGTGGCACTGCAGTGTCACGCAGGATGTCCCTTCCAAAAAACCCTCCCCAAACAGCACATGACGCAAAGAAAAAGAAAAGAAAAAAGAGGTGCAAGATGGAATTGTCCTTGGGCCCTCCCACCCACCCTTATGTTGTATAAACAAAACAGGACATGCACACTTTAACCAACCCATCATTTCAGTGACAGGGTCTGCCACACGACTGTGACTGATATGACGGGTTGGTTTGGACCCCCCCCAAAAAAGAAGCAATTAATCTCTCCTTGCACAAACTGGCTCTACAGAGGCAAGATGTCCACCTCATCATCACCCTCCGATATATCACCGTGTACATCCCCCTCCTCACAGATTATCAATTCGTCCCCACTGGAATCCACCATCTCAGCTCCCTGTGTACTTTGTGGAGGCAATTGCTGCTGGTCAATGTCTCCGCGGAGGAATTGATTATAATTCATTTTAATGAACATCATCTTCTCCACATTTTCTGGATGTAACCTCGTACGCCGATTGCTGACAAGGTGAGCGGCGGCACTAAACACTCTTTCGGAGTACACACTTGTGGGAGGGCAACTTAGGTAGAATAAAGCCAGTTTGTGCAAGGGCCTCCAAATTGCCTCTTTTTCCTGCCAGTATAAGTACGGACTGTGTGACGTGCCTACTTGGATGCGGTCACTCATATAATCCTCCACCATTCTATCAATGTTGAGAGAATCATATGCAGTGACAGTAGACGACATGTCCGTAATCGTTGTCAGGTCCTTCAGTCCGGACCAGATGTCAGCATCAGCAGTCGCTCCAGACTGCCCTGCATCACCGCCAGCGGGTGGGCTCGGAATTCTGAGCCTTTTCCTCGCACCCCCAGTTGCGGGAGAATGTGAAGGAGGAGATGTTGACAGGTCGCGTTCCGCTTGACTTGACAATTTTGTCACCAGCAGGTCTTTCAACCCCAGCAGACTTGTGTCTGCCGGAAAGAGAGATCCAAGGTAGGCTTTAAATCTAGGATCGAGCACGGTGGCCAAAATGTAGTGCTCTGATTTCAACAGATTGACCACCCGTGAATCCTTGTTAAGCGAATTAAGGGCTCCATCCACAAGTCCCACATGCCTAGCGGAATCGCTCCGTGTTAGCTCCTCCTTCAATGTCTCCAGCTTCTTCTGCAAAAGCCTGATGAGGGGAATGACCTGACTCAGGCTGGCAGTGTCTGAACTGACTTCACGTGTGGCAAGTTCAAAGGGCATCAGAACCTTGCACAACGTTGAAATCATTCTCCACTGCGCTTGAGACAGGTGCATTCCACCTACTATATCGTGCTCAATTGTATAGGCTTGAATGGCCTTTTGCTGCTCCTCCAACCTCTGAAGCATATAGAGGGTTGAATTCCACCTCGTTACCACTTCTTGCTTCAGATGATGGCAGGGCAGGTTCAGTAGTTTTTGGTGGTGCTCCAGTCTTCTGTACGTGGTGCCTGTACGCCGAAAGTGTCCCGCAATTCTTCTGGCCACCGACAGCATCTCTTGCACGCCCCTGTCGTTTTTTAAAAAATTCTGCACCACCAAATTCAAGGTATGTGCAAAACATGGGACGTGCTGGAATTTGCCCATATTTAATGCACACACAATATTGCTGGCGTTGTCCGATGCCACAAATCCACAGGAGAGTCCAATTGGGGTAAGCCATTCCGCGATGATCTTCCTCAGTTGCCGTAAGAGGTTTTCAGCTGTGTGCGTATTCTGGAAAGCGGTGATACAAAGCGTAGCCTGCCTAGGAAAGAGTTGGCGTTTGCGAGATGCTGCTACTGGTGCCGCCGCTGCTGTTCTTGCGGCGGGAGTCCATACATCTACCCAGTGGGCTGTCACAGTCATATAGTCCTGACCCTGCCCTGCTCCACTTGTCCACATGTCCGTGGTTAAGTGGACATTGGGTACAACTGCATTTTTTAGGACACTGGTGAGTCTTTTTCTGACGTCCGTGTACATTCTCGGTATCGCCTGCCTAGAGAAGTGGAACCTAGATGGTATTTGGTAACGGGGGCACACTGCCTCAATAAATTGTCTAGTTCCCTGTGAACTAACGGCGGATACCGGACGCACGTCTAACACCAACATAGTTGTCAAGGCCTCAGTTATCCGCTTTGCAGCAGGATGACTGCTGTGATATTTCATCTTCCTCGCAAAGGACTGTTGAACAGTCAATTGCTTACTGGAAGTAGTACAAGTGGGCTTACGACTTCCCCTCTGGGATGACCATCGACTCCCAGCAGCAACAACAGCAGCGCCAGCAGCAGTAGGCGTTACACGCAAGGATGCATCGGAGGAATCCCAGGCAGGAGAGGACTCGTCAGAATTGCCAGTGACATTGCCTGCAGGACTATTGGCATTCCTGGGGAAGGAGGAAATTGACACTGAGGGAGTTGGTGGGGTGGTTTGCGTGAGTTTGGTTACAAGAGGAAGGGATTTACTGGTCAGTGGACTGCTTCCGCTGTCACCCAAAGTTTTTGAACTTGTCACTGACTTATTATGAATGCGCTGCAGGTGACGTATAAGGGAGGATGTTCCGAGGTGGTTAACGTCCTTACCCCTACTTATTACAGCTTGACAAAGGGAACACACGGCTTGACACCTGTTGTCCGCATTTCTGGTGAAATACTTCCACACCGAAGAGCTGATTTTTTTGGTATTTTCACCAGGCATGTCAACGGCCATATTCCTACCACGGACAACAGGTGTCTCCCCGGGTGCCTGACTTAAACAAACCACCTCACCATCAGAATCCTCCTGGTCAATTTCCTCCCCAGCGCCAGCAACACCCATATCCTCCTCATCCTGGTGTACTTCAACACTGACATCTTCAATCTGACTATCAGGAACTGGACTGCGGGTGCTCCTTCCATCACTTGCAGGGGGCGTGCAAATGGTGGAAGGCGCATGCTCTTCACGTCCAGTGTTGGGAAGGTCAGGCATCGCAACCGACACAATTGGAGTCGGACTCTCCTTGTGGATTTGGGATTTCGAAGAACGCACAGTTCTTTGCGGTGCTACTGCTTTTGCCAGCTTTAGTCTTTTCATTTTTCTAGCGAGAGGCTGAGTGCTTCCATCCTCATGTGAAGCTGAACCACTAGCCATGAACATAGGCCAGGGCCTCAGCCGTTCCTTGCCACTCCGTGTGGTAAATGGCATATTGGCAAGTTTACGCTTCTCCTCCGACAATTTTATTTTAGGTTTTGGAGTCCTTTTTTTACTGATATTTGGTGTTTTGGATTTGACATGCTCTGTACTATGACATTGGGCATCGGCCTTGGCAGACGACGTTGCTGGCATTTCATCGTCTCGGCCATGACTAGTGGCAGCAGCTTCAGCACGAGGTGGAAGTGGATCTTGATCTTTCCCTAATTTTGGAACCTCAACATTTTTGTTCTCCATATTTTAATAGGCACAACTAAAAGGCACCTCAGGTAAACAATGGAGATGGATGGATTGGATACTAGTATACAATTATGGACGGGCTGCCGAGTGCCGACACAGAGGTAGCCACAGCCGTGAACTACCGCACTGTACTGTGTCTGCTGCTAATATATAGACTGGTTGATAAAGAGATAGTATACTCGTAACTAGTATGTATGTATAAAGAAAGAAAAAAAAACCACGGTTAGGTGGTATATACAATTATGGACGGGCTGCCGAGTGCCGACACAGAGGTAGCCACAGCCGTGAACTACCGCACTGTACTGTGTCTGCTGCTAATATATAGACTGGTTGATAAAGAGATAGTATACTCGTAACTAGTATGTATGTATAAAGAAAGAAAAAAAAACCACGGTTAGGTGGTATATACAATTATGGACGGGCTGCCGAGTGCCGACACAGAGGTAGCCACAGCCGTGAACTACCGCACTGTACTGTGTCTGCTGCTAATATAGACTGGTTGATAAAGAGATAGTATACTCATAACTAGTATGACTATAAAGAAAGAAAAAAAAACCACGGTTAGGTGGTATATACAATTATGGACGGGCTGCCGAGTGCCGACACAGAGGTAGCCACAGCCGTGAACTACCGCACTGTACTGTGTCTGCTGCTAATATATAGACTGGTTGATAAAGAGATAGTATACTCGTAACTAGTATGTATGTATAAAGAAAGAAAAAAAAACCACGGTTAGGTGGTATATACAATTATGGACGGGCTGCCGAGTGCCGACACAGAGGTAGCCACAGCCGTGAACTACCGCACTGTACTGTGTCTGCTGCTAATATATAGACTGGTTGATATAGAGATAGTATACTCGTAACTAGTATGTATGTATAAAGAAAGAAAAAAAAACCACGGTTAGGTGGTATATACAATTATGGACGGGCTGCCGAGTGCCGACACAGAGGTAGCCACAGCCGTGAACTACCGCACTGTACTGTGTCTGCTGCTAATATATAGACTGGTTGATAAAGAGATAGTATACTCGTAACTAGTATGTATGTATAAAGAAAGAAAAAAAAACCACGGTTAGGTGGTATATACAATTATGGACGGGCTGCCGAGTGCCGACACAGAGGTAGCCACAGCCGTGAACTACCGCACTGTACTGTGTCTGCTGCTAATATAGACTGGTTGATAAAGAGATAGTATACTCGTAACTAGTATGACTATAAAGAAAGAAAAAAAAACCACGGTTAGGTGGTATATACAATTATGGACGGGCTGCCGAGTGCCGACACAGAGGTAGCCACAGCCGTGAACTACCGCACTGTACTGTGTCTGCTGCTAATATATAGACTGGTTGATAAAGAGATAGTATACTCGTAACTAGTATGTATGTATAAAGAAAGAAAAAAAAACCACGGTTAGGTGGTATATACAATTATGGACGGGCTGCCGAGTGCCGACACAGAGGTAGCCACAGCCGTGAACTACCGCACTGTACTGTGTCTGCTGCTAATATAGACTGGTTGATAAAGAGATAGTATACTCGTAACTAGTATGTATGTATAAAGAAAGAAAAAAAAACCACGGTTAGGTGGTATATACAATTATGGACGGGCTGCCGAGTGCCGACACAGAGGTAGCCACAGCCGTGAACTACCGCACTGTACTGTGTCTGCTGCTAATATATAGACTGGTTGATAAAGAGATAGTATACTCGTAACTAGTATGTATGTATAAAGAAAGAAAAAAAAACCACGGTTAGGTGGTATATACAATTATGGACGGGCTGCCGAGTGCCGACACAGAGGTAGCCACAGCCGTGAACTACCGCACTGTACTGTGTCTGCTGCTAATATATAGACTGGTTGATAAAGAGATAGTATACTCGTAACTAGTATGTATGTATAAAGAAAGAAAAAAAAACCACGGTTAGGTGGTATATACAATTATGGACGGGCTGCCGAGTGCCGACACAGAGGTAGCCACAGCCGTGAACTACCGCACTGTACTGTGTCTGCTGCTAATATAGACTGGTTGATAAAGAGATAGTATACTCGTAACTAGTATGTATGTATAAAGAAAGAAAAAAAAACCACGGTTAGGTGGTATATACAATTATGGACGGGCTGCCGAGTGCCGACACAGAGGTAGCCACAGCCGTGAACTACCGCACTGTACTGTGTCTGCTGCTAATATATAGACTGGTTGATAAAGAGATAGTATACTCGTAACTAGTATGACTATAAAGAAAGAAAAAAAAACCACGGTTAGGTGGTATATACAATTATGGACGGGCTGCCGAGTGCCGACACAGAGGTAGCCACAGCCGTGAACTACCGCACTGTACTGTGTCTGCTGCTAATATATAGACTGGTTGATAAAGAGATAGTATACTCGTAACTAGTATGTATGTATAAAGAAAGAAAAAAAAACCACGGTTAGGTAGTATATACAATTATGGACGGGCTGCCGAGTGCCGACATAGAGGTAGCCACAGCCGTGAACTACCGCACTGTACTGTGTCTGCTGCTAATATAGACTGGTTGATAAAGAGATAGTATACTCGTAACTAGTATGACTATAAAGAAAGAAAAAAAAAACACGGTTAGGTGGTATATACAATTATGGACGGGCTGCCGAGTGCCGACACAGAGGTAGCCACAGCCGTGAACTACCGCACTGTACTGTGTCTGCTGCTAATATAGACTGGTTGATAAAGAGATAGTATACTACTAATATTATATATACTGGTGGTCAGGTCACTGGTCACTAGTCACACTGGCAGTGGCACTCCTGCAGCAAAAGTGTGCACTGTTTAATTTTAATATAATATTATGTACTCCTGGCTCCTGCTATAACCTATAACTGGCACTGCAGTGCTCCCCAGTCTCCCCCACAATTATAAGCTGTGTGAGCTGAGCACAGTCAGATATATATATACATTGATGCAGCACACTGGGCTGAGCAGTGCACACAGATATGGTATGTGACTGAGTCACTGTGTGTATCGTTTTTTTCAGGCAGAGAACGGATATATTAAATAAAACAAACAACTGCACTGTCTGGTGGTCACTGTGGTCGTCAGTCACTAAACTCTGCACTCTCTTCTACAGTATCACAGCCTCAGGTCAATCTCTCTCTCTCTCTCTCTCTCAACCCTAATCTAAATGGAGAGGACGCCAGCCACGTCCTCTCCCTATCAATCTCAATGCACGTGTGAAAATGGCGGCGACGCGCGGCTCCTTATATAGAATCCGAGTCTCGCGATAGAATCCGAGCCTCGCGAGAATCCAACAGCGTCATGATGACGTTCGGGCGCGCTCGGGTTAACCGAGCAAGGCGGGAAGATCCGAGTCGCTCGGACCCGTGAAAAAAAACATGAAGTTCGGGCGGGTTCGGATTCAGAGAAACCGAACCCGCTCATCTCTAGTAAAATGCATTAATAATGTGCAACATATGTGTAAGAGGCACTGTGTGTGTCATTATGTGTATAAGTAAGGGCATTAATGATGTGTGGCATATGTGTAACAGGGTACTACTGTATGTGTGTCATTATGTGTATAGGGGCACTAATAATGTGCAGCAAATGTGTAGGGGGCACTATGTGTGTCATTATGTGTATAAGGGCATTAATAATGTGTGGCATATGTGTAACAGGGTACTACTGTATGTGTGTCATTATGTGTATAGGGCACTAATAATGTGCAGCAAATGTGTAGGGGGCACTATGTGTGTCATTATGTGTATAAGGGCATTAATAATGTGTGGCATATGTGTACGGGACATTATGTGTAAAAGGGCATTAATAAAGGTTGTCATAATGTGTAAGGCGCATTATGTTTATAATGACATTAATAAGGTGTCTCATATGTGTAAGGGGCATTACTGTGTGGAATTAGGTGTATAAATGCATTACTAATGTGTGGCATTATGTGTATAAGGTGCTCTACTATGTGGCGTTGCATATAGAAAGGGCACTACTGTGTCATCTAATGTGAATAAAGAGCAATAGAGTGTGATATAATGTGAATAAGGAGCAATTCAGTGTGATGTAATGTGAACAAGGGGCTCTACTGTGAGGAGTAACGTTTATAAGGTCAAGTGATACTGCTGTGGGATGTAATATGAATTATGGACACTATCGCATGATCAAATGTGAATAAAGTTGCAGTACTGTGTGGCGTAATTGGAACTGGGGTTACTATTGTGTGGCCATGCCCCTTGCCAGCAAAAACACACCCTTTTTAAGCTGTGCGCCAAATGTGCGAACTGTTCCTATTTAAAATATAGGGGGTACAAACACCAAAATAAGGACTGCTATGGGTGAGGGGTGATGGTGCTGGGAAAGAGGTGCAAGGTCAGAGGCGGAAACAGCGGTGGTGCTAGGGGGCACCAGCCAAAATCTTGCCTAGGGCATCATATTGCTTAGGGCCGCCTCTGCATGGGCATGTAGTAGCATTAGAATTCTGATTCCTGCAAGCATCTGGAATTGCATTTGCATTATGTACTTTTTCAGTAAAATTCCACAAAAGGTTTTGGTTTTATGCATTAGATACATGAATAAATATTATGAACCAGGGGGGTCATTCTGAGTTGATCGCTCGCTGCCGATTTACGCAGCACAGCGATCAGTTCAAAAAACGGCAAAACTGCACATGCATATACGCCGCAATGCGCACACGCTTTGTACAGCATCGTTGCTGTGCAATGGTTCTAGCGACGAATCCATTCGCACAGCCGATCGCAAGGAGATTGACAGGAAGAAGGCATTTATGGGTGTCAACTGACCATTTTCTGGGAGTGCTTGAGAAAACGCAGGCGTGTCCAGGCGTTTGCAGGGCTGGTGTCTGACGTCAATTCCGGGCCCTCCGTCGCTGGATTCATCGCACAGGATAAGTAGCTACAGGGCTGGTCTTGTTTTGCACAAAATGTTTTTGTACGGCTCGCCTGCAAAGGCGTTTGCACACTTGAAAAACGAAAATACACTCCCCCGTGGGCGGCGACAATGCATTTGCATGGCTGCTAAAAGTAGCTAGCGAGCGATCAACTCGGAATGAGGGCCCAGATCTTTTCCTTCACTATAATTATTTAAAGATGTTATTTTTTTGTATGTCCTTGATTTTCCAACATTTTATTTTCACACCCTGCCTTTTCCATGGGTGGTCCTACTGACATTCAGTAATACTGGCAAAAACTTCCATGCCGTGGAGTCCTGCCGATATTGGCAACAGATTCTAGACCATGAATTAGCTAAATGCAGTAAGGTCAACTATAATTGCTTTCTGATGCTTAACACAACTCATCTATTTGGCAAGTAGATTTTATATTTTAAACACCAGTAGCTAATCAACTGCCTCTTTGATAATATTAGGCCAGATTTTTTTTTATTACCACTACCAGCTGTAGCAGACTAAACGAGCTGTAAACGTCATGACAATCAGTTTTGCTAGTAAGAATCCTCAGAGCACACTCCAGGCCTGTTCCTAAATAAACATGGGGTTCCTTTCAATTTTCTGTCAACATAAGTGAGTGCTTTGCATTCATGGCACAAATGTAGGTGCCTGTGTTACATGCTGTCTGTGCTGTATAACAGACATTATAATATTCATGTTCATTTTTTCAGCCAAATAGTTAGGTTACTGCTTTTCAAAGGTTTTGTCATAGGTATCTTTTTATGTCTTGTATATAATGCTATAAATATAAAATATTAAACTTATAACTGCATTTGTAAATACTGTAGCTGCCACTGTTGGATTCTAAGATCTACTGCTGCATTTGAAGAGGCAGCATCTGATCTCTCTGCATGACTCGGACGTCCAATGAAATTACACTGCTGGGGCCAGTGAAGCTACATTCAAATATGCAGCCACTGACTTCAGCACACACAGAAAAAATTTTTTGGAATGCTGCCCGTCACACTCCAAAATACCTGCAGTAATGCTGCATGTTTTAGGGCACTGCGATCAACATCACAGACCCAGATCTGCACATGCAGTGTGCCTTCTGCACATACACAGAGAGGTGTCGCGAGGGTGGCTCCGGTGAAGCGCGAGCTCCAGGCACCAGAAAAGTTAGAGGGTGTGCTGCAGTCTTTAGCTGTGCCACAGATCGCTGTATAGGCAGCTGCAGAGTAGGATAAGCAGTAGGGGTGCACACTGACTCGGAGACTAGGTAGGGAACAGGACAGGCCAGAGGCGACAGCAGGAGATACTGAAAGCCGGCACATGCTGGAACTCTGCCTGTCCTCTTTATATGGCTCCCCGTGTGCTTTAGCTGTGCAGCAGGGTTACTTCTAAACCAAGCATTAACCAATGACGATTACAGGTCATCCTTGCTACATAAGGTGAAAGATGTCCCTAACGCAAGGGAAAATACTTATCTTAGTTGTATGTATGTAAACGCCAGAAGCATTACTGGTAAAAAGGGTGAACTAGAAATACTTGCAGCAAGCAAACAGTATGATATTATAGGCATTACTGAAACTTGGTGGGATGAATCTCATGATTGGACAGTCAATCTAGAGGGCTATACACTGTTTAGGAGAGACAGACTAAATAAAAAGGGTGGAGGGGTGTGTCTGTACGTAAAGCCGTTTTTAAAACCTAATATATGGGAAGATATTCAGGAGGGGACTGTAGACACTGTCGAGACAATATGGGTAGAAATTGCATGCGGGGAAAAAGGAATAAAAAAGTTAGTATTGGGTGTATGCTATAGGCCGCCTGGTATCAACGCATCTGATGATGAATTGTTACTAAAGCAAATTGAAAGAGCAGCAGGAGTAGGAGACATAGTAGTGATGGGAGATTTTAACTATCCAGAGATAAACTGGATAAACGATTCATGTGATACTGCTAGGGGCAATGTTTTTAAACACACTTAATGATAACTACTTAGTCCAACTAATTGAGGAACCAACTAGGTACAATGCAATCTTAGACCTGGTATTAACAAACAATGGGGATTTGGTATCAGGTATTATAGTAGGGGAACCCATAGGAAACAGCGACCACAATATGGTCACATTCAATATCAGTTTCTATAAGCAGCCCTATACTGGCTCAACTAGGACTTTAAACTTTAGCAAAGCAAATTTTGAAAAGATGAGGGTATTTTTCAGGGATATTGAATGGGAAGGTTTGTTTTTAGGAAAAAATACTACTGAGAAAAGGGAGTTGCTAAAATTCCTGCTAGCTAAAAATACACTCAAATGTATTCCTATGAGTAGCAAAAAAAGGAATAAAAATCATAAACCGATGTGGCTTAACAAAAAGATTAAGGAACTTATGGGCAAGAAAAGGCGAGCATTTAAAAAATACAAATCTGACGGGGAAGCAGAGTCATTTCAGCACTATAAGGAATGTAACAAAATTTGCAAAAAGGAAATAAGAGCGGCTAAAGTAGAAACTGAAAAACTAGTAGCAAAGGAAAGCAAAGCGAATACCAAAAAAATCTTTAAATACATTAATAGCAAGAGATTAAAGAAGGAGAGTATAGGCCCTTTAAAAGACAAGTTGGGAGTCTTAAGCAAAAATTATAATGACATAGCGGACACCCTAAATGAGTTTTTTTCAACAGTATTCACTCGTGAGGACCCAATTCAGGGACTAACACACAATCTCAATAATGAGAATATCACACTGATAGGTACTTATTTAAGCGAGGAAGTAGTCTGTGACCGATTAAAACATTTAAAGATTAATAAATCACCAGGGCCCGATGGTATTCATCCAAGGGTTCTAATGGAGCTTCACTCTGAACTGGCAAAACCGCTATCTTTGATCTTTAAGGATTCAGTTATATCAGGTATGGTTCCCAAAGACTGGCGTATAGCGGAAGTAGTGCCTATATTCAAAAAGGGAAGTAAAGCTGAACCAGGTAATTATAGACCAGTTAGTCTTACATCTATAGTGGGGAAAGTATTGGAAGGTATTCTAAGAGATAGTATTCAGAAGTTCCTTGACACCAATAAGGTCATTAAAAGGAATCAACATGGGTTTATGAAGGACAGATCCTGTCAAACCAACTTACTTGGCTTTTATGAAACAGTAAGCGCAAACCTAGATCAGGGTAAAGACGTGGATGTAATCTTTTTAGACTTTGCCAAAGCGTTCGATACTGTACCACACATGAGACTTATCTACAAGCTACAAGAATCAGGGCTAGGAAGCACAATATGCACTTGGGTCAAAAACTGGTTAGATAATAGGAAGCAGCGCGTTGTGGTTAATGGATCTTTTTCAACTTGGACTGAAGTGCTAAGTGGTGTGCCGCAAGGCTCAGTATTAGGACCGCTATTGTTCAATATTTTCATTAACGACCTAACAGAAGGTCTAGAGAGCATGGTGTCAATTTTTGCAGATGATACCAAATTGTGTAAGGCTATAAATACAGAGGAGGATGCAGAGTCTCTTCAGAATGACTTAGTTAAATTAGAAGCATGGGCAGCCAAATGGAGAATGCGCTTCAACACAGACAGGTGTAAGGTAATGCACTGTGGTAACAAGAACAAAAATTACACCTACCTACTAAATGGGGTAAAATTAGGGGATTCTGTACTGGAAAAGGACTTAGGTGTCCTCATAGATAGCAAGCTAAGCAGTAGTACCCAAATTAGGACTGCAGCAAAGAAGGCTAATAAGATATTAGCATGCATAAAACGGGGTATTGATGCTAGGGACGAGAGTATTATACTCCCGTTATATAAATCACTAGTGAGGCCACACCTTGAATACTGTGTACAATTCTGGGCACCGTACTACAAAAAGGATATCCTGGAGCTTGAAAAGGTACAGAGGAGGGCGACCAAACTAATTAAAGGGCATGGAGACGATGGAATACAAGGAAAGGCTTGAAAGACTAGGCATGTTTACATTGGAAAAGCGGAGACTAAGAGGGGATATGATCAACATCTACAAATATATAAGGGGACAATACACAGAGCTTGCGCGGGACCTGTTTTTGGTTAGATCAACACAGAGGACTCGTGGACACTCGCTCAGGTAAGAAGAGAGGAGATTCCGCACAATACGGCGTAAAGGCTTTTTCACGGTAAGGAAAATACATGTTTGGAATTCCCTGCCCGAGGGAGTTGTAATGGCGGAATCTGTCAACACCTTTAAGAATGGGTTAGATAAATTCCTAATGGATAATGATATCCAGGGGTATGGTGCATAGTCATGCATTATAGTTACTATAAATAGGGATAAAATGTAACGGCTGACAGCAGCATCAGTCAGAAATTTTAGTCAAATCATCATGCATAGGAGACCACAAATAGGTTGAACTCGATGGACAATTGTCTTTTTTCAACCTCAGATACTATGTTACTATGTTCTATCCTGTAGCACCACTCTCTGTCCCAGTTGCTGCATAATCTCTCTCTCTGCCCCGGCTTTTGCAACAGCTCTCTTTTTCCTGGAAGCTGCAGCACATGTCTCTACTTCATATGCTGCAGCACCTCTCTCTGCCCCAGCTGCTGCAGCACCTCTCTCTGCCCCAGCTGCTGCAGCAGTACCTCACTCTGCCTCTCAGACAGCTGCAGGCAGAGCCAGATTAAGGGGGGAGGGGGGGTGGTGTCACAAGGGGTACGTTACCCCGGACCGCCCTATCTTAGCTCTCCACCAGTGAATGCCGTCCTGCACTGCAGTTTCTACGTGGTGTGAGGGCAGGGTAATGGTATGCACTGCAGTCCCGGCAGTGCAGCCACTGTTGCATCCACCACTGCCGTAAAGTTCCAGCCAGACGCGGAGATGATTACAGTCAATGGAGATGAAGGCCCTCATTCCGAGTTGATCGCTCGCAAGGCGAATTTAGCAGAGTTGCTCACGCTAAGCCTACGCCTACTGGGAGTGTATCTTAGCTTCTTAAAATTGCGACCGATGTATTCGCAATATTGCGATTACAAACTACTTAGCAGTTTCAGAGTAGCTTCAGACTTACTCGGCATCTGCGTTCAGTTCAGTGCTTGTCGTTCCTGGTTTGACGTCATAAACACACCCAGCGTTCGCCCAGACACTCCCCCGTTTCTCCGGCCACTCCTGCGTTTTTTCCGGAAACGGTAGCGTTTTTATCCACACGCCCCGAAAACGCTGTGTTTCCGCCCAGTAACACCCATTTCCTGTCAATCACACTACGTTCGCCAGAGCGAAGAAAAAGCCGTGAGTAAAAATACTATCTTCATTGTAAAATTACTTGGCGCAGTCGCAGTGCGAATATTGCGCATGCGTACTAAGCGGAATTTCACTGCGATGCGAAGAAAATTACCGAGCGATCAACTCGGAATGAGGGCCGAAATACATTCAACATTATTTCTCTATAGATTTCTAATGAACATTTGTTCTCATAATAATTTTTCCAATAGGAAATAACCTATCCAGATATTCCACTGCACAGGCAAAAAAACAATTCATGTTTATTCTATAGAGGAAATGTGTTGATAAACTACTGTATAAGATAAAAAGATTATTTAAAGCAGGAGAAACACTCATTGTTTAACATAACATGGAAATCCTGAAAGGAGTAATTCAGATACGTCCTCATACAGTACATCTTGCCTCAATACACCACGCAGCTCAAGATGGGTGTGGATCATTGGGTCAACCCTAAGTAGGTCGATAGTCATTAGGTCATCCACTATTGGTCGACAGTAACTAGGTTGACACAAAAAAGGTCGACGTGCGTTTTTTTTTTTTTAAATTGGTGTCGTTTTCTTCGTAAAGTGACCGGGAACCCCAATTAGTGCACGCGTCCCCTTGCATGGCACGCTTCGCACGCCGTGCTTTGGGCATGGTGCCTCGCTCTGCGGCCACTGCGCTCGGCACAGGTTACTATTCCCAATCGTAGTCCACGTGTATAGTAAAGTAAGAAAAAGTTTTAAAAAAACAACAACTGAAACTCATGTCAATCTTTGCCATGTTGACCAATAGTGGTCGACCTAATGACTGTCTACCTAAAGACCGGATACCGCTCAAGATGCCTAACATGAGTGAGCTGCCAGGTCCCGTTCAACTCAAACATCAGACGTCTTTTATTGCCAAAATGTGTCCTAGTCACGAGACAAGGAGACTGCTGATTAATTTGATATATGACGTGTATATTGTGTGTGACTGAGACTGTATACGGAGCTAAACAGAACATGCGTTGGAAAAAAGTGGCTGCTACATTGAAGCACTTTGTATACAGAATCAGGGACTTTAGTCCTACACAGATATACAAGTGTCATATCAAATTAATCAGCGCAGTCTCCACATACACCCTAGTTGCACTGTGTTGCAACTAAGACAAATTTTCAGCAAAAAAGAAGCATAAAAGATGCCAGATACTAAAAGATTCTCATTTGACCTGGCATGCCAAGACTGACAGACTTTGGTGTGACTGCAGCAAAAATGTATGAGGGCACATCGGAATTTATTCAATTCTGTACACACTGAAATCAAAGTTACCTCTAAACATTTACTGACACAATGTAAAAGTTTTAAAAATAAATGCAAGACATTGCAACTTTCTAAATGTGCAGATATAGAAACTTTTAGAACCCGTGGCCAAAAGGCACAATACAAATATAACAAACTACATTACACTAGAATTAACTAAATGCTGTAATTATAGAAGCTTTGAATTATCCCTGAACATCCCCTGTGGTGCGTGAATGCAACAACATTGATAATGGACATGTAATTAGGTGTTGTGATACCACAGCCAGATATAAGGGGGTAATTCAGACCTGATCGCCCAGACAGAGTGAAAATCCGCCCTGTGCAAGTCTGTGTACGCCTTGCGAAAATCAGCCAGTCAGCTGCAAATCTTTTCGCAACTCACTCACCATCGAATTATTTTTCTAATCTGTGCAGTCTGTGCGTAGCCCAGGACCTACTCCTACAGTGCGAAATAATCAGGCAGATCTGGGCCGGAGCGGACATCACACAGCCTCCCTGAAAATGCTTGGGCATGCCTGCGTTTTTACTGACACTCCCAGAAAACGTCCAGTTACGACTCCCAAATGACGACTTCCTGTCAATCAACTTGCGTATGCCTAGCGATCAAAATAAGACGCTGGATTCTTTCACAGTTTGGCCTCGCGAGTGCTCATCACGATCCATATGCATGCATGCGCAGTCGATCAGGTGAAAACTTTGCATCCTCTACGGACTAGGAGAAAACGATTTACCGGTAGGTATCAAAATCCTGTTTTCTCATACATCCTAGAGGATGCTTGGGTCCACTTCATGACCATGGGGTTTATACCAAAGCTCCAGTACAGGCGGGAGAGTGCGGATGACCCTGCAGCACCGATTGACCGAACTTGAGGTCTTCATCGGCCAAGGTGTCAAACTTGTAGAATTTAGCAAATGTGTTTGACCCCGACCAAGTAGCTGCTCGGCAAAGTTGCAATGCCGAGACCCCCAGGCAGCCGCCCAGGATGAGCCCACCTTCCTAGTGGAATAGGCCATCACAGACGTCGGTAACGGCAATCCAGCCGTAGTATGAGCGTGCTGAATCGTACTTCTGATCCAACGCGCAATAGTCTGCTTGGAAGCAGGACACCCAATCTTGTTGGGAGCATACAGGACAAAGACTCTGTTTTCCGTATTTGAGCTGTTCTAGCGACATAAATCTTCAAAGCCCTACCCACATCTAGAGACTTTGACTCAGTGAACGTGTCAGTAACTACTGGCACCACAATAGGTTGGTTTATGTGGAAAGATGAAACCACCTTCGGTTGAAAATGTTGACGAGTCCTCAACTCTGCCCTATCTTCATGGAAGATCAGGTAAGGGCTCTTGTGAGACAAGGCCCCCAATTCAGACAACCGCCGCGCGGATGCCAATGCCAAAAGCATCACCACTTTCCAAGTGAGAAACTTCAACTCTATCTCTTGTAGAGGCTCAAACCAATCTGATTGAAGGAACTGCAACACCACATTAAGGTCCCATGGTGCCACTGGAAGCACAAATGGAGGCTGGATGTGCAGAACCCCTTTCACGAAAGGTCTGAACCTCTGGAAGAGAGGCCAAATGTTTTTGGAAGAACACTGACAAGGCCGAAATCTGGACCTTGATTGATCCCAATCGTAGGCCCGCCTCCACACCAGCCTGCAGAAAATGGAGAAAACGTCCCAACTCAAACTCTTCCGTAGGAGCCTTCTTGGATTCACACCAAGACACATTTTCTCCAAATACAGTGGTAATGTTTTGACGTTACTCCTTTCCTGGGCTGAATAAGGGTGGGGAAGACTTCCTTGGGAACACCCTTTCGGGCTAGGATCCGGCGCTCAACAGCCATGCCGTCAAACGTAGCCGCGGTAAGTCTCGATACACGCACGGCCCCTGCTGCAGTAGGTCCTCACGAAGAGGAAGAGGCCGAGAATCTTCTATGAGCAACTCCTGAAGATCGGGAACCAAGCCCTCCTTGGCCAGTCTGGGAGAATGAAGATTGCTCGAACTCTTGTTCTTCTTATGATCCTGAGCACTTTTGGGATCAGCGGAAGTGGAGGGAAGACATACACCGACCAGAACACCCACTGGGCCACCAGCGCATCTACTGCTATTGCTTGAGGGTCTCTCGACCTGGAACAATATTTCTGAAGCTTCTCGTTGAGACGAGATGCCATCATGTCTACTTGAGGAACTCCCCAAAGACTTGTCATGTATGTATGTATGTATGTATGTATGTATATATGTATGTGTATATATATATATATATATATATATACACACATACATATATATAATATATATACACACACATACACATACATACACATTTATGTATGCTGTAGATATATGTGTGTGTGTGTGTATATGGAATGTTCTGGGGGGGGGGAGATGTATATACAAGAGATGTGCGGCTGGCACTTTTCGTGTTTTGTGTTTTGGTCCTAATTCCACTTTCGTGTTTTTTGTTTTGGATCTGGATGATTTTTGAAAAAAACATAAAAAAAAAGCTAAAATCACATAATTTGGGGGTAATTTTGATCCTACGGTATTATTAACCTCAATGACATTAATTTCCACTCATTTCCAGTCTATTCTCAACACCTCACAATATTGTTTTTAGGCCTAAAAGTTGCACCAAGGTCGCAAGTGTGTGGCACAAACAACTGGCCCATCTAGGAGTGGCACTGCAGTGGCAGACATGAGGGCAGATATAAGGGCAGATATAAAAAAAAAAAAAAGTCCCCAAACAGCATATGATGCAAAGAAGAAAAAGAGGTGCACAGAGGTTGCTGTATGACTAAGCCAAGCGAGACAAGTGTGCGGCACAAACACCTGGCCCATCTAGGAGTGGCACTGCAGTGTCAGACAGGATGGCACTTTTCAAAAACTAGGCACCAAACAGCACCTCATGCAAAGATGTAGAAGAGGTGCAATGAGGTAGCTGTATGACTAAGCAAAGCAACAAACAATTCCCACTGGAATTATACGGCAATATCACTGGAATTATACGGCAATATCACTGGAATTATATGGCAGTACCACTGGACATATATGGCAGTATCACTGGAATTATGCGGCAGTACCACTGGACATATACGGAAGTGTCAGAAAGGATGTCACTTTAAAAAAAAACAGTAACCAAACAGCACATGATGCAAAGAAGAAAAAGAGATGCAAGATGTAATTGTCCTTGGCCCTCCCACCCACCCTTACACCC
Organism: Pseudophryne corroboree; assembly: GCF_028390025.1. Classification (NCBI taxonomy): domain Eukaryota; kingdom Metazoa; phylum Chordata; class Amphibia; order Anura; family Myobatrachidae; genus Pseudophryne; species Pseudophryne corroboree. The sequence continues at coordinate 667,151,848 of NC_086449.1, read as the reverse complement.
TTATGTTGTATAAACAGGACATGCACACTTTTACAAACCAATAATTTCAGCGCCAGGGTCTGCCACATGACTGTGGCTGAAATGATTGGTTTGTTTGGGCCCCCACCAAAAAAGAAGCAATCAATCTTTCCTTGCACAAACTGGCTCTTCAGAGGCAAGATGTCGACCTCATCCTCATCCTCCAATTTCTCACCCCTTTCACTGTGTACATCCCACTCCTCACAGAGTATTAATTCGTCCCCACTTTAATCCACCATCACAGGTCCCTGTGTACTTTCCGGAGACAATTGCTGGTCAAGGTCTTCGCGGAGGAATTTATTATTCATTTTGATAAACATCATCTTCTCCACATTTTGTGGAAGTAACCTCCTATGCCGATCGCGGACAAGGTTACCGGCTGCACTAAACACTCTTTCGGAGTACACACTGGAGGGGGGGCAACTTAGGTAAAATAAAGCCAGTTTGTGCAAGGGCATCCAAATTGCCTCTTTTTCCTGCCAGTATACATACGGACTGTCTGACATGCCTACTTGGATGCTGTCGAACCTATAATCCTCCACCATTTTTTCAATGGTGACAGAATCATATGCAGTGACAGTAGACATGTCAGTAATCGTTGGCAGGTTCTTCATTCTGGACCAGATGTCAGCTTTCGCTCCTGTCTGCCCTGCATCACCGCCAGCGGGTAGGATAGGAAATCTTATCCTTTTTCTTGCAGCCCCAGTGGCGGGAGAAATTTAAGGAGGAGCTGTTGATGGATCACGTTCCACTTGAGTTGACAATTTACTCATCAGCATGTCCTTGCACCGCTGCACACTAGTGTCTGCCGGAAAGAGAGATACAACGTAGGCTTTAAACCTAGGATCGAGCACAGTGGCCAAAATGTAGTGCTTTGATTTCAACAGATTGACCACCCTTGAATCCTGGCAAAGCGAATGAAGGGCTCCATCCACAAGTCCCACATACTTAGAGGAATCGCTCCGTATTAGCTCCTCCTTCAATTTCTCCAATTTTTTCTGCAAAAGCCTGATGAGAGGAATGACCTGACTCAGGCTGGCAGTGTCTGAACTGACTTCACGTGTAGCAAGTTCAAAGGGTTGGAGAACCTTGAACAAGACGAAAATCATTCTCTACTGCGCTTGAGTCAGGTGCATTCCCCCTCCTTTGCCTATATCGTAGGTGGATGTATAGGCTTTAATGGCCTTTTGCTGCTCCTCCATTCTATAAAGCATATAGAGTGTTGAATTCCACCTCGTTACCACCTCTTGCTTCAGTTGATGGCAGGGCAGGTTCAGGAGTGTTTGCTGGTGCTCCAGTCTTCGGCACGCAGTGGCAGAATGTCCAAATTGGCCTGTAAATTTTCGGGCCACCGACAGCATCTCATGTACACCCATCATTTTTCAAAAAATTCTGCACCACCAAATTAATTGTATGGAATTTGCCCAGTTGTAATGTACGCACACTATTGGTGGCATTGTCCGATATCACAAATCCCCAGGAGAGTAAGCGGGGTAAGCCAATGCGCAATGAATTCCCTCAGTTTCCGTAAGAGGTTGTCAGTGGTGTGCCTCTTCCGGAAAGCGGTGATACACAGCATAGCCTGCCTAGAAATGAGGTTGAATTTGCGAGATGCTGCTACTGGTGCTGCTGCTGCTGTTTTTGCTGCAGGAGGCAATACATCTACCCAGTGGGCTGTCACAGTCCTTAGTCTGCCCATTTCCACTTGTCCACATGTCCATGGTTAAGTGGACTCTGGCCTGCCTAGTGAAGTGGAATCTAGATGGGATTTGGTACCGAGACACAATACCTCCATCAATTGTCTAAATCCCACTGCACTAATGGCGGATACCGGATGCACGTCTAACACCAACATAAGTGTCAAGGCCTCCGTTATGCGCTTTGCAACAGGATGACTGCTGTCATATTTCATCTCCCTCACAAAGGACTGCTGGACAGTCACTTACTGGATGTAGTTCAAATGGTCTTCCGACTTCCCCTCTGGGATGACGATCAACTCCCAGCAGCAACAGCAGCAGTGGCAGCAACAGCAGGCGTAACACTTAAGGATCTTTCGGAGGAATCCCGGTTAGGAGAGGACTCCTCAATCTTGCCCGTGGCATGGCCTGCAGGACTACTGACGTTCCTGATTGAGGAAGAAGTTGACGTTGGGGGAGTTGATGGTGTGGCTTGCAGGAGCTTGGGTACAAGAGGAAGAAAGGATTTGGGTGTCAGTGGACTGCTTACGCTCTTAACCAAAGTTTCACAACTTGACACTGACTTGATGAATGCGCTGCAGGTGACGTATAAGGGAGGATGTTCCTAGGTGATTAACATCCTTACCCCTACTTATTACAGATTGACAGAGGCAACATACGGCTTGACACCTGTTGTCCAGATTTGTGGAGAAATAATTCCAAACCGAAGAGGTGGCTTTTTTGGTATTTTGCCCAGGCATCACAATGGGCTTCTTCATCCCACAGACAACAGGTGTCTCCCCCGGTGCCTCATTTAAACAATCCACATCACCATCAGAATCCTCATCGCCAACTTCCTCCTCAGTGCCAGCAACACCCCTATCCTCATCCTGGTGTACTTCAACAGTGACATCTTCAATTTGAATATCAGAAACTAGACTGTGGGTGCTCCTTCCAGCACTTGCAGGGGGCATGCAAATGGTGGAAGGAGCCACCCCTTCCCGTCCAGTGTTGGGAAGGTCAGGCATCGCAACCGCCGACACACTTGGACTTCCCTTGGGAATTTGTGATACCATCTTAAAACGCACAGTTCTTTGCTGTGCTTTTTCCATCTTAACTCTTATTTATGGGAGGATGAGGGCTTCCATCGTCATGTGAAGCTGAACCACTAGTCATGAACATAGGCCAGGGCCTCAGCCGTTACTTGCCACTCTGTGTCGAAATGGCATATTGGCAAGTTTACGTTTCTCCTCAGACTATTTAAATTTATTTTTTGGAGTCTTTTTACTAAACTTTGGCTTTTTGGATATTACATGCCCTCTACTATCACATTGGGCATCGGCCTTGGCAGACGACGTTGATGGCATTTCATTGTCTATGTCATGACTAGCGGCAGAAACTTCAGTACTAGGAGGAAGTGGTTCTTGATCTTTCCCTGTTTTAACCTCCAAATTTTTGTTCTCCATTATTTTTCTGGAGTTATATAACAATATGCGCACAGGAGAGTGTACCCCTACACCTCACAGGGCAAACCCTGTAAAAATTATTTGGATTAAATATTAATAACCCCTTTATTTGGAGTAAATAATATACAGCACAGGACAGCACCACTGAACTTATATGGCAGCACCACTGGACTGGACTTATACGGACTTATATGAAATTATACGGCAGGATCACTGGATTTATACTGCAGTACCGCTGGACATATACGGCAGTACCGCTGGACATATACGGCAGTACCGCTGGACATATACGGCAGTACCGCTGGACATATACGGCAGTACCACTGGACATATACGGCAGTACCACTGGACATATACGGCAGTACCACTGGACATATACGGCAGTACCACTGGACATATATAGCAGCACAGGGTCACCACCATTGGACTGATGCAGGACAACACAGCACCACTGCAATGGACTGGACTTATACAGCAGCACTGGACATATGGCAGCAGAGGACACCACTGTGACTGGTCACTGGACTGACTGATGCACAGGACACTACCACTGGTCTGATGCAGGACAACACAGCAACACTGTAAGGGACTTATTATACAGCAGCACTGGACTGATGCAGCACAATACACCACCACTGAACTTGTTGCAGCACAACACAGCACCCTATACATCAACACTGGCCATATGGCAACATAGGACACAACCACTGTGACTGGACAGATGCAGCACAAGACACGGACACTGAGGACACAGAGAACGGAGACACGTCCTCTCTTTACACTCTCCAATGCCAGAGTGAAAATGGTGGCGACGCGCGGCCCCTTATATGGAATCCAAACCCCGTGAGAATCCGACAGCGGAATGATGACGTTTGGCCTCATTCTGGTTTCAGAGTCAGGCGGAACAACCTGAGCCTGACTCGGAACCAGGCTCGTGACAGGAAGTCCGGTAGGGTTCGGTTATCGGAGAACCGAACCTGCTCATCTCTAATATATACACTTTTTTTTTTTCTGTGTCTAGTGTTTGTGCAGGAAGAGGTAGAGGAGGAAGTCCAGGGTTGAGGAAGGTAATGTAAACAGTGAAGTGGAGGAGGTGGCATTTCAGGATTCCCATGACACTGATGGAGATAGTAGTGATAACCCAGTCAGTCAGAGGGGAAAAACCAGGACAGGCAGGAATGTCAAGTTTACGTTTGGCAAAAAATCTGGCCTTGGTCCATGAGGTCATGAAGAGCCATAATATTGTCTTTGGACCTCAGGCTGCCCACAATCCGGCTCACATCAAGACAAAGATATGGGAGCAGGGCCATAACAAGGTGTGTTCCCAGTGTGTTCATCCCACAGCGCATATGCCCAGTGGGTGGAGATCCGGCAGCACCTCCTGTGACCCAGCCTCACATCCACCTGCCACTGCCATCACCTGCAGCGCTCAAGGGTGGATTGAGCCATGAGTCCTCAGTCTCTGCGCTAACTATAAGGAAGGGAAGCCAGACAGACACACGCTGGCACTAGGAAACAGCCGCAATCGACAGGCACAAGGACACAGCGGAAACTTGCTGCGTCTTCTCTCCGTCCAGCATGGTCAAGCTGAGGAGTAAACGCAGCACCTCGGGGCTGAGTTGGACACTAGCAGCAGCACTTTCCCATTCTCTCCCTGAGGTCCTGTGTTCTCACTTCTCACTCACTGTAGCTGTTGCCTCCAGGACCAGACAGAGGTTTGCATGGAAACGTGTGTGGACCAGCCGAACGGGGCTGCTGGGATATGTAGTCCACATCCTATAAACTTTTCTCCTACTCAGAGAAAGGCTCTCAGGTTGGCAGGCATGCTGGGACATGTGATTCTACACCAGCAGGTGACTACACACACACATACATATATATATATATATATATATATATATATATATGTATGTATATGTATGTATATGTATGATGTGCGGCAGGCACTTTTCGTGTTTTGGTTCTAATTCCACTTTCGTGTTTTGGATTTGGCTTGGTTTTGCCAAAACCACCCTTTCAGGTTTTGGATTTGGATCTGGATGATTTAAAAAAAAAACACCATGAAAACAGCTAAAATCACAGAATTTGGGGGTAATTTTGCTCCTACGATATTATTAACATTCATTTCCACTCATTTCCAGTCTATTCTGAACACCTCACACCTCACAATATTGTTTTTAGGCCTAAAAGTTGCACCGAGGTCGCTGTATAACTAAGCTAAGCGACACAAGTGTGCGGCACAAACACCTGGCCCATCTAGGAGTGGCATTGCAGTTACAGACAAGATGCATACCTCCCAACTGTCCCGATTTTCGCGGGACAGTCCCGTTTTTTGGGACTGTCCCGCTGTCCCACCCGCGGGCCGCAGTGTCCCGCGGTGTGGAAGGGGAAGTTGGGAGGCTCCTGTCATCGCTGCTCTGCTTAGCAGAGCAGCGGTGAATAGATGCTGTGCGCATGCGAACAGCGTCTATTCAGTGAAGACAGGGAGAGGGGGCATGCCAGCGGCTCACAGAGCGCTGGTCATGCCCCCTTTAGTGATGAAAAATGGGGGCGTGACTCAAAGAAAAATAATTGCAATGAGGTAGTTGTATGACTAAGCCAAGTGACACAAACAATTGGACCATCTAGGCGTGGCACTGCAGCGCAGACAGGAGGGCAGATATAAAAAAAAAGGCCCCAAACAGCACATGATGCAAAGAAAAAAAGGTGCACCGAGGTTGCTGTAGGCCTAAGCTAAGCGACACAACCACCTGGTCCATCTAGTAGTGTCACGTAGTGGCTGAATGTCGAGAGTGGGCCGCAATTGTTCGGTCCACTGACATTATCTCCAGCACGCTCCAGTCACTTTAAAAAAAATCTGCAATTGGTGGACTTATACGGCAGTACCCCAGGACTAATACAGCAGTACCCCTGGACTAATACGGCAGTGTCACACAGGATGACACTTTTCAAAACCTAGGCCCCAAACAGCACCTCATGCAAAGATGTCGAAGAGGTGCAATGAGGTAGCTGTATGACTAAGCCAAGCGACACAAACAATTCCAACTGGAATTATACGTCCAAATCACTGTAATTAAATGGCAAGATCACTGTAATTAATAATTATAAATCACTGGAATTAAATGGCAAGATCACTGTAATTAATAATTATAAATCACTGAAATTAATTGGCAAAATCACTGCAATTATACGTCCAATTCACTGGAATTAAATGGCAAAATCACCTGCCTAGTGCAGTGGAATCTAGATGGGATTTGTTACCGGGGACACAATACCTCCATCAATTGTCTAAATCCCACTGCACTAATGGCAGATACCAGACGCACGTCTAACACCAACATAAGTGTCAAGGCCTCAGTTATGAGGGCTTCCATCGTCATGTGAAGCTGAACCACTAGTCATGAACATAGGCCAGGGCCTCAGCCGTTCCTTGCCACTCCGTGTCGTAAATGGCATATTGGCAAGTTTACGTTTCTCCTCAGACGATTTACATTTCTTTTTTTGGTTCTTTTTACTGAACTTTGGCTTTTTGGATTTTACATGCCCTTTACTATCACATTGGGCATCGGTCTTGGCAGACGACATTGATGGCATTTCATCGTCTACGTCATGGCTAGTGGCAGCAGCTTCAGCCCTAGGAGGAAGTGGTTCTTCTTGATCTTTCCCTATTTTAGCCTCAATTTTTGTTCTCCATTATTTTTTGGGAGTTATGTAAGACAATATGCGTCCCAGGAATGACTGGAATGACTGATGGACAGGACACTACCACTGGGCTGATGCAGCACAACACAACAATACTGTAAGAGACTTGTGGTTGTTGTTATTATTATTATTATTATACGGCAGCAGTGGACATATAGCAGCAGCGTATACCACTGTGACTGCCTCGTCACTGGAATTACTGATGACACAGGACACTACCAATGGTCTGATGCAGCCCAACAGGTTGTTATACTGCAGCAGTGGAAATATAGCAGCAGCGTATATCGTCACTGGAATTACTGATGACACAGGACAGTACCAATGGTCTGATGCAGCCCAACGGGTTGTTATAATTGTTATACTGCAGCAGTGGATATATAGCAGCAGCGTATATTGTCACTGGAATTACGGATGACACAGGACACTACCACTGGTCTGCATAACACAGGACCACTTTATACAGCTACACTGGATATATGGCAGCAGAGAACACCAACACTGTGAATGGCTGGACTGATGCAGCACAATACACTGACTACACTGGACTGGTCTGCATAACACGCACTACTTTATACAGCTACACTGGATATATGGCAGCAGCGAACACCTTATATGGAATCCATATGCCACGAAAATCCGTCAGCGGGATGATGACGTTTTGCCGCGTTCGGGTTTCCGAGTCAAGAAGGAATATCTGAACCGAACTCAGAAGGCAAAGTCCGGTAGGGTTCGCTCATTTTATATATATATATATATATATATATATATATATATATACATACACACATATATATATATATATATATATATATATATATTGTGGGATGGGGTAAGTGGTGAGAGTTATTAAGGTTATAATGTGTGTTTGTGATGGGGATAATTAATAATTATGTTAGCTGGGGGACTGAAGTCAATCTTGGAATGATTTAGTGTTTAGTGTTGGGTCTAATAAGGAGAGGAGGGCCTAAAGTGTTCTTCTTTCCATGAAAAAAAATCTCGACTCCTTCACAGATCGAAAATTTCCTGGGCTGGTGTGTAATGTGGGTTGTAATGTGACTAACAGATACTACTGTGCTGTGTAATGTGACTAATGGACACCACTGTGTGGTGTAATGCGACTAGTGGACACAATTTTGCATTGTAACATGACTAACGGATACTACTGTGCAGTGTAATGTGACTAACCGACACTACTGTGAATTGGTACCATTCTGTAGCCATGCCCCTTCTCCATGAAGCCACGCCCCTATATTGTTAATGCACACCTCTGGCACACACTGTCCTTACATTGAATATGGGGGGAGGCATTCTCATTCTGGCACAGGGCACCAAAATAGCCTAGTTACGGCTCTGTATGGGAGAGTGTGGTGAATGTCGTTAATGCAGAGGGGCCTGTGATGAATGAGGAGACATGCAAGGAGTGCTTCTCTGACATTTAGAGATGTGTCAAAACAAAGATGGAAGCCAAGGCTGCACGGCTGACGGAATCTGGGTTCCCATACAGGCCGATTATTTGGAGTATGTGGAGTCCCTAAAGGTGCTGATCCCTCCAGAGGGGATCAGCCATCTGCATGTAAAAAGACACAGATGCCCCCAGGCAGCCTGATGATTGTAATTTTTAATACAATTAGGTGTCTTGATAAGTCAGGATGCTCCTCTTCAACTCTGAAAATGTGTCTGATATTGTAGTGTATTGTTGTCCACTACATGAACTGGTATTACAACAACCTGCAACCTTAAATATCGTAGTAGACAGTGATCCTTCATGTGTCTTTGTAACATTTAGCTAGTTGCATTGTACTGTGTTTTGTTTTCCCTATTTCTGAACAGTGTTTTCTGTGATTGATTGTTTGTGTGCTGTTTATGTGTAGGTTGTTAATCTATTGTTTGGTATGAGAAAATTAAAGTATTGTACATATATCAAGAACTTCAAACCCCAAATAATACTTTATTGGCCACACATTTAATGACCACAACTGATAAGTTGAACATGGAAAAAATACTTTTTTTTAAATCACATCCCAGCAAATGAAGCCACATTGAAGAAAACAATTATTATTCATTTTGCACTATTCCAAAAAGCAATAATTAAACAAGAATTATGCACATCACAAAAATACAACTGTGTGTTTCAAGATAATTAACTTTTTGATTCTCATTTTTGCAACAGGATGTATGGGTGGCATCATTTTGGAGACATCTGGGGCATCCTTATTTGGTACAGGCACCACAAACGTTGAGGGATAAGGTGGGACACTGCTGATTGATTGTGATGGTGTCAGCACAGATAATGAAGCTTGGCGAGTCTGCATGACTTGGTGAAGCATCCATTAAAGCGACATACAGCACACTGCCACGAAGAATCAGGACTTCACAATCAGAATGAGCTTTATTGGTATACTTGCGTATACTAGGAATTTGTTTTTGGTTTATAGTGCAGCAGACACAAGGGAACAAGTAAACAAGGAAGGAGGGACATGTGCAGTCTTCAGATAAAAGAACCATTGGGAACAGAGTGATCATTATGTGCAGAGAAATAGAGCAGAGCGACTGGGCGGTCTACCGGGGGGTCGGTTGGTCAGGAGTTAAGCAGGTGGACTGCTTGAGGAAAGAAGCTTTTGAGGCTTCTGTTGGATCTGGTGGGGATGGCCCTGTACCATCTGCCAGATGACAGCAGGTTGAGCGTGCCGTGGCTAGGGTGAGGCGGGTCCTTAACTATTCTAGTTGCCCGTTTCTTGGCTCTGGACAGATACAGATCATGGACAGGGGGAAGGTCCGCTTCGATAATCTCTCAGCTGACCTTACCACTCTTTGGAGCCTGCATTTATCTCTCTCGCTGGTGAAACTATACCAGACGAGGAGCACAGCACAGATTCTACGATTGCAGAGTAGAAGAGGAGCAGGAGCTTCTGTGGGATGTTGAACTTCTTAAGTTGCCTTAGGAAGAACAGCCTCTGCTGCGCCTTTCCGATGATGGCCTTTGCATTGAGCCCCTATTTGAGATCTCAGGAGATTGTGGTCCCCAGAAACTTGAAGGAGTCCACTAGCGTCACCACGCTGTCGGTGGGGGAACTCCATCTGGCTTCTTCCTAAAGTCCACTACCATCTCAACAGTTTTGAGTGGGTTGAGCTTGAGGTTGTTGCAGCTACACTACTGGGCCAGCCAGTTCACTTCCTGTCTGTACGCAGATTCGTCCACATCTTTTATGAGGCCGATGACTGTGGTGTCATCGGCAAATTTTATGATCTTAACTGACTGCGACTCGGAGGAGCAGTCATTGGTATACAGAGAGAAGAGCAGTGGTGAGAGGACACAGCCCTGAGGGGCCCCAGTACTGATGGACAGTGCTTGGGAGGAGAATTCTCCCACTTTGACCACCTGTTTTCTATCCGTCAGAAAGTCAACAATCCAGGAACAGGTAGCTTCTGGGACCCCTTGGCGGAGAAGTTTGGGGTAGAGAATGCTGGGGACGACTGTATTGAAGGCTGAGCTGAAGTCGACAAACAGGACCCTCGCATAGGTACCGGGTGCATCCAGATGATGCAGAATATAGTGCAGGCCCAGGTTGACAGCATCCTCAATGCACTGATTCGCACGATAGGCGAACTGAAGGGGGTCTAATTTTGGGCTGGTCACAACTTTTAGGTGGTTCAGTACCAGGCGCTCGAACACTTTCATGACCACAGACGTCAGTGCTATCGGTCTGAAGTCATTTAGGCTTGTGATTGAAGGTTTCTTTGGGACCGGAACAATTGTGGAGCTTTTAAAGCAGGAGGGAACTTTGGGCAGTTCTAGCAATTTGTTGAATATCCTGGAGAATATGGGGGCAAGCTGACCAGCGCATGATCTCAGGGCGGATGGTGACACTATGTCAGGACACGGAACCTTCCTGGGATTGACCCTCTTGAGCATCTCCTCCACCTCCTCGCTGGCAATCTGCAATACCTGGGGTCGGCAACCGGAGTGGAGGTCAGTAGGGGTTGCCATGCGCTATTCCTTTTTTCACTACAAGCATCTGTCAGTTGTTGACCTCCAGGGGTGTGGATATTGTACTGCCCAGTTTCTCACATTCACATGAGATCCTGCTTGCCCTGAAGACAGTGTCCTATCCCTTCATCTGCTTCTCCAGTCAGTCAATACAGCTGCATGAGATAAGGGTAACATTCTGTAGTATCACAGAAATGCCTAATGACCCATAAGCTATAGACTGCACATGTATTGAGCTTAGAGAACCTTGGCACAGGTTAGAGGCCTTCGACAATCTTCAATCTCATTCTATCAATGTGCAAATGTATGTTTAAATGCAAATAGATGGCTTTTTATATTCATCTTTTTGCAATATGAGGTAGAGGGCTGAAAGGTGTGGTTGATTGTGATGGTGTAAGCTCAGGTAATCACACAGCAACCTGTGTAGACTATGACACAACAAATAATTCAGCTACCTATCAGACTTGTCAATAGATGCTAACCAAGGTGTAATGATCTAGGAGTGCCCCATAGCAAACTTTTCATGCCGCTCGCCTCCTGATTCCCATTGGTGGCTTCTCTTTTAGCAGTGTGCTGCTGCAGTCACATCTGCTGCCCCTGCCGGATCCGTCTCTCCTCATTGACTGATGCTGTAAGGAGGCCTGGCCATGGTATAGCGATGTCCCAGCAGGCTTAGCACAGCCACGCCTACTCCCAGCATCAATGATGGGAGATGGAGCAGACTGGGAGAGCAGATGTACCTGCAGCACACTGCTAAGAAAGGAAAAGTCACTTACGGGGTAGAGCTGGGTGGCTCTGGTGTCGGAGAAGGTCACTGGTATGTTAGGGGGTCTCTAAGCGAATTAACAGATTCTTGGCTGTATCATCTGGTCAAAGTACAATTCCTTTCATGCAGAAGACAACAATGTACCAACATGGAACTGTGAGATAGAAACACAGATTGCACTGATTAAGATATTCTGCTGAGAAATATTACTCTGAATTACTGTATGAAACTCTGCTCAGCAGTAACTGTGCTTGATTGCAGGGATGTGATGCCCTACTCACATTACTACTGATACAGGCAATGCTATACCATGGAATTGAGACCCCAATATACGCGTGTGTGTGTGTGTGTGTGTGTGTGTGTGTGTGTGTGTATAATATATATACACATACATATATATACACAAATGGCGGCAAAAAATATTGCCCCAGTTGTGTGGGCTATCTTAACTCTCCTCTGTGAGATGTGTGAGGGGGAAAATTCACAATAATCATCTCACCCCTTTTAACCAGTTTGTGGGTGGGATTTTTTTTTTTTAATTCCTTCTTAGTGGGAGACTACGTCACAAACGCAAGTTACTGTCCAAATGTCAAGTTCCTATTCCTTATGGTTCAGGAGATTTTGTGATGAGTCAGTGGTATCTGCTAAATATCTATACACACACACATAATACATTATTACTCCCACTCATATTTGCATGCTAGATGTGCTATGCTATTTTCCTCGTGTGCTAAACATATACCACCCCTACAGTGCCGTCTCTTTTTAAGGATTAAGTATACTGAAAGGTTTTATTAATTAACCTGTGTTCCCACATGCAGAACTCTATATTTGTTAGCTGCAAGTTAAATGAGAACATTTATCTGGGGGTACAGACCAGCAATTGTGAAGTATATGACCAAGGACGCATAGCATACCTACCCTAATTCATCCCTAACCATTAAACCAACCCTAATACCCTATCTGTAATACCCAAACCTGATCCTGATACCCTAGCCCAAACTCCTAAAACTACTAAATTAACCCTAATACTCTAACCCTAAAGGGCAAACTGGATGGGCCATATAGTTCTTATTGGCTGTTGAATTCTCTGTTTCTATGAAAGATTGCCACACAGCAGTGCAGAAATGAAAATTGGTGCAAGATGAAATTGTCCATGGGCTCTCCCACTCACTCTTATTTTGGATATTAATAAGGACATGCACAGTTTAACAAATCAAGCACTTCGGCGACAAGGACTGTCACTTTTCTGCCTAAGTGCTTGATTTGTTTGGGACCCCACAAAGCAAGCTAACAATGGGCTTAAGGCAGCTAATCTCACATCTCTACAGTGTCAAGATGCCAGCTCAGCGCACACTGTGGGTATTCACTGGGCTATTATATGTACATGAACAAATGCAATGAGGTACGGCACACAGAACAGTACAAACAATAGAACTATATATACATATATATTGTCGAAGTCAGAAAATATTACAGCACACACATTACGTACAAACACCACATAGATGGCCTCCATGTGCATACGTATTCGGCCGTGCGTGCACATATTCGCAATTTGCGTATGGTCGCTTCCGCGGTCCTGCGCATTAGAGCGTGGTATAAGTAATTACAGTGGAGTTTGTACTCGCATGGAAAAGCCACAAAAGACATATCATACATCTAATCCACATATTGCATAAATCCCCCACTGTCTGCTTCCTCTTCTAATAGCATGAAGATCGGTCACACATAAATTAAACTCCCAGAGACTCAAATACAATGGCCTTATTTACACAAAGCTTTGAAATTCTATGAAGAAGGCAAACACCTTTGTTTATTCCTATTATTCTAGGGTAGCCCAGTTTCTGTCGACAACAATAAATACTGGATTGTCATTGTCTTGTCTGAAGACAAGACAAACAAAAAGACAATACCCAAGAACCTAGGCTGAGGAGAAACTCAATTAGCAAAAGTTAACAAAAATACAAACCAGACATTTAGAAATCTGAGGTAATTACATTCATAGTCTATACTCTTGGAGATGTATATATTTGTGTGTGTATATATATATTATTCCTAACAAATTGTAATAGCAGGAGTGTGTGTGTGTGTGTGTGTGTGTGTGTGTGTGTGTGTATATATATATATATATATATATATATATATATATATATGAGTATATGGATATATGTATATCTTGAGGATGGAAATAGATAATCATATCATGTGTGGGATCATATTGTTCAGAGTCACGTAAACATTAATCTGGTGGGAATAAGAATATTATCATATATTATCACATTAAGTTATTAATAATACCAGATTTATGTATGATTAATGTGATGGGTTTAACTGGTCATGGGGCGAGAACTCAGATGCAAACAACAGAAATCACATCTCGAGTCTTAGCCATTGCCCACTTCTTGAGCTGACCAATGATCCCCAGTGCACAGGATATGTCCCACCCCCGAACCAATGAAAGAAGAGCACACAGTGTCTATTGTATTATGTTTTGATCTACTGTAAAAAGAGCCAGCTGCATGCCAGGTCACTATCACAGACTCTAAAGCAGGCATGTCCAAACTGCGGCCCTCCAGCTGTTGAGAAACTACACATCACAGCATGCACTGACACAGCTTTAGCATTCTCTGAGAGCAAAACTGTGTCAGGGCATGCTGGGATATGTAGTTTCACAACAGCTGGAGGGCCGCAGCTTGGACATGCCTGCTCTAAAGGTTATCTATCCAGATGACTGAGGACCAGACTGGGAAGCGCAGGTGAAAAACCAAACACGTATATGTACCACTGACTGTAGCCATTATTCTTTTGTATTGTATTGCTTTGTTATTGTAACCCCCTTTCAGTAATAATATGTTGTGGTGTCGGAACCCGGCATTTTAAATACAAACTGGTGTCGTGTTTTCCTTTCCCTGCTAAGGTTATAAGTGTATTACTATCACATGTATAGCTGTTAAGGGTTCACGGTGTATCTTTGGGTGTGTACGCACTGAGTGTACTTTGTACAGCCAGCGCAGCATTTGTACGCAAAGTACGTACACGTACGGGGCTCTGTACGCTAATGGTGTAATAAGTACGTAGGTTGAGGATTAAGTATAGCGGCCGCAGCGGCTCCATTTAAAGTGTATGAAATGTCTTTTTAAAGTGTTGCTTTTAGTCCTGTACGTAAACCAGCATTTACAATATATATCTTTTTTATTTATTTTTTAATTAGCAGCTCAGCTCACATTGCAGGCATTCAAAGACCTTTTATATGTGTGAACAAATGCATTGGTTTGTACAAACTTTCAAAAAATAATTTTTTTTTTTTTACTTTTTTCACAAGTGACACTGCTTATATGTGAATGCAGTGGTGTATGGTCTGCGAAGTCAGTGCAGCACCACTTTGTGACAGAATAATTAGACTAAGGGGACTGGACACAGCACCGCCACTTGTGGATGGACACAGTAGAGCACAGCATACAGCTGCGTGACTGGAATCACCATGGGACGGCCTTATATAGCATCCAAAACCTCCACCTCTTAAAAATATATAGCAACCATTTGGTGGAAGTAAAAAAGGACCAAATAAAAGTACTGGCCAAAAAACAACAATGACATACAGATGTGCCCTCACTAATATTTGATGCAGTCACACCAAATAGCACCTCCTTGCACATCAGATCCCACGAGACTGGACACAGATATACGTTTCACATATGAAATTAATCAGCACAATCTCCTGGTGCATCCTAGTTACATCCCGTTGCGGTATTTTTAGCAAAAAAAAAAAAAAGATACCCACGGGACATGTCAGTTCACTCACTCCAAAATCTCTCGCTGCGTGGCATATTGAGGCTAGATGTACGAGGACACATATGTACATACAGCAAAAAAAGACAGTGTGTAAGTTGTGAGTCATTGGAGCTTTCTGTTGGGGATGACTTTAGGACAATGCATGTCACATTAGCATTTACAACGTCAGAATTAACCATTTTTCTGTGTGTTCATTCAAGGTTGCATTTACGGGTCTGGGACTCAGGGTCGACAACAAAAAGGTCGACACGCCTTAGGTCGACGCCAATTGGTCGACACACCTTAGGTCGACATGGACAAAAGGTCGACATGGACAAAAGGTCGACAGGAACAATGTCGACATGGAAAAAGGTCGACGTGAGTTTTTTATGTTTTTTTGGTGTCGTTCTCTTCGTAGAGTGACCGGGAACCCCAATTAGTGCACCGCGTCCCCTTGCCATGCTTCGGGCATGGTGCCTTCGCTCCGCTCTGCTTGGCACAGATTACCGTTCCAATCGTAGTCCACGTGGATCGTTAAGTATGAAAAGGTTCGAAAAAAGAAAAAAAAACATAAAAAACTCATGTCTACCTTGGTCCATGTCGACCTTTTGTCCATGTCGACCTAAGGTGTCGACCAATTGGCGTCAACCTAAGGTGTGTCGACATTTTTGTTGTCGACCTGGAGTCCGGATACCGCATTTACATGTACTTGCTACTTACATGTGTGTGGCACCTGCTGAAGATAGTGACTGCTGCATTGAGATTGTTCTGTGAGATGAGAACTAAGATTAATCTTTTTGATTTATTAATGAGTGATGCCAGCCCTGGCAGCTCTTGAACACATTTATTGGTTGCACCCACCACCTACTTCATCCTGGATGATGTGACTTGTCGAAGTTGCAGAAAAGTTTTGTTACAGTTATGTTATTTTTTGGATTGACTGTTAATGTGTGATGCCTGACCCCTGAGCAGATATATTGATTGCACTTGCCAGCTACCTCATTCTTGTTGGTGCAACTTGTGGAGAAGAATTAAGATGTTTCGTGATGGTTCTGTGAAATGAACACAAGAAAATCATGAACATTTTGAATATAAAAAGGCATATATTAGCAAGGTCATATTTAACTATGGCAGGACTTTCACACACAATTTTGTTTTATATAAAAAACAGTATGTGAACAAATATTATACACATGTAAATAGTATTATAATGCACACTCACCATGCTGGGGTTACGGAGGTGGTGTATCTGGGTCATGCATGTTGATACCTTGAGTGAGTTCAAGTGGCAGGATTTGGTGCGCCTACTCTTCATACTCTGTATATTTCCAAGAAAGAGAGGCCCACCACCAATCCCTTCTGTGGTATTTCCTTCTTTGCCATCTTGTATTTCACTCTGTTTTTATATTGGAGAATCTCTTTCAACAGTTATGCATAATTATGCACAGTTCTTTATCTTTAAGAGGAGATAAAGGAATAACAATGTCTCTTACCAACGGCACTTACTGTATATCACAACAGGGGATAGCAATGTCTCTTACCATTGGCACTTACATCACAACAAGGAGCTTTGGGAATGGAACAAACTCAGGGCCTAATTCAGACCCGATCGCAGCAGCAAATTTGTTAGCTAATGGGCAAAACCATGTGCACTGCAGGGGGTCAGATATAACATTTGCAGGGGTGTGGTATTGAAAGTCGACAGTAACTAGGTCGACAATGTCTAGGTCGACCACTATTGGTCGACAGTAACTAGGTCGACAGGGTCTTTAGGTCGACATGTTCTAGGTCAACAGGTCAAAAGGTCGACATGAGTTTTTAATGTATTTTGGTGTCGTTTTCTTCGTAGAGTAACCAGGAACCCCAATTAGTGCACCGCTTCGCTCGCCATGCTTCGGGCATGGTGCCTTCGCTCCGCTACCGCTTCGCTCGGCACAGATTACCGTTCCAATCGTAGTCCATGTGGATCGTTAAGTATGAAAAGGTTCAAAAAAAGAATAAAATTGTGGAAAAACTCATGTCGACCTTTTGACCTGTCGACCTAGAACATGTCGACCTAAAGACCCTGTCGACCTAGACACCCTGTCGACCTAGTTACTGTCGACCAATAGTGGTCGACCTAGACATTGTCGACCTAGTTACTGTCGACTTTCAGTCCGGATCCCCATTTGCAGAGAGAGTTAGATTTGGGTGGGTTATATTGTTTCTGTGCAGGGTAAATACTGGCTGCTTTATTTTTACACTACAATTTAGATTTCAGTTTGAACACACCCCACCCAAATCTAACTCTCTCTGCACGTCATATCTGCCCGCCTGCAGTGCACATGGTTTTACCCATTAGCTAACAAATTTGCTGCTGCAATCAGGTCTGAATTAGGCCCCAGTCTCTTGTAGTTGCAGGGTTGGATCAACACTTATATTAGCTCAGTCCTTCAGCAGTGACTATCTATATACATTACACAAACTCAGTCCTTTAGCACAGATACAGTATGTCTTTTTCTTGCATCAAAAACTCTGCTCTGGAGCACAAACACTTCCTTTGAACTTTAAATACTTTCAGTCATGGTTTAGCCCATCTTTTATGGGGTCTTAGCGGGTACAAAATGGTGCTGCTGACTACACCCTTTTCAGTCACTGGCTAGCTTGTACAGTAACACAGGTTGTGAAGGCTGTACAGTACACTGGTCTGTGGCCAGCTGTTGGTTTCACACAGTACTCATTTAGTTCCAGGGAACAGAATTTCAAGCTGGCTGTTCCTGTTGTCTCAGCTCCTCACTCTCACCATCTAGATGGCTGCTGCGCTTGCACCTATTACCAGGACTTACGGTCTTCCAGCTGCGGTGTCTTAACACCCCCTCTGCAGCAACACTCCTCTGCTCTCTCCAGCAGCGCTACTCTCACCGCCCAGTGTCCTGCGGCTCTCTCCAGCAAACAGCTCCTGCTCTGCTCCGCGTTCCTCAGTCAGCCAGCACACACCACGCTTTTTCACCACCTTCTTCTCCCAGCAGCCTCCTGCCAATCTGTTCACTTTCTTCAGGCCACATGACTGGACCCAAGGGTCGGTTAACTCCTCCTGCACCAGCATTTCTCCTGCTGCTGCAGAGCTACAGCAAAGGGCTCTTGAAGGGGCGCACACCCACAGTTCCGGGGTGCCACACATCTTCTGCCCCTTCTTGCTCTCTCTCCTCCTCATTACTGTCTCTTTGCCCTGTATTCTAATATAAATATAGGGCAAATAAACGAATAGGACAAACACAGAAACTGAAACTCTAACAATAAAAACTAAGCACAAGCACGTCACACTCACATATAAACACTGACACAAATTAAATGAATTAGACACAATAAAGAATGCAGATACAGAATGTTTAATAACGCTCAGCGATCAATTTCACTGATCTCAAAAAGTCTTCACTCAAACTCCAACACTACAAGCACACCTCCTCACCATAACCTTGGATTGACGCATTTTATAAAGCTAATGTAAATGTCAGAAAGAATGCAATATTTCATACAAAACGGTTTGATGTAATCTCCATATGGGGAAACTATTTCAGTACTCAACAGCAAAGCTGCAACTAGACCTGTTGGAGCCTTGTGCCAGAATAAGTATTGGTGCCCCCGCCCCTCCCCTCAAACACACACAGTGTGTGCCCCTAAAAAGTGGTGTTGTCTCAAGGGGAAGGGGTATGGACAACTATTAGTACCCCAATTCAAAATACTCCATAGAAGTACAACCTTATTAATGCTATATCACACAGAAGTGCCGCTTATTCACATTATACTACACAGTAGTGTCCTTTATTAACATTACACCACACAGTAGTACCCCTTATACATGTTATACCACACAGTAGAGCCCCGTATTCACAATATGCCTCACAGTACTAATGCCCCTTATAGCACACTATATCACACAGTAGTAGTGCCCTTAATATACATAATGCCATACAGCGATGCCCCTTACACATTATGCCTCACATTAGTAGTGCCCTTAAACACATTATGCCACACACTGGTAGCGTCCTACACAAGTTATGCCACACATTAGTAGTGCCCTTATACATATTCTACCACACATTAATAGTGCCTTTATACATTATGCCACACATTAGTAGTACCTTTATAGACATTATGACACACAGTAGTGCCCTTATAAATTGCGCCACACATTATCACTTGGGCCATTCCATATGGTAGAAAGTGAAACCAAACTGACAAAAAATACATATTCAAAGTCAATGCTATTTCAAGGTAAATTTGGTGTAAAAAAACATCAGTGTTTCCTATACTGGTGAAGAGATGTGGCAACACCAGTATTTCTGTAAATGCTAATCCTAATGAAGCTAGCTACTATTGGAAACAAAGGTATGTGAATAGCAGTATTTCAAGAGAATGTTTAAAAGGTTTGTATGTTATGACTCAATTATAATGTAAATGTTTTGTACACATACTTTAGTGCATTTACTACACACACACACACACATATATATATATATATATACACTGCTCAAAAAAATAAAGGGAACACTAAAATAACACATCCTAGATCTGAATGAATGAAACATTCTTATTAAATACTTTGTTCTTTACATAGTTGAATGTGCTGACAACAAAATCACACAAAAATTATCAATGGAAATCAAATTTATTAACCCATGGAGGTCTGGATTTGGAGTCACCCTCAAAATTAAAGTGGAAAAACACACTACAGGCTGATCCAACTTTGATGTAATGTCCTTAAAACAAGTCAAAATGAGGCTCAGTAGTGTGTATGGCCTCCACGTGCCTGTATGACCTCCCTACAATGCCTGGGCATGCTCCTGATGAGGTGGCGGATGGTCTCCTGAGGGATCTCCTCCCAGACCTGGACTAAAGCATCCGCCAACTCCTGGACAGTCTGTGGTGCAACGTGGCATTGGTGGATGGAGCGAGACATGATGTCCCAGATGTGCTCAATTGGATTCAGGTCTGGTGAACGGACGGGCTAGTCCATAGCATCAATGCCTTCATCCTGCAGGAACTGCTGACACACTCCAGCCACATGAGGTCTAGCATTGTCTTGCATTAGGAGGAACCCAGGGCCAACCGCAACAGCATATGGTCTCACAAGGGGTCTGAGGATCTCATCTCGGTACCTAATGGCAGTCAGGCTACCTCTGGCGAGCACATGGAGGGCTGTGTGGCCCCCCAAAGAAATGCCACCCCACACCATTACTGACCCACTGCCAAACCGGTCATGCTGGAGGATGTTGCAGGCAACAGAACGTTCTCCTTGGCGTCTCCAGACTCTGTCACGTCTGTCACATGTGCTCAGTGAGAATCTGCTTTCATCTGTGAAGAGCACAGGGTGCCAGTGGTGAATTTGCCAATCTTGGTGTTCTCTGACAAATGCCAAACGTCCTGCACGGTGTTGGTCTGTAAGCACAACCCCCACCTGTGGGTGTCAGGCCCTCATACCACCCTCATGGAGTCTGTTTCTGATCGTTTGAGTAGACACATGCACATTTGTGGCTTGCTGGAGGTCATTTTGCAGGGCTCTTGCAGTGCTCCTCCTGTTCCTCCTTGCACAAAGGTGGAGGTAGCGGTCCTGCTGCTGGGTTGTTGCCCTCCTACGTCCTCTTCCACGTCTCCTGATGTACTGGCCTGACTCCTGGTAGCGCCTCCATGCTCTGGACACTACGCTGATAGGCACAGCAAACCTTCCTGCCACAGCTCGCATTGATGTGCCATCCTGGATGAGCTGCACTACCTGAACCACTTGTGTGGGTTGTAGGGAGGTCATACAGGCACGTGGAGGCCACACACACACTACTGAGCCTCATTTTGACTTGTTTTAAGGACATTACATCAAAGTTGGATCAGCCTGTAGTGTGTTTTTCCACTTTAATTTTGAGGGTGACTCCAAATCCAGACCTCCATGGGTTAATAAATTTGATTTCCATTGATAATTTTTGTGTGATTTTGTTGTCAGCACATTCAACTATGTAAAGAACAAAGTATTTAATAAGAATATTTCATTCATTCAGATCTAGGATGTGTTATTTTAGTGTTCCCTTTATTTTTTTGAGCAGTGTATATATATATATATATATATATACACACACACATACATATACATACATATACACTGTATAATCATTAGCTGTCTGACTTACGTTCATGCTACATTAGACAATGAAAATGAAAACTGCTTCTTTGTCCTGTTCCGTCACATTAATAAGGAATAATTAACAGTACTGTTAAGAGATTCATCATTAGTAAACAGGAGTAGGTATTCTCAGTTAGAAATATGTAATGAATATTAAGTAGTAGTCCATCACGTATAAAGTTGAAATTGTAACCATACAATTATTTCAAAACTGTCCTGTTCCATCATACGGTTATAATATTGGTTGAAAATGGGCATGACGAGGCTTATTATTAGTTCCTTGAAAAAAATTCTCAATGTCACTGTAGGTACAAACTTCTGCATGTCATTTTGTAGCATAACCTCAGAGTTTTAATACATCTTAAACACATCCAGCGCTCCTACTAGAATGCTGTGAGTGCCAGTCCCTAGTCACATATACATGAAATAGGCACCGGAGTGCGAATATTCTTGTCAGGGCACCTAGCTGCATATTGGTATCAACTGTGCCACGTGAGTTCTAGTCCACCCTTTGAACTCAACTTTTTTATGCACAATTTTGGACAGAACAGCATGCACTTTGGGGAGGATTCCCCTATTTACTACTGCACTTTACTGTCCAATGGCACCGGATCCTTCCATCAACATGGAGGATGTAATAGATTATTTAAGTCATCTGAAACTCCCTATTGGGGATGTATGATCATACTCTAAATCAGAAGCTATACTCTATGACAAAGGCATGAATGATGAGGCTGAAGCGGTCTCCATGGATATTATCTTTAGAGACTTTCGCCATTTAAAAAAAGAAATAGATTTTTATTTGCATGGATTGTCACTAAGCGATTACGATAAAGCTAAAAAATATCCCAAGGGGCTTTCGCATCCTCAACTGTCCCTCCATAGGACACAATGAACTGAATTTTTGTTGTCGCTGGCGATACTAAATAAATGCTAATTTGACCTCATCATTTTGGTCATAGATCAGCAAAAGAAATGAAAAACAAAAAAAAAATTGCAGCTTTTGAAACCACGAACATTCCTTTATTAATAGCCAACATTCCCCCGTGGCCGCTGCGCTCCTCTCCTCGGCAGGCGGCTGTGTGCTGCAGCATGTGATGAGTCAGTTTGCCTCAATACATGCCGCGCTGCTTTGGGCCCCTTGACAGTGGCGGGCCCTAGTGCAAGGCACTGCTTGCACTGCCACTGCCCCCCTATCAACAAAATAGCTAAAAAAATAAAATAAAATAAAAACACTGACCCATTGTGGGCAGTGACAAAAACCCTTGGTCTTAATCAAACATCCCTTATGCATACCTCCCAACATGACCATCTCCAGGAGTGACAGAATGCTCTGCTCCTGGTCTTCCCTCTTAATGTATGATTGCCGTCACCTGCGATGAAACACCTTTCTTATCCATTAACCTGTTCAAAAGAGGTGATTGCAATCATACATTAAGGGAAAAGTCCACAAGCAGAGCACTGTGTCCCTCCTGGAGGGGATCAAGTTGGGAGGTATGCCTTATAGGCCCTACACACTGGCCGATTTTCTGAAAGATATGAACGATCTCGTTCATAAATGAACGAGAACTCGTTCATATATTTCAGTGTGGAGACTCCAGCGATGAACGATGCGCGGCCCCGCGCTCGTTCATCGCTGGTCTCCCGTCGGCTGTGCATGCAGGCCGATATGGACAATCTCGTCCATATTTGCCTGCACTTCAATGCAGCCGTGTGACGGGGGG
This sequence comes from Pseudophryne corroboree, assembly GCF_028390025.1. NCBI lineage: Eukaryota > Metazoa > Chordata > Amphibia > Anura > Myobatrachidae > Pseudophryne > Pseudophryne corroboree. The sequence continues at coordinate 667,128,583 of NC_086449.1, read as the reverse complement.
AGTGAAGAAACTTCACTCCCCCCGTCACTGCCCCCCCGCCGCCGGGTCGCTCGTCGGCCGTTTCGGCCGTCGGGCACCTCGGCGGCGCATCGTCAAATGAGTAGGGCCCCCCATGCTTTGTTACTCAGGAGGGAGAAATCTGAGAGACTATTTAGTGAAGACAGACAGACATATCCAAAAAATCTATGTCTAGTAGTGCTTCTACGTTTTTACCTGGTTATAAGAATTTGGGTTGCATAAAATGTGCATGCGTCACATGCCAATTTTTACTCACAGGAGACATGTTCCGTCATCCACATACGGGTCAGAAATTGTGAATAAAACACCAATTAAATTGTAATTCAAGTTTTGTGGTATATCATATCATATGCCCATGCGGTTTTAGCTACATTGGCAAAAACAAACCTAAGTTCAAAGAACGAATGACGGCACATCGTTCAGCAATCCACTGTGCTCTGGAATCCGGTTCAAATGAACAGCTGGTAGCACAGCATTTTTTTTTTAGAGGCTAGACATTCCCTACGTAGCCTACATTACAGAATGATCAATCATGATCCCCAAAATTCTTCCCTATATCTTTCCTAGAGGGTTAAATGAGCAGATGTCCTATGCAGGTTTTAGGTAAGCTTTATTCTTTAATGTGCCCTTGTAGTTTTGTTTAACATTGCCTTGGTTACATTGTGTAGCAGCCGTTCTGTTACATTCTCAAAGAATGTTGTAGCAACAATAATTTGTAAATAGTTATTATTCTAATGCCAGCTGTGAGGTATTAGTATGGTGATGGCAAAACAAAGACTGTGCAGTCAGAGTCTAGTGCCGGGCGCGATGACATAATCAGTAATCTGCTACCGACTGGGTGAGCGGTCCCGGGCCGGACAGCGGGGACACATGTGGTGGGGGGTTGATGCATAGAAATGTACTTGTTTATTATTGGATGCGGTCACATGACCGGCGGACGGGATCCCGAACCCTAGCAATGCCGGCGGTCAGCATGCCGACACACAGGGACTATTCCCACTCAAGGGTGTCCACGACCCCCATAGAGTGGGAATAGAACCTGTAGCGAGCCACCAAGCCTACTGCACGGCGAGCGCAATCCCAACCTGTTTATTACACATGTAACCTGACGACAGTTGAAAAAACTGAAACATTGTTCAGCAAAGTTGGTTTGTGAAATGTTTATTGCTACCTGAGTTCTGCACCATTGGTCTCAAATATACTGTTATGTGACAGCACTGGCTCAAGTTCCTACTAGACTGCTGTGCGTGCCAATCCCCAGTCACACATATATATATATATATATATATATAACACACACATATACATACACACACACACACACACACACACACACACACATATATATATATATACATACATACATAGACACACACACATATATACATACAGTGCCGTAACTAGGTGAGTGCCAGCGGTGCCTTGCCCACAGCGCAACTGCACTGTGAGCGCACCATCTGGCAACACCACCCGTACGGCCGCTGCCCGCCTCTGCCGCCGCTCCCTCTATCACCGCCGCCCGCCTCTGCAACGGCCGCCGCTCCCTCTATCACCGCCGCCCGCCTCCCGCCGCTGCAGCGCTGCCCTTCAAGGGGGGACTTTCGGCACTTCTGTCCCTAGCCCAGGCAGAGCTCGGCCGTGGCAGCTGACTGCGATGCAACCTGATTGGCTGCTCACAGACTGACAGCCAATTAGGAGCATCCGCAGTGGCTAGCGCCAAATTCAATATACCGCCGTCTGTCATAGTAAAGTGAGGGGGGGAATGGATTTGGTGGTGGCTGCTTGGCTGCCGCTGCTGTAAGTCAGGTCATCTGGGCGGGACAAAGGGTGGGGGGAGCGGCGATTGGCCGGCGGAGTTGTCATTTAGGAGGAGAGGTTGGGACACTGACAGGCTGCCGGCTTCCTGAATATCTGAGGCTGGATCTGCAGGCCCGTTGTCAGGAGACAGGACCTGTCACCCAGCTGCCCCAGCATGTAATGCCTGCTATAATATGTGCATCAAAAAGTAAGAGCCGCAGCAGTGTGCAGTGATCTTGCCCCCCTAGGCTGGGGTTTCAGGGGCTGCTGTGCTACTCTACTTTGCATCTAGACCACTCAGCTGCCTGGGGTACCTACAGTACTTGCTCTCTATCTGCCCTGCTTATCTGTCAGGGACACCAACTTGCTTTCCGTCTGCCCTAGTTACCTGCCAGTGACACCTACCTTCTCTCTCACCCCTGATAACCTTCCAGGAGTACTAGCTTGCTCTCTATCTACTCTACCCACCTGCCAGGGTTACCATTCTCACACAACTTTTCTATCTATCTATCTATCTATCTATCTATCTATCTATCTATCTATCTCTCTATCTCTCTATTCTGTCTGCCGTAATGTATAAAAAGGGGAACTGGCTGCCGTAATGTGTAAAAAGGGGACGCTGTTTGTCGTAATGTGTAAAAAAGGGGACTGTCTGCCGTAATGTGTAAAAAAGGGGACGCTGTCTGCCGTAATGTGTAAAAAAGGGGGACGCTGTCTGCCGTAATGTGTAAAAAAGGGGACACTGTCTGCCGTAATGTGTAAAAAAGGGGACGCGGTCTGCCGTAATGTGTAAAAAAAGGGGACGCTGTCTGCTATGTGTGAAAAAGGGGGACGCTGTCTGCCGTAATGGGTAAAAAAGGGGACGCTGTCTGCCGTAATGTGTAAAAAGGGTTCTACCTGGTGTAGTGACGCTACTGTGCAGCGTAATTTGAATAATGGAGACTACTGTGCACCATTATATGAATTGGTATTATTTTGTGGCCACACCCCTTTCCCGTGAAGCCACACCCCTATATTTTTTGCGCGTGCCTACGGCGCGCACTGCCACCGGTTTGCGTCAAGGGGGGGGGGGGGCGCTGATGCCGTTTCTTGCACACAGCGCTAAAATGTCTAGTTACGGCACTGTATACATACATACATATACATAGTGAAACTGGTATTGGTAATAAGGACTCATAAGGCAGGTCTTCCGGTAAAATACAGTGGGGCAGATGTATTAACCTGGAGAAGGCATAAGCACAAGGTGATAACGCATCAGCCAATCATTAGATTTGAAAAATGACAGTTAGGAGCTGATTGGCTGGTACGTTATCACCTTGCACTTATCACTGCTTTATCACTTCTTTATCCCCTCTCCAGGGTTAATACATCTGCCCCACAGTATTTTACTGGCATGAGACACTATGCACATCATACACAAGCTTAGGCCTGCTCAAACAGGTACATAACTGAAAATAGGCAAACAAACAAAAACTCCTAGTACTCAGTAGTCAGTCCGCTGCAGTGGCTTGCAGCCACACTTGCCATGCTCTTCTGGCATGGCCAATGTCAACAGTCCCTGGCACTACAAACTGTACCCTACTCACTGGCCTCTAACAGGCATCAGCGCACAGAACTCTGGGTGAATGGGAGTTTTAAATTCTTCCTATTTTCAGTGATGAGTTCGAAATCCGGAGATCCAAATCTCTACTGCAGCGGCAGAATGCAAAGACCTTGTTTTATTCTTATATATATATATAAATATATATATATATATATATATATATATATATACACACACACACACACACACACACACACACACATATACACTGTATATATATATATATATATATATTTGGGCTACTTACCGCTACCTCCCCATATGTATATATTTTTTTGTGTGCATTAGTGATTAAAAGTATTGTTGAAACAATATCACACTATCAAAGTCTTCTTCCCAACTGAGTTATTTTGGTTTTAAGGTACAGCCACTAATCCAATCTGAAGACTACATTTTGAATACTGGCAGTGAGTGTACTTTTTTTTTTTTTACCCCTAAGGGTTCTTTTACCCATATTGCCACATGGGTGTTGTGTTCTTGTTATGCTCCTTGAGTCACAGGGTACAGCAGGTGACTTTAAATAAGTTGTACTAAGCACTTATTTTTTATATTGCACATGAGCACCAGTCACTTTAAGATAAAGTGCACTTTATTTATTAATTTCACCCTCTTTCTGTCCTTGTGAAAAATAATCTTTGAATGAGTATAACAGACCGGGACAGAGGACAGAGGAAGGATCATCTTTCTTGAAAGAATCTGATAAGAGCTTGCTAATCTCTATGAGGATTAATGATGCACAGATCACTTTATGAGCAGTGAAGGCGCAGGAATTTTACTATGTATGAACAAATAGATATATATAAGGAGATTTATGGTAAGAAGTAACCTTTGCTAAATCTCTTTTTGCAAGGTACACTGGATTCCACGGGGAATAACATCAGGGTGTAGAGTAGAGTTCCCAAGATGCTCAGCGACGCCTCCTCTATAACCCTGCCTCCGTGCACAGGAGCTCAGTTTTGTTAACCAGTCCAATGCAGTAGCAGGTAAAAGAGATGACAACAGTTAGTAGCCACAGACACCACATTCTCACGACAGGAGAAGGTATCAGCGGCTAATGCCATACCAAGTATAGGCCCTATAAAAGACAAGTTGGGAGTCTTAAGCAAAAATGATAATGACATAGCGGACACACTAAATGAGTTTTTTTCAACAGTATTCACTTGTGAGGACCCAATTCAGGGACTAACGCACAATCTCAATAATGAGAATATCACACTGATAGGTACTTATTTAAGCGAGGAAGTAGTCTGTGACCGATTAAAACATTTAAAGATTAATAAATCACCAGGGCCCGATGGTATTCATCCAAGGGTTCTAATGGAGCTTCACTCTGAACTGGCAAAACCGCTATCTTTGATCTTTAAGGATTCAGTTATATCAGGTATGGTTCCCAAAGACTGGCGTATAGCGGAAGTAGTGCCTATATTCAAAAAGGGAAGTAAAGCTGAACCAGGTAATTATAGACCAGTTAGTCTTACATCTATAGTGGGGAAAGTATTGGAAGGTATTCTAAGAGATAGTATTCAGAAGTTCCTTGAAACCAATAAGGTCATTAAAAGGAATCAACATGGGTTTATGAAGGACAGATCCTGTCAAACCAACTTACTTGGCTTTTATGAAACAGTAAGCGCAAACCTAGATCAGGGTAAAGACGTGGATGTAATCTTTTTAGACTTTGCCAAAGCGTTCGATACTGTACCACACATGAGACTTATCTACAAGCTACAAGAATCAGGGCTAGGACGCACAATATGCACTTGGGTCAAAAACTGGTTAGATAATAGGAAGCAGCGCGTTGTGGTTAATGGATCTTTTTCAACTTGGACTGAAGTGCTAAGTGGTGTGCCGTAAGGCTCAGTATTAGGACCGCTATTGTTCAATATTTTCATTAACGACCTAACAGAAGGTCTAGAGAGCATGGTGTCAATTTTTGCAGATGATACCAAATTGTGTAAGGCTATAAATACAGAGGAGGATGCAGAGTCTCTTCAGAACGACTTAGTTAAATTAGAAGCATGGGCAGCCAAATGGAGAATGCGCTTCAACACAGACAAGTGTAAGGTAATGCACTGTGGTAACAAGAACATAAATTACACCTACCTACTAAATGGGGTAAAGTTAGGGGATTCTGTACTGGAAAAGGACTTAGGTGTCCTCATAGATAGCAAGCTAAGCAGTAGTACCCAAAGTAGGACTGCAGCAAAGAAGGCTAATAAGATATTAGCATGCATAAAACGGGGTATTGATGCTAGGGACGAGAGTATTATACTCCCGTTATATAAATCACTAGTGAGGCCACACCTTGAATACGGTGTGCAATTCTGGGCACCGTACTACAAAAAGGATATCCTGGAGCTTGAAAAGGTACAGAGGAGGGCGACCAAACTAATTAAGGGCATGGAGACGATGGAATACAATGAAAGGCTTGAAAGACTAGGCATGTTTACATTGGAAAAGCGGAGACTAAGAGGGGATATGATCAACATCTACAAATATATAAGGGGACAATACACAGAGCTTGCGCGGGACCTGTTTTTGGTTAGATCAACACAGAGGACTCGTGGACACTCGCTCAGGTTAGAGGAGAGGAGATTCCGCACAATTCGGCATAAAGGCTTTTTCATGGTAAGGACAATACATGTTTGGAATTCCCTGCCCGAGGGAGTTGTAATGGCGGAATCTGTCAACACCTTTAAGAATGGGTTAGATAAATTCCTAATGGATAAGGATATCCAGGGGTATGGTGCATACTATATGCATTATAGTTACTATAAATAGGGATAAAATGTAACGGCTGACAGCAGCATCAGTCAGAAATTTTAGTCAAATCATCATGCATAGGAGACCACAAATAGGTTGAACTCGATGGACAATTGTCTTTTTTCAACCTCAGATACTATGTTACTATGTAGCCCAAAGAAGCTAAGTGCGTCAGGATGGACACCCTGTGGAATCCAGTGTACCTCGCAGAAAGAACAAAGGTAAGTTCTTACCATAAATCATCTTTTCTGCAGTGGGGTACACTGTATTCCACAGGGAATAACATCTGGGATGTCTTAAGCAGTTCCTTATGGGAGGGGTCGCACTGTAGCAGGCACAAGAACCCGGCAGCATCCTGGGAGGCGGAAGTATCGAAGGCATAGAACCTTATGAACATGTTCACTGAGGACCACGTAGCCGCCTTGCACAATTGTTCAAGGGTCGCACCACGGCGGGCCGCCCAAGAAGGTCCATCAGACAGAGTAGAATAGGCTTTTATGGTAGCAGGAGCTGGAGGGCCAGCCTGTACATAAGCATGTGCAATCACCATTCTAATCCATCTGGCTAAGGTCTGCTTGTTAGCAGGCCAGCCACGTTTGTGAAAACCACACAGTACAAAGAGAGAATCAGACTTCCTAATGGAGGCTGTCCTCTTCACATAGGTACGAAGAACCGTACCACATTCAAAGACCGCTCTTTGGAAGATAAATCCGGCGAGACAAAGACCGGAACCACAGTCTCCTGGTTAAGGTGGGAAAAAGACACCACCTTAGGTAGATAACCAGGGCGCGTTTGAAGAACCGCCCGGTCCCAGTGAAAAATCAGATAGGGAGACCTACAAGACAAGGCACCAAAATCTGATACCAGTCTAGCAGAGGCAATAGCCAGCAGAAACAAGACCTTGAGGGAAAGCCACTTAAGGTCAGCAGATTCAAGAGGTTGAAATGGAGACTCTTGCAAAGCCTCCAGAACCACCAACAAATCCCAAGGAGCCACAGGTGGGACATAGGGAGGTTGAATCCGTAAAATACCCTGAGTGAAAGTATGAACATCAGGCAGGGTCACAATTTTTCTCTGAAACCATACCGACAAGGCAGAAATATGAACCTTGAGGGAGGCAAGCCCAGTTGTAAGAAGGCCAAAAGTATGGCCGTACTAAACTTGTAAACGTCATGATTGTTAGATGCGCACCAAGCAAAGTAAGAATTCCAGACCCTATGGTAAATCAGAGCAGAAGACGGCTTACGGGCCTTCAACATAGTTTGAATGACCGCCTCAGAAATTCCCTTGGCCCTCAGTACGGAAGCTTCAAGAGCCAAGCCGTCAAAGCCAGCCGGGCCAAACCCTGGTAGACACAAGGACCCTGAACGAGGAGGTCTGGTCATTGTGGAAGCAGAAGAGGACGCTCTAACAAGACCCTGATGATCTGAGAACCAATGCCTTCTGGGCCACGCTGGAAGGATCAGAAGTAGGATTCCTCATTCCTGCTTGAACTTCCTTATCACCCTGGGCACAAATTACACCGTATGGCAGCCGAAAGTTCCATGGAATTGCCAGAGCATCCAGAAACGCTGCTTGAGGATTCTTTGTCCTTGCTCCGAAGACCGGAACCTTGTGATTGTGTCGAGACGCCATCAGGTCTACATCTGGTAGGCCCCACTTGTCCACTAAGAGTTGAAATACTTCTGGATGAAGGCTCCACTCTCCGGCGTGTACGTCCTGATGACTGAGGAAGTCTGCTTCCCAGTTGAGGACCCCCGGAATGAACAGTGCCGATATGGCCGGTAGATGGCGTTCCGCCCATTGAAGAATTTTTTACACTTCCATCATTGCCATGTGGCTTCGAGTGCTGCCTTTATGATTTATGTACGCCACCGTGGTGGCGTTGTCCGACTGTACTTGAACAGACCTGTTCTGTACCAGATGCTGGGCCAGTTTCAGAGCATTGAACACTGCCCGCAATTCTAGAATGTTTATTGAAAGGAGAGATTCCTCCCTGGTAGAGCGACCCTGAAGAGAGTGTTGCTCTAACACCACACAGCAGCCCCTCAGACTGGCATCCGTCATCAGAAGGACCCAGTTGGAGATCCAAAAGGGATGACCCCTGCTCAATCATTGGTCCAGTAGCCACCAGGTCAGTGACAGACAAACCTCCGGAGACAAGGAGATCATTTGAGACCTGATCCGGTGAGGCAGGCCGTCCCATTTGGCAAGAATCAGCTTCTGCAGGGTCGCAAATGAAATTGAACGTACTTCACCATGTCGAAAGCCGACACCATGAGCCCTAGTACTTGCATCGCCGAGTGTTTTGACACACGCAGACGGGAAAGGAAGCAGCGTATCTTGTCCTGAAGCTTCAGGACTTTCTCCTAAGACAAGAACAACCGCTGGTAGTGAGTATTCAGTAATGCCCCCAGGTGCACCATGCTCTGGGCAGGGACCAGGGATGATTTCTTCCAGTTGATGAGCCACCTGTGGGCTTGCAGAAACTGGACCGTCAGATCCAGATGACAGAGGAGAACTTCTGGTGAGTTGGCCAGGATTAGCAAGTCATCTACATACGGTAGGATCCTAATGCCCTGACGGCGAAGTAAGGCAGTCATAACCGCCATGACCTTGGTGAAGATTTGCGGAGCCGTGGTCAGTCCAAATGGTAAGGCCCAGAATTTGTAATGGAGGTTGCCAATAACAAATCACAGGTATTGTTAATGTGACATGGCAATAGGGATATGCAGGTAAGCATCGTGTATATCCAGGGAAACCATAAAGTCCACCAATGGTGGGAACTTTGTGGTCAGCGGTGAGGTTACTTTCGGTCAACCGCTGACCACAAAGTTCCCACCATTGGTTACAATGGAGCGCATAGGCGCTACATTGTAACACTGCCGTGTGCTGCCTGACATACACTACAGGAGCACACAGCCAATCAGGAGGGTGCCACAACGTGGCGCACCCTGATTGGCTGAAGGAACCCTCTTAGACAGAAGTCAGGGGGGGTTCCTGGCAGTCGGGGAAAGGGGTCCCATGTGAAAACATGGGGCCCCTTGCAGTGCGTGGTCGGGTGTCCGTTTTTTTATTTTGCAAGGTACGTGGATTACAAATAGAAAAGAAGAGGACCGAACTAAACTGGATTATGTGAGTATAATTTTTCCAACAGGTACCCCATGGATTCTACATGGAGAAGAGGACCGACCCTCGTGTGAACATAGATAAGTATGTGTGTATGGAGGTGTGGATGTATGTATTAAACTTTTACTTTCAAGGTGTGTGTCTTCTGTTTTTATTGGGGTATTTTTTTAGTAGTAGTACTACAGGTACCAGCGGGCCCAGTTTTCCACCGCATGCTGGTACTTGTGGTTCTCCAAGTACCAGCTTGCGGGGGAGGCTTGCTGGGACTTGTAGTACTGCTACTAAAAACAAATATTAAATTTTTGACAAAAAGGCTATCAGCCCCCCATCCGCAGCCCATGGATGGGGGGGGCAGCCTCGGGCTTCACCCCTGGTCCTTGGGTGGCTGGAGGGGGAGGACCCCTTGATTGAAGGGGTCCCCACTCCTCCAGGGTACCCCGGCCAGGGGTGACTAGTTGGGTATGTAATGCCAGGGCCGCAGGGACCAATATAAAAGTGTCCCCCGGCTGTGGCATTATGTATCTGGCTAGTGGAGCCCGGTGCTGGTTTCAGAAATACGGGGGACCCCTACGCTTTTTGTCCCCTGTATTTTTGGAACCAGGACCAGGCGCAGAGCCCGGTGCTGGTTGTTTAAATATGGGGGAACCCCTGTCACTTTTTCCCCCATATTTTTGCAACCAGGGCCGGCTCAAAGAGCCCGAGGCTGGCTTTGCTTAGGAGGGGGGACCCCACGCATTTTTTTTTTTAATTTAACACTTTCCCACCCCTTCCCACTGAAAAACATGCATGGATCTCATGGATCCATGCATGCCTATCCAAATACGGTAAAAAAAAGCAGGTCTGGGTTTTTTTTAGCACTTTTTCACGATTGTATTTAATCACGGCAGTGTTTGGCTATTGTCGGCAGTGTTTGTGATTTGCACTTTTTAGAGAAATGACCGATTTCTACCAAATTCCAGCCGTATTTGACCGATGGTGTATTCATTCGTAATTTTTTCCGAGGACTACCAAAAAAATACGAATGCCCTCATCACTGCCGTGATTTGAGTTTAGTAAATTCCGGGATGACACTTTGAAGAAAAAACACCATCTCGGTCAAAATCGGGACCTTAGTAAATATACCCCCTTGTGTTTGTAGGCACAGTAAACTGTTGTTAATGCAAACCAATTATAATTTTGAGATAGGCAATGTTTGTGCCCTTTGTCCCCAAACGTAAAGGTTTAGCAATATTTTAGCAACTATACATTTAAAACTAATGCATAAAGTAATAAGAAACACACAAAGACTATTTAAATTAAACAATTTTACTTTTGTCTTGATAAGAAATGAAAACACTACAATCAGCAAACATGCCATAGCAACAAACACATGAATAAAGTAATTTGACATTTGTCTGGAATAGAATTACAACAAATACAAGCAGCAAGCATGCCATAGCAACAAACACCTGCCAGTGCAGAAATTAGGATCACAGAAGCCAGTACTCAGGGACCCCCATCTACTGGGCAGCGAACACTATAACAGACTGGTGTTAATACCCAGCCAGAGGATCATGTTGGTCAAACTGATGAAGATTCGGGGCACAATACCCAAACCCAAATAGCCACAGCACGCTAGGAAGAGGAAGGTGGATCAAGCTTACAGGAAAAAACATCACAGGCTACTAAAAAAAAAGAGAAGTCACCAAACCCCTTTCAGCATGATGGAGTTGGCCATTCTGGCCCCACAAGCCATACAAAATACATTATGGAAACATTGTAAACATGGGTGCTGGTAAATGTGGCCGCATCTGGAGAGTTTTTTTTCTTCTTTCGCCCAGCCTGACGTGGTTGGTCACTGGTAGGTCTGCAAAGTGACCTTCGAGGGTCCTGCCCAGTGGGATCTTCTTCCTGGGCAGGGGTAGGGGAGGGAGCAGGTGTTGGTGGCTCCCTGCCACTGTGGGAAAGAAGGGCAGCGATGTCGTGTAGACCTTGTCCAACTGATCTAGCCAATTGTTGGATAGAGGAGGTGAGCTCGGATAGGCCTTGCCTGAGTTTAGCCACACCTTGCCCAACACAGGTGGTCTGATCAGTGAGCCGAAGATATGTCTGGCATACCTCCCGGGTCATCACGTCCTGGAATTGGCTCAGCCTATCTCTATGACTTGCGATCTCAGTCAGAATCGCCGGGAGAGAGGGTTGGGTGGGGGGGCCAGTGTGTGGCTGGCCTGGTGGAATAGCCGGCCCCACACTGGAGGGTTTACTGCATCCCTCCGCCTCAGCCTCCTGTGATTCAACAAGCTCACCCTCCTGTGCTGTGTTATGTAAAAATCAGATATAATGTGAGACAAAAGGAGAGAAAACAAAACAAAACATTAGTCACAACTTTCAAAATTACAGTTTTAACACTTTACTATATATGTCAGGCAACTTATCGGGCAAGTCATGTAGGCCTACAATCTCAGGCATGTCGATGTCCATTTCCGAGACCCCACGCACCTCCTCGAGCTCGGTAAACTCCACAGTGGCAGCGGGTGGGCCTTCCACTCCGCAGACCTTTTTGCCTTCAGGAGGGACTTGAAGTCGGCCCAACTACATATGTGGTTTGGTTTTGGGGAAAGGAAGAAAAAAAACAAAAAAAAACAATAAAATGTCTCGCTTACTTGTTGTACACGTCATGATTTTGGTTGCTATAGGCAACATCACATTTTTCAAAGCATGGTTATAAAAAACGGCCTGCAATTGTGTGTCAATATGTACTTACCGTCTTAGTACTTCCTGTGGGGTACAGACAATTGGGCCGACTTCATTGATGCGGCCCGTAATGTCTCGCCAGATGCGGTCTTTGGCCGCAGCACCCATGTTTTTACTTCCATAATGAATTTTTTCCATGGCTTGTGGTACCAAAATTCGCAACTCCCTCTTCGGAAATGGGGGCTGGCGCCTTCTCTTTTTGCTCGTTGCCTGTAATCCTTCTTCCTGTAACTGTTCCCCATCTTCCTCTTCACTTTGTGGCTGGCTTGGTTGGGTTTGAGTCTGTACCCCCGAATCTCCCTCAGTTTGACTTTCATCTGCCTCTGGCAGGGTCCTCACAGCAGCCTCCTCTGTGTGTGGTTCAGAAGATTGGGGTGGTGCAGTACTGGGTCCTGCTCCTTCATCTTCTGCACTGGCAGGTGTTTGCTGCTGGCCTTGCTGATGCATCCTCCTTCTCCTCACCGCCATGGCCCTCATCTGCTGCTGCAGCTCTGCAATCTCCCCATTGAGCTCGCTGATAGTCGCCATACTGGCGATGGCATGTCTGTCAGGGATTTTATACCTGCGTATGTATGTTTGTGCGGGAAATTGCACAGGTGCTGCATGCACTAATTTTTCCAGTACTTGGATTACTGGCTATTTAAACGGCCTGCATGCGGCCTGTGTTTGTGGGTGTATGCTGGAGTGTAGATTTGCAGAGGTGGAGTGGAGTGTAGTGGATGTTAGTGAAGAGAAGAGGAGTCTTACTGTTGTCAATCCGTGTAAGTTTTTATTATGTATTTGGCTAACGGTTATGCGCTTTGGATGCTGCTAATTTTTCTAGTGCGTACGGCGTGCGTTTTTTTGGATATTACTAAATAGTTTGCTTTTTTATGGGTTATATTGTGTTTATGTAGTAAATTAATTTTTAGGAAATTAATGCTCCTAAAATCTATTGTTCTGCGTTTGTCCTTCATTATATTTTTTTTTCTATTATAATGTGCTCCACAGTACATATACGTATATCAATATTTTAAAGATGCAAACGCTTTGCATGTAGTTTGCTGTGCTTGTGGTGGAGGTGTGTAGTTGGCCCATTGTTTTTGTACAGTTTCTATATATTATTTGTTGTCTTTTGTAGGGTGCTTCCTTTAATTTTTCTATTTTTGCCAAGTGAGGCCTTTTACTTTACAAGTCCTTTTTCCCCTGTAATAGCTGGTAAGTAGCATGTAGTTTGCTGTGCTTGTGGTGGAAGAGTTATTTGCATTTTGATTAGTCTGTCCTATTGAGCTTAACCATTTAAGTATATTTGTGAGTAACTTGATAGATTTCAGGGTTTTTTTCTGTGTGTCAAGTGTGTTATTAGTGTGTTATTAGTGTGTGTTGTGTGTTATTTTTATGTACTTTTTGTAAATCTTATTCAATCTTTTGGCTATGTAGATATGGAATACGTTCCTGAAGTAAGTTTTTGTACTGCCATAACCAGAGATTTCAATGTAGCAATGTGTGTTAAAAACAACATATGTTATTTACATACGTGGTTTTTCGTTAAAACTGTGTCCCTGGAAATGCTGTATGCTACACATACCAACTTTCACTGTCTCAGCTTATGTATGAAGGGCCGCTATCACTGAGTCAGTACATGATTGGATATGTAGTTCACCAGCAGATGTTGAGACGCAGTCAGCGGAGGATGGTCCTACAGCCGAAATGCAGAGCCCTGGCCACTCCAGATGTGGCTGGAGTACACATCCTAGCATGGCCTGCACCAGTTTTTCAATGGCTATTTTTAGATAACATTGCAGGCCATGCTGGTATGTATAGTTCATCAACAGCTGGAAGGCAAAGCGGTCGACATCCCTGACGTACCTAGTGACGGTTGAAAGTGTGCTTTGTGCCTTTATTGTATTTGGCATAATTTCATAAACTAATTATGTGTTTTGTACATTCATTACAGATGCTGCAGTTGGACTTCCCAATGTGGGAATGGAGCAAATTATCCACATCATGGAGCAGCACTGCATGGGTCTAAATCAGGCCATTCAAATGTTAAAAAGTTAAAAACAATAAAAAAAAAATTATTTGTGGACAGTAATTTTGAAAAAGTTACAGTACATCAATTAAAATTGTTCAAAAAAAATAAATCAGTTTTTTTTTTGCTAGATTGGTGTATTATCTTTTTTTTTTAAACAATAAACAACAAATTAGAGATGTGTCATCAGTTTGTAAGGGATAAAATGAAGAGTGAGAAATAATAGGATTTTAATTACCTGCCGGTAAATCCTTTTCTTGTAGTTCGTAGAGGATGCTGAGATCCATTTTAGTACCATGGGGTATTGACGGTTCCGCAGGAGCCTTCGGCACTTTAAGACTTTTCATCAGTGTGAACTGGCTCCTCCCTCTATGCCCCTCCTCCAGACCTCAGTATAGGAACTGTGCCCGAGGAGACGGACATTACTATTAAACTTGTGGCGAGATTCACACCAGCTCATACCATCCATAAACATGTCGGCTAACATCGCCTTTAACATGTCATGCCAACCAGCATGCATAACGCAACAGCAACACCTGTTAACATCTGAACACATGAAAAATGTGCAAAAATAAATAAATGTAATTCTGCAGGAAAAATGAGCACTGGGCAGGCGCCCAGCATCCTCTACGGACTACGAGAAAAGGATTTACCGGCAGGTAATTAAAATCCCATTTTCTCTTATGTCCTAGAGGATGCTGGGATCCATTTAGTACCATGGGGATGTACCAAAGCTCCCAGTACGGGCGGGAAAGTGCTAATGTTCCTGCAGAACTGACTGACCAAATCTTAGGTCGTTAGCAGCCAAGGTGTCAAACTTATAAAACTTAGCAAATGTGTTTGCACCTGACCAAGTAGCAGCTCAGCAGATTTGTAAAGCCGAGACACCCCGGGCAGTCACCCAGGACGAACCCACTTTCCTTGTAGAGTGGGCTTTTACCGAAGTCGGTAAAGGCAATCCTGCCGTGAAATGAGCGTGCTGAATGGTACCCCTGATCCAATAGTCTGCTTAGAAGTAGGACCCCCAATCTTGTTGAGGTCATAGAGGACAAACAAAGATTCTGTTTTCCTTATCCTAGCCGTTCTTGCAACATAAATCCTCAACGCTCTGACGACATCCAAGGATTTTGAGACGGCTGAGGTGTCAGAAGCCACTGGCACCACCACTGGTTGGTTGATATGAAAAGAAGACACAACCTTCGGAATAAAATGCTGACGTGTTCTCAGTTCAGCCCTATCTTCATGAAATATTAAGTAAGGACTCTTGTGTGAGAGAGCTCCTAACTCAGACACCCGTCTGTCTGAGGCCAAGGCCAATAGCATGACCACTTTCCAAGTGAGAAACTTTAACTCTACGTCTTGTAGAGGCTCAAACCAGTCCGATTTACGGAACTGCAACACCACATTAAGATCCCATGGCGCCGCAGGAGGCACAAAGGGAGGTTGGATGCGCAGAACCCCCTTTACGAACGTCTGGACCTCAGGAAGAGAAGCCAATTGGTTTTTGAAAGACAACGATCAAGGCCGAAATCTGAACCTTGATAGATCCTAATCTCAATCCAGCATCCACACCCGCCTGTAGAAATAGGAGAAAACGTCCTAATTGAAACTCCACCGCAGGAGACTTCTTGGATTCACACCAAGATACATATTTTCTCCAAATACGATGGTAATGTTTGGACGTTACCACTTTCCTGGCCAGAATAAGTGTGGGAATGACTTCATTGGGAATACCCTTACGGGCTAGGATCTGGCGCTCAACAGCCATGCCGTCAAACGCAGCCGCGGTAAGTCTTGATAAACTAACGGCCCCTGCTGAAGCAGGGCCTCGCAAAGAGGAAGAAGACACAACCTTCGGAAGAAAATGCTGACGTGTTCTCAGTTCAGTCCTATCTTCATGAAATATTAAGTAAGGACTCTTGTGTGAGAGAGCTCCTAGCTCAGACACCCGTCTGTCTGAGGCCAAGGCCAATAGCATGACCACTTTCCAAGTGAGAAACTTTAACTCTACGTCTTGTAGAGGCTCAAACCAGTCCAATTTAAGGAATTGCAACACCACATTAAGATCCCATGGTGCCGCAGGAGGCACAAAGGGAAGTTGGATGCGCAGAACCCCCTTCACGAACATCTGGACCTCAGGAAGGGAAGCCAACTGATAAGTCCTGATAAACTAACGGCGAAGAGGAAGAGGCCGAGGATATTCCAGTAATAACTGCTAAAGATCTGGATACCTAGGCCCTCCTTGGCCAGTTTGGAGCAATGAGAATTGCTCGAACTCTTGTTAATCTGATGATCTTGAGAACCTTTGGAACAAGTGGAAGTGGAGGGAACAGATACACCGACTGAAACAGCCACTGGGTCACCAGTGCATCCACTGCAATTGCTTGAGCATCTCTCGACCTGGAACAATATGTCGGAAGCTTCTTGTTGAGACGAGATGCCATCATGTCCCCTTGAGGAACGCCCCAACAACTTGTTACCTCCGCAAAGACTTCTGGGTGGAGGCCCCATTCTCCTGGATGGAGATCGTGTCTGCTCAGGAAGTCTGCTTCCCAGTTGCCCACTCCCGGAATGAAAACTGCTGACAGAGCTTTTGCATGTCTTTCTGCCCAGAGGAGTATCTTTGTCATCTCTGCCATTGACACCCTGCTTTTTGTTCCATCTTGACGGTTTATGTAAGCTACTGCCGTTACATTGTCCGACTGGATCTGTATGGGATGACCTTAAAGAAGGTGTGCCGCTTGATGAAGGCTGTTGTACACAGCTCTCAACTTTAGAATGTTTATGTGAAGGCGAGTTTCTGGACTTGACCACTTTCCTTAGAAGCTTTCTCCTTGTGTGACGCTCCCCATCCTCAGAGACTTGCATCCATGGTCACCAGGATCCAGGCCTGAATCCCGAACCTGTGTCCCTCCAGGGGGTGAGAAATTTGTAGCCACCACAGGAGCGAATTTCTGGCTTTCGCTGACAAGATTATCCTTTGATGCATGTGGAGATGCGACCCTGACCACTTGTCCAGTAGGTCCCACTGGAAGACCCTGGCATGGAATCGGCCATATTGTAGCGCCTCGTAAGCCACTACCATTTTCCCCAACAGGCGAATGCACTGATGAATTGATACTGTTCTTGGTCTCAAACGTTGTTTGACCATGCTCTGGATCTCCTGAGCCTTTTCCACCGGTAAAAATATTCTCTGTACCTCGGTGTCCAGTATCATTCCCAAAAACGATAATCTCATTGTCGGTTCCAACTGGGATTTTGGAAAGTTGATGATCCAACCGTGCTGCTGAAGCACCTTCAGGGATAATGCTATGTTCTGGAGTAGCTTGTCCCTGGATCTCGCTTTTATGAGGAGATCGTCCAAGTATGGAATTATGTTGACTCCTTGTTTGCGAAGGATAACCATCATCTCCGCCATCACCTTGGTGAATATTCTCGGAGCCATGGAGAGCCCGAACGGTAATGTCTGGAATTGGTAGTGGCAATCTGGAACCGCAAACCTCAGGTATGCTTGATGTGGCGGGTAAATGGGGACATGCAAGTAAGCATCCTTGATGTCCACTGACACCAGAAATTCCTTTTCTTCCAAGCTGGAAATCACTGCTCTCAAGGATTCCATCTTGAATTTGAAAAGATTCAAATAAAGATTCAGAGATTTTAGGTTTAAATTCGGTCTGACCGAGCCATCCGGCTTCGGTACCACAAACAGGCTTGAATAAAAGCCTTGGTTCCTTTGTTCGGCAGGAACCAAGGCAATTACTTTGTCTTGACACAATTTGTGTATTGCGTTCAGGACATTTGTGCTGTCTTGAGCAGGAACTGGCAAGGTTGATTTGAAAAATCGGCATGGGGAAGGTCTTGAAATTCCAACTTGTAATCTTGGGATATTATCTGTAAAATCCAAGGATCCAGGTCTCAGCAAAGCGAGACCTGGCTGAAAAATAGTAGATGTACCCACACCCGATCGCACTCCCGCAGAGGAGCCCCAGCATCATGCTGTGGCTTTTGCAGAAGTAGTTGCTGACTTCTGCTACTGGGAGCCTGAGGGTGTTGTAGGCCCGTGAGCCCAGTAAGCCTACGTCCTTCATAGCCTCAACCAAGTAACCTGCAGAGTCTTTGATATGACCTAGAATTTGCAGCATGTCATCTTTATCGACCGTGTCAATATTAACTATTAAGTTATCTGCCCACTTTTCAACTGCGTTACCTACCCACACAGAAGCAATTGTGGGCCTGAGTAATGTACCCGTAGCAACATAGATGGACTTTAAAGTCGTCTCTAATTTGCGGTCAGCAGGTTCTTTAAATGAAGCTTACCCTGGGGCAGGTAAAATTATTTTCTTTGACAACCTAGAGACTGAGGCATCTGTCATTGGGGGTGACTCCCACTTACGCATATCCTCTTCAGGGAAAGGGTATGCTACCCGCAACCTTTTAGGGATAGCAAATTTATTTTCCGGGTTAGCCCAGGATTACTCAAAAAAGGTATTTAAGTCCTTAGACGGACGAAAAGTCACCAGCTGTATTTTATTTAATTTAAAATTATATTTTTCCTCAGGTGGAGGTGTTGTGTCAGGAAATTCCAACACCTCTTTTATAGCGACTATCATACATTCAATGCTCTTAGCCAGTTTGGGATCTACCCCCCTCAAATCCCCAGTGTCCACGTCAGTGTCAGAATCTGTGTCAGTGTCCCTTTGCATCATTTGGGTTAGGGACCTTTTCTGGGAACTGGAGGAGAGGTCCCGAGTGGATGTTGTAGGTGAATCAGCAAATAAAGCATCTTCCACAGACTGTCTCCAATGCTTTGTCTGTTCTTCAGACTCAGAGAATTTCCTTGCTAGTTTAGCCATATTACTCTGCAGCTTTCTCACCCACACAGGCTCAAAACACTCTTGTGCTTCCAAAATGGGTTCCTCTGGGGAACTACTTTCTCTAGACATGATACACGCGTGTACAGTCACACCACTCACACACACGGGAGCTACACTAATGTCTGTCAGAGGGACCCAGAGGGAATTGCCAGTCCACACCACGCGCCCTATATGTATTACATACAATGAATATACATATATACCAAAACAGTGCTTTATATCCAATGTGAAGCCCGCAGACTTCAATAAATGATGTGCTCCCCTCCCCTTCTATAACACCCTGGTACTTGTATCAGCGATGTGTGAGGAGAAGCAGCCTGCAGGATCAGTGCTCCGGCGTCTCTGTGAGGATAAAATGGCACCAAATGAGTGTTACAAGCAATTCTGAGGTGAAGCCCTGCCCCCTGTAATGGCACGGTTCAGCCACAGTAATATTTATACTGGCAGGGGTAGTGTACATCAGCGGCTCACATGTATGTACATTTTGCCAGTGAGAGTAAGGATTTATCATGTCCCTCAGAGCAAGCGCACCCTCCCCCCCCCTTCCCCCGCGCGCCCTGCACCATGTGCTGGGAGACATGTTGCTGCGCAGCGTACCGCGCTGCGCTGGTACCTTGATGCCGCCATGATGACCGGAGGGCCCCTCTCTGCAGGTCTCCGGTTAATACTCACCAGCCTTCTGACTTCTGGCTCTGTTAGGGGGTGGCGGCAGTGCTGTGGGAGTGAGCAGCAGCCAGGCAAGGGCTGTGCTCAGTACCCTTCATGAGCTAATGGTGTCCTGTCAGCAGAAGCAGAGCCATTAAACTAGCTGAGAAGTTGGTTCCTACTCCCCCCCCCCCCCAAGTCCCACGAAGCAGGGAAACTGTTGCCAGCAGCTTCCCTGTAGAGTAAAAAACCTAACAAAGTCTTTTTCAGCAAAACTCAGTAGAGCTTCACTGATGTGCAGCCAGTCTCCCAGGCACATTTTCTAAACTGAGGTCTGGAGGAGGGGCATAGAGAGAGGAGCCAGTTCACACAGTTGAAAAGTCTTAAAGTGCCGAAGACTCCTGCGGAACAGTCTATACCCATGGTACTAAAATGGATCCCAGCATCCTCTAGGACGTAAGAGAAAGCTACTTAATCAACTACTAACAGACACTTACAAAATAAATGCCTGTGACATGTCTGTTATGAGCTGATTGTTTGGTACTTTAATCACTCCCCATTTTAAAACTAAGCAAAAATTAATGCATATATTGTGAACTGTGTTATGTACATTATGTCAGTGATGTATGTTTACACTTTAAAAAAATGGGGTCTTTATCAAATTGTCCCAAAAATATGTGATCAATATCTAATGGGACACTTAAGTGATGCTTGTTATTGTGCTATTAGGTGTTTAAACTGTTCTTTAACAATTTCAACACTTAATTGGACAATCACCTTAGAAAGTCATTAATGTAATTGCTTTCTAAATTGAGACAAGAGAAGGATGAATGGGGTGTTTGAAAAAAAAAAAAAAGTGCGATTATTTGCAAGCTTACGATGCATGTGCAAGAATGCGTAGGTATTGCCCATGTACGACAGTGTGTTTTTTTTTGCCTTGCGTTTGGCATTCATGCGAACGCCACGCCATCCTGTGATGATACATAATACACACCTACTTTGTGCATTGTTGCATTGTACTTTGCGGTACTGCATAGTGGGCGTTTATTTGCATTCGTGCGATGAGTTTTCTGCATTGCGTACGACAAAATTAGCTATCAACTCGGAATGACCCCCACTATCACTGAGTAAAGCTATGTATAAAAACAGATACAGTTGTGCTCATAAGTTTACATACCCTAGCAGAATTTGTGATTTTCTGGCCATTTGTCAGAGAATATGAATGATAAATCACAAACTTTTCTTTCACTCATGGTTAGTGGTTGGGCGAAGCCATTTATTGTCTAACAACTGTGTTTTCTCTTTTTAAATCATAATGACAACAGAAACTACCCAAATGACCCTGATCAAAAGTTTATATACCCTGGAGATTTTGGCCTGATAACATGCACACAAGTTGACACAAACGGGTTTGAATGGCTACTAAAGGTAACCATCCTCACCTGTGATCTGTTTGCTTGTAATCAGTGTGTGTGTGTATAAAAGGTCAGTGAGTTTCTGGACTCCTGAAACACCCTTGCATCTTTCATCCAGTGCTGCACCGACGTGTCTGGATTCTGAGTCATGCGGAAGCAAAAGAATTGTCAAAGGATCTGCGGGAAAAGGTTATTGAACTGTATAAAACAAATAATATCAGAGGTTCCTAAATGCGGTCCTCAAGGCACCCCAACAGTCCAGGATTTAGGTATATCCATGGCTCAGCACAGATGGTTAAGTCACCTGTGGCCAAGCATGGATACATTTAAAACCTGGACCGTTGGGGTGCCTTGAGGACCGCGTTTGGAAACCTCTGAGATTATTAATATATACAGGTTGAGTATCCCTTATCCAAAATGCTTGGGACCAGACGTATTTTGGATATCGGAGTTTTCCGTATTTTGGAATAATTGCATACCATAATGAGATATCATGGCGATGGGACCTAAGTCTAAGCACAGAATGCATTTATGTTTCATATAGACCTTATACACACAGCCTAAAGGTAATTTTAGCCAATATTTTCAATAACTTTGTGCAGTATACAAAGTGTGTGTACATTTACACAATTCATTTATGTTTCATATACACCTTATACACACAGCCTGAAGGTCATTTTAGCCAATATTTTTAATAACTTTGTGCATTAAACAAACTTTGTGTACACTGAGCCATCAGAAAACAAAGGTTTCACTATCTCACTCATAAAATTCCGTATTTCGGAATATTCCATATTTTGGAATATTTGGATATGGGATACTCAACATATATATTAGTGTCCCCGAAGTATGGCACTCTGCGGTCTCTTTTAGGAAAATAAGTCGCAACTCCAGCAGTGCTTGTGTGCTACAAGCGCTGCTGGAGTTGTGACTTATTTTTCTAAAAGAGACCGCAGAGTGCCATACTTCAGGGACACTGTATGCATATACTAATGAGCACAGCGGCATAAGGACATAAAGTGAGAGTGCCGGTTATACGTTATATATACACACAAATTAATTTCTGCATTTTTACTCAAATACATGTGAATGGTAAACTTGAGGCAGCTGCATTCATAACCACTGCTGTGTGTTTTGCTAGTAGGCCAACTAGTAGCCTGCTGATGCAGCTATACAAGATTTCCTAACGATACCAGACACACGGATGGTCTTCAGTATGCCGACTGTCGGGATCCCGGCGCACAGTATACCGGCGCCGGAATCCCGACAGCCGACATACCAACACTGTTTCTCCCTCGTGGGGGTCCACGACCCCCTGAAGGGAGAATGAAATAGAATGGCGCGCGTAGCGTGGCGAGCGCAGAGTGGCGAGCGCAGCAAGGGGCTCATTTGCGCTCGCCACGCTGTCGGTATGCCAACGGTCGGGCTCCCGGCGCCGGCATACCATACTACACCCAGACACACACACTGTGCATTTTGTGAAAGCCGTACCTCCCTACAATGTGAATTACAAAGAGCATTTATTATCAAAAAACATTTCAGAATTTAACTTTTTGTTTCAGGAAAAAGTGTAACAAGGGAGTTTTGTGATCAGAATCAAGGGTCCAGGTGTAATGACGTCCATGTTGGCTGAAGGTGTTGGTTCCTGGCCAAACTCAGATGTTTTTTTAAAGTGGCAATCATGTACAAGGCAAAACCATGCCTTGTAAGTGATTGCCGCTTTAAAAAACGTCCGAGTTCGGCCGAGAACACACCTCCAGCCAACTCGGACTTCATTACATCTGGCACAAAGCATTCAAATGGATGCTAAATATCAAGTAATTCAAATTGGTGCTTTTGTGTTGGTAAGATTTGCAACCAACAAGTCAGTCAAACACTTCATACTGTAGGCCAAGTCCTAACATCAGATAATACAGAACACTGGCGTGCGCAGCACATTTTATTAGGGGGTGCACCGTCGGAGGGATGTGTCTAGCACCACCTTTTGGGCGTGTCTAGCACCATCTATTGATGGTCAACGCATATAAAATATCCACCTTTGTACCAATCCTAATAAAGCAGATACATTGTCAGATGTTGCGTTGTGCACCAAACAAACACCCCTGATGGCACTCACTGCAATTACAGTGCTCCTCCTCAGCCTGGTCTGGCTCCCCCTCTCTTTCTCCTGCAAGCTGCAGCAGCTTACTTACAAGTCAGTCACTCACTGATACTGACAGTCGCAGACTAGTATTGCCGCTGCTGGAAAAACAAGTGACGTGTCAATGTTGCTGCCGGACGTCTGCCAGTATTGAATTTGTCTTCCTAAGAGGAACGCTGGCTGCATGCTGCTTCTTATCAGTGGCTGGCGTTGGCATAGCATAGAAGGAGAGAGGTGGGCATGTGGTGGGTGTGACGGGTGGGCATGCGAGCAGCATGACGTAATAACGTCACATCACACTGTTTTTGTACATGGAGGTGGAGCTGGGAATTTGAAAGCCGATGTCAGTGGCACCCAGGCTTCCGATCGGTAATGCAGTCCTGACAGGGTGCAGCGCAGAGGGGACAGTAATCAGCCTGCTCGGCGATTGCTGCATCAGGCATGTAAGATCAGGGTGCTAGACATTAGGGGGTGCCTGTGCGCACCAGGCACCCCCCGTGCGCACACCTACGATACTGAATGCAAAGTGACCTTCTTGAGAAAGAGCAGTGCAGATAGTACATTACCATTAAAAACTGATGATACTGCATGGGTTCCAAGGTCTGATGTTCTTCCAATTCTTTCAACTCCTGAAATTGACAATCTCCAAAGATATTCATTCCCTAGATTTTACATTAGTGATAGATAACACTATAGTGGTAAATAAACTGTATAAATGGGTGTGGTATTGAAAGTCGACAGTAACTAGGTCGACAATGTCTAGGTCGACCACTATTGGTCGACAGTAAGTAGGTCGACAGGGTGCCTAGGTCGACAGGGTCTTTAAGTCGACATGTTCTAGGTCGACAGGTCAAAAGGTCGACATGAGTTTTTAATGTTATTTTGGTGTTGTTTTCTTCGTAGAGTGACCGGGAACCCCAATTAGTGCCCCGAGTTCGCTCGCCATGCTTCGGGCATGGTGCCTCTGCTTCGCTCGGCACAGATTACCGTTCCAGTCGTAGTCCACGTGGATCGTTAATTATGAAAAGGTTCAAAAAAAGAAAAAAATTGTGAAAAACTTATGTCGACCTTTTGACCTGTCGACCTAAAGACCCTGTCGACCTAGACACCCTGTCGACCTACTTACTGTCGACCAATAGTGGTCGACCTAGTTACTGTCGACTTAGAGACCGGATCCCGTATAAATATGTCCCAACAAATATTAATAAAAAAACATGACCCTTTCTGATACACTGGATGTCCGACTCCGTCAACTAAATGATTGGAGGTTTTTTTATACAAAGAACAAATACAAAAATATATTGATTCATATATTATTAAGCAGGTGGGTCTGCTTACCCTGCACAGTAGAAATCAAAGCCTAGCCTGGTCTAATTTCACAGAACTTTAATGTTATGTTGCCATGGAAGGATTTTGTGTTTTGTCAAAGTCCTTCATTATTATTTTTTTTATTGCAACAATTGCTAACTTTTTTTAAAAAAAATTATTACTAGAACCAACGATACATTTTAACTGATTTATGATAAAAGAAAGCTCTAGATTCATTATTCAACCATATTTAAAGAATGGGACTTAATTTAAAACATTTTCACAAGTGTCCCATTAAGTCACATGGGATGGCCCAATCCATCCTCTGTCATGATTCTCTTTCTAGCAGATGATACAGGCTCCTGCATCACTTACACCCCAGACAAATCTGTAACAGGTCAGTTCATGTGTACACTACTGCTGCTGTGCTGACACCTGTCACAGGCAGTCAGTGTTTCCGGCTCTCTTGGTCTCTAATCTATGGCGCCTTTTGCGCCCAATGCCGACAGAACTACTCCTTGCTGCGGGCACTATGGGACTGGAAAGAAAGGAGTTGGCCTGGGGAAGGCAGAGCTCAGCACACAGGAAAGGAGGGCAGCAGTGCAGCACTGCCTGCTGTAATATATTTTAGCGGCAGTGCGCACAGTAGAGAAGGAGGCAGGTGCAACGCTACTATTATACATTGCAGGGGGCGCTGGACACCTACAGATCGCAGTGGCAGCCGGATTCTGCCCACAGAGCATCTGTGCTCTGTGCAGCTGCACTGACCGCACCAACCTTGTTATGGCCCTGAATGGCAGTTTAGGAATTAAGCAGAGTAATCAGTCATCATACTGAGGATTTTGCCTTATGCAGAACATATAGATGGAGTAAAAAATCTTTTTAAGATTATTTGCATTTTTGGGCTTATTTCTGTCTTTTTTTTAGTGCCTTCCTGTGCTCAGTATACATTGCAGAGTTTATAAATCCTCCTTCTGTTTGTGGGTGCAGGGTTAATACCCCCATTATTGATGGTCAGTACTCAAAGCTGTTGATATCTGAGGATGGTGACCCAGAAGTCCAAGTCACAGAGCTCCAGCTGCTCATCTAGTGGGTGATTTTTTCCTATCTTGGACTTTGAAGTTTATTCAGCAAGAATCACGTTCTCTTAGACTAAGAAAGTACATGAAGCTGCAGACTTGGGGGTTTATTTACTAAGCATTGGATGGAGGTAAAGTGGACGGAGATAACGTACCAACCAATCAGCTTCTAACTGCCATTTTTCAAACACAGCCTGTGACATGGCAGTTAGGAGCTGATTGGCTTGTACTTTATCTCCATCCACTTTCTCTCCATCCAAGGCTTAGTAAATAGACCCTTTAGCTCTGTCCATGCAGGAGGGGGTTCGGTATGTGTGACTGGTGTATCGGATGCCGGTGGTCACAACACCAATGCCAGCATCCCCATCTTTAAAATCACAACAGAAGCAAGGTAAGTAGGCTATCCCCTTTCCCCTACCCCTTCCTTCCTGAAGCCTAACGCTAACCTCCCCCCTTAGTGCCTAAACCTAACCTCCCCTGATGGTGCATAACCCTAACCCCCTTTCCCCACTGCCTAATCCTAACCTCCCCCAGGCCCTAGCCCTAACCCACCCGCTATACTTAAGTTCGGAGTGCCGGCTGTCGAGATTCCGGTGTCAGTCTCCTGACCCTGTTGGGATTCTGGGGTCAGCATTCTGACGGGTGTCACGATCTGTCATCAATAGTCTGACTACTGGGATCCCAACAGCCAGTATCTTAATCGCATCCCACAGGAGGAAAGAAACTTTTTACAGCTTGTTCATCAGCAGCTAACTTCTATAACCATGCTGAGTAGAAGGTTGGTGGGGATGCGGTCAACATCCCGCTGGACGGGATCCCGGCGGTCGAAATACCGACGCCGGAATCCCGACCGCCACAATCCCGACATATTCTCCCTCCGTGGGTGTCCACGACACCCACAGAGGGAGAATATAATAGTGTGCCGAGCGTAGCGAGGCACTGTGCCCGCAGCGTGGGGAGTGAAGCGAGCCCGCAAGGGGCTGCATTCCGCTCGCCACCCCTGTCGGGATTGTGTGGTCGGGATTCCGGCGTCGGTATTTCGACCGCCGGGATCCCGTCCAGCGGGATTACGTACTGATCCCGCTTGGTGCCATAATCTGAAAACACTGCCATCCTTCACTTTTATTTTTCTTTTATTGTGAATCATTCTGGTCATTTCAGCGATTCCTTAACCATAGGTCCGGTTATCCATTCTTTGGGATTGTCAGTACATGCTGACCTTTTCCCAAATGTCTAAACCTAGTCCTGCATTCTTGACTTTTTCCCCCCCCAACTTTGTGACCAGGCCCAATGTTTCATAGGTAAGGGGCAAACCCTTCTTCATCCGGCCAATCCCCAACAAGATTGCTCAAGCATTGTTCACTAGCTTCTCCCCTTCTGCACCCAACAAAACTTACAGAAGCCACAGCTCCAGGTGGGACTCCTTTCTCAAGGGTCTAAGGGGTCTATTCGTGAAGCAGTGAAAAGTGCATAGCAGTAAGCCAGTGGAGAAATTGCCCATGGCAACCAATCAGCTGCTACATATTTTTTAGAATGTACTTTTTAAATCTTACTTCAACACTGATTGGTTGCCATGGGCAACTTCTCCACTGGTTTACTTCTCCACTCTATTCACTGCTCCATGAACGGACCCCTATGTGACCAGAAACTTTCTTTACCCCAAGACTGGTATAAATGCAAACAGCATCAATCACTGATCATTCTTGTAGTCAGTCTATAAGAAGATTCAAACAAAAGTAGCGCACTGAAACAAAATGGTTATTACACATAGGGGTGAAGAGGGGGGTTCTTGGTACAAAGTGACACAGAATTTGATGGCAGATAGGAACCACTTGGCCCATATAGTCTGCCCCTTTAATGTATCCTTTGTCACGGCTGTAGTTATTTGTGAATCCGGACTAGGACTAGATACTGGGTTTGGACTTGAGAGCTGAGGGCAGAATTGGGCAGGCTTTAGATTTCTCCTACTCATGCAGAAGTTGTAGGTTGGCTAACGAGTCTGGAGAGGAGAGTGATAGGTGACCAGCTATTTGGGTACTGGCACACTGGTGAATGGAATCACTAGTGCAATGGATAGCTGGGATGTCACTGGTATCAGGATGTCACGGGGATGAAGAGACCAGTGACTGGGTGAATGATGGATTGTATTGGGTTGGGGTTTTGGAATCTGCACTGGAATGGATTGTAGGTAAGTATCAAACAATTTTTATGACATAGAAGGCATAAGTAATGACCAACATAAAGCTACCGACTTTGCCTACTGGGCTTTTATGGTAGAACTGAGTTGGCGGTGCTCCCTGACATTAGTTCAGAACAAACTATTGTGGGGTGTTTTTTGCACAGAAGGGCAAAAAAGGGGATTGCTTTGTTGTCTCACTGGGGCACTCTTTTTAAATATGATTGCTGATTGAGTTATAATATGGGGTACACTGTGAGTGTGGAAATAAAACTTAACTTTTATTAATAAAGACAGACGAAACAATACTGTTGTATATATCCACAACAATAACTTAAAATAGTATTAAATAACAATGTAACAGAATGTTACTCACTTTTATTGAGGTGGGTGGCAGGAAGTATATGTGCACACCCACTGTATTTATTCGACGTTCATCAAAGCGAAAGTTTGAAATCCCTTGTTTGCTCAATCAACTTGTGAATTATTATACATAAGTGCATTCATAAGAGAGAAACAGGGGACCCGGCTTTCCCAACTATGGACTCCTTCTAGAAGAGTAAACAAGAGCGCGTGTACTGTGATTGGTGTTTGAGTTCAGCGTTGCTGATTAATCCTGGGTACATAAACGGAAAGTATGTATGGTAAGTTCCTTGATACTACAGTACCCGGTATTCCCAGAGGGTCACCCCTTCTGGTACTGACCAGGCCCAATGCTGCTTGGCTTCCAAGATCAGACGAGATCGGGCATGTCCAGCATGGTATGACTGTAGAAAATTAGGTGGACAACCATCGACGTATAGAAATACCCAATGAGAAAAACATAGAAACTAGAATGAATGGGTATTGGAGATAGTAAAGTATTTGAAGGAAAATCAGGCAGAAAAAGGTACTTAAAATAAATAGGTATTGAAAATGGAGGAGTACTTGAAAGAAAGGCAGGCAAGGTTTTGGAAGGAATGGTGATCCAATTCCCCTCGGTCTGCCCTGACAATATGTCACATTAATAATAGGTATAAGTCAAGTAAGGAAAAGATTTTACATAGGCAGAAATGCAAATAAACATCTGAACCATGTAGTAAACTGAATAGTGATATTAAAGTTCTGGTAAATGATGGATGCTCAGGAGCAGGTTAAGCAGAACGCTGGGATTGATTTAACCAGTGAAGCAGGTTTTCAGGATGTCGGGATTGGCTTTCCGACTAAGCAGGAGTTCAGAATACTGGGCTGAACCAGCAAGGCAGGTTTGTAGAATGCTGGACGGAATCAGCACAGCAGGAGTTCAGGATACTGGACTGAACCAGTGAAGTAGGTTTGTAGAATGCTGGGCGGAACCAGCACAGCAAGTTTTCCACATGCTGAAGGGTGCTGTATCAGCACATCGGGTTTTCCAAATGCTGAATGGCGCTGTATCAGCACAGCAGTGTTTCTGGATGCTGGATGGAACCAGCAAAGTCACTATGACCACAATGATATGCAGGTCAGTCCCTCTGGAATGGCACACTAGTGAATCTGGAAATGCTGTGATGTTATTGCAGTAGTGGCCTTTAAATCATCCTGGGAGTCAGGTAGTCCTGGAGATGTATATTGCACTAATGGGCCCTACACACTGATAGATCCGCCGCCGAGCTGCCCGACAGCGGATACGGCCAACGGGCAACCCAGCGGGGGGGCAGCGATGGGGGGAGTGAAGTTTCTTCACTCCCCCGTCACCCGGCTCTATAGCAGTGCAGGCAAATATGGACGATCTCACAAGCGACGGGGCACCAGCATTCATCGCTGGTGCCTCCACACTGACAGATATGAATGGTATCTCGTTCATTAATGAACGAGATCGTTCATATCTTTCAGTATTATCTGCCAGTGTGTAGGGCCCATAAGTCTTTACCAGCAGGGGATACTGGAGCACACTCCAGGCTGAGAGACAAAAAAGCACTGACAGATTGCCAGTGCTGGGACTTGGAATTTATACCCATTGCACACTGCTGACTGGATGTGGGATTCACATGATGAGGAAGTGATTCCGGATTGGGTCCAGGAAGGTCAGCTGACCAGGAACTGTTATGGCGACGTCCATAGCTGGTTTTGGAGGGAACTCCAGCGTGGTTTGTGCATAGATAGACAGTAATGGCCGCAGGTCCTGAGAGCCCAGGGAGTTGTATCTGGTGCATACTTGCCTACCTGACCCTCTCCATGAGGGAGAAAATGCTCTGTTCCTGGACTTTCCTGTTAATGCATGATTGCCATCACCTGTGGTGAAACACCTTTCTTATCAATTAACTAGCTCACCACAGGTGATGGCAATCATACATTACCAGGAAAATACAGGAACAGAGCATTTTCTCCCTCATGGAGAGGGACAGGTAGGCAAGTATGATCTGGTGACCACTGGACTTGTGGATGCTGGCACAGAAGCATAGGACATCATGAAGAGACTTGCTGAATTCAGTATTCACACAGAAGGTTAATCAACACAAGTGCTGCTTGTTAGCAACTCTTACTTTCCAGATAGAGACCTCAGCACTCAGGGAACTCATGGTACTGGTGAGCTGTTTATCTCAATCAGCAGAAAACATACAGGATACAGGACAGATGGCAAAGTTAAGTCACCAAATACATGATTTTAGTCAGGATTGTGACATCCTTTAGGTAGCCTCAACCCTATTTGATCCTTAGTTCTTTGTAAAGATATTTATATACCTTTCCCAAGCATGTTTAAATTGCTCTACTCTTTTAGCCTCTACCACCTTTAATGGGAGGCTAAACTACTAATCCACTATCCTTTCTGTGAACTAATTTTTCCTTAAAATTTCCGTGAACCTACCTCCCTCCAGTAGCTGAAACCTCGGCCTCATTAGGGGCTCAGGAGTGCAGGAGAGGTGTAACCACACTCCCC
The DNA here is from genome assembly GCF_028390025.1 of Pseudophryne corroboree. Taxonomy (NCBI): domain Eukaryota; kingdom Metazoa; phylum Chordata; class Amphibia; order Anura; family Myobatrachidae; genus Pseudophryne; species Pseudophryne corroboree. The sequence continues at coordinate 667,097,999 of NC_086449.1, read as the reverse complement.
AACATGTTGTAACCACCCCTTTATAATGCAAGCACTATGGGGCATAGATGACCCTCCATAGTCCATAGGCCATGCTACCCACATTACCTGGCCCCGCCAATGTCTCAGCAGTCATGATTATATATTGCAGTCTGCAATGCATTTTTTGGAATGTGAGATAAGATGTGGACACCTAAAATATATATTTGTGCATGAACCCCCCACTCTAGTTTTAACCCTGATCATGGTGAACTATGTGGGGTATTCAGTAGCAGTCGCTACTGATATGCGTTTGCATCTCCCTGCTTTCCCTAGCAGTGCACGCGACCAGGACCCGCTCTGCACGGGCGAGGAGATGTGATCATATTTCAACTATGTGTACACCTCTGCCTGTCATTTATGGGGCGGCGACGCGGCGCTAGGTGAGTGTGGTGTGGGAAACAGAGGTGGGTTTGGGGCAGACGCATGACCTCACACACTGCGACCTGAAAAATTACAGCTCTGTGCCTGCCTTTGCAGCCTAAGGCATCCAGGCAGCCCCCCAGCATGCGATCATAACCATTTGCAGTTTTGATAAAATAGTAAAACTGCAACTGAAGCCTCAAGCAACAGGCACAAAATTTGCATCATCATGGCCCCGTCCCCCGTTCTGCAGTGCCAAGAAATTAGGCACTGTGTAGCGGGTACAGGGCTATGATGATGCGATTAACCGCAAATCGCTTCATCAGGTCTCCTTGCAGTTTATTGTGGGCAGCTGAGTGGGGGTGCAGAGAGCATAGGTGTGCGCAGGGGGGGTGCCTGGTGCGCACAGGCACCCCCTAATGTCTGGCACCCCGATCTTACATGCCTGATGCAGCAATCGCCGAGCAGGCTGATTACTGTCCCCTCTGCGCTGCACCCTGTCAGGACTGCATTACCGATCGGAAGCCTGGGTTAATCAAGGATGCCACTGACATCGGCTTTCAAATTCCCAGCTCCACCTCCATGTACAAAAACAGTGTGATGTGACGTTATTACGTCATGCTGCTCGCATGCCCACCCGTTACACCCACCACATGCCCACCTCTCTCCTTCTATGCTATGCCAACGCCAGCCACTGATAAGGAGCAGCATGCAGCCAGCATTCCTCTTAGGAAGACAAATTCAATACTGGCAGATGTCCGGCAGCAACATTGACACGTCACTTGTTTTTCCAGCAGCGGCAATACTAGTCTGCGACTGTCAGTATCAGTGAGTGACTGACTTGTAAGTAAGCTGCTGCAGCTTGCAGGAGAAAGAGAGGGGGAGCCAGACCAGGCTGAAGAGGAGCACTGTAATTGCAGTGAGTGCCATCAGGGGTGTTTGTTTGGTGCACAACGCAACATCTGACAATGTATCTGCTTTATTAGGATTGGTACAAAGGTGGATATTTTATATGCGTTGACCATCAATAGATGGTGCTAGACACGCCCAAAAGGTGGTGCTAGACACATCCCTCCGACGGTGCACCCCCTAATAAAATGTGCTGCGCACGCCAGTGGCAGAGAGGGGGATGTAGCGGTATGCGGGAGCCTTGTCTGTCTTTCCGGCTGACTCCTGGCCGTTCCGGGAGGGTAGGCAAGTATAGTTCCAATTCATTCAGTTATTTAATCTCTGTATATTGTCAACAGTACAGCAACTCCATCCATCATTTAACAACAGTGTTTATACAGCATCTGTTTTTAATTATTTTGCCACTTAGGTTCTGTGACTGTGGATGATCTAGGTTTTGTGCGGTTTAGTGTTTGTGCTTGGCTGACATATAGGATTGAGTGAATGGTGATTGGCAAACAGTATGGTAGGTGTAAGTGGGAAAAAAAACGAGATTTATGGTAAGAACTTACCGTTGTTAAATCACTTTCTGCGAGGTACACTGGGCTCCACAAGGATTAACATCGGGGTGTAGAGTAGGATCTTGATCCGAGGCACCAACAGACTCAAAGCTTTTGACTGTTCCCAAGATGCACAGCGCCGCCTCCTCTATAACCCTGTCTCCGTGCACAGGAGCTCAGTTTCGTTAACCAGCCCAATGCAGTAGCAGGTACCAGAGACGACAATCGCTCGTAGCCAATTACACCACACACTCACCACAGGAAAGGGTGTCAGCGGCTATGCCAATACCAACCCAAAAAAGCTAAGTGCATCAGGGTGGGCGCCTTGTGGAGCCCAATGTACCTCGCAGAAAGAGATTTAACAGCGGTAAGTTCTTACCATAAATCTCGTTTTCTGCTGCAGGGTACACTGGGCTCCACAAGGATTAACATCGGGGATGTCCTAAAGCAGTTCCTTACGGGAGGGGATGCACTGTGGCGGGTACAAGAACCCGGCGGTATCAAAGGCATAGAACCTTATAAACATATTCCTGAAGACCACGTTGCCGCCTTGCACAATTGTTCAAGGGTCGCACCACGGTGGGCCGCCCAAGAAGGTCCAACCGACTGAGTAGAATGGGCTTTAAATATAGCAGGAACCGGACAACCAGCCTGTACATAAGCATGTGCAATCACCATTCTAATCCATCTGGCCAAAGTCTGCTTGGAAGCAGGTCAGCCACGTTTGTGAAAACCAAACAATACAAAAAGAGAATCAGATTTCGTAATGGAGGAAGTTCTCTTCACATAGATACAGAGAGCCCGTACCACATCCAAGGACAGCACTTTGGAAGACAACTCAGGAGAATTAAAGGCCGGAACCACAATCTCCTGGTTAAGGTGGAAGGAAGACACCACCTTAGGCAAAAAACCAGGCCGCGTTCTAAGAACCGCCCGGTCACGGTGAAAAATCAAATAGGGAGACTTACAGGACAAGGCACCCAAGTCCGATACCCTTCTAGCTGAAGCAATCGCCAGCAAGAATAGGACCTTAAGGGAAAGCCACTTAAGATCAGCAGACGCAAGAGGCTCAAACTGAGACTTTTGTAAGGCCTCCAAAACCACCGACAAGTCCCAAGGGGCCACAGGTGGCACAAAAGGAGGCTGAATTTGCAACATACCATGAGTGAATGTATGTACATCAGGTAGGGTAGCAATTTTTCTCTGAAACCAAACCGACAAGGCAGAGATGTGAACCTTGAGGGAGGCCAGACGCAAGCCTAAGTCCAGGCCCTGTTGCAGAAAGTCCAATATTTTGGCCGTACTAAAGTCATGATTGTGAAACGCGCACCAAGTAAAGTAAGCATTCCAGACCCTAAGGTAGATCCGAGCAGAAGCTGGCTTACGGGCCTTCAACATAGTTTGAACTACCGCCTCAGAAAAACCCTTGGCTCTCAGGACAGAAGCTTCAAGAGCCATGCCGTCAAAGCCAGACGGGCCAAATCCTGGTACACACAAGGGCCCTGAACGAGGAGGTCTGGTCTATGTGGAAGTAGAAGGGGACGATCCCACGAAAGACCCAGTAGATTGGAGAACCAGTGCCGTCTGGGCCACGCTGGAGCGACCGGAAGCAAGTTTCCTCCTTCTTGCTTGAACTCCCGTATTACTCTGGGCAGGAGTGACACCAGAGGGAACACATACAGAAGCTGAAAGTTCCATGGAATTGCCATAGCGTCCACGAACGCAGCTTGAGGATCCCTTGTCCTTGCTCGGAAGTTCAGAACCTTGTGATTGTGTCGAGACGCCATCAGATCCACATCTGGAAGACCCCACGTGTCCACGAGAAGTTAAAACACCTCCGGATGGAGGCTCCACTCTCCGGTGTGTACGTCCTGACGACTGAGATAGTCCGCTTTCCAGTTCAGGACGCCCGAAATGAACACTGCGGATATGGCCGGCAGATGACGCTCCACCCACTGAAGAATCCGTGATACTTCCCTCACTGCCATGCAGCTTTGAGTGCCGCCTTGATGATTTATGTACGCCACCGTGGTGGCGTTGTCCGACTGTACTTGAACAGGTCTGTTCTGTATTAGATGCTAGGCCACTGTTAACGCATTGAACACTGCCCGCAGTTCCAGAATATTGATCGGGAGCAGAGACTCCTCCTTGGTCCACCGACCCTGAAGAGAGTGTTGTTCCAACACCGCGCCCCAACCTCTCAGACTGGCATCCATCGTCAGAAGGACCCAGTTGGATCTCCAGAACGGACGGCCCCTGCTCAATTGTTGGTCCTGGAGCCACCAGCTCAGTGACAGGTGGACCTCCGGAGACAATGAGACCATGTGAGATCTGATCCAGTGAGGCAGGCCATCCCACTTGGTCAGAATTAACTTCTGCAGAGGGCGAGAGTGGAATTGAGCATACTCCACCATGTCGAAAGCCAAGACCCAGCACTTGCATTGCCGAATGTATCGACACTTGCGGAGGAGATAGGAAGTAACAAATCCTGTCCTGAAGCTTCAGGACTTTCTCCTGAGATAGGAACAACCGTTGGTTGTGAGTGTCCAATAACGCTCCTAGATGTAACATGCTCCGAGCAGGAACCAGGGAGGATTTCTTCCAGTTTATCAGCCACCTGTGGCCTTTCATGCACTGGACCGTCAGATCGAGATGACACAGGATCAACAAATCATCCAAGTACTGTAGGATCCTGACCGCCATAACTTTGGTGAAAACTAGGGGAGCCGTTGTCAAACCAAAGTGTAACGCCCGAAATTAGAAATGAAGGTTGCCCACTGCAAACCTCAGGTACTGCTGATGAGATAACACTATAGGAACATGTTGGTAGGCATCCTGTATGTCCAGGGAGACCACATAGTTTCCAGGCTCCAAGGCCAGAACAATAGAGTGCAGTGTTTCCATACGAAACTTGGAGACCCGCACATGCTTGTTCAAGGACTTCAGATTGAGAATGGGCCGCGAGGACCCGTTCGGTTTCGGGAATAGGAACAGTGGTGAATAGTACCCCTTGCCTCTCTGATCCAGAGGTACCTGTACTAACACTCCTGTGGTCAGGAGGGAATGTACCACCGAGTGCAAGGTGTTTGCTTTTGCTGGATCCAGAGGCACATCTGTCAGGCAAAATCGATGAGGGGGACGATTCTTGAAGGGTATGGCATAACCTCAAGCGACGACTTCCCTCACCCAGGTATCTGAAGTGGTCTTCAACCATTCCTGGGCAAAACCTAGAAGTCGTCCCCCCACCCTGGGATCCCCCAGAGGGAGGCCCGCCTTGTCAAGCGGCAGGCTTGTCAGTTTTGGAAGCTGGCTGATGGGCGGCTCAGGCACGCTTCGGTCTGGGCTTGGCACGAGCTTGCTTTGGGTACGGCTGACCTTTTGCTTTTCCTGGAGGACAAAAGGCCCGAGGGATAGTACTTTTAGCCTTCTGTACGGAAGGAGCCGTACTAGGCAGGCAAGCTGTTTCAGCAGTAGCCAGATCAGCCACAATCTTATTGAGGTCTTCTCCAAAGAGAATGTCTCCCTTGAAAGGAAGCACCTCCAGGGTTTTCTTGGAATCCATATCCACTGACCAGGATCTCAACCAAAGGATACGTCTGGCCAAGACGGACGTAGTAGCAGCCTTGGCCGCGAGCACCCCGGCATCGGAGGCCGCCTCCTTAAAGTACAGAGAAGCCGTGGCAATATACGAGAGACATTGTCGAGCATGCTCAGATGCGTTGGAAGGCAGTTCCACCCTTCGGCTCCTGAGTCCACGCCTCAACAGCTTCAGCAGCCAAAGTCACTGCAATTGTTGGCCTATGCACAGCCCCTGTTAGGGTATAAATCGCTTTTAAACAGCCGTCCACACGTTGATCCGTCGGTTCCTTCAGAGAGGTGACAGTAGTTACTGACAGAGCAGAGGAAACAACCATATGCTCCACATGAGAATCTACAGGTGGAGGGGTTTCCCAATTTTTAAATATCTCCACAGAGAGAGGATAGCGAGCCAACAGTCTCTTATTCGGTGTGAATTTTGTCCCCGGATTTTCCCAGGATTCCTGACGTATGTCAAGCAGGTGTTCAGAATGAGGTAAAACTTGTTTAACCACCTACTTACGTTTAAACCTATCCGGTTTCTTGGAGACAGGCTCAGGATCATCAGACACCTGAATGAGCCTGATTGCCTCAATCAAATCCGGGACATCCACCAATGACTTCCCTTCCCCATCAAAAACATCTGCGTCAGTGTCTGTGGGATCAGTATATGCACCGTCCTCGTCAGAGGACGTGTCTGGAATAGCAGTGGATTGGGAGGAGGTAATGGCCCATTTGAAAGACGACTTAGTCTTAGGCGGGCGAGAGTGACACTTAGATTTAGTCATAGACCGATTCAAATGCTTTAACTGAGTGGAAAGCTGATCTGCCCATGGCGGGTTAACAGCAGGAACCATAAACTGCTGCAGTGGCACAGGTGGTCCCACAGGGGGCGTCAATTTAGTTACAAGCGTGTTTAACAATGTGGAAAATGTAGCCCAAGGCGGGTCCTGTGATGCCCCAGGTGCTACCGACCCACTGGGGGGGGTAAGGAACCCCCTGAACCTGAACTCTCAGCTGCCATATTATCCTCCATCACATCCGCGGCCTCACTACCACGCAGTGTGGGAGAAGCCCCAGCGTCGTTGCCACGTGTAGCAGACATAACTATGTGCCCAATATTGGGCAACCTGGTACAGAAAGTTTAGCAGCAATATACCTAGCAAGAACACTCGGTGAAGTGTGCCTATGATAGAACAGACCGGGAGTTCAAGATATATAAACTATATGGTGACTATAAATCACAAGTAAAAATACACAGCAAGTATATCTTGTGATACAATCCTATATTAAACAGAAAGAAACCTGAAACACTTGGCCCCCTCAGGTATAGCAATATAGGAATAGCCCACTGAGTGAAATACCCTTCAATAAGGCAACCACGCAGCAGCTACATGCACACACACAAATATAGTCATAAGCGTACCATGCAGAAATTATGCACCATAAAACTGCACTGGACTAGCAATACAAAGTAATACTCAGTATGGCTATATGTGTTAACAATAGATATATCAAAGCGCAGTAAACACTGGATGTATATCACAGGGTGTTTGTACCACACAACCATGAATGTAATCAATGTATGCACTCTTTCTTAACGAACACTGTCCCAGTGACAGGTAGAATACTTAAGGGTCCTGTATGAAGCACAATACTGGAAATTGGGCGGTTCTACAGAGGAGGATTTGCCCCAGCAGTCCTAGAAACAGCTCAGCTCAATCTGTGATGGCTGCTGGTCAGGAGTGAGTGAGAGATATGCAGCTCCAGGGCGGGAACATTTCCAGAAATGGCGCCCTGGGGCTGGGGGGGGAGGGGCCTCAGGTCCGACCTGCTCCCCCTGCTGGCATCCCCACTGGGCGCTGCGGGCAGTGAAAAGCGGGGTTAATATAGTAAAAAAAAAAACAGACCTGTGTCCCTTAATGTCCCTGGTGGCTAGTGGAGCGGCTGCCCAGTAATCAGTGTCCATGCCAGCGTGCGAGCGGCCCGCCTCCTACAGCCGCGCTGGATCGCTGTAAAGTGCGGGCACAGAAGCCCCTTACCTCCCCCGTACCTGCGGCCCCACGATCCAGGAGGACGGCGGCGTGTGTGTGACTGACCGTTTGTGAAGGAACCGGAGCCTCCACTGCAGTGACCCGGCAACCAGGGCGCGGAAGTATACAGCGCCGCTGGGGGTGCAGACAGAAGAGTCTATGAGACTTTGCCTGCTGCAGCCCTTGTATTTCTGTATAAGAATCTTCCTCTTTTCTTTTAAAATAAAGCTATCAATAGGCTGCCTAAGGCAGCCCCCTGTTAAGTGCCTGCTTACTGCATGGCACCAACTTACAAACTGAGCTCCTGTGCACGGAGGCGGGGTTATAGAGGAGGCGGCACTGTGCATCTTAGCAACAGTCAAAAGCTTTGAGCCTGTTGGTGCCTCGGATCAAGATCCTACTCTACACCCCGATGTTAATCCTTGTGGAGCCCAGTGTACCCTGCAGCAGAAATATATTTTTCTAAAGAATTATATGGTCTTCCTAATCCTAATGATAATGAGTCCCTAATATTATACATATACACACACACAAACAGGTCAAGTGCCGGCACTCTCTCCTAATCACGATACTGCGCAGGTGCCTCCAAAAGGTCCCAAAACCTTATACACAACTCGATATGATGGTAGCACTCATAGGACTTGTAAAAGCACAGAAAGAACTCAGGACACGACGGCCACAGGTGTTAAATCCACATTTCGGTAATTTAATACCATCTTCAGGATCAAACACAGACATTAGAGAAACCAAATACATACCATCTTACCTCACCATAACCGGAGCCACCGTCCCGCCGTCCGGGTCCTCTGACGTCACAAGCCTGCGACGTGCACGTCCCGTGCGCCCGGACGTCTGAACGGTAACCTGGCAACCAATAATACACAAACCAATAGTGAAACAAAACATACACAAATCGGACATAGCAGAGTGAATACATGGAATGGAAAACATTATACTACATGATTTATACGCTAGACCAGACAATTATGATGTACTCCTTCTGACAATACATATACTTTCCAGTACACATGGTACTATACCCCATTATCCATACCCATACATATTCTGAGTATCATAAGGGTCTAGCAAGTATATCTCATCCCTAACAGGTAACAAATTCTCTCCTAAGACTCTCGCATACCGATGGAGTACCAACCCCAACCGCCCTCAACTAACTTGTAGCAAATGTTTAAACAAATCCGATTAAACTATGAGCAACACACTATAGAAAACAATTTCACGGTAAGTATTCATTAAGTCCCCTCGGTGCAATCGTGTCCAGGCGCTGTATCCTTTGTGCCTTTCTCTGCAAATGGGCCTTTCCTCTATCGCCAAATCTCAATCGTTTGGGGACCATATCAATTATTTTATACCTTAGAGTGGCTAACCCATGATTAAACATCTTAAAATGTCGAGCCACCGGTTGGGTCTGACCACTTTTCCCACCTTCAAGTGCCAACCTAATAGCAGACCGATGGAGCGCCATGCGCTCTTTAAACTGTCTGGTGGTCTTCCCTACATAGAGGAGACCCCAGGAACAGCGAATGATGTAAATGACAAAGGTACTGCTACAGGTTAGCACCTGTCGGATGGCAATGCGTTCGCCCGTATGTGGATGAGAGAACCCACTCCCAGATTCCATAAAGCTGCACATAGGTGGTCTTTCAGAATTGTTCGCTCACTAGTAGGTTTTTAGCAGCCGTGCAAAAGCTATACCGCCTCCCACTGGGAGTGTATTTTAGCTTAGCAGAAGTGCGAATGAAAGGTTCGCAGAGCTGCTACAAAGTTTTTTTGTGCAGTTTTAGAGTAGCTCAAAACCTACTCAGCGCTTGCGATCACTTAAGACTGTTCAGTTCCTGTTTTGATGTCACAAACCTGCCCAGCGTTTGCCCAGCCACGCCTGCGTTATTCCTGGCATGCCTGCGGTTTTTTTAACACACCCTGAAAACGGTCAATTGACACCCAGAAACGCCCACTTCATGTCAATCACACTGCGGCAACCAGTGCGACTGAAAAGCTTCGCTAGACCCTATGTGAAACTACATAGTTTGTTGTAATAGTACGACGCGCGTGCGCATTGCGCCGCATACGCAGAAGTGCCTTTTTTTTGCCACAGCGAATGAATGCAGCTAGAGATCAACTCGGAATGACCACCATACTACCATTGGCCACAATCTCTTGGCTGCGGCAGTAATGGCACAACTGGCTGTATTATATTGTTGGACAAACGAAATGATGTCATCTTTCCTAGTATTCTTCACCCCAGGTGGTACCAGCGTGTTCTCCCTTGGGATGGCAAGTACCCTGTCCTTTGCCTGAACTAATTCTCCATAATCATATCCCCTCACCAGGAACTGTTTAACCATTTTATCAATTTCCATGATGGTATTACTCATATTATCCGAGATCCAATGGATTCTGAGAAATTGAGAGAACGGAAGTTTCTTTTTTGTGGAAATCGGGTGATGTGTCCATCAGTCAGGGAAATTTGTACATCGAGATAATTCACACACTGTGTACTCATGAGGTAGGTAAATTTAATGGTACTCTCCATCCCATTAACATTGTCCATCAGGAGCTTAAATTCCTCCTCAGTACCAGTCCAAATCAGCAGAAGGTTATCTATGTACACCGTGTGAAGAATGGAATTTTAGACGCCACATGGGGATCACTGAAGAATAACCGTCATTCCACGTCAAACATGTAGCTATTAGCAAACGTCGGGGCGCACGGAGCGTGCACGTCACAGGCTTGTGACATCAGAGGACTTGGACGGCAGGACGGTGGCTCCGGTTATGGTGAGGTAAGAGGGTATATATAAGGTTTCTTTAACACACATATACACACACACACACACACACACACACACACACACACACACACATATTGCATCTTAGGTGTGGCACTCAGCTCCAAAATCCAAGATGATAGTGCAAATAAAGCACTGAAACATTGATAATCAAACCTTGTGTTTGTACTTCTTGGGTTTTGGAGCAGGGTGCTGCACCTATGAACTATTTGTGAGGGCACCAGTACAGCTATCTTGGCATGCTGGGCTCTGGATACTTTTAACTTCCCCCCCTTGATGCTGGACACTGCACGCTCTCCACAAATATCTGTGGGGTAGAGGTTTGCTTATGGCTACCCATGCTATGCTACACCTCTGCTGCTGGGCACAAGGCCACTTTTACTAATTTTTCCAGGGCCACTTTTAGGCCCAAATGTATTAAGACTTATGAAGTGTTAAAGTACAAGCCAATTAGCTTCCTAACTGCCATGTTACAGCATGTATTTGAAAAATGACAGTTAGGAACTTATTGGCTGGTACTTTTTCACTCGAAGTGCTCCACTTTGTCACTTTTTAAGGCTTAATACATTTGGGCTCCACATACGACCTTGGTCATAGAGGAAAAACAGCTTGGTTATAATAAACAGCTTCTCTAAATTGCAAGCACAGAGACTAAACTTAAAATAAATTACAGGAATACATTTCTACATGTTACCTAAAATGGCTTACCTAAAGTCTCTCCATTGCCACTTATATACATTACAATGTGTAATGTTGACCATTATTAAATTGTTGAAGTAAACAAAAAATATTGTTATATAAAATATATACATATAAATATATTATTTAATATACATCATATTTAAAGTATGATACATCAATGTTTCCATACTTCTGTTAGTGATGAACTTAACTGCAAAGTAGCTCAAAGGAAAAGATGAAAATATAAACAGATGATGTTCGACATGAGTACACACACCCAGAAATATGTAATTGACTCATCCCATGCCAGGAAACATTGAAGAAATCACCTTTGTTTGTGAATGACATTAAAAATACCCATATAGCCATACAGAGCCACATTACGCACTTGGAAGGTGTTACTGAAATATTCCTCTAATTTGTAGTATATTAATTATTTCAGGAAGTTTTTTTATGGTAGTTACACTTAAGGGCATATTTAAATTGAATCATTCTCCTATGAAAACAAACTTAATTTACTGCACATTGCTTAAACTCCGATATTTACGTTAAAATATCAAATATAATTGGACACAGATGATACACTGACCTGTTTGGATTCTGACCAACTGATTTGGCTAGAGAGTAAGGTTGACATCACATTTCAGAAAGAGGCAATGCTGTGTAGGGTGGATAGGTTCGTAACTAGGTGTGTGTGGAGTGTGCCACCACACATAGCACTGCAGGGTATGGGGCTCTGTTGGCAGCACTTGCCAATTATCTGTTTTAATTACTTTCACTTGTAGCATCCCCCTTTATGAATTCCAGCATCTCTTGACCTCCCCTGTTTCCTTACCCCAACCCCTTCTGTCACTAATACCTGAAGAACATTCATGAACTTAACTTGAGCTCTTTGTTAGTCAATCACACTGTCCTTTTACATTTCAAGATGCTGACCTACCTGGGATTTGAACACACTGCCTGTGGCACTGCAGTCAGACACTTTATTCATTGAACTATCTGTCCTAGAAAATTAGAGAAGCATACCTTGTACTTGGTGAAAAATGATCAGTTTCACAGCTGAGCATGTCTACTGTATGTAGTGTGTGGCTGCAAGGGATTGGATGTGTGGCCGCACACTACAGTACATAAATCTGCTCAATTGCAATGCTGATGATTTTTTTTTTACAAAGTGCAAAGGTATTGCAACCGAATACAAAGAGCTCTTAAGTCAAGTACAGGAATGTGGTATAAAGAGGATGTGTGTCCAAATCCATTTTCTTGTACTGTTCTGGTTAACACACATATTCTATACTAATTTTTATAAATATATATATATATATATATATATATATATACACACATACACTAGGTGCTTCATCGCGCCCTACGGGTGCTCTTCACACCGTCGCAAGGGGCTACGCCCCCTTAACCCTTGCATGCCTTTCTGGGGTTTAATATTTGTGTTATATGGAGTATTACCTGCATTCCTTTGTTAGTGGTTAAATATTGCACAATGAAAGGGCGTGCGATGGTGAAGGAGGCACAGCCCCTTGCGATGGCGTGAACAGCACCTGCAGGGCACGATGTACAGAATGTAGCGGGTGCGGGGGGGACTGCGGATGGTGTATGTAGATGCTGCGGGTGGAGGGGGGGCAGAAGTGGGGGTGGGGCCCGGATGGGGAAGGTTCGGGAGGTACTGCGGGTGGGGGAGAGGCAGAGGAGTGGGGGATGCAGATGGGGGAGGGGTCCGGAGGCACTGCAGGTGGGGGAGGGGCAGGGGTGCCACAGGTGGGAGAGGGGCAGGTGTGGGGATGCTGTGGATGGGTGAAGGGTTCCGGAGGTGCTGTGGGATGGGAAGGGATGGGAGTGCCGGGGGTGGGGTAGGGGACCGCAGGCACCATGGGTAGGGTAGGGGCAGGAACGGGTGGTGCGGTGGATGGGAAAGGAGGTCCGGAGGTGCTGCAGGTGGTGGAGGGGCAGGTGCGGGGGTGCCATTGGTGGGGGAGGGGTGGGTGAGGGGGGGACTGCGGATGAAGGAGGGTGTCTGCAGATGCTGCGGGTGGAGGGGGGCAGGTGTAGGGGGGAGACATATAAGGGGGGTGAATGGTGGAGGGGGCCTGGAGGTGCTGTGGGTGGTGAAGGGGCGGAGGAGTGGGAGCCGCGGGTGGTGTAGGGGGTCTGGAGGCACAGCATGTGGGGGAGGGGTGGAGTGCCGCATGTGGTGGAGGGGAAGGTGCGGAGGTGTGGTGCATTGGGGAGAGGTCTGGAGGCGCTGCGGGTACTGTACATGCCATAAAAGGTAGTTGGAGGGTATGCAGTAACAGGGCCAGGACAGGGGTGACAGGGTCAGAACAGGGTTGACGGGGCCAGGACAGGGGTGACAGGGTCAGAACAGGGGTGACGGTGCCAGGACAGGGGTGACCGGGCCAGGACAGGGGCGACGGGGCCAGGACAGAAATGACAGGGACAGCATAGGGGTGACAGGGCCAGGGTAGGGGCGGCAGGACCAGGACAGGGGTGACGGGGCCAGTATAGGGTTGACAGGGCAAGCACAGGGGTGACAGGGCCAGGATAGGGGTAACAGGGCCAGGATAAGGGTAACAGGGCCAGGATAAGGGTGAAAGGGCCAGGATAAGGGTGAAAGGGCCAGGATAAGGGTGAAAGGGCCAGGATAAGGGTGAAAGGGCAAGGCCAGGGGTGACAGGGACATGACAGAACACAGGGCACGGGAGAGATTGGTATTAGGGACAAAACAGTGGTGACAGACAGATGTGTCTTACCGGAGTCACTGCTGCTGGCTGCTGCTGTTCCACTCCAACCTGTTGGGATCTGCTGCTGCTGGAGACTTGGCATGGTTGATTCTCTCAGGCTGGAGTCCTGCTTCCTCTGCCCGTCCGCATCCCTCACCCCTCCTCAGTCACACACCGCAGACCTCGCGCAGCTGCCGGGCACTGTGGTAAGGTGAGACTGGAAATGACTGGTTAGCCCCCAGGAGATGCTGCGGCTGGAGGGAGGAGGGGGTCATAGCATGCAGCTTGGATTTCTGCAGCGCTACCCGCCAGCTAAAGTGTGTGAATGAGCTGGGCGCACCTCACTGCGGGCGGCAGTGCTGCAGCTAGCGGTGGGGTTGCCGGGACTGGAGATAACAGAGGCAGTACGGAACATGCACAGCGGCAGGTGCCCCACAAAACTGCAGCTAAGAAGCGTGGAGTGTGCTAGAAAGTGACGCTCCTCCGCGCCAGAGAGACCCTGCTGAGTATGCCGATGTGGGGGGTCAAGCACACAGTGAGCCGGTGCCCGTCTGTCTGTATGACATACCCCTCACCCACCCCCATACCTCCCAAATGTCCCGATTTTCGCGGGACAGTCCCATTTTTTGGGGTCTGTCCCGCTGTCCCACCCGCGGGTCGCAGTGTCCCGCGGTGGGGGGGCAGTTGGAAAGCTCCTGTACTTGTTGTTCTGCTTAGCAGAGCAGCAGAGCAGCGGTGAATAGTGGAGACAGAGGGAGAGGGGGCATCAGGGGGTACGGATTAAGGGGGGGTTCCAGCAGCAGAGCCGGATTAGGGAGGGGGGGGGGGCAGGGGGTACGTACAGTTGGCCCCACAGTTTTAGGGGGCCCCCCGGCTCGAGTAGCTCTGTCCCATCTCAGAAGCTCCCCCGTCCTACCAGCAACAGCGGCAGCATTGTGCTACAGTCAGCACACGCTGCTGTGTATTGGCAGGTCTGTGGTGTTACAGGGAGGCAGCAGTCTCCCTGCTTTCTTCTGCCTGTGCGGGTGTGTAGGGGGGAGCGACCACCCCCTCTGGATTTAGCCCTAGCTGAGGGGCCAAAATCCCATTTAAAAAATAAAAATAAAAATCGGAATTTGCATAAGGGGGCGTGGCCGCGCGTCCGCGATTAGGCCACGCCCCTAAACCCACAGCAGGCACAGCAATGAGATAGGGCTCCACTGTCTCAAGTGCCCTGGGCCCCCCGGACTCATGATCAGCCCCTGGGGGCATGCCAGCAGCTCACAGAGCGCTGGGCATGCCCCCTCACTGATGAAAACGGGGCCCTCCCGTGAAGCCACGCCCCCTTTTCGGTGTGTGTGTGTGTGTGTGTGTGTGTGTGTGTGTGTGTGTGTGCGCAGTGGCGTAACTACTGCCCCCGCAGTCCTCGCGGTGGCTTGGGGGCGAGGGGCTGCGGGGGCGCCACTGATTTACAGCAGACTGACATGCGGACGAGCGTCCGCATGTCAGTCTGCAGTCTCCTTCCCTCCGCTGCTTTTTGGAGGAACACGGAGGGCACACAGCGCGCCTCCCTGTGTCCCTCCTGCTGCATCATCTCCGGCGGCCGCGGGTCTAATAGGGGGAAGTGCCGTCCGTGAGCTCTAATTGGCTCACGAACCGGCACTTCCCCCTATTAGACCCGCGGCCGCCGGAGATGATGCAGCAGGAGGGACACAGGAGAGACGAGCTGTGCCCTCCGTGTCCCTCCAAAAAGCGACGGCGGGGGGGGGGGGGTAAATATCTGGCACTGGGGGCATATATGGCACGGGGGGGGGAGGGAGAAATATCTGGCACTGGGGCATTTCTGGCACTGGGGGGAATATCTGGCACTGGGGGCATATCTGGCACTGGGGGGGATATCTGGCACTGGGGGCATATATGGCACGGGGGGGGGGGGAGGAATATCTGGCACTGGGGCATTTCTGGCACTGGGGGGAATATCTGGCACTGGGGGCATATCTGGCACTGGGGGGGGGGATATCTGGCACTGGGGCATATATGGCACTGGGGGGGAATATCTGGCACTGGGGGCATATATGGCACTGGGGGGGGATATCTGGCACTGGGGGCATATATGGCACGGGGGGCATATATGGCACTGGGGGGAATATCTGGCACTGGGGGCATATATGGTACTGGGGGCATATATGGCACTGGGGGGGGATATCTGGCACTGTGGCATATATGGCACTGGGGGGAATATCTGGCACTGGGGGGGATATCTGGCACTGGGGCATATATGGCACTGGGGGGAATATCTGGCACTGGGGGGAATATCTGGCACTGGGGCATATATGGCACTGGGGGGGAATATCTGGCACTGGGGGCATATATGGCACTGGGGGGGAATATCTGGCACTGGGGGCATATATGGCACTGGGGGGGATATCTGGCACTGGGGGCATATATGGCATGGGGGAATATCTGGCACTGGGGGGGAATATCTGGCACTGGGGGCATATATGGCACGGGGGGAATATATGGCACGGGGGGAATATCTGGCACTGGGGGGGAATATCTGGCACTGGGGGCATATATGGCACTGGGGGCATATTTGGCACTGGGGGGGAATATATGGCACTGGGGGGGAATATCTGGCACTGGGGGCATATGTGGCACTGGGGGCATATGTGGCACTGGGGGGGTATATGTGTACCTGGCACATGGGGGGGACGACTATATTTGGCACTGGGGCATGTAAGTACCTTGCACCGTGGGGGACTATCTGGCACTGGGGACATATGTGGCACTGGGAGCACAGCCCTAGCAACAAGGACTACCTCCTAGCAACGAGCATGACACCCAGTGCATGAAACACCTGGCAACGAGCATGACACCCAGTGCATGAAACACCTGGCAACGAGCATGACACCCAGTGCATGAAACACCTGGCAACGAGCATGACACCCTGAGCATGAAAACCCCTGGCACCGTGCATGGAACCAAGAGCATGAAACCCCTGGCAACAAGCATGACACCCAGTGCATGAAACCCCTGACAACGAGCAGGTAATTGAAAAGTAATTAGAAGCCTTACTGTAGGACTTAATGTGTAATGGGCATTACGGTGTGTGGCATAATGTATCACGGACATTGCGGTGTGTGTCATAATGTGTCACAGGTATTACGGTGTATGGTATACTATATCGCGGGCATTGTGATATGTGGTATAATGTCTCAGGGTCATTGAAGTGTGTGGCATAATGTATCACGGACATTGCGGTGTGTGTCATAATGTGTCAGGCATTACGGTGTGTGGTATACTATATCACGGGCATTGTGGTATGTGGTATAATGTCTCAGGGTCATTGCAGTGTGGCATAATACATAACGGGCATTGCGATGTGTGGCATAGGGTATAACGGGCAGGGCATTGCGGTATGTGTCACAGGCATTACGGTGTATGGTATACTATATCACGGGCATTGTGGTATAATGTCTCAAGGTCATTGCAGTGTGTGGCATAATGTGTCACAGGCATTGTATGTGCTATAATGTATCGGGCATTGCAGTGTGTGGCATAATGTATCACGGACATTGCGGTGTGTGTCATAATGTGTCACAGACATTGTATGTGCTATAATGTATCAGGGGCATTGCAGTGTGTAGCATAATGTATAACGGGCATTGCGATTCCTGTCATAATGTGTCACAGGCATTACGGTGTGTGGCATAATGTGTCGGGGGCATTACAGTGTGTGCATATTGTGTCGTGCATTATTGTGTGCGGCATAATGTCTAAGGGCCATTGCAGTATGTGGCATAATGTATACTGGGCATTACTATAAAGGAGGAAAAATGACAAATAATGTAAGGGGCATGAATCAGGATTATTTTTCTTTCCTGTGGTGGCCAACGTATGGGCGTGCAGGTTGCAAAACTGGGGTATAAGGTAGTCTTTTCCTGCAATGCCACGCCCCTTTATGTGAAACCACACCCACTCCAACAAAATCACGCCCCTTTTTTTGGCGCGCGCATATTTATCCCTTTCTTGCTCCCAATTATGGAGCATGAAAGGGGGGTGGGGTGGGCGCCTAAGAATTTTTTGGCTTGGGAGAGAAAAATTTCTAGTTACGCCACTGTGTGTGTGTGTGCGTGTGTGTGTGTGTGTGTGTGTGTGTGTGTGTCCCTCCTTCTGCCTGAAGACAGCTCCTGCAGAAAGCTGGGAGGTATGCACCCCTGCCTGTGCCATGCCCATGCTATCTGCTTCTGTTCCTAGTCTCCTGTAGATTTGGCCAGATCTGTGACTCATTTGACTAACTCCGCCCAGTCTTGTGACTCCGCCCAGCATTAGCAAATGAATCACAAAGTCACAGAATAGGGCTATTATATAGGAGATGTAGGTATGTATGTAGGTATGTAGGTAGGTAGGTATGTATGTATGTATGTATGTAGGTATGTAGGTATGTATGTATGTATGTATGTATGTATGTAGGGGTATCATAGCATGGGCTTATTTCTCTGGGATCCATTTTGCCATGCCCCTTCCCCACGAGGAGGAAGGGGGACAGCATTTCTCTTTCTGGCATAGGGCACCAAAAAGTCTAGTTACGGCTCTGTGGATGGATGCTTCATTTAAGCAATGAATAGGAAATTGGAGGTGTCCTCTTATCCACATCCTATTCTGTGGGGTAAATGTCTACTTTAAATTGACATGAGATAACAAAACAGCCTTCGTGCAGGGACCTGTTGTATGGTTAACATACAGTACATCACTTAAGTAAGCAAATCACCAGGTGATGAGTGTATTTCCCTTTTAGTATTTTAAATATCCACTAACAAAAAAAAAGTATAAGTACAAATTTTAATCCATGATGAGTGGATGGGGGACGCGGCTGTATGGTGATGCGCACAGCATTTATTCACTGGAGACAGAAGTAGAGAGGGCATGCCAGCAGCTCAAATAGCGATGGGCATGCCCCCACAGTGACGAAAACGGTCACCAGCTCCCGCTTCTCGCACATAAAGGTCCCTCTAGCCAGTTTATAAATGTTGGGAGGTATGCGATATGAATATAAAATATGATAAAATAAATATGACACACGGTGAAATGATTATGGCAAAACTGATATAACATACAGTAAAATGAATATGGATTGCATTGAAACAATTATACCAGCTTTTCTGTGAGTATAGTGTACACTAAAAAGCACTTGACATAGAGGAGCTACTGCTCTGCCTAGGAAAACTTGGAAAGAACTGCTATTTTGCAAACCTGCCCTGTATACATTACATATTGGGCCTGATACGGAGTTGAGAATAAAGTAAGAAAGATAAAGCAACTGTGCACATGGACCCACCATGTTGTAATGCAAGCAGTACAAATACATACATTTGTGTTTTGCATGCAGGGTAAATACTGGCTGCTTTTGCATGTAGCCCACAAATGCTGGACACGCTACTCCTAAATCTGTTCATATTTCACATCTGGAATCACATGCAGTGCAAAATGGGTTTACCAAAGGGCCTAATTCAGCTTGAGATGCAGTTACGATCACATGCTGGAGGCCACCCAGAATGCTAATTGCCACCTAGCGATGCAATCGCAATTCAATTGCATCACAGAATCGGTAATTAGAGGTTGCAGAGTATGCAGGTGCACTGGTGCCATGTTTCACCTTACAGCGGCCGCGTGTGATGTCATGTGGCTTCCCCCAAAACCATCCAGATATGCCTGCATTGACCACTCCCCCTTAATCCTGCGTCGCAGTCCTCCCGATGCCCGTCCCTGTCTATCACAGCGCAATCGCATCCATCCGGGATGCAATCGGACTGTGAAAGTCCACACATGCACTGTGCATCCGCAGTGCATGCACAATAGTCCTAAAATTGCCCGTTTGCGATTGTCAGACTATTGTGACTCATACTGAATGAGGACCAAAGTGCACAATTACTTGCTCTTTCTTACTTTATTACCAAATCATAAAGACGCCCACTGGAGCCATTGCAAAGTCCTCAGCAGCTGTGTGCACTTACACATTACCAGGGCAGTACGGATGGTGTAATGGTTAGCATTACTGCCTCACAGCACTGAGGTCATAGGTTCGATTCCCACCATGGCTCAACTGTGTGGATTTTGTATATTCTCCCCGTACTTGCGTGGGTTTCCTCCGGGTACTCTGGTTTCCTCCCACAATCCAAAAATATACTGGTAGGTTAATTGGATCCCAACAAAATTAACCCTAGCATGAATGTGTGTGCGTGTACATGTGGTAGGGAATATAGATTGTAAGCTCCACTGGGGCAGGGACTGATGTAAATGGCCAAATATTCTCTGGAAAGCGCTGCGGAATATGTGTGCGCTATATAAATAACTGGTAATAAATAAAATAAATAATAAATAATAAATTACCAACTCAATAACGAGGAACTCCTCCAGTCAGTCAATGGTCACGCAGACTGGATGCTGCAGTAGCGATGCTAGCGCCATGTTTCTCTATGTACATCGCAGGTGATGGCAGATACACATCCTGAAAATAGCCATGACACGCCTGCATTTTTTCTGCCATTCCCCATTACCTCCCCAAACGGTCCCCTCCCGTCAATCACTCTACATTAAAAGAGATCACTGCGAGCTGCATTGCAAAGGCACCTTGACAATAGCACTGCACGTGCAGTCTGCCGATAGACGATACATTCAGTGAACATCGGCATTGCATGCAAACATGAGTTAGTGTGTTATTTTATGTTGCTTTTAGGTCTTACTTTGGTTTATTATACTTTTTTATTCTAATCAATATTTCAGTCAGGGCTGGTAGGAGGGTGGAGTGGATGATATCACCGTAGAGCATGGGTGCCCTTGGGGCGGAACTAGCTGCCACCACATTCTGTATTTTCCAGGCACCTACTGCAATGTAGCTGTGGCTCTGGCTCCCTCTCGGAGCATGACATCTCTCCCACAGTGTCTAGCGAGGAGTTGGCCACAGGGCACAGCAGAGCAGCTTAATTCTTCAGTGAGTGAGCTCACACTTGTCAGTCACTCACAGACTGATTTATTGGCAGTTGGGAGAGGATAAGTGATGGGAGAGGATAAGTGATGAGAGTCAGTCCAACAATACCCTGCAAGTTATCTTCATACCCTCCAGAATACTTTGGCACAGCAGTCAAAGGCTAAAACATGATCCACACTGGAAAAGGATTCAGTACGGTTTACCGGTCGATGGGATGACAGCTGTCAATATTCCGACAGCAGGGCAAGCACTAAGAATCCCCTTTTGGACTTGCTGCACTCACTACAGGATCTATTCCCACTCTATAGGTGTTGTGGACAACCACGAGTGGGAATAGCCCTGGTGCACCGGGATTCTAGCTGGTGGCATTGTAGGCTGTCTGGCGTCGGTATCCTGACAGCCGGCAAATTAAACACATCCCCTGGAAAACAACTAACCAATTCGTTTTTCAATTTATGCATAAAATTTACCTAGGTTCCTTAAATAATAGAGAAAAAAAGAACATGTATAATGCAAGTATTTTCTTACCCAGAACTGCCTACAATTTGACTCACAGCATTCACAAGTTGGAGATGACAAGGGATTGTCTGGAAGGAGATCAGTGTGATGATCTGTAAAGGGAGAGGTGTGAAGGTGTGAAGGGATGGCATAGAGAGGATATGTAAGGGGCAGTGGCGTAATTACTGTGGGTGCAGCTGTTATGGGGCCCTGGCTGCTTCAAGAGCCTGCTGCTCCCCCTGCACCCAGACACAGAATGCAATGCCGTAGCTCCTCTTAACACCCTCTGTAAGAACACGGCCGCGACAGCATAAACTTAACCCCCACCCCGTTGCCCCTGAGGCTGCAATCGCATAGAGGATGCAGCAGGGAGCGACCTGGAAGTCTACTAAAGCCGCGATTCACGAGTATTTAGGGGGCAGGACCTAATGCCGGGAAGTGCCCGCCCCCATCAGACCTTTTCTGGACTCAGGTAGTGCTCCCCCTCTCTTCCTGTCACTCCTCTCTCTCCCTGACATTGTTTCTCTCTCTCTCTCCCTGATGACACTGTTTCTCTCTCTCTCTCTCTCTCTCTCTCTCTCTCTCTTCCTGACACTATTTTTCCCTGACACAGTTTCTCTCCCTCTCACGTACACTGCATCTCTCCCTCTTTCTGGCCCTGACACTGGGGGTCATTCTGACCCGACTGCACGCTGCAGTTTATCGCAACGGTACGATCGGGTCAGAAGTGCGCATGCGCCGGCGCCGCAGTGCGCCGGCGCATGCCAGACGCAAACTAACGTGTTAAAGCTATGGTCCATCGACGTTAGAGATATATGAGCGTCCATGTCCCATAGCCAATACAGCAAAAGCAAAACCAATGGCAAGGGATCACTGTTTACATTTACACATGAGCTAGCGTCTCTAGCACCAGGCGTCATGGGCTAACGGTGAGGTGTGCAGCACCCCATGCTCATAGTCCTGGGTTCAATTCCCAAAGTGCGAATGCCTTTTTATTTTTACACTTTATTATTTTATTTTTTAACATTCATATAATTTAAAAACCTTACATTCAATAGAATTATGCACTCAGGTTTTACATGAATCAGGGCAATGCTGTACGAGCGTCTCATTACGCTATTTAAAATATTCAGCGTCTATGGGGATAAGCGAGCTCATGGCACCGTACTGTACATAGCAGGCCAGACTCGATAACCAGGCTGGTTAACAAAATGGCTGCTGAGCATGAACCAGGGCCTCATGGAAGCCCACAGCTATGGAGCGAGCGACAGCATAGGTTCTGCATGAATCAGGGCAATGCTGTAAGAGCATCTCATTACGCTATTTAAAATACACAGGAGCTATGGGGATAAGCGAGCTAGAGTATAATATGTCCGACGTATGTAACTGGCCAGACTCTAGCATCAAGTGGGTTCAGAAAATGGCTGCAGCCCATGAACCAGTGCCTCGTGGAAGCCCACAGCTATGGAGCAGGCAACAGCATAGGTTTTACACATACAGTAAGGCTATGAATTTAAATATATAAATAAATGAATACAGTAGATGAAAGAATTACTGATCAAGTAATGTATCAAAAAAATGATCATAATATCGGTCTTATTCCTGTGCTACAGTCACCAAACTTTCTACCCAGACAGTTATAGAGATAATAATGCAGGTCACATCACACAGTGGCGTGCAGTGAGGTCAGGCAGAGCCTTTCCTGTCATACTAATGTTATGCCAGAGTTTTGAGCATATAAAGTACAGTATATGAAAAATACAGAGTATGTTAGAAATATATTCTTCGTATTATTCTAATCATTTTTATAGTCAAAACTTGAGTAAAAAGTCTATGGCAGGTGAGTCTATCTTTTTTCTGTACCTCTCTGACCAAAAGTCACAAATTTTCCAGCAGTATATACTGCTGCACCTGTGTATAATGTTCACATGAACCCTCTAGCTCATATTGTGTGTAAATCTGGCTCTGGTGCATGCTGAGCAGGGACGTAGCAAGAACTTTGTGGGTCCCATAGCAACATTTTGAAGCGCCCACTGTTCCAATGCTTCTAGAGAGACACCACTCCACAGCAGTTGTGAATAATATGCCCCATAATAGTGCCCTAGTTCATTTTCTGAATCATTGTAGTGCCTTGCTCAATGTTATGCCCCATAGTAGTGCCGCAGTTTATTTTAAGAACCATCATAGTTCCCAAGATCACATTATGTCACATTTTAGGGTTGCCAGCACATATTATGTAACACAGTACCCTCAATTCACATTTTTACACAGTGTCCCCAGTTCATAATATTCCACAGCATTGGGCCTCCACTTCATATTGTGCTACATTACAGTGCTCCAGTTCATATTATATAATATTATAATGTCGACCCTCAGTCCATTTTTAGACCACATTACAATGAGCGGGTCCAGGGGCATACCTCAATACATTGCAGGCCCCAAGTCAAAGGTTTATAAGGGCCCCTATGTACCTCCAAATGGTGAATATGTATAGAACACATTTAACTTTGACAGGGAGGTGGGCCCCTCTCAGCTCTGGCCCCCATAACAGCTGCACTCCCTGCAACTATGGTAGCTATGCCCTCGCTCCTGAGACATTTAGCTCACAGCACGGCTGGAATTACTGTTAACCAGTGCAAGCTACTGTATATTACTTGGGCCGGCTCCAGGTCTGCTAGCACCCTGAGCGAGCGGCCCCGCCCACCAATGCGCGCGCCTTCCTGGCAAAGTGGGCACGGCCTTGCTACTTAATTTATATTTATAGTTTGATAACATAATATAATAACCCCTCCCCCCGCACACACAATTAGCTGCCTTACACATAATGCCCACAGGTAATATCTGCTTACACAAACTTCCCCCAGTAATGCCCCTTACACATAATGCCCCAACAGTGCCGGATACACAACAGAAGTGACAGATATACGTAATGACCCTAGTAGTGCTAGATACACAATTTCCCCAGCAGTGCCTAATACACAGAATGTTCCCAGCAGTGCTCACCACTGCTGGGCTTCTGCCACCGCTGCTGCTCGTTTCTGAAGGGCAAAGACGCTACAAAGATCACGGGCACTCTGCGCCAGGCAAAGACCCCATTATACAACCCACAGGGCACTCTACACCAGGCACAGACCATACAGGGCCCTCTGCACCAGGCACAGACCCCACAGGACACTTCACCAGGCACAGACCCCACAGGGCACTCTGTACCAGGCACAGACCCCACAGAGCACTCAGGGGCCTCAGATCGCCCCTGTAATAGTTACACAGTGTGGGTCACCCCACACACCACCCTACAGTGCCCACTGGTATCTGTGCACTCGGCACTCCCCATTCAGGCACAAAATCCATGCTTTAGCACGCCCTGACTCTCTTACGGGAACCGCCGCTTACTTTCCCATGCTCTGCTCCTCCAGTGTCATAGTGCAAGCAATGCTCCATATAGTGATCCTGGCCATAGCTCAGTCTCCGCGGTACTGTGTGTCTTTTCTGTGTCCCCGCTTCTGTCTGACTCTCCACCGGCCGGACAGTACTTCATGTGCCTGTGGTCTACTTTCTGTTGCCAAATCAATTTTGGAAGGTTATACTTATTTGTCAAACATAAAATAAGAAAAAAAAGATTAGTTGTGCAAGATTTGCATCCAAAAATACATATCCTGAAAAACCAAGGGTCCCATTTACCAGGCAACGGTGTGCCTTTTGCGAACCACCAAGAATCCAGAATTTAGAAAATAATAGAACATCGAAACATCATGGATGTTTAGATCATAACAAGTATAGAAATCACAGATTTACTATGCGTCATAATGGAAACCACTGAAAATTGCAGAGAAACCTGCCCAAATAAATGACTTGCCTCAGGCAGGCATCTTCGTAAAAAAAAAACACTGCACTGCAGGATCCTAGAGAAGATATTTAAAAAAATTAGCAAAATTGAAAAAACAAAAAAACAGTGTGGGTTCCTCCAATTGCTCACTAGTCCTAGACCTTTAAGCCAGGCGCCAAGTGGAAAAAAAAAATCAAGGGGACAAACCGCATTGTTTCACCCTGATTTTTTTTTTATTAACCGGCTATAGGCTTGACCAACTAGGTCTTGTGGTACAATAGAGGGGAATTCCACAGTGTTAGATTTCAGCGACCATGATTCCACCAGTCCTAGGTCAGCTGGCAACAGGAACTGGAAGTACTAAATGGGAACATTAGGGATCTGGGGGTATTTTTGTTCTATAAAGAAGTTTTTATATTTGGAGTTTTCAGGTTTTTGTTTAAATATCTCCACTACAGGTGCTAACAAGCCCCATCTGCCAGGAGGTGCAGGTACTTGTACTGTGGTTCTCCAAGATAGAGCATACCATGTTAACAAACCCTTTCTGACCCAGGATGTTACTAAGACCCTTATCCACTCATTGGTCATCTCCAGACTGGACTACTGTAATCTCCTCCGGAGTAGCATTCCTGACAAATACCTCTCTCTACTCCAATCTACCCTGAATGCTGCTGCCCGGCTCATTTTCCTCACCAAACGCACTAAGTACACCTCTCCCCTCTTACAAGACCTTCACTGTTTCCCCTTCCCTTTCAGAATCCAATTCAAGCTTCTCACACTGGCTTACAAAGCCCTCACCCACTCCTCTCCCATTTACATCTCTGACCTTATCTCCTTTTACACTCCCACCCGTCCTCTCCGCTCTGCGAATGCATGCCGACTCTCCTGCCTACTGATTACCTCCTCCCACTCCTACCTCCAAGATTTTTCATGTGCTGCACTCTGTCTGGAATTTCCTACCTCTCCCCCTCAAACGCTCCGCCTCTCTACAAAACTTCAAACGGACTCTCAAGACCCACTTCTTCACCAAACCCAGCAAAATCTCATCCTAACCCTCTGTTCCACACACTCTATGTACCCCATCTGTGTCACCCTTGTCTGTCTACCCCTCCCCTTAAGAATGTAAACTTTCACGAGTAGGGCCCTCTTCCCTCATGTGCTTATCCTTTTTCTTACTTTAATAATCTTCAGCCGCACCAAATCCAGCAGTCTTCTGCCATCTGATACTTATTTCAGTGTCATCTGCTGATGTAGCTATGTTTATTTACCCTGTACTTGTCCTATATTGTCATTGACTAAGTTGCTGTTTTCCCGTTTTGATTATTTGTTTATATGTACGCTGTAATTGGGCGCTGTGGAACCCTTGTGAAGTCTTATAAAGGATAAGAATAATAATAATAATAATAATAATAATAAATGTGTTTTAAGAGTTTCTACAGCGCTTGCAAACTGCCATTGGCAGTGATTGCCTGGCAGCAGTGCTTCCAATGGGAATCCATTTCCCTTCTATTAAAGGCAGCGCTACCCGACTTCCATGGGCTGAAGCGGATACAGTCCATAGAATCTGGCTTATTGATTTTGCGCATGAACAGGACATTGGATTGGTATGTTTTACCGACAGACGGGATGCCGGCTCGTGATGTGCACCGGAAATTTTTCGGGTTTTGTGTTTTGGTTTTGGGTTCGGTTCCGCGGCCGTGTTTTGGATTCGGACGCGTTTTGGCAAAACCTCACCGAAATTTTTTTGTCGGATTCGGGTGTGTTTTGGATTCGGGTGTTTTTTTTCAAAAAAACCTCAAAAACAGCTTAAATCATAGAATTTGGGGGTCATTTTGATCCCATAGTATTAACCTCAATAACCATAATTTCCACTCATTTTCAGTCTATTCTGAACACCTCACACCTCACAATATTATTTTTAGTCCTAAAATTTGCCCCGAGGACACTGGATGGCTAAGCTAAGCGACCCAAGTGGCCGACACAAACACCTGGCCCATCTAGGAGTGGCACTGCAGTGTCAGACAGGATGGCCCTTCCAAAAAATACTCCCCAAACAGCACATGATGCAAAGAAAAAAAGAGGCGCACCAAGGTGGCTGTGTGACTAAGCTAAGCGACACAAGTGGCCGACACAAACACCTGGCCCATCTAGGAGTGGCACTGCAGTGTCAATCAAGACAGGATGGCCCTTCCAAAAAATACTCCCCAAACAGCACATGATGCAAAGAAAAAAAGAGGCGCACCAAGGTGGCTGTGTGACTAAGCTAAGCGACACAAGTGGCCGACACAAACACATGGCCCATCTAGGAGTGGCACTGCAGTGTCAATCAAGACAGGATGGCCCTTCCAAAAAATACTCCCCAAACAGCACAAGATGCCAAGAAAAATGAAAGAAAAAAGAGGTGCAAGATGGAATTGTCCTTGGGCCCTCCCACCCACCCTTATGTTGTATAAACAGGACATGCACACTTTAACCAACCCATCATTTCAGCGACAGGGTCTGCCACACAACTGTGACTGAAATGACTGGTTGGTTTGGGCCCCCACCAAAAAAGAAGCAATCAATCTCTCCTTGCACAAACTGGCTCTACAGAGGCAAGATGTCCACCTCATCATCATCCTCCGATTCCTCACCCCTTTCACTGTGTACATCCCCCTCCTCACAGATTATTAATTCGTCCCCACTGGAATCCACCATCTCAGGTCCCCGTGTACTTTCTGGAGGCAATTGCTGCTGGTGAATGTCTCCACGGAGAAATTGATTATAATTCATTTTGATGAACATCATCTTCCCCACATTTTCTGGAAGTAACCTCGTACGCCGATTGCTGACAAGGTGAGCGGCTGCACTAAACACTCTTTCGGAATACACACTGGAGGGAGGGCAACTTAGGTAGAATAAAGCCAGTTTGTGCAAGGGCCTCCAAATTGCCTCTTTTTCCTGCCAGTATACGTACTGACGTGCCTACTTGGATGCGGTCAGTCATATAATCCTCCACCATTCTTTCAATGGTGAGAGAATCATATGCAGTGACAGTAGACGACATGTCAGTAATCGTTGGCAGGTCCTTCAGTCCGGACCAGATGTCAGCACTCGCTCCAGACTGCCCTGCATCACCGCCAGCGGGTGGGCTCGTAATTCTTAGCCTTTTCCTCGCACCCCCAGTTGCGGGAGAATGTGAAGGAGGAGATGGTGACGGGTCACGTTCCGCTTGACTTGACAATTTTCTCACCAGCAGGTCTTTGAACCTCTGCAGACTTGTGTCTGCCGGAAAGAGAGATACAACGTAGGTTTTAAATCTAGGATCGAGCACGGTGGCCAAAATGTAGTGCTCTGATTTCAACAGATTGACCACACGTGAATCCTGGTTAAGCGAATTAAGGGCTCCATCCACAAGTCCCACATGCCTAGCGGAATCGCTCTGTTTTAGCTCCTTCTTCAATGTCTCCAGCTTCTTCTGCAAAAGCCTGATGAGGGGAATGACCTGACTCAGGCTGGCAGTGTCTGAACTGACTTCACGTGTGGCAAGTTCAAAGGGTTGCAGAACCTTGCACAACGTTGAAATCATTCTCCACTGCGCTTGAGTCAGGTGCATTCCACCTCCTTTGCCTATATCGTGGCCAGATGTATAGGCTTGAATGGCCTTTTGCTGCTCCTCCATCCTCTGAAGCATATAGAGGGTTGAATTCCACCTCGTTACCACCTCTTGCTTCAGATGATGGCAGGGCAGGTTCAGGAATGTTGGTGGTGCTCCAGTCTTCGGTACGCGGTGCCTGAACGCCGAAAGTGGCCCGCAATTCTTCGGGCCACCGACAGCATCTCTTGCACGCCCCTGTCATTTTTTAAATAATTCTGCACCACCAAATTCAAGGTATGTGCAAAACATGGGACGTGATGGAATTTGCCCCGATGTAATGCACGCACAATATTGCTGGCGTTGTCCGATGTCACAAATCCCCAGGAGAGTCCAATTGGGGTAAGCCATTCTGCGATGATCTTCCTCAGTTGCCGTAAGAGGTTTTCAGCTGTGTGGCTATTCTGGAAAGCGGTGATACAAAGCGTAGCCTGCCTAGGAACGAGTTGGCATTTGCGAGATGCTGCTACTGGTGCCGCCGCTGCTGTTCTTGCTGCGGGAGGCAATACATCTACCCAGTGGGCTGTCACAGTCATATAGTCCTGAGTCTGCCCTGCTCCACTTGTCCACATGTCCGTGGTTAAGTGGACATTGGGTACAACTGCATTTTTTAGGACACTGGTGAGTCTTTTTCTGAGGTCTGTGTACATTTTCGGTATCGCCTGCCTAGAGAAATGGAACCTAGATGGTATTTGGTACCGGGGACACAGTACCTCAATCAAGTCTCTAGTTGGCTCTGAATTAACGATGGATACCGGAACCACGTTTCTCACCGCCCAGGCTGCCAAGGCCTCAGTTATCCGCTTTGCAGCAGGATGACTGCTGTGATATTTCATCTTCCTCGCAAAGGACTGTTGGACAGTCAATTGCTTACTGGAAGTAGTACAAGTGGTCTTCCGACTTTCCCTCTGGGATGACGATCAACTCCCAGCAGCAACAACAGCAGCACCAGCAGCAGTAGGCGTTACACTCAAGGATGCATCGGAGGAATCCCAGGCAGGAGAGGACTCGTCAGACTTGCCAGTGACATGGCCTGCAGGACTATTGGCTTTCCTGGGTAAGGAGGAAATTGACACTGAGGGAGTTGGTGGTGTGGTTTGCAGGAGCTTGGTTACAAGAGGAAGGGATTTAGTGGTCAGTGGACTGCTTCCGCTGTCACCCAAAGTTTTTGAACTTGTCACTGACTTATGATGAATGCGCTACAGGTGACGTATAAGGGAGGATGTTCCGAGGTGGTTAACGTCCTTACCCCTACTTATTACAGCTTGACAAAGGCAACACACGGCTTGACACCTGTTGTCCGCATTTGTGTTGAAATAATTCCACACCGAAGAGCTGATTTTTTTTTTTGTATTTTGACCAGGCATGTCAAGGGCCATATTCCTCCCACGGACAACAGGTGTCTCCCCGGGTGCCTGACTTAAACAAACCACCTCACCATCAGAATCCTCCTTGTCAATTTCCTCCCCAGCGCCAGCAACACCCATATCCTCATCCTGGTGTACTTCAACAGTGACATCTTCAATTTGACTATCAGGAACTGGACTGCGGGTGCTCCTTCCAGCACTTGCAGGGGGCATGCAAATGGTGGAAGGCGCAAGCTCTTCCCGTCCAGTGTTGGGAAGGTCAGGCATCGCAACCGACACAATTGGACTCTCCTTGGGGATTTGTGATTTTGAAGAACGCACAGTTCTTTGCTGTGCTTTTGCCAGCTTAAGTCTTTTCTTTTTTCTAGCGAGAGGATAAGTGCTTCCATCCTCATTTGAAGCTGAACCACTAGCCATGAACATAGGCCAGGGCCTCAGCCGTTCCTTGCCACTCCGTGTCGTAAATGGCATATTGGCAAGTTTACGCTTCTCCTCAGACGCTTTTAATTTTGATTTTTGGGTCATTTTACTGAACTTTTGTGTTTTGGATTTTACATGCTCTCTACTATGACATTGGGCATCGGCCTTGGCAGATGACGTTGATGGCATTTCATCGTCTCGGCCATGACTAGTGGCAGCAGCTTCAGCACGAGGTGGAAGTGGATCTTGATCTTTCCCTTTAACCTCCACATTTTTGTTCTCCATTTTTTAATGTGTGGAATTATATGCCAGTATCAATAGCAATGGCCTACTACTATATTTACTGCGCACAACTAAAAGGCACCACAGGTATACAATGTAGATGGATGGATACTAGTATACATTATGGATGACGAGTGACGACACAGAGGTAGGTACACAGCACGCAGTGGCCTACCGTACTGCTATATACAGTATACTGGACCTGGTGGACACTGTCAGCAAACTGCTAAACTAGTCTAAAAAAAAGGCACCACAGGTATACAATGTAGATGAATGGATACTAGTATACTTTATGGATGATGAGTGACGACACAGAGGTAGGTACACAGCACGCAGTGGCCTACCGTACTGCTATATACAGTATACTGGACCTGGTGGACACTGTCAGCAAACTGCTAAACTAGTCTAAAAAAAAAGGCACCACAGGTATACAATGTAGATGGATGGATAGTATACTTTATGGATGACGAGTGACGACACAGAGGTAGGTACACAGCACGCAGTGGCCTACCGTACTGCTATATACAGTATACTGGACCTGGTGGACACTGTCAGCAAACTGCTAAACTAGTCTAAAAAAAAGGCACCACAGGTATACAATGTAGATGGATGGATAGTATACTTAATGGATGACGAGTGACGACACAGAGGTAGGTACAGCAGTGGCCTACCGTACTGCTATATATAGTATACTGGACCTGGTGGACACTGTCAGCAAACTGCTAAACTAAAATGCACCACAGGTATAGGAATGTAGATGGATAGTATACTTAATGGATGACGACACAGAGGTAGGTACAGCAGTGCACTCTGCACTGAACTCCTCCTATATATAATATTAATTATACTGGTGGTCCCCAATCCCCACAATAAAGCAGCACACTGTGAGCACAGATATGGAGTGTTTTTCAGGCAGACAAACGTATACTGGTGGTCACTGTCAGCAAAACTCTGTACTGTACTCCTGCTATAGCTGCTCCCCAGTCCCCACAATTAAGCAGTGTGAGCACTCAGCACAGATATATCATGCAGCACACTGAGCACAGATATGGTATGGAGCGTTTTTTTCAGGCAGAGAACGGATAAAAAAAACTAAACTCTGCACTGTACTCCTCCTCCTAACAGCTGCTCCCCAATCCTCCCCACAATTATAGTAATAAACAAGCACAAGCAATCAAATCAACTGTCTTCTGACTTCTACTAAACGGAGAGGACGCCAGCCACGTCCTTTCCCTATCATCCCCAATGCACGTGTGAAAATGGCGGCGACGTGCGGCTGCTTATAGAATCCGAATCTCGCGAGAATGCAACAGCGGGATGATGACGTTCGGGCGCGCTCGGGTTAGCCGAGCAAGGCGGGAGGATCAGAGTCTGCTCGGACCCGTGTAAAAAAGGTAAAGCTCGGGTGGGTTCGGTTTCTCGGAAACCGAAACCGCTCATCACTAGTGGAAAGGCATTCCACACAGTTGGTACAGACCAGAAAAAGTGCTGTAAGAAAAGAAAGTATAGAGCGAAGGGTTCAAGTTGGGAGATATTTTGAGACAAGAAAAAAAAAAAGATATATATTGGTGTAGTGTTGTTTATGTTAGCAGAAGTATTTCATTTTGGATTTGGTCAAATACAAGTAGTCAATTTAATGATTGTTGCGGTTTTGCAAGAAAATACAGTCTAGCTGTTGCATTCAAAACATATTGTAGAGTTGAAATTATGTTTAAAGGCCCGTACACACTGGTCGATATATCGGCCGTTCTTTTGAACGGCCGATATATCGCGGAACCGTCGGCCAGTGTGTACGGCCGATACGTCTGTGAACTCAGTCGTTCACAGACGTATCACGTCGGCCGCGCAGCACAGCCGACGGCCAATATATCTACCGATACATTGGCGCGTCGCTGTGTGTGTACGGGGCGGTCGGCCGGCCGCCCGTACACATGCTGCGGCGGCCGGCGGTGATTGACAGCTGAACTTGGCGGGCGTGTGTACACGCCCGCCCAGTTCATGACGTCAGTCCCCGATGGATCGAGCAGTGTGTATGCTGAACACACTGCTCGATCCGTCCATAGATATATCTGCAGATCAACTGATCTGCAGATATATCTATTAGTGTGTACCCACCTTAAGGTAGACCAATAAGCTGTCTTTTGAAATAGTTAAGTGGGATATAATAAAGGGCATAAAGGTACTACAGGTTGAGTATCCCATATCCAAATATTCCGAAATACAGAATTTTTTGAGTGGGAGTGAGATAGTGAAACCTTTGTTTTCTTATGGCTCAATGTACACAAACTTTGTTTAATACACAAAGTTATTAAAAATATTGTATTAAATGACATTCAGGCTGTGTGTATAAGCAGGCTTGGACTGGCCCACAGTTGTACAGGGGAAACCACCGTTGGGCCCCACTGCCTGGGGGCCCACCTCCTGCTCTAAGGATCAGGTCCTAGACTGTGCAGTTGAATTATACATTATGCATATGTTACCTTATACTGGACTATGGTGTATTTTCTACAGTGCATTGCTGTTATTAATCTGTTATTAATCTGGTACATTATCATGCATGCAGCAGCAGCTGAATTTACTGTATATATTTATGAAGGGGCCCAGACATTGCACTCTCTAATGGTTAGTCAAACCAATGATGTGGCATGTCACAACCCATCAGCAGACTGGCCATACCCCTAAACATGGGCCCCTACCACAGCATTCCCCCGGTGGGCCCTACATGCCCCAGTCCGACATTGGCCCTCATTCCGAGTTGTTAGCTCGGTAATTTTCTTCGCATCGCAGCGATTTTCCGCTAATTGCGCATGCGCAATGTTCGCACTGCAACTGCGCCAAGTAAATTTGCTAAGAAGTTTGGTAATTTACTCACGACATTACGAGGTTTTTTCTTCGTTCTGGTGATCGTAATGTGATTGACAGGAAGTGGGTGTTTCTGGGCGGAAACTGGCCGTTTTATGGGTGTGTGTGAAAAAACGCTGCCGTTTCTGGGAAAAACGCGGGAGTGGCTGGAGAAACGGGGGAGTGTCTGGGCGAACGCTGGGTGTGTTTGTGACGTCAAACCAGGAACGAAACTGACTGAACTGATCGCAGTGGCAGAGTAAGTGTCGAGCTACTCAGAAACTGCTAAGAAATTTCTATTCGCAATTTTGAGAATCTTTCGTTCGCAATTTTGCTAAGCTAAGATTCACTCCCAGTAGGCGGCGGCTTCGCTCGCAAGCTGCTTTTAGCAGCATTGCACACGCTAACAACTCGGAATGAGGGACACTGTGTATAAGGTGTACATGAAACATAAATGCATTCTGTGTTTAGACTTATGTCATATCGCCATGATATCTCATTATGGTATGCAATTATTCCAAAATATGGAAAAATCCGATATCGAAAATACTTCTGGACCCAAGCATTTTGGATAAGGGATACTCAACCTGTAGTTGTAAATATTATTAGCTCTGATTTTGAAAGTGAGTTTGCGGTTGCGTGGACTTCCAAGATAAAAAAGCAGTAAGACAGTCAGTAGCGCATGAGAAATTTGTAGAGGATAAGTATATTTGGATATCACCTATATCAGTTAGAGATGTGCGGCTGGCACTTTTCGTGATTTGGTTGTGGCTTGGTTTTGCCAAAACCACCCTTTCGTGTTTTGGTTGTGGATGATTTTTGAAAAAACTATAAAAACAGCTAAAAATCACAGAATTTGGGGGTAATTTTGCTCCTACGGTATTATTAACCTCAATAACATTCATTTCCAGTCTATTCTGAACACCCCACAATATTGTTTTTAGGCCTAAAAGTTGCACTGAGGTGGCTGTATGACCAAGCTAAGCGACACAAGTGTGCGGCACAAACACCTGGCCCATCTAGGGTTGGCACTGCAGTTGCAGACAAGATGGCACTATTCAAAAACTAGTCCCCAAACAGCACATGATGCAAAGAAGAAAAAGAGGTGCACCAAGGCTGCTGTATGACTAAGCCAAGCGGCACAAACATCTGGCCCATCTAGGAGTGGCACTCCAGTGTCAGACAGGATGGCACTTTTCAAAAACTAGGCATCAAACAGCACCTCATACAAAGATGTAGAAGAGGTGCAATGAGGTAGCGGTATGACTAAGCCAAGCGACACAAACAATTCCCACTGGAATTATACGGCAAAATCACTGGAATTATACGGCAAAATCACTGGAATTATACGGCAAAATCACTGGACATATACAAAAGTGTCAGACAGGATGGCACTTTAAAAAAAATTGTCCCCAAACAGCACATCATGCAAAGAAGTAAAAGAGGGCAATGAGGTAGCTGTATGACTAAGCTAAGCGACAAAAGTGTGCGGCACAAGCACCTGGCCCATCTAGGGTTGGCACTGCAGTTCCACCACTGCACTAATGGTGGATGCCGGACACACGTCTAACACCAACATAGTTGTTATGGCCTCAATAATCGGCTTTGCAGCAGGGTATATATATATATATATATATATATATATATATTTATACACACACACACACACACACACACACACACACACACACACACACACATATATATATACATATACATACTGTGTATATATATATATATATATATATATGTGTACAATAAAGGTGTATAATGAGCGCTTAATACCTAAAACGTTTACAATAAATACATAAAAAATTTGTGCATAACCATTCACGTCAATTCCAAACAGCACTCCCACGTGTAGGGGCTGCAGTGTAGACTCTCTTATTGACTCATATTTCGCTGAGTCACAAATACAAATGTTCAATAGGAATAAAGTCTAAATGAGAACAGATATAAACATGATATACCGACTTGGTTTTTTGTTTATGGACATAAAAATGTACATAGAAATGCTATTTCTTTATTTATAATCCTCTCAGCATTTTATACCTCATTCTCTTATCCTCTTTCGTTTATATCTGTTCTCATTTTAAACAGTGGGACACTATATATATTTTCCTTTTTTATATTTTTTATAATACTGAACATATATTTAAATGGTCCTAGATTTTATCTACAGATTATAATATTTTATGCATGTATTTATAATTATTGGATTAATGTTTTTAATACCGTATGAAATCATCCAAGTCGGTATATCATGTTTTAGATTATGTTTTACGAGATTATTATGGTATAATATGTTTGTAAATATGCATTTCCAGGCATTCCCCATATGTCATTATACCAACAGAAAACGGGTTGTCATGGTTACAGCCAATTATAATAAATAGAAGCACAGCATTATTTAAATGCAAAAGAGGAGGATTACATAACACTAATTAAGTGTATATTAACTTTATTTATACCTCTAATATATAAGGGCTTCATTCTCTCTGCTCTAATAGATCACTAACACTGTGATTATCCAGTGTTTACATTCGAGTGTCCATTTCCGGTCACGTGTTGCCCATTTACAAATAGGCTAATAGTATTTCCTAGGCAGTGTGAAGCACCATGGGAAATGTAGTTCCCTGGCGCTCACACAGGACGATAACACTGTAAGGACACAGTGTATACACTCGAGTGACCACTTCCGGTCACGCGTCACTCCTCTACAAATCAGAGAGTAGTACTTCCGGTGTGGCGCAAAGCACTATGGGAAATGTAGTTTCCCGGCGCGCACACAGAAGTAACTACGATATAGGGTTGTTTGGGAGCATGCGCACGGGCCACTTCCGGTCGCGAGTGGCCGGAAGTGAGGTCCAAAGGATCATTTAGGGTATAAAAGAGTATGGGAATGCAGGGAGATGCACTATAACCCCTGAGGAAGTCCCAAGAAAGCTGTTAAAGGGACGAAACGCGTTGGGCCAGCTTCCACTACCTCTCCAACTACCTGTACAACAGATAAGCTTATTATTGATTTTTAAATTGTACGATTCCATTGCTTATGTATGTGTGTGATTAAAATTGTGAAAAACTATATCACACTATTAGCTCCCTTTTTTTTCTCCTTTGTTTTTTTCCATGAGAAAAAAACTTTCTGTATAGAGGTACCAGACTAGGTCAAGGATCACCTCATAGGAGCAGCATCCTTAAAAGGAGTGAGTTATTACCTTCCTTTTATTATTTTTTCTTTTAGCCACTTGGGTGTGATTCTGATTATTTATATTAGAAATCACAAGAAATATAGTGGTTTATAGAAACACTATAGGCACAGAGCACTTTATATAAACAATATTTTATATATTGGCACAAATATGGCACAAGTCACTTTATAATAGTAAGAGCATTTTTGCTGACACATCTTCCCTCTCTGCCTATGTAAATTGTGGTTTAACACCTCGCTGAGGGCGTTTATACATGGAGTAAGAGGACAAGGGAAGATGACCAATTAAAGATACCACTACAGGCACAACTTGATCATACTTCCGGTACGCATATAAATTATTTTGGTTATACACAGATGGAAGTTTCCACACCAAAGCACTGAAGGCGCAGAGACTTTATTCCTATTGAACATATATATATATATATATATATATATACACACATATACACACACATTATATATATATATATATATATATATATATATATAATATATATATATGTTGCAGACTGACCCGGCACTCAAATATCCTTAATTAGATTACTCACTGCTCACGGTGCCTTTCCACAGGGCTTCTCAGCCAGTAATACACTCGAACAGATCGGGCGGCACTCAGAGACTTAAGTTCAGTGAAAAAAATGCAGTGACTTTAAGGTCAACATCAGATCTACGTTTCGGGGTCGCAGCCCCGTCGTCAGGATGTATATATATATATACACACACACACACACATACATACATACATACACACGGGGCAGTATCACGGGGCACTCCAAGAAAGATTTAGTACTACTGGTGTGCACTGGCTCCTCCCTCTATGCCCCTCCTTCAGACCCCAGTTAGAATCTGTGCCCGGAAGAAGCTGGGTGCATTTTAGTGAGCTCTCCTGAGCTTGCTATTAAGAAAGTATTTTTAGTTAGGTTTTTTATTTTCAGAGAGCTTCTGCTGGCAACAGACTCTCTGCTACGTGGGACTGAGGGGAGAGAAGCAAACCTACTAACTGCGGCTAGGTTGCGCTTCTTAGGCTACTGGACACCATTAGCTCCAGAGGGATCGAACACAGGAACTTAACCTTGGTCGTCCGTTCCCGGAGCCGCGCCGCCGTCCCCCTCGCAGAGCCAGAAGACAGAAGCCGGCGGGTTGAAGCAAGAAGACGTCAAAATCGGCGGCAGAAGACTCCTGTCTTCATATGAGGTAGTGCACAGCACTGCAGCTGTGCGCCATTGCTCCCACACTAACCCACACACTCCGGTCACTGTAGGGTGCAGGGCGCAGGGGGGGGCGCCCTGGGCAGCAATTGAGTACCTCCTCGCAAAGAGCAGCATATATACAGCTGGGCACTGTAATATGCATGAGCCCCCGCCATTATTTTTACACAAAATCGCGGGACAGAAGCCCGCCGCTGAGGGGGCGGGGCTTCTTCCTCAGCACTCACCAGCGCCATTTTCTCTCCACAGCTGAGAGGAAGCTCCCCAGGCTCTCCCCTGCAGAAGCACGATAGAAGAGGGTGAAAAAGAGAGGGGGGGCACATAAATTTGGCGTAAAAACAATATATACAGCAGCTACTGGGTTAACACTAAGTTACTGTGTGATTCCTGGGTCATATAGCGCTGGGGTGTGTGCTGGCATACTCTCTCTCTGTCTCTCCAAAGGGCCTTGTGGGGGAACTGTCTTCAAATAGAGCATCCCCTGTGTGTGTGGTGTGTCGGTACGTGTGTGTCGACATGTCTGAGGTAAAAGGCTCCCCTAAGGAGGAGATAGAGCAAATATGTGTGTGAGAGGGTGTCTCCGTCGACAACGCCGACACCTGTTTGGATATGTGTAAGTGCTAAGGTGAATTTATTGCACAAAAGATTAGAGAGCAGACAGGAAATCTACCCATGTCTGTCCCTATGGCGCAGAGACCTTCAGAGTCTCACAATGCTCACTATCCAAAATAATAAACACTGATATCGACACAGAGTTTGACTCCAGTGTCGACTACGATAATGAAAAGTTACAGCCAAAATGGCAGAAAAGTATTCAATATATGATTATTGTAATAAAAGATGATTTGCATATCACTGATGACTCATTTGTCCCTGACACAAGGGTACACATGTTTAAGGGGAAGAAAGCTGAGGTAAATTTCCCTCCTCTCATGAGGAAAAAGAGCGGGAATCTCCAGACAAGAGACTGCAGCTTCCCACAAAGAATTCTCAGGCAGTATCCTTTCCCCACTAGGGCCAGGATGTGATGGGAATCTTCCCCTAGGGTGTCACGTTTGCCCAGAAGGTAGCCCTAGCTATTCTCAGGGATCCTGCAGATAGCGTGCACATTCTGGTACACTACTCAGACCGGCGATTGTGTCGGTATGTGTTTATAGCGCTGGGGCGGTGTGGACA
Source organism: Pseudophryne corroboree (assembly GCF_028390025.1). Taxonomy (NCBI): domain Eukaryota; kingdom Metazoa; phylum Chordata; class Amphibia; order Anura; family Myobatrachidae; genus Pseudophryne; species Pseudophryne corroboree. Next base: position 667,058,906 of record NC_086449.1, on the reverse strand, counting down.
GGTACCTTATCAGCAGAAATTGAGACCCTAGTATGTGTATATATATATATATATATATATATATGTATATAGAGAGATATGTATATAGAAAGATATGTATATAGAGAGATATGTATATATATTAAAGATGCTGTCTTAAGAGATATATATATAATCAAACATGCCCAAAGAGACATGAGTATACTTGGTCCTAGAGTCAAAGCTATGTCGATTTCTGCTTGACGTGTCCTGTAGAATATGCAATGGACAGATGATGCCAACTTAAGTGGCATATGGAAGGCTGAGGATTGTGTGGAGAAGGGTTCTCGGACCTGGTCTCCACGGCTATAGCTGGTAATTCGGATATTTTGCCTTATATTCCTGCACAGCCTAGGAAAGCACGTCATTATCAAATGCAGCTTTTCGAACAAAGAAACAAGAAAGTCCGAGATGCGTCCTTTCTTGCCAGAGGCGGGGCCAGAGGAAAGAAGCTGCACAACACAGCTAGTTCCCAGGAAAAGAAGTCCTCCCCGGCCTCTATGAAAATCCACCGCATGTCGCTGGGGCTCCACAGACGGAGCTAGGCGCGGTGGGGGGCACGCTTTCGTAAGTTCTGCAACAAGTGGGTTCACTCCCTGTTAGATCCCTGGGCAATAGATATTGTGTCTCAGGGATACAAGCTGGACTTTGAGAAGATGCCTCCTCACTGACGGCCCTGCCGGCTTCCCCCCACGAGAGGGAAACAGGGTTAACTGCAATTCACAAATTGTAACTTCAACAGGTGGTGGTCAAGGTTCCCCTCCTTCGACAAGGAGGGTGTTATTATTCGACCATGTGGTAGTCCCGAAAACAGACGGTTCGGTCAGACCCATATTGAATTTTAAATCCCTGAACGTATACCTGAAAAGGATCAAGTTCAAGATGGAATCGCTAAGAGCGGTCGTTACAAGCCTGAAAGGGGGAGATTTTATCGTGACTCGGGACATAAAGGAGGCATACCTTCATGTCCCCATTTATCCACCTCATCAGGCGTACCTCAGAATTGCGGTACGGGATTGTCATTACCAATTTCAGACGTTGCCGTTTGGTCTCTCCACAGCCCCGAGAATATTCACCAAGGTAATGGCGGAAATGATGGTGCTTCTGTGGAAGCAAGGTGTCACTATTATCACGTACTTGGACGATCTCCTCATAAAAGCGAGATCAAGAGAGCAGTGGCTGAACAGCGTATCACTTTCTCTGGAAGTGTAACGGCAACACGGCTGGATTCTATATATTCCAAAGTCGCAGTTGGTTCCTACAGCTCATCTGCCTCTCCTAGGCATGATCCTTGACACAGACCAGAAAAGGGTTTATCTCCCGATAGAGAGAGCTCAGGAGCTCGTGACACTGGTCTGGAATCTATTAAAACCAAAACAGGTGTCAGTGCATCACTGCACTCGGGTCCTGGGAAGGATGGTGGCATCATACGAGGCCATTCCTTTCGGCAGGTTCCATGAGAGGACCTTCTAATGGGACTTACTGGACAAAGTGTTCCAGATCACATCTTTAGATGCATCGGTTAATCACCCTATCCCCCGGGGCCAGGGTGTCTCTCCGGTGGTGGCTGCAGATTATTCACCTTCTCGAGGGCCGCAGGTTCGGCATTCAGGACTGGGTCCTGGTGACCACGGATGCAAGCCTCCGAGGGTGGGGGGCAGTCACTCAGGGAAGAAGTTTCCAAGGGCTGTGGTCAAGTCAGGAAACTTGCCTTCACATCAATATCCTGGAACTAAGGGCCATATACAATGCCCTAAGTCAAGCGGAGACCCTGCTTCGCAACCAATCGGTGCTGATCCAATCAGACAACATCACCGCAGTGGCTTATGTAAACCGCCAAGGCGGCACAAGGAGCAGGGTGGCGATGGCGGAAGCCACCAGAATTCTTTGATGGGCGGAGAATCACGTACGAGCACTGTCAGCAGTGTTCATTCCGGGAGTGGACAACTGGGAAGCAGACTTCCTCAGCAGGCACGACCTCCACCCGGGAGAGGGGGGACTTTATCAAGAAGTCTTCACGCAGATTGTAGCTCGGTGGGAACTGCCACAGGTGGACATGATGGCATCCCGCCTCAACAAAAAGCTACAAAGGTATTGCACCAGGTCAAGAGACTCTCAGGCGATAGCTGTAGACGCACTGGTGACACCGTGGATGTTCCAGTCGGTTTATGTGTTTCCTCCTCTTCCTCTCTTACCCAAGGTGCTGAGAATCATAAGGAAAAGAGGAGTGAGAACAATACTCATTGTTCCGGATTGGCCAAGAAGGACTTGGTATCCAGAGCTGCAAGAAATGCTCACAGAGGACCCATGGCCTCTGCCTCTAGGGCAGGATCTGTTGCAGCAGGGACCTTGTATGCTCCAAGACTTACCGCAGCTGCGTTTGACGGCATGGCGGTTGAACGCCGGATCCTAGTAGAAAAAAGGGATTCCGGATGAGGTTATTCCTACGCTGATAAAGGCTAGGAAGGACGTGACGGCTAAACATGATCACCGTATACGGCGAAAATATGTTGCTGGGTGTGAGGCCAGGAATGCCTCTACAGAGGAATTCCAGCTGGGCCGTTTCCTTCACTTCCTACAGTCGGGAGTGACTTTGGGCCTAGAATTGGGGTCCATTAAGGTCCCGATTTCGGCCCTATCCATTTTCTTTCATAAAAAACTAGCTTCTCTACCTGAAGTTCAGACGTTTGTAAAGGGAGTGCTGCATATTCAGCCCCCTTTTGTGCCACCAGTGGCACCTTGGGATCTTGACGTGGTTTTGAATTTCCTGAAATCTCACTGGTTTGAGCCGCTTAAGAACGTGGAGTTAAAATATCTCACGTGGAAAGTGGTCATGCTATTGGCCTTAGCTTCGGCTAGGCGTGTGTCAGAATTGGCGGCTTTGTCATGTAAAAGCCCCTATCTGGTTTTCCATATGGACAGGGCAGAATTACGGACTCGTCCGCAATTTCTGACAAAGGTGGTGTCATCTTTTCATTTGAACCAACCTATTGTGGTACCTGCGGCTACTCGTGACTTGGAGGATTCCAAGTTACTAGATGTAGTCAGGGCTTTGAAGATTTATGTAGCCAGAACGGCTGGAGTCAGGAAAACTGACTCGCTGTTTATCCTGTATGCATCCAACAAGCTGGGTGCTCCTGCTTCAAAGCAAACTATTGCTCGCTGGATCTGTAACACGATTCAGCAGGCTCATTCGGCGGCTGGCTTGCCGCCTCCAAAATCAGTAAAAGCCTATTCCACAAGGAAGGTGGGCTCTTCTTGGGTGGCTGCCCGAGGGGTCTCGGCATTACAGCTTTGCCGAGCAGCTACTTGGTCGGGTTCAAACACTTTTGCAAGGTTCTACAAGTTTGATACCCTGGCTGAGGAGGACCTTGTGTTCGCTCATTCGGTGCTGCAGAGTCATCCACACTCTCCCTCCCGTTTGGGAGCTTTGGTATAATCCCCATGGTCCTTATGGAGTCCCCAGCATCCACTAGGACGTTAGAGAAAATAAGATTTTACTCACCGGTAAATCTATTTCTCGTAGTCCGTAGTGGATGCTGGGCGCCCGTCCCAAGTGAGGACTTCTTCTGCAATACTTGTATATAGTTATTGCTTAAATAAGGGTTATGTTATGGTTGCATCAGGTTTGTCTGATGCTCTGTTGTTCATACTGTTGACTGGGTATGTTATCACAAGTTATACGGTGTGATTGGTGTGGCTTGTATGAGTCTTACCCTGGATTCCAAAATCCTTTCCTTGTAATGTCAGCTCTTCCGGGCACAGTTTCCTTAGCTGCGGTCTGGAGGAGGGGCATAGAGGGAGGAGCCAGTGCACACCAGTAGTACTAAATCTTTCTTGGAGTGCCCAGTCTCCTGCGGAGCCCGTCTATTCCCCATGGTCCTTACGGAGTCCCCAGCATCCACTACGGACTACGAGAAATAGATTTACCGGTGAGTAAAATCTTATTTTTACGCCAGTACCGCTGTAATTATACAGCAGGATCACTGGATTTATACGGCAGGATCACTGTAATTATACGCCAGTACCACTGTAATTATACGGCAGGGTTACTGTAATTATACGGCAGGATCACTGGAATTAAATGGCAAAATCACTGTAATTATACTGAAAAATCACTGTAACAATACTGCAAAATCACTGTAATTATACGTCCAAATCACTGGAATCGCTAGAATGGCTCGGAACCGGACTCGAATGGTGAAGTTTGGTACGGTTCGGTTCTCTGAGAACCGAACCCGCTCATCCCCAATATCAATGTGATACTGAAATCCTAATTAGTTTATTCGTTTTCGAAGATATGTTGTATAGACAAAGAACAGCAGAGGACCTACAGTAGCTGCTCTGGAATGTCAGAAAAAATTCAGAGAGCAGAGGACACTCCTACTTCCTCCCATACGTAATGCTTAATGATGGAATTTGTGGCAATTTGCTTCATTACATACATATACTGTACAATCAAAGTGAACATTATTTTCTTTCAAAGCATTGACAAGAGGAGCCTATGCAAAGTTATATGCGCTCAAACCACTTGGTGAAGCAGCTGGAACAGTCCGAAGCAGGTATATCTTCTGCATGCTGGATAAAGATCTCCACTGCAGCTTCCAGTAACTAAATCCCACACATCTTGCGATTGATTTGTGGGAATGGGTAGAATATGCAAGGGGCCTGTACAAAGGGGGGGACTGTACAATGGATGACCAAGCTTCTGAATGTGCTCATGGGCCTGAAAATACAACACTTTCCAGGACTTGTGAGCAGGTACATTGTCATGATGGAGTAGGGCACCATGACCATGAGTTCTTGAACGGCACCTGGAAATTGCTTCCAGCACTTTTGGCAGGCATTGGTTGGTGTACCAGTCCCCAGTGACTGTGTGCTGCTGCATCAATGGAATGGTAGCTACATGACTAGTCTTGGCCACAAAAACAGCCAGCATTTGCCTGGCCATGCTGCACTCACTTTGGAGTGTGGCAGTGCACCTCCAACTGGGGTATACTGGGCCAACTGTTTGGTCTCGGGGTCAAAACTGTAGACCAGCAATCATCACCAATGGTGATCTCCCAGATAGAGTTTAAGTGACTGCCATGAATCCTGGTCAGCATGTTACGGCACCAAGTCACCTGAATCTCCTTCTGCTCTTGAGACAGCTGATGGGACACCCAGCAATCAGAAACCTTGCTCAGGCTAAGTTTTTTGTTGAGTATCAAGTGTATGGATCACAATGAGATGTCTATCTCCTTCTCTAACTGGGCCATGGTCACCATGGTGTCCATCTCAACAATGACCTGCACAGCAGTAACATTGTCCTCAGTGATGATGGACATAGGTCAGCCACAGCGAACCCATTTTTCAGAGACCGTCTACCACAAACTACTCAAACAGTGCTTGGGATGGTGCTTCCTCCCCAAAAACATCTCGCTGTTGGTCAAAACTCTCCTGCTGTCGCAAACCATTCTTGTAGTCAGGGCCGGCTCTAGGCATGTTCGAATAGAGCGGCCGCTCAGGGCGCCACCCTTAATGGGCGCCGCGCGCTGGCGCCGCCATATTCGAAGCTGGAGCCGGCCCTGCTCTGCAGCATTGGCCCGGCCGTGTGTGCTCTATGCGCGCTGCGCCGGTGTCTAACGTCAGACGCCGGCGCCGCGCAGCGCAGCGCGCATAGCGCACACAAGTGGCCGCCCGCACCTGGACCCGGACCCGCACTCGCCCGGCCGCACTCGGACAGGCTCAGCAGTTCTCCTCCCCCTCTCAGCGCCGCAGGTATTGGGGGGGGGGCACATTTATGAATGGCACTGTGGGGGCATATCTGGCACATTGGGGGCATTTATCTGGCACACTGGGGGCATATCTGGCACACTGGGGGCATATCTGGCACACTGGGGGCATTTATGGCACTGTGGGGGGCATTTCTGGCACTGTGGGGCATATCTGGCACACTGGGGGCATATCTGGCACACTGGGGGCATATCTGGCACACTGGGGGCATATCTGGCACACTGGGGGCATTTCTGGCACACTGGGGGCATTTCTGGCACACTGGGGGGTATATCTGGCACTGTGGGGGCATTTATCTGGCACACTGGGGGCATTTATCTGGCACACTGGGGGCATTTATCTGGCACACTGGGGGCATTTATCTGGCACACTGGGGGCATTTATCTGGCACACGGGGGGCATATCTGGCACACTGGGGGGCATTTCTGGCACACTGGGGGGCATTTCTGGCACACTGGGGGGCGTTTCTGGCACACTGGGGGGCATTTCTGGCACTGTGGGGGCATTTCTGGCTCTGTAAGGGCATATCTGGCACTGTGGGGGCATTTATCTGGCACACTGGGGGCATTTATCTGGCACACTGGGGGCATTTATCTGGCACTGTGGGGGCATTTACTGTGGGGGCATTTATCCGGCACTGTGGTGGCATTTATCTGGCACTGGGGGGGTCATATCTGGCACTGTGGGGGCATTTATCTGGCACTGGGGGGGCTTTTCTGTATCTGGCACTGTGGGGGCTTTTCTGTATCTGGCACTGTGGGGGCATTTATCTGGCACTGTGGGGGCTTTTCTGTATCTACATATCTGGCACTGTGTGGCCATTTATGTATCTGGCATTGCTGGGGGGCATGTCATGTGTTGCTGGCACTGCTGGGGGGCATGTCATGTGTAGCTGGCACTGCTGGGGGGCATGTCATGTGTAGCTGGCACGGCTGGGGAGCATATCATTTAGTGTTCCCGCTAGGCGTCTGTGGCTAGGCAATGTGTCTAACGTGCTCTGCCTGGCGCAAAGTGTCTAACGTGCTCTGCCTGGCGCAAAGTGTCTAACGTGCTCTGCCTGGCGCAAAGTGTCTAACGTGCTCTGCCTCGCGCAAAGTGTCTAGGAGGTTCTACCTGGTGCAGTGTGTATTAACTGCACTACTGTGTGGAGTAATGCGAATTGCCACTATTATGTGGACACGCAGCTTCCCCACGAAGCAACGCCCCTAAATTTTTGCTGCGCGCCTTCGGCGCGCACTGTGTCCATGCTTTACCGTGTAGGTAGATGAGCACCAAGCATTACAGTATGTACATCATTTTGCCCTCCTAACTTAAAAATGTGCCCTCCCTGCCCTAAAAAGTGAACACTATCGTGTAGCGGCACTGCTTGGGGGCATATTGTGTGTAGCTGGCACTGCTGGGGTGCATATCATGTCTATCTGGCACTGCACATTGTGTATCTGACACTATACTGGAGACATTGGCCCTCATTCCGAGTTGTTCGCTCGGTAAAAATCTTCGCATTGCAGCGATTTTCCGCTTAATGCGCATGCGCAATGTTCGCACTGCGACTGCGCCAAGTAAATTTGCTATGCACTTAGTAATTTTACTCACGGCTTTTTCATTGTTCTAGCGATCGTAATGTGATCGACAGGAAATGGGTGTTACTGGGCGGAAACAGGCCGTTTTATGGGCGTGTGGGAAAAAACGCAGGAGTGGCTGGAGAAACGGAGGAGTGTCTGGGCGAACGCTGGGTGTGTTTGTGACGTCAAATCAGGAACGACAAGCAGTGAAATGATCGCAGATGCCGAGTAAGTCTGGAGCTACTCAGAAACTGCTACGAGGTGTGTAATCGCAATATTGCGAATACATCGTTCGCAATTTTAAGATGCTAAGATTCACTCCCAGTAGGCGGCGGCTTAGCATGAGCAAATCTGCTAAAATCCACTTGCGAGCGAACAACTCGGAATGACCTCCATTGTGTGTAAGGAACACTACTGTGGCTGTTATGTGTAAGGCTGCTAATTGTGTGCGTAGAGGGGGTGTGAAAACATTTATTTATAGTCTAATAATATGAAGTTATGAGGCCACGCCCACTTTCCCTGGAGCGCGCGCCGAAGGCGCGCGCATGGGGGGGGTTGCGCTTTTACATGTATTCGCTCAGGGTGCTAGTAGGCCTGGAGCCGGCCCTGCTTGTAGTCATAGAAGATCATAGGTCTCCAGTGGCTTCTGTTGAGCTCCATAATGAGTATGGGCAGTACGGATGGTGTAATGGTTAGCATTACTGCCTCACAGCACTGAGGTCATGGGTTCAAAACCCACCATGGCCCTAACTGTGTGGAGTTTGTATATTATCCCTGTACCTGCGTGGGTACTCCAGTTTCCTCCTACAACACAAAAATATACTGGTAGGTTAATTGGCTCCCAACAAGAATTAACCCTAGTGTGAATGTGTGTACATGTGGTAGGGAATATAGATTGTAAGCTCCACTGGGGTAGGGACTGATGTGAATGGGCAAATATTCTCTGTAAAGGGCTGCTGAATATCTGTGCGCTATATAAATAACTGGTAATAAATAATAATGAGTTAAATAATAAGAATTTACTCACCGGTAATTCTATTTCTCGTAGTCCGTAGTGGATGCTGGGAACTCCGTAAGGACCATGGGGAATAGCGGGCTCCGAAGGAGGCTGGGCACTCTAGAAAGATCTTAGACCACCTGGTGTGCACTGGCTCCTCCCACTATGACCCTCCTCCAAGCCTCAGTTAGGTACTGTGCCCGGACGAGCGTACACAATAAGGAAGGATATTGAATCCCGGGTAAGACTCATACCAGCCACACCAATCACACCGTACAACTCGTGATATGAAACACAGTTAACAGTATGAAACAATAGAGCCTCTCAACAGATGGCTCAACAATAACCCGATTTAGTTAACAATAACTATGTACAAGTAATGCAGATAAACCGCACTTGGGATGGGCGCCCAGCATCCACTACGGACTACGAGAAATAGAATTACCGGTGAGTAAATTCTTATTTTCTCTAACGTCCTAGTGGATGCTGGGAACTCCGTAAGGACCATGGGGATTATACCAAAGCTCCCAAACGGGCGGGAGAGTGCGGATGACTCTGCAGCACCGAATGAGAGAACTCCAGGTCCTCCTCAGCCAGGGTATCAAATTTGTAGAATTTTGCCAACGTGTTTGCCCCTGACCAAGTAGCTGCTCGGCAAAGTTGTAAAGCCGAGACCCCTCGGGCAGCCGCCCAAGATGAGCCCACCTTCCTTGTGGAATGGGCATTGACAGATTTTGGCTGTGGCAGGCCTGCCACAGTATGTGCAAGCTGAATTGTACTACAAATCCAACGAGCAATAGTCTGCTTAGAAGCAGGAGCACCCAGCTTGTTGGGTGCATATAGGATAAACAGCGAGTCAGATTTTCTGACTCCAGCCGTCCTGGAAACATATATTTTCAGGGCCCTGACAACGTCTAGCAACTTGGAGTCCTCCAAATCCTTAGTAGCCGCAGGCACCACAATAGGCTGGTTCAGGTGAAACGCTGACACCACCTTAGGGAGAAACTGGGGACGAGTCCTCAATTCTGCCCTATCCATATGGAAAATCAAATAAGGGCTTTTACAAGACAAAGCCGCCAATTCTGATACTCGCCTGGCAGAAGCCAAGGCAAATAACATAACCACCTTCCATGTGAGATATTTCAGATCCACGGTTTTTAGTGGTTCAAACCAAAGTGATTTTAAGAAAACTCAACACCACGTTGAGATCCCAAGGTGCCACAGGAGGCACAAACGGGGGCTGACTATGCAGCACTCCTTTTATAAATGTCTGAACTTCAGGTACTGAAGCTAGTTCTTTTTTGAAAGAAAATCGACAGAGCCGAGATCTGTACCTTAATGGAACCCAATTTAAGGCCCATAGTCACTCCTGCTTGCAGGAAATGCAGAAATCGACCTAGTTGAAATTCCTCTGTTGGGGCCCTTTCGGCCTCACACCATGCAACATATTTTCGCCATATGCGGTGATAATGAGTTGCTGTAACCTCTTTCCTGGCTTTAGTAAGCGTAGGAATTACTTCCTCCGGAATACCCTTTTCCTTCAGGATCCGGCGTTCAACCGCCATGCCGTCAAACGCAGCCGCGGTAAGTCTTGGAACAGACAGGGCCCCTGCTGCCGCAGGTCCTGACTGAGTGGCAGAGGCCATTGGTCCTCTGATATAAATTCTTGAAGTTCTGGGTACCAAGCTCTTCTTGGCCATCCACGAGTATCGTTCTTACTCCTCGCCTTCTTATTATTCTCAGTACCTTTGGTATGAGAGGCAGAGGGGAGAACACCTAAACCGACTGGTACACCCACGGTGTTACCAGAGCGTCCATAGCTATCGCCTGAGGGTCCCTTGACCTGGAGCAATATCTTTTATAGCTTTTTGTTAAGGCGGGACGCCATCATGTCCACCTGTGGCCTTTCCCAATGGTGTACAATCCTATTGGAAGACTTCTGGAGGAAGTCCCCATTCTCCCGGGTGGAGGTCGTGTCTGTTGAGAAGATCTGCTTCCCAGTTGTCCACTCCGGGAATGAACACTGCTGACAGTGCTAACACATGATTTTCCGCCTATCGGAGAATCCTTGTGGCTTCTGCCATCGCCATCCTGCTTTTTGTGCCGCCCTGTTGATTACATGGGCGACTGCCGTGATGTTGTCTGATTGGATCAGTACCGGCTGGTTTTGAAGCAGAGGCCTTGCTGGCCTCAGGGCATTGTAAATGGCCCTCAGATCCAGAATATTTATGTATAGGGAAATAACCTGACTTGACCAAAGTCCCTGGAAGTTTCTTCCCTATGTGACTGCCCCCCAGCCTCAAAGGCTGGAATCCATGGTCACTAGGACCTAGTCCTGTATGCCGAACCTGCGGCCCTCTTGAAGATGGGCACTCTGCAGCCACCACAGTAGAGATACCCTGGTCCTTGGAGACAGGGTTATCAGCCTATGCATCGGAAGATGCGATCCGGACCACTTGTCCAACAGGTCCCTCTGAAAAGTTCTTGTATGGAACCTGCCTAATGGGATTGCTTCGTAAGAAGCTACCATTTTTCCCAGGACTCGCGTGCAATGATGCACCGCTACCTATTTTGGTTTCAGGAGGTCTCTGACTAGAGATGACAACTCCTTGGCTTTCTCCTCCGGGAGAAACACTATTTCTGGTTTATGTCCAGAACCATCCCCAGGAACAGTAGACGTGTCATAGGAACCAGCTGTGACTTTGGACTGTTTAGAATCCACCTATGCTGTTGTAGCACTTTCCAAAATAGTGCTACCCCGACTACCAACTGCTCCTTGGACCTCGCCCTTATAACGAGATTGTCCAATTACGGGATAATTACAACTCCCTTTTTTTTGAAGGAGTATCATCATTTCGGCCATTACCTTGATAAAACACCCTCGGTGCCATGTACAGTCCAAACGGCAGTGTCTGGACTTGGTAATGGTAATCCTGTACCACAAACCTGAGGTACTCCTGGCGAGGATGGTAAATGGGGACATGCAGGTAAGCATCCTTGATGTCCCGGGATACCATGTAATCCCCCTCGTCCAGGCTTGCAATAACCGCCCTGAGCGATTCCATCTTGAACTTGAATTTTTTTATGTTCAAGGATTTTAAATATAAAATGGGTCACACCGAACCATGCGGTTTCGGTACCCCAACCCGTGTGGAATAGTAACCCCGTCCTTGTTGAAGTAGGGGCACCTTGAGTATTACCTGCTGGGAATACCGCTTATTAATTGCCTCTAGCACAGCCTCCCTGCTTGAGGGAGTTGTCAGCAAGGCATATTTTAGGAAACAGCTGGGGGGAGACATCTCTAATTCCAGCTTGTACCCCTGAAATACTACTTGGAAGAAACAGGGATCCACCTGGGAGCGAGCCCACTAATTGCTGAAATTTTTGAGGCGGCCCCCCACCGTACCTGGCTGCACCTGTGGAGCACCCGCGTCATGGTGTGTACTCACAGGAGGCGGGGGAAGAATCTTGATTCTGGGAACAGGCTGACTGGTGCAGCTTTTTCCCTCTACCCTTGTCTCTGTACAGAAAGGAAGCGCCATTTGACCCGCTTGCTTTTCTGAAGCCGAAAGGACTGTACCTTTTTCTGTGAGGAAACCTGAGGTAAAATTATTTCTTCCCAGCAGTTGCTGTGGATACGAGGTCCCAGAGACCATCCCCAAATAATTCCTCACTCTTATAAGGCTCTCTATGCGCTTTTTAAGTCAGCATCACCTGTCCAGTGACAGGTCTCTAATACCCTCCTGACAGAATGGACATTACATTTATTTTGGATGCCAGCCGGCAAAATATCCCTCTGTGCATCCCCCATATATAAGACAACGTCTTTAATATGTTTTTATGTTTGCCAACTATTATCCCTGTTTGACAGGGTCACCAACCACGCTGCAGCAGCACTATCTGCAGGTCTCAGTCTAGTACCTGAGTGTGTAAATACAGACTTCAGGATAGCCTCCTGTTTTTTTTATCAACAGGTACCTATCAAAGTGGCCGTATCCTAAGACGGCAGTGCCACCTTTTTTGACAAACGTGTGAGCGCCTTATCCACCCTAGGGGATATCTCCCAGCGTAACTTATCCTCCTGGCGGGAAAGGGTACGCCATCAGTAACTCTTTATAAATAACCAGTTTCTTAACGGGGGAACCCACACTTTTCACACACTTCATTTATTCATCTGATGGGGGAACAAAACACTGCCTGTTTTTTCTCCCCAAACCTAAAACCCATTTATAGAGGTTAAAGTCAGAAATGTATAACACATTTTTTATTGCCGGGATCAAGTCACGGATTGGATTGTGTATATGTCTCCACCTTGTCGACACTGGAGTCAGACTCCGTGTCGACATCTGTGTCTGCCATCTGAGAGAGCGGGCGTTTTTGAGCCCCTGATGGCCTTTGAGACGCCTGGGCAGGCGCGGGCTGCGAAGCCGGCTGTCCCACAGCTGTTACGTCATCCACCCTTTTATGTAAGGAGTTGACACTGTCGGTTAATACCTTTTACCTCTCTATCCACTCTGGTGTCGGCCCCACAGGGGGCGACATCACATATATCGGCCTCTGTTCCGTCACCATATAAGCCTCCTCATTCAACATGTCGACACAGCCGTACCGACACACCGCAGACACACAGGGAATGCTCTAAACGAGGACAGGACCCACAAAAGCCCTTTGGGGGGACAGAGTGAGAGTATGCCAGCACACACCAGAGCGCTATATACTGCAGGGACTAACTGAGTTATGTCCCCTATAGCTTTATATCTATATATATAATGTATACTGCGCCTAAATTTAGTGCCCCCTCTCTCTTTTTTTAACCCTTGTAGACTGCAGGGGAGAGCCAGGGAGCTTCCCTTCAACGGAGCTGTGAGGGAAAATGGCGCCAGTGTGCTGAGGAGATAGGCTCCGCCCCTTTTTCGCGACCTATTCTCCCGTTTTTTATGGACTTCTGGCAGGGGTATTTACCTCATATATAGCCCCTGGGGCTATACATTGAGGTATTTTTGCCAGCCAAGGTGTTTTTATTGCTGCCTCAGGGCGCCCCCCCCCAGCGCCCTGCACCCTCAGTGACCGGAGTATGAAGTGTGTGAGAGGAGCAATGGCGCACAGCTGCAGTGCTGTGCGCTACCTTGGTGAAGACTGAGTCTTCATGCCGCCGATTTTCCGGACCATCTTCTTGCTTCTGGCTCTGTAAGGGGGACGGCGGCGCGGCTCCGGGACCGAACATCAAGGCTGGGCCTGCGGTCGATCCCTCTGGAGCTAATGGTGTCCAGTAGCCTAAGAAGCCCAATCCGGCTGCAAGCAGGCGAGTTCGCTTCTTCTCCCCTTAGTCCCTCGCTGCAGTGAGCCTGTTGCCAGCAGGTCTCACTGAAAAGAACAAATTCTAAGACTATAACTTTCTAAGAGCTCAGGAGAGCCCCTAGTGTGCATCCAACCTCGTCCGGGCACGAAATCTAACTGAGGCTTGGAGGAGGGTCATAGTGGGAGGAGCCAGTGCACACCAGGTGGTCTAAGATCTTTCTAGAGTGCCCAGCCTCCTTCGGAGCCCGCTATTCCCCATGGTCCTTACGGAGTTCCCAGCATCCACTAGGACGTTAGAGAAAAGGAAGTGAACATGCAGATTTCTGTGGTGTGCATTTCTGCTTACATACAATTCTGTGCCTTGACGTTTCACAAGAACTTTAGTCAGAGATTACAGTTCACAACCACTCATATTGTGTCTACTCTGCCTATGTATTGCACATCCAAAAACTCATTGCATACCCATTGTATAAGCCCAGATCATACTAAATGATACCACAAATCATTGCATTGCACACGTTACGAGTAGGAACCCTATTCACTTGACACTTTGACCCATTCTCCATGATCTACAAGAGGGGAAATACCTAAAGTGTGCAAGTATTCTATTGCTTTGCTGTGTTTTTTGATACTTTTGCTTGTACTGACTAATAGAGGACATAGGGGTATATGCAATTGCGGTCGAATTCGCGGCAATTTTCGCCGTTTTTTAATTCGACCAAATTCGCCAGGTGAATTCCGGAAGGTGGCTTCCGGAATTCACCATATTCAATGAAAAACGGATTCGCCAGAATCGCGGGCGAAAATCGGCCGATTTGGCGGATTTTACCGCGATTTTAAAAAACGGTAAAAAACGGGAAAAACCCGGAAAAAAAAATGGCGTGGGGTCCCCCCTCCAAAGCATAACCAGCCTCGGGCTCATCGAGCTGGTCCTGGTTCTAAAAATCCGGGGAAAAATTGGCCAGGGATCCCCCGTATTTTTAAAACCAGCACCGGGCTCTGCGCCTGATGCTGGTGCCAAAAATACGGGGGACAAAAAGAGTAGGGGTCCCCCGTATTTTTAACACCAGCATCGGGCTCCACTAGCTGGACAGATAATGCCACAGCCGGGGGTCACTTTTATGCCGTGCCCTGCGGCCGTGGCATCAAATATCCAACTAGTCACCCCTGGCCGGGGTACCCTGGGGGAGTGGGGACCCCTTCAATCAAGGGCCCCCCCCCCCCCAGCCACCCAAGGGCCAGGGGTGAAGCCCGAGGCTGTCCCCCCCCATCCAATGGGCTGCGGATGGGAGGGCTGATAGCCTTTTGTGATAATAAAAAGATATTGTTTTTTCCAGTAGTACTACAAGTCCCAGCAAGCCTCCCCCACAAGCTGGTACTTGGAGAACCACAAGTACCAGCATGCGGGAGTAAAACGGGCCCGCTGGTACCTGTAGTACTACTGGGAAAAAAATACCCAAATAAAAACAGGACACAGACACCTTGACAGTAAAACTTTATTACACACTACCGACACACACATACTTACCTATGTTGACACGCCGACTGCCACGGTCTCCGACGATCCGAGGTACCTGTAAAAAAATTATACTCACCTACCAGCGTCCAGAGGTACATCCAGGTCCAGAGAGATAATCCACGTACTTGGCAAAAAAAAAAAACGAACACCGATCCAGCGGACTAATGAAAGGGGTCCAATGCTTTCACATTAGACCCCTTTCCCCGAATGCCGGGACATCACGTGACTCCTGTCACTGATGTCCCTTCAGCCAATCAGGAAGCGCTACTGCCGTGGCGCTCACCTGATTGGCTGAGCGCTGTCTGTACTGTGACATCGCCTCGCAAAGCCGCTCCATTACTTTCAATGGTGGGAACTTTGCGGGTAGCGGTGGGGTCACCCGCCGGTCAGCCGCTGACCGGCGGGTGACCTTACCGCTAGCCGCTAAGTTCCCACCATTGAATATAATGGAGGGAGCTGTGCGATGCGCTGTCACAGTACAGACAGCGCTCAGCCAATCAGGTGAGCGCAACGAAGTTGCGCTTCCTGATTGGCTTAGAGACCTGTCTGTGACAGCTGTCACTGACAGGTCTCATTCGTGGAAAGGTGTCCCATGTGTCAGCATGGGACCCCTTTCAGTCCGGTGGTCGGGTATTTGCGGTTTGTTTTTTTGCCAAGTACGTGGATGTATCTCTGGACCATGGCTGAGGTGAGTATATTGAACTTTTCTTTTCAGGTATCCGTGGATTCTACATGGAGAAGAGGACCGATGTCGGCGTGTGAACATAGGTAAGTATGTGTGTGTCGACGTATGAAATAAAGTTTTACTGTCGACGGTGTGTGTGTCCTGTTTTTATTTGGGTATTTTTTTCCCAGTAGTACTACAGGTACCAGCGGGCCCGTTTTTCTCCCGCATGCTGGTACTTGTGGTTCTCCAAGTACCAGCTTGCGGGGGAGGCTTGCTGGGACTGGTAGTACTACTGGAAAAAACAATATCTTTTTATTATCACAAAAGGCTATCAGCCCCCCCATCCGCAGCCCATTGGATGGGGGGGGACAGCCTCGGGCTTCACCCCTGGCCCTTGGGTGGCTGGGGGGGGGGACCCCTTGATTGAAGGGGTCCCCACTCCCCCAGGGTACCCCGGCCAGGGGTGACTAGTTGGATATTTAATGCCACGGCCGCAGGGCACGGCATAAAAGTGACCCCCGGCTGTGGCATTATCTGTCCAGCTAGTGGAGCCCGATGCTGGTGTTAAAAATACGGGGGACCCCTACTCTTTTTGTCCCCCGTATTTTTGGCACCAGCACCAGGCGCAGAGCCCGGTGCTGGTTTTAAAAATACGGGGGATCCCCTGTCAATTTTTCCCCCGCATTTTTAGAACCAGGACCAGCTCAATGAGCCCGAGGCTGGTTATGCTTTGGAGGGGGGACCCCACGCCATTTTTTTTTTAGATTTTACCGTTCCAGCATAAAAAAAAAAAAAAAAAAAAAATAATATTTTAAAAAATATATAAATAATATTTGTGCCTCCCCCCAAAAAAAAAAAAGTACCTAATCCCTTCTAATATAAATAGATCTGCTATTCCCAAAAAAAAAAACACCAAAAAAAACATGTTTAAATTTTTTTTATTTGTTTTCACCCTCCAAAGTGTGGCGGATTGAAAATGACGAATTTGCTGTCTAAAAGCCCTGCTGTCGAATTTCCAAACTTGAATTGAATATGCTTTGGTCGAATTGCAGCACTTGTATCATTGCAGAAAAGTCGAATTTGCAAAAATTCGAATTTCAAAAAGTCGAATTTTGAAAGTCCGTTTTTTGGTCGGAAAGCACTGAATTGCATAGGCGATTTTTTTTTTTGGTCGAAAATGACCCGAAATTCGACAATTTCGGGAATTCGACCGCAATTGCATATACCCAATAGGGTACAGTAAGTGCAAGAACATTTTTTTTTTTCAACTGTAGTGCGACTCACCTGCTACCTCTTGATCATCATCTGTAAAATCAATGATGTGGGTGGCGTTTGAGGCAGCTGCAATTTTTAGATGATCCTGTGAATGTAAATATGGGATAATTTAAATATTAAATTATGCAGGATTTGTTTTTTTTCTACCGCTGTTGTGAAGTCAAAATGTGTTGGACAGAGCCAGAACTAGAAATATTAGAGCAAGGGGCATTAAGGAAATGTACGCCCCTCAATATCCTGTTGTATCAATTTATTACATGTGCCCCACTTCGTAATATATATATATATATATATACATACATACATACATACATACACACACATATGCCTCCCCGTGTGTGTATATCACTCCTTGTGTGTGATTATGTGCTCCCTGCCGCCATGTGTGCAGTGTGTGCTGCCTGCCACCATGTGTATAGTGTGCTGTATGTAGTGTGCCCCCTGCTGCCATGTGTGTAGTATACAGTGTATGCCCCCTGCTGCCACTATGTGTGTAGTGTACTGTATGTAGTGTGTGCCCCCTGCTGCCATGTGTGTAGTGTGCTGTATCAGTGTTTTGTTTTTTTCTCCTATGGGAGCCATTGTGCTTTATTTTCTACTTATTGAGGCCAGTATGTTTTAGTTTTATTTTCCTGTGGGGGCCAAAATGTTTTGTTTTTTTCTTGTGCAATGTATTTAGTCTGCACATGCGTCTGGATTGCACCGAGCATGTGTCCCATTGTCCCATGTGGTGTTCGTACAGATTTGCAGTACAGATTAAGACACATACACAAAGACATGCATTAGACATATTGCACATTCCTGGGCAGTCACAGGAGGTTGGCTAATCAGACGCAGATGTAGCATAGTAATGGACGTGTTGCTTAAAATGGCTGCATAAAGAGACACTGAATTACTCACATTTGAAGTCATACTCTGTCTGCAGACGCTGACAGTGAGTGTCTTTGCATATTCGGACACACGGATGTACACCAGGGAAGGGCAGTGTAGCATCAGTAGCACAAAGTTGCAGATGCAACTGCAGCAGAAGATAACAAAGAAAAGTAAATCCCTAGCGCAACCTAGCTTGCCGCAGAAGATGCAAGAAAGGCTGCAACTGCATCTAACTCAGAATCAGGCCTTATGAGGAGTGAGCCCACCCTCTTGACAGACTCCACTCCCTCAACAGACCCCCATTAGGGCTGCTTCCATCAATTTCTCAGGCTGGTTTTCGATCCCAATCCGCCCCTGGATACTGGTCAGTCCGTATCCCAGATATGTACCCTCTGTATGATCTCCTTGGATCATTTTAGCTCCAGTTCTTGCTCCTATGTGTAGAGCTGGCTAACAACCGACAACTGCTACTCTGCTCAGTGAGCTACTGGTGGCAACACTCGAAAGAGCATGTCACTGCACTGACATCAGAGCTGGATTAAGGGTTGCAGTGGCCCCCACCCAAAATAATCCTTCCGCGGGACTCCTCTTACTTCCTGCATCACTCCCAGGTTATGCAGCAGGGGTCCTCGTGGGGTCCTCTTTACCACATAGTGTGGCTGCTGGAGGAGGGGAGCAAGTACAGGTGGGGAGGAGATTAATGAGCCAGTGATGGGAATAGACAGGTTTCAGCCCAGCTGCCATGGATACATACTGAATACATACTGAACTGCATACAGAGCAGCACTCTATATGCACTATGTGTTCAGAGGCAGCTCTTAGCAGACTGACTCACTGTAGAGACCCTAGGGTGAATGCCCCTGTAGCCACCCCCCCTCACCTTTTCCGGCCTTGGCTAACATCAGTGACAGCTGTACAAAGTGACTTCTACACAAAGACAATACTCGAATATCTACCCATCTTCTTCTACCTGGTTGGAAACCCCAGACTGAAGCTTCTCACTCTCCGTAGGCTCCACAACCCCTCTTTTCCCATGTTTCATCTGACACAAACACACACAAAAAAAAACCCTAGACAATACAAAACAGAGAAAAAAAAAGTAAAAGACAAAATACTTTCAAACACACCCCACACATAAATAAGACACTGAACACAAAGAAAAAAATGACAAGGACCAACACATGCAAGACAAACAAAAGAATAGTAAATGGTATACAGATAATAGGTCAACACCATATGGTCAACATGCATTAGGTTGACAGGTACAAAAAATAAGTGCCTCACCTGTCAGACTTTTTACTCCAGAGTTTTGACTATAAAAATGCTAATACAAAGAAGATATTTATAATACATTCTTTGTTTTTTCATATATTTATTTATATAAATCAAGCCTCCCTCCAAGCCCCTTTCCTGATTTGTACCGATTTTTGTGTGTAAAATGTTGGAGGGTATGCTGAAGTATGACAGGAGAGGCTCTGCCTCACCTCACCGAACGTTACAGACATAAATGAGGAATAGGCAGGGCAAATTACTACCTTGTGAGACACAGCAAGGGTAAATTTGCAAGACACTGACTGGCCTCCCTCACTACCTCAATCTGTCTCAACACTATTTAACTAGTAGCATTTATATAATGTTGGGCACTTCAAAATAAATAAATAAATAAATAAATAAATAAAAAGCATAATGCACTCTGGGGCAGATGTATTAACCTGGAGAAGGCACAAGGAAGTGATAAACCAGTGATAAATGCAAGGTGATAAACACACCTGCCAATCAGTTCCTAACTGTTGTTAATTTACATATTGGAACTGATTAGCTGATGCATTTATCACCTTGTATTTATCAATGGTTTATCACTTCCTTATGCCTTCTCCAGGGTAATACATCTGCCCCTCTATGGGGTAAATGTACAAAGATTTGTGTTTGAGTTGTGTGTTGGCAGAGTTTAAACACAGTGGTGATTGATCACATGGTATCCGGTCTCTAGGTCGACCACAGTTAGACATCAGTCTAGACACCTAGACATTGTCGACCTATTGATCAACAGTATGTCGACATGTTCTAGGTCGACATGACAGAAGGTCAATGTGAGGTTGTTGTGTTTTTTTTTTAAATCATTTTTTTTTTTTACTTTTTCATACTCTACGATCCACGTGGACTATGCTGTGCTGAGCGCAGCAGTAGCAAGCGAGGCACCTTGCCCAAAGTTCATGTGAGGATACACGGTGCACTAATTGGGGTTCCCGGTCACTGTTCGGAGAAAATGACAATTTAAAAAAAAAAACTCATGTCGACCTTTTGTCATGTCAACTTATTTTGGGTGTCGACCTAGTTACTGTCGACCAATAGTGGTCGACCTAAGTATGGTCGACCCTATGATCCACACCTGATCAGACATGAGAGTATTTTTTCAAAATTAAATATGGAAATTTACTATGCATCGTGTTTTAGGGGGAATCATGTTTTTCGATGGTGTATGCAATCATATTTGAGAGCCGTGTTTCATTCATGAATGGCATAGTCATACACAGTCATAAATGGCTGTTTTTGAGTTTGGTCCATGTTTTCCAAGTGCACCCGTATTCTTGTCCGTGCTTGCAAAATACGGGAGAAACCAAAAGCTGCTTACAATCATTTTTCATAGTTAGAAAGTGTCACATGGTCCAGTAACATGCCAGAGCATTAGAAATATGCCCAAACTCGCTCCTGCTCCCAAATTCAACCACAGTGTATTACCGGCAGTGCACGCAGGAGACGTCTCCCCTGATCGGATACCTTTCACGGCCCTGACTGACCTAGCAATAGATAATAGACGCAGCCACCTAGGGGTACTGCCATACCCTTTGTACACCTCCGTGTAGTACTGATTACCTGCGTCCTCCATTCCTATACTTCAATTGCTAATTCCTCACTTCATGTGCTCTCTTCAACTCGCATGATGATGTTTCTCCTTTAACTCACAAGATGCAGGGCCGTCTTTTCGTATGGGCTCAATGGGCTCTTGCCAAAGGGCCCCAAGATAATAAGGGCCCTAGGCTGATAGCTGAGGGTCCCCTCTTTCCAGGGGTACCAGATTTTTGAAAATCGGCCCTGGGGAACCAGAGATATCTGACTTGAAAGCAGTGGTCCCCATCCAAGCCTGTTAATTGCTCTTCCCAGCCAGATATTTCGGGTTCTGTCTGACTTTGAGTATTTCTAAGGGTATAAGCCAAAAGCCGGGACTTTCCCCTTTTAGTGGACACTGGCAGCTTGTTTCTACTATGCCCATAACTAGAGATATCAGCCTTAAAGCAGCTGGTCCCTGCTCCAGCTCCACATGCCTAATATGCAGTTTTAGATTTTCGTTGGTGAATTGCTCTGGCTCCTGAACTCTGATCCCCAAGTCCCCAGAACCTTCTGAAAGGTGGAACTCTCTAGTATTTTATGCCATTCAAAGCTAAGAAATATATTTTCAGGACCTTGAGATATCTGCAGTCAAGCAAGCTGCCCTCCCACCGTAAAATGATATTAAGCCCACTCCACTAGCCACCCCTCCCCTACGTATTAAACACCCCTACCACCCTAGAAGTCATGTACCAGGGCTTCTTTATTCAGCACAATGACCCTTTCTACAGTTTAGCCCCATCTGTGCAGTAAAGGAGTAATTAGCAGAAATCACTGCTTCAGGTCCTACATGCTGAGCGGAAGATAGAACACCCCCTACTGCCCGCGGGACATCAAAGCTGCTGCTGATAGCTCCTCCCACCCCTACCGCTGGAGCATGGGTAGGGGGCCCAGTGCATTGCTGTGCCCAGGGGCCTACACTGCTGTTAAGACGGCTCTGACAAGATGGCCTGACCCGAGCAAGGGCCTAACTGCACGTCTACACTACTGATGCCTATTGCTCCCACTGCTGTTGTTCTCATGTGACCGTAACTACTCTACCATTCGACTACGGGAAGCCCTATCATAACAATCTCACCCTGCTATTTATTTATTATTATTTTTTTGACTCTCTGCCCTGGTGTATGGTCTTTTGCACGGTATGCCACAGAAGCGCCGTAAGGCCCCTGCTCCATCCAAACCCAGTATCATTAGAGCGTGGGAAAAAGCCGGTTCTCTTCCGAAACAACTGCCTGTTGATGCAAGTGCCTTAACCATGGCCGGCGTCCCTACCGCTGACCCCCCCCCCCTGTCGGCTAATGATGTGATCTCTATAGTCACCAAAACGATACAATCAGAGATGAGGTCTGCCCTCGCAGATTTTAAGTCGAAGCTTGCTGATCTTGGCTCCAGGACAGACACTCTTGAACAGAAGGTGGATGAAATCGGTCATTATCAGAGCGTAATGGACCAATAATTTACGGATCTCCGGGCTGACTTGGAATCATACAAGGACATTGAAAAATCGAAATAGGCGGAATAATATCCGCATACGCAACATCCCGGAAACGGAAACTGACGATTCTCTCCCTACCTACCTAGAGGGCCTTTTTCTTCAACTGGTTCCTGACATTTCTGTTGATCTTCTCCATCTTGACCAGGCCCATAGGGCTCTTCGCCCCAGACCGCCCTCGACTCAACCACCATGGGACGTTATCTTTCGCTTTCATTACTTTAAAGCGAAAGAGCAGGTCATGACCGCCGTTAGAGGGCTCTCGACGGTCTCCTACTCTGGGTCTCAACTCCAGCTATTCCAGGATTTGGCCCCGTCGACGCTTAAGAAACGGAGAGATCTGCTGAATGTCACCAAGACTTTGAGAACCCACTCTATCAAATATAAGTGGGGCTTTCCCTTCCAATTATTGGTCACCAAAAATGGTACGACTCATGCTGTTAAAACTCCAGCCCAAGGTTATGACCAGCTGAAGTCGTTTGGCCTCCTTGAAGACGTTCCAGAAATATGCCGACAACAGTCTGCTTCACCACATAGACCCGTGGTGCCGTCCCGGGACTGGTCCACGGCTTAATTGTTCTGTTGTTATAGAAGTTATGCTTTACATTTTACTACTGTTGACTCCTCAGACAATTTTGACGCTCTTTAGTCATTCGTTTGGCTCCTCTATTGAAGCATTCTTATCTTTCTACTATATAGGAAGCGCTGTTCCAATCTACAGTTTTTTCACTCTATAATGAATATTAACTTTTTTTCTTTTGTTTCAAAAAATTATATTCTACTGTTTCCCTAATATTAACTCTTTAGACAGCTTTACCGCTCTCTTGATACAAATTAGGCTCCCCCTGCTGGAGCACTCTTATCTGCACACTGAATGGTAACTCTTTCTATTCTATTAATTCTAGCTGAACCAGCTCCCTGTTCCTACTCTCTTTAGTTACTACTTGTTATAGGGAAGTATCTGCTCAACTGCGCTTCACTGTCACACTTGCTCTTCTCAATTTCAATGTTGTCTACTCTTTCAGTCCTGTTTTTTCTAGCTGTCGCTATAAACATTTGATTCCCGTTTTTCATGTCCTCACTCGTTCATAATTCAGGCGTTATTGTATAATTGCATGCCCTTTCTCTCCCTTAGGTCATCTCGTTCTCGTTTTTGTTATTATTTAATATGTTCAATATAATTCATCTGTTGCGAATTTTGTTGCTCTTACTCACCCATGTCTCCAGAAGATGGTTGTGTCCTAGCGACACTCTCTCTTTTCACCCCAGACCTGTCCCCGCTATAGGAGTGGGTCGCCTTCTTTTCTCTCTGGTTCCCATTTCCTTTTTCTTTATTTCTGGCCCCCCTCTTGGTCTCCTTCCCTGTTCTTCCCGCCAGTCGAGGTGTAGATCCTGTCCACTACTGAGTTCAATTTCTTTTGATCCACCATGAAGTTGACAGTTTTGACTCTTAACGTAAACGGCCTCAACTCCTACACCAAAAGAGCCATGGCTATTCAATATTTCCATAGACGTAAATCAAATATTGTTATGTTGCAAGAGACCCATCTTAAAACTCCCTATCCTTCCCTCACGGCCAAACAATATCCCACGGTCTTTCACTCCTCCATGAACACTAAACGTCAAGGCACTGCGATACTAATCCATCATAATACGCCTATCACTATACATGATTCTGTTTCTGATCCACAGGGCTGCTTCTTTATCCTCACGGGTACGTACAAACAAGCCCCAATCATATTAGCCTCAGTTTATGCCCCTAACGGCCAACAAGGTTCTCTCTACGCTACCTTTTTTAATCGACTTGCCCAACTACCCCGGGGACTCACCATTATAGGAGGGGATTTCAATACTATCGTAGATCCCAAACTGGACAGATCTCGCTCCTCTGATACCCCCCCTAGACACGCCAAAACGTCCAAGATGCTTCTGTCACAACTAGCTCTCCACGACCTATATGATGCTTGGAGAATACAATACCCCACTGCGAGAGGGTTCACGCACTACTCTCCCCCCCCCCCCCATGACCTGCACACTCGCATAGATTATTTTTTTGTAGATCGCGCTACATCCCAAACTCTTCTCGGTGCTCAGTTCCTCCCTATCCCGTGGTCAGATCATTTAGCTGTAGAACTGGAAATCTCTACTCATATAGGTCCTCGCCCTACTCGCGGCTTAACAAATCCCTCCTCTTGAAACAAACCAATACTGAGGCTATTAATACAGCTCTCACGGATTTCTTTACCCTCAACACCACCCCTGGTATCCTCCCACCCACTCTATGGGAGGCTCATAAGGCTACTCTGCGGGGTACCCTTATCAGTTTAGCGGCTGCATCTAAGAAAGTAGAGATGGCACGTATATTAGAGCTTGAAAAGTCACTAGCCTCCTTAACGGGTCTTCACCAACACCACCCTAAAAGACGCACTTATTTACAGATACTCGCTGTTAAGGGACAATTGTCGCAAATTTTGTCTAAAAAGGCTGCGCAGACTCTGTCTGACAAAAGTCTGACA
The DNA here is from genome assembly GCF_028390025.1 of Pseudophryne corroboree. Classification (NCBI taxonomy): domain Eukaryota; kingdom Metazoa; phylum Chordata; class Amphibia; order Anura; family Myobatrachidae; genus Pseudophryne; species Pseudophryne corroboree. The sequence continues at coordinate 667,034,028 of NC_086449.1, read as the reverse complement.
AAGCTGACACCATCTTAGCCCGCAAGCTTCGCGCTAAGCGCACTCGCAACCGTATCCTTATGCTGAAATGTCTTGATGGCACTGTCACTCACGATCCTCAAGTAATGACTAGGCAATTCCGTTAGTTCTTTGAATCACTTTACAATCTCTCGCATAGCCTCGCTCCCAGATCTCACTTCTCTTACCCATTACCTGGTTTCCTGCTCTTTGCCCACGTTATCCGCGACTCAACTTCAAACCCTTAATGCAGCGATCACAGATGAGGAGATTAGAATAGCTATAAAATCACTACACCGCTCTGCGGCACCAGGCCCTGATGGCTTCACCGCCCTTTACTATAAAAAAAATTACTGACTCGCTGCTCCCTATGCTTCGCCCCCTTTTCAACTCATTACTGGAGGGCGGTTCGCTTGATGATGCCACCACCAGGGCCAACATTCTAATTATCCCTAAACCACAGAGAGACCCTCTGGAGATGGGCAATTTCAGGCCTATCTCTCTTCTAAACGTTGATTTAAAACTCTCTGCTAATATTCTTGCCATGCGATTGACCCTTATACTATCATCCTTGGTCCATCCGGATCAGGTGGGCTTCATCCCCAACAGACAAGCTTCCGACAATACGAGGCGACTGATCAATCTTATCCATATAGCGACAACCCGCTCGCTGTCAACCCTGGTGGTGGCGCTTGATGCTGAAAAAGCCTTCGACAGGGTCGCCTGCCCGTTTTTGACACAAACCCTCTATCAAATGGGATTTCGAGGCGCTTTTCTCAATGGTATTAATTCTCTCTACCACAACCCCTCCGCCTCCGTACTGGTAAATGGCCTCTCCTCCGAGCACTTCCAAATTAAGAACGGTACCCGACAGGGTTGTCCCCTTTCTCCTCTTTTGTTTGCCCTCATCATGGAGCCCCTCGCAGCGCGGATTAGACTTAATGACAGTATTACGGGCATAACGGTGGGACACTCGGACCATAAGATAGCACTATACGCGGATGATGTGATACGGACACTAACCAATCCTACTGTCTCCCTTCCGACCCTGTTCGATGAAGCTCGCACTTACGGTTTTCATTCAAATTATAACATCAATACAGATAAAACAGAATTTTTGGATGTCAATATCCCACACTCAGATCTCGCACACTACTTCAAACTGACTTTCTTTTTTGGTGGCAACCCGAAAAACTTAAATATTTGGGGGTGTATCTAACCAAATCATATCCCCGGCTGTACGCTGCCAATTTCCCGAGGTTACTGGCCTCTATCAAATTGGAACTATCAACTTGGGACAAACAATATATATCATGGTTCGGTCGCACGGCAGCGGTTAAAATGAACGTTCTACCTTGCTTATTATACTTGTGGCAGACGCTACCAATTCATATCCCTACATCAATTATTAAGAACTTACAGTGAGATCTCAAATTTTATATGGGCAACCAAGAAGCCACGAGTTAAGATGCGAATATTGCAGAAACATCAGTCCTCAGGGGGAGTAGTCATCCCTGATCTCATTAATTACTATCGAGCTGTCCATTTAGCCTCCTGTATTCATTGGCATGCCCCTCCAAGCCAGAAAGTTTGGACACACATTGAAGTCCACACATTATCGGTCTATTCCCCCTCTACCCTCTTATGGTGCTCCTGCGCACATCGTCCACCGATTTCCGCTCTTCTTCCTACGATACGGTTCACACTATCCACCTGGGATTTCTGTACACGTTTCTACTAGAGATGAGCGCCTGAAATTTTTCGGGTTTTGTGTTTTGGTTTTGGGTTCGGTTCCGCGGCCGTGTTTTGGGTTCGAACGCGTTTTGGCAAAACCTCACCGAATTATTTTTGTCGGATTCGGGTGTGTTTTGGATTCGGGTGTTTTTTTCCAAAAACACTAAAAAACAGCTTAAAATCATAGAATTTGGGGGTCATTTTGATCCCAAAGTATTATTAACCTCAAAAACCATAATTTACACTCATTTTCAGTCTATTCTGAATACCTCACACCTCACAATATTATTTTTAGTCCTAAAATTTGCACCGAGGTCGCTGTGTGAGTAAGATAAGCGACCCTAGTGGCCGACACAAACACCGGGCCCATCTAGGAGTGGCACTGCAGTGTCACGCAGGATGTCCCTTCCAAAAAACCCTCCCCAAACAGCACATGACGCAAAGAAAAAAAGAGGCGCAATGAGGTAGCTGTGTGAGTAAGATTAGCGACCCTAGTGGCCGACACAAACACCGGGCCCATCTAGGAGTGGCATTTTTGTTCTCCATATTTTAATAGGCACAACTAAAAGGCACCTCAGGTAAACAATGGAGATGGATGGATTGGATACTAGTATACAATTATGGACGGGCTGCCGAGTGCCGACACAGAGGTAGCCACAGCCGTGAACTACCGCACTGTACTGTGTCTGCTGCTAATATATAGACTGGTTGATAAAGAGATAGTATACTCGTAACTAGTATGTATGTATAAAGAAAGAAAAAAAAACCACGGTTAGGTCACTGGTATATACAATTATGGACGGGCTGCCGAGTGCCGACACAGAGGTAGCCACAGCCGTGAACTACCGCACTGTACTGTGTCTGCTGCTAATATATAGACTGGTTGATAAAGAGATAGTATACTCGTAACTAGTATGTATGTATAAAGAAAGAAAAAAAAACCACGGTTAGGTCACTGGTATATACAATTATGGACGGGCTGCCGAGTGCCGACACAGAGGTAGCCACAGCCGTGAACTACCGCACTGTACTGTGTCTGCTGCTAATATATAGACTGGTTGATAAAGAGATAGTATACTCGTAACTAGTATGTATGTATAAAGAAAGAAAAAAAAACCACGGTTAGGTCACTGGTATATACAATTATGGACGGGCTGCCGAGTGCCGACACAGAGGTAGCCACAGCCGTGAACTACCGCACTGTACTGTGTCTGCTGCTAATATATAGACTGGTTGATAAAGAGATAGTATACTCGTAACTAGTATGTATGTATAAAGAAAGAAAAAAAAACCACGGTTAGGTGGTATATACAATTATGGACGGGCTGCCGAGTGCCGACACAGAGGTAGCCACAGCCGTGAACTACCGCACTGTACTGTGTCTGCTGCTAATATATAGACTGGTTGATAAAGAGATAGTATACTCGTAACTAGTATGTATGTATAAAGAAAGAAAAAAAAACCACGGTTAGGTCACTGGTATATACAATTATGGACGGGCTGCCGAGTGCCGACACAGAGGTAGCCACAGCCGTGAACTACCGCACTGTACACTGGTTGATAAAGAGATAGTAGTATACTCGTAACAACTAGTATGACTGACTATGACGGTATAAAGAATGAAAAAAAAACCACGGTTAGGTGGTATATATTATAATACAATTATGGATGGACGGACTGCCTGCCGAGTGCCGACACAGAGGTAGCCACAGCCGTGAACTACCGCACTGTACACTGGTTGATAAAGAGATAGTAGTATACTCGTAACAACTAGTATGACTGACTATGACGGTATAAAGAATGAAAAAAAAACCACGGTTAGGTGGTATATATTATAATACAATTATGGATGGACGGACTGCCTGCCGACTGCCGACACAGAGGTAGCCACAGCCGTGAACTACCGCACTGTACACTGGTTGATAAAGAGATAGTAGTATACTCGTAACAACTAGTATGACACTATGACGGTATAAAGAATGAAAAAAAAACCACGGTTAGGTGGTATATATTATAATACAATTATGGATGGACGGACTGCCTGCCGACTGCCGACACAGAGGTAGCCACAGCCGTGAACTACCGCACTGTACACTGGTTGATAAAGAGATAGTAGTATACTCGTAACAACTAGTATGACACTATGACGGTATAAAGAATGAAAAAAAAAACCACGGTTAGGTGGTATATATTATAATAATACAATTATGGATGGACGGACTGCCTGCCGACTGCCGACACAGAGGTAGCCACAGCCGTGAACTACCGCACTGTACACTGGTTGATAAAGAGATAGTAGTATACTCGTAACAACTAGTATGACTATGACGACGGTATAAAGAAAGAAAAAAAAATACCACGGTTAGGTGGTATATAATTATACAATTATGGATGGACGGACTGCCTGCCGAGTGCCGACTGCCGACACAGAGGTAGCCACAGCCGTGAACTACCGCACTGTACTGTGTCTGCTGCTAATATAGACTGGTTGATAAAGAGATAGTATACAACAATATACTACTATACTGGTGGTCAGGCACTGGTCACCACTAGTCACACTGGCAGTGGCACTCCTGCAGCAAAAGTGTGCACTGTTTAATTTTAAATTAATATAATATTATGTACTCCTGGCTCCTGCTATAACAACCTGCAGTGCTCCCCAGTCTCCCCCACAATTATTATAAGCTTTTATACATTGATGTGCAGCACACTGGGCTGAGCTGAGTGCACACAGACTGAGTCACACTGTGTGACTGCTGTGTATCGTTTTTTTCAGGCAGAGAACGGATATAGCAGAGAACGGATATATTAAATAAAAGTTAACTTAACAACAACTGCACTGGTCACTGTGGTAAACTCTGTCTGCACAATCTCTCTCTCTCTCTCTCTCTTCTAATCTATTCTAATGGAGAGGACGCCAGCCACGTCCTCTCCCTATCAATCTCAATGCACGTGTGAAAATGGCGGCGACGCGCGGCTCCTTATATAGAATCCGAGTCTCGCGAGAATCCGACAGCGTCATGATGACGTTCGGGCGCGCTCGGGTTAACCGAGCAAGGCGGGAAGATCCGAGTCGCTCGGACCCGTGAAAAAAAAAGTGAAGTTCGTGCGGGTTCGGATTCAAAGAAACCGAACCCGCTCATCTCTAGTTTCTACAAACTTTGTTCGTTTCATGCCCTTCTGGTCCCGCTATGGAACAACCCTGCTTTCATTCCTGGTATGGACCACTGTCAATTCCCATTGTGGACTGCCCATAATATCTTGTTCCCTCTGGATATAGCTCCCCTACACACTTTTCCGGATTTTGCTAACATACAATCGCGCTTTAATCTCCCTCACAGAGTTACCAGTTTTTACAAATCCGACATTTTTACCACTCACTTAACCGTCCATCCCCGGGCACACTCCTTGCACCCACTTCAGCTATCGAATCCCTTTGTCGTTCACACCACTTAACTAAAGGCCTCATTTCGTCAATTTATCAAATTTTACTATCCTACAATCAACCCTCTACGGAAACTCATGAACTGGCCTGGGAAAATGACACGGGGGAGGTTCTTACTCCCAACGAATGGTCTCAAATTAAGCTAGCAATATCGAAATGTTCAATCACAGTGCGCATTAAAGAAAATGCTTATAAGCTATACGCTCGCTGGTACCTAGTTCAGACCCGACTCCGTGTTATTTTCCCTGATGCTTCAGATGTCTGTTGGCGACAATGTGGCCAGAAGGGGTCTTTATTACACATTTGGTGGACGTGCCCTAGTATAAGCCAATATTGGCAGGAAATACACAAATTAATTAAAAATATCACTGACTTTGATATGCCCTCCTCACCTTTTTACTCTTTTAGCTAGACCGATCCCCAATCTTTCGAGATCCACACACAAATTGATTAATCATATACTTAACACCGCTAAATGTCAAATTGCAGCACATTGGAAATCTACCGCCTCCCCTCCCCTCCCTGCTACCATTAATGCCATATGGTCGACATACAGATTGGAGCGAATCTCCTCGGTAATCCATGATATCCCGATTCAATTTGTTCGCGTCTGGTCACCTTGGACCGATTACAATGATGCCGAACCTCCCTTGTCAACCATCTGATCTTGTTTTGTGGACTTCTAAACTAATTTCATTTAATGTTGTGCATACACCTCGACTGGCTACCCCCCCCCCCCCAACTACTTTTATCTTACCTCTGCCTCTCTGTTTCCATAATTCCTGACTCTCGCCCTCCTCCTCCCCCCCCCCTCCCCTTTTTCCAAACCATCTGGACCTTGTGGGTTAAGTTAGTGGAGTTGTGAGAGGTGGTTTGTTGGTGAGTCTTTGAAGTGTTTTTGCTGATTTCTGAGTACTGCCCTCTGTTTGAAAGTTGTCTTGTGTATCTTGTTGTCTTGTTCTTAAATCAGACTGTCTTAATTGTTTATCTTCTTGGTCTATTATTAGTTGTGTCCTGTAAGTGTTTGTTTGTTTGTTTGTTTGTGTGTATGTGTGTGTTGGGGGGGGGGGTGCTGTTAGTTTTGTGGGAGTGGAGGAGTGTGTTTTTCTCTTTATTTTTCAGTATTCTGTGTTGTCTGTTTTGTTTGGAGGATGTCAGGGGCAGAGGGTAATGAGGTGGAAGAGGCAGAGGAGATGGCAGCCCAGGAAACCCAGTCCAGTGATGGGGGTAGTTAGGAGCTGCCCATGCCACACACCAAGACCAAGATGGGCCACAATGTAAAATTGTCCTTTGTAAAGAATATGGCCCTGGTGCATGAAGTTATGAAACAACACTGGCAGTTCTTTGGGCATGAGGTAGCTCATGTCTCCACCTGCATGAAAACTGCAATATGAGAAAAGGTGGTGGCAGCAGTAAGTGCAGAGGGCACGGCGCGCAGAAATGTAGAGCCTTGCAAGAAACACTTCACAAAGAGCAGGATCAAGTCCAAGATGGCGAAAGAGGGGAATGCGGCCCGCCAGACAGGCAGCAGCTCCACTTACGAGGCCAACTACCTCGACTATAAGGAACCTCTCAAGATCTTGATCCCGGTCAAGGTCATTCAGTGCACATACCATATGTTAAGTGTACATACATTTAGATATGTCCCATGTTATTTTTCTAGTGGAAAAATTTAATGTTTTTTTTTTCATATTGTGTGTGCTGGCCGGTGTTGTACTTTTAGTTCAGTTTTTGGGATTTAGGCAACACGTATATACAGATGTGTTCTCATACATCTTGTCTCAGTATGCCATGCAGTGGGAGATGTCTGGCGTGAGTGAGCAGATAGGTCCAGCGCAACTCCGTTAGTGTCGGGTGTTTTTTTTTTTTTTGCCGAAAATGCATCTTATTCGCATCGCTGTGTGAATAGGACACACAAGCAGACTGCTGATTAAATTGATGTGCAGCATGCCTATATTCTCTGTGTGTCTGCAACTGCATACAAAATGCCACGGTACAGTGCTTTCTAGGAAAACACTATAACGTAGCATTTGACGCTCACTGTTTACCCCATCTGTGCCACCCCGTCTGTATGCCCCTTCCCTTTAGAATGTAAGCTCTCACAAGCAGGGCCCTTATGTGCTTTTTTTTATGCAAAGATAACAAACATACAACTGTGAGAGATAAAAGTACAAATAAATCTCCACCTAACTTTCATTTCTCTTACGTCCTAGAGGATACTGGGGTCCACATTAGTACCATAGGGTATAGACGGGTCCACTAGGAGCTTTGGGCACTTTAAGAAATCAATAGTTTGCACTGGCTCCTACCTCTATGCCCCTCCTACCAGACTGTTTGGAAAATGTGCCCGGAGGAGATGGTCACGCTTAGGGAAGCTCCTGAAGAGTTTTCTGCATTTATTTTCTGATTGTTGTTTTTAGGCAGGTCTGATTGGCACCAGACTGCCTGCTTCGTGGGACTTAGGGGGAAGAACAGCCCAACTTCCTATAGAGTTAATGGTCCCGTTTCTCCGCTGACAGGACACTGAGCTCCTGAGGGAGTCATTCGCAAGCCCTACCACAGCGAGAGTACCCTCCCGCAACACGCCGGCACCCCTAACAAAGCCAGAAGATAAAAGAGTGGCGAGTACGGCGCCGGCGTCCCGGTTAGCGGGTCGCCGGCGGGAATGGCGGCACAAGTGTAGGAGCACAGCTCTGAGTACAGGCTGCGCTCCAGGAGGCTCAGAGGACATACACAGACGTGTGTCCTGCTGTGAGGGGCACGTTGAGCCACCAATGCATATCCACACTGGCTATCATACCTAAAAAGAGTTTTAACCCTCTGTTATACATAAAAGTTACCTCAGGCCAGTATAAAAAAGCGGGAAGCCAAGTGCCATTAAGGGGGCGGAGCTTCACTATGAGCAGATCCAGCAGCTCACCAGCGCCATTTTCCCTCTGCATCTTACACTGACAGGAATCACAGGGAAGCGCAGCTCCTCCATGTCTCCTCAGCGGTGCCAGGGGTCTTAGAAGGAGGGGGGACAGAGTGTTGTAGTATACTAAGCCCCATGTTGGCCCTTTGGGCTTTAAACTACTTCAACTAATGGATTTTGGTGGGCTTTCATGCTCGAACAGGTCCTACCAAAAACATTTCTATTTTAAAGTTATAGATCTTTTTAATTATAAATAAATTAGCTATTCTACCCATTCTTCGCATGGGAGTTTCAGATTTTCACGGATGTACATTTAAATGAGTGTTAAAAATTTGGTAAGTCTATAGACATGTTAATTTGAGACGTCTTAAAGTAAGTCAATATTAATCAATGGTTCTTGGCATTACCCGAGGAGCACCCGTAGCAGACACTGAAAAAAGTGTCAGAACAAATTTTTGTAGTTTATTAAATTCTACACACTGGAGGTACAATCAAAATTTTTAACAGATTGTCGGTTTGGGCGTTATCATTCATGCAACACAAGCCAATCATCGATAATGATGTCATTATGTCAACCCCCTTTTGATGGATTTTTTTGTTTTTGATTTCTTTCTGCATTATTTTATAGATGATCTTTTACATTTCACTATTAAACTACAAAATGAATTATTGTGGTTAAAAAATTTCACCTGAGTGGAAAATTATATCAATTAAGTGTAATTTTATCCATGCTCCTGTACTAACATTTTATTCTAACAGCTATAAAAACAGTGTCCTGCCCCATTGGAAGATTAAGGGTGATGGATAAATCCCATCAACAAATATTCATTGCTTTTTCCCAGAATCTATAGGACAGCTGGACTACACATGACCATATTTTGTAGTAATTAGGTTGATAATCAGCAGTCTCACAAGAGGAGCAGATTAAGAGATGTACAAAAAACTTGACTGTGTGCCTACCTCTTCAGATCTGCGCATGTAACAATACTGCGCATGTGCAGATTTGTGTTTGTGGCGATGGTGCCCTAAACCACAGCATGTAGCAGATTGTGGATGGGAAAGGGGTGGAGACAGACAGCATTCCAGAAAATGGGGGAATGTCAGCCCTGTTTTTGGACCTGGCGAGACCAGTGGCTGCATCCTTGGATCCAGCTTTACTACATACCCTCCAGCTGTACATTTTTGGCAGGTACAGTACTTTTTTTTATGGCCTGTACCGATTTTTGGCTCTCCAAACTTCCATTGAAAGTATCCACGCCCCCTTTTCGAATTTGTACCGATTTTTATGTGTAAAATGTTGGAGGGTATTTTACTGGCCTAGGCTCCGTGAAAACACAGGCCATCTGTAGTAACCTTGTGGGTTACTCAGATGACTGATGTTCAATCAGAGTGATCCAAGACTGTGTCTTTGGATGTTGCAGTGGATCACAGAAGTCAGCAAGAGGTGTCTATTTATACAAGATGTTTCCTTAGCATATTTTAGCACAGCTGCTGTATACAAAGACGCAGAAGATGTGCTACTGTGTCTATAAAAAAAATATCACAGTAGTGATTTGGAAGATGCTCAACTGTAATAGGCCTGAATACAGTATAGGTTATTGAGCAAATGGAGAAGGAACATTTGCTCCATTGAAAAATGATCTGAAGGGATCACTATGAAAGGTGTCAAAGTCGAAAAATATTGCAGTACACACATCACGTACAAACAACACACCTCCGCTCGTGTACTTGTTCTGCTGTGCGTGCACATATTCGCAATTTGCGTATAGTCGCTCCCGCGGTCGTGCGCATCAGCGCATGGTATGGGTATTTACGGTAGAGTTTGTGAACGCATGGAGAGCTATCAAAACACATTCCATATTTAATCCAAATAGTGCACAAAGTACACATAGTCCCCCTGCACCACATATGAAATTAACAACAGTTTAAATGATTTCAGAACAAAGGGATTCACCTTTACAGACTAGGAGGGGACAGAACAAGGTCATAAGGTGGTGTTTGGTATCCAGCTGTAGGGTATTTTAAGGGTAACATTCCGGTGTTGGTTTGAGGAAGATCGCATGTTCCTGCGGATAGTTATGTGCAGAAGCAGAATATAGATATAAACTGTATTTACTGTACATTATGTATGCGGCGAGAATCCAGAGGAGACCACCCACAAGAGCAGTTGGGAAAGACATTGCCTACCTATTCAAATCAACCTATGACCTCTCCTGTACTGTAAATGTGCATTCCTGTGTCCAATGGACAAAGTGATTACAGTATCTATTGTATTGCTTTTGGAAGAAGTGTATAAAGAGAGCCTACTTCTGGCCTGGTAAATCACAAGACTCACAAAGTTATCTATTTGATGACCGAGGACCGGGCCGGGAAGCGCAAGCGAATCTACTCAAGTATGTACCATTGAATGTAGACATTTACTCTGTTATATTGTATTGTATTATTTGTATTGTAACCCCCTTTCAGCAATAATCCACTGTGGGGTCGTGTCTTCATTGCCCTGCTAAGGTTTAAAGTGTTTTATCATTGCATTGCATTACTGTGAAGGTTTAAAGTGTATCTCTGGGTGTGTGCACGCTGTGTGTACTTTGTACCCCCAGTGCGGCGTTTGTACGCTAAGTCCGTACAGTGATACGGGACTCCGTACGCAAACAGTGTATAAAGTACGTAGCGTGTGTACTAAGTTTAGCGGCCGCAGCGGCTCCATAGTAAAGTGTATTCTAAGTGTGTATAAGGTATAGCTTTCTTTCCTGTAAGATGATCGACATTATCAAAGGGTTACCAAAGTAGTTATCCCAATTATAGGAAAATAAGGGATAGAAAAATCTCTTTTGCATACACTGTACCCTGTCAGCCATTCTTGCATGATCCTCTAACACTCAAAGTGCTACATTTAATCAAAGAGACACAGGGTCTGATTCAGAGATGGACCCAGTTCAAACAGCTGCTGCGCCTTTGTACGCAGCAACTGTGCAATAATATTTTACTGCCACTGGACACGCCCCTGTTTTCTGCCCATTACCATCTCGTCGATGCCCCCCAAAATGCCAGAAGCATGTCAGTAATGCTGTGGTATTTGGTGCAGCCACACATGTGCATATCCAAAAACATTGAGACGTACGTAAAAAAAAAAAAAAATAATAATCAGGTTTATGTCCATCTCTGATTAGGGTCACAGATGTCAAAATCCTGACTAAAAGCATATTTGGTGACTTACCTCTGCCATCTGTCCTGTATCTGGTATGTTTTCTGCTGGCTGGGATAAGCAGCTCACCAGTACCATGAGTTCCCTGAGTGCTGAGTTCTATCTGGAAAGTGAGAGTTACTAACAAACTGCAATTGTGTTGATTGGCCTTCTGCGTGAATGCTGAATTCAGCAAGTCTCTTCATGTTGTGCTATGCTTCCGTGCCAGCATCCTCAAGTTCAGTGGCCATAGCACATCTTTGCAAACCACACCACGTCGGAGTTCCCTCCAAAACCAGCTACGGACATCACCATGAAAGTTCCCGGTCGGCTGATAACTAAAAAAGCCTAATTCAGACCTGATCAGTGCTGTGTGTTTTCACCTGCCTGCTTTCCAGGCAGCTGATGGCTGTCTTAGCCCTGCGATCGCCTCTGCCTGATTGACAGGCAGAGGTGGTGGCTGGACATGAGGGGGCGGGCTGACGGCAAGAGGCCGCCATCTAGGGGGCGCGGTCCAGGCAATGCAGGCATGCCCGGACTTTTTGGGGAACGAGGGGGGGGCTGGCCACAGCAGCTGCGTGACATTACACGCAGCCGCTGCGACAAGCAGCTCCATGCCAACACGCAGGAGCTGCGCAGGTAGGGAGCTACTCTTCAAGTACAAAAGCATCGCTGCTGTGCGATGCTTCTACTTGTGTAACGGGGAAGGGCGTGCCATGCGGGGCGTCCCCCCACATATCGGGGTAGCTGATTGTAGATGTGCTAAATTTAGCACATCTACGATCAGGTCTGAATCACCCCCAAAGTCCAATCCGGAGCTACTCCTGATCAGGTGATTCTCTCTGCTAATTAGCAGCCAGAGGTATAAATTCCAAGACCCAGCACTTGCAAGCTGTGAGTGCTTTGTCGTCTGGTGTGAGCTCCAATATCTCCTGCTGATAAAGACTTTGTGCAATATCTATCTCCAGCACTCCCTGGATGATCTTAAAGGGCCACTACTGCAATAACACTGCAGCATTTCCAGATTCACTGGTGTGCCATCCCAGTGATCCAGAGGGACTGTCCTGCATATCATTACAGCATTAGTGACTTTGCTGGTTCCATCCAGCATCCGGAAAACCTACTGTGCTGGTTCCGCCCAGCATTCTGCAAACCTGCCCTGCTTGTTCCGTCCAGCCTCCTGCAAACCTGCTCTGCTGGTCCCATCCAGCATCCTACAAACCTGCCTTGCTTGTTCCATCCAGCATTCTGAACGCCTGCCTTGCTTGTTCCATCAAGCATTCAGTAAACCTTCCTTGTAGGAAAGCCAATGCAGATATCCTGAAACCCTGCCTTGTCCGAAAGCCAATTAGGACATCCTGTAAAACCTGCCTTGTCGGAAAGCCAATCCCGAAAACCTGCTTCGCTGGTCAAGCCAACCCAGCGTTCTGAAAACCTGCTTCACTGGTTAAGTCAATCCCAGTGTTCTGATTAACCTGCTCCTGAGCCTTCATCATCCACCCAGTCGTTGGTCTCCTCATCCCAGTGACATCTTGACACCGGTGACATCCCAGCTATCCATTGCACTGGCGATTCCATTCACCAGTGTTCCATTACCCACATAGTTGGTCATCTATCACTATCCTCTCCAGATTTCTTAACCAACCTGCCACGTCTGTATGAGTAGAAGATACCTCAAGCCTGTCCAATTCTGCCCTCAGCTCTCAAATCCAAACCCAGTATCTAGTCCTAGTCCGGGTTCATAAATACCAACAGAGCTATAATAACCAATCAATTAGCATTTTATTAAACATGTGTTACAAGCTTTAAAATACTGTATAAACAATAAAGCAGGAAATAGCTCAGGGACACAGATAAGTCCCTTAGGGCTACCTGTTACCTAGTTAGGTCATAAGTAAACCGGTAACCAGTCCTGGGACCAAGGTTTATCAACGGCTATAAATTGTTTCAGTGGCAGTGGTGGGGTGACATAGAACTCTTGGTTTTACTAAATGTTAAAATTACTTGTCCAATTTCATTTTCAGATAAGATGGCAAAATGTATTAATGGGAAACAAACCATTTATCCTAATTTACTATTTTCTCTTTCCTCTCTTCGGTGAAAACTATGATTCTCCCTAATTTCTATTTAACCATTTTTCTTATTTACAAAAAGATTACCACTAGCTATTGCCAGTGATAGACCCAATTAGCCACAGCACTTAGCAGCTGGGAACTGTGGCAACAAGAAAATGCATCTCCCATAATGCACAGGTGTATGGTGAAGAGTTGGGCACATGCAAAGTGCCAATACCGTGAGGAGAACAAACAAAACAAGATTAAGGAGTATATTCAATTAGCGTCAGATCCATTCCGACATGCAATTAGCGTCAGATCCATTCCGACATGGATCCGACAACCCCTATTCAAATCTCATCTCAATTCGACTTTTTCAAGTCAAATTGAGATGAGGGACCCAGAGGAGGAGAGGGAGCCACTGGGAGACCAGCGGGGACAGCCGCCGGCAGACGGAGGAGATCAGCGCTACAGTAGCGCTGCAGGAGGACGTCACACAGCCGCCCGATCTCATTTGCTGGAGCCGGGTGGAAGCTGCCGTGAGCAGCGCGGTTGTGTGACATACTGGAGCAGCGCTGTGCTGTTGCGCTGATCTCCAATATATGCCCGCGGCTGTCCCCAGTCTCTCTGCGGCTCCCCCCCCTCTCCTCCTCTGGGTCCCACATATCAGTCCGACATTTTTTTATGTCGGACTGAGATTGTCGAAAAGGGGGCCAAAAGCACGTGGCTCAGCAGCTATTCCGCCGATCCACGTGCTTTTCAACAAGTCGAATTCATCGACTTGTTGAAAAATTTAGTTATATTGAATAGGTCGAATCACGATACGACCTTAAAAAAAGTCGAAAACTGCCGTCTTTTCGACAGACGGCAATTTTCGACTTCAATTGAATATACCCTTAAGTGTAGCTGAAGTTAAAGAGTGCCTGCAAATGACAGCAGGTCATGAAGGTCGTCTCAACTCTGCAAAGGGTTGATATGTTTGCTGGAGACCACAGTAGAGATGACCGGTCTGGATTCGAAAAACAGGGATCAAAGCCCACTTTGATGTTGATTCTCGTGGGATTTTGTCCTATATAAAGCCGCTGTGGCAGTGACTCAGCCTCATTTCACTCTCACACATACTGCTGAATGCTGTGCTGTACTCTGCTGTATTGGCTGTGCTGTGTCCATATTCACAAAGGGCTGTGCGCTGTATAGTGACTGTGTATAGGAGCACATTCCACGCTTCGATGTATTCTGCTATAAATTGTATTGTTTGGTGAGCTTTAACTTAGTGCACTTTGTTTACGTGCATCTATAAGCCCTATGACTCCATGCAGTTTGAACAGAGCTGCAAGTTCAAAAACAGAAAAAGAAAAATTATAGCTCTATTGTTTGTACTCTTTGGTGCACTTTACCCTAGTGCCCCCTGACTCCATGCAGGTCACAAAAGAAATATATATATATATATATATATATCATTACAAATGGGGGGAGGGTACAGCGCCACTTGTGAGGTATGATCTCAGTAATTATTAGATTAATTTAAAATGAAATTAAAAAATTACCATAAAACAAAGCACACATAACCTCAATGAAGGTGTCTGCCCGGCCCTAAGTATGCAGTGCCGGTATCGGACTGCTGGACGTATGTAAAAATGGGTAGATAGGGTTCGGCGCTCAGTGTTGCTAAGAAATGGTTAAAAGCCAAAAAATATTTGTATGTATAAAAGATATTTAATATATATGAGAGTAAAAAAAGGGTTTACACAAAAGTACATAAAAAAAACATAAAAGACACAAAAATGTGGACCAAGATAATCTTAAAAGGATAGGAGATCAACTTAACTTTAGAAAACAGCAGGGGGTTAGTGCAGGAAACCCAACGCGTTTCGTCTCATCAGAGAGAGACATGCGCGAATGGCGAGAAGAGCCAAGAGAGCAGAGACGCTACAAGAAATAGGGGATGATAATTTTAGGATTATCTAACGGATAAAATCCTTACTGATGAACAAACCTCCTTATTGTCTAAGGGACTCTCTTTCTCCCCCTCTTATAAACCTAATAGATTTGACTGTGAGAAAGATATCCAACTCTTTGCGAAAAAAATATTACTGAAATTTTTTTACAGTAATCAACAGATTCTGTGAACGATCACAAGCAGCCGAATCCTTGGGCCTGATATCAACCTTTACTGAGGAAGATCAAACTATGATACAAATCTTGGAAGAACTTGAATTGGAACAAGAAGATGTCACTCATAACATACAACCTTTTGATGCATCTAAGCTCAAGAACAAATCCTCATTTTTTCCTGACTTTAAGATATGTCCACCTGTTAAAGTATATTTGGACCTTGTATCCAGAGATTTGGATAAATTATTTAGCCGACTGAATTCCTTTGAATTTCAGAATGACAATTTGACTATAGGTGAGAGATCTGCTCTTCAACAAATTTCTCAATGGCACGACACTATCATTAAGCCCTCGGACAAAGGGGGCAATGTGGTGTTGTGGCCCAGAACTATGTACATAGAAGAATTAAATAGACAGCTTAATGATCGTTCATGTTACAAACCGTTGCTGTTCAACCCAACCTCAGACTTTCAAAATAAATATACTGACATCATCACGAGGGCTCTGGAGAGCGGAACAATAACTAAGAAAGATTTTAACTTTCTATACACTGATAAACCCAAGATACCAACTTTATATCTACTCCCAAAAGTCCATAAGAATGAGACCACTCCCCCAGGGAGACCGATAGTCTCGGGAATGGGAAGCCTAACAGAGAGGGCAAGCACATATGTTGATCAATACCTACGACATTTTGTAGTATCCTTGCCCTCATATGTTAGGGAAACAATGGATGTCCTGAACAAACTCCAGAACTTATCAGTCAGTCCAGGGACATGGCTAGCAACATACGATGTTGAGAGTCTTTACACCAGTATTGACCATGAGAAAGGACTTCTGGCAATCGAATATTTCTTAAACATGCCCAGACAAAATGATTTTAACATCTTCCTCCTCTCATTACTAAGATTTATACTAACTCGAAACTATTTCACTTGTAATGAGAAGTTCTACCTCCAGGTTAGAGGCACGGCGATGGGCACAGCATGTGCCCCCACACACGCCGGCCTATACCTGGGATGGTGGGAGAGAGAGTTTCTTTTTCACGAGAGGAATGAGACATACACAGACCATATTCTCATTTATTTGAGATATATCGATGACATCTTAATAGTATGGGACGGAGGACAAGATCAGTTGAAACAGCTAATCTCAAACCTCAATACCAATGATTTGAACCTAAAACTCACTGGCGAAATGAGCCAAGAACAAGTCAACTTTCTGGACTTTACCATCAGGATAGAGGAGGATGGATCAATATCCACCGACATCAGGAAACAAACTGCAACAAATAGTATCTTACATTACAGCAGTTCTCATCTTCCAGCCACCTTGAAGGCAATACCAAAAGGGGAATTATTACGTACTAAGAGGAACTGTTCCAGCGTACAGAGCTTTCGTAAAAGAGAAAGACAACTATGTGATAGACTGAAACAGAGAGGTTACAGCAATCGCATTATAAAAACAGCGAGACATGAAGTTAAATCATACACTAGAGAATCTTTACTTGTACCGAAAGTGAAGGTCCAAAAAGAGGAACCTGACAGATTCATTGGAACCTTTAATAACCAATGGCGTGAAATTAATTCCATTCTACAAAAACATTGGTCAGTCCTCCATACTGATATGGACTTAAAAGAGATCTTACCAGACAGAGTGGAAACCAGTTGGAGAAAATCCCAGAATTTAAAAGACACTTACCATCCTTGAAGAAAAAGATACATCATAAACAAGGTTCCTTCTGTTGTAGACAATGTAAAGCCTGCCAACATATGACACCTAAGACTGAATTTTATGACAAATATGGCAAAAGATGGAAAATTGAAGGGTATATTGACTGCACCACTACGGGAGTAGTATACCAACTGATTTGTCCCTGTAATAAAATTTATATTGGCAAAACGATCAGACCCCTGAAGGTGAGACTATTGGAACACCTACGAAGCATAAGAAATGCTAAACAAGATAAGAGCCAATTCAAGTCCCTAACTCCCGTTGCCAACCATTTCTTACACCATCATAATGGCAATCCGAAAGGATTACAAGCCTTTGGTATGAAGAGCATACAAGCGGGCATCAGAGGAGGCAATATTGATAAACAGCTCTTACAATTTGAAACTAAAATGATATTTTTAATGGATAGCCAATACCCAAGGGGACTGAATGAAAATAACAGTTATTTGCCTTTCCTATGATCAGGAGGAGTAACAATTTCCAACTTTGTGTCATTTTTTTGTCATCTTTTTATTTATTTTTCTATTATATCTTTCTCTTAACCCCTGGTATAAGCTGATTATGGAAAATAGGAGGATTGGATGTTTCAATGAACATTAAAGATATCGGTATACGGAATAGCAAATAATGGCAATTTGTCGAATAATTAACATGATATATATATATATATATATATATATATATATATACACACACACACACACACACACAATCAACAAATATGAGGCGGCACTCAGCAGACTTGTGAAAAAAATCAATGAAGTGTATTAAGTACGGCCAACGTTTCGGGGACCACCTCCCTGTCTTCAGGACAAGTGTACAGTGATAAACAAACCATTTTATCACTGTACACTTGTCCTGAAGACGGGGTGGTGGTCCCCGAAACGTTGGCCGTACTGAATACACTTCATTGATTTTTTTCACAAGTCTGCTGAGTGCCGCCTCATATTTGTTGTTTGTGAGTATACAAGGGTCTTTCCCTGAGGAGGGCACCGGAGCAAGGTACACCCAATTGGGGAGGCCAGGAGTGCCGGAGTGCTGTATGTATATATACACACACATATATATTTTTTTTATTTTTTCGACTATTCTGATCTCCTTTGTGTCCCCCCCCCTTTTTTATCATTGTTAGTTAATTTAACACCCTTTTTTTAGTTATATTTTTCTCACTAGTGTGGTACTCAAGAACTGTAATGTTCAGATTCTTTAAAACAAAACATATAGGAGCACTCAATGGATGTAGCACGACAGACCATGCACCAATCATTATATAGAATTCAGTGATCATATTAACTGTGTTCTCTCTCACAGAAGTCACTTATATTAAATTCAAACACATCATGACACAAGATTTACACCTCACGTCTTGTTAATGATCACGCAATCTTGCACTTTTTCCTAATTTTCACTTTTGATACACTAAACATAATTACAATAACTTATATATGGTACATTTAATTTAATTTAAACATGATTAATGTTATGTTACACTGATACACTATTTAATTATAATACTATAAAATATATATGTGTGTAATATATTTAAAAACGTCTTTATACAAGATATAATTCTCTTTTTATTGATGTTCTACTGATCTTCATTAATAATTTTTTTTGACATTTTTTTTTTACATCCTCAGAAAACGTCCCCGGTATACATACAATTAACTATAGATAATTGAATTAGACAGTTGTATATACAACTATGTAAAGTATTTTCATACTTGAAAAGATCTTAATCATGTGACATGATATGTTTGTAGGACGTAAATTTTAATATAAACATAGGGAATGAATAATATTGAAAGAGAAAGAGTACGGGAAGTAAATACTACATTTCCCGAGAGTCTGCAGGCACCACGTGACCATTCGAAGGACTTGCGCTATTGGACATAGAAAGCACGTGACCGGAGTAAAACTTAACTACATATCCCGGTACCCTATGCGACAGCTCAGGATGAAACATCATTGGATGGGATAAATAGATGATAAGCACACTTATCCGTACGTGACCGGAGTAGAATATAACTACATATCCCGGCATCCTTAGCGATAGCCTATGATGGAGTATCATTGGTTAAGCTAAACAGATGATCTGTACACTTGTTTTTATTGGTCATGTGAAACCTTAAACCCTCACTGAATGTAACAATCTGGTTTGCCCTGACGAAGCCTGTTCGTGAAACGAGCACGCCGGCGTTTCTCGGGCTCACCTGTGTATAAAAATGTTATAATTTTTTTTACAAATAATATAACTCATTTAATAATGATTGGGAAGAGGGGATTGTAGTCTAGAAATGTGTAATAGATCTGTGATCCTAGCCAAGGGAAGATAATAGGAGCATGATTAGCAGGAGTTATATTAGAATATCACATAGAAAGACCTAGGAAGTGTGTGGGTCAGATAAGTGGCAGACATTACGATTCCGGCGCTGTTATATGGAATACAAGGGACACGCTCGATAGCTATACAATCGAGTCTGGAATAGCATATAATTTTTGTATGTCCCTGGTTCTATTTATTAGCAGCGCTACTATTACTGTGCACCAGCGGTATATTAAAACGCCAAACATAAACGGCAATCCTGTTTATAATTGTAGCATAAACGCCTCAGGAATCGAGACCTGCTATGAGCAATAATGACTCAGTGATAATATTCTTGGTACTATGTATCAGTTGCTCAGCGATATATAAATGCAAAGAGATACTTTATTCCTAATTGTTATGTAACTATGATAGGAAGTTTATTTAATGTATCAATAGAGAACCATTATTAAACTGTGATTATTGTAACCAACTATTTGATACTGAGTAAACCTGCACTGAATCATTCTTTTGGATCAACATTTGCTCCTGTTCCCTTTGACCAGTATAATTGATAATAAACACAGATATACACATTTAGTCACAACAAGGAATTTAATTAAGATCCAGATTAAAATTATATATTATATACTCAATATCTGTATATGGAAAAATCATGGAGGGAAAATGGTATGAGATATATATATATATATATACACACACACAGGAATACATATGAGATAATTAGACAGGATATGAATGTACAGTAGAGAAACTGCACCTATTTCCAATCCACTGTCAGCAAACTATTGTTTATCTTTTTCTCTTAAATATATACCACTTATAGTGGGAACTAATCTGCGTAAAAGACAAGGTGTGAGACTGAACTGTGGAACGATTGTGAGGAAACATACCCCTGAAGGGGACTCATGACATTGTACACATTATCAGAGCCGTCTTAACAGCAGTGTAGGCCCCTGGGCACAGCAATGCACTGGGGCCCCTACCCATCCATCAGCGGTAGGGGTGGGGGGTGCTATCAGCGGCAGCTTTGATGTCACGTGGGGGTAGGGGGGTTCTATCTTTCGCTCAGCATGTAGGACCTGGAGAAATAATTTCTGCTAATTACTCCTTTACTGCACAAATGGGACGCGAAGGAGAACACTAAACTGTAGAAGGGGACACTGTGCTGAATGACGGGGCCCTGGTACATGACTTCCAGGGTGATAGGCAGAGCCGTCTTAACAGCAGTGTAGGCCCCTGGGCACAGCAATGCACTGGGGCCCCTACCCATCCATCAGCGGTAGGGGTGGGGGGTGCTATCAGCGGCAGCTTTGATGTCACGTGGGGGTAGGGGGGTTCTATCTTTCGCTCAGCATGTAGGACCTGGAGAAATAATTTCTGCTAATTACTCCTTTACTGCACAAATGGGACGCGAAGGAGAACACTAAACTGTAGAAGGGGACACTGTGCTGAATGACGGGGCCCTGGTACATGACTTCCAGGGTGATAGGGGCTGTTTATTACACAGGGGAGGGGTGGATAGTGGAGTGGGCTTAATAATATTAATCATTTTCCGGGTGTTAGGGCCAGTAGCAGATCTTGCCATGGGCAAGCAGGACTTTTGCCCGGGGCGCCGCCTTCCGGAGGGCGCCGCACCATGGCAAGATCCGCTGCTGCTGTGGTGCCCCCCGCTGCCCGCTGTCCCGCTGTCCTGTGAAGGGAAACTAGACGCTACGCGTCTAGTTTCCCTTCCTGGAGAGGACCTTAACTGTAATGATGTGCGGTGCGCGTTGACGTCATCGCGCTCCGCACAGCAAAGGTCCTCTACACGAAGGGAACTAGACGCTTAGCATCTAGTTTTCCTTCGTGGAGAGGACCTTTGCTGTGCGCGATGACGTCATTGCGCACCGCACATCCTACTACAGTACAGGGGGCGTAACTGACCACACCCCCTGTATGAAGCCACGCCCCCTAATGCCGCCCGGGACGCAAGAAGCCCCGGAACCGGCCCTGGTCAGGGCAGCTGCCTTTACTGCAGATATCTTCAGTTCCTGGAAATAGATTTCTTAGCTTTAATGAGATAAAAAAAAAACTAGAGAGTCTCACCTTTCAGGAGGTACTGGGGGCACCTTTCAGGAGGTACTGGGGACACCTTTCAGGAGGTAGTGGGGACTTGGGGATCAGACTTCAGGAGCCAGAGCAATCCACTAACAAAAATCTAAAACTGAATATTAAGCGTGTGGAGCTGGAGCAGGGACCTGCTGCTTGAAGTCTGATATCTCTGGTTCTGGGCATAGTAGAGACAAGCTGCCAGTGTCCCCTGAAAGGGGAGAGTCACAGATTTTGGAGTATACCCTCAGAAAAACTCTAAGTCAGACAGAACCTGAGATATCTGGCTGGGAAGAACAATTAACAGGCTTGGATGGGGACCACTGCTTTGAAGTCGGATATCTCCGGTTCCCCATGGCCGATTTTCAAAAATCTGGTACCCCTGGAAAGAGGGGACCCTCAGCTATCAGCATAGGGCCCTTTTACTCTTGGGGCCCTTGGGCAAGAGCCCATTGAGCCCATACGGAAAGACGGCCCTGCACATTATCCACAGGGATCAGATAACCTTGTCAGCAGATAATCATAGGTGTGTACATCCAGGATATTGTACATCAATCTTAGGAGGCATTGGTCTGTATACTAGACAATGTGCAAAATCATACCATGGAATATATCTACCATCCATAGGAATTAGATCAATCTTGTCAGCAGACTTCAAATGCCTCACAAGTTTGCACAATAGAGGTGGTATGTGGAAATGTTTCTCTCATTTCCTGTATAATAAATGAATTTAATTTAGTGGATGTATTTTCCTGTGCATATGAAGAAATGTATACATTATGACAATCTATCCCTCCTTGATTTAATAATACTATAGACACGGTATATAATATACATATAACTACTGATCCCCCATATAAAATTATTTATGATTATTTTCAAACTTACCACCAATCATTCATTAAACAATATGATGGAATAATAACACAGCGAGCCCATATGATATTATAATAAATTTTATTGATTCATATTGTACATATATATATATATATATGTGTTTATATTTCATGAAACAGGATATTTTATGAAATTAAGAATAAAAGCTAAGTTTTAAGCATAATAATCATTACATTGATATCATCATACTACACATATCTTCTTCTTTTCAAGTGCGCCAACACAAAAGACAATCTTGTTCTTTCGTTTTTTTTGTTCTTAATAAAAAATGATAATGACATAGCGAACAAACTAAATGAGTGTTTTTCAACGGTATTTACTAGAGATGAGCGGGTTCGGTTCCTCGGAATCCGAACCCGCCCAAACTTCAGGTTTTTTTACACGGGGCCGAGCGACTCGGATCTTCCCGCCTTGCTCGGTTAACCCGAGCGCGCCCGAACGTCATCATCCCGCTGTCGGATTCTCGTGAGGCTCGGATTCTATCGCGAGACTCGGATTCTATATAAGGAGCCGCGCGTCGCCGCCATTTTCACACGTGCATTGAGATAGGGAGAGGACGTGGCTGGCGCCCTCTCCGTTTAGACTAGAGTACTAGAGAGAGACACAAATTTTGGGGAGCATATTATTAGGAGGAGTACTACTTGTTGCTGATAGTGTGACCAGTGACCACCAGTTTAATTAATCCGTTCTCTGCCTGAAAAAAAACGATACACAGTGTGACACAGTCACATACCATATCTGTGCTCAGCCCAGTGTGCTGCATCATATGTAATACTGTATATCATTATCTGACTGTGCTGAGTGCTCACTGCTCACACAGCTTAATTGTGGGGGAGACTGGGGAGCAGTTATAGCAGGAGTACATATTTTAAGTACAGTGCACACTTTTGCTGCCAGAGTGCCACTGCCAGTGTGACTGACCACTGACCACCAGTATTGTGATTGTCTGCTGACCACCAGTATAATTGTGATTGTCTGCCTGAAAAAGTTAAACACTCGTCGTGTGGTGTTTTTATAAACGCATTCTGCAGACAGTGTCCAGCAGGTCCGTCATTACATAATATATACCTGTCCGGCTGCAGTACTAGTGTGATATATATATATATATTTTAATTTTATCTCATTATCATCCAGTCTATATTAGCAGCAGACACAGTACGGTAGTCCACGGCTGTAGCTACCTCTGTGTCGGCAGTCGCTCGTCCATCCATAATTGTATACCACCTACCCGTGGTTTTTTTTTTTTTCTATCTTCTTGATACTAGTAGCTTACTTTAGGAGTCTGCAGTGCTGACAGACAGTGTCCAGCAGGTCCGTCATTACATAATATATACCTGTCCGGCTGCAGTACTAGTGTGATATATATATATATATATTTTAATTTTATCTCATTATCATCCAGTCTATATTAGCAGCAGACACAGTACGGTAGTAGCTACCTCTGTGTCGGCAGTCGCTCGTCCATCCATAATTGTATACCACCTACCCGTGGTTTTTTTTTTTTTTCTATCTTCTTGATACTAGTAGCTTACTTTAGGAGTCTGCAGTGCTGACAGACAGTGTCCAGCAGGTCCGTCATTACATAATATATACCTGTCCGGCTGCAGTACTAGTGTGATATATATATATATTTTAATTTTATCTCATTATCATCCAGTCTATATTAGCAGCAGACACAGTACGGTAGTCCACGGCTGTAGCTACCTCTGTGTCGGCAGTCGCTCATCATCCATAAGTATACTAGTATCCATCCATCTCCATTGTTTACCTGAGGTGCCTTTTAGTTGTGCCTATTAAAATATGCGTCATGTGCTGTTTGGGGAGTATTTTTTTGAAGGGCCATCCTGCGTGACACTGCAGTGCCACTCCTAGATGGGCCAGGTGTTTGTGTCGGCCACTAGGGTCGCTTATCTTACTCACACAGCTACCTCATTGCGCCTCTTTTTTTCTTTGCGTCATGTGCTGTTTGGGGAGTGTTTTTTGGAAGGGCCATCCTGCGTGACACTGCAGTGCCACTCCTAGATGAGCAAGGTGTTTGTGTCGGCCACTAGGGTCGCTTAGCTTACTCACACAGCTACCCATTGCGCCTCTTTTTTTCTTTGCGTCATGTGCTGTTTGGGGAGTGTTTTTTGGAAGGGCCATCCTGCGTGACACTGCAGTGCCACTCCTAGATGGGCCAGGTGTTTGTGTCGGCCACTAGGGTCGCTTAGCTTAGTCATCCAGCGACCTCGGTGCAAATTTTAGGACTAAAAATAATATTGTGAGGTGTGAGGTGTTCAGAATAGACTGAAAATGAGTGGAAATTATGGTTTTTGAGGTTAATAATACTTTGGGATCAAAATGACCCCCAAATTCTATGATTTAAGCTGTTTTTTAGTGTTTTTTGAAAAAAACACCCGAATCCAAAACACACCCGAATCCGACAAAAAAAATTCGGTGAGGTTTTGCCAAAACGCGGTCGAACCCAAAACACGGCCGCGGAACCGAACACAAAACCAAAACACAAAACCCGAAATATTTCAAGTGCACATCTCTAGTTTTTAATAAGATCAGCACAGAGGACACGAGAGGAGAGGAGTTTCCGCACAATGAGGCGAAAAGGTTGTTTTCACAGTAAGGACAATATAGGGGAAATTCAAATGTTTGAAAGTCATTTGGGAGTCTGTTTTTTCCTATCTAATAGACAGGAAAAAACAGACACCCAGCCGACTTTTCACACATTTGAATCTCCTCCTATGTGTTTGGAATTCCCTGCCTGAGAGAGTAGTAACGGTGGACTCCGTTAAACACCTTTAAGAATGGGTTAGATAAGTTCCTATTGGGTAAGGATATTCAGGGATATGGTGCTAGACAAGCATTATAGATAATATAACTAGTCCTAAAATAAAACCGCATAGGAGACCACAAACAGGTTGAATACGATGGACAAAATTGTCTTTTTTCAACTTTAGATACTATGTTACTATGATGTGACCCATTTCCTGTTCACCCTATATGAACGGGCGGTGCTTGGAGATCACCTGATCTCCAAGCGCAACCCCCGCACACATCACCACTGACGTCCCCAACCCGGCATTGTGCCGGGCTGGGGACAGCGGTGTGAAAGGGGCTCCCAGGTGCGACCTGCCTATTGGGGTCTGAAAGGGGTGTAAGTAATACTGATATGACTGTTTCACACTTGCTGCATACGGAGAGACGGGGCTGAGGAGAGAGAGTGGGGGTAAGGGGCAGATAGGGACTGGAGGAGAAAGAAAGAGGGCAGTAGGCTTGGGGCTGATAGGGATTGGGGAGAGAAGGGGGCAGATATGTATACTGCACCAGAGGCGTCACCGGGTGTGGGGACACCCGGTGCACACCCCTGATCTCCTGCCGCAATTGCGGCAAAAAAGGTGTGTGGTCTTATACATAGGGAGCGTGACTTCGCGGGGATCCCGGATAGTCACTCTGGAGGTGTGCCCATCATCTCCGGAGATGCTGGGCTTCCCCCAGAGACGGTCTGCGCTATGACAGGAGCAGGGTGATGTAGGAGACTTTCTCACTGCAGCACCTGGCTCCTGTCCCTGCGGAGGAGCTGACATTTGGTGTCACACCCGGGTGCGGGCCGCACCCCCCTTGTGACGCCACTGCACTGCACACCATATACTGCCCCTATATAAACAGCACCCCCCCACAATCTACTGCCCCTATATACACACTGCACCCCCATACCCCTCCATATAGTGCTCCCTATATTCATGGCACCTCCTCCTCCATATGCTGCTCCCACCATATACAGTATACTCTGCACCCCCTCCTCCATATACTATGCTTCAACCCCTGGTTACTTGCCATACTGGGACTCAGCAACAAGTAGCAGCAGTAACCAGGAAACTGATGCAGGAACCACCAGATGGGCCCGCAGTGCTAATAGCAAAGGCATCGGGGACACTCTGCCTCTTGAGAAGGTACAGAAGTAAGGGCCACACTTGACCATTAAGTGTCCCACGGAGCACGACATCCATCACTTTCAGCCGTTTGTTACAAGTTACCGGTGAATGATCCAGCCTGTGATTCAATCACTCCACTCTAACTCTCCTTGCATTTGGAACATTGTTACCTCCTGCCCGGCCGGGCGTCGCTCAGCAAGCTGGAGGATCTGTATGGTGATCTAATACAGGCAACTGGTGCTGCACAGAAAGAAGTGGCTTTCATCTGAATATACCGCTGACGGATGTCTCACCCATGCACAGGGTGATAACAAGCGGTTTCTTAACCATTTATCCCGTACAGCAAGAGATCATTACGTCTCAGTGAGTAACATTAATCGGCTGGTTTATTTTGCTCCAAGGAAACACTATTTAAATCTGGACACCTTTATGGTCACAAACGCTAATTACATCAGTTTACAGGACTTCCTTTTCATTTAAACTGTCTGATATGGAATTAATGTGAGAGATTAACCCTATCTTACAGAGACGGGTTCTCCTGCATATTAGTGTCCCTTTCACTTATTTATACACTTTATGTGTGAACTATAAGGTATAATACCTCAGTTATATGCTCTGTGTAGTGTTGTGTCTTTTAATCAGTTTGTTATTGGTTTTATGTTAATAAATTGTGTTTTTATCAACATCACTGGTACCGTGCGCCTACTTGGTGATTTTGTTTTAGTTGCATCGGGGACACAGGTTGTCCACTTACCAGCAGGGGAAGAAGGTGAATCCGTCTGGCAGGAAGAAGTCAGACCCTGTGTTGGGTGAGCAGTGCAGTGACCAGGAGCAGGGGTCGGTGCTGGGGCTGCAAATGATGCAGGTGAGGAGGAAGGAGGCAGATCACTGTCTCAGTTGCTTTATATATACTGCGCACCAACAGAGAGACAGGGATCTGTGCTCGCCTCTTACACCCTGGACAGGCCATACCCAGACCCTTCGAGACAGCTGCTGGTGGCTACTGGTGTCCTATACTCCCCAGACTGGATGGGAGCTGTGCTGGGACTGGTGAGCTTACATGTCAGTACTGTGTATATAGTGCAGCATCATTATAGCTTGTTCATCACAGATATACAGCATCAATAGCTATAAAAGGTTAACGCGCCACACACACACCTCCGACACCCAGCAGCAGGACTTACTTAAACCCTCCAGGTCCTTTGTGAGTAGTGCCCTCCCTCCTAATATAATCCGTCCCTGGTGTCCATCATTTTGACAGGCTTTTAACTAGTACAATATTAAATAGTTACCCTATTTGTTTTTAACAGTGCACTTGATCTCCATGCTCTAAATGCCATTAATTGTATCACTAAGGGGTCTATTTACCAAGTCTTGGACAGAGATAAAGTGGAGAGAGAAAGAACCAACCAGCCAGCTCTTGTCGTTTTTCAAACACAGCCTGTAACATGGCAGTTAGGAGCTTACGGACTAGTACTGTCTCTCTCTCTCCAAAGCTTAGTTAATAGACCCCTTAATCTGCATGTGATTTACTTATTGGTTCCCATCCACGAATCTCAATATTTTACATTTTACTTACATCAACTCTAAGCAGGGAGGGGAGGGGGGGGGGGGGGGGGGATCAGCATTTATGGAATATACACTGCTCAAAAAAATAAGGGGAACACTAAAATAACACATCCTAGATCTGAATGAATGAAATATTCTTATTAAATGCTTTGTTCTTTACATAGTTGAATGTGCTGACAACAAAATCACACAAAAACTATCGATAGAATTAAAATTTATTAACCCTTGGAGGTCTGGATTTGGAGTCACACTCAAAATTGAAGTGGAAAAACACACTACAGGCTGATCCAACTTTGATGTAATGTCCTTAAAACAAGTCAAAATGAGGCTCAGTAGTGTGTGTGGCCTCCACGTGCCTGTATGACCTCCCTACAACGCCTGGGCATGCTCCTGATGAGGTGGCGGATGGTCTCCTGAGGGATCTCCTCCCAGACCTGGACTAAAGCATCCGCTAACTCCAGGACAGTCTGTGGTGCAATGTGGCCTTGGTGGATGGAGCGAGACATGATGTCCCAGATGTGCTCAATTGGATTCAGGTCTGGGGAACGGGCGGGCCAGTCCATAGCATCAATGCCTTCGTCTTGCAGGAACTGCTGACACACTCCAGCCACATGAGGTCTAGCATCGTCTTGCATTAGGAGGAACCCAGGGCCAACCGCACCAGCATATGGTCTCACAAGGGGTCTGAGGATCTCATCTCAGTACCTAATGGCAGTCAGGCTACCTCTAGCGAGCACATGGAAGGCTGTGCGGCCCCCCAAAGAATTGCCACCCCACACCATTACTGACCCACTGCCAAACCGGTCATGCTGGAGGATGTTGCAGGCAGCAGAACGTTCTCCTTGGCGTCTCCAGACTCTGTCACGTCTGTCACATGTGCTCAGTGAGAACCTGCTTTCATCTGTGAAGAGCACAGGGCGCCAGTGGTGAATTTGCCAATCTTGGTGTTTTCTGGCAAATGCCAAACGTCCTGCACGGTGTTGGGCTGTAAGCACAATCCCCACCTGTGGACGTCGGGCCCTCATACCACCCTCATGGAGTCTGTTTCTGATCATTTGAGTAGACACATGCACATTTGTGGCTTGCTGGAGGTCATTTTGCAGGGCTCTGTCAGTGCTCCTCCTGTTCCTCCTTGCACAAAGGCGGAGGTAGCGGTCCTGCTGCTGGGTTGTTGCCCTCCTACGGCCTCCTCCACGTCTCCTGATGTACTGGCCTGTCTCCTGGTAGCGCCTCCATGCTCTGGACACTACGCTGACAGACACAGCAAACCTTCTTGCCACAGCTCGCATTGATGTGCCATCCTGGATGAGCTGCACTACCTGAGCCACTTGTGGGTTGTAGACTCCGTCTCATGCTACCACTAGAGTGAAAGCACCACCAGCTATCAAAAGTGACCAAAACATCAGCCAGAAAGCATAGGAGCTGAGAAGTGGTCTGTGGTCACCACATGCAGAACAACTCCTTTATCTTGCTAATTGCCTATAATTCCCACCTGTTGTCTATTCCATTTGCACAACAGCATGTGAAATTGATTGTCAATCAGTGTTGCTTCCTAAGTGGACAGTTTGATTTCACAGAAGTGTGATTGACTTGGAGTTACATTGTGTTGTTTAAGTGTTCCCTTTATTTTTTGAGCAGTGTATATTGTTTTCAGGATTACCACTTAACGTTCTTCCGAGTTTTTCCCCAATATTAATCAATTTAATTATCCACAAAAAATAGGATTTTAATAACCTACCGGTAAATCCTTTTCTCGTAGTCCGTAGAGGATACTGGGGTCCATTTTAGTACCATGGGGTATAGACTGTTTCGCAGGAGCCTTCGGAACTTTAAGACTTTTTAACAGTGTGAACTGGCTCCTCCCTCTATGCCCCTCCTCCAGACCTCAGTATAGGAACTGTGTCTGAGGAGACGTACATTTTAGAGAGAGGAATTACTAATAAACTTGTGGCGAGATTCACACCAGCTCACACCATACACAAAAAACATGTCGGCTAACATGGCCTTTAACATTACTCATGCCAACCAGCATGTATAACGCAACAGCAACAGCTGTCAACATCTAAACACGTGTGCAAAAAGAAAAAATGTAGTTAGCAGGAAAAAATGAGCACTGGGCGGGCGCCCAGCATCCTCTACGGACTATGAGAAATAGACGTTATGGTAAGAACTTACCGTTGATAACGTGATTTCTCTTATGTCCACAGGTATCCACAGGATAACATTGGGATAAGCCAGAGCGACAGCTGAAATGGCACCAAACGGTCACGAGCTTTCTGGCCTCCCAGGATGCATCGGGGCTTCACCATATAATCCCACCCACTGACTCAGTCAAATCAGTTCTTTCCACAGCGATTAGGCAGGAGCGTCAGGTAGAAACCTATTTAGGCGATAAGAACACACATGCACACCCTTCCATACAAGTGGGAAGAGGTTTAGTGATGGTCAAGATCCTCAAATCAGGTGAGTCAGGGTGGGACTCCTGTGGATACCTGTGGACATAAGAGAAATCACGTTATCAAAGGTAAGTTCTTACCATAACGTCTATTTCTCTAGCTGGGTCCACAGGATAACATTGGGATTCCCAAAGCCAGTTTTAGTGGTGGGGACGCTCCGGATTACACAAGAGGACCTTTCGCCCGAATTCTGCGTCATGAGAGGCAAAAGTATCCAAGGCATAATGTCTGATGAATGTGTTTATGGAAGACAATGTGGCTGCCTTACAAATCTGTTCTGCTGAAGCACCCTGTTGTGCTGCCTATGAAGGACCTACCTTACGTGTAGAGTGAGCAGAGACATTAGCCGGAGTAGGGAGATCTGCATGAGAATAAGCTTCTGATATTACCATTCGGAGCCATCTTACCAGCGTCTGTTTACTAGCAGGCCATCCTCTTCTATGAAATCCGTAGAGGATGAAGAGAGAGTCTGTTTTTCTGATGGCACTATTACGATCTATGTAGATTCTTAATGCTCGGACTACGTCCAGCGACGCTTCTCCCGCAGAAAGTCCCGATACCTGAAAGGCTGGGACTACAATCTCTTCGTTAAGTTGAAACTTTGAAACCACCTTCGGAAGATAACCAGATCTAGTTCTGAGAACTGCTTTATCTGGAAAAACTTAGGAAGGGAGACTTACACGACAGCGCTCCTAAATCTGACACTCTTCTGGCTGAGGACATTGCCAGTAGAAAGAGTACTTTAGCTGTTAACCATTTTAAGATCTGCTCTCTTAAGTGGTTCAAACGGAGGTCCTGAAGGAATTTAAGAACCAGATTCAAATCCCAGGGAGCTGCAGGAGGAACAAATGGAGGTTGAATGTGTACAACTCCCTGAAAGTACGCACATCCTGTAAATCAGCAATCTTTCGCTGAAACCATACAGTTAATGCTGATACTTGAACTCTCAAGGAAGCTACTTTCAAACCTTTATCCAATCCTGCTTGAAGGAAATCCAAAATCCTGGATACTTTAAAAGATCTTGGATTCAAACTTTTTTCACTACACCAATGAATATAGGCTTGCCATATTCGATGATAAATACGAGCTGAAGAAGGCTTTCTTGCTGTAAGCATAGTTTGAATTACTTGTTTTGAAAATCCTCTAGCTTCTAAGATAGAGGTTTCAACAGCCACGCCGTCAAAGACAGACGATCCAAATGGCTCTGACAACAAGGACCCTGCATTAGCAGATCTGGATGTTGTGGGAGCAGTATCGGTGCTTCCACGGACATTCTCAGTAGATCTGTGTACCAATGCCTTCTTGGCCAAGTTGGAGCTATTAGAATTATGGCTCCCTTTGCTTGCTTTATTTTCCTCACTACTCTGGGTAACAGAGATATTGGAGGGAACAGATACGCCAGATGAAATTTCCTTTTTACTGACAGTGCATCTACATGAGCCGCTCCGGGATCCTTTGTTCTTGATCCGTACCTTGGAACTTTGTTGTTTAGACGAGACGCCATGAGATCTGTCTCCATTAGACCCCATCTGTTCACTATCCTCTGAAACACTTCTGGGTGTAATGCCCATTCGGTTTCCTGAATGGTGTGTCGACTGAGAAAATCTGCTTCCCAGTTCAGTACACCTGGAACAAACACTGCTGACAATGCTGGAAGATGGAGCTCTGCCCATCTTAGTATGGGAGTTACTTCCTCCATCAGTCTTTTGCTGTGAGTTCCTCCCTGATGATTGAGGTATGCTACTGCTGTTGCATTGTCTTAGCGAATCTGGACTGGTCTTCCTTGCAGACTGTCCTTTGCCTGAACTAGAGCCATATAAATGGCCCTTATTTCCAACAGATTTATTGGCAGGCGACTTTCCCTTATGGACCATTTTCCCTGGAACCAAAGGCTTTCGAGTACCGCTCCCCAGCCTTGAAGACTGGCATCTGTTGTCAGGACTTGCCATTCTTTATCCAAAAGGGTCTCCCCTTGTTTAAATGGTCTGTCTGTAGCCACCACGCTAGAGACCTTTTTACATTTACCGGAAACTTTATCATCTGCTTTTTTATTGTCTGATGATTTCCGTTCCATTTGGTCAGAATAAGGTGCTGTAGTGGTCTGGAGCGGAATTGCGCATATTCCACCATGTCGAAGGTTGATACCAACAGACCCAACAGTCGCATTGCTGCATGGACTGACACTGTCAACGTGTGCAACGCTTCCTGAGTCATGACCTGCACCTTGACTATCTTTCTCTCTGGTAAGAAAACTTTCTGTAGACCTGAATCTAATATGGCCCCCAAATGAACCATCCGCTGTGACGGATTCAGAGACAACTTTTCCAAGTTTATGAGCCACCCGTGTCTCTGTAAACAAACTACTGTCTGTTGAAGATGGCTCAAAAGTAACTCCTGCGAATGTGCTAGGATTAACAGGTCGTCGAGGTATGGAAACATTCTTATCCACTGCTTGCAGAGATAAGCTGCCATCACCACCATCGTTCTGGTAAACACCATGGGTGCTGTTGCTAGCCTGAAGGGCCAGGCTTGGAACTGAAAATGTTCCTGGAGGATGGCAAACCTGATGCGACCATGCTATAGGTACATGTAGGTAAGCATCCTGTATATCCAGAGATATTATGTAATCTCCCAGTTCCATAGCCAACATTATGGAGCGTAATGTCTCCATGTGGAACCTTGGAATCCAAATGTATTTGTTTAACATTTTGAGATTGAGAATTGGTCGAAATTACCCATTTGGCTTCCGAATCAAAAATAGATTGGAGTAAAACCCCTGTCCCCTTTGTGATGGAGGTACTGGGACAATCACACCTGACCAGTAATTTTTGGACTGCTTCTTGCAGGGCATTGGCCTTCGACTACAAGACAGGCTGGTGCAAAACAATCTTAGAGGAGGTTGCCTCCTGAATGGGAACCCATACCCGTGAGATACAACCTTCTGCACCCAAGCATCTGTTGTCGACTGTTGCCATATGTGTGTAAAATGAAGGAGTCGGCCCCCAACCCTGGAGTCCTCCAGGCAGAGGCCCATCTCTTCATGCTGAGGGTTCCTGTTCAGGCTTGGAAGCTGGCTTTCTACTAGCCCATTGCTTCCTACCCCTGGCCAATCTATTGAAATGGGGTTGCTTAGACTCCTCTTTAGCTTTTGCTTTGCCTTGCCATCGAAATGGCCGAAACTTTGAACCCTAAGTCTTGGGGTTATAACTAGCCGGAAATCTGACCTTCTTCGATTCAGCTTCCGATTCTAGAATATCGGACAATTGTTTTCCAAACAATATATTACCAATGAAAGGCAATGCTTCCAATTCTTCTTGGATTCAGCATCTGCTTTCCAAGTGCGTAGCCAAACTGCTCTACGAGTGGCTACTGTCAAGGCTGATGCTTTAGAAGCAATCGTACCCATATCAATTGCTGCTTCTTCCAAAAATTGGGCAGCTTGTCTTAAATAGCTTAAATGATACTCTTGCTCCCTATTAGGAGGAGAGAGGCCATTCTCTAGTTCCTCTATCCATTCACCCACTGCCTTTGCTATCCAGGGCGAAGCCATAGCAGGTCTTACCACTGCTCCTGAGAGAGAAAATATATTTTTCAAGAAGCTATCTACCCTTCTGTCTGTGACATCATTTAGTGAGGTAGATGACAGTGGTAAAGCAGATTTATGCACAAGTCACAGCACATGTGCATCTACTTTTAGAGGAACCTCTCTTTTTGAACAATCCGCAGCTGGAAATGGATAAGAATCCCATTTTTTCGGAATCTTATACTTTTTACTGGGCGTCGCCCAAGATTCTTCCATCATTTCAGTCAGCTCATCTGACGCTGGGAATTCAGTTTTAACTGTCTTTGTTCATTTAAACACAGGTGCTTTAGATTTTGACACTGTTTTTGCTGATTCCTCCAAAGAGAGAACAGCCTTCATAGCATCAATAAGTTCAGCTACATCCTCTGAACTAAAACTCTGTGACTGATCATCATACGGAGTATATGAATATACTGTATCATCATCTGTTGTATCATCTTGTGTAGTCTGCCACATAGACGCATCTGTCTTAGTCTTACCTGTCCCTTGCTTACTTGTAGAGGCTACTGGAACCAAACCGTAGGAAGGGAGCTGCATGTATGGGTTAATAGTGTAACTTATCCCCTGGGGTGGTGCTGCCGGAGTTAACCTGTCCGCTATTGAAGACAAAGTCTGTGCGAACATACTCCATGGTGGCTCTGCTGGTTGTTGAACCAATTCCTGTTTTTTTACTTCGCTGAAAAGCAAAACAGTTCGCACATAACCCCTCATAAGTGACCAACTGGCCTATACCAATTAACCCTGTCTTACAAGATAAACATGTTAGGGATGTAGGAGTGCCCGATAAATTCTCCTGGTCACTTTTGCCGCTCACAGACATGGTAATATTCTGTACACAATTTGTGACTGAAAATCACCTATATATAGATATATAGAAGTGAGATCAATCTGACCACAACCGTGCACCTGAATTGAGGTTCAGAACAGGACTGACAACATAAAAAAGTCAGCACACATACTAGCAGTCAGTCACATGTTAAAGCATTAAACATTGTCATATGAGAATACAATCACCATCATAATAACTTACAAGTAAGTAGGAAAATTGTATTTCTGTTTTTAACTTTTTTTTTTTTAAACATAACATGCAGAAACAACAGTAATATACAGGTCTCATATGCAATATGTACCAAAATTAACAATTCATACTAACAAGTAGAGAGAATTTTTAGTACTGTATAACCCTTCCTCCATAGAGCGGCATACAGGTAGACTCACCACACTTCCATATCAATCTAATACGCTAGCAAGA
Organism: Pseudophryne corroboree; assembly: GCF_028390025.1. Lineage (NCBI taxonomy): Eukaryota > Metazoa > Chordata > Amphibia > Anura > Myobatrachidae > Pseudophryne > Pseudophryne corroboree. Next base: position 666,998,751 of record NC_086449.1, on the reverse strand, counting down.
CGCTGAGTGGACTCAGGCGCTACTGGTGTACACTGCCGTTTTGATAACTGATAAGCAACATGGACGCTCACTAACGGACACGGACGCTCACTGAATGCCACGTGTATGCAGACGCTAAGGCCTACAACTCGGTCCCCGGCAATTTCTAGTGTACACAACCGCGGCATCTAAGCTGCGACAGAGTACCCTTGTGGTAGCGTCTGAGACGGAAGTGAGGTAATTCAGTTCATGGACGGGAGACGCGCGGAAACTGGTCATGAACTTGGGGGAGGGGCGGCCAGGAGAGCGTCTAATTTCCCCTGTTGACTTAAACTTTAAGGATCGCGGCCTCTACCTAGTCCAGGCGCCTATGATCCCCAAAGCATAGCGCTGTCGCACCTGAGAGTGTTCGGCGCATCAACATACTGTTTGTAGTCTCCACCAATACAGTGTAGCTGTGTCCGGAACCCCTAGTAAGAGGAAATCCATAAACTTACCTTCTCCCCATGCTCCAGCCACAGCCTGGTTATGTCTGCTGGACCTGCTAGAACATCCGACACAGACGCCCGTCGAGACAGCACTGTACCGCGAAGGTAAGCATTGTTGCGACCCAGTGGGGAGTTGTTGGAGCGACTCTTTCTAGTATGCGTTTAAGACGCTATTAAGAAAAGTCACTCAGAAAACATAGTAAGACTATAAAAATAAAATAATAAAAGCTTCAGGCTGCTTTACTAACAGCAGCCCTGTGACCATGGTCTGGCTCCTGCAGCACCAAACAAAAAACTGATTTGACAGAGTCAGTGGGCGGGATTATTTGGTGAAGCCCCGATGCAGCCTAGGAGGCCAGAAAGCTTGTGACCATTTGGTGCCATTTCCGCTGTCGCTCCGGCATATCCCAATGTTATCCTGTGGATAACCTGTGGACCCAGCCAGAGAAAAGGATTGACCGGTAGGTTATTAAAATCCCATTTTCTCTTACGTCCTAGAGGATGCTGGGGTCCATTTTAGTACTATGGGGATGTACCAAAGCTCCCAGTACGGGCGGGAAAGTGCTAATGTTCCTGCAGAACTGACTGACCAAATTTTAGGTCGTCAGCAGCCAAGGTGTCAAACTTCTAAAACTCTGCAAACGTGTTAGCACCTGACCAAGTAGCAGCTCGGCAGATTTGCAAAGCTGAGACACCCCGGACAGCCGCCCAGGACGAACCCACATTCCTTGTAGAGTGGGCTTTTACCGAAGTCGGTAACGTCAATCCTGCCGTAAAATGAGCGTGCTGAATGGTACCCCTCATCCAGTGCGCAATAGTCTGCTTTGAAGCAGGACCCCCAATCTTGTTGGGGTCAGAGGACAAACAAAGATTCTGTTTTCCTTATCCGAGCCGTTCTTGAAACATAAGTCCTCAACGCTCTGACGACATCCAAGGAGTTTGACACGGCTGAGTTGTCAGAAGCCACTGGCACCACCACTGGTTGGTTGATATGAAAAGAAGACACAACCTTCGGAAGAAAGTGCTGACCTGTTCTCAGTTCAGCCCTATCTTCATGAAATATTAAATAAGGACTCGTGTGACAGAGCTCCTAACACAGACACTCGTCTGCCTGAGGCGAAGGCCAACAGCATGACCACTTTCCAAGTGAGAAAATGTAACTCCACCTCTTGCAGAGGCTCAAACCAGTCCGATATAAGGAACTGCAACACCACATTAAGATACCATGGTGCCGCAGGAGGCACAAAGGGAGGTTGGATGTGCAGAACCCCCTTCACAAACGTCTAGAACTCAGGAAGAGAAGCCAATTGTTTCTGAAAGAAAAACTGACGATGCCAAAATCTGAACCTTGATGGATCCTAATCTCAATCCAGCATCCAAACCTGCCTGTAGAAATAGGAGAAGTCGTCCTAATTGAAACTCCACCGCAGGAGACTTCTTGGATTCACACCAAGATACATATTTTCTCCAAATACGATGGTAATGTTTGGACGTTACCCATTTCCTGGCCAAAATAAAAGTGTGGGAATGACTTCATTGGGAATACCCTTACGGGCTAGGATCTGGCACTCAACAGCCATGCCATCAAACGCAGCCGTGGTAAGTCCTGATAAACTAACTGCCCCTGCTGAAGCAGGTCCTCGCGAAGAGGAAGAGGCCGAGGATCTTCCAGTAATAACTCTTGAACATCTGGATACCAAGCCCTCCTTGGCCAGTCTGGAGCAATGAGTATTGCTCGAACCCTTGTTCTTCTGATGATCTTGAGAACTTTTGGAATAAGTGGAAGTGGAGGGAACAGATACACAGACTGAAACACCCACTGGGTCACCAGTGCATCTATCGCTATTGCTTGTGGGTCTCTCGACCTGGAACAATATTTCTGAAGCTTCTTGTTAAGGCGTGATGCCATCATATCCACTTGAGGAACGCCCCAACGACTTGCCACCTCTGCAAAGACTTCTGGATGGAGATCGTGTCTGCTGAGGAAGTCTGCTTCCCAGTTGTCCACTCCCGGAATGAAAATTGCAGACAAAGCTTTTGCATGTCTTTCTGCCCAGAGGAGTATCTTTGTCACCTCTGCCATTGCCGCCCTGCTTTTTGTTCCGCCTTGATGGTTTATGTAAGCTACTGCCGTTACATTGTCTGACTGGATCTGTATGGGACGACCATGAAGAAGGTGTGCCGCTTGATGAAGGTTGTTGTATACAGCTCTCAACTCCAGAATGTTTATGTGAAGGCGAGTTTCTTGACTTGACCACCTTCCTTAGAAGCCTTCTCCTTGCGTGACTGCTCCCCATCCTCGGAGACTTGCATCCATGGTCACCAGGATCCAGGCCTGAATCCCGAACCTGCATCCCTCCAGCAGGTGAGACATTTGTAGCCACCACAGGAGCGAAATTCTGGCTTTTGCTGAAAAGATTATCTTTTGATGCATGTGGAGATGTGACCCAGACCACTTGTCCAGTAGGTCCCACTGGAAGACCCTGGCATGGAATCGGCCATATTGTAGCGCCTCGTAAGCCGCTACCATTTTCCCCAACAGGCGAATGCACTGATGAACTGATACTGTTCTTGGTCTCCAAAGTTGTATGACCATGCTCTGGATCTCCTGAGCCTTTTCCACCGGTAGAAACACTCTCTGTACCTCAGTGTCCAGTATCATTCCCAAAAATGATAATCTCATCGTCGGTTCCAACTGATTTTGGAAAGTTGATGATCCAACCGTGCTGTTGTAGTACAGTCAGGGATAACGCTATGTTTTGGAGTAGCTTGTCCTTGGATCTCGCTTTTATGAGGAGATCGTCCAAGTATGGAATTATGTTGACTCCTTGTTTGCGAAGGAGAACCATCATCTCTGCCATCACCTTGGTGAATATTCTTGGAGCCGTGGAAAGCCCGAACGGTAATGTCTGGAATTGGTAGTGGCAATCCTGAACTGCAAACCTCAGGTATGCTTGATGTAAAGGGGACATGCAAGTAAGCATCCTTGATGTCCACTGACACCAGAGATTCCTTTTCTTCCAAGCTGGAAATCACCGCTCTCAAAAATTCCATCTTGAATTTGAATCTTTTCAAATAAAGATTCAGAGATTTTAGGTTTAAAATAAGTCTGACCGAGCCATCCGGCTTCAACACCACAAACAGGCTTGAATAAAAGCCTTGGTTCCTTTGTTCGGCAGGAACCAAGGCCATTACTTTGTCTTGACATAATTTGTGTATTGTGTTCAGGACATTTGTGCTGTCTTGAGCAGAAACTGGCAAGGCTGATTTGAAAAATCGGCATGGGGGAAGGTCTTGAAATTCCAACTTGTAACCTTGGGATATTATCTGTAAAATCCAAGGATCCAGATCTGAGCGAAGCCAGACCTGGCTGAAAAATAGTAGACGTGCCCCCACTCCCGCAGAGGAGCCCCAGCATCATGCTGTGGCTTTTGCAGAAGTAGTTGCTGACTTCTGCTCCTGGGAGCCTGACTGTGCTGTAGGTTTTCTACCTTTTCCTCTCCCTTTTCCTGTGAAAAAAAGGGATACTCTTAGCATTTTTGTACTTGTTGGGCCGAAAGGACTGCATAGTATGAGAATGATAAACGTTTTTAGCCGGTGCAGCTGCAGACGGCAGAAATGCTGACTTGCCAGATGTAGTAGTTGATATCATGGCATCTAGTTTCTCTCCAAAGAGGGCCTCACCATTGTAGGGGAGCGCCTCAATATTTCTTTTGGATTCTGCGTCAGCATTCCATTGTCGGATCCAGAGTTCCCTGCAGGCTGAAATTGCCATAGCAGAGGCCCGTGAGCCCAGTAAGCCTACGTCCTTTATAGCCTCAACCAAGTAACCTGCAGAATCTTTGATATGACCTAGAATTTGCAGCATGTCATCTTTATTGATCATGTCAATATTAGCAATCAAATTGTCTGCCCACTTTTCGACTGCGTTACCTACCCACCCAGAAGCAATTGTGGGCCTGAGTAATATACCCGTAGCAACATAGATGGACTTTAAAGTCGTCTCTAATTTGCAGTCAGCAGGTTCTTTTAATGAAGCCGTAAATGAAGGTAAAATGATTTTCTTTGACAACTAAGAGACTGAGGCGTCTATCATTGGGGGTGACTCCCACTTACACCTATCTTTTCAGGGTATGCTACCTGCAACCTTTTAGGGATAGTAAACTTCTTTTCCGGGTTAGCCCAGGATTCCTCAAAGAATGTATTTAAGTCCTTAGATGGAGAAAAAGTCACCACCTGTGTTTTATTTAATTTAAAATAATCTTTCCTCAGGTGGAGGTGTTGTGTCAGGAAATTCCAACACCTCTTTTATAGCGACTATCATACATTGAATGCTCTTAGCCAGTTTGGGGTCTACCCCCCTCAAATCCCCAGTGTCGACGTCAGTGTCGGAATCTGTGTCAGTGTCCCTTTGCATAATTTGGGCCAGGGACCTTTTCTGGGAACTGGAGGGGTCCCGAGTGGATGATGTGGAGGAATCAGCAAATAGAGCATCCTCCACAGACCGTCTCCAATGCTTTGTCTGTTCTTCAGACTCTGAGAATTTCTTTGCTAGTTTAGACATATTACTCTGCAGCTTTCTCACCCACACAGTCTCAGAACACTCGTGTGCCTCCAAAATGGGTTCCTCAGGGAAAGAGCTTTCTCTAGACATGGTGCACACATGTACAGTCACACCAGTCACACACAGGGAAGCTAATGGGGACAGACCTACACTAATGTCTGTCAGAGGGACCAAGAGGGAATTGCCAGTCCACACCATGCGCCCTATATGTATTGCATACAATGGAAGAACAATGGCGGCACTCTGGAGACTTTGTTTAAAGAGATGAAAAAATCAGTGCAGTTTAATCAACGTTTCGGGGGTACTGGCCCCCGTCTTCAGGATACACTCACCTGAAGACGGGGGCCAGTACCCCTGAAACGTTGATTAAACTGCACTGATTTTTTCACCTCTTTAAACAAAGTCTCCAGAGTGCCGCCATTGTTCTTCCATTATATGTATGCTGACTGCTGTGTCTGCAGGGAGGGCACCGGAGCAGGAGCCTTGCTCAGCCGGTCGAGAGGGGAGTGCCAGACGTGTTATATATATATATATATATATATATATATATATACACATACAAAAAGTGGAAGGACCCAGCGCCTTCAGTGATGTACGTTGTCTCGTAGTGGATATTTAAAATCAATATGCGTACCAGAAAACAATGGATTTTCGATTAGTACATGATGTCTCTCTGTATCTTAGTAGACCGGTCTTCCGGAGTTTCCAGTAATCCAGTACACCAACCACGGTATAAAAAACAAATATATAGACAATAATAGTGTAGTATTTTGGCTACGTGAAAGAATGGTGATTATTATTTTTGGTGGCGTAAACGTGCTTTAAATCATGCAAAAATTAGTGCAAAAGCACCCCTCTTGTGAAAATCCAGTGAGAGATGATTGGTATTCTTATCCAAGTGCAAGTGGTAATTATATATAATAATACCTTCAATAATGATAAAACTTGCATATATGAGTTCTCTCAGGGGTCTTCTCCAACATTGGCGGTGAATACCTTAAATGTGAGACTCCCAATGGGAGAGAATAATACTCATAGTGTAGTATATTTTTTAAAAATGTAATAAAAAGGTTTAATGGCACATGGAATATAACAAAGTAAAAGGTGGACTCGTACAATATATAAAAGATACAATCGCTTATCTGTTTATCCTTGAGGAGTGGAATGTAGACCCAACGCGTTTCGTCCTTTATGCTTTTTGGCAGGATTGATGAAGTCCTGCCAAAAAGCATAAAGGACGAAACGCGTTGGATCTACATTCCACTCCTCCTCAAGGATAAACAGATAAGCGATTGTATCTTTTATATATTGTACGAGTCCACCTTTTACTTTGTTATATTCCATGTGCCATTAAACCTTTTTATTAAATTTTTAAAAAATCTACTACACTATGACTATTATTATCTCCCATTGGGAGTCTCGCATTTAAGGTATTCACCGCCAATGCTGGAGAAGACCCCTGAGAGAACTCATATATGCAAGTTTTATCATTATTGAAGGTATTATTATATATAATTACCACTTGCACTTGGATAAGAATACCAATCATCTCTCACTGGATTTTCACAAGAGGGGTGCTTTTGCACTAATTTTTGCATGATTTAAAGCATGTTTACGGCACCAAAAATAATCATCACCATTCTTTCACGTAGCCAAAATGCTACACTATTGTCTATATATTTGTTTTTTATACCGTGGTTGGTGTACTGGATTACTGGAAACTCCGGAAGACCGGTCTACTAAGATACAGAGAGACATCATGTACTAATCGAAAATCTATTGTTTTCTGGTACGCATATTGATTTTAAATATCCACTACGAGACAACGTACATCACTGAAGGCGCTGGGTCCTACCACTTTTTGTATATCTTTCACTTGGACTTTGAAATAAGGTCCTTCTTTAGAGGACTTTTTTGCAGCAGCCATCCTTATTTAGGAAGTGATTTATATATGATTTGATTTATTGCTCATATTCACAAATTGTAAGACTTGGTTAGTAGGTAGCAGCGCCAATTACACCCTCATATCTATATATATATCTATATCTATATATATCTATATCTATACACACATACACATTATATATATATATATATACACACACACACACACACACACACACACACACACACACATATACACATACATATATACACACACACACACACACACAAACATAGCGCTTTATATCCAATATGAAGCCCACAGACTTCAATAAATTATGTGCTCCCCTCCCCTCTATAACACCCTGGAACTTGTATCAGCGATGTGTGAGGAGAAGCAGCGTTCAGGATCTGCGATCCGGCGTCTTTGTGAAGAGAAAATGGCGCCAATTGAATGTTACTAGTAAGCCTGAGGAGTAGCCCCGCCCCTGTAATGGCGTGGTTCAGCCACAGTAATATAATATTTATACTGGCAGGGGTATGTACACCAGCGGCTCACTTGTGTGTACTATAATGCCAGTGAGAGTAAGGATTTTATCATGTCCCTCAGAGAGAGAGTGCGCCCCCCCAGCGCGCGATCGGCACCCTGTGCTGAGAAACATGTTTTTGTGCAGCGTCCCGCACTGCGCGGTTACCTTTATGCCGCCATGATGACCGGAGGGCCCCTCTCTGCAGGTCTCCGGTGAATACTCACCAGCCTTCTGACTCTGTTAGGGGGTGACGGCGGTGCTGTGGGAGTGAGCAGCAGCCAGGCAAGGGCTGTGTTCAGTACCCTTCAGGAGCTAATGGTGTCCTGTCAGCGGAAGCAGAGCCATTAAACTGAGAAGTTGGTTCCTACTTCCCCCCCTAAGTCCCACGAAGAAGGGAAGCTGTTGCCAGCAGCTACCCTGTAAAATAAAAAACCTAACAATGTTTTTTTCCAGCAGAACTCTGTAGAGCTCCACTGGTGTGCATCCAGTCTCCCAGGCACATTTTCTAAACCGAGGTCTGGAGGAGGGACATAGAGGGAGGAGCCAGTTCACACTGTTAAAAAGTCTTAAAGTGCGGAAGGCTCCTGCGGAACAGTCTATACCCCATGGTACTAAAATGGACCCCAGAATCCTCTAGGACGTAACAGAAATATACTTCCATGACTGGCGCACCAATTTGAATTAAGTGTTTTCACACATTTTTTCAGTTTAAATCTATTTCACCACCTTTATTCAAACACTTTTTTTATGCACTACAGTCAGTGTTGTACTCAACTTTTTGTCTCATGTTTCTAGTAGATCATTTGAAGGCCTCTTTATTTCACCATATTTATATTACAAGTTAAATGATAATTTACATCATTGTATCTGGTTTAAGTGTGCTCTCAACACAGTGAATACTCCTGACTTTTTTCAAGAAATATTCATGTGACTTTCAACTCACGAGGCGCACGGCCAGATATCTATAGCTGCCTATTTGGTTTTTCATTTTACTAATTCTTGTTTTTTTAGTCTCATATTGTACTTAACGCACAGGACAAAGAAAATTATATTTGAATTTACATGCTGTAGATCAGAGCTGGCCAAACCAGTCCTCGAGATCTACCAACAGTTTACATTTTCCAGACCACCTGGCTGGTGCACAGGTGTAGTCATTACTAATTAAGATGTGCTGCATTCATTCCTAACTGACAATTCTACAGATCTCCAAGAGACCTGGAAAACATGAACTGTTGGTAGATCTCGAGGACTGGTTTGGCCAGCCCTGCTGTAGATGGTTTCTATCAAAACTTATACTGCATCATTTGAAGGATACTAAACAGAAAATTATATAGTATAACAAAAATTACGGTAAAATTGAAGCTAATTATTTCTTAGCCAGATATTTACTCATTATACACTGTGATTTCTTATAAAGAGCAAAGTTTACAATTACTATGAACTGTTTAACTGTTTTATTTGTAGTTGAATTTTGAAAAATCCCTGTTTAGTGGATGACTGCAAATAACGGTCACAGGGGGTAATTCAGAGTTGATCTCAGCAGCAAATTTGTTAGAAGTTGGGCAAAACCATGTGCACTGCAGGGGGGCAGATATAACATTTGCAGAGAGAGTTAGATTTGGGTGGGTTATATTGTTTCTGTACAGGGTAAATACTGGCTGCTTTATTTTTACACTGCAATTTAGATTTCAGTTTGAACACACCCCACCCAAATCTAACTCTCTCTCAGTGGTGGTTCTTGCCACGGGCAAGCGGTACTTTTGCCCGGGGCGCCGCCTTTCGGAGGGCGCCGGCGCCATCCGGAGGGCGCCGCACCAGGGCAAGATCCGCCACTGTGCCCCCCGCAGTGCCCTGCTGTGCCCCCCGCTTTGAAGGGAACCAGACGCGTATCGTCTAGTTTCCCTTCATTGAGAGGACCTTAGTTGTGCGGTGCGCGATGACGTCATCGCACACCGCACAGCAAAGGTCCTCTCCATGAAGGGAAACTAGACGCTACGGTCTAGTTTCCCTTCGTGTAGAGGACCTATGCACAGCATAGTGGCACAGACACTAGGGGTCATAATTGACCTCTAGTGTCTATGCTGTTCTATGGGAGAGACGTAATAACGTCTCTCCCATAGATCGAAGAGAAGAGAGAGGGGAGAAGAGCGGTGCCGCCGGCGGAGGGGGTCTGGATCAGGAGCGGGGATAGTAAGTATTCTTTTTATTTATTTATTTATTTTCTTGCAGCGTCGTGACCACGCCCCCAATTGAAGCCACGCCCCCATATTTTGCCCGGGGCGCCACAAGTCTTAGAACCGGCCCTGCTCTCTCTGCACATGTTATATCTGTCCCACCTGCAGTGCACATTGGGGGTAATTCTGAGTTGATCGCAGCAGGAACATTGTTAGCAGTTGGGCAAAACCATGTCCACTGCAGGGGAGACAGATATAACATGTGCAGAGAGAGTTAGATTTGGGTGTGGTGTGTTCAATCTGCAATCTAAATTGCAGTGTAAAGATAAAGCAGCCAGTGTTTACCCTGCAAAGAAACTAAATAACCCACCCAGATCTAAGTCTCTCTGCACATGTTATATCTGCCTCCCCTGCAGTGCACATGGTTTAGCCCAACTGCTAACAAAGTTCCTGCTGCGATCAACTCAGAATTACCCCCATTGTTTTGCCCAACTGCTAACAGATTTGCTGCTACGATCAACTCTGAATTACCCCCACAGTTTCTAGACCACACAGCAGGTGCACAGGGAGAGTTCACCAACTGTTACATTTTCCAGAGCACAAAAGGTGGTGCATTGTAAATGGCAGTCGGACGTTTTGCCACATAACTCCAAAATAAAGCAACCAATGACAACACCAATTTTATAGTTTATGAAGGCGACTTTCACATATGGATGATGCAGGGTGGTGCAGCTGCATAGATGCCTGCAACTTTGAATTCGAATGGAGATATACATTTCCATGTAAGAAACGTGGCCGCATCAGAGGTCAGTCTGCAAACACCTTTGAATAAGTCCTGTAGTGACAAAGCGGTGCTAATCAAAATGGAGAGGCATCGAGGGAAGGGGGGGGGGGGGTAGGAGTGCACAACATCACTTCAGATATAAACAGTTTGTGGCCATGCTACTGTACAGGCATCCAGGGTCGGTACTAGGGTGCTCGGCACCCCCCTGCAAACTATAAATTTGCGCCCTCTCATACTTCACAAAGGGACAGCGCTCATCAATAAAAGGATGTAGTCTCACAAGGAAGGGACGTGGCCACACAATAGTACCCACATTTAAGACACCCCCAGTAGTAGCGCTAGTGCCGTAACTAGACATTTTAGCGATGTGTGCAAGAAGCAGCATCGGTGTGTCCCCCCCACCCCCACACGCGCAAAAAATATAGGGGCGTGGCTTCGTTTTTTTGTTTTATTTTTTACACATTAGAAAGGCAGAGTCCCTCTTTTTTACACATTAGGCAGGCACTGCCTGCCTAATGTGTAAAAAAGAGGGACTCTGCCTTTCTAATGTGTAAAAAATAAAACAAAAAAACGAAGCCACGCCCCTATATTTTTTGCGCGTGTGGGGGTGGGGGGGACACACCGATGCTGCTTCTTGCACACATCGCTAAAATGGCAGTCCCTATTTTACACATTTTGGCAGGCAGTCCCCATTTGAACCCCCCCCCCTTCCCCAAGAAAAAAAAAACAACAACAACATTATGACAGGCAGTCCCTCTAATAACACATTACGGCCGGCAGTCCCCATTTAAAAAAAAAAAAAAAAAAAAATTATAGTAACATAGTAATTGATGTTGAAGAGGCAAAATGCCCATCGTGTTCAACCTGTATTAAATTGTGTTGATTATAATGTACCTGCTGAAGTAATGTTTTATGACTAGTTAACAACTATAAATCATGTTACACCCAGATTAACAACGTCAATATTTTAAATGTTATAACCTTGGATATAATTTTCAATCAGAAATTTATCCAATCCTTTTTTAAATGTATTTACAGAGTCCGCCATTACTACCTTCCCTGGCAGTGAATTCCAAATCCTTATTGCCCTAACAGTGAAGAACCCTTTCCTCCGTTGCGTACGGAATTTCCTCTCCTCTAGCCGCAGTGCGTGCCCACGTGTACTAAACTGTGTTCTTTTAATAAATAATTCCTCTGATAACTCTTTGTGATGTTCCTTTACATATTTGAAGATATTAATAATGTCTCCTCTTAGGCACCTCTTTTCTAGTGTATACATATTCAACCTAGTAAGCCTTTCCTCGTAGTCCACTCCCTCAAGCCCTTTAATCAATTTAGTAGCTCGCCTTTGAACCCTTCCGAGTTCACCGATATCTTTTTTATACAGTGGTGCCCAAAACTGAACACAATATTCCAGGTGCGGACGTACCAATGATTTATACAGCGGCAGGATTACATCCTCGTCCCTTGTCTCCATTCCCTGTTTAATGCACGCTAGCACCTTACTTGCCTTTTTTACTGCGCTTTGACATTGTGTACGGTTATTAAGCCTATTATCAGTGAGTACTCCCAAATCTTTTTCTAGTACTGTTACCCCTAGACTTTCCCCATTTAATATGTAGGATGAAAGTTTGTTTTTAGTCCCGAAATAGACGTTATGGTAAGAACTTACAGTTCTTAACGTGATATCTCTTATGTTCACGGGTATCCACAGGATAACATTGGGATATGCCGGAGCGACAGCGGAAATGGCACCAAATGGTCACAAGCTTTCTGGCCTCCCAGGATGCATCGGGGCTTCACCATATAATACCGCCCACTGACTCAGTCAAATCAGTTCTTTCCACAGCAATTTAGGCAGGATCATCAGGTAGAAACCTATTCAGGCGATAAGAACACACATGCACACCCTTCCATGCAAGAGGGAAGAGGTTTAGTGATTGTAAAGATCCTCAAATCAGGTGCGTCAGGGTGGGACTCCTGTGGATACCTGTGGACATAAGAGAAATCACGTTATCAATGGTAAGTGCTTACCTTAAGGTATATTTCTCTAGCTGGGTCGACAGGTTATCCACAGGATAACATTGGGATTCCCAAAGCCAGTTTTAGTGGTGGGGACGCTCCTGATTAGACAGGAGAACCTTTCGCCTGAATTCAGCGTCATGAGAGGCAAAAGTATCCACGGCATAATGTCTAATAAAAGTGTTAATGGAAGACCATGTTGCTGCCTTACAAATCTGTTCTGCTGAAGCACCATGTTGTGCTGCCCATGAAGGACCTACCTTACGTGTAGAGTGAGCAGAGATATTAGCCGGAGTAGGGAGATCAGCACGAGAATAAGCTTCTGAAATTGTCACTAGGAGCCATCTTGTAAGCGTCCGTTTACTAGCAGGCCATCCTCTTCTGTGAAACCCGTAGAGGATGAAGAGAGAATCTGTTTTTCTGATGGCACTAGTACAATCTACGCAGATTCTTAACGCTCTGACCACGTCCAGTGACGCTTCTCCCGCAGAAAGTCCCGATACCTGAAAAGCTGGGACTACAATCTCTTCGTTAAGGTGAAACTTTGAAACCACCTTCGGAAGATAACCAGATCTACTTCTGAGAACTGCATTATCTGGAAAAAACTTAGCACGACAATGCTCCTAAATTTGACACTCTTCTAGCTGACGCCATTGCCAGTAGAAAGAGCACCTTAGATCTGCTCTCTTAAGTGGTTCAAACGGAGGTCCCTGAAGAAATGTTAGAACCAGATTCAAATCCAAGGGAGCTGCAGGAGGAACAAATGGAGGTTGAATGTGTACAACTCCCTGAAAGAAAGTACGCACATCCTGTAAGTCAGCAATCTTTCTCTGAAACCATATAGTTAATGCTGATACTTGAACCCTCAAGGAAGCTACCTTCAACCCCTTATCCAATCCTGCTTGAAGAAAATCCAAAATCCTGGATACTTTAAAAGATCTTGGATTCAAACTTTTTTCACTATACCAATGAATATAGGCTTGCCATATTCGATGATAAATACGAGCTGAAGAAGGCTTTCTTGCTCTAAGCATAGTTTGAATTACTTGTTTTGAAAATCCTCTAGCTTCTAGGATAGAGGTTTCAACAGCCACGCCGTCAAAGACAGACGATCCAGATGGCTGTGACAACAAGGACCCTGCATTAGCAGATCTGGACGTTGAGGGAGCAGTATTGGTTCTTCCATGGACATCCTTAGTAGATCTGTATACCAATGCCTTCTTGGCCAAGCTGGAGCTATTAGAATGATGGCTCCCTTTGCTTGCTTTATTTTCCTCACTACTATGGGTAACAGGGATATTGGAGGGAACAGATATGCCAGATGAAATTTCCATTTTACTGACAGTGCGTCTACAAGGATCGCTCCGGGATCCTTTGTTCTTGATCCATACCTTGGAACTTTGTTGTTTAGACGAGACGCCATGAGATCTATCTCTGGCAGACCCCATCTGTTCACTATAGTCTGAAACACTTCTTGGTGTAATGCCCATTCAGTTTCCTGAATGGTGTGTCGACTGAAAAAATCTGCTTCCCAGTTCAGTACACCTGGAACAAACACTGCTGACAATGCTGGAAGATGGAGCTCTGCCCACCTTAGTATGGGAGTTAATTCCTCCATCAATCTTTTGCTGCGAGTTCCTCCCTGATGATTGAGGTACGCTACTGCTTTTGCATTGTCTGAGCGAATCTGGACTGGTCTTCCTTGCAGACTGTCCTTTGCCTGAACTAGAGCCATATAAATGCCCCTTATTTCCAACAGATTTATTGGCAGGTGAATTTCCCTTTTGGTCCATTTTCCCTGGAACCAAAGGCTTTCGAGCACCGCTCCCCAGCCTTGAAGACTGGCATCTGTTGTCAGGACTTGCCATTCTTTTATCCAAAAGGGTCTCCCCTTGTTTAAATGGTCCATCTGTAGCCACCAAGCTAGAGACCTTTTTACGTTTACCGGAAACTTTATCATCTGTTTTTTTTATTGTCTGATGATTTCCGTTTCATTTGGTCAGAATAAGGTGCTGTAGTAGTCTGGAGTGGAATTGTGCATATTCCAACAGTCACATTGCTGCATGGACTGACATTGTCTGAGTGTGCAACGCCTCTTGAGTCATAACCTGCACCTTAGCTATCTTTTTCTCTGGTAAGAAAATTCTCTGTAGACTGAATCCAATAGGGCCCCCAAATGAACCATCCACTGTGACGGATTCAGAGACGACTTTTCCCAGTTTATGAGCCACCTGTGTCTTTGTAGACAAACTACTGTCTGTTGAAGATGGCTCAAAAGTAATTGCTGTGAATGTGCTAGGATTAAAAGGTCGTCAAGGTATGGATATATTCTTATCCCCTGCTTGTGGAGATAAGCTGCCATAACCACCATAATTTTGGTAAACACCCTGGGTGCTGTTGCTAGACCGAAGGGCAAGGCTTGGAACTGAATATGTTGCTGGAGGATGGAAAACCTGAGGTAACACTGATGAGACTGTGCTATAGTCACATGTAGGTAAGCATTCTGTATATCGAGAGATACCATGTAATCTCCCGGTTCCATAGCCAACACTATAGAGTGTAACGTCTCCATGTGGAACCTTGGAATCCAAATGTATTTGTTTAACATTTTGAGATTGAGAATTGGTCGGAATGACCCATTTGGCTTCTGAATCAAAAACAGATTAGAGTAAAAACCTTGTCCCCGTTGTGCTGGAGGTACTGGGATAATCACACCCGACTGAAGCAATTTCTGAACTGCTTCTTGCAAGGCATTGGCCTTCGACTCTATACGAGATGGGCTGGTGCAAAAAAACCTTTGAGGAGGCTGCCTCCTGAATGGGAACCCATAACCGAGAGATACCACCTTCCGCACCCAAGCATCCGTCGTCGACTGTTGCCATATGTGTGCAAAATGAAGGAGTCGGCCCCCAACCCTGGAATCCACCAGGCGGATGCCCGTCTCCTCAGGCTGATGGTTTCTGTTCAGGCTTGGAAGATGGCTTTCTACTAGCCCATTGCTTCCTATCCTTCCTGATCTATTGAACTGGGGTTGCTTAGACTTCTCTTTAGCTTTTGCTTTGCCTTGCCATCGAAATGGCTGAAATTTTGAAACCCTAGTCTTATGGTTATAACTAGCCGGAAATCTGACTTTTTTGGATTCAGCTTCCGATTCTAGAATATCTGACAATTGTCTCCCAAACAATATATTACCAATGAAAGGCAATGCTTCCAGAGATTTCTTAGATTCTGCATCTGCTTTCCAAGTGCGTAGCCAAACTGCTCTATGAGTGGCTACTGTCAAGGCTGATGCTTTAGAAGCAATCATACCCATATCAATTGCTGCTTCTTCCAAATATTGGGCAGCTTGTCTTAAACGGCCTAGATGATACTCCTGGTCCCTATTAGGAGGAGAGAGAGGCCATTCTCTAGTTCCTCCATCCATTCTAACATTGCCCTTGCCATCCAGGCTGAAGCCATAGCAGTCCTTACCACTGCTCCTGAGAGATAAAAATAAGATTTTAAACCTACCGGTAAATCTTTTTCTCCTAGTCCGTAGAGGATGCTGGGGACTCCGTAAGGACCATGGGGTATAGACGGGCTCCGCAGGAGACATGGGCACTCTAAAGACTTAAGAATGGGTGTGCACTGGCTCCTCCCTCTATGCCCCTCCTCCAGACCTCAGTTAGAGAACTGTGCCCAGAGGAGACAGACAGTACGAGGAAAGGATTTTTGTTAATCTAAGGGCAAGATTCATACCAGCCCACACCATACACACCGTATAACATCGAATATACGCAACCAGTTAACAGTATGAACAAAACAGCATCAGCCAAAGACTGATCTCAACTGTAACATAACCCTTATGTAAGCAACAACTATATACAAGCCTTGCAGAAATATGTCTGCACCGGGACGTGCGCCCAGCATTCTCAACGGACTAGGAGAAAAAGATTTACCGGTAGGTTTAAAATCTTATTTTATCTTATGTCCTAGAGGATGCTGGGGACTCCGTAAGGACCATGGGGATTACACCAAAGCTCCAGACCGGGCGGGAGTGTGCGGATGACTCTGCAGCAACGATTGAGCAAACATAAGGTCCTCCTCAGCCAAGGTATCAAACTTGTAGAATTTAGCAAAAGTGTTTGAACCCGACCAAGTAGCCGCTCGGCAAAGTTGCAATGCCGAGACACCTCGGGCAGCCGCCCAAGAAGAGCCCACTTTCCTAGTGGAATGGGCCTTTACCGAATTTGGTAACGGCAATCCAGCTGCAGAATGAGCCTGCTGAATCGTGTTACAGATCCAGCGAGCAATAGTCTGCTTAGAAGCAGGAGCGCCAACCTTGTTGGCTGCATACAGGACAAACAGTGCCTCTGTTTTCCTAACCCGAGCCGTCCAGGCTTCGTAAATTTTTAAGGCCCTGACTACATCAAGGGACTTGGAATCCTCCAAGTCTCCCATAGCCACAGGCACCACAATAGGTTGGTTCATATGAAACGATGAAACCACCTTAGGCAAAAATTGAGGACGAGTCCTCAACTCTGCTCTATCCACAAGGAAAAACAGATACAGGCTTTTGTGAGACAAAGCCGTCAATTCGGACACCAGCCTTGCAGATGCCAAGGCCAACAACATGACCACCTTCCAAGTGAGAAATTTTAAATCAACCGTTTGAAGAGGTTCAAACCAGTGAGATTTTAGGAACCGTAACACCACGTTAAGGTCCCATGGTGCCACTGGGGGCACAAAAGGAGGCTGGATGTGCAGCACTCCCTTTTTAAAAGTCTGGACTTCTGGGAGAGAAGCCAATTCCTTCTGAAAGAATGTAGATAAGGCCGAAATCTGTACCTTAATGGAGCCTAACTCCTGGCCCATATCCACTCCTGTCTGTAAAAATTAAAAGGGGAGAAAACGGCCCAGGTGGAAATCTTCCGTAGGAGCATTCTTGGCTTCACACCAAGATACATACTTCCTCCAGATATGGTGATAATGTTTTGCCATCACCTCCTTCCTAGCCCTTATCAGAGTAGGGATGACTTCCTCCAGAATACCTTTCCCAGCTAGGATTCAGTGTTCAACCGCCATGCCATCAAACGTAACCGCGGTAAGTCTTGGAACACGCAGGGCCCCTGCTGCAACAGGTCCTCCCTGAGAGGAAGAGGCCATGGATCCTCTGAGTATCTCCTGAAGATCCAAATACCAGGCCCTTTGAGGCCAATCTGGAACAATGAGTATTGTCTGCACTCTTTTTCGTCTTATGATTCTCAATATTTTTGAGATGAGAGGAAGAGGAGGGAACACACAGACCGACCGAAACACCCATGGTGTCACCAGGGCGTCTACCGCTACTGCCTGAGGGTCCCTTGACCTGGCACAATACCTCCGAAGCTTCTTGTTGAGGCGTGACGCCATCATGTCTATTTGAGGAAGTCCCCAAAGACTTGTTATCACTGTAAAAACTTCTTGATGAAGTCCCCACTCTCCAGGATGGAGATCGTGTCTGCTGAGGAAGTCTGCTTCCCAGCTGTCCACTCCCGGAATGAAGACTGCTGACAGAGCGCTTACGTGATTTTCCGCCCAGCGAAGAATCCTGGTGGCTTCCGCCATTGCCACTCTGCTTCTTGTCCCGCAATGGCGGTTTACATGAGCCACGGCTGTGATGTTGTCTGATTGAATCAGAACCGGTAGGTCGCGAAGAAGATTCTCCGCTTGTTGTTGGCCGTTGTATATGGCCCTTAATTCCAGTATGTTGATGTGTAGACAAGCGTCGTGGCTTGACCATAGTCCCTGAAAGTTTCTTCCTTGTGTGACTGCTCCCCATCCTCGGAGGCTCGCGTCCGTGGTCACTAGAACCCAGTCTTGAATGCCGAACCTGCGACCCTCTAGAAGGTGAGCAACTCTGCAGCCACCACAGGAGAGACACCCTGGCCCTGGGGGACAGGCTTATTTTCTGATGAATTTGAAGATGGGACCCGGACCACTTGTCCAGAAGGTCCCACTGAAACGTCCTCGCATGAAACCTGCCGAAGGGAATGGCTTTGTAGGTCGCCACCATTTTCCCCAGTACTCGAGTGCATTGATGGACTGACACTCTTAACTTTTAACAGGTCTCTGACCATGTTCTGGAGTTCCTGGGCTTTTTCCATTGGGAGAAAAACCCTCTTTTGTTCCGTGTCCAGAATCATGCCTAAAAAAGATAGCTGAGTCGTTGGAACCAACTGTGACTTTGGTAGATTTAGAATTCAGCCATGATGCTGCAGCACCCTCAGGGAGAGCGTCCGTTTTTCAGCAACTGATCTCTCGATCTCACTTTTATCAGGACATCATCCAAGTACGGGATAATTGCGACTCCCTGCCTGTGCAGGAGCACCATCATTTCCACCATTACCTTGGTGAAAATCCTCGGGGCCGTGGAAAGCCCAAACGGCAACGTCTGAAACTGGTAATGACAGTCCTGTACAGCGAATCTCAGGTACGCCTGATGAGGGGGAAATATGGGGACATGAATGTATGCATCCTTTATGTCTAGTGACACCATAAAATCCCCCCCTTCCAGGCTGGAGATAACTGCCCGAAGTGATTCCATCTTGAATTTGATTTTTTTCAAGTACAGGTGTAGGGATTTTAAATTTAGAATGGGTCTGACCGATCCATCCGGTTTCGGGACAACAAATCGGGTTGAATAGTACCCCTTCTCCTGTTGAACTAGGGGAACCTCGACAACCACTTGTTGTTGACACAGTTTTCGAACTGAAGCTAAAACTATCTCCCTTTCTGGGGAAGAAGCTGGTAAAGCAGATTTGAAAAACCGGCGAGAAGGCACATCTTCGAATTCCAGCTTGTAGCCTTGGGATACAATTTCCATTGCCCAAGGATCCACGTCTGACTGAACCCAGACGTGGCTAAAGAGTCGAATACGTGCCCCCACTGGCACGGACTCCCTCAGTGGATCCCCAGCATCATGCGGTGGATTTAGTAGAAGCCGGGGAGGACTTCTGCTCCTGAGAACTAGCCGTAGCAGGCATTCTTTACCCTCTACCCTCACCTCTGGCGAGGAAGGAAGAGCCCCGACCTCTTCTAGACTTATGCGACCGAAAGGACTGCATCTGGTTTTGTGGTGTTTTCTTTTGCTGTGGGGGAACATAAGGTAAAAAAGTAGATTTACCCGCGGTAGCTGTGGAAACCAGGTCCGCGAGACCTTCCCCAAATAAAACCTCACCCTTGTAAGGCAAAACTTCCATATGCCTCTTTGAGTCGGCATCACCCGTCCATTGGCGGGTCCACAGGCCTCGCCTAGCAGAAATCGCCATGGCGTTGGCTCTCAAACCTAGTAGCCCAACGTCTCTAAGTGTCTCTCATATATAAGACTGCGTCTTTAATGTGACCTAAGGTCAATAAAATGGTATCCCTATCTAGGGTATCAATGTCAGCTGACAAGGTATCTGCCCAAGCTGCTACAGCGCTACAAACCCAAGCCGACGCTATTGCCGGTCTGAGCAATGCACCCGTATGTGCATAAATTGATTTTAAGGTAGTTTCCTGTCTGCGATCAGCAGGATCCTTGAGGGTTGCCGTGTCTTGAGACGGTAGCGCCACCTTTTTGGACAAGCGCGTTAAAGCCTTGTCCACCCTGGGCGAGGGTTCCCACTGTACCCTGTCCTGTGCCGGGAAAGGATACGCCACAATAATTCTCTTGGGAATCTGCAGTTTTTTGTCTGTAGTTTCCCAAGCCTTTTCAAATAACGCATTCAGCTCATGAGATGGGAGAAAGGTTACCTCAGGTTTCTTTTCCTTAAACATGCATACAGTCGTGTCAGGGACAGAGGGGTCATCTGTGATACGTAAAACATCTTTTATTGCAATAATCAGATAATGAATACTTTTGGCCACCCTTGGGTGTAACCTCGCATCATCGTAGTCGACACTGGAGTCAGAATCCGTGTCGGTATCAGTGTCTGCTACTTGGGACAGTGGACGTTTCTGAGACCCTGAAGGTCCCTGTGACACAGTCAAAGCCATGGATTGACTCCCTGTTTTATCCCTGGACTCTGCTTTGTCCAATCTCTTATGTAATAAAGACACATTTGCATTTAAAACATTCCACATATCCAACCAATCAGGTGTCGGCGTTGCCGACGGAGACACCACAATCATCTGCTCCACCTCCTCCTTAGATGAGCCTTCCGCTTCAGACATGCCGACACACACGTACCGACAACCCCACACACTCAGGGATATATCTATATAGAGACAGTCCCCCAATAAGGCCCTTTGGAGAGAGAGAGAGAGAGAGAGAGAGAGAGAGAGTGTATGTCAGCACACACCCAGCGCCACCGGACACTGGAATAAAATCCCAGTTAGTACAGCGCTTCTATATAAATATATAAATACACTCACTGCGCCAGTTAAATGTGCCCCCCTCTTCTTTGCCCTCTGTAACCGTGTTCAGCAGGGGAGAGTCCGGGGAGCTAGCTTCTCTGCAGTGTGCTGTGGAGAAAATGGCGCTGGTTAGTGCTGGAGGATCAAGCTCCACCCCCTCAGCGGCGGGCTTCGGTCCCGCTCAAATTATTTATACTGGCGGGGTTTTTTTTAATATACCGCCTCCGCAGTATCTAACCTATATGCCAGTGTCCCTTGAGGTTTATATTGCTGCCCAGGGCGCCCCCCCTGCGCCCTGCACCGTTACAGTGCCCGCTGTGTGTGTATGTGTGGGAGCAATGGCGCGCAGCGTTACCTCAGTGAAGATCTGAAGTCTTCTGCCGCCTTTGAAGTCTTCTTTTCTTCTTAATACTCACCTGGCTTCTATCTTCCGGCTCTGTGAGGAGGACGGCGGCGCGGCTCAGGGACGAACGGCGAGAGTGAGACCTGCGTTCCACCCTCTGGAGCAAATGGTGTCCAGTAGCCTAAGAGGCAGAGCCTATCATTTAAGTAGGTCTGCTTCTCTCCCCTCAGTCCCACGATGCAGGGAGCCTGTTGCCAGCAGTGCTACCTGAAAATAAAAAACCTAACAAAAAAGTATTTTTCAGAGAAACTCAGGAGAGCTCCCCTGCAGTGCACCCAGTCTCCTCTGGGCACAGGATCTAACCGAGGTCTGGAGGAGGGGCATAGAGGGAGGAGCCAGTGCACACCCATTCTAAAGTTTTTAGAGTGCCCATGTCTCCTGCGGAGCCCGTCTATACCCCATGGTCCTTACGGAGTCCCCAGCATCCTCTAGGACGTAAGAGAAAATATATTTTTCAAGAAGCCATCTACCCTTCTGTCTGGGACATCATTTAGTGAGGTAGATGACAATGGTAAAGCAGATTTATGCACAAGTCGCAGCACATGTGCATCTACTTTAGAAGGAACTTCTCTTTTCGAACAATCCGCAGCTGGAAATGGATAATAAGAATCCCATTTTTTCGGAATCTTATATTTTTTACTGGGCGTCGCCCAAGGTTCTTCCATCATTTCCGTCAGATCCTCTGACGCTGGGAATTCAGTCTTAACTGTCTTTGTCCATTTAAACACAGGTGCTTTAGATTTTGACACTGTTTTGGCTGACTCCTCCAAAGAGAGAATGTCCTTCATTGCATCAATAAGTTCAGCTACATCCTCTGAGCTGAAACTCTGCGACTGATCATCATACGGAGTATATGAACATACTGTATCATCATCTGTTGTATCATCTTGTGTAGTCTGTAACATAGATGTATCCATTTTAGTCTTACCTGTACCCTGGTTAATAGCCTGGCTACTGGAACCAAACCATAGGGAGGGAGCTGCATGTATGGGTTAATAGTGTAACCTATTCCCTGGGGTGGAGCTGCAGGAGTTAATCTGTCTGCTATTGAAGACAAAGTCTGCGCAAACATACTCCATGCTGGCTCTACTGGTTGCTGAACCAATTCCTGCTTTATACTTTTAAAACAGTTTGCACATAACCCCTCATAAGTGACCAACTGGCCTATTTCAATTAACCCTGTTTTACAACATAAACATGTTAAGGATGCCGCTCACAGACATGGTAATAATCTGTTTTTATGACTACACAATTTGTGACTGAAAATCACACACACACATATACATATATGCACCTGAATAGGGGTTCAGAACAGAACGGACAACATATAAAAGTCAGCACACATACTAGCAGTCAGTCAATAATAAAAGCTTCAGGCTGCTATTAACTAGTGATGAGCGGGTTCGGTTCCTCGGAAACCGAACCCCCCCCGAACTTCACACTTTATACACGGGTCCGAGGCATACTCGGATTCTCCCGTATGGCTCGGTTAACCCGAGCGCACCCGAACGTCATCATCCCGCTGTCCGATTCTCGCGAGATTCGGATTCTATATAAGCAGCCGTGCATCGCCACCATTTTCACTCGTGCATTGGAAATGTTAGGGAGAGGGCGTGGCTGGCGTCCTCTCCGTGTATTGTTGATGCAAATATTTGTGCTTGCTTTACTTATTGCTTAATTGTGGGGACTGGGGAGCAGCTGTATATTAATATAGGAGGAGTACAGTGCAGAGTTTTGCTGATCAGTGACCACCACTTTTAGCCGTTCTCTGCCTGAAAAAAACGCTCCTTATCTGTGCTCAGTGTGCTGCATATATCTGTGCTCACACTGCTTAATTGTGGGGACTGGGGATCAGCTGTATTATTTAGCAGGAGTACAGTGCAGAGTTTTTTGCTGACCAGTGACCACCAGTATACGTTGTCTGCCTGAAAAACACTCCATATCTGTGCTGCATTGTAGACAGTATATAGTAGGAGTACAGTGCATAATTTTGCTGACCACCAGTATATAATATAAAGGAATACGGTACAGAAGGTCACTGCTGTACCTACCTCTGTGTCGTCAAGTATACTATCCATCCATACCTGTGGTGCATTTCAGTTTTGCACAGTTTGCTGACCACCATTATATAATATATAGCAGTACGGTACAGTAGGCCACTGCTGTACCTACCTCTGTGTCGTCAAGTATACTATCCATCCATACCTGTGGTGCATTTCAGTTTTGCACAGTTTGCTGACCACCAATATATAATATATAGCAGTACGGTACAGTAGGCCACTGCTGTACCTACCTCTGTGTCGTCAAGTATACTATCCATCCATACCTGTGGTGCATTTCAGTTTTGCACAGTTTGCTGACCACCAGTATATAATATATAGCAGTACGGTACAGTAGGCCACTGCTGTACCTACCTCTGTGCCGTCAAGTATACTATCCATCCATACCTGTGGTGCATTTCAGTTTTGCACAGTTTGCTGACCACCAGTATATAATATATATAGCAGTACAGTACAGTAGGCCAGTGCTGTACCTACCTCTGTGTCATCAAGTATACTATCCATCCATACCTGTGGTGCATTTCAGTTGTGCGCAGTATATATAGTAGTAGGCCATTGCAGTTGATACTGGCATATAATTACACACATTAAAAAATGAAGAACAAAAATGTGGAGGTTAAAATAGGGAAAGATCAAGATCCACTTCCACCTCGTGCTGAAGCTGCTGCCACTAGTCATGGCCGAGATGATGAAATGCCATCAACGTCGTCTGCCAAGGCCGATGCCCAATGTCATAGTAGAGAGCATGTAAAATCCAAAAAACAAAAGTTCAGTAAAATGACCCAAAAATCAAAATTTAAAGCGTCTGATGAGAAGCGTAAACTTGCCAATATGCCATTTACGACACGGAGTGGCAAGGAACGGCTGAGGCCCTGGCCTATGTTCATGGCTAGTGGTTCAGATTCACATAAGGATGGAAGCACTCATCCTCTCACTAGAAAAATGAAATTACTTAAGCTGGCAAAAGCACAGCAAAGAACTGTGCGTTCTTCTAAATCACAAATCCCCAAGGAGAGTCCAATTGTGTCGGTTGCGATGCCTGACCTTCCCAACACTGGACGGGAAGAGCTTGCGCCTTCCACCATTTGCACGCCCCCTGCAAGTGCTGGAAGGCGCACCCGCAGTCCAGTTCCTGATAGTCAAATTAAAGATGTCCCTGTTGAAGTACACCAGGATGAGGATATGGGTGTTGCTGGTGCTGGGGAGGAAATTGACAAGGAGGATTCTGATGGTGAGGTGGTTTGTTTAAGTCAGGCACCCGGGGAGACACCTGTTGTCCGTGGGACGAATATGGCCATTGACATGCCTGGTCAAAATACAAAAAAAAATAAAAATCACCTCTTCGGTGTGGAATTATTTCAACACAAATGCGGACAACAGGTGTCAAGCCGTGTGTTGCCTTTGTCAAGCTGTAATAAGTAGGGGTAAGGATGTTAACCACCTAGGAACATCCTCCCTTATACGTCACCTGGACCGCATTCATCAGAAGTCAGTGACAAGTTCAAAAACTTTGGGTGACAGCGGAAGGAGTCCACTGACAACTAAATCCCTTCCTCTTGTAACCAAGCTCCTGCAAACCACACCAACAACTCCCTCAGTGTCAATTTCCTCCTTACCCAGGATAGCCAATAGTGTGATGAGTCCTCTCCTGCCTGGGATTCCTCCGATGCATCCTTGAGTGTAACGCCTACTGCTGCTGGTGCTGCTGTTGTTGCTGCTGGGAGTCGATCGTCATCCCAGAGGGGACGTCGGAAGACCACTTGTACTACTTCCAGTAAGCAATTGACTGTCCAACAGTCCTTTGCGAGGAAGATGAAATATCACAGCAGTCATCCTGCTGCAAAGCGGATAACTCAGGCCTTGGCAGCCTGGGAGGTGAGAAACGTGGCTCCGGTATCCACCGTTAATTCAGAGGCAACTAGAGACTTGATTGAGGTATTGTGTCCCCGGTACCAAATACCATCTAGGTTCCATTTCTCTAGGCAGGCGATACCAAAAATGTACACAGACCTCAGAAAAAGAGTCACCAGTGTCCTAAAAAATGCAGTGGTACCCAATGTCCACTTAACCACGGACATGTGGACAAGTGGAGCAGGGCAGACTCAGGACTATATGACTGTGACAGCCCACTGGGTAGATGTATTGCCTTCCGAAGCAAGACCAGCAGCGGCGGCACCAGCATCTCGCAAACGCCAACTCGTTCCTAGGCAGGCTACGCTTTGTATCACCGCTTTCCATAAGAGGCACACAGCTGACAACCTCTTACGGAAACTCTCTGGGGATTTGTGACATCGGACAACGCCACCAATATTGTGCGTGCATTACATCTGGGCAAATTCCAGCACGTCCCATGTTTTGCACATACATTAAATTTGGTGGTGCAGAATTATTTAAAAAACGACAGGGGCGTGCAAGAGATGCTGTCGGTGGCCCAAAGAATTGCGGGCCACTTTCGGCATTCAGCCACCGCGTGCTGAAGACTGGAGAACCACCAAATATTCCTGAACCTGCCCTGCCATCATCTGAAGCAAGAGGTGGTAACGAGGTGGAATTCAACCCTCTATATGCTTCAGAGGATGGAGGAGCAGCAAAAGGCCATTCAAGCCTATACATCTGCCCACGATATAGGCAAAAGGAGGGGGAATGCACCTGACTCAAGCACAGTGAAGAATGATTTCAACGTTGTGCAAGGTTCTGCAACCCTTTGAACTTGCCACACGTGAAGTCAGTTCAGACACTGCCAGCCTGAGTCAGGTCATTCCCCTCATCAGGCTTTTGCAGAAGAAGCTGGAGACATTGAAGGAGGAGCTAAAACAGAGCGATTCCGCTAAGCATGTGGGACTTGTGGATGGAGCCCTTAATTCGCTTAACCAGGATTCACGGGTGGTCAATCTGTTGAAATCAGAGCACTACATTTTGGCCACCGTGCTCGATCCTAGATTTTAAACCTACGTTGTATCTCTCTTTCCGGGAGACTCAAGTCTGCAGAGGTTCAAAACCTGCTGGTGAGAAAATTGTCAAGTCAAGCGGAACGTGACCCGTCAACATCTCCTCCTTCACATTCTTCCGCAACTGGGGGTGCGAGGAAAAGGCTAAGAATTACGAGCCCACCTGCTGGCGGTGATGCAGGGCAGTCTGGAGCGAGTGCTGACATCTGGTCCAGACTGAAGGACCTGCCAATGATTACGGACATGTCGTCTACTGTCACTGCATAGGATTCTCTCACCATTGAAAGAATGGTGGAGGATTATATGAGTGACCGCATCCAAGTCAGACAGTCCGTACGTATACTGGCAGGAAAAAGAGGCAATTTGGAGGGCCTTGCACAAACTGGCTTTATTCTACCTAAGTTGCCCTCCCTCCAGTGTGTACTCCGAAAGAGTGTTTAGTGCAGCCGCTCACCTTGTCAGCAATCGGCGTATGAGGTTACTTCCAGAAAATGTGGAGAAGATGATGTTCATCAAAATTAATTATAATCAATTCCTCTGTGGAGACATTCACCAGCAGCAATTGCCTCCAGAAAGTACACAGGGACCTGAGATGGTGGGTTCCAGTGGGGACGAATTAAAAATCTGTGAGGAGGGGGATGTACACAGTGAAAGGGGTGAGGAATCGGAGGATGATGATGAGGTGGACATCTTGACTCTGTAGAGCTAGTTTGTGCAAGGAGAGATTGATTGCTTCTTTTTTTGATGGGGGCCCAAACCAACCAGTTATTTCAGTCACAGTCGTGTGGCAGACCCTGTCGCTGAAATGATGGGTTCGTTAAAGTGTGCATGTCCTGTTTATACAACATAAGGGTGGGTGGGAGGGCCCAAGGACAATTTTCTTTGCATCATGTGCTGTTTGGGGACTATTTTTTTGAAGTGCCATTCTGCCTGACACTGCAGTGCCACTCCTAGATGGGCCAGGTGTTTGTGTCGGCCACTTGGGTCGCTTAGCTTAGACATCCAGCGACCTCGGTGCAAATTTTAGGACTAAAAATAATATTGTGAGGTGTTCAGAATAGACTGAAAATTTGTGTAAATTATGGTTATTGAGGTTAATAATACTATGGGATCAAAATGACCCCCAAATTCTATGATTTAAGCTGTTTTTGAGGGATTTTTGTAAAAAAAACACCCGAATCCAAAACACACCTGAATCCGACAAAAAAATTTCAGGGAGGTTTTGCCAAAACGCGTCCGAATCCAAAACACGGCCGCGGAACCGAATCCAAAACCAAAACACAAAACCCGAAAAATGTCCGGTGCACATCACTGCTATTAACAGCAGCCCAGTGACCATGGTCCGGCTCCTGCCGCACCAAACAGAAGACTGATTTGACTGAGTCAGTGGGCAGGATTATATGGAGAAGCCCCGATGCATCCTGGGAGGCCAGAAAGCTCGTGACCGTTTGGTGCCATTTCCTCTGTCGCTCCGGCATATCCCAATGTTATCCTGTGGATAACCTGTACACCCAGCCAGAGAAATGCATAACCTTGCATTTGTCTATATTGAACCTCATTCTCCATTTAGTCACCCAGGTTTTAAGTTTAGATAAATCATTCTGCAGAGACTCTACATCTATTTCCGAATTAATTACCCTACACAGTTTAGTATCATCTGCAAAGATTGATACTGTGATTTCCAGGCCTATTTCTAGGTCATTGATAAATATGTTGAACAGTAGTGGCCCAATTATGGACCCTTGTGGTATTCCGCTGACAACTGGGGTTCAGCTTGAGGACTTCCCGTTGACCACTACCCTCTGTACCCTGTTATCCAGCTAGTTACTTATCCATGTGCAAACAGTTTTTCCTAGGCCAAGCTCCTTTAATTTGATGATCAGTCTCCTGTGAGGCACTGTATCGAAGGCTTTTGCAAAATCTAAGTAGACCACATCCACTGCTTTTCCCTGGTCGAGATTATTGCTCACTTCCTCACAGAAGCAAATTAAGTTAGTTTGACATGATCTGTCCCTCACAATCCCATGCTAGTTCTTGCTAATAATCATAGCGGTCTGTAGATACTCCTGTATGCTATCCTTTAGAATTTTTTCTAATATTTTCCCCACTATAGACGTCAAACTAACCGGTCTGTAGTTACCTGGATGATTTTTGGATCCCTTTTTAAATAATGGCACTACCTCAGCTATACGCCAATCCTTCGGTACCATGCCTGATCTAATTGAACTATCGAAAATCAAGTATAGGGGTCTTGCTAGTTCTGACCTAAGCCCCATAAGAACCCTCGGGTGAAGTCCATCAGGACCAGGTGATTTATTAATCTTAATTTTGCTTAGATATGGCAGGCAGTCCCCCTATTTACACATTATGGCAGGCAGTCCCCTTTTTATGAGAGAGAGAGAGAGAGAGAGAAAGGGAGGGAGATACTCACCTGTGACCTGCGATTCAGCATCCAGTGTCAGAACTAGACATTTCAGCGCTGTGTGCAAGAAACAGCATTGGCGCCCCCCCATATTTAAAATAGGGCCAATAGAGCCCCTTTTTACACATTACAGCAGGCTAGGCTCCCTTTTACACATTACGGCAGGCTAGGCTCCCTTTTACACATTACGGCAGGCGGTGCTCCCTTTTACACATTACGGCAGGCAGTGCTCCCTTTTACACATTACGGCAGGCGGAGCTGCCTTTTACACAATACGGCAGGCGGAGCCCCCTTTTACACAATACGGCAGGCTGAGCCCCCTTTTACACAATACGGCAGGCGGAGCCCCCTTTTACACAATACGGCAGGCGGAGCCCCTTTTACACATTCCAGCTGGTGGAATCCCTGTTTACTTATTATGACAGTTGGAGCACCTTACATTCCCCCCTGCCCTTAGGCTGTAGTGTAGTGTAATGTACTGTAGTGTAATGTAATGTAGTGTAGTGTGTAGGGAGCCACTTGATGTCTCCTTCTTCCTGTGGCTGTGCTGCTGCCAGCTCCTGACCCAGTGCTCCCACTGTACGCCAAGAGAGGGGGCAGGCTGCGGGAGTGCAGTACACATGGGCCGGGGGGGGGGTGCATGGAGCGCAGTACACAGGGGCCAAGAGAGGGGGCAGGCCGCAAGAGCGCAGTACACAGGGGCCAAGAGAGGGGGCAGGCCGCAAAAGCGCAGTACACAGGGGCCAAGAGAGGGGGCTGGCCGCATGAGCGCAGTACACAGGGGTGGGCCGTGGGAGCGCAGCACATTGCGGACTCACTGATAGCCAGTGCTGCCGCTGACTGTATGCGACTGAAGCTTTTGCTGGTTACAGCTCGTCTGTGGGCGCCAGATGCTGGAAGAGCACACAGGGGAGGGGGATCGGGAGGTGCAGCTGTCAGCTGGAGGAATATGCGCCGTAACTAGGTGTGCGCTGTGGGCAATGCCCCTTCTGCACACTCCTAGTTACAGCCCTGCCGGCATCCATCCGCTATGTTAATGCGGCACACATAAGAACTGGCAGGCTGAGTTTCAAGGCAGACTGCAGAGAGAGGCAGAGACATGGGAGCTGGCTGCAGCGCTCCCGTGTCCCCTGAAAAGACAGCGGCAGCAGGAGACAGGCGCCGGCGGGACTCTGAGACCTGAGATTGTGGCACTGTGGAGGGAATGCGGCGCTTAGAGCCCCTTCAGAGGCGGTGGCTCCGGCGGGTGGTGGGAGACAGGCGGCAGTGCTGGGGAGAATGCGAAGGTCAGAGTCCTTCAGAGGTGGCAGCTCCGGAAGGCGGAGGCGCTGGACTCTATAGTAGTAAGTACTGACAGTGGCTGCGGCTGTGCAGGGGGTGCTGCTGATGGTGTGCATGTGAGCTGCGTGCAAGGCACCATCGGCACACACCTAGTTATGGTATGAGTGGCGCTGCTTACAAATAACGCCCCAGTTGTAGCACAGCTTACACAAAACACCCCCAGTAGTAGCGCAGCTTACACGAAACACCCCCAGTAGTAGCGCAGCTTACACAAAACACCCCCAGCAGTAGCGCAGCTTACACAAAACACCTCCAGTAGTAGCGCAGCTTACACAAAACACCACCAGTAGTAGCGCAGCTTACACAAAACACCACCAGTAGTAGCGCAACTTACACGAAACACCACCAGTAGTAGCGCAACTTACACGAAACACCCCCAGTAGTAGCGCAGCTTACACGAAACACCCCCAGTAGTAGCGCAGCTTACACGAAACACCCCCAGTAGTAGCGCAGCTTACAGGTAACACCCCAGTAGTAGCGCAGCTTACACGTAACACCCCTGGTAGTAGCACAGCTTACACGTAACGCCCCCGGTAGTAGCGCAGCTTACACGTAATGCCCCCGGTAGTAGCGCAGCTTACACGTAATGCCCCATTAGTAGTACAGCTTACACAAAACACCCCCAGTAGTAGCGCAGCTTACACGAAACACCCCCAGTAGTAGCACAGCTTACAGGTAACGCCCCAGTAGTAGCGCAGCTTACACGAAACACCCCCAGTAGTAGCGCAGCTTACACGTAATGCCCCAGGTAATAGCGCATCTTACAAATAATGCCCACAGAAATATACATTATGGTAAGAACTTACCGTTGATAATGTGATTTCTCTTATGTCCACAGGTATCCACAGGATAACATTGGGATATTGTGGAGCGACAGCGAAAATGGCACCAACACGGTCACGAGCTTTCTGGCCTCCCAGGATGCATTGGGGCCTCCACTATATAGTCCCGCCCACTGACACAGTCAGATCAGTTCTTTCCACAGCGATTTTAGGCAGGAACATTAGGTAGAGACCTGTACAGGCGATAAGAACACACATGCACACCCTTCCATACAAGAAGGAAGAGGTTTAGTGATTGTCTAGATCCTCAAATCAGATGCGTCAGGGTGGGATCCATGTGGATACCTGTGGACATAAGAGAAATCACGTTATCAACGGTAAGTTCTTACCATAACGTATATTTCTCTGGCTGGGTCCACAGGATTATCCACAGGATAACATTGGGATTCCCAAAGCCATTTTAGTGGTGGGGACGCTCCTGATTGCACAGGAGGACTTTTCGCCAGAAGTCTGCGTCATGAGAGGCAAAAGTATCCAAGGCATAATGTCTGATGAATGTGTTTATGGAAGACCATGTGGCTGCCCTACATATCTGTTCTGCTGAAGCACCCTGCTGTGCTGCCCAAGAAGGACCTACCTTACGTGTAGAGTGTGCAGAGACATTAGCCGGAATAGGGAGATCTGCATGAGAATAAGCTTCTGATATTACCATTCGGAGCCATCTCGCCAGCATCTGTTTACTAGCAGGCCAACCTCTCCTATGGAATCCGTAGAGGATGAAGAGAGAATCTGTTTTCCTGATGGCACTAGTACGATCTATGTAGATTCTTAAAGCCCGGACCACATACAGCGACGCTTCTCCCGCAGATAGTCCCGATATCTGAAAAGCTGGGACTACAATTTCTTAATTCAGGTGAAACTTTGATACCACCTTTGGAAGATAGCTAGATCTCGTTCTGAGAACTGCTCTCTCTGGAAAAAAACTTAGGAAAGGAGACTTACATGATAATGCTCCTAAATCTGAAAAACTCTTCTGGCTGACGCCATTGCCAGTAAAAAAAGAACTTTAACCGTCAACCACTTAAGACCTTCTCTCTCAAGTGGTTCAAACAAAGGACTCTGGAGAAATTTAAGAACTAAATTCAAATCCCAGGGATCTGTAGGAGGAACAAAAGGAGGTTGAATATGTACTACTCCTTGGAAAAATGTACGTACATCCTGTAAATCAGCAATCTTCTGCTGAAACCATACAGTCAACGCCGAGACTTGCACCCTCATGGAAGCAACTTTCAACCCTTTATCCAATCCTGCCTGAAGGAAATCCAAAATCCTAGCTACTTTAAAAGATCTCGGATTGTAATTTTTTCCAGTACACCAGTGAATATAGGCTTGCTATATTCTATGATACACACGGGCCGAAGAAGGCTTTCTTGCTCTAAGCATGGTTTGGATTACTTGCTTCGAAAATCCTTTAGCCTCTAAGATAGAGGTTTCAACAGCCACGCCGTCAAAGATAGGCGATCCAGATGACTGATAACAAGGACCCTGCATTAACAGATCTGGTCATTGAGGGAGCAGTATCGGTGCTTCCACTGACATTCTCAACAGATCTGTGTACCAATGCCTTCTTGGCCAAGCTGGAGCTATTAGAATAATTGCTCCATTTGCCTGTTTTATCTTTCTCACTACTCTGGATAACAGAGATATTGGAGGGAACAGATATGCCAGCTGATACCTCCATTTTACTGACAGTGCGTCTACCAGGACCGCTCCTGGGTCCCTTGTTCTTGATCCGTACCTCAGAACTTTGTTGTTTAGACGAGACGCCATAAGGTCCATCTCCGGTAGACCCCATCTGTTCACCAGTGTCTGAAACACTTCTGGGTGTAGTGCCCATTCTGTTTCCTGAATGGTGTGCCGACTGAGAAAATCCGCTTCCCAATTTAGTACACCCGGGACAAATACTGCTGACAATGTCGGGAGATGGAGTTCCGCCCATTTTAGAATGGGAGTTACTTCCTCCATCAGACTCTTGCTGTGAGTTCCTCCTTGATTGAGGTATGCTACTGCCGTCGCATTGTCTGTGCGGATCTGGACTGGTCTTCCTTGTAGATTGTCCTTTGCCTGAACTAGAGCCAAGTAAACGGCCCTTATCTCCAACAGATTTATCGGCAGGCGACTTTCCCTTGCGGTCCACTATCCCTGGAACCATAGGCTTCCGAGTACCGCCCCACAGCTCTGCAGGCTGGCATCTGTTGTCAGGACTTTCCACTCTTATCCAAAAGGGTCTCCCCTTGTTTAAATGGTCTGTCTGTAGCCACCATGCTAGAGACCTTTTTACATTTATTGGACTCTTTATCATCTGCTTCTTTATCGTCTGATGATTTCCGTTCCATTTGGTCAGAATAAGGTGCTGCAATGGTCTGGAGTGGAATTGCGCATATTCCACCATGTCGAAGGTTGATACCATCAGACCCAACAGTCGCATTGCTGCATGGACTGACATTGTCTGGGCTTGCAACGCTTCCTGAGCCATGACCTGCACCTTAACTATCTTTTTCTCTGGTAAGAGAACTTTCTGTAGGTCTGAATCCAATATGGGCCCCAAATGAACCATCCGCTGTGACGGATTCAGGGACGACTTCTCCCAATTATGAGCAATGTCTATGTAAACAAACTATCGTCTGTTGAAGATGGCTCAACAGTAAATCTTGCGACTGTGCTAAGATTAACAGGTCGTCGAGGTATTGGAATATTCTTATCCCCTGCTTGCACAGACAAGCTGCCATAACCACCATGATCTTGGTAAACACCCTGGGTGCTGTAGCTAGCCCGAAAAGGCAGAGCTTGGAACTGGAAATGTTCCTGGAGGATGGCAAACCTGAGGTAACACTGATGTGACAGTGCTATAGGCACATGTAGGTAAGCAAGCATCCCGTACATCCAGAGATACCATGTAATCTCCCGGTTCCATAGCCAACATTATGGTAACGTCTCCGTGTGGAACTTCGGGATCCATATGTATTTGTTCAACATTTTCAGATTTAGAATTGGTTGATATGACCCATTTGGTTTCTGGATTAGAAATAGATTGGAGTAATACCCCTGTCCCTTTTGTGATGGCGCTACTGGGACAATCACACCTGACTGCAGTAATTTTTGGACTGCTTCTTGCAGGGCATTGGCCTTCGACTCTATACGAGATGGGCTGGTGCAAAAAAATCTTTGAGGAGGCTGCCTCCTGAATGGGAACCCATACCCGAGATACTACCTTCTGCACCCAGGCATCTGCTGTTGACTGTTGCCATATGTGTGCAAATTGAAGGAGTCGGCCCCAAACCCTGGAATCCTCCAGGCGGAGGCCCGTCTCTTCAGGCTGACGGTTTCTGTTCAGGTTTGGAAGCTGGCTTTTTGCTAGCCCACTGCTTCCTACCCCTTGATTTGAACTGGGATTGTTTAGGCTCCTCTTTAGCTTTTGCTTTGCCAGCGAAATGAGCGAAATTTTAAACCCTTGGACTTAGGGTTATAAGCAGCCGGAAATGTGACCTTTTTCGATTCAGCCTCTGATTCTAGGATATCCGATAAAGGTTTTCCAAATAATATATTACCAACAAAAGGCAATGCTTCCAATTCTTTCTTGGACTCCGCATCTGCCTTCCAGGTCCGTAGCCAAACTGCTCTGCGAGCGACTACTGTCAGGGCTGAAGCTTTAGAAGCAACTGTGCCTACATCAATTGCTGCTTCTTCCAAATACTGGGCAGATTGTCTTAACCGGCAAAAACGATCCTCTTGCTCCCTAGTAGGAGAAGGGATGTCATTCTCTAGTTCCTCTACCCATTTTTCAAAAGGCTCTCTACCCTTCTGTCTGTGACATAATTTAGTGAGGTAGATGACAGTGGTAAAGCAGATTTATGCACGAGTCGCAGAATATGTGCATCTACTTTTGGAGGAACTTCTCTTTTCGAACAATCCACAGCTGGAAATAGATAATAAGAATCCCATCTCTTCTGTCAGCTCATCCGACGCTGGGAATTCAGCTTTCACTGATTTTGTTCGTTTAAATACAGGTGCTTTAGATTTTAACACTGTCTTGGCTGGCTCTTCCAACGAGAGAACAGCTTGCACAGCATTAATAAGTTCATCTACATCATCTGAACTAAAACTCTGCGACTGATCATCATACGGAGTCGAATCTATGGTCTCGCCGTCCAATGTATCATCTTGTGTGTCACAACTGAGGGTTTTAGCTGACAGGAGGAAGCCTCAGTTGTAGGGGCTGAGAGGAACTTTAACCCGGGGAGGTTTAATCAGACCCCTGGACATGTAAATGTTAAAGGAAACCCGAAGGTATGACCATGACAACCAGGTAAAAGTAAATTAAAAGTTTATTGACAAACTCCGTGTAACAACAGACAGCAAATGATGACAACAGCAATTAATATAATTCCTGGAACACTTTGACCATGGAAGGTTTAACAGAGCACTGGTAGGTTAAGAACAGCTGTTAAAGTCCTTGATGGAAAAACCTTACCAGGCCTGGCTGTAGTAGTGCAGATAACCAAGGAACATGCCAGTAGATGGAATAGATGAAGCTGGTAACTTGAGTAAGCTGTTGTATTTGCTGGATAGAACCAGCCAGGTGGTAAGACACGGAGTGGATGCTGAATGGGAACAATCTGAATGAGACTGGAACAAGGTATGACAAACAAAGCACTGACGACTTCCTGGCCCAGGCACAGGATACTTATACCTGCAGAAATGCAGGCATTGGCTGGGCAATTATGCAGATTTCCAGAGGCAGTGGATTGGTGGAACCGAGACATGTGATTGGATCCAACATGGCTGCGCCCATGTTAGAACTTGGAGGGAAAGCTGGTTTGGAAACCATGTGGAAACATAACAGTAATGGCGGCGCCGGCCGCAGAGGACAGGAGATGCCATGCAGGATTCAAACATGGCGCCGCTGTGACAGCGTCTCAGCGTGACAGGAGGGATATGCAGAATGTGGACACAGATGAGATCCGGCCTTGGAACGCTGAGCCAGCCTCAGGAGACATCTGAAAGGCAAGTAATGGCGTCCAGATCCCCGGATCGTGACAGCACCCCCCCTTTAGGAGTGGCCCCAGGAAACTTCTTAGGCTTTAGAGGAAACTTAGAGTGGAAATTCCGGAATGAGACAGGAGCATGGACATCTGAGGCATTGGTCCAAGAGCGTTCTTCAGGATCATAGCCCTTCCAGTCAATAAGATACTGCAACTGACCGTAACGTAAACGTGAGTCCAGAATCTTGGCCACCTCATACTCGACTCCCCCGTTGAGTCTGAACTTTAGGAGCTGGAGGAAGTGCAGAATGAAACCGATTCAGGATCAGCGGTTTCAACAGGGAAACATGGAATGTCCTGGGTATTTTCAAGAAGGGAGGTAACTGGAGTCTGTAAGCAACGGGATTGATGACTTGTTCAATTTTAAAAGGACCGATGAAACGAGGTGCAAATTTCATGCTGGGAACTCTCAACCTCAAATTCTTCGTGGACAACCATACACAATCACCCACCTTGAGAGCAGGAGCCGCTCTACGCTTCCTATCGGCAAACTTCTTGTACCTGAATGAGGCTTTAAGCAGGGCCGCGCGGACATTCTTCCAGTTATTTGAAAACTGACGCAAGGTGACATCCACTGCTGGAACAGAAGTTGCTAGAAGTGGTTGGAATTCTGGAACTTTAGGGTGGAATCCATAGTTGATGAAGAATGGTGTTGAAGAAGATGAGGAATGGTATTGATTGTTGTGGCTAAACTCGGCCCAAGGAAGGAGTTGAACCCAGTCATCTTGGGAGGAAGAAACGTAAATGCGGAGGAAGACCTCCAAGTCCTGATTCACCCTCTCGGTCTGACCATTGGTCTGAGGATGGTAAGCTGTAGAAAACTTTAACTTGACTTGGAGGGCTTGACACAAACTTCGCCAAAATTAGGCTACGAATTGTACTCCACGAACGGAGATGATCTCTTCAGGAAGACCGTGAAGTCGGAAGATCTCTTGGATAAACACTTGAGCCAACTTGGAAGCTGACGGAAGACCGGTGAGGGGTATGAAATGTGCCATCTTGGTGAACCGGTCAACTACCACCCAGATGGTATTAAACTTGTTGCACATAGGCAGGTCTGTAACAAAGTCCATCGACAAATGGGTCCACGGTCGACGGGGAACAGATAATGGAACCAGTTGCCTTGCAGGCGACTGGCGGGAGACTTTGTGTTGGGCACACTTCGGGCAAGAAGCAATAAACTCCATGACGTCCTTCAGAGTTGGCCACCAGTAGGACCTAGAAATAAATTCAAGGGTTTTCTGAATGCCTGTATGTCCAGCAAAACGGGAAGCATGGGCCCAATGCATGAGCTTCTTCCTTAACACCGGCTTCACAAAACTTTTCCCTGGTGGAGGCGTAGAGTCCATCCCTACCGTGGAGAATGCCAACGGATTAATAATAGGATGCTTGTCCGCAGACTCAGACTCAATTTCTTGCTCCCATGAGCGGGAAAGGGCATCGGCCTTGCGATTCTGAGAACCCGGACAGAACTGGAGTTTAAAGTCAAACCTGGAAAAGAAAAGTGCCCATCTGGCCTGACGAGGGTTAAGACATTGTGCACTTTTCAGATATAAAAGATTCTTGTGGTCGGTAAGTATAGTAATTGAATGAGAAGCTCCCTCCAACAGATATCTCCACTCCTCTAGAGCGAGCTTGATGGCTAGCAACTCCTGGTCGCCAATGGCATAGTTGCGCTCAGCTGGGGAGAACTTCCGGGAGAAGAAACTGCAAGGATGTAGATGGCCATCTTTAGCCCTCTGGGATAACACCGCTCCTACTCCAACGGAGGAGGCATCCACCTCTAAGATGAAAGGAGAGTCGATGTTGGGCTGTTTCAGAACTGGTGCAGAGATGAAACGTTGCTTTAGGAGATGAAAAGCTTGCGTAGCTTCTTCAGACCACTTGGACGGGTTAGCACCCTTCTTGGTTAATGCAGTGATAGGCGCCACAATGGTGGAAAAGTCTCGTATAAACTTTCTGTAATAATTGGCGAACCCTAAGAACCTCTGGACCCCTTTGAGGGTTAAGGGTATCGGCCAATTCTGGATTGCTTGTAGTTTCTCAGGATCCATCTCTAGTCTGGAACCGGACACAATGTAACCTAGAAACGGAATGGATTTAACTTCAAAAACACATTTCTCCAATTTGCAATAGAGATGATTGACACAGATGGGACAGAACCTCCTTTACCCAAAAACGATGTTCCTCTAGATTATTGGCAAAGATGAGGATATCATCTAGATATACCACGACATGGCGGTATAAGATGTCTCTGAAGATCTCATTGACGAAATGCTGTAAGACAGCTGGAGCATTGCTCAATCCGAAGGGCATGACGAGGTAGTCATAATGTCCATCATGGGTGTTAAAGGCGGTCTTCCACTCGTCACCCTCACGGATCCGGATGAGATTGTAGGCACCCCTCAAATCCAACTTTGTAAAGATGGTTGCTCCGCTGACTCTATCGAAGAGCTCTGTAATCAAGGGTAAAGGATACCGGTTCTTGACGGTAATGTCGTTCAGACCTCTGTAGTCGATGCACGGCCGCAGACCACCATCTTTCTTCTTAACGAAGAAGAAGCCTGCGCCAGCTGGAGAAGAAGAAGGTCGGATAAAACCCTTTGCCAGGTTCTCTTTGATGTACTCCTCCATGGAGTGCGTCTCAGGCAGAGACGACGGATAAGTTCGGCCTCGAGGTGGAACCTTCCCTGGAATGAGATCAATTGGGCAGTCCCATTCTCTATGAGGAGGAAGGATATCAGCAGAAGCTTTACTGAACACGTCCGTGTAGTCTTGATATGGAGGAGGTGGAACATCAGACGACCTGGGGAAAGAAGAACAAACAGGAAGCACTTTGGACAAACAGGTCTCAGCACAGGAGGGACCCCATGCTAGTATCTGCGTAGTTGTCCAGTCAATCGATGGATTGTGGAGGCGGAGCCATGGAAGGCCCAAAACCACTGGATGTGTGGCTCTTGGAATCACTAGGAAGGAAATAAATTCTGCATGAAGAACTCCCACTCTCAGACGGACTGGTAGAGTCCTTAGAGAAATAACTGCGTCAAATATCTTGCTGCCATCCACGGCAGTCAAGGAGATGGACGAGGAAAGTCTCTCGGTGGGTAGGGACCACCGTTTAACATAAGCTTCGGTTATGAAATTCCCAGCTGCTCCGGAATCAAGAAGGGCAATGACGTTCCTGTAACGTTGAGCAATTTGAAGCGAGACTGGGAGATTACAATCACGAGGAGATGGAGAGGAGAGCATTACTCCTAGCCGGCCCTCTCCTTGGCGAGCTAGGACTTGAAGTCCCGGACGTTTGAAACAGGCATTGATTGCGTGAGACGGAGCTGCACAGTAGAGACAGAGGAACTCGGAAAGACGTCTTCGGCGCTCAGCAGGGGATAGTCGGGAACGACCAATTTGCATGAGCTCATCTTCGGACAGAGACGGTTGACGAGGAGGAGGAGCAGAAGATTTTGGAGTGGATGACCTTCCCCGCTCAATAGCTCTATCGCTGAACTGTAGATCAACCTTCGTGCATAATGAAATTAGCTCATCCAACTTAGAGGGCAAGTCTCTGGTAGCTAACTCATCCTTTATGCGCTCAGATAAGCCATGCCAGAATGCAGCATACAGGGCCTCGTCGTTCCATGCCAGTTCGGATGCCAGGATTTGGAACTGTATTAGATACTGTCCCACAGTACGTGTTCCCTGGCGTAAACGGAGAATCTCAGATGAAGCCGAGGTTACCCGGCCTGGCTCGTCGAAGATGCGCCTGAATGTTGCCACAAAGTCAGTATAGGAAGACAGCAGGGGATCAGACTTCTCCCATAAAGGTGATGCCCAGTCAAGGGCTGAGCCGCTGAGAAGGGAGATGATATAGGCAATTTTAGTACGGTCACTGGGGAAATTGCCAGGTTGAAGCTCAAAATGAATTTCGCATTGGTTGAGAAATCCCCTACAGAACCTTGGAGATCCGTCAAATTTTGCTGGCGTTGGAAGATGAAGACGTGGAATAGAAATGGGCAAGGTGGGTGGGGTTACAGCTGGTGTCACTGTGGTGGACGCACCGGACGTGTCAAGTTCACGGAGGGTCGTTTGAATCCCATCCAGCCGCGTAGAGAGATCCTGGAGACAGCAGATGATATGGCCTTGTGCAGCCTCCTAATGTTCGAGTCGGGCTGCCAGTTCTTGCATCGGCCTAGCTGCTTGATCCTGGTCTCCGGCTGGATTCATATGGTCAGTGCTTACTGTCACAACTGAGGGTTTTAGCTGACAGGAGGAAGCCTCAGTTGTAGGGGCTGAGAGGAACTTAAACCGGGGAGGTTTAATCAGACCCCTGGACATGTAAATGTTAAAGGAAACCCGAAGGTGTGACCATGACAACCAGGTAAAAGTAAATTAAAAGTTTATTGACAAACTCCGTGTAACAACAGACAGCAAATGATGACAACGGCAATTAATATAATTCCTGGAACACTTTGACCATGGAAGGTGTAACAGAGCACTGGTAGGTTAAGAACAGCTGTTAAAGTCCTTGATGGAAAAACCTTACCAGGCCTGGCTGTAGTAGTGCAGATAACCAAGGAACATGCCAGTAGATGGAATAGACGAAGCTGGTAACTTGAGTAAGCTGTTGTATTTGCTGGATAGAACCAGCCAGGTGGTAAGACACGGAGTGGATGCTGAATGGGATCAGCCAGGTGATAAAGTCACTGAGTGAATGCTGGATGGAACCAGCCAGGTGATGAAACACGGAGTGAATATTGTAAGATGCTAGGGAGCGTGGAAACAGAGGAGTTGAACGATGGTTACTGGTGGTAGTGGATACTGCTGATAAGTAGGAATCCGCTGGAACAACACCGGCACTTTAAGGATACTGGAATCTGCTGGAAGCAGATGGGTTAATAGCTGGAAGCTGGATCAGCCACGGAGGACTGCAGAGTCAGGCTGCACCGCAGGATGGTAGGCAGGTGCGGGTCTCTTAGTGCAGGGCTGGCCAAACCAGTCCTCGAGATCTACCAACAGTTCACATTTTCCAGACCACCTAGCTGGTGCACAGGTGTAGTCATTACTAATTAAGATGTGCTGCATTCATTCCTAACTGACAATTCTACAGATCTCCAGGAGGCCTGGAAAACATGAACTGTTGGTAGATCTCGAGGACCGGTTTGGCCAGCCCTGTCTTAGTGGATGCTGGAGACAGGAGCTGGAACCTGGAAAAACAACCACAGGAGAGAGAGACTGGAACAAGGTATGACAAACAAAGCACTGACGACTTCCTGGCCCAGGCACAGGATACTTATACCTGCAGAAATGCAGGCATTGGCTGGGCAATTATGCAGATTTCCAGAGGCAGTGGATTGGTGGAACTGAGACATGTGATTGGATCCAACATGGCTGCGCCCATGTTAGAACTTGGAGGGAAAGCTGGTTTGGAAACCATGTGGAAACATAACAGTAATGGCGGCGCCGGCCGCAGAGGACAGGAGACGCCATGCAGGATTCAAACATGGCGCCGCTGTGACAGCGTCTCAGTGTGACAGGAGGGATATGCAGAATGTGGACACAGATGAGATTCGGCCTTGGAACGCTGAGCCAGCCTCAGGAGACATCTGAAAGACAAGTAATGGCGTCCAGATACCCGGATCGTGACATTGTGTAGTCTGCCACATAGACGTATCTGTCTTAGTCTTAACAGTCTCTTGGTTGCTTGTAGAGGCTACTGGAACCAAGCCGTAGGAAGGGAGCTGCATGTATGGGTTCATAGTGTAACCTAACCCCTGAGATGGTGCTACTGTAGTTAACTTGTCCGCTATAGAAGATAGAGTCTTTGCGAACATATTCCATGGTGGCTTTGTTGGTGGTTGAACCAACTCCTGTCTTTTACTTCGCTGAAAAGCTAAACAGTTTGCACACAAACCCTCATAAGTGACCAATTGATTCATATCAATTACCCCTGACTTACAAGATAAGCATGTTAGGGCTATAGGAGTGCTTGATAAATTCTCCTCATCACTTTTGCCTCTCACAGACATGGTAATAATATGTTATTGACTACACAATTTTGTGACTGAAAAACACCCTATATGTCAGCATATAGAGGTGAGATCAATCTGACCACAGTGCACCTGATTTGAGGGTCAGAACAGGACTGACATTACACAGAAAAGTCAGCACATATACAAGCA
This sequence comes from Pseudophryne corroboree, assembly GCF_028390025.1. Classification (NCBI taxonomy): domain Eukaryota; kingdom Metazoa; phylum Chordata; class Amphibia; order Anura; family Myobatrachidae; genus Pseudophryne; species Pseudophryne corroboree. Next base: position 666,956,734 of record NC_086449.1, on the reverse strand, counting down.
GTCAGTCACATGTTAAAGCATTAGACATTGTCATCATAGGCGTGCGCAGCACATTTTATTGGGGGGTGCACTGTTGGAGGGGTGTGTCTAGCACCATCTTTTGGGCGTGTCTAGCACCATCTATTGACGGTCAACGTAATATAAAATATCCACCCTTGTACCAATCCTAATATTGCAGATGCATTGTCAGATGTTGTGGTGTGCACCAAACAAACACCCCTGATGGCACTCACTGCAATTACACTGCTCCTCCTCAGCCTGGTCTGGCTCCCCCTCTCTTTCCCCTGCAAGCTGCAGTCACTCACTGACACTGACAGTCGCACACTAGTACTGCTGCTGCTGGAAAAATTAGTGACGTGTCAATGCTGCTGCCGATCGCCTGCCAGTATTGAATTTGTCTTCCTAAGAGGAACGCTGGCTGCATACTGCTCCTCATCAGTGGCTGGCGTTGGCATAGAATAGAAGGACAGAGGTGGGCATGTGGCGGGTGGGCGTGCGAGCAGCATGATGTCATCACGTCACATCACACTGTTTATGTACATTGAGATGGAGCCGGGAGTTTGAAAGCCGGTGGCAGTGGCACCCTTGATTAACCCAGGCGTCCGGTCAGTAATGCAGTCCTGACAGGGTGCATCGCAGAGGGGACAGTAATCAGCCTGCTTGGCGATCGCTGCATCAGGCATGTGAGATCGGGGTGCCAGACATTAGGGGGTGCCTGTGCGCACCAGGCACCCCCCCTGCGCACAACTATGATTGTCATATGAGACTACAACCTCCATAACAACTTACACATAAGTAGGAAAATTGTACTTCTGTTTTAACTGGCTTTTTTTCAACATAACATGCAGAAAACAGTAATATACAGGTCTCATATGCAAGAGGTAGTAAAAATTAACAATGCATACTAAAGAGTAGAAAGGAATTTTTAGTACTGTATACCCTGCCTCCGGAGAGCGGGATACAGGGAGACTCACCACACTTCCATATCCAAGCAAATACGCTCATAAGATGCTGAGTGGATTCAGACGCTACTGGTGTACACTGCCGCTCTTGGTAACTGATAACTGACACGGACGCTCACCAACAGACACGGATGCTGAGCGACTTCCACGTGTATGCAGACCCTAAGGCCTGTGACTCGGTCTGGCGGGTTTTATCCCCAGTGTACACAACCGTAGCGTCTAAGCTGCGACCGAGTACCCTCGTGGTAGCGTCTGAGCCGGAAGTGAGGTCATTCAGTCCATGAAACGAGAGACTCGCGGGAACTGGCCATGAACTCGGAGGAGGGACGGCCAGGAGAGCGTCTGAATCCCCCTGTTGACTTAAACACCCAGGATCGCGGCCTCTACCTAGTCCTGGCGCCAATGATCCCTGGAGCGTAGCGCTGTCACAATCGAGATGTTCGGCGCATCAACACACTGTTTGTAGTCTCCACCAAATCAGTGTAGCTGTGTCCTGACCCCTCTAGTAAGGGGAAGTCCATAGACTCACCGTCTCCCCATGCTCCGGCCACAGCATGGTTACGTCTGCTGGACCTGCTAGAACATCCGACACAGACGCCCGTCGAGACAGCACTGATACCCGAAGGTAAGCGTTGTTGCGACCCGGTGGGGAGTTGTTGGAGCGACTCTTTCTAATATGCGTTTAAGACGCTGTTAAGAGAAGTCGCTCAAAAAAACAATATAGTAAGTCTATAAAAAAAAAAAAAAAAAAAAGCTTTAGGCTGCTTTATTCACAGCAGCCCTGTGACCATGCGGCTTCCTGCCGCACCAAGCAAAAAACTGATCTGACTGTGTCAGTGGGCGGGACTATATAGTGGAGGCCCCAATGCATCCTGGGAGGCCAGAAAGCTCGTGACCGTGTTGGTGCCATTTTCGCTGTCGCTCGACAATATCCCAATGTTATCCTGTGGTAACCTGTGGACCCAGCCAGAGAAATGCAGTTTATTCACATACCCCCACCAGCACACATACAGTACATATACATACACACACACACACACACACACACACACACACACACACACACACACACACACACACACACTCACTTTCTCACTCACTATCCCTTCACTTACTTATCACAGTCTGGCTGGCAGGATCTGGAGCAGCATGCCATGTCCTCCTCTGTGGCACTGCAGTCTGCTGGTCCAGTGTAGCTCCGCCCCCTTTTCATCCGATCACCTCAGTCACTGCCTCTACCACTGCCACTGTCACAGGAGGGGAAGAGGAGAGGAGGCTTTAATCTGCCGGCGCCTCTGCCTGTCATACAGTGACAGGCACAGCAGCAGGGAGGCCAGGCGCTCTGCACCGTGGCGCCTACCTGCACTGCATCCCTTTGCTGAGCGGCCAGCGCCAGGCCTGCAGGTATCATCACTTTCATGAGCTTCCAATATGTAAGAATGGGGCTACCGTACTATCCGCCTCCTTATTAATCTAGCCCTGTTTATTATTAGGTACAGATGTGTTCTCATACATCTAGCTTCAGTTTCCATGCATGCGTGAAATGCCTGGTGAGAATGAGCCACAAGGTCCCGTGCTATTCTGCTGGTGCCGGACATATTTTGTTTACAAAAAAGTGTCTTAGCCTGTGCCAATTTATTTGATAAGCGACACTTGTATCTGTGTGGGACTGAGGGGGATATTTAATAAAACATAATTATCTCATGAAAGCTGAAAAATTTGATTTGTGTTTTCTGGAGATGGAGATCAATATCTCCTCTGCAGTGACCGTTGCAGCACACTCCAAAATTGAAACAGGGGAGCCATACCAACTGCCAGTGAGTCCCGAACAGCAGTGTCTGGCAGTGTTTGGGGTGGCAGTTGGTGTGGCTTCCCTATTTCAGTGAACGCAAAAACGCGCTATGGTGCGTATTTTACCCAAGAATTGATGGTAGGGACTCAAAAAGAAAAAAACGCAGGGTCCCTCGGGACGCGCTCTGACCAGCAGCGCTGTCAAGTCAGTTCCGTCTCCAGGGCAGCAGAGGAGGAACTTGGAAGGGGAGGAGACCATGCACAGTGTGTTCTACCGCCCCGCCTCCCCTCACCGTCTGCTCCGCGCGCATATGACAGGGATTATCCTGCTGTCACAGCAGTCAGTAACAGCAGCGGTTTCTAGTGTAGTGGACGCTGGCTCCGCTCTGGCTGCCTGCTACGATCGGAAGTCTCAGCTCCGATCCCGCAGCAGAGACAGAGGGGGCAGAACTAGCCTCAATGAAGTGCCCGCGTCCGGCGGCATTATGCAAGATAGCCAGGTACTACTACTACAGTGAGTCAGCCTGACTCATAGTACGCTGGCAGGTGTCCGCATCGCTGAGGGAGGAGGTGAGGCTGTCCGGCCGGAGAAATGTACCTTTCCCCTTCACTTCTGGCCGTGGAGGAAGGGAGAGAGGGGAGGAGGATCTGAGTACTATGCCTGTGTATCGCGGCAGCTGCAGGCAGCCACGGAGGATGTAGCACGGTGGTGGGGGAGGGGGTTTCGGAGAGAGAGTACTAAGCCTAGCCCAGTCAGTCTGCTCTGCAGTGTCTGCCCCTAGTACATGCAGGTCATGCCGCGATTCGCAGGAAATTAGGGGGTGGGGCTCTCATGCGCCTCTCCCTCTGCCTGACACAGTCTTGCTCCTCTCTCTCATGTGCCTCTCCCTCTCTCCCTGACACTCTCCTCATGTGCCTCTCCTTCTCTCCCTGACACACTCTCTCTCTCTCTCATGTGCCTCTGACTCTCATGTGCTTCTCCCTCTCTCTCCCTGACACTCTGTCTTGCTCCTCTCCCTAACACTCTCATGTGCCTCTCCCTGACACTCTTGCATTTGCCTCTCCCTCTCTCTCTCTCCCCGACTCTCTCTCATGTGCCTCTCCCTCTCTCCCTGACACACACTCATGTGCCTCTCCCTCCCTCTCATGCAGCTCTCCCTCCCTCTGACACTTTGTCTTGCCCCTCTCTCTCCCTGACACACACTCATGTGCCTCTCCATCTCTCTCCCTGACACACTCATGTGCCTCTCCCTCCCCTCTTCCTGACACACACTCTCATGCTCCTCTCCATCTCTCTCCCTGACACACTCATGTGCCTCTCCCTCCCCTCTTCCTGACACACTCTCATGCTCCTCTCCATCTCTCTCCCTGACACACTCTCATGCTCCTCTCCATCTCTCTCCCTGACACACACTCATGAGCCTCTCCATCTCTCTCCCTGACATACTCATGCACCTCTCTCTCTCTCTCCCTGACGCTGTCTCTCATTCTTACTCACCTCTCCCTCCCTGACACACTCACTCGCTCCCCTCCCTATCTCCTGCTCCTCCCCCTGGGCGGGATGTACTAATGTACATCGCCGCCCTGCGCCACGATGCTGATCGCATATGTACTAACATATGCGATCAGCATTGCGGAGGACAGCTCTTCCGATAAGAGCTGTCTTCCGCGATGCGCAGCGGCAGCCTGACTTCCGGGATTCGGCCCCAGGAGTCAGTCTGCGCATGCGCGGGGTGACGGGGGGCGGCCGCAGGGCATGCTGGGAGGGATCCGATCGGATCCCTCACACAGCGCCGCGGAGAGAAGCCCATAGGCTTCTATGGACTATCGCCAGCTAAAGCTGGCGAACCCCGCCGCGGTGCTGACCAGCCGGACGGGGCTTAGTACATCAGGAAAATGCGGTAAACAGGGAGTTTACCGCATTTTCCGCTTAGTACATCCCGCCCCCTCTCTCTGTAACACCCTCCAGTGATCACAAAAAACGCGTTATAGCGCGTTGACCCCGTTTTTAAAAATTAGCAGGTCATGTAGGACGTGCGGATGCCTGTATGCACCGTGTCAGCCAATAAGAATTCACTGACCCGCTCCACTTGTCTGCCCTGATACACTGACATGAGCCAACCGCATCAGAGCGGCCTGACCCCACTGCCTCACAGTAACAACCCACGCAGCAGCAGCAGCAGCTAGCGTACCTCCTGGGCAGCAGAATGTCTGTCTTGAGCCTTCACCCTCTCCCTGTGACAAAGACCGGCCAAGCTGTCACGCTCAGAGCCATCTCACGAGTCCCGAAAGGAGCATCTGCCGAGCACCGGACATCGCCTCCTTAGATACCAGTCGTCACCCCTCCTACACACCCAGCTCTTCAGCATCCTCTCCTTGGCTGCAGCTACGCTGACCAGAATGCCATCATTGCAGAGTGCCCACACACAGCCACGGCTACTTCCTCAGCCTTACTTCCCGCACCTGGTAAGATGTGTATAGTACTATAGGGGTGCTGTCATATACGCCCACGGTCCCCGCTGCCAGCCACACACGTTTAGAGGTCGTGTCTCCGGTGCCCCAGCAGCCATCTACCCTTACCCTACCCCCTGCTTCTAACCCCCTCCTTGCCCCCCTGCACTGTCCCACCTATCCACTGCCCCCAGTATCTACCCATGCTGTCTCTCTAGCCCCAGCACTTCCTGCACCTAACCCCCTCCTTTCCCCCAGTACAGCCCCAGCTATCCCCTACCCACAGTATCTACCCATGCCCCTTCTATCTCCAGTATCTATCCATGCCCCCTCCCTACCAGTACTTCTGCCCCTAACCCCCCCTTGCTCTCCAGTACTGCCCCAGCTGCTATCTACCCCCAGTACTGCCTGCCCCTAACCCTCTCCTTGCCACCCTGTACCACCCAAGCTATCTACTCGTGCCCCCTCTATACCCCCAATACTACAAGCCCCTAACCCCCTCCATGCCCCCACTACTGCCCTAGCTGCTATCTAGCCATGCCTCTTTTCTACCACCAGTACTTCCTGCCCCTAAATCCCTCCTTGCCCCCCAGTACTGCCACAGCTATCTACAATTAACCCCTAACTACTCCCAGCACTGCCTGCCACTAGCCACCCCAACACTGTTTCAACTACTGTCTGAACTTACCCTCTCCCTACCCCCAGTGCTGCCTGCCTTTACAGCCCGCCTCTACTCCCAGCTCTGCCCCAACTTCTCCATGCTTCTGCCCCAACTGCTACTTGCTTTTTACCCCTCTATCCTAAATGCCACCTGGCCCCCGCACAGTCCCAACTGCAGCCTTCCCTCACCCCTCAAAGTGTGATGGGACCCAAAAACGGTGGAGTAGGACCCCAATTTTTTATACTGAGGGGTCCTTAGGACCCACAATTTTTTCGCTCAGCGCGATCACTGCTATTTGAATTGTGGACTGTGCTGCAACTGTCCGTCACTGGAGCAAAGGCAGATTTAGACCTCATGGGGCCCTAAGCAAGACAGATTTGGGGCCCCCCAATTGTAGCAGACAGGTCCTGCTGCCCCCAGTCAGTGTATGTGCCCCAATCTGTCCATAGCCGATTATAGCAGGCAGATGGGAGTTGTACTAATGTATTGATTATTTATTACCAGTTATTTAGATAGCGCACACATATTCCGCAACATTTTACAGAGAACATTTGGCCATTCATATCTGTCCCTTCCTCAGTGGAGCTTACAATCTATATTCCCTACCTCATGTACACATTCATGCTAGGTTAATTGGCTCCCAACAAAATTAACCCTATCAGTATATTTTTGAATTGTGGGAAGAAACCGGAGTACCCGGAGGAAGCCCACGCAAGTACGGGGAGAATATACAAACTCCACACAGTTAAGGCCATGGTGGGAATTGAACTCATGACCTGAGTGCTGTGAGGCAGTAATGCTAACCATTACACTCTCCGTGCTGCCCTTAAAATCACACCTGGCAGCTATCTAGTCACTGACACCCTGCCAGGAGTATTCAGCCATACCAGCACTCTGATATTTTCGGCAGAAATCAGATATGCCCTCCCAACTCCATGATTTTTCGGGGAGTCCCCTGGTACCCGCCAGGCCCTTGTGGCTGCTTTGGATACCTACTGGTAAATCCGCTACTGCGGGGTAGCTAGTTCACTAACTTAATTATCAGACCTAAAGTCACTGATATATAGTCAATACAGTCACTCAGGGGAGCAATGGATATTATAAGGGATGGGTGACCTGCTAATAGGGGATGGGTGATGTGCTACATCAGTATGTGCGTGTGTGTGTGGAAGGTGGGGGAGGCACTGATATATAATGCAGGCACCCATACCTTATAATAATACTCATTATTACACCCAATTACATTAGTGTTGACTGCATTATAGCTCCTCTCCTCCCCCCCCCCCCCCTTACTGATTGTAGCAGCCTAGCAGGTCCCCCATCCCTTAGAATACCCATTATTACACCCCACAATCAGTGTGACTGTATTGATTATATATCAGTGCTCCACTGATTGTAGCAGACATCTTCCATACACGGTAGTGCTTGAAATACAGTATTATAGCATATTAATATATCACCAACAGTATGTGCCTCCTCCCCTGGACTATTGCAGGGTGATGTGAGACACTGTACTTAAAATTACACTGTCCATGCCCCCACCCCCATCATCCCTCACGCCTGATTGGAATTTGAAGTAGGTGGTGGATATTATATAAAATGTTAACATTACTGTAATAAAGTACACTGGAAGACCTCATGTTTTTTTCTGTGCACATCTGTCTCTTCTCTCTAAGCATCTGATGTCATGCACACTTGTGTCATGACTGGTCACATGTACAGTTCTGCAGGACTGGGGACACAGGCATGCGCTGGAGCTGGCACCAAACAGCTATCTAATTACGGTCTAATTACGGACAACGTGCTGGGAGTCTTCAGCCAGCTCAGCTCTCAGACAAATTTCAGTGAAGCTCGTGGTCTGCCAGAAATGCCCTTTATACAACCTTGTCGGAGGGCCCCCTGGGTTCAGCAGGGCCCCCTGAGACCAACAGGGCCCTAAGCAGCTGCTTTCTTTGCCTTGTGGTAAATCCTCCTCTGCACTGGAGAAGAGATATTTATCTCCATCTCTAGAAAACATAAAAATATCAAATTTTCCTGCTTTTATGAGATAATTATGTTATTCCGAGTCTGTATAAGAAGCACAATGAAACTTGGCATGGAAAAAAGCTAGACACAGCGCCGTATCACTTTTTATGCAGACTTATGCCCTTAGTTATCAATGAGTGGTAAATTGCACCAGACAAACAGCTTCTAATGGACATGCTACAGACTGTGTTTGAAAAATGACAGTTAGGAGCGGATTGGCAGGTGAAATTTATCACTCATTGATAAATAAGGGCATTAGAATCAAGTGTTGTATATCAAATTAATCAGCAAAGTCTCCTGATGCATCCTAGTCACATCCTGCTGTGACGAAGATGCATTTTCAGCATAAAAAGATTCTCAACCTTAGCAGAGTTAGACGGGATCTGGCGGCTCACTCCTGCCAAGCATCTCGCACAACATGGTCTATTGAGGCATTCCAACTAAAGGGCCCTACAAACTGGCCGATGTGTGCCGCTGATATGAACAATCCCACTCAGTAATGAACGAGAAATTGTTCATATCTTTCAGTGTGTAGGCATGAAAGATGAACGATGCGCGGAGCCACGGCCGTTCATAGTTGGTGCCGACTCATTTATACCTGCAAACAAATATCGTCAAACGCCCCTCCCCTGCCGTGTCATCAGTCGGCCATACCGGCTGTCGGGCACCTTGGCCTGTGTGTGTAGGGTCCATAAGATGAATTTTGAGGTAAAAAATGCTGAAAAAGACTCCCGTCACTAGCAGACTGTTATGGGACCTTGTCCATCGAGAGGGGCTGTTTGGCACGACTGCAACAACAATGTACGAGAACACATATGTATGTAGTCAATTTGTTGACCTTCAGAATGTCAACATTCCCAATGTTAAGGAATCAAATCCCCATAGAAAGGGGAAAAGGGAAAGAAACCAGATAAAATTTAAGGTGGACTCATCCAACTGATAAATCTTGATATGATTGTTATTGTGAAACATGTATATCCACAGCAGCAATATCAAATAAAGGCTTAAATGCTCAATAACCTAAATCGATGTAGAAGTTTATTTTATTATATATTTATATGGGACTTAATTGTCCTTTATTGAGAATAGAGCGAAATATTAAAATTCATAGAATAAGAAAAAAAGATAGAAAGTGACAGAAATTGAACTATGTGTGAATAAAGATTTAAAAACAAAGCTAATGTGTTTTTCCCTTCATATGTTTTCCTGTATTTATTTAAATTGTGCACTCACATACATATGTTTGTGCAGCACTGTATCAGTGCTATATTCATATGAGACCTGCGATTTTCGTATTCACTGGAGCCTGTATGCTGTGATAGAGGAAAATATGCTGTCTTCCTTTTGAGTCACACACTGTTACATCAAATTGTAACCAAGTTTTTTGAAATGTGCAACAATAAATCTCCACTCCTGCCCTTAAGGCTGTAAATATGGTAAATTGATTCTAATGTTATGAATTAAGGAGTGAAACAATGTTGCTAAATATGTGACTTGTGCCTGAAATCCTAGAGTATCATACAATACAAAAAATGCTGGCATGATATTATATAAATTAACTAAGTGTTAGAGAGAACTAATAGGGATAAGCCTTGGTAAATAGTCTCACTGCCCTGTGTTCAAAGCTGTCTACTTTATAAATCTTAATAATCTCTGACACCCACTACTGCTATTAATAATGCATGAATAAATGTGCAGAAAAGATGGGTTTGGTATATCCCATATGATGTCAGTTCACAGTGATCGATAATTCTATTACATTGTGTTGGATTGTATCCATGTAATAGCTTGTTGCAGTGATTAATATCCACTAGCCATACTCTTAAATATCTCTATGTATTAGGAATAATATATTAACAAGTGTACAGGGAATATATACACCCCAAATTTCTGCACTGTATGTATGAGTTGGTATTACGTATAAATTTAGCAGCAGTTGTTTCTGGTACTAAGCAATGTTAAATTGTGTCCATGCTGGACATATTGATAGCACTTAAATATTGCTAACCGTGTTCAAATAATTTATAATCTGTATAAGTACCAGAGGATCGTGCCCCTGTTTATAGATTGACAGCAGTATATATACAATTGCACTAAATATCCGCTAAGCACAGAGACAGTATTGCATGTGAGACATTTGAGAGAGAGATCATTTCATTTTATCCCATATCTGGCATTGACCCGTTGTCTCTCTTATTTGATATTAATGAAAGCTGACCCAAAGCATATGGATAGAGTATCGGTAAATATGAATGCGTTTAAAGATTCCTCTATGACATGAGCAGGTTTGGCTCCTAATCACACACTATAGGTCTCGAATGTATGTTATATAACATTTGCACATTTTAAATATTGTTACTAATACGGGAACACATTGCTAAAGCCTATGCGCATTTCACTCCTATTGAGCTTCCTCCATAGTGCCCTGAGTGGATCAGCCCAGCAGCAGCAGCAGCAGCTTCTTTTTCCTGCTCCTCGCCTCTCATTGGGGGTCTCTGCACTGTGCTGCCTCCCACACTACCCCGGGGTCAGCCTCAACAGGAAGGATCAAGGTAACCAGCTGGGTGCTGGGGTTATCATGGGGGGGATGGAGGCTGTGTGTAATATAATCTGATGTACTGGAATCTAGTAATGAGTCCAATTTGGGGGGGGGGGGGGGGGGTCTGTGTATAATTCACATTAGTGTGGTACTGGCTGCAATATGGGGGGGGGGGTCTGTGTACTGTATACTATGAATAATGTGATGTGGGGGAGGGGATCTGTGTCTGCTGTGTTTAAGTTTAATGTAATGTACTAGGTGTAATATAGGGGTGGGGGGCTACGTACTGTATGCTGTGTATAATGTGATGTAGGGGGCTATGTACTGTATGCTGTGTATAATGTAATATAGGGGGCTATGTACTGTATGCTGTGTATAATTTAATGTGGGGGGGCTGTGTACTGTATGCTGTGTATAATGTAATATAGGGGGCTATGTACTGTATGCTGTGTATAATGTCATGTGGGGAGGCTATGTACTGTATGCTGTGTATAATGTAATATAGGGGGCTATGTACTGTATGCTGTGTATAATGTGATGTGGGGGGGCTACATACTGTATGCTTTGTATAATGTAATATAGGGGGCTATGTACTGTATGCTGTGTATAATGTAATATAGGGGGCTATGTACTGTATGCTGTGTATAATGTAATATAGGGGGCTATGTACTGTATGCTGTGTATAATGTAATATAGGGGGCTATGTACTGTATGCTGTGTATAATGTAATATAGGGGGCTATGTACTGTATGCTGTGTATAATGTAATATAAGGGGCTATGTACTGTATGCTGTGTATAATGTAATATAGGGGGCTATGTACTGTATGCTGTGTATAATGTAATATAGGGGGCTATGTACTGTATGCTGTGTATAATGTAATATAGGGGGCTATGTACTGTATGCTTTGTATAATGTAATATAGGGGCTATGTACTGTATGCTGTGTATAATGTAATATAGGGGGCTATGTACTGTATGCGGTGTATAATGTAATATGGGGGCTATGTACTGTATGCTGTGTATGATGTAATATAGGTGGCTATGTACTGTATACTGTGTATAATGTAATATAGGGGGCTATGTACTGTATGCTTTGTATAATGTAATATAGGGGGCTATGTACTGTATGCTGTGTATAATGTAATATAGGGGGCTATGTACTGTATGCTGTGTATAATGTAATATAGGGGGCTGTGTACTGTATGCTGTGTATAATGTGATGTGGGGGGGCTGTGTACTGTATGCTGTGTATAATGTAATATAGGGGGCTATGTACTGTATGCTGTGTATAATGTGATGTGGGGGGGCTACGTACTGTATGCTTTGTATAATGTAATATAGGGGGCTATGTACTGTATGCTGTGTATAATGTAATATAGGGGGCTATGTACTGTATGCTGTGTATAATGTGATATGGGGGGGGGGGCTATGTACTGTATGCTGTGTATAATGTAATATAGGGGCTATGTACTGTATGCTGTGTATAGTGTGATGTGGGGGGGCTACGTACTGTATGCTGTGTATAATGTAATATGGGGGCTATGTACTGTATGCTGTGTATAATGTAATATAGGGGGCTATGTACTGTATGCTGTGTATAATGTAATATAGGGGGCTATGTACTGTATGCTGTGTATAATGTGATGTGGGGGGGGCTATGTACTGTATGCTGTGTATAATGTAATATAGGGGGCTATGTACTGTATGCTGTGTATAATGTGATGTGGGGGGCTACGTACTGTATGCTGTGTATAATGTAATATGGGGGCTATGTACTGTATGCTGTGTATAATGTAATATAGGGGGCTATGTACTGTATGCTGTGTATAATGTGATGTGGGGGGGCTACGTACTGTATGCTGTGTATAATGTGATGTGGGGGGGCTACCTAATGTATGCTGTGTATAATGTAATATAGGGGGCTATGTACTGTATGCTGTGTATAATGTAATATTGGGGAGGGGGATCTGTGTATGCTGTGTTGAATGTAAAGTAATGGATGTAATTTGGGGGAGGGGGGACTATGTACTGTATGCTGTGTATAATGTGATGTGGGGGGCTACCTAATGTATGCTGTGTATAATGTAATATTGGGGAGGGGGATCTGTATATGCTGTGTTGAATGTAAAGTACTGGATGTAATTTGGGGGAGGGGGGACTATGTACTGTATGCTGTGTTTAATGTAATGTGTACTGAACAGGGACAGTTCTATCGATACTCTGGGTAAGCACCAGAGTAGGGAGCCACATAGAGGAGGCCTTTTGTGATTGTGGGTGAGCCACGGCTCCTTTGCTTAGGCGTCTGATGTTCAAGTCACACTGGCATTGGACTTCGGCGGGCAGTTTGTAAGGAGTCCCTGGCCTGAGCCTGCATGCATATGCTAGCAGCAGTGGCAGCGGTCAGCGGCGCCCCTTGAGTTGATAGGCCAGACTCCTAGTACCATCACTCCTAAAAGATATGGAATAATAATGTGTACGGAGCACTACTATTGTGGGCGTAATGTGTACGGAGCACTACTATTGTGGGCGTAATGTGTACAGAGCACTACTAAATGTGGGCGTAATGTGTACAGAGCACTACTAATGTGGGCGGAATGTGTTGTGTTTTTTTTGCTGCTGCTGCTTTTAGTACTACTGTATAATTTCATCTGCCATTGCAGGACACGCCCCTGAGTGTCAATAAATACGACCATAGGTAGAGCTAGACACGCCCTTTAGGCAGAGCATGACACAACCCTCAATGGCACATTCTGCTCCCACCTGGAATCTCCCTGAAACTAGTTTTCAAAAGTAGGTATGTACGTACACAGTAGAAAACATAAATATTGGTCCTGCGCAAATCGGAATTATATATCGGGTACATAGTCTAGTGTGTACCCATGATATGCAAGCAGCACCAAGGTGGGGATGTTGCTAGCGATTATATGCTATAGAATGCAGCATTCACATGGCTCTCTCCATCGGCAAGTGTGTGTGCATTGCAGCATACTGGGTCCCATCATCAGCGATGTCAAGCTGGTTACACATCGTCTAGTACAGGACTGCCCAACTTGTGGCTCTTCAGCTGTTAAACTACAAATCCCAGCATGCCTTACCCCAGTTTTGTTATTAGGCTATGCGAAAACTGTGGCAGGGCATGCTGGGATGTGTAGTTTAACAACAGCTGGAGAGCCACAGGTTGGCCAGGCCTGGTCTAGTGTATACCTAGCCTTACTTTCGAGAAATTTGTTAATGTCTGCAATAGGGTTTAGGACAAAGGGAGTAATTTTGTGTTGATCGCTCACTAGCAACTTTTTGCTGCGCTGCGATCAGATAGTCGCCGCCTATAAGGGAGTGTATTTTTGCTTTGCAAGTGTGCGAACGCTTTAGCAGCCGACGGCACAAAAAAGTTTGTTGCAGCTTCTGAGTAGCTCTGGACTTACTCAGCTGCTACGATCACTTCAGACTTTTTGGTCCCGGAATTGACGTCAGACACCCGCCCTGCAAACGCTTGGACACGCCTGCGTTTTTTCCAAACACTCCCAGAAAACGGTCAGTTGATACCCATAAACGCCCTCTTTCTGTCAATCACCTTGCGATCGGCTGTGCGAATGGATTCTTCATTAAATCCATCGCCCAGCACTGATCCTCTTTGTACCCGTATGACGAGCCTGCGCATTGCGGTGCTTACTCATGCGCAGTTTTGCAGTTTTAACCTGATCGCAGCGCTGCAAAAAGTTGCTAGCGAGCGATAAACTCGGAATGACCCCCAAAATTCCCTACATATAGTATTTAGCAAGAAAGAAAATATTTTTATCTGTCTCTTAGCAGATCCAGAATCTGATACAGTGCATTTAAGGATTTACTTGTTTAAATTACCAATATTTATGCAAAAATACAAATAAGTACATATGGATTAAGAATATGGATAATTGTATTCAAATTAGGTCTTACTTAAACATACAATGAATGACAATTTATGTTTATCTAATTTTATTTTACACATTAATTTCATTTATATTTTTGATAAATTGATATTTATCTTACTGGTATTTGTTTTTTTTCCCTTATAACTGTTTTTATTTGCCATCCTTTAAAAGCAGCCTGTGTAAAACAATATCAAGCACTTATTATACTTCGGTAAAACTTTTTTTTATTTTTTTTATTTTATCTTTACCTTTATACTAATGGCAAGTGAGAATGAAATCTATTACTTCTAAAAATAAGGTGAATTTCAGAAAGAAGAAAAACAAAAAAACAAAGAAGATATTGTAACAAATACAGATGTTGGTTGCCACTTTCTAGTCGCATTTTATTAAAAATAAAATTCACAACATTATATCCAATTTTTTTTAATAAAAAAACCTGTCTATAAAAGCAACACGTTGCTAGTGCTAGTCTTATTTAACAAGTTTCAGAATTGCCTGCAATTTTACTTCTCACTTCATCTTACATGCATACTTCAAGACACAAGTTCTGTTCTCAATTAAAATACTTTATGTGGTTGTTATTTCAGCTTTAGATTGAGTATAATTCTGTAGAGAATTACAGTACAAGTGAAATTCAAATGCAGGCAATTCTTTTGTCTAGACTATATATGATAGCAGGCCAGAAGGCAGGGGAGTACATAGGGGACACATGCAACAGGCCCCAAGCTTTGGAGGGGCCAATTGCTGCACATGTGATACCCTGCTGATGCATGGAATCCCTTCACTGCTGCTTCTGGAACTTCAAGGGGACATTTTCTAAGAGTGCAGGTGGATATATTACCCATGAACCCCTGTTAAAGGAAAGAGTGGTGGTGCAAATTTGAGGGGATGTGACCAGATGCATGATATTAGTTGGAGAATAGTCAGTTGTCAATAATACCAGTCAGGGTCCTCCGATTTTCTTGTTTCCTGTTGTTTCTCCTATTAAACTGGCTAAAATATTTTCACTCATTTACTGTACCATTGCCTTCATCTATCCAATTACACTAGGGCCTCCCATTCAAACGGAATACATACGTTTTACCAGCGGCCGGGATCATGATGTTTTACCAGCGGCCTGTTATGATGTCAATTATCAGCGGCCTGTCTTGATCCCAACAGCAGCATCTCAGACACCAGTATGCCAGCAACGGGGCGAGCGCTAGAGAGCTCCTTAATGTTATTTTCTCCCTCTATGAGTGTCGTGGACACCCATAGAGGGAGAAAATCCAGTGGCTCCGGTATTCCTGCCGGTGGCATTTTACGGCCTGTCGGGATTCTGGCGTCGGCATCGTGACCGGCAAGATCCCGACAGGTGGTCTCATTCAAACTAACTGTTGAGCATAATGGTAAGCAGGTTTCTTAGGCTGAGCCGGACTGCAACCCTACAACCAGCTCCCGGACCGCAAAGTTGCTGCCCGTTGTCCCACTACCATCAGTTGCAAAATAATACAAAATAAGTCATAATGACCCCCCCAAAAAAATCACCTGGCTTCATCAGCCTAGTGTGCCACCGTCCAACAAGTGCTACCTCACGTGCCTAGTGTGAAATTCACTGCTTGGTCTATGTACTAAGCCTTGGAGAGAGATAAAGTGGAAAGAGATACCAACCAGTCAGCTCCTAACTGTAATTTTTCAAACCCAGGGGCAGATTTATTAAACTCGGTGAAGTGTTAAAGTGTTAGGTGATAAAGGACCAGCCAGTCAGCTGTTAACGGTCATTTTTCAAACCCAGCCTGTGACATGGAAGTTAAAATCTGATTGGCTGGTCCTTTATCACCTTCCACTTTATCACTTCACCGAGCTTAATAAATCTGCCCCACAGTCTGTAAATTGGCAGTTAATAGCGGATTGGCTTGTACTCTATTTCAGACTCTGGATATCTAGCTAATTTGATGCTTGGGAAATCATTCAACCATCTAAAAAAATAATAATAATAAAAAAAAAAATCTTCAATAGATCTGTCTGTGTTACAAATCACACTACACACATTGTTCCAGACAGTATTTTTATTGCAGACCAATATGCTATTAACTACAATTTTTAAACTAAAAAAAATAAATAATAATAAATAAAAAGGTTACGTTGGTTGGGTATGTTTTGATTAGGTTTGTACACCGTTTGGTAGTGATTTGGCCCATTTTTCCATGCAAGTTTGCTTTAGATTGTACATGTTGGTTTGAGGACACGTGATCTTCCACTTTTTAAATAGTGCCACAGATTCGGAATTGGATTCTAATCTGGACTTTAAATTGTCCAAACATTCGCCTTTTTGTTGCTCAACCACACCAATTGTTACTTTTGCGCTTGGGCAAAGTGAACCATATCCCAAGCTTTACAGTAAAAACCATAGTAAATAAGGTTGGGGAAAAAATAAAAAAAACAAACAGACAATTTGTCCATCGAGTTCAATTTGTATTTAAAATTCCATATATGGCACTGCTAGGGGCATTTATGCATCTGGCACCGTGGGGCATATATGGCACTACTAGGGGCATTTGTGCATCTGGCACCGTGGGGCATATATGGCACTACTAGGGACATTTGTGCATCTGGCACTGAAGGGGCGTACCCGACACTCTGGTGGGCAAGGCGTACCCGACACTCTGGTGGGCAAGGCGTACCCGACACTCTGGTGGGCAAGGCGTACCCGACACTCTGGTGGGCAAGGCGTACTCGACACTCTGGTGGGCAAGGCGTACCCGACACTCTGGGGGCATTTGTGCATCTGGCACGATGGGGGCGTATCTGGCACGGTGGGGGCGTATCTGGCACGGTGGGGGCGTATCTGGCACGGTGGGGGCGTATCTGTATCTAGCACTATTGGTGTCATAAGTGTATCTGGCCCCCCATATGTGCATCACGCACCCATTGTCATTGACCACGCCCCATGTGGCATTTGGCCACACCCATTTTTCGCAGAGCGCGCACACAGTACTTGTAAGACATTTTTTCTACTTGCACTACTGCTAGTTGACAACTACAGTGCATACGGTTACTAAAATACATTTAATTTAAACGCTATATCCTTGGATATCCTTTTCAGTTAGAAATGTATCCAATCCATTTTTAAACATATTTACTGTGTTCGCCATTACTACCTTCTCTGGCAGCAAAATCTAAATCCTTACTGCCCTTACTGTAAAGAACCCCTTCCTTTGTTTGGAAATACATTTTCTCTCCTCTAACCTCAGGGGGTGTCCTCGTGCCCTGTGTAGAGATCTGCCAATAAACAAATCGCCTGAAAGCTCCATGTATTGTCCCTTTATATATTTGAAAATATTAATAATGTCTTCTCTTATACGCATCTTTTCAAGTGTAAACCTATCTAACCTAGTAAACCTTTCCTCATAATCCAGTGTCCCTAACCCCTTAATATATTTTGTAGCTCCCCTCTGGACCTTTTCCAACTCAAAGATACCTTTAGTGTAGTGTGGTACCCAGTATTTAGTTTTCGATCAGACGGACGCAGGATGTCTTCCAGTATCATGCTGTATTTTGTCTACCCATTGGTACCTCAATTTTATCAAGATGCCCAGAACGTAGGATCCCACTCAATCCCCTGCAGCTTGCGCATGTGAATGAAGATGGTCACTCATGCGCATTTAGACAACCGGGTCAAAAACACATAAGTATTCTCATTGCTGGGACCAGGGGTGTATCTACCCATTGGTCAGGATGGCAGTCACCATGGCGCCAGGCAAAGAGGGGGCGCCGCCTGGCAGTGCCATCCACATCCAGGGGGAATAATCTAGTAGTAATGTCTGACTTGGTGACTGTCTGTTAGTACCGACGCCAGTGTCAGGCGGCAGCGCACCGCACCTCACTTGTAATCAGACTCAACATAAACTACAGCTTCCAGCATACCTGGTTGACGGGAGCTGTAGTTTATTTTGAGTCTGATTGATCAAGAGTGCAGTGCTGTGCCGCTGGACACTGGCGCCGGCAGTAACAAACAGTCACAAGATACAATCCAGTCTAAGTGAGGGGAGGGGTGGCACAAGACTGCACTGCACGATATTGACCTTAGGGAAGTAGACGGAGTGGAAGCAGGGGGGCGGGGCTACAGGGCACTCAGTCAGTGCCAAGCAACCCAGCAGCATGGAGGAGAGGGGAAGAGGACAAAGCTACTAAAGTTCATGCATTGAGTGTACCCTGTCTGTGAAGTGAGGGGGGTAAACACTATAGAGTCCAGAGGCGTAGCTAGGCGCCATGGTGCCCGGAGCAAGGGTATGTTTTAGCACCCATCTCCCCTATACTGAATTGGGGGCCTAGCCAACATGTGGTGGTATGTTACATTTGAAAAGAAATAATATTTAGACATTCTAAATTGGTGACAGGGACGGTTCCAGACCTTGTGAAGCTCAGGGCAAAAGTTTAATTTGGGTGCCCCCCATTGTTTAAAATAGGGTCAGTGCGTGCAGAAGGCTTGCAACAACAATATAGGGGCATGGAAGTATGGACAGTGCAATGGCTAGCATTACTGCCTCACAGCACGGAGGTCATGGGTTTGATTCCCACCATGGCCCTAACTGTGTGGAGTTTGTAAATTCTCCCCGTGTTTGCATGGGTTTCCTAAGGGTACTCCGGTACCCTCCCACAGTGTACGAGTCTGTGTGAGTGTGTGGGGGGTAAGGATAAGGATATATAGATTGTAAACTCTCATGGGACAGGGACTGATGTGAATGGTCAAATATTCTCTGTAAAGTGCTGCGGAATATGTGTGCGCTATATAAAGAACTGGTAATAATAAATAAATAATGGCTTCATTGGGAAGGTGTGTGGCCACAGAATAGTACCAATTCACATTACACCGCACAGTAGTGGCCGTGCTTCACATTACACCACACAGTAGTACCCCTTATACACGTTTATGCCACACAGTAGAACCTCAACGCACTGTAAGACAAACTGAGTTTTTTCTCTCGTCATCACTTATAATTACTTTTCCAGATAGATATCTGTATATCTCTAACAAAAAAAACACAAAAAAAACATTGGGGTGTAGAGTAGGATCTTGATCTGAGGCACCAACAGGCTAAAAGCTTTGATCTTCTTCCTAGAATGCATAGCGCAGCCTCCTCTACAACCCCACCTCCGTGCACAGGAGCTCAGTTTTTGTTAACCAGTCCAATGCAGTAGCAGGTAAAAAGAAAGAAAGAGACGACAACTGTTAGTAGCCACATACACCACATTCTGACGGCAGGAGTGTCAGCGACTAATGCCATACCAACCCAAAGAAGCCAAAATGTCAGGGTGGGCACCCTGTGGAGCCCAGTGTACCTCGCAGAAAGAGATTTAACAACAGTAAGTTCTTACCATAAATCTTGTTTTCTGCTGCGGGGTACACTGGGTTCCACAGGGAATGACACTGGGGATGTCCTAAAGCAGTCCCTCATGGGAGAGGATGCACTGTAGCAGGCACAAAAACCCGGCGTCCAAAGGAAGCATCCTGGGAGGCGGAAGTATCGAAGGCATAGAACCTTATGAACGTGTTCATTGAGGACCACGTAGACACCTTGCACAATTGTTCAAGGGTCGCACCACGGCGGGCCGCCCAAGAAGGTCCAAGAGACAGAGTAGAATGGGCCTTGATGGTAGCAGGATCTGGAAGGCCAGCCTGTACATAAGCATGTGCAATCACCATTCTAATCCATCTGGCCAGGGCCTGCTTGTGAGCAGGCCAGCCATGTTTCTGAAAACCAAACAGGACAAAGAGAGAATCAGACTTCCGAAGGGATGCAGTTTTCTTCACATAGATATGGAGAGACCGTACCACATCCAAAGACCGCTCTTTGGAAGATAGGTCAGGAGAGGCAAATGCCGGAACCAAAATCTCCTGATTAAGGTGGAAAGAAGACACAACCTTAGGTAAGTATCCGGGATGTGTTCCAAGAACTGCCCGGTCACGGTGAAAAATCAGATATGGGGACCTATAAGAGAAGGCACCCAGATCCGGACACCCGTCTAGCAGAGGCAATAGCCAGCAGAAATAATACATTAAGAGAAAGCCACTTAAGGTCTGCAGATTCAAGGGGTTCAAACGGAGATCCTTGCAATGCCTCCAGAACCACAGACAAGTCCCAAGGAGCCACAGGCAGGACATAAGGAGGTTGAATCCGCAACACACCCTGAGAGAACTTATGAACATCAGGTAAAGTCGCAATTTTTCTCTGTAAGCAAACCGACAAGGCAGAAATATGAACCTTCAAGGAGGTCAGACGAAGGCCCAAGTCCAGGCCCTGTTGTAGAAAGGCCAAAAGTTTGGCCGTACTAAACTTGTAAGCGTCATGATTGTTAGTGGCGCACAACACAAAGTTAGAATTCCAGACCCTATGATAAATCTGAGCAGAAGCCGGTTTCCGGGCCTTCAACATGGTTTGAATGACCACCTCAGAAATCCTTTGGCTCTCAAGGCAGAAGCTACAAGAGCCATGCCGTCAAGGCCTACCAGGCTAAACCCCGATATACACAGGGGCCCTGAATGAGGAGATCTGGGCGCTGCAGAAGTAGAAGGGGACGCTCT
Organism: Pseudophryne corroboree; assembly: GCF_028390025.1. Classification (NCBI taxonomy): domain Eukaryota; kingdom Metazoa; phylum Chordata; class Amphibia; order Anura; family Myobatrachidae; genus Pseudophryne; species Pseudophryne corroboree. The sequence continues at coordinate 666,935,831 of NC_086449.1, read as the reverse complement.
GTCGAGAGACCCTGAAGGTCTGAGAACCAAGGCTGTCTGGGCCAGGCGGCAGCGATCAAAAGTAGGATTCCTCCTTCTTGCTTGAACTTCCTTATTACTCTGGGCAGGAGTGACACCGGGGGGGAAATGTACGGCAGCTGAAAGTTCCATTGAATTGCCAGAGCGTCCACGAACGCTGCTTGAGGATCCCTTGTCCTTGCTCTAAAGACCGGAACCTTGAGATTGTGTCGAGACGCCATCAGGTCCACATCTGGGAGGCCCCACTTATCCACTAGGAGTTGAAATACTTCTGAATGGAGGCTCCACTCTCCGGCGTGTACATCCTGATGACTGAGGAAGTCCGCTTCCCAGTTTAGGACCCCCGGAATGAACACTGCCAATATGGCTGGCAGATGACGTTCTGCCCACTGAAGAATTCTTGATACTTCCCTCATTGCCATGCGGCTGCGAGTGACGCCTTGATGATTTATGTATGCTATCGTGGTGGCATTGTCCGATTGTACTTGAGCAGGTCTGTTCTGTATTAAATGCTGGGCCAAGTTCAGAGCATTGAACACCGCCCGCAGTTCCAGAATGTTTAATCGGGAGGAGAGACTCCTCCTTGGTCCACCGACCCTGAAGGGAGTGTTGCTCCAACACCACAGCCCAACTGCTCAGACTGGCATCCGCCGTCAGAAGGACCAAGTTGGAGATCCAGAAGGGACGACCCCTGCTCAATCGTTGGTCCTGAAGCCACCAGCTCAGTGACAGATGGACAACCGGGGACAGAGAGATCGTGAGACCTGAGCCGGTGAGGCAGGCCATCCCACTGAGCAAGAAACAATTTCTGTAGAGGGCGGGAATGAAATTGAGCGTACTCCACCATGCTGAAAGCAGACACCATGAGACCTAGCACTTGCATTGCCAAATGTACCGACACTTGCGGACAAGATAGGAAGCATTGAGTTCTGTCCTGAAGTTTCAGGACCTTCTCCTGAGACAAGAACAACCGCTGGTTGTGAATGTCGAACAATGCCCCCAAGTGCACTATGGTCTGAGAAGGGACCAGGGAAGATTTCTTCCAGTTGATGAGCCACCGGTGGGCTTGCAGAAACTGGAGCGTCAGATCCAGATGGTGTAGGAGAATATTTGGGGAATTCGCCAGGATCAACAAGTCGTCCAGATACGGCAGGATCCTGACCCCTTGACAGCAGAGTACAGCTGTCATTACTGCCATGACCTTGGTGAAGACCTGCGGAGCCGTGATCACACCAAAAGGTAACGCCTAAAATTGGTAATGGAGGTTGCCAACCGCAAACCTCAGGTACTGCTGATGTGACATTGCAATGGGAATATGCAGGAAAGCATCCTGTATGTCCAGGGAGATCATATAGTCCCCAGGTTCCAACGCCAGAACAATAGAGTGAAGAGTTTCCATACGAAACTTGGAGACCCTCACAAATTTGTTCAAGGAAGAGAGGATCCATTTGGTTTCGGGACTAGGAACAGCGGTGAATAGTACCCTTTGCCTCTATGAGCCAGAGGCACCTGTACTACCATTCCTGTGTCCAGCAGGGACTGTACCACCGAATGAAGAGTTTTTGCCTTCACCTGATCCGAAGGGACGTCTGTCAGGCAAAATCGATGAGGGGGACGATTCTTGAAGGATACGGCATAACCTTGAGTGACGACTTCCCTTACCCAGGCATCACAAGTGGTCTTCAACCATTCCTCGGTAAATCCTAGAAGTCGGCCCCCCACCCTGGGATCCCCCAGAGGGAGGCCCGCCCCATCATGAGCAGGCTTGTCAGTTTTGGAAGCAGGCTGATGGGCAGCCCATGCCCATTTAGGTTTGGGCTTAGTGGGTTTTGAAGTGCGAGCCTGTTTTGGGTACGCCTGACCCTTTGCTTTCCCTGAAGGATGAAAGGAGCGAAAGGAAGTACTCTTAGCCTTCGGTACCGAAGGAGCAGTACTAGATAGACAGGCTGTTTTAGCCGAGGCAAAGTCAGCCACTATCTTATTGGAGGTCTTCTCTGAAAAGAATGTCTCCCTTAAAAAGGAGCACCTCCAGGGTTTTCTTAGAGTCCAGATCCGCAGACCAGGACCGCAACTAAAGAATCCGGCAAGCCAAAATGGACATAGTAGAAGCCTTGGCTGCCAGAGTACCGGCATCAGAAGTTGCCTCTTTAATGTAATGAGAAGCTGTAACAATATACGATAGACATTGTCTAGCATGATCATAGCCTCTGCAGCCCAAGACGCTGCAATGGTGGGCCGTTACGCAGCACCTGCTAGGGTGGAAATCACCTTTAAACAACCCTGCACACGCTTATCCGTCGGTTCTTTCAGAGACATGATGGTAGTTACAGGTAGAGCTGAGGATACCACCAGCCGTGCCACTTTCGAATCCACTGGCGGGGGTGTCTCCCAATTTTTACTTAGCCTCGCCGTGAGGGAATAGCGAGCTAGCATCTTCTAGCATGAATTTCTTTCCTGGATTTTCCCAAGTTTCCTGACGTATGTCAACTAAATGGTCAGAGTGAGGTAAAACTTGTTTAACCACTTTGACGTTTAAATCTGTCTGGTTTCTTAGGGGCAGTATCAGGCTCTGGCTCACCAGTAATTTGAAGAATTATCCTGATAGCCTCCAACAAGTCAGCAACATCCACCTGTGAAATAGATACCCCATCAGAATTATCAGTATCAATGTCTGTGGGGTCAGTATATACCCCATCCTCATCAGAAGAGGTGTCTGGGACGTTAGTGGACTGTGAGGAAGTAATAGCCTGCTTAGAGGACCCCTTGGTCTTAGGCGGACGAGGGTGAGATTTCTGTTTAGTCAGTGATTGGTTCAATTGCTTTAACTGAGTGGGCAGCTGATCTGCCCATGGTGGATTAACCGCAGGCACCATAAGCAGTTGCACTGGCACAGGAGGTCCAATAGGGGGCGCAAGTCTAGTTACCCGCGTATTCAATAACATGGAGAAAGTAGCCCAAGGTGGGTCATTATGCACCCCCATTGCTACGGTCCCACTGGGGGGTAGTGAACGCCCAGAACCTGAACCCTCTGCTGCTATGTTTTCCTCTAATGTGTCTGCAGCATCACCACCACGCAATGTGGGATCAGCCCCAGCTCCGTTACCTCTTGTAGCTGATATGTCTAAAAGCTCACTGCAAGGCAACCCAGTACAATATCAGCAGCACAACACCTGACAAGAACAAACGGAGAGTTCCAGAGGTATATGGTGACTAAAAATCACAGAGAAAAATACACAATACTGTAAGTATATCTTGTGAAACACCTATGTTAAGTAATAATCCTGACGCACTTAGCCCCCTCAGGTTACAGAATATAGGGATAGTAATCTGAGTGAGATACACAAAATGGAGGTCACACAACAGCTATATGCACACAACCACAGTAACATTCTACAATGCAGAAATTATGACATGCAATAAAACGGCACTGGACTAGCAATACAGAGTAATACTAAGACTAGCTATACACTCAATAGATATACATCCAGTCTTTACTGTGCATTGTTATATCCCAGGGTATTTGTACTAAATAACCCAGACTAAATGCACTTTTTCTTAACTAACACTGTCAACAGACATGTAGAATTACATAAGTGTTCTGTAAAATGCACAGCGCTGACATGGAGGCGGCTTTACAGAGGAGGGTGTGTCCAAAGAGTCCCAGGATCAGCTCAGCTTGTCCTAATGGCTCCCAAACGCAGAGAGAGAGAGAGAGAGAGAGAGAGAGAGATATGCAGCACCAGGGCAGGAACATTTCCTCTAAATGGCGCCCTGTGGGAGGGGCTACAGGTCAGAGCCTTATCCCCTTGCTGGACTTCCCCACCGGGTACTGCGGGCCTTAGCAAATGTATTTTTGAGAGAATCCGACCTGTGCCTTTGCCTTGGTGGTCTAGTGGGGTCCCTGTACTGCCAGTGTCCAAGCCAGCACGCCTCCCACCGGCCGTGCCAGATCGCTGTTTACAGCAGGTCCCGCCCAGGGGACCCTCTCTCTTACCTCCTCCCTGAATGTGGCCACGCGATCCTGGAGAGCTGTAGTGGTGTGTGTGTCCGACTGAAGAAAACTGGAGCCTCCGCTGTAAGTACCCGGCAACCAGAGCGTGGGAGTATACAGCGCCGCTGGGAGAGGTGATGGAGCTGCAGCAGGAGATGTCCGACTGACATCTAACACTCAGTGTCTCTGCTGCAGCCCTTGAAGTCTTAATTTTTCACTTAAAAAAGCTCTTCTGAGGACTGCTGGAGCAGCCCACCTGTTGTATGCCTGCACTGCATAGCACCAACTACAAAACTGAGCTTCTGTGCATGGAGGCGGGGTAATAGAGGAGGAGGCGCTATGCATTCTAGGAAGAAGGTCAAAGCTTTTAGCCTGCTGGTGCCTCGGATCAAGATCCTACTCTACAAACCAATGTAATTCCCTGTGGAGCCCAGTGTACCCCGCAGCAGAAAAAAAAATATTATATATTATATTATAATTTAACTTACAACAGGACATGCCCCGACCACCGCTGCCATGCTGACATACGTACATACATTTTTATAGATTAGATAGATAAAAGTGAGATTTATGGTAAGAACTTACCATTGTTAAAGCTCTTTCTCCGAGGTACACTGGGCTCCACAAGGATTAACATCGGGGGTGTAGAGTAGGATCTTGACCCGAGGCACCAACAGGTTCAAAGCTTTTGACTGTTCCCAAGATGCACAGCGCCACCGCCTCCTCTATAACCCTGCCTCCGTGCACAGGAGCTCAGTGTCGTTAACCAGCCCAATGCAGTAGCAGGTACCAGAGACGACAAATCCTTCGTAGCCAATTACACCACACAGTCACCACAGGAGAGGGTGTCTGTGGCTATGCCAATACCAACCCAAAGAAGTGCGTCAGGGTGGGTGCCTTGTGGAGCCCAGTGTACCTTGCAGAAAGATTTAACAACGGTAAGTTCTTACCATAAATCTCGTTTTATGATGCGGAGTACACTGGGCTCCACAAGATTAACATCGGGGATGTCCTAAAGCAGTTCCTTTTGGGAGGGGACGCACTGTATCGGGCACAAGAACCCGGCGTCCAAAGGAAGCATCCTGGGAAGTGGGAAGTTCCCTGAAGACCACGTTGCCGCCTTGCACAAATGCTTCAAGGGTCGCACCACGGTGGGCCGCCCAAGAAGGTCCAACCCACCGAGTAGAATAGGCTTTAATGGTAGCAGGAACCGGACGACCAGCCTGTACATAAGCATGTGCAATCACCATTCTAATCCATCTGGCCAAAGTCTGCTTGGAAGCAGGACAGCCACGTTTGTGAAAACCAAACAATGCAAAAAGAGAATCATATTTCCTAATGGAGGAAGTTCTCTTCACATAGATACGGAGAGCCCACATCCAAAGACCGTTCTTTGGAAGACAACTCAGGAGAATTAAAGGCCGGAACCATAATCTCCTGGTTAAGGTGGAAGGAGACACCACCTTAGGTAAATAACTTGGCAGCGTTCTAAGAACCGCCTGGTCACGGCAAAAAATCAAATAGGGAGACTTACAGGATAAGGCCCCCAAGTCCGAGACCCTTCTAGCTGAAGCAATCGCCAGCAAGAATAGGACCTTAAGGGAAAGCCACTTAAGGTCAGCAGAGGCAAGAGGCTCAAACGGAGACTCTTGCAAGGCCTCCAAAACCACAGACAAGTCCCAAGGAGCCACAAGTGGCACATAGGGAGGCTGAATCCGCAACACACCCTGAGTGAATGTATGGACATCAGGTAGGGTAACAATTTTTCTCTGAAACCAAACAGACAAGGCAGATGTGTAGTAAAAGCCCCCTAGACCTGTGCCCATTAAGTGTCCCTGGTGGCTAGTGGAGCGGCTGCCCAGTAATCAGTGCACGCGAGTGGCCCACCTCCTACGGCCGCACTGGATCGCGGTAAGGTGCGGGCATAGAAGCCCCTTAACTCTCCCGTACCCGCGGCCCCATGATCCAGGAGCACGGTGGCGTGTGTGTGACTCAGGATTTAAAGGAACCGCCGCCTCCACTGCAGTGACCCGGCAAACAGGGTGCGGGAGTATACAGCGCCGCTCGGGGTGACGGAGCTGCAAACAGGAAAGTCTATGAGACTTTGCCTGCTGCAGCCCTTTGTAGTTTGACAGAAGAATCTTCGGTTCTTTCTTTCAATTAAAGCAATGAATAGGCTGCCTAATGCAGCCCTCCTGTTAAGTGCCTGCTTACTGCATGGCACCAACTTACAAACGGAGCTACTGAGCACGGAGGCGGTGTTATAGAGGAGGCGGCGCTGTGCATCTTAGGAACAGTCAAAAGCTTTGAGCCAGTTGGTGCCTCGGATCAAGATCCTACTCCACCCCCCCGATGTTAATCCTTGTGGAGTCCAGTGTACACCGTAGCAGAAATGGATAATAGTTCTACAGACACAATGATGCATGCAATACTGATATATAGGCTCATAGTGGGATAAAGGGCTTTATGTTCCAGCTCATGGACCATCTGGGGAGGCATAAAATACAGAATATTAGGGTAGAATGACCCTCTGGCTGGCCAGAGACCCTCCAACTACACCAAGGCTACCACCACAGCCAAAGCCCAGGGAAGAGAAATACAATTGGGTACGTACCGGGCTCGAACTCGGGGATCCTGGCCTGGAAGTCTGCTCCCACCCTCATGTCCACATCTGCAAAGGAAAACAGGAGACAGCTATTGTGGAGAAGGGTAGCCGTACCCAGCAACACACTCAGACGGAAGAGCCCCCCGTCTGGGGAGGCTCGTTCACTCAGTCCGAGGCTAGTACTGTGCTCGTCGTCGCTGCCGCTCTCCCCCGAGCAGTGTCCATTGGAGGCTCTGGACGGGCTCTTCGTGCCGTTGGAGCGGCTCTTGGCCAGGAAGTTGGTGCTCCTGTCCATCATACCCGGCATTGCGGCTCCCGGGGTAGTCGTCGGGGACTCCTTGGTAGGTTAGATAAAGGCTCCGGGCTGCCAACAGCACACTCGCATGCAGCCTCAGCACTCCGTCAGGCAAGGGGTATCACTGCGCCGGCCAAGCGGGTCCTGCCTACAACTCACACGGGTGGCCCGGCATGATAAGTGGAGGGAGTGGGGTTACAGGAGGCGGGGAGCTGTGGCCTTGTGACATGCAGCGATGCTGGCTGTGCCAGGGCTTATTCATCTCCGCGACCCCGAAAACTATGAATTTTTACATGTCAACCCCTTCCCAACCACACCCTTAGGGGTGGCTAGGTGTGTCTTACCCACACAGTATTTTTTTCCAGATTCCATCACTTACGAAGATTGGTGTAAATTGCTCCAGGCATTCCAGAGTCATGCTGAAACTAGAGATGAGCGCCTGAAATTTTTCGGGTTTTGTGTTTTGGTTTTGGGTTCGGTTCCGCGGCCGTGTTTTGGGTTCGAACGCGTTTTGGCAAAACCTCACCGAATTTTTTTTGTCGGATTCGGGTGTGTTTTGGATTCGGGTGTTTTTTTCCAAAAACACTAAAAAACAGCTTAAATCATAGAATTTGGGGGTCATTTTGATCCCAAAGTATTATTAACCTCAAAAACCATAATTTACACTCATTTTCAGTCTATTCTGAATACCTCACACCTCACAATATTATTTTTAGTCCTAAAATTTGCACCGAGGTCGCTGTGTGAGTAAGATAAGCGACCCTAGTGGCCGACACAAACACCGTGCCCATCTTGGAGTGGCACTGCAGTGTCACGCAGGATGTCCCTTCCAAAAAACCCTCCCCAAACAGCACATGACGCAAAGAAAAAAAGAGGCGCAATGAGGTAGCTGTGTGAGTAAGATTAGCGACCCTAGTGGCCGACACAAACACCGGGCCCATCTAGGAGTGGCACTGCAGTGTCACGCAGGATGTCCCTTCCAAAAAACCCTCCCCAAACAGCACATGACGCAAAGAAAAAAAGAGGCGCTATGAGGTAGCTGACTGTGTGAGTAAGATTAGCGACCCTAGTGGCCGACACAAACACCGGGCCCATCTAGGAGTGGCACTGCAGTGTCACGCAGGATGTCCCTTCCAAAAAACCCTCCCCAAACAGCACATGACGCAAAGAAAAAAAGAGGCGCAATGAGGTAGCTGACTGTGTGAGTAAGATTAGCGACCCTAGTGGCCGACACAAACACCGGGCCCATCTAGGAGTGGCACTGCAGTGTCACGCAGGATGTCCCTTCCAAAAAACCCTCCCCAATCAGCACATGATGCAAAGAAAAAGAAAAGAAAAAAGAGGTGCAAGATGGAATTGTCCTTGGGCCCTCCCACCCACCCTTATGTTGTATAAACAAAACAGGACATGCACACTTTAACCAACCCATCATTTCAGTGACAGGGTCTGCCACACGACTGTGACTGATATGACGGGTTGGTTTGGACCCCCCCCAAAAAAGAAGCAATTAATCTCTCCTTGCACAAACTGGCTCTACAGAGGCAAGATGTCCACCTCATCTTCACCCTCCGATATATCACCGTGTACATCCCCCTCCTCACAGATTATCAATTCGTCCCCACTGGAATCCACCATCTCAGCTCCCTGTGTACTTTGTGGAGGCAATTGCTGCTGGTCAATGTCTCCGCGGAGGAATTGATTATAATTCATTTTAATGAACATCATCTTCTCCACATTTTCTGGATGTAACCTCGTACGCCGATTGCTGACAAGGTGAGCGGCGGCACTAAACACTCTTTCGGAGTACACACTTGTGGGAGGGCAACTTAGGTAGAATAAAGCCAGTTTGTGCAAGGGCCTCCAAATTGCCTCTTTTTCCTGCCAGTATAAGTACGGACTGTGTGACGTGCCTACTTGGATGCGGTCACTCATATAATCCTCCACCATTCTATCAATGTTGAGAGAATCATATGCAGTGACAGTAGACGACATGTCCGTAATCGTTGTCAGGTCCTTCAGTCCGGACCAGATGTCAGCATCAGCAGTCGCTCCAGACTGCCCTGCATCACCGCCAGCGGGTGGGCTCGGAATTCTGAGCCTTTTCCTCGCACCCCCAGTTGCGGGAGAATGTGAAGGAGGAGATGTTGACAGGTCGCGTTCCGCTTGACTTGACAATTTTGTCACCAGCAGGTCTTTCAACCCCAGCAGACCTGTGTCTGCCGGAAAGAGAGATCCAAGGTAGGCTTTAAATCTAGGATCGAGCACGGTGGCCAAAATGTAGTGCTCTGATTTCAACAGATTGACCACCCGTGAATCCTTGTTAAGCGAATTAAGGGCTGCATCCACAAGTCCCACATGCCTAGCGGAATCGCTCCGTGTTAGCTCCTCCTTCAATGCCTCCAGCTTCTTCTGCAAAAGCCTGATGAGGGGAATGACCTGACTCAGGCTGGCAGTGTCTGAACTGACTTCACGTGTGGCAAGTTCAAAGGGCATCAGAACCTTGCACAACGTTGAAATCATTCTCCACTGCACTTGAGACAGGTGCATTCCACCTACTATATCGTGCTCAATTGTATAGGCTTGAATGGCCTTTTGCTGCTCCTCCAACCTCTGAAGCATATAGAGGGTTGAATTCCACCTCGTTACCACTTCTTGCTTCAGATGATGGCAGGGCAGGTTCAGTAGTTTTTGGTGGTGCTCCAGTTTTCTGTACGTGGTGCCTGTACGCCGAAAGTGTCCCGCAATTCTTCTGGCCACCGACAGCATCTCTTGCACGCCCCTGTCGTTTTTTAAAAAATTCTGCACCACCAAATTCAAGGTATGTGCAAAACATGGGACGTGCTGGAATTGGCCCAGATTTAATGCACACACAATATTGCTGGCGTTGTCCGATGCCACAAATCCACAGGAGAGTCCAATTGGGGTAAGCCATTCCGCGATGATCTTCCTCAGTTGCCGTAAGAGGTTTTCAGCTGTGTGCGTATTCTGGAAAGCGGTGATACAAAGCGTAGCCTGCCTAGGAAAGAGTTGGCGTTTGCGAGATGCTGCTACTGGTGCCGCCGCTGCTGTTCTTGCGGCGGGAGTCCATACATCTACCCAGTGGGCTGTCACAGTCATATAGTCCTGACCCTGCCCTGCTCCACTTGTCCACATGTCCGTGGTTAAGTGGACATTGGGTACAGCTGCATTTTTTAGGACACTGGTGACTCTTTTTCTGAGGTCTGTGTACATTTTCGGTATCGCCTGCCTAGAGAAATGGAACCTAGATGGTATTTGGTACCGGGGACACAGTACCTCCAACAAGTCTCTAGTTGGCTCTGCAGTAATGATGGATACCGGAACCACGTTTCTCACCACCCAGGATGCCAAGGCCTCAGTTATCCGCTTTGCAGTAGGATGACTGCTGTGATATTTCATCTTCCTCGCAAAGGACTGTTGAACAGTCAATTGCTTACTGGAAGTAGTACAAGTGGGCTTACGACTTCCCCTCTGGGATGACCATCGACTCCCAGCGGCAACAACAGCAGCGCCAGCAGCAGTAGGCGTTACACGCAAGGATGCATCGGAGGAATCCCAGGCAGGAGAGGACTCGTCAGAATTGCCAGTGACATGGCCTGCAGGACAATTGGCATTCCTGGGGAAGGAGGAAATTGACACTGAGGGAGTTGGTGGGGTGGTTTGCGTGAGCTTGGTTACAAGAGGAAGGGATTTACTGGTCAGTGGACTGCTTCCGCTGTCACCCAAAGTTTTTGAACTTGTCACTGACTTATTATGAATGCGCTGCAGGTGACGTATAAGGGAGGATGTTCCGAGGTGGTTAACGTCCTTACCCCTACTTATTACAGCTTGACAAAGGGAACACACGGCTTGACACCTGTTGTCCGCATTTCTGGTGAAATACCTCCACACCGAAGAGCTGATTTTTTTGGTATTTTCACCTGGCATGTCAACGGCCATATTCCTCCCACGGACAACAGGTGTCTCCCCGGGTGCCTGACTTAAACAAACCACCTCACCATCAGAATCCTCCTGGTCAATTTCCTCCCCAGCGCCAGCAACACCCATATCCTCCTCATCCTGGTGTACTTCAACACTGACATCTTCAATCTGACTATCAGGAACTGGACTGCGGGTGCTCCTTCCAGCACTTGCAGGGGGCGTGCAAATGGTGGAAGGCGCATGCTCTTCACGTCCAGTGTTGGGAAGGTCAGGCATCGCAACCGACACAATTGGACTCTCCTTGTGGATTTGGGATTTCAAAGAACGCACAGTTCTTTGCGGTGCTTTTGCCAGCTTGAGTCTTTTCAGTTTTCTAGCGAGAGGCTGAGTGCTTCCATCCTCATGTGAAGCTGAACCACTAGCCATGAACATAGGCCAGGGCCTCAGCCGTTCCTTGCCACTCCGTGTGGTAAATGGCATATTGGCAAGTTTACGCTTCTCCTCCGACAATTTTATTTTAGGTTTTGGAGTCCTTTTTTTACTGATATTTGGTGTTTTGGTTTTGACATGCTCTGTACTATGCAATTGGGCATCGGCCTTGGCAGACGACGTTGCTGGCATTTCATCGTCTCGGCCATGACTAGTGGCAGCAGCTTCAGCACGAGGTGGAAGTGGATCTTGATCTTTCCCTAATTTTGGAACCTCAACATTTTTGTTCTCCATATTTTAATAGGCACAACTAAAAGGCACCTCAGGTAAACAATGGAGATGGATGGATTGGATACTAGTATACAATTATGGACGGGCTGCCGAGTGCCGACACAGAGGTAGCCACAGCCGTGAACTACCGCACTGTACTGTGTCTGCTGCTAATATATAGACTGGTTGATAAAGAGATAGTATACTCGTAACTAGTATGTATGTATAAAGAAAGAAAAAAAAACCACGGTTAGGTGGTATATACAATTATGGACGGGCTGCCGAGTGCCGACACAGAGGTAGCCACAGCCGTGAACTACCGCACTGTACTGTGTCTGCTGCTAATATATAGACTGGTTGATAAAGAGATAGTATACTCGTAACTAGTATGTATGTATAAAGAAAGAAAAAAAAACCACGGTTAGGTGGTATATACAATTATGGACGGGCTGCCGAGTGCCGACACAGAGGTAGCCACAGCCGTGAACTACCGCACTGTACTGTGTCTGCTGCTAATATATAGACTGGTTGATAAAGAGATAGTATACTCGTAACTAGTATGTATGTATAAAGAAAGAAAAAAAAACCACGGTTAGGTGGTATATACAATTATGGACGGGCTGCCGAGTGCCGACACAGAGGTAGCCACAGCCGTGAACTACCGCACTGTACTGTGTCTGCTGCTAATATATAGACTGGTTGATAAAGAGATAGTATACTCGTAACTAGTATGTATGTATAAAGAAAGAAAAAAAACCACGGTTAGGTGGTATATACAATTATGGACGGGCTGCCGAGTGCCGACACAGAGGTAGCCACAGCCGTGAACTACCGCACTGTACTGTGTCTGCTGCTAATATATAGACTGGTTGATAAAGAGATAGTATACTCGTAACTAGTATGTATGTATAAAGAAAGAAAAAAAAAACCACGGTTAGGTGGTATATACAATTATGGACGGGCTGCCGAGTGCCGACACAGAGGTAGCCACAGCCGTGAACTACCTCACTGTACTGTGTCTGCTGCTAATATATAGACTGGTTGATAAAGAGATAGTATACTCGTAACTAGTATGTATGTATAAAGAAAGAAAAAAAAACCACGGTTAGGTGGTATATACAATTATGGACGGGCTGCCGAGTGCCGACACAGAGGTAGCCACAGCCGTGAACTACCGCACTGTACTGTGTCTGCTGCTAATATATAGACTGGTTGATAAAGAGATAGTATACTCGTAACTAGTATGTATGTATAAAGAAAGAAAAAAAAAACCACGGTTAGGTGGTATATACAATTATGGACGGGCTGCCGAGTGCCGACACAGAGGTAGCCACAGCCGTGAACTACCGCACTGTACTGTGTCTGCTGCTAATATATAGACTGGTTGATAAAGAGATAGTATACTCGTAACTAGTATGTATGTATAAAGAAAGAAAAAAAAACCACGGTTAGGTGGTATATACAATTATGGACGGGCTGCCGAGTGCCGACACAGAGGTAGCCACAGCCGTGAACTACCGCACTGTACTGTGTCTGCTGCTAATATATAGACTGGTTGATAAAGAGATAGTATACTCGTAACTAGTATGTATGTATAAAGAAAGAAAAAAAAACCACGGTTAGGTGGTATATACAATTATGGACGGGCTGCCGAGTGCCGACACAGAGGTAGCCACAGCCGTGAACTACCGCACTGTACTGTGTCTGCTGCTAATATATAGACTGGTTGATAAAGAGATAGTATACTCGTAACTAGTATGTATGTATAAAGAAAGAAAAAAAAACCACGGTTAGGTCACTGGTATATACAATTATGGACGGGCTGCCGAGTGCCGACACAGAGGTAGCCACAGCCGTGAACTACCGCACTGTACTGTGTCTGCTGCTAATATAGACTGGTTGATAAAGAGATAGTATACTACTAATATTATATACTGGTGGTCAGGTCACTGGTCACTAGTCACACTGGCAGTGGCACTCCTGCAGCAAAAGTGTGCACTGTTTAATTTTAATATAATATTATGTACTCCTGGCTCCTGCTATAACCTATAACTGGCACTGCAGTAGTGCTCCCCAGTCTCCCCCACAATTATAAGCTGTGTGAGCTGAGCAGTCAGACAGATATATAATATATATATAGATGATGCAGCACACTGGCCTGAGCCTGAGCAGTGCACACAGATATGGTATGTGACTGAGTCACTGTGTGCTGTGTATCGCTTTTTTCAGGCAGAGAACGGATTATAAATAAAAGTGGTGGTCACTGGTCACTATCAGCAAAACTCTGCACTGTACACTACTGAGTACTCCTAATGCTCCCCAAAATTAGTAAATCAAGTGTCTCTCTAATCTATTCTAATTCTAAACGGAGAGGACGCCAGCCACGTCCTCTCCCTATCAATCTCAATGCACGTGTGAAAATGGCGGCGACGCGCGGCTCCTTATATAGAATCCGAGTCTCGCGATAGAATCCGAGCCTCGCGAGAATCCGACAGCGTCATGATGACGTTCGGGCGCGCTCGGGTTAACCGAGCAAGGCGGGAAGATCCGAGTCGCTCGGACCCGTGAAAAAAAACATGAAGTTCTGGCGGGTTCGGATTCAGAGAAACCGAACCCGCTCATCTCTAGCTGAAACATTACATACGTACATATTTTAATGGTAAATCAGACACAGCTTAATGTTTGTTGGCTTGTCACCCTACTCTGTGTGAGCAGAAGAGCACCTTGAAAAAAACAAAACAAAAAACAAAAAAATACAAACACCCCAGCTTTGTTGAAATGTTGGTGGTTCTTCACTACGCACTTTGAGATGATTCACTGTTAACCTGTATTAAGTGAGAAAAAAAGCTTGAGTGTTCCTTATCCAAAATGCTTGGGACCATAAGGATTTTGGATATTGGATTTTCCCATATTTTGGAATATTTACATACCATAATGAGATATCATGTCGATGGAACCCAAAGTCTAAGTACAGGATGCATTTACGTTTCATATACACCTTATACACAGCCTGAAGGTCATTTTTGCCAATATTTTGAATAACTTTGTACATTAAACAAAGTGTGTGTACATTCACACAATTCATTTATGTTTCATTTTCACCTTATACACAGCCTGAAGGTCATTTAATACAATATTTTTAATAACTTTGTGAATTAAACAAAAGTTTGTGGCCCTCATTCCGAGTTGATCGGTCGCAAGGCGAATTTAGCAGAGTTACACACGCTAAGCCGCCGCCTACTGGGAGTGAATCTTAGCTTCTTAAAATTGCGACCGATGTATTCGCAATATTGCGATTACTAACTACTTAGCAGTTTCAGAGTAGCTTCAGACTTACTCTGCCTGTGCGATCAGTTCAGTGCTTGTCGTTCCTGGTTGACGTCACAAACACACCCAGCGTTCGCCCAGGCACTCCCACCGTTTCTCCGGCCACTCCTGCGTTTTTTCCGGAAACGGTAGCGTTTTCAGCCACACGCCCCTGAAACGCCGTGTTTCCGCCCAGTAACACCCATTTCCTGTCAATCACATTACGATCGCCGGAGCGATGAAAAAGCCGTGAGTAAAATTACTTTCTACATAGCAAAGTTACTTGGCGCAGTCGCAGTGCGAACATTGCGCATGCGTACTAAGCGGATTTTCATTGCGATGCGATGAAAAATACCGAGCGAACAACTCGGAATGAGGGCCTGTGTACACAGCCATTAGAAAGCAAAGAATTCACCATCTCAGTCTCACTCAAAAAGTTCAGTATTTCGGAATAATCTTTATTTCAGAATATTTGGATATGGGATTCTAAACCTGTATATTTTTAGTCTGAGGAGTGCTGCCTGGTTCTTTCTAAGATGCAGGAGTACTAAGCAAAAGGTACCCCAGGGAACCCGCCTGCTATGGTGTGTTTCGTGAGGAAGGCAACCCGGCTGCTACCTGGAACAGTGAGTGCCATAAATTGAACTATATACAGTATATTTTGTGCCACTGTCTTGCTAATAAGCTCTCCCGTATTATGACAGGGTTGATATCTATATACCGGCGCCTATCATCACGGCAGTCAGAATCTCGACCGTGGTATGCCGGGCGACGGAATGCCATCAGCGAGGCGAGCACAAAAGAGCCCCTCGCACGCTCGCTGTGCTCGCCATTCTGTGGGTACGGTGGTGCGCCACACCATTTATTCTCCCTCCAAGGGTGTCGTGAACACCCCAAGAGGAGGAATATTTGTCGGTATCCCGGCGCCGGTATGCTGAGCGCTGGAATCCCGACAGCCAGGATATTCAATGCATCCCCTTATGACTATGTACGCATTATAGCAGGGGTGGGGAACCTTTTTTCTACCGAGGACCATTTGGATATTTATAAAATCCTTCGGGGGCCATACAAAAATTCTCAACTTAAAAAATTACCCTGCCCCCCAGTAGGTCTGCCCCTCAGAGGTACTGTGTGCGCGCGCCAGAGGCGCGCAAGCGCCCAAAAAATGGGTGTGGCCAGTTAAAATGGGACGTGATACACATATGCCCCCAATAGCGCAGTGCCAGATCCACAATTGCCCCCACAGTGCCAGGTATACAAATGCCCCCACAGTGCCAGGTATACAAATGCCCCCACAGTGCCAGGTATACAAATGCCCCTCACAGTGCCAGGTATACAAATGCCCCTCACAGTGCCAGGTATACAGATGTCCCCACAGTGTCAGGTATACAGATGCCCCCCCCCCCCCCCTCCCCTCCGTGCTGCTTACCGTGCTGCTTTCGGCGGGACACGGAGGAGAGCGCGGATATGTTGGGCGGCGGCGCGTAGGATTTGAAACTAGCCGCCGGTTCGAGAGCCAATCAGAGCTCGCGGACCGGCAGCCACGGCTCCTGATTGGCTCACAGACCGGCGGCTGGTTTGAAGTACTACACGCCGCCACTCCCACCCGACAGCCGCGCTCTCCTCCCTGTTCTGACAGCTGAGACACGCTGCCGCCGGACTGAGCGGCAGCGTGTCTCACCGACACAAGCTGGTGGTCCGGACCAAACGGCTTTGCGGGCTTTATACGGCCCGCGGGTTGGAGGTTCCCCACCCCTGCATTATAGAAATGGAAGCAAAATAATTCTTTCAAAACAATGATTTTAACTTTATGGTGCAGATGGTACTTGTAATTAAAAAAAAGGCAGATAGTGGGTGTCTGAAGTAATTACACCTGCATTGGTGTGCAGGGGGAAAATGTAGATATTTGCCTGTATATTGAGTTGATTGTATTAGGGATGGGACATCTAAAGAAAATATAGGTAGTACGGATATTTTTAACATTGGTCATAAAACATTGTTTTGTTCTAAACATTGGTTTGGAAACACTGATATAAAAAACACTTGACTGGAGCATACTAGCTAATTAAAACATACCAAGCAAGGGATTTGGACGCCAAACAACTAGTGATGAGCGGATTCGGTTTTACTCGGTTCTCAAAACGGCATCTTATTGGTTCACAGATGTCACGTGTTTTGGATAGCCAATAAGATGCCGTTTTGAGAACCGAGTAAAACCGAGTAAAACCGAATCCGCTCATCATTGCAAACAACCCATACCAAATTCATACACTTTACTTGTGAACTATCCGTGACTATTAATTCAATATAAAGTACACCTTGTCAGTAAAATCCAAATGTATTTAGAACATAAAATTCTCAACATGACATTTTGTGGATTTGAACACCCAGCCTCATACACCACATTTGGGGGCAGATGTATTAACCTGGAGAAGCCATAAAGCCATAAGGAAGTGATAAACCAGTGATATGTGCAAGGTAATAAAGGCACCAGCCAATCAGCTCCAATATGTAAATTAACAGTTAGGATGATTGGCTGGTGCCTTTATCACCTTGCACATATCACTGGTTTATCACTTCCTTATGCCTTCTCTAGGTTAATACATCTGCCCCTTAGTCACTTAAAACATAGTAAGCTGCAGTAGTTCTAACTTTAAGAAGCTACCATAGGTGTAACTATTCGTTTAAACAGTTTCAGCTAAGCAGATATATCTAGTGTGCAGGAAAACGGGTTTGGTACAACATCCCAGTGGCCAGGAAGCAAGTAGTCACATGACAGTCAGCGGCATCCCAACACTGAAGATCCCGACATCAGGGGGGGGGGGGGGGGAGATATTGTTACCCTCCCCTCCCCTAACCCTCACCCTCCAGGGGTGGGGGCTAGGGCTAACCTTGGGTCTAACCTTAACCCACCTAGTGCCTAACACTAAGCCCCTTCCCTCCTACCTAACCCTAAGCAGAACCCCCAGTAATTACTTTCGGGAGGTCTCCGGTCTCCTGAGTGGTTTGGAATTCCGGCGTCGATCACATGACTACAGGCATCCCGGACGCTGGGATGCTGAATGCAATCCCAGCCAAACACTACGGGTGTAATTGCCGGGGGTGCAGGTGGTACAGCAGCAGCTATGAGGCCTGAGATGTTTCAAGAGCCAACAGCTCCCTCTGCACCCAGTCAATTCTAAAGCCGGTGGCCGAGGTTTTAGGGGACTGCTGACCATCTGCTGGGCCTCCCAAAGTGCTGTCCCCGTCCACCGAAGCTCCATACCTGGCCACTCGAATATGTGTCACCAGAGGAGGAGCCCCCTGGTCACACGAAACTCCACTCCTCCATGGAGGTGGCCCGCTCTCTGGTGAAGCGTCCTGTACTGCCAGGGGGGTGGTGAGCTCCCTATGCAGATATACAAGGGGGACAGGTTACAGGGGTGCTCCCCATGATGGTTCCAGGATACACTATGGAGGTGTAGTATGTAACTGATGCCTCTCCCTACATTCCTGCTACCCCTTCCTCTGTCCCTGCTGCCTCTACAGTGGGGATCGAAAGTTTGGGCACCCCAGGCAAAAATTCATTTAAATGTGCAAAAAGAAGCCAAGGAAAGATAGAAAAATCTCCAAAAGGCATCAAATTACAGATTAGACATTCTTATAACATGTCAAAAAAAGTTTGATTTTATTTCCATCATTTACACTTTCAAAAGAACAGAAAACAAAAAATGACATCTGCAAAAGTTTGGGCACCCTGCAGAGTTAATACCTTGTACTGCCCCCTTTGGACAGCTGAGACCTGGCAGTGTCATGGATTGTTCTTAATCATCGTCTGGAAAGACCAGGTGATATCAATCACAAAGGTTTTAAAAGCCCAGACTCATCTGACCTTGCTCCAACAATCAGCACCATGGGTTCCTCTAAGCAGTTGTGTAGAACACTGAAACTGAGAATAGTTGATGCTCACAAAGCAGGAGAAGGCTATAAGAAGATAGCAAAGCGTTATCAGATGCCCATATCCTCTGTTCGGAATGTAATTAAGAAATGGCAGTCATCAGGAACAGTGGAAGTCAAAGTAAGATCTGGAAGACCAAGAAAAATATCAGACAGAACAGCTCGCAGGATTGTGAGAAAAGCAAGTCAAAATCCACGTTTGACTGCACGATCCCTCCAGGAAGATCTGGCAGACACTGGAGTTGTGATACACTATTCCACTATAAAGAGATACTTGTACAAATATGGTCTTCATAGAAGAGTCATCAGAAGAAAACCTCTTCTACGTCCTCACCAAAAAAATCAACGTTTGAAGTTTGCAAATGAACATATAGACAAGCCTGATGCATTTTGGAATAAAGTTCTGTGGACAGATGAGGTTAAAATAGAACTTTTTGGCCGGAATGAGCAAAGGTACGTTTGGAGAAGGAGGGGCACAGAATGTAATGAAAAGAACCTCTGTCCAACTGTTAAGCATGGGGGTGGATCAATCATGCTTTGGGGTTGTATTGCAGCCAGTGGCACAGGGAACATTTTATGAGTAGAAGGAAAAATGGATTCAATAAGATTCCAGCAAATTTTGGACACTAACTTGATGCCATCTGTGAAAAAGCTGAAGTTAAAGAGAGGCTGGCTTCTACAAATGGATAATGATCCTAAACACACCTCAAAATTCATTGTGGTTTACATTAAGAGGCGTAAACTGAAGGCTTTGCCATGGCCTTCACAATCTCCTGACCTCAACATAATTGAAAATCTATGGATAGACCTTAAAAGAGCAGTGCGTCACAGACAGCCCAGGAATCTCAAAGAACTGGAAGACTTTTGTAAGGAAGAATGGGCAAAGATACCTCAAACAAGAATTGATAGACTCTTGGCTGGCTACAAAAAGCATTTACAAGCTGTGATATTTGCCAAAGGAAGCAGTACAAGGTATTAACTGTGCAGGGTGCCCAAACTTTTGCAGATGCCATTTTTTGTTTTCTGTTCTTTTAAAAGTGTAAATGATGGAAATAAAATCAAACTTTTTTTGACATGTTATAAGAATGTCTAATCTGTAATTTGATGGCTTTTGGAGATTTTTCCATCTTTCCTTGGCTTCTTTTTGCACATTAAAATAAATTTTTGCCTGGGGTGCCCAAACTTTCGATCCCCACTGTATATGTTCTTACTTCCCACAGCCTCTGTACCTACTATATGTCCCTGCTGCCTCTCTGTCCCTACATCCCTGCTGCCTCTCTCACTAGATCCCTGCTGCCACTCTATTCCTAACTTCCTGTTGCCTCTCTGTCCCTTCTGTACGTCCCTGCTGCCTTTCTCTGTCCCTACATCCCTGCTGCGGGTATATGAATTTGTGAGTTTGAATCCCATGTATGGTATGCTGAGAATGGTCTGTTTTAAATACAGGAGAATTGAACATGAATGTACACCTATTTTCTGTGCGGGAGCCATACAAGCAAGCTTATCTGCTTCTACCACCCAAACATATCCCACTATTGAAGTAATAGCCACTGGAAACAATACATTGATGGTTCCAATGAAATATCATTTGATTCCTATCTCCAGCATGCATCTATGAAGCCAAAACATGCTTGCTTTCATCATCATTATCAATGTGCACTTGCTCTAGTCATATCCTTGATGCAAGAGATCCATTTAGACAACGAATACACAGTCACGTAACCTTCAGCTACTGACCATGCACAATGCAAACCCACGCAAAATCCGTCTACAAAACAGACAGGCATTCTACATCGGCCCCTTCAGTGCTGTAAGAGATCACCTACTTAGAATTACATATGAGCACAGCAATGATCAAGACATAGGCCCTGCTGCTGCGACCACTTTCCAGTCTTTTGCCATCATACCAGTTTTTAGTAATTTTCACGCAAGTTCAGTAGCATAAAATCACTTAACTCCATGAATATCAGGCATATATTGGGCCGACATATACTGGCATTGCAAATCCGTAAATTAGAAAAATTATTTGTTGTATTAATTCTTACACAATGCAACCTTATATTTAAAAACGAAAAACACAGACGCCCCATACTGGTTGTCTTTCCAGTGCAATTTAAGCATTCAGCATATCTTGAGACACTGATAAACTATTGTACTCAAATTAAACTTTTCGACCAATAAGAGTGTTCTATTCAGTAACACAGTGTTGATATGGGGGGGTCATTCCAAGTTGATCGTAGCTATGAAAAATTTTGCACAGCTACCATTAACTTTCCTGACATGCGGGGGGAAGCCCAGCACAGGGCTAGTCCGCCCCGCATGTCAGTCCGGCCCCCCTCGCAGAAGTGCAAAGGCATCGCACAGTGGCGACTCCTTTGCACTTCAGGAGTAACTCCCGGCCAGCGCAGCTTTAGCGAGCTGGCCGGGAGCTACTCCTCGCTCCCTGGCCCACTGCGGCTGCATATGACGTCATGCAGCCGTTGTGGCCCACCACCCCGTTCGGTCCGGCCACACCTGCGTTGGCCGGACTATGCCTACAAAAACTGCGGCTAAACGCCGCTGTTTCGCCCCCTCCCGCCCATCGATCGCCTCTGCCTGTCAATCAGGCAGAAGCAATCGCTGTCCTGCCACGGCCGTTGGCCGTGCCGCATGCGCCGGCGCACAAAGACGACGGCGCATGCGCAGCAGGGACCTGTTCGCTCTGCTGCGTGAAAACGCAGCGAGCGAATGGGTCGGAATGACCCCCCTTGTCCCAAATATTTTTGGATGACTGACGCAATATTTTTCCCCCCTCAATTCTTTTCTTTGCCATTTAGCAAAAAACTTCTCAGGACAGGCGTTGCAATAACATACTGCCCCTGTGAAGTCCCCATAGGCAGTTTTTTCAGTTGTCCCAAAAAACTGCATACTCTGCACATGGCCCACCTCCTCCCAATGCACACATATTATATAGTATGTATAGAGAAAAATTTATGGTAAGAACTTACCTTTGTTAAATTTTTCTGTGAGGTACACTGGATTTCACAGGGAATAACATCGGGGTGTAGAGTTCGATCTTGATCGGAGGCACTAACAGGCTAAAGCTTTGACTGTTCCAGGATGCCTTGCACCGCCTCCTCTATAACCCCGCCTCCGTGAACAGGAGCTCAGTTTTGTTAACTAGTACAATGCAGTAGCAGGTAAAAGACGATAACAGTTCGTAGCCACAGGGTCCACATTCTCACGACAGGAGAAGGTACCAGCAGCTAATCCCACACAAACCCAAATAAGCCAAGTGCGTCAGGGTGGGCGCCCTGTGGAATCCAGTGTACCCCGCATAAAGATTTAACAACGTTAAGTTCTTACCATAAATCTCCTTTTCTGCAGCAGGGTACACTGGTATTCCACAGGGAGTAACATCGAGGATGTCCTAAAGCAGTTCCTCATGGGAGGGTACGCACCGTGGCAGGCACAGGAACCCGGCGTCCAAAGGAAGTATCCTGGGAAGCGGACGTATCAAAGGCACAGAACTTAATGAACGTGTTCACTGAGGACCACATAGCTGCCTTGCACAATTGTTCCAGGGAAGCGCCACAGCGGGCTGTCCAAGAAGGACCAACAGACAGTAGAATGGGCCTTGATAGTAGCAGGAGCTGGAAGTCCAGCCTGTACATAAGCTTGTGCAATCACCATTCTAATCCATCTGGCCAAGGTCTGCTTATTAGCAGGCCAGACACATTTGTCAATACCAAAAAGGACAAAGAGAATCAGATCTCTTAGATACGGTGAGTCCGTACCACATCCAAAGATCATTCTTTGGAGGACAAATTAGGAGAGAAAAGCAGGAACCACAATCTCTTGGTTAAGGTGGAAAGTTTACACCACCTTAGGTAGATAACCAGGGCGAGTTCTAAGAAAGTTTTAAGAACCGCACTGTCACAGTGAAAAATCGGAAAGGGAGACCTACAGGATAAGGCACCCAGATCTGAAACCCATCTAGCAGAGGCAATAGCCATAAAACAAACTAAAATTAAAAAAAGAAAAAAAAAGAAAAAAGGAAAGACCTTAAGCGTAAGCCATTTAAGGTCCACAGACTCAAGAGAGGTTCAAAACGGAGACTCTTGTAGGGCGTCCAGAACAACCAACAGATCCCAAGGAGCCACATAGGGAGGTTGAATCCGTAAAACACCCTGAGTGAAGGTATGAACGTCAGGCAGAGTAGCAATTTTTCTCTGAAACCACACAAGGATGAAACATGAACCTTGAAGGAGGCCAGACGAAAGCCTGAGTCCAGGCCCTGTTGCAGAAACGCCAGTAGTTTGGCAGTACTGAACTTGCATGCATCAAAATTCTTAGCCGCACACCAGGTGAAGTAACAATTCCAGACCCTATAATAAATCCGTGCCGAAGCCGGTTTACGGGCTTTCAACATCATTTGAATGACCGCCTCAGAAAAACCTTTGGCACTCAGAACTGAAGCTTCAAGGGCCAAGCCGTCAAAGCCAGTCGGTCCAAATACTGGTAAACACAGAGACCCTGAACGAGGAGGTCTGGGCATTGAGGAAGTAGAAGAGGAAGCTCTATCGAGAGATTCTGTAGGTCTGAGAACTAATGCAGTCTGGGCCCCGCTGGAGCAATCAGAAGTAGGATTCCTCCTTCTTGCTTTAACTTCCTTATTACCCTGGGCAGGAGTGACACTGGAAGGAACACGTACAGCAGCCGAAAGTTCCATAGAATTGCCAGGGCGTCCACGAACGCTGCTTGAGGATCCCTTGTCCTTGTTACGAAGACTGGAACCTTGTGATTGTGTAGAGACGCTATCAGGTCTACATCTGGTAGTCCCCACTTCTCCACTAGAAGATGAATGCTCCACTCTCCGTCGTGTACGTCCTGATGACTGAGGAAGTCCGCTTCCCAGTTGAGGACCCCCGGAATGAACACTGGCGATATAGTTGGCAGATGGCGTTCCGCCCGTTGAAGAATCTTTGACACTTCCAACATCGCCATGCGGCTTCGAGTGCCGCCTTGATGATGTATGTATGCCACCATGGTGGCGTTGTCCAACTGTATCTGAACAGGCCTGTTCTGCACCAGAGGCAGGGCCAGTTTCAAAGCATTGAACACTGGCCGCAATTCCAGAATATTTATCGGGAGGAAAGATCCACCGACCCTGAAGAGAGTGTTGCTCAAACACCGCACCCCAACCCCGCAGACTGGCATCCGTCATTAGGAGGACCCAGTTGGAGATCCAGAAGGGACGACCCCAGCTCAATTGTTGGCCCTGTAGCCACCAGCTCAGTGACAGACGAATTTCTGGAGTCAAGGAATTCATGCGAGACCTGATCTGATGAGGCAGGCCATCCCACTTAGCAAGGATTAGCTTCTGCAGAGGGCGAGTGTGAAATTGAGCGTACTCTACCATGTCGAAAGCCAACACCATGAGGCTTAGTACTTGCATCATGGACGAGAAAGGAAGCATCTTATCCTGTCCTGAAGCTTCAGGACCTTCTCTCGGGACAAGAACCACCATTGGTTGTGTGTGTCCAACAATGCCCCCAGGTGCACCATGCTCTGAGCAGGGACCAGGGATGATTTCTTCCAGTTTATGAGCCACCCGTGGGCTTGCAGGAATTGGACCATTCCAGATGACGGAGGAGAACTTCTGGGGAGTTCGACAGGATCAACAAGTCATCCAGATACGGCAGGATCCTGATACCCTGACGGCGGAGCAGAGCCGTCATAACTGCCATGACCTTGGTGAAGATTTGCGGAGCCATGGTCAGTCCAAAAGGCAAGGCCTGGAATTTATCATGTAGGTTGCCAATAGCAAACCACAGGTATTGCTGATGCGATATGGCAATAGGTATATGTAGGTAAGCATCCTGTATGTCCAGGGATACCATATAGTCCATGGGCTCCAAGGCCAGAACAGTAGAGCGAAGAGTTTCCATACGGAACTTGGAAACCTTCCTAAACTTGTTCAGAGACTTGCGGTTGAGAATTGGCCAGGAGGAACCATTCAATTTCGGAACTAGGAACAGCATTGAATAGTACCCCCTGCCTCTCTGAGCCAGAAGCACCGGCACTACCACTCCTGTGTCTAGGAGGGATTGTACCACCAAATGGAGAGTTTTTGCTTTTACTGGATCTGAAGGGATATTTGTCAAGCAAAACTGGCGAGGGGGGCGCTTCTTGAAAGAGATGGCGTATCCGTGAGGTGACAACTTCTCTTACCCAGGCGTCTGAAGTGGTCTGTAACCATACCTGAGAAAACTGTAGAAGTCGGCCTCCAACCCTGGGATCCCCCAGAGGGAGGCCCTTCCCGTCATGCAGCAGGATTGTCTGGTTTGGAAGCAGTCTGACGGGCAGCCCAGGAACGGTTAGGTTTGGTCTTCGAGGTTTTGGAAGTGAGAGTCTGTTTCAGGTATGCCTAACCCTTTGCTTTACTTCGAGGCCGAAAGGAACGAAAGGTGGTACTCTTAGCCTTCTGAACCGAAGGATTAGTACTCGGCAGACATGCAGTTTTAGCAGATGCCAAGCCAGCAACATCCTTGTTCAGATCCTCCCAAAACAGGATGTCTCCCTTAAAGGGGATAACCTCCAAGGTCTTTTTAGAGTCCAGATCCACAGACCAGGACCGCAACCACAGAATCCGGAGGGCCAAACTGGACGTAGTAGACGCTTTGGCCCCCAGGACACAAGCATCAGAGGCCGCCTCCTGTATATAATGAGAGGATGTGATAATATATGAAAGACACCGTCTGGCATTATCAGAAAAATAATACCCCTTTTACACTCGCAGAAAAATCCCGGGATATTGCACGTGAACGCGCATCATCCCGGGATTTTTCTCAGTGTAAATGGGTACAGGGACAATTTCCCGGGACAAGCATCCCGGGATTTCATCCCAGGTCTAAAGCAGGGTTGAACCCGGGACCGTCCCGGGAAGCTGCCAGTGTAAACGGGTATTCCGGGTCAAGGCGACCCGGCACCCGTTCTCTTCATAGGAGGAGGCGGTGCTTGGAGAAGATTATCTCCAAGCACCGCCTCTGGGAGACTCAGCAGTGATGTCACTGACCCGGCAATATGCCGGGTCAGCCCGCTAATGTGAAAGGGTCATTCCCGGGAATGTGTCCCGGCAAATATACCGGGACACATTCCCGGGAATGAACTTTCCTGCGAGTGTAAAAGGGGTATTAGAAGGTAGCTAGGCTTCAACTTCTTGAACCCAGGGTTCAATAGCCTTCGCGGCCCAAGAGGCCACTATAGTGGGTCTATGCACAGCACCTGCAAGAGTGTAAATAGACTTAAAGTAACCCTACACACGCTTATCCGTCGGTTCCTTCAGAGAAGTGATGGTAGTGACAGGTAGAGTAGAGTAGAGGACACCACCAGACGTGAGACATGCGAGTCTGCCAGTGGCAGTGTTTCACAATTTTTAGTTAACTCTGCAGCGAGGGGATAACGAGCTAGCATGTTCTTAGACAGGGATAATTTCCTTCCGAGATACACCCAGGATTCCTGACGTATGTCAACTAAATGATCAGAATGGGGCAAAACTAATTTAGTGACCTTCTGACGTTTGAACTTATTGGGTTTCTTAGACTTATCTGGAGGTTAAGATTCATCATCAATCTGAAGAACCAGTTTGATAGCCTCCAATATGTCAGGAACATCCACCTGTGAAATAGATTCCTCATCAGAACCATCTGCATCAGTGTCTGAGGGATCAGTGTATACGCCATCTTCAATCGGATGAAGTATCTGTAACATGCGTGGTTTGTGAGTAAGTAATGGCCCACTAATGTGACCCTTTGGTCCTAGGAGGGCGAGGGTTAGGTTTTTGTTTAACCAAAGACTGATTTAATTGCTGTAACTGAGTTGACAGATTATCTGCCCATGGCGGATTAACTGCAGGGACAATATGTGGCTGTAATGGCACAGGAGGTCCCACAGGGGGCGCAAGTCTAATTACTAGCATAGTCAGCAAATTAGAAAAAGCAGCTCAGGGTAGGTCTTGGTGTGCCAGGCTGACTGAGGGGTACTGAGCTCCCGGTACCTGGACCCTCAGCTGGAATATTTTCCTCAGGTGCATCCGCGGCGTCAGCACTGCATGACGCAGGATCCGCCATGGATCTCCCGCCCTGTTTAGCAGACATTATGTGTGAATGTAGCCTTAGGGCATAACAGTACAATACAGCCAGACACAGTACCTGATAAAAAAAACCTATGTAGTGTGACTGCAAATGCAGAGCACAGACAGAGGATTTAAGTGGTATATGGTGACTGAAATACACAGAGAAAAATACCAAGGTAGTATAGCCTGTTAAAACACTCTATGTATATAGGACCGTGACGCACTTAGCCCCCTCAGGGTACATAATATAGGGATAGCAATATGTGTGAGATACATGGAATAGGAACCACACAGCAGCTATTGGCACACACACAGGAAGTACCACCAGTGCAAGCTGTGCCTTGCACTGGAGGCCCGCCACTGTCAAGGGGCCCAAAGCCAGCGGCATGTAATGAGTCAAAGGATGAGGAGGGAGGTGAAGGAGGGAGCCGCAGCAGCACTATGTAATTGGTGGAGGCGCTGCTGCAGCTTTCCCTCTCCTTCACCATAGGCTGTTCTCCGCCGCTGTGAATGCTGGGAAGCTCCCGAGTCACCCTCCCTCCTTCTCCCCTGTCCGAGATCTGCCAGCACCGGAGGAGCCTGACTGCCATTGGAGACAGTAAGGATAATCTATTCTATTTATTCTGTCTGTCTGTCTGCCTTAATGTGTAAAAAGGGGGACCCTGTCTGCCGTAATGTGTAAAAAGGGGAATCTGTCCGCCATAAGGTGTAAAAGGGGCTCTACCTGGTGTAGTGGTGCTACAGTGCGGCGTAATTTGAATAATGGAGACTACTGTGCATAGTTATATGAATTGGTATTATTTTGTGGCCATACCCCTTCCCCACGAAGCCACGGCCTTATATTTTTTGCACGCGCCTAAGGCGCGCGCTGCCCCTGTTTTACATGGAGGGGGGGGGCTCTGATGCAGTTTCTTGCACACAGCGCTAAAATGTCTAGTTACGGCACTGTTGCTAGATATACATTTCTCTGACCCTGAGCAGGTCCCCTCACCAGATCCCCTCCAGGGGTGAGGGGGTGGACTTGGATGGGATGAAGGGGGGGGGAGGGGAAGAGAGGCAAAGCATTTTGTTGCACCTGGGCCCACCGCTCGCTAGTTCCACCACTGCACACACACAGCCACAGGTACACTGCAGAAATTACGACAACAGTACGATGCAGGTACACTGCAGAAATTATGATTACAGTGCAATAATAAAACTGCACTGGACTAGCAATACTAAGTAAAGCTATATCTGTATACAGATATACATCCAGTATTTACTCTGCATTGTTAGATCACAGGGAACATAAAATCAGGATTTTGGTACTGGGAGCTGGCACTTTAAATGTATAACCATGTGACTAGCTCTTCCCCTACAATGCCCCCTTTCCAAGCCAGTCTAGTTAAACTGTGCCCGAGGAGATCTGGAAAAAAACAATGTTAAAGTAGAGGAGGTTCACGTAAGCCAGTGGTTTCCAAACTTTTTTGAATCACGGCACCCTAGAATATCAGAATTTTTTTCACGGCACCCCTAGGCCAAAAATGTATTGAGAAATTTAGAAAGAAATATTACATTAAGTAGATCGCGTTTATATGTCATCCTTAGGGTCAGTTGTGTGGTGAGGGACAAGATTTGCTTGTTTGGCTACATATTTTAAGACTGGCAGCCACCAGCACTGGTTTTGCCTATTATATTGACCATGATTAATTTGAATTGGTACTGGACCACCAACCCAGGGCACCCCTGCAAGTGCCCCAAGGTACCCCAGGGAGCCACGGCACACAGTTTGGGAACCTCTGTCGTAAGCCATTTAAAAACAGGATAACACCAAGGAAACCTGGAAACATAGTGAAAGGGTAACATGAACAAAACGAGCAGTCACACAGTGACCTGCAAACAGATAAGTGAAGTAGGAGGAAACAGTGCTGGGTGGGCGTCCAGTGGCCCCTGTGGAATCGGAGAAAGGGATTTATCGGTAAGTACCAAAATCCTGATTTCTCCTTCATCCACTGGAGTGCAGATACAATGGGGACATCCCAGAGCTCCCAAGATGGGAGGGAGAGCGCTGAGAGTCCTGCAAAACAGCCCAGCCAAACTGTGACAGAGGCCACAAGTGTCAAACCTGTACAACGTGACAAACGTATGAGGGCCCAACAAAGTGGCTTCGCGACATGAAGTAGCCACGGAAACCTCGCGTGCGGCCACCCACGATGGTCCCACAGAGCGCGTAGAGTATGCCGAAATGGAAGACGGAGGCTCTCGAGCAACTGCCAAATAAGCCTGTCTGATGGTCAGACGTATCCAACGGGCCAACGTCTGCTGGGACCCCGGCCATCCAGGACAGGGGCATCGTAGAGAACAAAGAACAAAACAGACTTCTGAATATTCTAAGCCATCTGTACGTTGAGTCGGAGCGCCCTGACAACATCCAAAGAACACAAAACTGGTGAATCCGCCGAGAGGGCCGAAAACACAGGTGGCTGATTTATGTGAAAAGCGGACACCACCCTTGGAAGAAACGACATCTGAGCATGAAGCTCAGCCGTATCCTCCTGGAATATCCGGCAAGGAGGCCGACCATAGGGAAAAAGAGCGAGAGAGCGCCAAGCTGCTATCTGGTCAATGCCAGAGCCAGGAGAAGGACCACCTTCCCGGTGAGAAAATACATCACCACCGACTAAAGAAATTAAATAATGGAGACTGCAGAAAAGCGAGAACCCATTTGAGGTCACATGGTGCCGTTGGAGGGCGAAAAGGAGGCTGCATCTAGAGAACTCCCTGCAAGAAAATCCGAAATTCCGGCAGCAAGGCCAATCTCCTTTGGAAGAAAACCGAAAGAACAGAGACCTGAACCGCCGCTGAACCAGGTGAGGCTCAGTCGAGAAAACCACCTGGAGAAAGTGAATAAGGCAGCTAAAGGAAAAACCGAAGGGGGATATTCTTGTTGTTCACCTCAGGCAACCAAAAGTTTCCAAAAGTGGTAATAGTGAGACAAGGTAACTGACTTCCAAGTTCGCAGCATAGTAGGTATATTATTAACAGCCACGTCGTCAAACGAAGCCTGTGTAAGGCTAAACAAAGAAAAAGGACCCTGTTGAAGCAGATTGTCCCGCAGAGGCAGGAGCCAAGGCTTCTCTACTGACAACAGGTGCAGGGCGGAGTTCTAAGTCCTGCACAGCCAAACTGAAGCCACCAGGAAGACTAGCGCGCATTCAGTCTTGCTGCGTTGCAGAAAATGAGGTAGTAACAAGGACTGGAGGAAAGATAAACTAACCAGAAAGTCCAAGGAGCTGTGAGGGCATGCACGGCTACAGCCGCCAGGGCTCTCGTCCAAGAGCAGTAAAGAGGCAGTTGAAGAGTCAGTCGGAACGTCATGAGGTCAAGCTGACGGACCAGCTGACGAAACTCCGGGGATGGAGTGTCCACCCACCCGGGTGCCCTACCTGTCGGCTTTACCATCTCTGGAATGAAGATCGTTTTCCTCTGCTCAGAGGAAGACGTTGGTGACCTCTCTCAGCGCCGCACTTGGCTGCAGAGAGAGGAGCTGGTCCTGAGGAAGGAAAAATCCTCTGACAGACCCTGTTGAGAATCAACTCCAAGAACACAAACTGTGCGAGGGGCATAAATGAGACCCGTGTCGAATCAGAAGATCCTGGATCGTCCGGATATTCAGAAGCAACCGATCTGCAGAGAGGGTCTCCAGCAGTAGATTGTCCAGCTAGGGAACAGACTTCACTCCATGCTTGTGGAGTAAGGCCCTCCTGACTGCCATGCCCTGTATGAACTATGGTGGCCAATCCCGGGATCGGGATCGGCGGGATCCGGGGATTTAGGGCCAAAAATTACCAGGATTCAATCCCGGGATTGGAAGCTCCAATCCTGGGGATTGAGGGATCAACGTTAAGCATCCACAGGATGCCCAGACGCTGCCCGGCTTCCTTGTTCCGGCTCCCCAGCGCAGCGTGAGAGGTCACGCTGCGCCATCAGCTGCTGCAAGGAGCCGCCAGAAGTGATCAGAGGATGGTCCCCACCCGCCCCGCGGTATATGGTGAGTTATGTGTGCTGGGCCAGGTGGGGCGAGGGGGCGGCCACATAGCAAAAAGCTAATCCCGGGATTGGCCATTTTTCAATCCAGATACCCGGGATTGAAAAAATGGCCCGGGATTGGCTTCCCTAGTATGAACACTCTGGGAGCGGAAGAGAGACCGAACGGAAAGGTCTAAAAGTGTAAATGAGTATCCCACCTCGCAAATCGGAGAAATATACATTATGGTAAGAACTTACCGTTGATAACGGAAGTTCTCCTATGTCCACAGGTATCCACAGGATAACATTGGGATATGCCGGAGCGACAGCGGAAATGGCACAAAATAGTCACAAGCTTTCTAGCCTCCCAGGATGCATCAGGTTCGTCCATATAATCCCGCCCATTGACTCAGTCAAATCAGTTGTTTTCACATCATTTAGGCAGGAGCATCATGTAGAACCCTATTCAGGCGATAAGAACACACATGCACACCCTTCCATGTAAGAGGGAAGAGGTTTAGTGACTTTAACGATCCTCAAATCAGGTGTGTCAGGGTGGGATCCCTGTGGATAGAGGAGAAATTCCGTTATCAATGGTAAGTGCTTACCATAACATATTTCTCCAGCTGGGTCCACAGGTTATCCACAGGATAACATTGGGATTCCCAAAGCCATTTTTAGTGGTGGGGACGCTCCCGATTAGACAGGAGAACCTTTTGCCCGAATACCGCGTCATGAGAGGCAAAAGTATCCAAGGCATAATGTCTAATGAATGTGTTAATGGAAGACCATGTGGCTGCCTTACAAATCTGTTCTGCTGAAGCACCATGTTGTACTGCCCATGAAGGACCTACCTTACGTGTAGAGTGCGCAGAGACATTAGCCGGAGCAGGGAGATCAGCACGAGAATATGCTTCTGAAATTATCATTCGGTGCAATCTTGCTAGCGTCTGTTTACTAGCAGACCATCCTCTTTTGTGAAATCCATAGAGAATGGAGAGAGAATCTGTCTTTCTGATGGCACTAGTATGCTCTACGTAAATTCTTAAATGCATGGACTACATCCAGCGATGCTTCTTATGCAGAAAGTCCTGATACCTGAAAAGCCGGGACTACAATTTCTTGTAACCAATGGTGGGAACTTTGCGGTCAGCGGTGAGGTTACTTTCGGTCAACCGCTGGCCACAAAGTTCCCACCATTGGTTACAATGGAGCACATAGGCGCTACATTGTATCACTGCCGTGTGCTGCCTGACAGACACTACAGGAGCTCACAGCCAATCAGGAGGATGCCACGACGTGGCGCTCCCCGATTGACTGAAGGAACCCTCTTAGACAGAAGTCAGGGGAGGTTCCTGGCAGTCGGGGAAAGGGGTCCCATGTGAAAACATGGGGCCCCTTTCAGTGCATGGGCGGGTGTCCATTTTTTTTATTTTGCCATGTGGATTACAAATAGAACAGAAGAGGACCGATCTACACTGGATTATGTGAGTATAATTTTTCCAACAGGTACCCCATGGATTGTACATGGAGAAGAGGACCGACCCTCATGTGAACATAGGTAAGTATATATGTTTGGAGGTGTGGATGTATGTAATAAACTTTTACTTTCAAGGTGTGTGTGTCCTGTTTTTATTGGGGTATTTTTTTAGTAGCAGTACTACAGGTACCAGCGGGCCTGGTTTTCCTCCGCATGCTGGTACTTATGGTTCTCCAAGTACCAGCTTGCGGGGGAGGCTCGCTGGGACTTGTAGTACTGCTACTAAAAACAATATTCAAATTTTGACAAAAAGGCTATCAGCCCCCCATCCGACGCCCTTGGGCTTCAGCCCTGGCCCTTGGGTGGCTGGAGGGGGGGGGGGGGGGAGAAACCCTTGATTGAAGGGGTCCCCACTCCTCCAGGGTACCCCGGCCAGGGGTGACTAGTTGGGTATGTAATGCCAGGGCCGCAGGGACCAATATAAAAGTGTCCCCTGGCTGTGGCAGTATGTATCTGGCTTGTGGAGCCCGGTGCTGGTTTCAAAAATACGGGGGACCCCTACGCTTTTTGTCCCCCGTATTTTTGGAACCAGGACCAGGCGCAGAGCCTGGTGCTGGTTGATTAAATATGGGGGAACCCCTGTCACTTTTTCCCCCATATTTTTTCAACCAGGACCGGCTCAAAGAGCCCGAGGCTGGTTTTGCTTAGGAGGGGGGACCCCACGCATTTTTTTTTTTACATTTTAACAATGTTTTATTTTTTACGAAAGGTGCACAATGAAGCCCAGCACGGATCTCACAGATCCGGCCGAGATTCATTGTGTTAAAGTCGGCAGTGTTCTATAAATCAATCCCGTAAAACACTGCCAAAAAATACGAATGACATCGACATCGGTAAATACGAAAATGCAGAATAAGACAGCTTAGTAAATTAGTCGTAATAAATTCAAAAAGTTGCAAATTTACACTTTCGATGTCATTCGTGTTTGAACTTTAACCTCATTCGGAAAAATACGAATTTTAGTAAATATACCCCATAGTGTAGGTTAGCAATCTTTTTCTGAACCCATACAGTTAATGCTGATACTTGAACTCTCAAGGAAGCCATGAGACCTATCTCTGGCAGACCCCATCTGTTTACTAGAGTCTGAAATACTTCCGGGTGCAACACCCATTCGGTCTCCTGAATGGTGTTTCAACTGAGAAAGTCTGCTTCCCAGTTTAGCACTCATGGCACAAACACTACGGACAATGCCGGAAGATGGAGTTCTGCCCATCTTAGTATGCGAGTTACTTCCTCCATCAATCTTTTGCTGTGAGTTCCTCCCTGGTAGTTGAGGTACACTACTGCTGTTGCATTGTCTGAGCGGATCTGGACTGGTGTTCCTTGCAGAATGTCCTTTGCCTGAACCAGAGCCATATATATGGCCCTTATTTCCAACAGATTTATTGGCAGGCAACTTTCCTTTGTGGTCCATTTTTCCTGGAACCAAAAACTTTCGAACACTGGCATCCGTTATCAGTACTTGCCAATCTGCTATCCAAAAGGGTCTCCCCTTGTCTAGATGGTCCGTCTGTAGCCACCAGGCTAGTGACCTTTTTACGTTTACTGGAAGCTTTATCATCTGTGTTTTTATTGTCTGATGTTTCCCATTCCATCTGGTTAGAACGAGGTGCTGTAGAGGTCTGGAATGGAATTGTGCATATTTCACCATGTCGAATGTTGACACCATCAGACCCATCAGTCACATTGCTGCATGGATGGATACTGTCTGACTGTGCAACAATTCCTGAGTCATTACCTGTACTTTGGATATCTTTTTCCCAGGTAAGATTATTCTTTGTAGACTTGAATCCAATATGGCCTCAGAGACGACTTTTCCCAATTTATGAGCCACCCGTGTCTTTGTAGATAGGCTATTGTCTGTTGGAGATGGCCCAAGAGTAATTCCTGGGATTGTGCCAGGATTAAAAGATAGTCTAGGTATGGAGAAAATTCTTATCCCCTGCTTGCGGAGATAAGCGGCCATAACCACCATAAATTTTAGTAAATACCCTGGGGGCTGTCGCTAGCCCAAAGGGCAAAGCCTGGACCTGAAAATGTTGCTAGAGTATTGCAAACCTGAGGTAACACTGATGGGACCGTGCTATGGGCACATGTAGGTAAGCATACTGTACATCCAGAGATACCATGTAATCTCCTGGTTCCATGGCCAAAACTATGGAGTGTAACGTTTCCATGTGGAACTTTGGAATCCAAATGTATTCGTTTAACATCTTGAGATTGAGAATTGGTCGGAATGATCCATTTGGCTTTTGAATAAAAAAATAGGTTGGAGTAAAACCCCCGTCCCCATTGTGTCAGGGGTACTGGGATAATTACCCCAGACTTAAGCAATTTCTGAACTGCTTTTGGCAGAGCTCTGGCCTTTCGACTATACGAGACGGGCTGGTGCAGAAAAAAAAAAAACCTTTGAGGAGGCTGCTTCTTGAAAGGGAAACCATAACCGAGAGATACCACCTTCTGCACCCAAGCATCTGTCGTCGACTGCTGCCATATGTGTGCAAAGTGAAGGAGTCAGCCCCCAACCCTGGAATCCTCCAGACGAAGGCCCGCACCCTCAGACTGATGGCTTCTGTACTGGCTTGGAAGCTGGCAGTCTATTTGCCCATTGCTTCCTACACCTAGCTGAATTATTGTACTGGGGTTGCTTAGAATCATCCTTTCCTTTTGCTTTACCTTGCCATCGAAATGGACGAAATTTTGAACCCCTCGGTCTAGGGTTATAACTAGCCAGAAACCAGACCTTTTTGGATTCAGCTTCCGATTCCAGAATATCTGTCAATTGTTTTCCAAACAGAATATTACCAGCGAAAGGAAAAGCTTCCAGAACTAGATTCTGCATCTGCTTTCCAAGTACGTAGCCAAATTGCTCTATGAGCGGTTACTGTTAAGGCTGATGCTTTAGAAGCAATCGCACCCATATCAATTGCTGCTTCTTCCAAATATTGCGCAGCTTGTTTTATATGGCCTAAATGAGAGACTCCTGCTCCCTGGTAGGTGCGGAAAGGCCACTCTAGTTCCTCCGCCCATTCTACCATTGCTTTTGCCATCCAGGCTGAAGCTATAGCTGGCCTTACAACAGCCCCTGACAGAGAAAAAAAATGTTTTTTCAAGAAACCATCTATACTTCTATCTGTGACATCATTCAGTGAGGTAGAGGACAATGGTAAAATAGATTTTTGCACAAGTCGCACGACATGTGCATCTACTTTGGAAGGAACTCTTTTAGAATAGTTCTCAGCCGGAAAAGGATAGTAAGAATCCCACTTTTTCAGAATTCTATATTTCTTATTGGGTGTAGCCCAAGGTTCTTCCATAATTTCCGGCAAATCTTCTGACCCTGGAAACTCAATCCTAACTGTTTTTGGACGTTTAAACACCGGTGCTTTAGATTTTGATATTGCCTTGGCTGATTCTTCCAGAGACAGAATAGCCTGCATGGCATCAATAAGCTCTGCTATATCTTCTGAGCTGAAACCCTCCTACTGGTCGTCATATGGGGTATTTGAATACACTGTATTCTCATCTGTTGTATCATCTTGTGTAGATGTATCTACACTGGTTTTACTAGCGTGCTTACTTGTTGAAGCTGCTGGAATTAAACCACAAGAAGGGAGCTGCATGTAAGGGTTAATAGTGTATCATACTCCCGGGAGTGGAACTGCAGGTGCTAATCTGTCAGCTATTGTAGATAAAGTCTGTGCAAACACACCCCATGGTGGATCTACTGGTTGCTGAACCAGAACCTGTCTTTTACTTTGCTGATACGCACAACAGTTTGCACATAACCCGTCATAAGTTAGATACTGAGCTAACACCCCTACTTTCCAAGATAAACATGTTAAGGGTGTAGGAGTCCCTGATAAAGTATCCTCCTCACTTTTGCCGCCCACAGACATGGTAAATAATCCGTTTATACAATATACTACACCAGGGGCGGATCCAGAACAAAATGACAGGGGGGGCACCACGATAGGGAAAGGCAGGCGGGCGGGCATGGGGGGGTTGGTCTTTGGATGTGTAGCTGCAGGATTTACAATGTACGGTGACTTACGCAAGGCACCTTCTGCTACATAAACCCCAAAGCAACACCCTGTATTTTTTGCATGAAGCATACAGAAATTATCAGACAAGGCCATCACCCGGTCTTATAGGCTCTACACACTGGGCGATATCAAACATATGAACAATCTCGTTCATTAATGAACAAGATACCGTTCATATCTTTGAGTGTGGAGGCTCCAGCGATGAACGATGTGCGGCTCCGCGCTCGTTCATCGCTGGTGCCCCGTTGGCTGTGCATGCAGGCCAATATGGACGATCTCGTCCATATTTGCTTGCACTTTTATGGAGCCGTGTGACGGGGGAAGTGAAGAAACTTTACTCCCCCGTCACTGCCCCCCCCGCTGTTGGGTCGCCCGTCGGCCGTATCTGCTGTCGGGCAGCTCGGCGGCGGATCGATAAATGTGTAGGGCCCTTTATTGTAGAGGGGCCAACGCCACGCCTAGGGTGAGCACAATCATATGTCCCAACCTGTTGTGAAACTACAAATCACAGCCAGAAGTTTGCATTGTCCATGCTGGGATAAGTAGTTCCACAGACTGGGATAACCCTCAAACAAAATTGTGACTGTCCGACTCTCACCTTCAATCTCGCGGCTGTGCTGGGGAGTATACTCCAGGGTCCAGAGGGAATGCAGGATTGTGGCCCAGTGCTCTGTCACCTCGTTGCGGTCCTGGCCGTGATGTTAGTGAAGCAGGTGTTGCCGTGGCCGGACCTGCCGAGCACCCTGGGGCTAGGAGGGGGGAGCTGCAGAGAGGCCGGCTGGCTGTGGGCCGGGGAGCACTTGGTTGAAGGCAGCCCGAACAGTTTCTTCCCCGCTGCTTCTCATGGGGGCAGTGCTGGAGACACCAGCTACGCTAAGCTCCAGCTTCTGCTCCGGAGATACAGCAGCGGTGAAAGTAATAACCTGGGCTGGCAGCTTTATTGGGCAGGCGGGCGGTGAGCGGCGGGTGGTAGTGAGCGGCGGCCAGCAGGCGTCAGAGTGACGCTGATTTCAGCAGCGCCCTCACAGGTCCGGCGCTCAACGCGGCTGCTTTTGCCGGGCCTGGTAACGCGCTGCTAGTGTAGCCCTGCTGAGCCTCCTGCCGGCATGTACACCACAGCGGTACTTGCAGCTAGTGATCCTAAATGACAGGGGGGGCACGTGCCTGGGTGCCCCCCCCCCCTGGATCCGCCACTGTACTACACTCTCTATGACTGAAATCACTTATATAGAAGTGATATCCATCTGACCACAACCCGGGCACCCGAATTGAGGTTCAGAAACAATAACTGGCAAACATATAAAAAAGTCAGCAATCACACTAGCAGTCAGTCACATGTTAAATATTAGACATTGTCGTATGAGTATATAATCAACCACAAAAATACTTCTCCAGTATGTAGGAGTACAATTACCGTATTCTGTTTTTAAACAGCTATTTCAACAAACTTTTCAGACATATTATGCAGAAAACGACAGTACTGTACAGGCCTCAATATGCATTGTGTACCACAGTGACGTGTGGTGTGGTCAGTGCCTGGGGAGGCACACATGGAGGTGGGTCTGACTATCCCCTGCCACACTGCGCCCACCTGCACTGCCACACTGGACCCACCTACACTGACACCCCCTGCTGCACTGAAACCCCCTGCCACACTGGACCCATCTGCACTGCTACCTCCTGCCACATTGGACCCACCTGCACTGACACCCCCTGCTACACTGCACCCACCTGCACTGCCACCTGTTGCCACACAGCACCCGCCTGCACCACCACCTCCTGCCACACTGCACCGCACACATAAGTAGCTGACACCCAGCCCGCAAATACGCCCCCGCCACAATATACAGCAGCGTCGGCAGCCCCTCTCTCTGTCCTCTCCCCCAGCAGCGGCTCTTTCCCCCACATCAGCCGGCAACCCCCCATCCCCCTCCGCAGCAGCCAGCAAATCCCCTCTCTCCCCCCTGCAGCAGCTGGCAACCCTCCCCACCCTACCCCCCTCCGCAGCAGCCAACAAATCCCCTCTTCCCCCTGCAGCAGCTGGCAACTCTCCCCCACCCTCGCCCCTTCCGCAGCAGCCAACAAATCCCCTCTCTTCCCCCTGCAGCAAATCCCCTCTCTCTCCGCTGCAACAGCTGGCAACCATGATCTCTCCCCCCTGCAGCAGGTTGCAACACCCCTCTACCCGCCCCTGCACCAGCTGGCTACCTCTCTCTCTCTCTCTCTCTCTCTCTCTCTCTCTCTCTCTCTCTCCCCCCCTGCAGCAGCTGGCAGCCCCCCATCTCTCTCCCCCAGCACTGGCTTCCCTCTGCTGCAAACGGAAACCCTCCTACCCCACCAGCAGCAGCCGGCAACCCACCTTTGTGGCCCTCTTCACTGCAACGACCAGGTAACTGGCGAGGGAGACCGCCAGCTGCAGGGAGCGGTCTGTGGCTGGTAAGAAGAGAGTGTCAAGTCTGCGGAGCTGGAGGGGAGGACATCCAAGCAGCTGCAGGTCCGGCGGCACCTTTAACCCCAGAGTGAATGCTAAGGGATCAGCTAGCAGTCCACCCCTGTCAGCACTGCCCAATAACATCCGTCTCACTGACAGGGGCGTGCCTTGATGTGGGTTGATGGCACGGCCCCATCAATGAGGCAGATGTAGTAGTGCCGCTTCTCCTCATATTTTTAATGGGCTTTTAGTGCCCACGTCTTAGTCCCGCCCCCTGCCCGCCTACCGCTACACACACTTTACTCTAGACAGAGGGAGGCAGCGCTTTCACTGCCTCCCACCTAGATGTGGATGCATTTCAACCGCAAGAATGATTACAATAATACAAAGCAGATATTTATAACAGTATATATGTGTTATAAATATCTTCTGTGTATTATTTTAATCATTACGACAGGGGAGGCAGTGCCTCCCCTGACTGCATGTCAATGGTGTACCAAAATTAACTATTCGTACTACACAGTAGATAGAATTTTAGTACTGTATAAACCTTACTCAGAGTGGGATACAGGGATACTCACCCCACTTCCAGGATCGATCAATACGCTCGAAAGACGCTGAGTGAATCCAGATACTACTAGTGTACACTGCCGCTCCGGTAACTGGTAAAAGGACACAGACGCTCAGTGAACGATTAGTGTATGCAGACGCTCCTGTCCGCGACCCGGTCTTGGTGGTAAACTCTAGTGTACACGGTACAGAGTTCCCTTGTGGTAGCGTCTGAGTCGGAAGTAAGACAATCAGTTCATTGACGGGAGACGCACGGAAACTGGTCATGAACTGGGGGGAGGGGCGACCAGGTGAGCGTCTGCCTCCCCCTGCTGACATAAAACTCCAGGGATCGTGGCCTAAACCTAGTATTGGTGCCTATGATCCCTAAAGCATAGCGCTGGAGCACCTAAGGGTGGCGGCGCATCACCACTGTTTGTAGTCTCCACCAATACATTGTGGCTGTGTCCGAATTCACCTAGTAAGTGGAACCGATGCCTTACCTTCTCCCCATGCTCCGGCCACAGCCTGGTAACGTCTGCTGGACCTGCTAGAACATCCGACACAGTCACCCACCGAGACAGTACTAGTACCCAGAGGTAAGCGTTGTTGCGACCCAGTGGAGAGTTGTTGGAGAGACTCTTTCTAGCATGCGTTTAAGACGCTGTAAAGAAAGATCACTCAAAACATAGTAAGACTATAAAAAGAAAATAATAAAGCTTAGGGCTGCCTTGACAGCAGCCCTGTGACCATGGTCCGGCTCCTGCCGCCCCAAACAAAAAAATGATTTGACTGAGTCAGTGGGCGGGATTATATGGACGAGCCTGATGCATCCTGGGAGGCCAGAAAGCACGTGACTATTTGGTGCCATTTCCGCTGTCGCTCCGGCATATCCCAATGTTATCCTGTGGATAACCTGTGGACCCAGCCAGAGAAAAGCCCGATGAGGAAGTAAAAATGGGAACCAGTCAGCAGGCATCCCTGATGTCTAAGGACGCCTAAAACCATTATGCACCTAACCGGCAATAACAGACTGAAGGGATTCCTCAAAATGGAATGAGATCTTTTAAGATCAAAATAGGCCTGGCCAAGCCATCTGGCTTCGGAAAGGGAAAAACAAAGGCCTGAGAAACAGCCCCGTTTCTGATAATGTGATGAAACAGGAATCAGCATCCTTGTGGATAAAAGCATCTGCAGTACGACTCTCCTGTCGTCGGAAACCGACAAACCCGTGGTGAAGAAACACTGAGGCGGTTAGACTCTAAAATCGAGTATGTAACCACAAGTGATGAGAAACTGAACCCAAGCATACCCTGGCCTCCCTAAAAAACCAGACAAGCGCCCACCCTTGGATTTCCCAGGAGGGAGGGAGGCCCGTCATGCGGTAGGTGTGGTGGAGGACCCACCATCAGACTGGGTCGAGGATGTTGAACCTCTGCCTCGGCCTCTTACTTCAAGATCCCCTGGTGACGGAGGTACCGCCCCTGTCACAGCCTCGAAACCCGTAAGGGGCACGAAAGGATCGAAAAGGAAGGACCGGTATAGGTCTGTCTCGGAGCTGGAGCAGCATTGGAAAGAAAAGAGGACTTACCCCCAATGGCCTGAGAAATCCTAGCAGGAAGATCCTTCCCGACCAAGCCTGTAAAGGGCAATGCCTCTGCTGGCCACCAGGATTCAATATCCGCCTGCCACTGTGGCAGCCCTAGAGGTCGTCGGGTGAAGATAGCCAAGGCGGAAATTCCGGCTCCCAGGATACCTGCGTCCTTGGAGACCTCAAAAGAATATAAAGCAGATTTGTGAATACGATCTGCCAAAGGTATCAGCTGATCCTGATGCAAACCGTCCTGTAACCCAGAGGACAATTGTTTCCCAACAACCTACCTGCGCCGGACAAAGTAGAACCCCTGCTGCCGCCTAGTCCTTCCAGACGGCTCCTTCAGCAGGTTGCACCCGGAACCGGCAGCTTCTTGGACCGTCGATACATCGAGGGGTATACAATTGGATAGGTCTCACATAATTTCCTGCTATCTGCGTGGAAAGGATAGGAAGGCAAACATTGTTTGATTTGATACCCGAAATTGTGCATCCAGATGTTTCCAGGCCGCCGTCAGGGGCACATCCAGCTCATCCGAAACGGGAAAGGTCGCTGTCAGTTCTTCATTGGCGCCCCGAGGGACGTGAAGTGTCTAGTTCCGACTAATTTACCTGGAGCATCAGACGAACTGCTGCAAAAAGCGCCTCGATACCCGGAGATACCGGTTCAGACTCCGCAGAAAACCGACGTCATCAGTATCCTGGACATCTATTGCCTCCTCCAAGAGAGGCCTCTCATCCGCAGAGTCGTGTAACAATGAAGTTAGCAACCTCCTTTTAGAAACCTGGAGAGGAGAAATGACGGATGGGGTCTCTGGTTAACAGTGACATTAGCTGCATAAGCCGAGCTGTCCAAACAGGAGCGTTTTGCCGCTGCGTTGAGGGATAAGCAGATGGCTCCGCCGCACAATCCTCACATAACAGGGAATCCCGAGTGTAACGTTCAGTTTAACGAAAAGAGAAAAGGTGGGTTAAAGAAGTGTAGCCCTATGTAATTCCTGCACTATAACATGCAGTGACAGGCAAAGTTAGTGATTGTTGAGATGCGAACCTGGGTCTCTGTGTTCAGATGTCCCCGCTATTAGCGTGTTGTCCCATGACAAACAGTATTAGTACCCAGTGTCGTTGTTAATAGACTCTGGTGGTACCCCATTACAAGAAAAAAGCGTGAAACAAGGGAATAATAAAGGGAAGGCAGTACCCGCCCTGTATGTAGTGTACTGCTAAATTAGTAAGAAAAGGTGCAATACATGTTCCCTAGAAGCACTCAGTTCCCTAGTCAACAGGAACATAACCTCTGTAAGCTGTGCTCTGGGGCTGTGATGAGGGCTGAGCAGCCACAATGAATTTTGCTGAACACTTCTGACATTAGACAACCTTCTGTCTGGCTACATACTGTTGGCATGTGTAGTAATACTAGACCACCGAGCTATCTGCTCCCTGCAGGAAAAAGTGCAGCCACAGCAGCTTTACGAATCCTGCACAGTATGGCTCAGAGTCAGGCATTAATAATAAATAACTGGTCTAGCGTCCCCAGTCCCCCTGAAACTGCTCACTTCCAGTGATGAAGCCTGCTGAGTCCCCCCTCTCTACGATGCTGCGTTCAGAAGATGGCCGCCCATGCTGAGTCGCCGGGGCTGTAGGGAGCCGAGCGGGCTTAAGATCATCCTCCCCGCCCGCCCCCCCCCCCCCTCGATATGGCGCCTAATTCAAAGTTGCAAGGGCGCCTTTGACCACAGCAGGGAGAAGTATCTCCCGCCGCAATGCGAACCGCGGCTGGAGACAAACCTCTATGCTACTGGGCGGCTGACTATGCAGTCTGGAGAGTATAATCTACGGTCCAGTATTGTATCTGAACCCAGGACCCTGTGCTTAGTACGCTCATTACACTCTGGCATTAGCCCAATGCGCCATAACTGAGTGTCATCCTCAACAGAGCGGAGCGGAACTGAGCGGGGGAGCGGCAGAACATCAGTACTCCAAGCCGTGAGGCTTGTACTTACCGCTTTGATGGAGTAGCCCCGGCAAACGCAGCACGCAGCGGTGTCTGGCCTCTTATACTTACCACTGCCGTGTTGCCGGAATCTTCCGCTGATGGAGCGGCCCCGACACGCGCCGCACACAGCGGTGTCCGGCCAGCTCCAGAGAGCTAGTGTCTCCTTCAGCCGGGGACGATCCTGAGCCGCATGCAGCTGCGATGGGACCCCGCCGGCAGCTCCCGCGGTGCAGACTGGCAGAGGCAGAGCTGCCAGTCTGAATGTAAAAATAAAAGAATAAAAATAAAAAAAATCTTCAGGAGAAGTCCCAAGAGTGAACCAGCATCCTTGGGCACAAATAAAAGACTGGCTTGGAGGGGTGGACATAGTAGGGGAGGAGCTAATCACATGGTTATAAATTTAAAGTGCCAGCTTCCAGTTACTGCCTACTATATCCCCATTGAATCTGCACTCCAGTGGCCCCTAGTGGATAAAGGAGAAATATCCCTGTAGTAATGCACTTTTTCTTAACTAACACTGTCTAAACGACATGTAGAATACTTAAGTGTCCTGTAAATGCACAGTGCTGATGAGACAGGCGGCTTTACAGAGGAGACAATGCCCAGCAGCTCTGTGTAATGGCACCCAAACGCAGAGATAGCACGAGAGCGTGAGAGAGAGATGCAGCTCGAGGGCGGGAACATTTGCAGTAAATGGCGCCTGGGGCGGGGCTACAGGTCAGAGCCTTATCCCCTCTGCTGGACTTCACCACCGGGAACTGCGGGGCCTATATCAAATCCGACCCGTGCCCCTTGCCCTGGTGGATATAGTGGGGTCCCTGTGCGGCCACAGTGTCCACGCCAGCGGCAAGGTCAGTCTTCGGAGACCGCGCCAGATCACAATTTCAGCAGGTCCAGTCTGGGGGACCCTCTTACCTCCTCCTTAAACTTGCGGCCACGCGATCCCGGAGAACAGCGGCGAGTGTGTGCATGATGAAGCCGGAGCACCTCCACTGTAAGTACCCGGCAACCAGGGCGTGGGAGTATATAGCACCACTGGGAGAGGTGAGGGAGCCGCAGCACGTTATGTCAGACTGACCTATAGCACTTCTAAGTGCCTGTGCTGCTGCCCTTGAAGTCTTCTTTCTTCAGAAAAGCCCTTTCCAGGGCTGCCTAGCGCAGCCCTCCCTGTTAGAAGCCTGCACCAACTTACAAACTGAGCTCCTGTGCATGGAGGCGGGGTTATAGAGGAGGCGGTGCAAGGCATCCTGGGAACAGTCAAAGCTTTAGCCTGTTGGTGCCTCGGATCAAGATCCAACTCTACACCCAGATGTTGTTATTCCCTGTGGAACACCAGTGTATCCTGCTGCAGAGAAAAAAAAATGTGTATATATATATATATATATATATATATATACACACACACACTAGTGGTAATGGTCGGCACTCTCAGATATAAACTCACGCTGCCCTGGTGCCCTCCTTGGTGCATGCACACCAATTGGTATATAGCTGGAGATAGGCGGCACTCCCAGGACTTGTTCAAGAAATACACGGGACAGCACCCGTGAACATCAACGTTTCGATTTTATTAATCGTCTTCAGGATAAGATACATAACAAAATGACAAACATTTATAACTCACCAAGTGAATGCACGCCTTCTCCTGCCGCCAGGCTCCGGGCGTCCGTCCCCTCCCGATGA
This sequence comes from Pseudophryne corroboree, assembly GCF_028390025.1. Lineage (NCBI taxonomy): Eukaryota > Metazoa > Chordata > Amphibia > Anura > Myobatrachidae > Pseudophryne > Pseudophryne corroboree. The sequence goes on along the minus strand of NC_086449.1, from coordinate 666,891,077 downwards.
CGTCACCCCACCGCGACGTGCGCCCTCCAGCGCTCACACCAAGATCCGTGCCGGACTCCCGTTGCCTAGCTACAGCAAAAGGCATAATCATGTGGCTTGCCACCACCATGCTACATGAAAAGAAACACAGATAGAACGTATTTATAACAGCTAAAAAGCGATCCATCCTGCCCTGCTAACTGCAATTGTGTATCATTATCTAATCGACTGTACTGCACTATACTAAGCAATATATAATTTGTTAGACACATCTAAACTGGACAGAAACAGACTATCATGTTGCCCTGTTTTTAGTACTTATTACAGAAAACAATTTAATCCAAAATTCTCATTCAGGCCATATGGGGATACAGTATTTAGTCTATGTATCCACCTCGCCTCACATTGCAAGAGGGACCTATCCCTGTCACCACCTCTCACTTTTTTCTCTACTTGATCAATGATCTTATATCTTAAGGTGGATAGTCCATGTTTGTGAGTTCTAAAATGCCTGGCTACTGGCTGTTCTTGAGCCACTATTTGGCCCTCGACTGCTTTTCTAATGGATGAACGATGTAAGTTCATCCGTTCTTTAAATTGTCTAGTGGTCTTCCCTACATAGAGAAGACCACAAGGACACCTAATAAAGTACACTACATGAGTGCTTGTACAGGTTAGAACTTTCTTAATAGGAATACGTTTACCAGTGTGGGGGTGCGCGAATGTGTCACCTTTTTCAAGGTAACTACACGTGGTGCATACCACACACCGGTAGCAGCCAGGTTTTCTGGTCAGAAAATTAGGCTTGTTGAGAATTTTGGTATTTTCAGAAATATCATTTTTCACCAACCACTGTTTGAGGTTTTTGCTGCGTCTAAAACTTGGCATTATCTTTGTTTTTTCAAAGACCTTGAGGTCTGGATCTGTGGTGACTAGTGGCCAGAGGGTTTTAGTCTCTTTCACCACCAGTTCACTCTGTGCATGAAATTGTTGTACGAATGGTATTCTAGGATCATCTCCCAATTTGTGCTTGTTAGTTACTAATACTTGTTCTCTGGGCATCGCTAGAACTCTTTTTTTGGCCTCAAGTAATTGCTCATATTTATACCCTCTTGCCAGAAATTGTATGATCATGCGGTCAATTTCAATATTTGCATCTTCCATAGTATCACAGATGCGATGTGCCCTAACAAATTGGGAGAAGGGAAGCCCTTCCTTGGTTGCTCTAGGATGCTGACTAGAATGATGTAAGACGTTATTGCGGTCTGTTTTCTTCCTATATAAAGGTGGTATGTAGTCTACCATCTCTTAGTTGAATGGTGACATCTAAATAATTTACCTCGCAATCACTGACGGTATACGTAAATTTAATATGTTCATTGGCTAAATTAGCTCTTGTCATTAGATCATGGAAGTCATCCTCATCTCCTAGCCAGATGATAAACAGATCATCTATATATCTTAGAAAAACCAAAAATTTGGACGCTATGTTGGAATCAGAAAAAAAGATTTCTCGTTCCACCTCAAACATGTAGCTGTTTGCAAAGGCCGGGGCCACACAGGACCCCATTGCACAGCCTTGTTGCTGTAAGTACCATTTGTTGTTAAATAAAAAATAATTATTCTTAAGGGTCAGTTCTAACAAACCAATAAAAAATGAAATATCCGGGCCAGTATACAGTGGACTATCGGTAAGGAGTCTCCTGGCTGCACTCAAACCTCCATCATGGGGTATGCTCGTGTATAAATTCACCACATCCAAGGAACATAAAAGGCATTTTGGCAATGGAGATGGTAATTGATTTAACTTAAGGATAAAGGTTGTGGTATCCTTTAAATATGTGGTCTGAGCTTGTATTACCGGCTGAAAATGTGTATCCAAATATTTGGACACTTTGTAATATATATAGAGTCCCGGGCAGAGATTATGGGACGTCCCGGGGGACAAAGGGGATCTTTGTGGACTTTGGGAATTGTATATAGCACAGGAGCTATTAGAAACTGTTGAAATAACATCATTTCTGATTCATTAAAAAATGCATTATCTGCCACAGCTCTAGTTAATATAGTATATAACTCATTATTAAATGCTATTGTAGGATCTACATTTAACTCACAATATACAGTGCCATCGCCTAACTGGCGATAGATTTCTTGACAATATTGATCTAAATCCTGTACCACAATCCCTCCCCCCTTGTCCGCCGGACGGATAACAAGTGAGTTTATATCTGAGAGTGCCGACCATTACCACTAGCATATTGGGACACTGTTTCTTCCAGCATTACCCAGGCATCTGGGAGTGTGTGAGAAGATTGTGACCTAGGTAAGGCACCTACTTCCGATTTTTTGCTTATTGAAGTGACTTCAGTGACTGTAGATGCTGGTCGATTCCCGGTATCTAACACCAGCTTTTCACCCTATACCCTGCAATGGCGGATAGTAGTGGACTGAGGAATATAACACTACCTGTGGGAGAAACATGGAGTTTCTCAGATATGGATGCGGACGAAATCCGATTTAAAGAGAATTTTGCCAACACAGGGGGTGAAGAAACGAACGAACAATTATTTACACAACTCCTTAGGCTCCGCAAAAAAGAAGTTGATTATTTTCTGCATGGGGTAACATTATCCGACTATCATTGAAGTGGCCAAATACCTCGTAGCTTTCGTATAAGGAATATCCCTACTATTGGCAAATTCAGCAGTGACTTTTGTCGCAAATGGGCAGCTATTTTAAACAAATGCAGCCTAGATTTAATCCTGTTAGTTATACAGGAATCTTCAAGGGAGTTGGAGCTGATTAAAACCAAAATTGCTGCATTTAAGGAGCTGCATGTACCAACTTTGACATTAGATAAAACCCAGCAATGGATGGAGAAAATAACTACATAGGTCGAAACTTACCGGAGAGAGTTGGTACGATTTAAACGGGAAAAACTTGCGACAGTTCAAAGGGTTTACGCTGAAAACAAAGTGTACACATGGGCCTTCAATCCGGAAAGAAAACATTTTTTTCATCAGAGACAGCGGAATTTTAGGAAGTTCCCTGGTGACACTGAGACATCAAGTGGGGGAGCATCTTCCCACAGTGATAATGAAGGGGCACAAGGAAAATTTGATAAAAGACCCCCTTTAGGAGTCAGCACCCGCGCCAAGCGGGGACCATTAAAAGAACCCGAACAAGGAGAGGTCGCCAGTGGCTCAGGCAAATCAAAAGCCAAATCAATCAAGAAGAAAACAACTTAATATTTAACCTCTCCAAGAGACAACTGACGGAAACAGAAAAATCTGTCCTTAATAAAGGTCTTTCCTTTGTCCCCTCATCTAATATGGATCATTTCCAATGGAAAGTGGATTCCTACAAATTTAATAGGAACCTGAGATTAAAGGAACATTTTCAGTCAGCGGCACATGAGAAGATCCAAGATAATAAAGTTCCATTGGCCATAAGACCCAGATCGACGTTTGATCCATATACCAACAATGTCTCACTTAAATGCTTTCAGAGGCGTTTAGAACAGCAAATTGAGGACATTAAGACGAGGAACAAACCTCAAGTTTCCAACATGTCAAAGGTTGAATTTGAAGCTATGCGTAATCTCAGTAAGTACTTGAGCATTGTTATCCGTCCAGCGGACAAGGGGGGAGGGATTGTGGTACAGGATTTAGATCAATATTGTCAAGAAATGTATCGCCAGTTAGGCGATGGCACTGTATATTGTGAGTTAAATGTAGATCCTACAATAGCATTTAATAATGAGTTACATACTATATTAACTAGAGCTGTGGCAGATAACATAATTTCTGATTCATTAAAAAATGCATTATTTCAACAGTTTCCAATAGCTCCTGTGCTATATACAATTCCCAAAGTCCACAAAGATCCCCTTTGTCCCCCGGGACGTCCCATAATCTCTGCCCGGGACTCTATATATTACAAAGTGTCCAAATATTTGGATACACATTTTCAGCCGGTAATACAAGCTCAGACCACATATTTAAAGGATACCACAACCTTTATCCTTAAGTTAAATCAATTACCATCTCCATTGCCAAAATGCCTTTTATGTTCCTTGGATGTGGTGAATTTATACACGAGCATACCCCATGATGGAGGTTTGAGTGCAGCCAGGAGACTCCTTACCGATAGTCCACTGTATACTGGCCCGGATATTTCATTTTTTATTGGTTTGTTAGAACTGACCCTTAAGAATAATTATTTTTTATTTAACAACAAATGGTACTTACAGCAACAAGGCTGTGCAATGGGGTCCTGTGTGGCCCCGGCCTTTGCAAACAGCTACATGTTTGAGGTGGAACGAGAAATCTTTTTTTCTGATTCCAACATAGCGTCCAAATTTTTGGTTTTTCTAAGATATATAGATGATCTGTTTATCATCTGGCTAGGAGATGAGGATGACTTCCATGATCTAATGACAAGAGCTAATTTAGCCAATGAACATATTAAATTTACGTATACCGTCAGTGATTGCGAGGTAAATTATTTAGATGTCACCATTCAACTAAGAGATGGTAGACTACATACCACCTTATATAGGAAGAAAACAGACCGCAATAACGTCTTACATCATTCTAGTCAGCATCCTAGAGCAACCAAGGAAGGGCTTCCCTTCTCCCAATTTGTTAGGGCACATCGCATCTGTGATACTATGGAAGATGCAAATATTGAAATTGACCGCATGATCATACAATTTCTGGCAAGAGGGTATAAATATGAGCAATTACTTGAGGCCAAAAAAAGAGTTCTAGCGATGCCCAGAAAACAAGTATTAGTAACTAACAAGCACAAATTGGGAGATGATCCTAGAATACCATTCGTACAACAATTTCATGCACAGAGTGAACTGGTGGTGAAAGAGACTAAAACCCTCTGGCCACTAGTCACCACAGATCCAGACCTCAAGGTCTTTGAAAAAACAAAGATAATGCCAAGTTTTAGACGCAGCAAAAACCTCAAACAGTGGTTGGTGAAAAATGATATTTCTGAAAATACCAAAATTCTCAACAAGCCTAATTTTCTGACCAGAAAACCTGGCTGCTACCGGTGTGTGGTATGCACCTCGTGTAGTTACCTTGAAAAAGGTGACACATTCGCGCACCCCCACACTGGTAAACGTATTCCTATTAAGAAAGTTCTAACCTGTACAAGCACTCATGTAGTGTACTTTATTAGGTGTCCTTGTGGTCTTCTCTATGTAGGGAAGACCACTAGACAATTTAAAGAACGGATGAACTTACATCGTTCATCCATTAGAAAAGCAGTCGAGGGCCAAATAGTGGCTCAAGAACAGCCAGTAGCCAGGCATTTTAGAACTCACAAACATGGACTATCCACCTTAAGATATAAGATCATTGATCAAGTAGAGAAAAAAGTGGGAGGTGGTGACAGGGATAGGTCCCTCTTGCAATGTGAGGCGAGGTGGATACATAGACTAAATACTGTATCCCCATATGGCCTGAATGAGAATTTTGGATTGAATTGTTTTCTGTAATAAGTACTAAAAACAGGGCAACATGATAGTCTGTTTCTGTCCAGTTTAGATGTGTCTAACAAATTATATATTGCTTAGTATAGTGCAGTACAGTCGATTAGATAATGATACACAATTGCAGTTAGCAGGGCAGGATGGATCGCTTTTTAGCTGTTATAAATACGTTCTATCTGTGTTTCTTTTCATGTAGCATGGTGGTGGCAAGTCACATGATTATGCCTTTTGCTGTAGCTAGGCAACGGGAGTCCGGCACGGATCTTGGTGTGAGCGCTGGAGGGCGCACGTCGCGGTGGGGTGACGTCATCGGGAGGGGACGGACGCCCGGAGCCTGGCGGCAGGAGAAGGCGTGCATTCACTTGGTGAGTTATAAATGTTTGTCATTTTGTTATGTATCTTATCCTGAAGACGATTAATAAAATCGAAACGTTGATGTTCACGGGTGCTGTCCCGTGTATTTCTTGAACAAGTCCCGGGTGTGCCGCCTATCTCCAGATAGAGATATATATATATATATATATATATATAGATATAGATATAGATATAGATATAGATATAGATATATATATATATATATAGTTACCCAGGTGCGGCACTCGATGTCTCACAAGAACAGTCTGGAGATCAATACTGTTTCAACAACGTTTCAATGCTCGCAAGCACTATCGTCAGGTTTATTAGAAAAAATAAGACATAACATACCTTAAATACACGTGCACCCGTGGAACACGCCGCGCCGGCAGCTGAGGGAAAACCCTCCTCTTTTTCGGCCACGGCTAATTACGTCATTCTAAAGTGACACCCATCACCATGACAACATATACACATTTAAAATAACGGACCTGTAATTGCAAAAATACATGATTGATATATTTAGAAACAAACACCTCTCCTTCGACTACTCACATTAACATATATTAATAAATGATTCATACAATAGTTCTTTATCCAAAACAACTAAAGCTCAGATATTCATTTAGTCCCCGCGGGGCTACTACATCCAGCCGGTGAATCCATTGCACCTCTCTCTGGATTAGCAAACGATTCCTATCACCACCTCTGACTGGTTTTTTTACCCAGTCAATCATTCTGTATTTGATACTTGCGATGGAGTGTTTAAACTCTGCGAAGTGGCGTGCAACAGGTTGCTCTGATCTCGTGTTACTATTCAATGCTGCTCTTATTGCAGATCTATGTGCCGTCATACGATCCTTAAACCTCCCCTGTGTCTTCCCTATATATGAAAGACCACAGGGGCAGATTATTTGGTATACCACATAACTCGAGTTGCAAGTAAGATGGTGACGGATAAGAAATTTCTTACCCGTATGAGGGTGATAAAATGAATCACCAGGTATCATATAGCTACAAGTTGTACACCCACATTTAAAACAACCTAAAGCCTTTCTAGAAAGAAAATGTGCCGGTTTATTTTCTTCATAATTACCAATATCAGCCCGTACCAGTAAATCTCTAAGGTTTTGACCTCTAGTATAACATGGCATGGGGTCTACATCAACAAAAGGTAGTTGTTGGTCTGATTTAATGATATGCCAGTTATTTCTAATTACAGTATTAACCTCTCCTGATTGGGTATTAAATTGGTTCACTATTGGCATCCTCTTATTCTGTTGTTTCTTAACTGTTTTATTCAATAACACCTTTCTGTCTAATTTCTGAATCTTATCTCTAGTCTGTATTAACAATTCTCTGGAATAACCCCTTATTGCTAGTTTCTCTATGAGTGTATTTATTTGTTCTTCAGCCACTTCACTGTTGGAATTAATCCTCCAGATGCGTAGCATTTGAGAATAAGGTAATGAATTTTTTAATTTGACCGGGTGACAGCTATTATACTGTAACAATGTATTCCTGTCTGTAGTTTTTATATGTACAGATGTTTCAAATTGATTGCCGATCAATTTAATAGCCACATCTAGAAAGTCTATGCAATCTTTACTCATGCGATACGTCAATTTAACCGGGTTTTCACTAGCATTATTAGCTTCAATCAGTTTCACTAACGATTCCTCAGACCCCGACCAGATAATGAATAGATCGTCTATAAAACGAGTGTACAGTGCAATATTAGACGATATTGTCGGATCTGTAAAGAACATCTCATGTTCGACCCCAAACATAAATATGTTTGCTATTGCCGGAGCTACTGCTGAGCCCATTGAACAGCCACTTAATTGGATATAGTATTTTTTATCAAACAGAAAATAATTCTTTTTCAAAATAAACTCCAACAATTCCAAACAAAAATCAATAAATGCCAAATCCAAAGTGTTATTCTCCATCAAAAATCTTTTAACTGCAACTAAACAAACATCATGTGGGATTATTGTGTATAAACTGACTACATCCGCGCAGACCATCCAGGAATTCTCCGGGATATCACGTAATGCAGTCAGTTTATTCAGAAACATGGTAGTATCTAACAAAAAATTCTTATGCTGCTGAACTAAGGATTGAAAAATACTATCCAAGTATGTGGAAATTGGCTGTGTAAGAGAGCCCCTAGAAGAGACAATAGGGCGTCCCGGTGGGGGGGTTAGCCCCTTATGCACTTTAGGTAGCGTATAAAATAACGGTGTCACTGGGTGCTTAGGTAACAATACATCAGCCAATTTCTGTTCAATAATTTCTTTCTGAACGGCATTCCTCAAGATGTCTCCTAATTCTTTGCAAAAGGTGTCCACTGGGTCCCCACTTAATAGTTGGTATGTTTTCACATCCATCAACTGTCGTAGAATTTCACCGCGGTAGTCCTGAATGTCCTGGAGGACAATTGCCCCTCCTTTATCCGCCGGCCGTATAATTACATTAGTATTCCTAGAAAGGGATTCCACTGCTCTTCTCTCCTCTGGAGACAAATTGGGATGAATCTCTTTAGGACCTTTCGTAATGTCCTGTACCCCTTTATCAACTATACGCATAAAAGTCTTGAGGCTGGCATTATTAGTGTTGGGGTCAAATACTGATTTTGGTACTATTTTTCTCAGTTGTTCCGGAATGGGTCTCTTTGGTTCCACTTGTTGTAATGGATTAGATCTATGAAAAAATTCTTTGATCTTTAATTTTCTAAATAGTTGGTACTTCTCTTGCTGCCATTTAAAATCGTCAAAATACGTAGTCGGGATATATGACAATCCTTTACTCAATAATGAGCTTTCTGCAGTAGATAAATCGTATGAAGATAGATTAATAATTATTTCTTTCGTGTCGTGGGTGGCTTCTTGGCGGGGTTTGAGCCTTTTGCTTTGGCCCCCCCTCCTTGTTCTTTTTTCTCTTTTGCGGATAACTTTGCTCTTGTTTGTGCTCCTAAAGGGGCCATCCCAGATGTAGAAGCTTCTGAGTCACTATTTGTGCTGTTAAATTCTTGTGAAGATGATTCTCCATGTATATCTTTCCTCTGGGCTCTACGGAAGAATGGTCGTCTGTTACCATTATTCCTACCCCCTGATATCCATTGGTACACAGTGTGTGATTCATAGTCCTGCTGTACTTTAGAGAACTTTTCTCTTTTAAATTTTAATAGATCACGTCTATAAGAAGCTACTTGGTTTTCCAATTTCTTTATCCAGTCGCCTTCTGCGTCAGTGCTTAATGTAGCTACATGTTGCGTCTCAAATCGTTTGATTTTTTCCATCAGCAGTACTTGTTCTTTTTTGGCAAACTCAATAATCAGGAGCATTAGGTCAAATGAACAGCGGTTCAATATACCGATCCATTTCTTGCAAAATTGCGGATCTTGTCTCCCCACAGTTGGACCATTTTTCATGCGTAGTCCTCTGGGTATGATCTTAGCTCTATAGTGGTCACTGAGTGACATAGCATGAAAATGGAAGTCTATTTCCTTTCTTTTCATTTTCCATAATTCCTTATATAGGATGTCACAGGTGACTGCCTCTGGTTGTTTATTAAGGCACTGTGATTCCAAGATAATTTCAGCTTCGGCATCTGAGAACCCAAAAATCTCGCTTCCAGAAAATGATGCTGGATTAAAAGGATACCCTGTTTCCAATTCACCACCTTCCGCCATATTTAAATAATGAATTGTTATTCAGTAACAACAAAATTTGTCATATATCCAAATAGGTTTGTTTCACTAAACAATGTCAATTATCATTCCTGTGAGAAATCTCTCTTTCATAAATCACCACCAACTCAAAAACCACACAGTCCGTTTCCAAAATAACACCCAGTGTCTAGGTGCAAATCCAAATCAAACAACGGGTCAACCTGTATACCGATATTTTTTAGTTATCGGGTGCCATGACTGTTAGGACTGTATGCACAATCCATTCAAATAGAAGTAGCATGGGTCCGGCACTCCACGATGGTTTCCATTAGTGCATCGGTGCCTTCACATGTACAGCGTGTACAAACATATAGTTACCCAGGTGCGGCACTCGATGTCTCACAAGAACAGTCTGGAGATCAATACTGTTTCAACAACATTTCAATGCTCGCAAGCACTATCGTCAGGTTTATTAGAAAAAATAAGACATAACATACCTTAAATACACGTGCACCCGTGGAACACGCCGCGCCGGCAGCTGAGGGAAAACCCTCCTCTTTTTCGGCCACGGCTAATTACGTCATTCTAAAGTGACACCCATCACCATGACAACATATACACATTTAAAATAACGGACCTGTAATTGCAAAAATACATGATTGATATATTTAGAAACAAACACCTCTCCTTCGACTACTCACATTAACATATATTAATAAATGATTCATACAATAGTTCTTTATCCAAAACAACTAAAGCTCAGATATTCATTTAGTCCCCGCGGGGCTACTACATCCAGCCGGTGAATCCATTGCACGTGTATTTAAGGTATGTTATGTCTTATTTTTTCTAATAAACCTGACGATAGTGCTTGCGAGCATTGAAACGTTGTTGAAACAGTATTGATCTCCAGACTGTTCTTGTGAGACATCGAGTGCCGCACCTGGGAAACTATATGTTTGTACACGCTGTACATGTGAAGGCACCGATGCACTAATGGAAACCATCGTGGAGTGCCGGACCCATGCTACTTCTATTTGAATGGATTGTGCATACAGTCCTAACAGTCATGGCACCCGATAACTAAAAAATATCGGTATACAGGTTGACCCGTTGTTTGATTTGGATTTGCACCTAGACACTGGGTGATATTTTGGAAACGGACTGTGTGGTTTTTGAGTTGGTGGTGATTTATGAAAGAGAGATTTCTCACAGGAATGATAATTGACATTGTTTAGTGAAACAAACCTATTTGGATATATGACAAATTTTGTTGTTACTGAATAACAATTCATTATTTAAATATGGCGGAAGGTGGTGAATTGGAAACAGAGTATCCTTTTAATCCAGCATCATTTTCTGGAAGCGAGATTTTTGGGTTCTCAGATGCCGAAGCTGAAATTATCTTGGAATCACAGTGCCTTAATAAACAACCAGAGGCAGTCACCTGTGACATCCTATATAAGGAATTATGGAAAATGAAAAGAAAGGAAATAGACTTCCATTTTCATGCCATGTCACTCAGTGACCACTATAGAGCTAAGATCATACCCAGAGGACTACGCATGAAAAATGGTCCAACTGTGGGGAGACAAGATCCGCAATTTTGCAAGAAATGGATCGGTATATTGAACCGCTGTTCATTTGACCTAATGCTCCTGATTATTGAGTTTGCCAAAAAAGAACAAGTACTGCTGATGGAAAAAATCAAACGATTTGAGACGCAACATGTAGCTACATTAAGCACTGACGCAGAAGGCGACTGGATAAAGAAATTGGAAAACCAAGTAGCTTCTTATAGACGTGATCTATTAAAATTTAAAAGAGAAAAGTTCTCTAAAGTACAGCAGGACTATGAATCACACACTGTGTACCAATGGATATCAGGGGGTAGGAATAATGGTAACAGACGACCATTCTTCCGTAGAGCCCAGAGGAAAGATATACATGGAGAATCATCTTCACAAGAATTTAACAGCACAAATAGTGACTCAGAAGCTTCTACATCTGGGATGGCCCCTTTAGGAGCACAAACAAGAGCAAAGTTATCCGCAAAAGAGAAAAAAGAACAAGGAGGGGGGGCCAAAGCAAAAGGCTCAAACCCCGCCAAGAAGCCACCCACGACACGAAAGAAATAATTATTAATCTATCTTCATACGATTTATCTACTGCAGAAAGCTCATTATTGAGTAAAGGATTGTCATATATCCCGACTACGTATTTTGACGATTTTAAATGGCAGCAAGAGAAGTACCAACTATTTAGAAAATTAAAGATCAAAGAATTTTTTCATAGATCTAATCCATTACAACAAGTGGAACCAAAGAGACCCATTCCGGAACAACTGAGAAAAATAGTACCAAAATCAGTATTTGACCCCAACACTAATAATGCCAGCCTCAAGACTTTTATGCGTATAGTTGATAAAGGGGTACAGGACATTACGAAAGGTCCTAAAGAGATTCATCCCAATTTGTCTCCAGAGGAGAGAAGAGCAGTGGAATCCCTTTCTAGGAATACTAATGTAATTATACGGCCGGCGGATAAAGGAGGGGCAATTGTCCTCCAGGACATTCAGGACTACCGCGGTGAAATTCTACGACAGTTGATGGATGTGAAAACATACCAACTATTAAGTGGGGACCCAGTGGACACCTTTTGTAAAGAATTAGGAGACATCTTGAGGAATGCCGTTCAGAAAGAAATTATTGAACAGAAATTGGCTGATGTATTGTTACCTAAGCACCCAGTGACACCGTTATTTTATACGCTACCTAAAGTGCATAAGGGGCTAACCCCCCCACCGGGACGCCCTATTGTCTCTTCTAGGGGCTCTCTTACACAGCCAATTTCCACATACTTGGATAGTATTTTTCAATCCTTAGTTCAGCAGCATAAGAATTTTTTGTTAGATACTACCATGTTTCTGAATAAACTGACTGCATTACGTGATATCCCGGAGAATTCCTGGATGGTCTGCGCGGATGTAGTCAGTTTATACACAATAATCCCACATGATGTTTGTTTAGTTGCAGTTAAAAGATTTTTGATGGAGAATAACACTTTGGATTTGGCATTTATTGATTTTTGTTTGGAATTGTTGGAGTTTATTTTGAAAAAGAATTATTTTCTGTTTGATAAAAAATACTATATCCAATTAAGTGGCTGTTCAATGGGCTCAGCAGTAGCTCCGGCAATAGCAAACATATTTATGTTTGGGGTCGAACATGAGATGTTCTTTACAGATCCGACAATATCGTCTAATATTGCACTGTACACTCGTTTTATAGACGATCTATTCATTATCTGGTCGGGGTCTGAGGAATCGTTAGTGAAACTGATTGAAGCTAATAATGCTAGTGAAAACCCGGTTAAATTGACGTATCGCATGAGTAAAGATTGCATAGACTTTCTAGATGTGGCTATTAAATTGATCGGCAATCAATTTGAAACATCTGTACATATAAAAACTACAGACAGGAATACATTGTTACAGTATAATAGCTGTCACCCGGTCAAATTAAAAAATTAATTACCTTATTCTCAAATGCTACGCATCTGGAGGATTAATTCCAACAGTGAAGTGGCTGAAGAACAAATAAATACACTCATAGAGAAACTAGCAATAAGGGGTTATTCCAGAGAATTGTTAATACAGACTAGAGATAAGATTCAGAAATTAGACAGAAAGGTGTTATTGAATAAAACAGTTAAGAAACAACAGAATAAGAGGATGCCGATAGTGAACCAATTTAATACCCAATCAGGAGAGGTTAATACTGTAATTAGAAATAACTGGCATATCATTAAATCAGACCAACAACTACCTTTTGTTGATGTAGACCCCATGCCATGTTATACTAGAGGTCAAAACCTTAGAGATTTACTGGTACGGGCTGATATTGGTAATTATGAAGAAAATAAACCGGCACATTTTCTTTCTAGAAAGGCTTTAGGTTGTTTTAAATGTGGGTGTACAACTTGTAGCTATATGATACCTGGTGATTCATTTTATCACCCTCATACGGGTAAGAAATTTCTTATCCGTCACCATCTTACTTGCAACTCGAGTTATGTGGTATACCAAATAATCTGCCCCTGTGGTCTTTCATATATAGGGAAGACACAGGGGAGGTTTAAGGATCGTATGACGGCACATAGATCTGCAATAAGAGCAGCATTGAATAGTAACACGAGATCAGAGCAACCTGTTGCACGCCACTTCGCAGAGTTTAAACACTCCATCGCAAGTATCAAATACAGAATGATTGACTGGGTAAAAAAACCAGTCAGAGGTGGTGATAGGAATCGTTTGCTAATCCAGAGAGAGGTGCAATGGATTCACCGGCTGGATGTAGTAGCCCCGCGGGGACTAAATGAATATCTGAGCTTTAGTTGTTTTGGATAAAGAACTATTGTATGAATCATTTATTAATATATGTTAATGTGAGTAGTCGAAGGAGAGGTGTTTGTTTCTAAATATATCAATCATGTATTTTTGCAATTACAGGTCCGTTATTTTAAATGTGTATATGTTGTCATGGTGATGGGTGTCACTTTAGAATGACGTAATTAGCCGTGGCCGAAAAAGAGGAGGGTTTTCCCTCAGCTGCCGGCGCGGCGTGTTCCACGGGTGCACGTGTATTTAAGGTATGTTATGTCTTATTTTTTCTAATAAACCTGACGATAGTGCTTGCGAGCATTGAAACGTTGTTGAAACAGTATTGATCTCCAGACTGTTCTTGTGAGACATCGAGTGCCGCACCTGGGTAACTATATGTTTGTACACGCTGTACATGTGAAGGCACCGATGCACTAATGGAAACCATCGTGGAGTGCCGGACCCATGCTACTTTATATATTTATATATATATATATATATATATATATATATATATATATATATATATATATATATATATATATATATATATACACGATGCAGCAGGACCGGCACTCCACGAGGAACAGACAACTTGGTTTGGTGCCCTTACAGAAAGGGAGAATACAGGAACGCAAATGTACGGCACTCACAACCGTTTGGCAAGAAAAACAAGAAACACGTTTGCTTTACAACGTTTCAAACTCTATTTCAGTTTTTCTTCAGGTAAACATACATTACATAAACCACACTCACCTTAAATCCCCTCTAAACAACATAGTGAAGTGTAACGATTGGTGGCAATTTCGAGTGCGGAAATTCCTGCCCGCCTCTCTGGCCCACACAGATGACGTCACCGCGTATGAACGTGGCGCACGCCGTACACGTTACCTGGCAACCATCCGCTCCACTGTAGAGACAGAGCGGCATGTCGCCATGACAACATCAACCAACATAGTACAACTTGCCGGAAAGGGCATACATTGATCTTGCATTGAAAAGCAACAAGATAGTATTAAACAAACATTAGTTGAACGCATAAATACCACTTATTACGTGTAGCCTGTAAAAGATGAATCCGGTTGCTATTAAAGTGATAGTGTATTGGATTATATTGTATGAGATTATACACTAACTAATCTGATGTCATATGCCAATCATCACCAGAATAATAATACATCCTGATATTACAAAAAACTGAGAAATGAATTAACCTCATTGAGACCTCTTGGATGGATAACATCCATCCTGTGAATACACTCAGTTTCACGTTTTAGCAATCTAAGATTACGGTCACCCCCTCTACGATCTGGTGGAATATGATCAATCATTCTATATCTGAGGCTATTTAACGCATGTCTTGCTTCAACAAAATGGCGAGCCACCGGTTGATCACTAGTGCCCTTATTAAGGGCCAGGCGAATAGACGAACGATGTGCTGCCATGCGCCCATGGTCTGTGGGTGAGAACCTGCTGTAATCTTGTTAGTCTTGAAAAAGGCTCAGATGGAGCCGAAACGTCGACACCTTTTGCTGACATGCTGTTAACTGTCTCTATGTGAGACACACCAATAAAGTTTTCATCATCAAGGAAGTGGTGAGTGCCTGTATCTTTTTTGGATAGATTAATATATATATATATATATATATACATATACATATACACACACATACACACACACATATATATGCCAAGAAATTGAAGAAGCGGGGAGCGCCGATAGTGCATTAAAAGAGTAAAGTAATATTTATTTTAAGAATCCAAATCAGTGACAAGTAAAAACTCGTACCATAAAAGGCGGTCAAATCACTGCTCGTATAACCAGCATGTAATTTACCCCACTGTGCAAAACAGCATTCTCAATTCGAGATCCAAACGTCAGACCACGCCCATACGCGTTTCGTCATTCGACTTAGTCAGTGGGCTTGGTCTGAAGTCACAAAGGCATTATTTAAATACACACATCAGTATTCTGATTGGCCCATGCAAAATCCATTAAAATGAATTTCAGCATAACAACAAATACAATGACCACATCTCTCTAACACACAGATAATAAAGTAGTAAGTACTATGCTTCTACATAAAAATCATTGTAACAGAAGTTCATCAAGGCATCAAATAAATAACAATAAAATAAATAAAAAACATTCAATGACACAGGTAAACGTATCACTGTCAACGGTGTTGACAATCAAAGATAGACCCGCTAGCCATTCATCTCCAATATACATTTCTAATAGATGGTTCCGTATTACTCATATCACTGACATACAGCACTAAACATGTGTGTCAACATTACGTCCGTCTTACGATCTCCCTGTTTTATCTTATGACACTTTTGCCTTTATTGTTCACAGCGATCGTAACAATACTTGAAATCGGGTGTTTTTTTACCATCCTTACATTACTTGTAACCTTCGTCCTATCGCATGACCTATGCTGGACGGTAAAGCGGTGCCCATTCATGACGCGAACGGGCGAAGTAGACAGGTGTACGGACATATCATCATGTTAAAGGAACAGCACTTACTTGGACTATATATTGATCTCAAAAAATATATTGATCTCAAAAAAGGGGGGGATAATGGCTATAGCTATTTTTATATATAACGGCAGTATAGAGTGGGGGCTAATGGGAATATATAATAAATATGAAAAATATAATAAATATGAAAGAGGTTAATACGTATAAACCCTCCAGACTAGGAGACAAACTTATAAACCATTAATAAACTTACATGACAGCAGGCAACAAACTAAAAATCAGAGATCAGGCACCTATTTTAAAAACGGGGTCAGTTCATAACCCTCATTTAGCCCATTCGGATAGAGGGTATCTAATGTAAATATACAGAATGTTTCCCTTTTGTTCAAAGTGTTCTCTCTATCTCCCCCATGCTTATCAAGTGCTATATGCTCTAGACCGATGAATCTTAATGAAGAGGGGTTACTACAATGATGTTGTTTGAAATGGCAGGGGACACTATGATTTTCCACACTGTTCTTAAGGTTTCTCAAATGCTCTAAAATTCGTAGTTTTAACACTCTCTTGGTCTTGCCAACATATCTCATCCCACATCCGCATTCAAGAAGATATACAATAAAAGTGGAATTACAGTTAATAAAACTATTAATTCTATAATTTTTATCTGAGTTTTTGCTACTGAAAGTTTTAGTACCTTTTAACCCATGCTGGCACACTTTACACCTTCCACATACATAAAATCCCTCTACTTTATTGAGTGATAGACAATTCGAGGCACTATTCTCTTTCCTCTCCAAAGCAGGCAAAAAGCTAGGGGCTAGGTGAGTTTTTAAAGTTTTAGCTCGTCCTTCAATCAGGGATGGGGGATAACCTTTCTCTAAAAAGCACCTTTTGTATTCTAAAGCTTGTTCCTCGAATTTAATTGCTGAGGTGCAATTTCTCTTTAAACGAATCAGCTGTGAAAAAGGTAGATTGCTTTTCCATTTCTTCAAATGGCAGCTGCTATAGTCTAAATAGTTATTGCTGTCTACCTCTTTAAAGAATTTATACGTTTCTATTGATTTATTAGATAAATAGTCACTAGTATTAAGAACCAAGTCCAAACACTCTATTTGTTCTCTCTGGAAATTTGATGTAAAATGGAGATTAAGTTAATTTATATTAAGATATTGTATAAACCCATTGAATTCATCTTCTGTTCCACGCCAAATGACTAACACGTCATCAATATAGCGTTTAAACAGCATGATCTTATCAGAAAAAGGGTTATTAGCTAATACATGTCCCTTTTCCCACTCGCCCATATATAAATTGGCGACACTCGGGGCACAAATCGTCCCCATTGCTACCCCGCACACTTGTACAAAATATTCATCCAAAAAGGTAAAATAATTATGTTTAAAGATGAAACGAACACAATCCAGAATAAACTGTACTCTCTGCATATTCATCTCCTTATCTATTTTCAAGACCATCTCTAAGCAGAATAATCCTTTGTCATGTGGAATCGTGGTGTATAACGATAACGAAGTGACATCAATTGTACCCCACTTATATTCATCACACCAAACAAAATTTTCTAACAACTGTAATATATGTGTAGAATCTTTCACATAAGTTTCTAATACAGGGACATATTTTTTGAGGAAAATATCTACATATTCAGAGACACGGGAGGTAAGGGAATCAATCCCCGAAATAATGGGGCGACCTGGGGGTTTAGATTGGTTTTTGTGGATCTTTGGCAAGTAGTATATTGTGGCAATTCTAGGATGTTCGTTCCACAAATAACCAAATTCCTCAGTACTGAGGACCCACGTTTTACAACCTTCATTAAGTAGATCCAACAGTACACCCTGATAATCCTTCGTAGGGTCCTTATTTAGCTTGGAATAGGAAGAAGGGTCTGAGAGTAATCTGTACATTTCTGTCTCATAGTCAATTCGATTTAATAAAACCAGCCCCCCTCCCCCCCCCCTCGCCCTTATCGGCCTGTTTAATGACTAAAGCCGTGTTCCCTTTTAGTTTATCTAATGATACTTGTTCTAATCTGGTTAAATTTGGGACTGAATTCCCCTTTTCTTTAATTTAATCAAAATCTTTTTTTACCAGCTGAGCAAATAGGTCCAAGTGTGTACCCCGTGAATCAACAGGGTAAAAAGTGGATCTTTTTTTCAGCCCAGAGACATTAGAATTTTTTTGACTGTCATAGTTTTTTATGGGGGCTGTTGACTTATTACCTTGTCTGATATAATGCCTTTTTAATATCATTTTACGTATATAAAGATTAAGATCCATGTATAAATTAAATTTATTGACACCTGCCTTTGGTGCAAAAGATAACTCTTTCTGTAATACATCAATATCTGTATCATTAAGTTTCACCTCTGAAAGATTAAAGATACCCATTTTCTTTCTCACTAATTGGGCTGCGTTAGTGCTTTTTTGTGAGGTACTGTTATGAGCCACGGCTGTGGCTCATTCCTGTTTTGCATGTCAGTTATGTATTTTATGTTTATAAGTTGTCTTGCAGGCCAGGATTTCCCATTGCTCTGTTTTAGAATACTCTTGGTTGCTGCCGCTGGTGAGTCTGTGTAATTGCAGCTTGTTCCCATGAGTTCAGCCTCACCTGGCTGCTAATTGCATCTTGTCAGTTTGGAGTCATGCAACAGGGCAGCTGCATGAAATTATTAATTAGGCCTCTCTGTTATATGCTGGCTCAGTACAGTTCACAGATGCTGGTGATATTTCTTAGTTTCCAGTCTGCTTGAGTTCTGAGCTTGTTCCGGCCAGTTCCTGAATTCCTGTGTCAGTCCCTGTGTCGATTCCTGTGTCTGATCCCGTGTCCTGCCGTTAAGCGTTCCTGTCCTGAAGTCCAGTGCTTTGCCTGTGCCTGGTCAAGTTTCTGGCTTCTTGGTGTCCACCGGTCTGTTGTTTGGGATTCTGCCTGTCCTCCAGTTCTGAGAGTCTGTGCCGGCAGCATTGGAGGTTCCTGTCTGTTTGCCAGTATTCGTACTGGTTCCGTGAGTAGCGGCTCTGCCGTGTCCATCGGCCTAGGCCGCTGTATTCCGTTATTATTTCTGTCTCTGGTGTTTTGCAGAGGGTTCTGCTTATGCTGTCACCGCCGGTACACAAAAGTATTGTGTCGGCGTGTGGTCAGCATTTCCTTTGTTGTTCTTTTCCTTTGGCGGCAAGCCGCACATACATTTAGTTTTAGGCTAGTTAGTAGCCCCTGGCTTTGGTTGTTTCAGTAAGAGGGCCCCTTGTTATCACCCTGTCTCGGTACACTCTTTGTCTCTCATTAAGACCTGAGGGGGCATCGAAGTTGGGCAGACGTAATCCGCCCTTCAAACGCGGCTGCCATGGGCTCAAGCAACCATAGTCTCGCAAGAGTGTACTGACAGCACGGGCGAGACAACGGAGATAGGGCGCCAGCGGCTATTCACTTTCCATTCCCCTTTCCCAGCATTACGTCCTGGTGCTCTGGACTCACTTCATAACATCTCCCTTGTTCTGAGCACCAGGAACCTAACAGGTACCCTGTCCTACTCTCTTCCCTCTTCGTCCCTGTGGAAAACCAGTGTATCCTGCTGCAGAGAAAATAAAATAATAATAATAATAATAATAATAATAATAATAATACACACATATATATACACACACACACACACACATAAATATACATACACATACATACATACATACATACATACATACACATAGTTCACTTTATTCTGCTGTAGCCAACTACACACAGTTGTGCTCATAAGTTTACATACCATAGCCAAATTTGTAATTTTCTGGCCATTTGTCAGAGAATATGAATGATAACCCACAAACTTTTCTTTCACTCATGGTTAGTGGTTGGGTGATGCCATTTATTGTCAAACAACTGTGTTTACTCTTTTTAAATCATAATGACAACAGAAACTACCCTGATCAAAAGTTTATATACCCTGGAGATTTTGGCCTGATAACATGCACACAAGTTGACACAAACGGGTTTGAATGGCTACTAAAGGTAACCATCCTCACCTGTGATCTATTTGCTTGTAGTGTGTGTGTGTGTGTGTGTGTGTGTGTGTGTGTGTGTGTGTGTGTGTGTGTGTGTGTGTGTGTGTGTATAAAAGGTCAGTGAGTTTCTGGACTCCTGAAAGACCCTTGCATCTTTCATCCAGTGCTGCACTGACGTGTCTGGATTCTGAGCCATGGGGAAAGCAAAAGAATTGTCAAAGGATCTGCGGGAAAAGGTAATTGAACTGTATAAAACAGGAATGGGATATAAAAAGATATCCAAGCAATTGAGAATGCCAATCAGCAGTGTTTAAACTCTAATTAAGTGGAAAATAAGGGATTCTGTGGAAACCAAATCACGGTCAGGTAGACCAACAAAAATTTCAGCCACAACTGCCAGGAAAATTGTTCGGGATGCAAAGAAAATTCCACAAATAACTTCAGCTTAAATACAGGACTCTCTGAAAAAAAGTGGTGTGGTTGTTTCAAGATGCACAATAAGGAGGCATTTGAAGAAAAATGGGCTGCATGGTCAAGTCGCCAGAAGAAAGCCATTACTACGCTAATGCCACAAAGCACCCGCTTACAATACTCCAAACAGCACAGAGACAAGCCTCAAAACTTCTGGAACAAAGTCATTTGGAGTGATGAGACCAAAATGTAACTTTTTGGCCACAACCATAAACATTACATTTGGAGAGGAGTCACCAAGGCCTATGATGAAAGGTACACCATTTCTACTGTGAAACACGGAGGTGGATCGCTGATGTTTTGGGGATGTGTGAGCTACGAAGGCACTGGAAACTTGGTCAAAATTGATGGCAAGATGAATGCAGCATGTTATCAGAAAATACTGGAGGAAAATTTGCGCATAGGACGTACTTGGACGTTCCAACATGACAATGATCCAAAACACAAGGCCAAGTCGACCTGTCATTGGCTACAGCAAAATAAAGTGAAGGTTCTGGAGTGGCCATCTCCAGGTTATTTTAGCCAATATTTTTAATAACTTTGTGCATTAAACAAAGTGTGTGTACATTCACACAATTCATTTATGTTTCATATACACCTTTTACACACAGCCTGAAGGTCATTTAATACAATATTTTTAATAACTTTGTGTATTAAACAAAGTTTGAGTACATTGAGCCACAGAAAACAAAGATTTCACTATCTCACTCAAAAAAGTCCGTATTTCAGAATATTCCGTATTTCGGAATATTTGGATATGGGATACTCAACCTGTATATTATCTATATTATATATATATATATATATATATATATATATATATATATATATATATATATCACATTCCAGATAAATTGAAACAATGACACTACAGGCACCGGGTCAACCTATTCTACAGACAGACATTCTACTTAAACAATGTGGTCACATGCCGTGTTGCACCCCAAATCTAGGAATGGTGAGTGCTGGTGGATTAGTGCTTTATGTTTATCAGGTGAATTTTTTCATTAATCTTTGTAACCGTTTTCCTAACTGCTTTACAACATATGTATTGGTAACTGCCTCAAATTCAAAAGCAGTTGTTGTGAGCTTTAGACTAGGTAATATACCTAAAGATTAACACTAATGTGATAGCTATTTTTATGGTCATTATTTTGAGTACTAGAGTAGGACCTGCAGTAAGGTGCGGTCTCTTGCTGGGGCTTAGCGTATGGGTCATAAGGTTGACTTGCATTAGGTCGACCACTATTGGTTGACCGTGACTAGGTCGACACCTGAAATAGGTCTACACAGTCATTAAGTCGACATGAACAAGGTCGACATGAGTTTTTTTTTCTTTTTTGGTGTCGTTTTCGTCGTAAAGTGACTGGGAACCACAATAAGTGCACTGTGTCCCCTCGAGCAAGATGCTTCGCTCCGCTGCCACTCGACACAGGTTACTATTCCCAATCGTAGTCCACGTGGATTGTAACATATGAAAGAGTTTACAAAAAAAAAAAATGAAAAAGCTAAAAAATAAAAATGGCATGTCGACCTTTTTCCATGTCAACCTAGTGACCATGTTGACCAATAGTGGTCGACCGAATGACTCTTGACCTTAGTGTTGTGGACCTAATTACCGTATCCCGCAGGCTTAAGAACATTGATCAATACATGAACTAAAACTCTGTTTCTTATTGTTAGTAAACATAGTGAGAGCAGAGCCTCTGTGGCTTCTATTTAAACAATGTGGTCACATACCGTGGACTTTTGTTTTTTCTTCATAGACCACCATTCTCAGATTGCGTTATAGAAAGTAAGCTTTTACTGACTTATATTACATTTCCCAGCTACCTGATTAGCAGAAAACATTACAATGGCTTGCTTTCTAAAATAGAATATTGTAGGAATGGTTTTCTTCTCCATTCACCCTTTACCAAACAGCAGGTATACTATAATTCCAAAATGCTTATTACCATGAGTGAAGTAGAAATTTGCTTGTTGAATAGAAACCAGAAAGTGTAAGTTTAAACCATGGTGCTAATGCTCACAATGTATACATGTGATAATGTCCCACCAACAACCAAAACAAAGTGGACAAACAATACATGGAATTAGTCATTGTGACTTAAAGCCTGCACAGGAAACATACTTTGTTGTGGAGCAATTCACTACAGTACACATTTGTGGTGATGTGCAGTGACTGTGGCATAGTGGTGGCCTTTCCTAAACTGCCAGGCCTGTCTTTGTATCCACCTCATTCCATGCCCCTTAATCCCCTTGGGCTGCCCTATTTAAAAGTTAGCAATTAGGTCTCATCTACATAAATATTTATCATATAGGATGACAACTTCTGGTTCACCCCGAGCTGCAATGACTGCCACCTAATAACATAGTAGTGTTGCAAAGTTTCTAGATCATGAACCACATTGCTTCAAAAGCCATATGTTTGCAAGCATCCATATGATTTTATGAATCGGATATATTTTCCGCTTGGCACCGAGCCTTTCACTAATTAGCTGCAATACCCCTGACTGACAATTAGCAAAAAACACCTGCAAAATTGTAATATAGATATTTTATGCAAGCAGCAAGCCAATGAAAACATTTTTTTTTTTATATACATCACTGTGGCAGGCTACAAGACTTACCTTGATCATAACCTTTTCTTCTTGGGTTGTTTCTCTTTAGATTGCTATTGACTGATAATTGTGCAGATATTCCACAGTGTTCTATGAATACTATGGTAATCATGGGCACATCACACTTGAAGCGAGTAGAAAGGCTCTGAAATGCCCACCTGAGCTCTGTTGTCAGAGAAACAGGAACCACCCACCCCAACCATCACATGATATGCCGAGAGCTTTTGGTAGCCATATTTTCTGTCCTCCAAGAGTTATTGAAAAAGAGATGAGAATAACTGAGGACAAATGACTGCAGTTTAAGAGTTAATAAGGCCCTTTTCTTGCTTTTTAGAAAAAAGAGATGCCTATGTGAGAATTCTGTCTAAATGTATTTACTGCAACGAACGTGTTAAATTTGAATACCATACCACCACAACTTCTTTTATGTTACATGTTCATGTTAAGGGATTTTTTTTTTTTTTTTTTTACAAAATAGTTGAAAACTGTAACATCAGATCTCATAAATGTTGCAAATTCAGCAGAGAAGCCTTTAAAGTATGGTTCTAATAGTCACCAAGTACAGACAGTTTTTTTTCATTACTTTATTGCTTTGGAAGACTACAGGTTCCAACTGTATAACCGCCAGTAACTTCCAAAGTTTTAAAGCTGCTAAAGTAAAAGATCAGATTTTAGCAAGTGCTTTCCAGGCAATATGCCAGATTTCACTCTATTCACTAAAAGGAACAAGAAAAAAAATTGAAAGCTCTGATTAAATTCACATTCTGCATTATCAAAGGGTTATCTTTCGATACAATATATTATTCCATAAGGGGGCAGATCAATCAGTGAAGCAATCCTTGAACGTAATAAAATTAGCAAACCGCAATGTAAAATAAAACAAAACCGGACATTCTAAAGGAGTTGTACAAATGGACAGCAATTGTTGGTGTTTAACATATACTCTTAAATTCTATCAAACATGCTCTGAAACAGACAAATTTGACAAGTGTGCATTAAGTTTGACTTTGCTCAGACCATTGACTCTTCGTAAAATATACTGGAATACTATAGGAAGGCTCATTAAACACATAATGCAGTGAAGAAATTAATGAAAAGAACGTTTTTGCCATTTGTGACCAGGTCAGGAATACCTTTTTGATTCTACCCAAGCAATGATTATATAGTTTTAGGGTGTGTGTATACACACGGCGAGATCCTTGCTATGTCCGATTTTCACTTGCGATTTCCCTTGAACTCCCTGGAGCCCAGATAGCACAGATTTTGACTAACTTTTCTTGAGATATAGACTATGTGTGATTTTGGCTTATGTGAGATGTCATTGACATGTGAGATGAACTAGATAGTACACCGGTCTAGCAAGGATTGACTTGCCTGCACAGTCTATCTTTTCTTGCGATGTCGACCTGGCGTGGACGTGCATCGGGATCGAATCGGGATCGCAAGGTGACTTTCACCTTGCGATCTGCACTAACTTTTCTTGCGGTTTTGACTATATAAATCAAAATCAAAAGAAAATCTCACAGTATGTACACACACACTATTAGAGTAACATGACTTCAGTTTGTACATTTTATCATAAATATTTACATTTCATGAGTTTTGAAGTAGCAAAAATACAGGGAAAAAAAATCATTTACATAAGTCTTAAGGTACATACACACAGTGCGATTCTGGCTAAAGGCTGATTTTGACTTTGCAATTTCCCGTGAACTCCCCGGGAACCCAGAACCACCGATATCGACTATACACACGGTGCAATTTTGACTATACTAGAAACTAGATTGTACACAATATAGTCAAATTGCCTTACCTCCACAGTCTATTTATTCTTGCGACACTGACCCCACTGGAGAGTGCATCAGTATCGCAAGCTGTATACACTCTGTGCGATATGTGCTAACTTTTCTTACGATTTTGACTATATAGTCAAAATCATAAGCATATAATCAAAATCAATCACACCAGGGACGTGCAGTCAGGGGAGGCAGAGCTTCCCCTGTTATTAATGATTAAATTAATACAAAGAAGAAACTTATGACACATATTCTGTGTCATAAGTATCTCCTTTATATTAAACTAATCATTACTTCTGTTTAAATGAGTTTGGGAGGCACCGATCGAGGTGCCACCCGTTGTGAATGGGAACGGGGGGCGGACCAAGCCTTGGGCTGTAAAAGCCCATTGAAAATATAATGGAAAGCAGCACCTACTAAAGTGCCGCTTTACTACAGGGACGTGCTTTCAATCCATGAAAGCACGCCCTTGTCAGTGATGCCAGATGTGATTGGCCAGCGGATCCGTCACTGGATCCGCTGCCATCACTCACTGGGTGCGGGCGAATGCGGCGGAGATGCGGGCGGCGGGATGTGGTGGTGGTGCGGGCGGCAGGCATGGATCCGAGATCCCTGCCTGCCATTCTGTAGAGTTTGGCAGCGGAGCAGTACCCAATTAATAAATAACACCACAGTAATTTTTTAAATTAAAGATGGCTGCCGGGAGCCAATCACGGCTCGCCGCGTCATCGCCACGCCCCCTTATATAAGTCAGCACGAGGCAGCGGCTGTCAGTCCGACGGCAGAGGAGGAGCAGTGAAGAACTCCTGATGATTGAAGACGCCGTGGAAGTCCATGCAAAAGAGCCTAAAGGCCGCCGCCCACCAGGTGAAGCCCTGGGCAGGCGGTTGACATGCAAAAGAGCTTATAGGCCCCTGCCTCCCAGGTGAAGACGTCGTAGGAAGATGTCGGAAACCCTGGGCAGGTGGCGGCTATGCAAAAGAGCTTAAAGGTGAAGACCCTGAATAATAAATTTGATTTTAAAACTGTCTTGTATTTATTTTAATATTTTCTTTACAGGTGGACTGCAGATGCCAGCGGGCCCCTTAATGTCCGGGCATGCTGGCACTTGTGGTTCTCCAAGTGCCGGAATGCTGGGGCAGCCTTGCTGGGACCTGAAGGCAGTCTGTAAAGAACAATATTATATAGCATGAACCCTGCACACACCACAGTGCATAGCACTGGGCAATTTTTTTATTTTTTTAGGGGGGGTGGGGGGGCGGTTGGGTAGCAGCAAGTGCCTCCCCATCCACTGACCTCATCACACATCACTGAATCACACATATATGCACCTTTACAAAAAACTACTACAGAAGTTCACATATAGAGTAGTTCTTTTGAGCATTGACTTACCAAGATTGTGTACAGTACTACATACAAGGCAGGAATAATATTTGCCGAATAGATAAAGGAATATACAGTATTCCAGTTTAATTTTTTTTCTACCTCAAAGTTGTATAAATTCTTATAGGTGACAATATGGCCTAGAGTGGTATGAAAAACGTGGGGCAATCTCAGTCAGATTATCCATCAGACATCCCAGGTTGCCATCTAGGACCCAGTGGGCTCTGGTGCCAATCTTATATTGACCTATTTTTAGGATTTGAGTTTAAGAAAAAAGGGGAGGGTGGATTCCCACACTAGTATACTGCCTAGCGCCCCATGGGGTTTTATTCTGAGTCTACTCGTATTTTGTAAACTTGGCTTCTATTATGTTTGAAGGGTCAGTCAAGCTTGTATGAATATATCACACAAACGCAAAATATGGAGGGAAAGGATTTGCACCCACTCAGTCAATTGCTAGTTTTTACTGGCAAAAGAGGAATCCAAGAACATCTTAAGAAAAATCTCTCTAAGTCTTTGTGGCATAGGTCATTATAGAGTCATAGGGGCCATTTATCAAACATTTGCTGCTATTTTCCCCATAAAAGGGTAGCAGCAAACATTAAGTATCACCTGAATATATGACAGACGGAGCGTAGCAGATATCTCTGATACCTACTGCAATCCCTCCATCCCTGCCGGCAGCTACACTGCCCATAGGTTTCTATTAGGGATGCGATGCTGACAGATTAATCAATTTCGAGAATGCAAAGCATTCCCGGAATTAACCCCTGCGGTTACCCCTATCGAAAATGGAGGTAGCCCATTGTAGCCTATGGGCTACACACCTCGCTGGCAGACGAGTCTCCCGGAACACTCTCCTCAAGTAGCTGCTGTGCACGTGCAGTCATTGGGACCGCACATGCACAGATGCCCTGACAGCCATCACAGCGTAGGGATTGGCTCTTTTTGGAGCCCCTGCATGTTTTCATTGATGCATTCTGCAGCGCAATCTTAGGCCCTAATATCGCACATAGATCACTGATGATAAATGGTCCCCTTAATTGCTTCTTTAACTTGATTTATTGAGATTTCATGACAAAGTTACACGAATGGGCAGAAATCAGATCACATTTTGCTCGTCAGAATAAGAAATGCATTAACATTCAATTGCCACTAAAGATATAAATGAGTAAATAACAGCTATTCAAATGTAGCACTAGTGGTATGGGCAATATCACATCTAGTCTCACACAGACATTTTTCACTTTAATTATCATCATATTACAGTACAAATTTTGCTCTAAAATCCAAAATGCTGTTAATCAAACTAATTGACAATTTCTATAGAATATTTCTTTTGGTACTACACAATATATTTTCATAAGATAAGAGTACTTTTGACCAGCAGGCCTAAATACCACTTACCTAGTAATATTCTACCTCTTCCTAGTCAATCAAAAAAGCAGAGTTAAGCTTAAAAGCAAAAGTACAAAGACTTCTACCTGACTTACCAACAACTGCTAGTACAAATAGAGGGTGTGTAATTTTAAGACTCACGTGTAGTGCTAGCAAAAGGAGAAAGGGAGGGAAAAATAGCTGCGAATGCCAACAGTCTTCCAAACATTTGGGTGCATTTTTTCTCCTTTGCTGGAATGTTGTTATACTATAAATAAGTTGAACTTTTTTTCTCGACAGCTCTTCCTGAATGTGCTTACACTTATTTCATCTCAGTATGAAGCTATTTTTTTTTTTTTCTGTGGTCACATAATTAAAATCAATTTAGGGAAAATCTCATCTCCTTTGGAAAAAAAAACCGGAAAGGGAGTAGTCTTTTTCTGGCAAGGAAAAAAAAAGTGGATTTTAAGCAAGTTCCTTAGGAAGCAAATACAGAAAAAAAAAAAAAAAAGGGGAAAGAGCTCTTTAAAATCAAAAGTATTCACTTACAAATGTTTTCTGGACACAAGCTACTTGACTACCTTACAAAACTTTGTTGCAGAGCCAGAATGATGTATTGAACAGGTAGCACAGCAAACACTCTTTTTCAATAAGAAAACCATTAGCATATTTTAAATATCTGACAGCTTTTTTATATATATATATATATATATATATATATAAGTAAAATGGAAAATGCACATACCTGTACCCAAAAGCACAGCAGCAACACGTGTAAACATCTGGAGGAGACAAAGCAATAAAGGGATCAAACACTGTCATAACAATCCTTATGTGTCTCTCATGCTAGCTGTGGCTAATATGTAACTGAGAAAGTAATCTGGCAGTCCTTACAGGCAAGTGCACGCAGAGATAACGGAGTACATAGCTGAGGAGACCAGGTGCTGCAGTCAGGGTAAATCAGATGGGTTTTCAACTTCCGAGATCCTTATTCACCACGTGAGAGATCTGGCTAATACGGAGATCTAGTAGATTCCCAGGGATCCCGGCTTAGATGAGGTGATAAGTTCAGCTACTCGCTTCGCTTGAGAGTGAGTCACAAGCATGAGCTCCTCTCTGTGAGCTCTGGATCCCCCTCCTTTTACCCTCTTTCTCTCCCTCTCGTACGCACACACCCTCCGTCTATAGAGAGTTGAAGGTGCTTTTAATATGTAATTGCCAATAACTTCCGATCAGCAATAAGTGCAGCAAGGCAGACTGTACCCGGACAAAGGATGGGAGCTAGTTCCTGGAAGCAGAAATTAAGATAAAATGGCGTTTGAAATCAAAATCTGGAATTCTGCTGAACAGTTTTTATTAGGCATCCTGTTCCCTGGCGCTCCAAATGTTGCTGTAGTGGGAGCATGCCAATATGTGGCTTCCCCGTCTTCTGGGTCATAGGGGTCACAGACGTATTACCTGGCTGCCTCTACTGCGTCTTTACTCATCTATGCTTGTTTGAGTGTCCCCACGTCCCCAACTATTCTGGCAGCGCAGCGTCTCTGTCACCACTCTGTCAGTGTAGGGTCTATGCCACCACTCTGCCAACACAGCGCTAGTACCAGTACTCTGCTAGTAAAGCGTCTTTGCCATCTCTCTGCCAGTGCAGCGTCTATGCCTGGTACATAAACCTAACCGTGTGCTAACCTCAAGGAAGCAACCGGACAGATAAAAAGCTAATACCTAGTATGTTTCATATAATAAAGGGTAGAACGTCCTACACAAAGGCTGGCATTTGAAGAAAAGAAAAAAAGTCTGCTTAGTTAATCGCTTGAAAATATCTTGAATGCGTTGAAGGCAGTTCGTCATTCCTGGTCCAGACCAGTGAAATAAAAACAAAAGTTCAAATTTCTAACATAAGGGATGAATCATCTTTTAAAAAAGTGAACAGCTTTGACAAGGGGTGGGAAGCTGTTATGCCTAACGAAAAAAATCTTTGTGGAAAAAAAACAGTTTTTATGATCAATGGTTATCAAAGAAAAAAACGAAAGCAATACAGTAATTGATCGGCAGGTCGCCCATCATTGCAATGAAGAATCGAATGAATTGCATTAGGGAATTTAAACAATCATGTAAGATTTTCCTTTGCAGAGCTGCCTGATTAATATGGGCTGTGTACTGATTACTTAGGCCTCTCAAACGATCTGGCATGGGAGCAGGTTATAGAAGCTGTGGATGTTTCAGCAGTAAGTTCTAGTCCAACAGCAAATACTTTATGAGTCTAGTCTGTCCCCAAAGCCTCACATAAGCATGATGTCAGTGGCTATCAATATGTTCCTGACAAATGATCCCTAAAATATTTCTCGGGTGATCTTCGGGAAAACACCTGAAGGGGTTGAACGAGTCCGCAGTTTCTTTGTTGCAATAACAAAGCCAAATACTAGCTTGCAAGGCTTCCTAATGGATGGTAAAGACTGCAATTACTTTACATGGAATGTCCAGAGGGAAGTATTCTGCTACAGTCCAGAAATAATAAAGTGGTGTTTTGGACTGAGCTGCATGGTTTGCTTCACTTGATACTTCTGCTGATTTACAAATTCAGCAATACAATATGTATGCAGAGAGCAGATTTGCTAGTAAACAGGCTGCTGACACAAGGCCAAAGTACTATTGGGAACTCAATAAAATGCTAGTGCGGCTTATTTTATTTAGTTATGTAGCTTAGGTGTTTGCTAGTACTAAATGTGTCACAGTTAACACTGATTTTCTCATTTATTTTTACACAAGAAAAAAACACAATTGAAAGCAATTAGCCATGGCAGCTTCTTTCATTGTCCTAACTAGGGATGTGCACCGGCTCTTGTCATGGGTTTTGGATCTGTATCTCCTTCGTGTTTTGGATCTTTATTTGGTTTTGCCAAAACCGCCCTTGTGTGTTTTGGTTTCGGATATGTTTTTTTTTTTTTTTTTTTTACAAAAATTATAAAAACAGCTAAAATCACATTATTTGGGCCCTTTTTGTTCCTGGAGTATTATTAACCTCATTAACATTTACTTCTAGTCATTTCCAATTAATTTTGACCACCTCACAGCTCACAATATTGTTCACCAACACGCCTGGCTGGCTAAACTAAACAACAGAGCAGCGGCACAAACACAAGGCAGTTATTTCTGCTTAAAAATGTTTTACAGATTAGTAATATATTACTAATAAATCGAACCAACTTACAAAAACTTTCAATAGACAACAATCTTATACATACATTTATTGAGAATCATGTGTAGAATATCATTGCTCTAAAGTAGTAGTAGTTAACAAACAGCAAAGAAAAAAACACTGAAACCATGGGCCTAATTCAGACCTGATTGCTAGGCTGCATTTTCGTACAGCGGGCAATCACGTCTAAACTGCGCATGCCTATGCACCACAATGCGCAGGCGCATCACATGGGTACAAAGCGGATCGACGCTCAGCAATGGGTTTGTGCGAAGAATCCATTCGCACGGGCGTTCGCAAGGAGATTGACAGGAAGAAGCCGTTCGTGGGTGTCAACTGACCGTTTTCTGGGAGTGGTTGGAAAAATGTAGGCGTGTTCATGCGTTTGCAGGGAGGGTTCCTGACGTCAATTCCGGTCCCAGATAGGCTGACGTGTTCGCAGGACACACATGATGTAAGTGGAGAAGAATAAAAAAACACTGTCTGGTAGCACCAACGCCGTTTCGACACAAGGTCTTTATCAAGGTGTATGCTCAGACAGTGAATGGCAGAACTATTTATACCAGTAGACAGGAAGTTAAAGTGCATTATGGGTAGAATCTACCCACTTACATCATTCCAAGGTAATATAGCATTTGTATGACAAGAAGAAGGTAGGATCAGTTCGCTCTATGGGCGCATAGGGCAAGGGAGGGAAAACAAGATAAATTACGACTTTCTTTATGTCTAAATTTGGTTTCCCATATATTTATACACAAGGTAATTGTCAAAAGGTTATCGGCGTACCCCCACTCACACTGACAGGGGGTAAATCGTGCACATAAAGGTATCTTTATCCTTATTCAATGGAACAGTGATATCAATTCAAATGGATCGAAAGGTCTAGGTATCATACCCCAACTCACACAAGGATGGAAAAGGTGACTCCTATCAAGGTATCTTTTACTGCGTGTCCAGTTATGGCTCCTGATGTGTCACTGCGTCATGTGGCGGTCTCGTGTGGTTGGAAAATAAAAGAGGAAAACAACCAATGTGTAGAACCGTGGATACTCCCGCCTTATGTAAATGGAGTACTTAATATGGTGAATAAGTGTCTCACCTACATCTTAAAATGGTGCTGGTATGTGTGCAGTAATTTATTTAACTAGCAATGCACCCTTCACCGTACTTTAATCAATGCGTACCCCTAACTCACACAGTGATAAATTGGGTGACTCCTATAAAGGTATCTTTTGGTGACTATTCACGTTCAGATGTCGTACCACAACTCACAGCTCAATATGTAGAGGAAACTTACATCAAGGTATCTTTACTGAGTCCGTGCTTTGTCGGCACAGTGAGGCAGAAAACTCTTGAACTCCAAAAATTAGTTTTTATTCCTCAAAAGGTGTAACAGTCATTAAAAAAGATATATGATAAAAAGACCATAAACCCAAGTTCCATAAAAAATAGTCCAAGTAAAAACAAAACAAACAAAAATAATTCAATTAAAAGTCCATAGATGAAAAGAAGGCTACTCACACAGCGGTCTGTCGACGCGTTTCGGTCCTAGGACCTTTGTCAAGACATGACCTGCTGTGTGGGGAGCCAGATATTTATGATGCCAGTAGCCAATGTTGTGCTGACAGGAAATTCATCCACAGGAAGTGATGTCATCCTGTAATTAAGCACTTCAAAATTCTCTAAAAAAACAAAATCCTTCACAATCATCAATCCCCATTAAAATAACAAAACTTCATATCTATTGATCCATATACTACAGCTATTCTCTATCTTTAAAAATAACTTAGTGATCACGATATCCCTATTCACTTCCAGTCCCGCACAGTGTTGTGGGAAATGTAGTGTTATGGGACTTCAATACAAGGAATATAAATCACTAGACATTCTATAATATTAAGTCCAAGGTAGGCACATCATTATCCTGGGATGGTTGTTCTCTCCTTATTGTGAAATCGCCAAGATATGTACATACAAACGTCGACGCCGCAACCCGTTTCTGAGAATTGTGGGAGATGTAGTCCAAAACATCTCCCGTCGGGCCGTGTGCGCATGCGTCTTCTGGCTTTGTCCGACTTCCTGTTCTACGGCATCAGTTCTGAAATCTAACCCCGTTGGAGTATGGGAGATGTAGTGCCGTTCTGGCTGTCATAATGATGAGGGTTGTGAGACCTGTTCTGTACACATTGCGGGGGTGTAAAATCAAGTTGATAGAGAACGCTCTCAACGGGAGTCGTGTCCAGGTTTTCTCATCATATGAATATTCATATATGATGCAAAAGAAGTAAACAAAACCGTGTTAGAGAAAATATTAAAGGAATTACATACATATAGTGCAAAGTTTCATTAAAGTATGTTCAAGAAACAATATGCTCCACAATCAAAAAATTTTTTTTTACAGAAACCACTTAAGTTCAAAGTTAGCATTAAGGCCTTTTGGAGACAAAGTTTTACATTGGTAAATTAGTCCCATTTCTGCCTTTGCTAGCCTTGTTGCTGTGTCTCTATTTCTTAGGTTAGGTTTAATGTGTTTAATACCATAGAAACCTGTAATTTCTGACGGGGAACAATTATGATATTCCTTAAAATGTGAAGATAAAGAATGTGTACACAATCCTTTTTTGACATTTCTTATATGCTCTCCAATGCGAATTTTTAAAGGACGTGAGGTGCGTCCGATGTAAAATAGACCGCAACTACAGCTGAGGGCATAAATCACATTTTTAGTTTCACATGTGATAAAGTCAGTGATTTTAATAATTTGGTTGTTGATACAAATTTCGTTAATTTTGTTTTTCCCTTCACTGTTCCTACACCCCATACAGTTTAGGCACCTGTAGAAACCTTTGGACAGAACTTTGGAATATGTTGGGGTTACTATTGATGCACTGGACACTAATTTAGATTTTATGTTAGGTGCTTTCTTGTAGATATGTCTAGGTCTATCTGGAATTAGTGAGCCGATTACTGGATCTCTTTTTAGTATATTCCAGTGTTTCCTAAAGATATTTTCTACCTGTCTGTGGTGTATCCCATACTCTGTAATAAATGCCCATTCATAACTGTTTTCTTGTTTAGAAGGTGCATGTGTTCGTAATAATTCCTGACGGGAAATTGCATCAGAGTTGGTTTTCGCTCTTTCCACAGATTGCTTGGTATATCCACTGGCTATAAATCTGTCTGCCAGTCCGTTGGCTTGAGTTTGGAACATAGTATTGTCTGTACAGTTCCTCTTTAACCGTTTAAATTGCCCACCTGGTATGGACTGTAACCAATTACGGTGGTGACAACTGTCCGCTGGGATATAACACTGTGAATCAGTAGGTTTGGTGAAGGTCCTGGTGTTAATCTTCCCGGCTTCTATATATACTGTAATATCTAAGAAGTTCACCGTGTTCTTACTGGAATCGAAAGTCAATCTTATGTTTCTGTCATTATTGTTAAGGTTAATGCAGAACTCATTAAGAGTCTCGCTGTTTCCTCTCCAGATAAAAAATATATCATCTATATACCGTGCATAGGACACCAGGTTCGCGCCATGGGGGTTATTGGACCAGATGTTTTCCAACTCCCATGCCCCCATGAAAAGGTTGGCGTAACCTGGCGCGAACCTGGTGCCCATAGCAGTGAATTCCCTCCAGAATCAATGTTTGGAGATTCTGATTTAGATCCGATAGTCCCAGGAAATGTTTGACCGCTTTTATACCTTTCGTATGGTTAATAATGGTATAAAGAGAACTGACATCTGCAGTAACCAAAATGCAGTTATCTTCCCAATGGACTTGTTCCAACAGTCTAAGAAAGTCCTTTGTGTCTTTCAAATGGGATTTATTGAGCAAAACCAATGGCTGTAAATAAAAATCGATAAATTTGGACAAATTCGCAGTAATTGAATTAACCCCCGAAATTATGGGTCTCCCTGGGGGGTTGTTGGCATCTTTGTGCATTTTAGGTAATGTATATATGACTGGCATGGTGGGGGTCTCGTTCACAATGAATTTGGCTTCTTTGATGTTTAAAGTGCCGGTCTTTTCGTAAGGCTCGATCCATGTTTCAAGTTTGGAAATAATTCCTTCCGTAGGATCGTTCCTGAGTTTCTTGTAGGTCGTCTCATCATTCAATTGTTTCATGATTTCCAATTCATAGTTGGTCACATCCATAAGGATGACACTTCCGCCCTTGTCTGCTGGCTTAATTACAAGTGATTTATCCTGTCTGAGATCTTGTAGTGCCTTTCGTTCCTTGAAGGTAAGATTTAACTTATTTTTATGGGTTTTATCTATCTGTTCTAGATCTCCCATAACAAGGGATCCAAAGGTCTCAATAAAGGGACCCTGTATATGCTTAGGGAAAAATATTGATTTTGGTCTGAAAGGTGTTGATATACCTTCCTGTTCCCTCTCTGCATTCTCTTTATTGGCAAAAAATTTCTTTAAAGTTAATTTACGTAAGAATCTCTGAACGTCTAAATACATGTCGAATAGATTTGGAATATAACTTGGGGCAAATTTCAGTCCTTTTTCAAGGACTGAACTTTCGCTTTTCGTGAGGAGGTGAGAACTTAAATTAAAAATCTTTACTTTAGGTATTAAACCAGTAGGTTCAACAATCTGGGGGTTTTTCCTTTTTCCCATCTTCTTTTTCCTCTTTTTTCTATTGGTACATTTGTGTACCTTTCTAGTTCCCCCCCTCTTGCCTCTATATTTCCTGTTGGTTATCTGTATCTGACTGGTGGTCTGTCCTTCCCCAAAAAACGTGTGGATCGTCGTAAATTATTCAATGGAGAGAACTGATTTGCTAGAACTACTGGATCTCTATCTTGGTAGAGTGATCTATTCTTTGGTTCTTTAAAATGTACGCCCCTCCATTCAGGTGTTCGGTCTCTATGGGTCCTACTAAAATATGGTTCTACTGAGGGTTCTCGTCGTTGAGTCCTAGTTGTAGATCGGATTCTCTCCGTTTGTGGAATATAGCGGGGAGGACTCCTCTTTCTCTCTTCACTCCTTCTTCCAGTAGTGACTGGTAGTCTACTCCTTTTATTCAACTTTCGTTGTCTTCTGATGGGGGTCTTATCCTCAACGGTCTCCTCTATTGTTTCCCCATCTGCGATATCCTCTTGTAGTTCCCTAGAATCAAGTTTGTCTCTTTGATATTTTTTTACTTTTTTATCAATAAGGAGTTTTTGTGTTTTCTTTAGGTTCAGCTCAATTTTACTTTCCAGAACTTTGTATTCATTAGAACTGGCAAAAGGATCAATCAAAGATTTGTAGGTGGTTATCTCACCGTCTAGCCTATCCAATTCCCGTTTTCTATCTTTAATAATTAATTTCATCAAGGAGAGGGAGCATGTATTTATAATTTCATCCCATTCCTTTTTGAAATCACTGTTGGAGGATGTAAAGGTGGAAGTTTTGTGAATTTTGAGCCCTTTAGGGATTAGATTATCCACTAGATATTTCTCTAGGGTCATGACCTCCCACCATATTTTACATTCTTTGGACAGGATTGATGATAATTTATTCATCATCCCTTCCAAATCATCATCATGGAGATCGTCACAGATTGTTTGAATGCCAAATGCTCTCTCTAGTATCGCATTCCTCTGATCTCTACATGAAAACATGATGAAAAAACGGTATGAAGGGGAGATGGAGTGCTGCCTATGCAATCTCACAAACTAGTTGAAAGAGACAATTAGACAATGGAGGGTGTTTGTGAAACACAAGCAAAGGCGCAAGGGAAATGCTGCCTGTAGAGCAGACTGATCCAATATGGATTTCACCTTTTATCCAAAAATAGACTACGTATGACAAGAAGAAGGTAGGATCAGTTCGCTCTATGGGCGCATAGGGCAAGGGAGGGAAAACAAGATAAATTACGACTTTCTTTATGTCTAAATTTGGTTTCCCATATATTTATACACAGGGTAATTGTCAAAAGGTTATCGGCGTACCCCCACTCACACTGACAGGGGGTAAATCGTGCACATAAAGGTATCTTTATCCTTATTCAATGGAACAGTGATATCAATTCAAATGGATCGAAAGGTCTAGGTATCATACCCCAACTCACACAAGGATGGAAAAGGTGACTCCTATCAAGGTATCTTTTACTGCGTGTCCAGTTATGGCTCCTGATGTGTCACTGCGTCGTGTGGCGGTCTCGTGTGGTTGGAAAATAAAAGAGGAAAACAACCAATGTGTAGAACCGTGGATACTCCCGCCTTATGTAAATGGAGTACTTAATATGGTGAATAAGTGTCTCACCTACATCTTAAAATGGTGCTGGTATGT
Organism: Pseudophryne corroboree; assembly: GCF_028390025.1. NCBI lineage: Eukaryota > Metazoa > Chordata > Amphibia > Anura > Myobatrachidae > Pseudophryne > Pseudophryne corroboree. The sequence goes on along the minus strand of NC_086449.1, from coordinate 666,853,537 downwards.
GTGCAGTAATTTATTTAACTAGCAATGCACCCTTCACCGTACTTTAATCAATGCGTACCCCTAACTCACACAGTGATAAATTGGGTGACTCCTATAAAGGTATCTTTTGGTGACTATTCACGTTCAGATGTCGTACCACAACTCACAGCTCAATATGTAGAGGAAACTCCCATCAAGGTATCTTTACTGAGTCCGTGCTTTGTCGGCACAGTGAGGCAGAAAACTCTTGAACTCCAAAAATTAGTTTTAATTCCTCAAAAGGTGTAACAGTCATTAAAAAAGATATATGATAAAAAGACCATAAACCCAAGTTCCATAAAAAATAGTCCAAGTAAAAACAAAACAAACAAAAATAATTCAATTAAAAGTCCATAGATGAAAAGAAGGCTACTCACACAGCGGTCTGTCGACGCGTTTCGGTCCTAGGACCTTTGTCAAGACATGACCTGCTGTGTGGGGAGCCAGATATTTATGATGCCAGTAGCCAATGTTGTGCTGACAGGAAATTCATCCACAGGAAGTGATGTCATCCTGTAATTAAGCACTTCAAAATTCTCTAAAAAAAACAAAATCCTTCACAATCATCAATCCCCATTAAAATAACAAAACTTCATATCTATTGATCCATATACTACAGCTATTCTCTATCTTTAAAAATAACTTAGTGATCACGATATCCCTATTCACTTCCGGTCCCGCACAGTGTTGTGGGAAATGTAGTGTTATGGGACTTCAATACAAGGAATATAAATCACTAGACATTCTATAATATTAAGTCCAAGGTAGGCACATCATTATCCTGGGATGGTTGTTCTCTCCTTATTGTGAAATCGCCAAGATATGTACATACGAACGTCGACGCCGCAACCCGTTTCTGAGAATTGTGGGAGATGTAGTCCAAAACATCTCCCGTCGGGCCGTGTGCGCATGCGTCTTCTGGCTTTGTCCGACTTCCTGTTCTACGGCATCAGTTCTGAAATCTAACCCCGTTGGAGTATGGGAGATGTAGTGCCGTTCTGGCTGTCATAATGATGAGGGTTGTGAGACCCGTTCTGTACACATTTCGGGGGTGTAAAATCAAGTTGATAGAGAACGCTCTCAACGGGAGTCGTGTCCAGGTTTTCTCATCATATGAATATTCATATATGATGCAAAAGAAGTAAACAAAACCGTGTTAGAGAAAATATTAAAGGAATTACATACATATAGTGCAAAGTATCATTAAAGTATGTTCAAGAAACAATAGTTCAAAGTCAGCATTAAGGCATTTTGGAGACAAAGTTTTACATTGGTAAATTAGTCCCATTTCTGCCTTTGCTAGCCTTGTTGCTGTGTCTCTATTTCTTAGGTTAGGTTTAATGTGTTTAATACCATAGAAACCTGTAATTTCTGACGGGGAACAATTATGATATTCCTTAAAATGTGAAGATAAAGAATGTGTACACAATCCTTTTTTGACATTTCTTATATGCTCTCCAATGCAAATTTTTAAAGGACGTGAGGTGCGTCCGATGTAAAATAGACCGCAACTACAGCTGAGGGCATAAATCACATTTTTAGTTTCACATGTGATAAAGTCAGTGATTTTAATAATTTGGTTGTTGATACAAATTTCGTTAATTTTGTTTTTCCCTTCACTGTTCCTACACCCCATACAGTTTAGGCACCTGTAGAAACCTTTGGACAGAACTTTGGAATATGTTGGGGTTACTATTGATGCACTGGATACTAATTTAGATTTTATGTTAGGTGCTTTCTTGTAGATATGTCTAGGTCTATCTGGAATTAGTGAGCCAATTACTGGATCTCTTTTTAGTATATTCCAGTGTTTCCTAAAGATATTTTCTACCTGTCTGTGGTGTATCCCATACTCTGTAATAAATGCCCATTCATAACTGTTTTCTTGTTTAGAAGGTGCATGTGTTCGTAATAATTCCTGACGGGAAATTGCATCAGTGTTGGTTTTCGCTCTTTCCACATATTGCTTGGTATATCCACTGGCTATAAATCTGTCTGCCAGTCCGTTGGCTTGAGTTTGGAACATAGTATTGTCTGTACAGTTCCTCTTTAACCGTTTAAATTGCCCACCTGGTATGGACTGTAACCAATTACGGTGGTGACAACTGTCCGCTGGGATATAACACTGTGAATCAGTAGGTTTGGTGAAGGTCCTGGTGTTAATCTTCCCGGCTTCTATATATACTGTAATATCTAAGAAGTTCACCGTGTTCTTACTGGAATCGAAAGTCAATCTTATGTTTCTGTCATTATTGTTAAGGTTAATGCAGAACTCATTAAGAGTCTCGCTGTTTCCTCTCCAGATAAAAAAATATATAATCTATATACCGTGCATAGGACACCAGGTTCGCGCCATGGGGGTTATTGGACCAGATGTTTTCCAACTCCCATGCCCCCATGAAAAGGTTGGCGTAACTTGGCGCGAACCTGGTGCCCATAGCAGTGCCGGTCTTTTGTATATAGAAATGATCCTTAAAAAGAAAAAAATTATTACCCAAGATGAAGTGAATTCCCTCCAGAATCAATGTTTGGAGATTCTGATTTAGATCCGATAGTCCCAGGAAATGTTTGACCGCTTTTATACCTTTCGTATGGTTAATAATGGTATAAAGAGAACTGACATCTGCAGTAATCAAAATGCAGTTATCTTCCCAATGGACTTGTTCCAACAGTCTAAGAAAGTCCTTTGTGTCTTTCAAATGGGATTTATTGAGCAAAACCATTTCAGAACTGATGCCGTAGAACAGGAAGTCGGACAAAGCCAGAAGACGCATGCGCACACGGCCCGACGGGAGATGTTTTGGACTACATCTCCCACAATGCTCAGAAACAGGTTGCGGCGTCGACGTTCGTATGTACATATCTTGGCGATTTCACAATAAGGAGAGAACAACCATCCCAGGATAATGATGTGCCTACCTTGGACTTAATATTATAGAATGTCTAGTGATTTATATTCCTTGTATTGAAGTCCCATAACACTACATTTCCCACAACACTGTGCGGGACCAGAAGTGAATAGGGATATCGTGATCACTAAGTTATTTTTAAAGATAGAGAATAGCTGTAGTATATGGATCAATAGATATGAAGTTTTGTTATTTTAATGGGGATTGATGATTGTGAAGGATTTTGTTTTTTTAGAGAATTTTGAAGTGCTTAATTACAGGATGACATCACTTCCTGTGGATGAATTTCCTGTCAGCACAACATTGGCTACTGGCATCATAAATATCTGGCTCCCCACACAGCAGGTCATGTCTTGACAAAGGTCCTAGGACCGAAACGCGTCGACAGACCGCTGTGTGAGTAGCCTTCTTTTCATCTATGGACTTTTAATGGAATTATTTTTGTTTGTTTTGTTTTTACTTGGACTATTTTTTATGGAACTTGGGTTTATGGTCTTTTTATCATATATCTTTTTTAATGACTGGTGCACCTTTTGAGGAATAAAAACTAATTTTTGGAGTTCAAGAGTTTTCTGCCTCACTGTGCCGACAAAGCACGGACTCAGTAAAGATACCTTGATGGGAGTTTCCTCTACATATTGAGCTGTGAGTTGTGGTACGACATCTGAACGTGAATAGTCACCAAAAGATACCTTTATAGGAGTCACCCAATTTATCACTGTGTGAGTTAGGGGTACGCATTGATTAAAGTACGGTGAAGGGTGCATTGCTAGTTAAATAAATTACTGCACACATACCAGCACCATTTTAAGATGTAGGTGAGACACTTATTCACCATATTAAGTACTCCATTTACATAAGGCGGGAGTATCCACGGTTCTACACATTGGTTGTTTTCCTCTTTTATTTTCCAACCACACGAGACCGCCACACGACGCAGTGACACATCAGGAGCCATAACTGGACACGCAGTAAAAGATACCTTGATAGGAGTCACCTTTTCCATCCTTGTGTGAGTTGGGGTATGATACCTAGACCTTTCGATCCATTTGAATTGATATCACTGTTCCATTGAATAAGGATAAAGATACCTTTATGTGCACGATTTACCCCCTGCCAGTGTGAGTGGGGGTACGCCGATAACCTTTTGACAATTACCCTGTGTATAAATATATGGGAAACCAAATTTAGACATAAAGAAAGTCGTAATTTATCTTGTTTTCCCTCCCTTGCCCTATGCGCCCATAGAGCGAACTGATCCTACCTTCTTCTTGTCATACGTAGTCTATTTTTGGATAAAAGGTGAAATCCTTATTGGATCAGTCTGCTCTACAGGCAGCATTTCCCTTGCGCCTTTGCTTGTGTTTCACAAACACCCTCCATTGTCTAATATAGCATTTGTGTCCACAAGTATAAGTCCGGAATTTACTTGTGATTGTCTTATTCCATTCTGACACACATTTGTTCTATCTTGGAACCAATTTTTTGGAATTGATTATGGAGATTTTATCTGATTGTTTATAATTTTATTATGTGAAAATAAATCATTTTTTTGGAGAGAAGAGTGCTTCATCTGTTTAAAGAAACCGCTACGTGTGGAATTCCATCTGCTGAAAAGTGAGTGTGGTACGTTTTATTGAACAGAGCTTGTCTCATGTGCTATGATCAGAAGTGTAAAAGAAACCTTTACATGTATGGTGATATATAATTCTAAGTGAGTTTTGGTACGTTTACCTGTGCTTATGAAGTGGTGGTGAGAAACTATCCTTATCTACTATCAAGAAATCCACACAATATAGGGCTCTTTTTCGCCGGAGAATTCACAGAAATTGATCATATTACAAACATTACTACACATTTTGTGTTCAATTTTGCTTTTTTTGCATGTAAATATCCGGCAATCACTGGAATAATAGAAAGAGACTAACAAAGGACTACGAAGAATTCATGTGATGTATATTATATCTCTTTCTTTATATATAAGTTTTGTGTAAAGTAGCGCCTTTGATCTTCCTTCCATTTACCGTTTTTCATTTGTTCTTTGTGTGATCTGGTTTTGAGCAGATCATAGGAGGGTTGGGATTGGGCTGCTAACTTTATTGCGCCAGAATTCACACATACTTTATTCTTATTTAATTGCATTTTATGCTGCTATAATTTCTTTGTAGCTATTTACGATAAGCATGTCAGTATGTATTTGGGAACCTATTAGAAACCTGATATCTATACTGTAACCTGGCGATGGGTACTTAAATAATGCATATATTGAGCATACTTGTGGTATTAAATGGTAACTGGTTTCTTTTTTGTATTAGTCAGCTTAAAATCCTCATGTTAAGACTGGCTATGTGGTATTTAAGTGCCTAGGCACTGAATCCGGACCCCCGCCAATATAAATAATTAAAAAAATAGCGGGGCTGAAGCGCTCCATTAAGGGGGCTCTCATCAGCGCCATTTTCTCTTCAGAGCTGCAGAGACGCTGGTCCTTCCTCAACACTGCTGTATCAAGTAACAGGGTGCAAAACAGGGGGGCGGGGGGCACAGTTAATTTGGTGCTGGATTTATGATATAAAAGCGCTAACAGGTCTGAGGCATTATATAAAAAAGTTTCAGAACCGGGATAGGCGCTGGGTTGTGAGCGGGCACACTCCCTCTGTGTTTCTCTGACAGGCTTTACTGTGGGTCTGTCCCCTATATGCCCAGTGTGTTTGTGGTGTCGGTACACGTGTGTCGGCATGTCTGAGGCTGAGTGCTCTTCCCAGGAGGAGACTGGATTAGGGAAAGAAACGACTGTGGGAGTGACCCTGTCGGCACCGCCAACGCCTGATTGGGTAAATGTTTTGAGTGCTTTGAATGCGAATGTGGCTCTATTAAATAAGAGATTGGATGTCACAACTGAGGGCCTGAGCTGACGGGAGGCAGCCTCAGTTGTAGGGGCTGAGATGTACCGGAACCTGGGAGGTTGTATCAGACCCCTGGACATGTAAGTAACATAATAACTGCCCGAAGGCGTGACCACGACAACTTAGATAAAAGTCAATGATGTTTATTATGACAACTCCGCATCACAGCAGCAATAAAGGAAAACGTAAAAGTCAGCAAAGAATAAATACAGTTCCTGAGTACTACAGCATGGCAGGAGCCACAGGGCACTGGTAGTGTGAGATAGTTCTTATGATCTTCTAGATGGAAAGTCCTTACCAGGCCCGGCTGTAGCAATGGAGATAACCCAGGATTGTACCAGCTGGTGTTCCAGGAAGAGCTGGGTTGCTGAAGGTAAAACAGCTGCTGTGGATACTGGCTGGAACCAGACTGTTGTTAGCACGGAGTGGATACTGGCTGGAACCAGTTAAATAATAAATGAACTTTGGGAGCGATGAAATGTGAACTGAAATGTAGAACTTGAGAGCGGAGAAATAATAATTCCGGTGGAGAGTGGTAAAGTGTAGAAAGGACACCGGCCCTTTAAGGGAAGCTGTATTCTGCTGGAAGCTGAGGCTGGAAGCAGGTAGTGTTGTAGCTGGAAACAGATGAATCCACAATGGATTGGAGAGTCAGGCTACACCGCAGGTGGAATGCTGGTGCGGGTCTCTATGGTGGAAGTCTTGAGACAGGAGCTGGAACCTGGAAGACAATCATAGAAGAGAGACAAACAGGAACTAGGTTTGACAACCAAAGCACTGACGTCTTCCTTGCTCAGGCACAGCTTACTTATACCTGCAGCAAGGAAGGGGTTGGCTAGGCAATTATGCAAATCAACAATACAAACAGCAGATTGGTGGAAATGATCAGATGACAGAATCCAAGATGGCTGCGCCCATGCAGACACTTGGAGGGAAGTTTGGTTTGTAATCCATGTGGTCTGGGAAACAGTAATGGCGGCGCCGGCCACCGGAGACAGGAGACGCCAGGCTGATAGATGCACATTTAACCACGCGGGCACAGCGGAGGCCGCGGCTGATGAAAACACCACTCTGACACTCTGCATGTGGAAACTCAGGAACAGCGGAATCTGGTCCTGGAACGCTGAGCCCGCCTTAGGAGGCATCTGAAGGGTAAGTAATGGCGTCCAGATACCCGGATCGTGACAGCACCCCCCCCTTTAGGAGTGGCCCCAGGACACTTCTTAGGCTTTAAAGGAAACTTTGCGTGGAAATTTCGGACCAAGGCAGGAGCATGGACGTCAGAGGCATTGGTCCAAGAGCGTTCTTCAGGACCATAGCCCTTCCAGTCAATGAGATACTGAAGTTGACCGTAACGGTGACGTGAGTCCAGGATCTTGGCCACTTCATACTCAACGCCTCGTTGAGTTTGGACTTTCGGAGTTGGTGGAAGTGAGGAATGAAACCGATTCAAGATTAGCGGTTTCAACAGGGAAACATGGAATGTCCTGGGTATTTTTAAGAAGGGAGGTAACTGGAGTCTGTAAGCAACAGGATTGATGACTTGATCAATTTTAAAAGGACCGATGTAGCGAGGTGCAAACTTCATACTGGGAACTCTTAACCTCAAATTCTTCGTGGATAACCATACCCGATCACCCACCTTGAGAGCAGGAACTGCTCGACGCTTCTTATCCGCAAACTTCTTGTACCTGAACGATGCCTTGAGCAGAGCTGATCGTACGCTCTTCCAGATATTGGCAAACTGATGCAAGGTGATATCCACTGCGGGAACAGAAGTTGCTGGAAGCGGTTGGAACTCAGGGACTTTAGGGTGGAATCCAAAGTTGGTGAAGAATGGTGTTGAAGAAGATGAAGAATGATACTGGTTGTTATGACAGAACTCGGCCCAGGGAAGTAATTGAACCCAGTCATCTTGAGAGGAGGACACATAGATGCGGAGGAAGGCCTCCAAGTCCTGATTCACCCTCTCAGTTTGACCATTGGTCTGAGGATGGTAAGCCGTGGAAAACTTTAACTTGACTTGGAGGACTTGACATAAACTTCGCCAGAATTTGGCTGTGAATTGAACTCCTCGATCTGAGATAATTTCTTCAGGAAGACCGTGGAGTCGGAAGATCTCTTGTATGAATACTTGAGCCAACTTGGAAGCTGACGGAAGACCGGTGAGAGGAATGAAGTGTGCCATCTTGGTGAACCGGTCAACTACCACCCAGATGGTATTGAACTTGTTGCACATGGGCAAATCTGTAATAAAATCCATCGACAAATGGGTCCATGGTCGACGGGGAACAGATAGTGGAACCAGTTGCCCCGCAGGCGACTGGCGGGATACTTTATGTTGAGCACACTTTGGGCAAGATGCAATAAACTCCAAAACGTCCTTTTTCAGAGTTGGCCACCAATAGGACCTAGAGATAAACTCCAGGGTTTTTTGGATACCTGTATGTCCGGCAAAACGGGAAGCATGGGCCCAATGCATGAGCTTCTTCCTTAGTGTCGGCTTCACAAAACTTTTCCCTGATGGGGGCGTAGAGTCCATCCCTACCGTGGAGAATGCCAACGGATTTATAATAGGATGCTTGTCTGAAGACTCTGACTCATTTTCTTGCTCCCATGAGCGGGAAAGGGCATCGGCCTTGCGATTCTGAGAGCCCGGACAGAACTGGAGTTTAAAGTCGAACCTGGAAAAGAAAAGTGCCCATCTGGCCTGACGAGGGTTGAGACATTGTGCGCCTTTTAGATATAGAAGGTTCTTGTGGTCTGTAAGGATGGTGATTGAATGAGAAGCTCCCTCCAACAGATATCTCCACTCCTCTAGAGCGAGCTTGATGGCTAGCAACTCCTGGTCGCCAATGGCATAGTTGCGCTCCGCTGGGGAGAACTTCCGTGAGAAGAAACTGCAAGGATGTAAATGACCATCTTTAGCCCTCTGAGATAACACCGCTCCTACTCCAACGGAGGAGGCATCCACCTCTAAGATGAAAGGAGAGTCGACGTCAGGCTGTTTCAGGACAGGTGCAGAGATGAACCTCTGTTTTAAAAGATGAAAAGCTTGCATGGCTTCTTCAGACCACTTGGACGGGTTAGCACCCTTCTTGGTGAAAGCAGTAATAGGCGCCACAATGGTGGAAAAGTCTCGTATAAACTTTCGGTAATAATTGGCGAACCCTAAGAACCTCTGGACCCCTTTGAGGGTTAAGGGTACTGGCCAATTCTGGATTGCTTGTAGTTTCTCAGGATCCATCTCTAGTCCGGAACCGGACACAATGTACCCTAGAAACGGAATGGACTTGACTTCAAAGACGCATTTCTCTAATTTGCAGTAGAGATGATTGACACGGAGACGGGACAGAACCTCCTTTACCCAGAAACGATGTTCCTCTAAATTGTTGGCAAAAATGAGGATATCATCTAGATAGACCACGACATGACGGTATAGAATGTCTCTGAAGATCTCATTGACGAAATGCTGGAAGACAGCTGGAGCATTGCTCAATCCGAAGGGCATGACGAGGTACTCATAATGTCCGTCACGGGTGTTAAATGCGGTCTTCCACTCGTCACCCTCACGGATCCGGATGAGATTGTATGCACCTCTCAGGTCCAGCTTTGTAAAGATGGTAGCTCCGCTAACTCTGTCAAAGAGCTCAGTAATCAGGGGTAAAGGATAGCGGTTCTTGATGGTAATGTCGTTCAAACCTCTGTAGTCGATGCACGGCCGCAGACCACCATCTTTCTTCTTTACAAAAAAGAAGCCTGCGCCGGCTGGAGAAGAAGAAGGTCGAATGAACCCCTTTGCTAGGTTCTCTTTTATGTATTCCTCCATAGAATGCGTCTCGGGGAGAGACAACGGATAAGTTCGGCCTCGAGGTGGAACCTTCCCTGGAACGAGATCAATCGGGCAGTCCCATTCTCTATGAGGGGGAAGGATATCAGCAGAAGCTTTACTGAACACATCCGTGAAATCTTGATATGGAGGAGGTGGAACATCAGACGACCTGGGGGAAGAGGAACAGACAGGCAACACTTTAAACAAACATGTCTTAGTACAGGAGGAACCCCATGCCAGGATTTGCGTAGTCGTCCAATCAATTGTAGGATTGTGAAGACGGAGCCATGGAAGGCCCAGGACCACAGGATGTGTGGCTCTTGGAATCACTAAAAGTGAAATAAGTTCGGAATGAAGAACTCCCACTCTCAGACGAACTGGTAGAGTCCTTAGAGAAATAACTGTATCAAAAATTTTACTGCCATCCACAGCAGTTAAGGAAAAGGACGAAGGAAGTCTCTCGGTGGGTAGGGACCACCGTTTAACATAGGCTTCGGTAATAAAGTTCCCAGCTGCTCCGGAATCCAGGAGGGCAATGACGTTCTGATAACGTTGAGCAACTTGAAGCGAGACTGGGAGGTTACAATCTTGAGGAGATGGAGAGGAGATCATTACTCCTAGCCGGCCCTCTCCTTGGCGAGCTAGGATTTGGAGTTTCCCGGACGTTTGGGACAGGCATTAATGGTGTGAGACGGAGCTGCACAGTACAAACAGAGAAACTCGGAGAGACGTCTTCGGCGCTCAGCAGGAGTTAAACGGGAACGGCCAATTTGCATGGGTTCATCTTTAGTTGGTGACAGTTGGCGAGGAGGAGGAGCAGAAGATTTTGGAGCAGATGATCTTCCACGCTCAGTTGCTCTCTCTCTGAAACGTAAGTCAACTTTCGTACAAAGTGAGATTAACTCATCTAACTTGGAGGGTAAGTCTCTGGTAGCTAACTCATCTTTAATACGCTCGGATAAACCATGCCAGAATGCAGCATACAGGGCCTCGTCGTTCCATGCCAGTTCGGATGCCAGGATCTGGAACTGTATAAGATATTGTCCTACAGTACGTGATCCCTGGCGTAAACGGAGAATCTCAGACGAAGCTGAAGTTACCCGGCCTGGCTCGTCGAAGATGCGCCTGAATGTTGACACGAATGCAGTGTAAGAAGATAGCAGGGTGTCGGACCTCTCCCATAACGGTGATGCCCAATCGAGGGCTGAGCCACTGAGAAGAGAAATAATATAGGCAATTTTTGTACGGTCACTGGGGAAATTGCCAGGTTGTAGCTCAAACTGAATCTCACACTGGTTGAGAAATCCCCTGCAGAATCTTGGAGATCCGTCAAATTTTGCTGGCGTTGGAAGATGAAGACGTGGAGCAGGAATGGGTAAGGTGGGTGGGGTTATAGCTGGAGTCACTGTGGTTGACGCACCAGACGCGCCTGATCCACGGAGAGTGGTCTGAATCCCATCCAGCCGAGTAGAGAGATCCTGGAGACAGCGGATGATGTGGCCCTGTGCAGCCTCCTGATGTTCTAGTCGGGCTGCCAGTTCTTGCATCGGCCTGGCCGCTTGATCCTGGTCTCCGGCTGGATTCATTAGGTCAGTGCTTACTGTCACAACTGAGGGCCTGAGCTGACGGGAGGCAGCCTCAGTTGTAGGGGCTGAGATGTACCGGAACCTGGGAGGTTGTATCAGACCCCTGGACATGTAAGTAACATAATAACTGCCCGAAGGCGTGACCACGACAACTTAGATAAAAGTCAATGATGTTTATTATGACAACTCCGCATCACAGCAGCAATAAAGGAAAACGTAAAAGTCAGCAAAGAATAAATACAGTTCCTGAGTACTACAGCATGGCAGGAGCCACAGGGCACTGGTAGTGTGAGATAGTTCTTATGATCTTCTAGATGGAAAGTCCTTACCAGGCCCGGCTGTAGCAATGGAGATAACCCAGGATTGTACCAGCTGGTGTTCCAGGAAGAGCTGGGTTGCTGAAGGTAAAACAGCTGCTGTGGATACTGGCTGGAACCAGACTGTTGTTAGCACGGAGTGGATACTGGCTGGAACCAGTTAAATAATAAATGAACTTTGGGAGCGATGAAATGTGAACTGAAATGTAGAACTTGAGAGCGGAGAAATAATAATTCCGGTGGAGAGTGGTAAAGTGTAGAAAGGACACCGGCCCTTTAAGGGAAGCTGTATTCTGCTGGAAGCTGAGGCTGGAAGCAGGTAGTGTTGTAGCTGGAAACAGATGAATCCACAATGGATTGGAGAGTCAGGCTACACCGCAGGTGGAATGCTGGTGCGGGTCTCTATGGTGGAAGTCTTGAGACAGGAGCTGGAACCTGGAAGACAATCATAGAAGAGAGACAAACAGGAACTAGGTTTGACAACCAAAGCACTGACGTCTTCCTTGCTCAGGCACAGCTTACTTATACCTGCAGCAAGGAAGGGGTTGGCTAGGCAATTATGCAAATCAACAATACAAACAGCAGATTGGTGGAAATGATCAGATGACAGAATCCAAGATGGCTGCGCCCATGCAGACACTTGGAGGGAAGTTTGGTTTGTAATCCATGTGGTCTGGGAAACAGTAATGGCGGCGCCGGCCACCGGAGACAGGAGACGCCAGGCTGATAGATGCACATTTAACCACGCGGGCACAGCGGAGGCCGCGGCTGATGAAAACACCACTCTGACACTCTGCATGTGGAAACTCAGGAACAGCGGAATCTGGTCCTGGAACGCTGAGCCCGCCTTAGGAGGCATCTGAAGGGTAAGTAATGGCGTCCAGATACCCGGATCGTGACATTGGATACGTCTGAGTCTCAGACCCAGGCATGGAAGAAATCCGTGGAGGATGTGTTGTCACAAGTTCAGACCCCCTCGGTGTCACAAAAGCGTTCTTTTACCCAGATAGCAGATACAGATACCGACACGGACTCTGACTCCAGTGTCGACTATAGTGATGCCAGATTAAATCCAAAACTGGCTAAAAGCATTCAGTACATGATTGTGGCGATAAAAGACGTGTTACATATCACGGAGGACCCTGCTGTTCCTGATACAAGGGTCTGTATGTTTAAAGGAAAGAACCCTTAGGTAACGTTCCCTCCCTCTCATGAACTGAACGCTCTTTTTGAAAAGGTTTGGGAAAATCCTGACAAGAAGTTTCTCCCAAGAGAATTCTGGTGGCATATCCGTTCCCCTCTGAGGACAGGGAAAAGTGGGAGTCAACCCCCAATATGGACAAAGCTCTATCACGGCTGTCCAAAAAGGTGGCGCTTCTGTCTCTTAACACGGCAGCCCTAATTGATCCTGCGGATCGTAAGCAGGAAAATAAATTGAAATCCATTTATGTCACTACGGGTACGCTACTCAGACCTGCCGTTGCTTCGGCGTGGGTGAGTAGCGCTATTGAAAAGTGGGCAGATAACTTGTCATCTGAGTAAGATACCCTGGATAGGGATAGCATTCTTTTGACACTGGGTCATATCAGGGATGCTGCAGTCTATCTAAAGGAAGCTGCGAGGGACATTGGCCTTTTGGGATCAAGGGCCAATGCTATGGCAGTCTCAGCTAGGAGAGCATTGTGGATTCATCAATGGAATGCTGATGCTGACTCTAAGAAGGCTATGGAGTCTCAGCCCTATAAAGGTGGTGTCTTGTTTGGTGACGGCCTCGCTGACCTGGTATCTACGGCTACCACGGGTAAGTCATCCTTTTTACCTTATATTCCTGCACAACAAAAGAGAACGCACCACTATCAGATGCAGTCCTTTCGGCCCAATAAATACAAAAGAGGACGAGGGTCTTCCTTCCTTGCTTCCAGAGGAAGAGGAAAGGGAAAGAGGTCACCGGCTGTGGCAAGTTCCCAAGAGCAGAAGTCCTCTCCGTCTTCTACCAAATCCACCGCATGACGCTGGGACTCCTCTGCGGGAGTCCGCACCAGTGGGGGCACGTCTCCGACTCTTCAGTCATTTCTGGGTTCGTTCGGACCTAGACCCATGGATTTTAGAAAAAGTGTCCCAAGGGTACAAGCTGGAATTTCAAGACGTACCCCCTCGACGATTTTTCAAATCATCCTTACCAGTTTCTCTTCCGGACAGGGAGGTGGTATGCAGTGCTATACAAAAGCTATGTCAAAATCAAGTCATTGTCACAGTGCCACCGTCACAACAGGGAGAAGGCTTTTATTTGAGCCTGTTCGTGGTCCCGAAGCCGGACGGTTCGGTCAGACCTATTCTGAACTTAAAATCCTTAAATTTCTATCTAAAAAAAATCAAATTCAAGATGGAGTCTCTCCGAGCAGTGATCTCCAGTCTGGAGGAAGGGGATTTTATGTTGTCGGTCGACATAAAGGATGCCTACTTACATGTCCCCATATAGCCTCCACATCAGGCTTACCTGAGGTTTGCCGTTCAGGATTGTCATTACCAATTTCAGACGTTGCCGTTTGGTCTGTCCACGGTTCCGAGGTTTTTCACCAAAGTTATGCCGGAAATGATGGTTCTCCTGCGCATGCAAGGAGTCACAATTATCCCGTAATTGGACGATCTCCTGATAAAAGCGAGGTCCAAGGAGCAATTACTGCAGAGCATGACGCTCTCCCTGACAATTCTGCAACAACATGGTTGGCTCCTAAACTTGCCAAAATCAAAGTTGGTTCCGACGACAAGGCTGTCGTTCTTGGGTATGATTCTGGACACGGAATTACAGAGTTTTTCTTCCAGTGGAAAAGGCTCTGGAAATTCAGAACCTGGTCAAACAGATTCTGAAGCCGGCAAGAGTGTCGATTCATCAATGCACTCGGTTGCTAGGGAAGATGGTGGTGGCCTACGAGGCCATTCAGTTTGGCAGATTCCATGCCAGAGTATTTCAGTGGGACCTGTTGGACAAATGGTCCAGATACCATCTGCACATGCACTGACAGGTAATCCTGTCTTCCAAGACTAGAATCTCACTCCTGTGGTGGCTGCACAGCTCTCACCTCCTAGAGGGATGCAGATTCGGGATCCAGGGCAGTCACACAGGGTGAAAATTTCCAGGGAAAATGGTCAAGCCAGGAAGCTTGTCTACACATAAACATTCTGGAATTAAGGGCCATCTACAAGCGGAACATCTTCTTCGCGATCTGCCCGTCTTGATTCAGTCGGACAACGTAACAGCAGTGGCGTACGTAAACCGCCAAGACAATGGCAGAAGCCACAAAAGTTTTCCGCTGGGCGGAAAGGCATGTAAGCGCTCTGTCAGCGGTCTTCATTCCGGGTGTGGACAACTGGGAAGCAGACTTCAGCAGTCACGATCTCCATCCAGGAGAGTGGGGTCTTCATCAAGAGGTCTTTGCAGAAGTGACAAGTCGTTGGGAAATTCCTCAAATAGACATGATGGCACCTCTCCTCAACAAGAAACTTCCAAGATATTGTTCCAGGTCGAGGGACCCTCAAGCAATAGCAGTGGACGCCCTAGTGACACCGTGGGTGTTTCAGTCGATATGTGTTCCCTCCGATTCCACTCATTCCAAAAGTGTTAAAGATCATAAGAAGAACAACGGTTCATGCAATCCTCATTGTTCCAGACTGGCCAAGGAGAGCCTGGTATCCAGATCTTCAGGAATTACTCATAGGAGATCCCTGGCCTCTTCCTCTACAAGATCATCTGTTACAGCAGGGGCCGTGCGTGTACCAAAATTTACCGCGGCTTCGTTTGACGGCTTGGAGGTTGAACGCAGGATCTTAGCCCAAAAGGGTATTCCCAGTGAAGTAATTCCCACTCTGCTTCAGACTAGAAAAGAGGTAACGGCGAAACATTATTACCGTATTTGGAGGAAATATGTGTCTTGGTGTGAATCCAAGGAGGCTCCTACGGAAGAATTTCAGCTGGGCCGTTTTCTCCATTTTCTGCAAGCAGGGGTGGATGCGGGCCTAAAGTTAGGCTCAATTAAAGTACAATTTCAGCCTTGTCAATTTTCTTTCAAAAAGAATTGGCTTCCCTTCCGGAAGTTCAGACTTTCACATCCAGCCTCCCTTTGTGCCCCCGGTGGCACCGTGGGATCTTAACGTGGTGTTGCAGTTCCTGCAATCTCTTTGGTTTGAACCTTTACGTAAGGTAGATTTGAAATTCGTCACTTGGAAAGTGATCATGCTGTTGGCCTTGGCCTCGGCAAGGCGGGTGTCTGAATTGGCGGCTTTATCTCACAAGAGCCCCTATTTGATCTTCCATGAAGATAGAGCGGAGTTGAGAACTCGTCAGCAATTTCTGCCTAAAGTGGTGTCATTGTTTCACATGAACCAACCTATTGTGGTGCCAGTGGCTACTGATGCCTTTGAGGAATCGAAGTCTCTAGATGTGGTCAGAGCTTTGAAAATTTATGTAGCCAGAACGGCTAAGATTAGGAAAACGGAGGCTCTGTTTGTCCTGGATGATCCCAACAAGATTGGGGCTTCTGCTTCCAAGCAGACTATTGCACACTGGATCTGTGATACGATTCGGCAAGCTCATTCTACGGCTGGATTGCCGTTACCGAAATCGGTGAAGGCCCATTCTACCAGAAAGGTGGACTCATCCTGGGCGGCTGCCCGGGGGATCTCGGCATTACAGCTTTACTGAGCAGCTACTTGGTCGGGTTCAAACACTACTTGGTCGGGTTGCAAAGTTTTACAAGTTTGATACCCTGGCTAAGGAAGACCTCTTGTTTGGTCAATCGGTGCTGCAGAGTCATCCGCACTCTCCCGCCCGTTCTTGAGCTTTGGTATAAACCCCATGGTTCTTGAAGTGTCCCCAGCATCCTCTAGGACGTAAGGAGAAAATAGGATTTTAATACCTACCAGTAAATGCTTTTCTCTTAGTCCGTAGGGGATGCTGGGCGCCCGTCCCAGTGTGTACTGTATCTGCAGCTATTGGTTATGGTTACACACGTGTTGTGTTTGTAGTCAGCCTGTTGCTGTCATTAGTCATGCCGTTGCATGCGTTGGGTTAAATGCCATGTTGTATGGCATGTTTGAGGTGTGAGCTGGTGTATATCTCACCTTAGTTTAAATCAAAATAAATCCTTTTTCATCGAAATGTCCGTCTCCCTGGGCACAGTTCCTATAACTGGAGTCTGGAGGAGGGGCATAGAGGGAGGAGCCAGTTCACACCCCTTTTAAAGTCTTAAAGTGCCCATGTCTCCTGCGGATCCCGTCTGTACCCCATGGTTCTTGAAGTGTCCCCAGCATCCTCTACGGACTAAGAGAAAAGGATTTACCGGTAGGTATTAAAATCCTATTTTTAAATTCTACGAGTCCATTTTAATGTTCTGTTTTGTTAAGTGTACTAAATGTGTCAAAAAAAACGATATTACACTATCAGAAGTTTTCTTCCCTGTTGGGAGCTTTTTTGGTTTTGCTTTGGTTTTCTGTGGGGCAGATGTATTAACCTGGAGAAGGCATAAGGAAGTGATAAACCAGTGATATGTGCAAGGTGATAAAGGCACCAACCACTCAGCTCCAATATGTAAATTAACAGTTAGGATCTGATTGGCTGGTGCTTTTATCACCTTGCACTTATCACTGGTTTATATCACTTCCTTATACCTTCTCCAGGTTAATACATCTGCCCCACTGTTTGATGGACAGCTTTGAAGAATCCATCTAGAGTAGACACATGATATTCTAATAAGTGAGTGGTACTCCAGAGTTTCATTACTCAAATTGTTTTTTTTACTATTTTTTCCTGGTGAATAGAATATTACCAAAAGGTGGCACTCACAAGCTTTATTGCACTTTAAGCACCTTAACCCCTTTTTTTGGACGCAAGCACAAAGTCACTTTATATTATGAAGTGCACTTTACTGATATATTGTCTTCATCCTCCCTTTATGTGAAATATCATACAACGTTTGAGCGATTGTGGGAGGAGGAGGCTTTGAGGAAGACATTGTGTAAAGATATAACTACAAGCTGATTTTCTTCCTATGTTTGGTACGCATATTTGATTACCACTTTTGGACAATAGCAATAGTCATGTTTAATTGTTGAGCACTGAAGGTGTGTCACGATCCGGGTTACTACCGTTCAGGTGTCTCCTGAGGCTGGCTCAGCGTTCCAGGGCCGGGTCTCAGTCATGCTGCTGACATACTCTCTTCACATCTCCTCCCTGCCAGTCCGCAGACACTGTCACAAGGAACTCCTGTAGTTAGAATGGCGTTTGTAGCCCTCTGCGGCCTCCGCTGCCATTGCTGCATTTCCAGTACTCAGATGGCTCTGCATGGCGTCTCCAGTAAGCTGCGGCCTCTGCCGCCGTCATTGTATTTCAGGTGCACAAACAGATCTGCATGGCGTCTCTCGCCCGCTGCGGCCTCTCCACCAGCTCTGTGTGTCAAGTGCGCAGGTTGGCGTCCACTGTCTTCCGCCGCCGCCATGACTGTAATTCCTCACATGGTGTTACAAGCTAGATTTCCCTCCAAATGCTAGTATGGGCGCAGCCATGTTGGTTCTAATCACATGACATTATTTCCACCAATCTACAGCATCTCTGAACTCTGCTTAATTGTTCATCCAATCCCTGCACTGCTGCAGGTATAAAAGTTCTGTTCCTGAACCAGGAAGTTGTCATCTCGAGTGTATCCTGTCTCTGCTCTTTGTGGTTGATTATTCAGTTCCAGGTATTCCAGCTCCTGTGTCTTCATTCCACCAGAGACCAGCACCAATCACCACCTTGCGGTGCAGCCTGACTCTACAGTGTCCTTATTGCTCCCTGCAACGGGCAGTGCTTTAAACACCGGCTTCCAGCGTCTGGCTCCCAGCGGTGTTCAGCTTCATGATATCATCGGTGCTCCGCCATCGGTTTTCCTGATACTATCGGTGGTCTGTCATCTATTCTTCAATACCACCGATCTCTAGCGTCACCCGTGTCATTCAACTCTCCTCCTGCTACACTGGTTCATCTGCACTTCTTCAACAGTTCTTCATCAGGTCCGTTTCTATCCGGCAAATCCGGCAGTCTACGTGTACCATTTACTCCACAGTACATCCAGCCTCTGTAAAACATCTGCTGGTCAGTTCCTGCCTCCATTTCACTGCTCAGCGGATAGGTGTTAGTAAAAGGACTTTCCATCTCCTAATCTCCCAAGCTTGTCTTGTTGCGGATACCACACCTAAGGACATTCCATCTACTACTGCTTCTTGTGGAACTGTGTACTGTTTTTATTCATTTTCATATCTACTACTGCAGCTGGCGATGTACTATCTGAACTGTGCTAAATAAATACTCATTACTTTTATCCCTGTTGTTGTGGTCACGCCTTCGGGCATTGGTGGAGCAAGTTCATCTGCATGTCTAGAAGTCCCATACTGCCGCCCAGGTTTACATATAGACCAGCCCCTACAACTGAGGGTTCTCCTGGTCAGCACCAGCCCTCAGTTGTGACAAGGTGCAGCTGATTTACACATTTTCACTTTTTCCACATTTTGTTATGCTACAGCTTTATTCCAATTAATTTTTACCCTCAAAATTTTACACACAATGGTGGTCATTCCAAGTTGATCGCTAGCTGCCTTCGTTCGCTGTGCAGCAATGAGGCAAAAAAATACATTTCTGTGCATGCGTATGCGGCGCAATGCGCATGCACGTCGTACTATTACAACGAACTATGTAGTTTCACACAGGGTCTAGCGAAGCTTTTCAGTCGCACTGCTGACCGCAGAGTGATTGACATGAAGTGGGTGTTTCTGGGTGTCCACTGAACGTTTTCAGGGAGTTTTCGAAAAAACGCAGGCGTGCCAGGAAAAACGCAGGCGTGGCTGGGCGAACGCAGGGCATGTTTGTGACGTCAAAACAGGAACTGAACAGTCTGCAGTCATCGCAAGTGCTGAGTAGGTATTGAGCTACTCTAAAACTGTGCAAAAAAACTTTGTAGCTGCTCTGCGATCCTTTCGTTCGCACTTCTGCTAAGCTAAAATACACTCCCAGTGGGAGGCGGCATAGCGTTTGCACGGCTGCTAAAAACTGCTAGCGAACGAACAACTCGGAATGACCCCCAATACCCCATAATGACAACATGAAAAAAAGTTTTTTGAGAGATTTTTGCAATTTTATACAAAATAAAAAAACTAAGAAATCACATGTACATAAGTATTCACAACCTTTGCTCAATACTTTGTTGATGCACCTTTGGCAGCAATTACAGCCTCAAGTCTTTTTGAATATGATGTCACAAGCTTGGCACACCTATCTTTGAGCAGTTTCACCCATTCCTCTTTGCAGCACCTCTCAAGCTCCATCAGGGGTTGGATGGGAAGCGTCGGTGCACGGCCATTTTCAGATCTCTCCAGAGATGTTCAATCGGATTTAAGTCTGGGCTCTGGCTGGGCTACTCAAGGACATTCACAGAGTTGTCCTGAAGCCACTCCTATAATATCTTGGTTGTGTGCTTAGGGTCGTTGTCCTGCTGAAAGATGAACCGTCGCCCCAGTCTGAGGTCAAGAGCGCTCTGGAACAGGTTATCATCCAGGATGTCCCTGTACATTGCTGCATTCATCTTTCCCTTTATCATGACTAGTCTTCCAGTTCCTGCTGCTGAAAAATGGGATGTATTGGCCTGGTGATGAGCAGTGCCTGGTTTCCTCCAAACATAACACCTGGCATTCACACCAAAGTGTTCAATCTTTGTCTCATCAGACCAGAGAGTTTTGTTTCTCATGGTCTGAGAGTCCTTCAAGGGCATTTTGGCAAACTCCAGGTGGGCTGCCATGTGCTTTTTACTAAGGAGTGGCTTCCGTCTGGCCACTCTACCGTACAGGCCTGATTGGTAGATTCCTGCAGAGGTGGTTGTCCTTCTGGAAGGTTCTCCTCTCTCAACAGAGGAATGCTGTAGCTCTGACAGAGTGACCATCGGGTTTTTGGTCACCTCCCTGACTAGGGCCCATTCTCCCCAGATCGCTCAGTTTAGATGGCTGGCCAGCTCTAGGAAGAGTCCTGGTGGTTCTGAACTTCTTCCATTTACGGATAATGGAGGCCATTGTGCTCGTTGGCCAGACCACGCCCACAAAATGGTGGCCAAATGCCGCCGTTCCGCCCCCCCACCCAGCGACCGCCTCTGCCTGTCGATCAGGCAGAGCAATCATATCCGTCCAATGGCCATCACCCGTCTGGCATGTGCCAGCGCACTGCGGTGCCGGCGCATGCGCAGTTCCGACCTGATCGGCTGCTGTGCGAAAACGCACAGCACCGATCAGGTCGGAATGACCCCCATTGTGTGTAGAATTTTGAGGGGGGGAAATGAATTTATTCTATATTGGAATAGGGCTGTAACATAGCATTTTGTCAATCCTGGATAGGGTCATGTTGGGACACACATACACACACACACACACACACACACACACACACACACACATTGCACATACATACATACATACATACATACATACATACATACATAGTAACATAGTATCTGAGGTTGAAAAAAGATCATTTGTCCATCGAGTTCAAACTGTTAGTGATATCCTACTCTGTAATATTTTTAACACTACATTTTTACTGTGGTGAATGTTTAGCCGTTATGTCTATTCCTTTATTTTCTTTTTACTATTGTGCATGATTTACCCACCATAACCCTGTATGTCCTTATCCAATAGGAATTTATGTAGCCCATTCTTAAAAGCAATGGCCAAGTCCGCCATTATTACTCTCTCAGGCAGTGAATTCCAAATACGTATTGTACTTACTGTGAAGAAACCTTTCCATCTCTGTGTGCGAAATCTCCTCTCCGCTAACCTAAGCGGGTGTCCACATGGCCACAATCTCCTTTTTTCCAGTGTAAACATGCCTAGCCTTGCAAGCCTTTCCTCGTATTCAAGCGTCTCTGTCTCTTTAATCAATTTAGTCGCCCATCTCTGAACCTTTTCTAGTTCCAGGATATCCTTTTTTTAGTATGGTGCCCATAATTGTGCACAGTATTCAAGATGTGGCCTCACTAGTGATTTATATATTGGGATTATAACATTCTCATCCCTTGCATCAATTCCCCGCCTTATGCATGCTAATACCTTGTTAGCCTTCTTTGCTGCAATCCTAGTTTGGGTACTACTGCTGAGTTTGTTATCTATGTGAACACCTAATTCTTTTTCCAGTACACGATCCCCCTAGTTTTTCCCCATTTAGTATGTAGGTAGTATTATTGTTCTTGCTACCGAAGTGCATTACCTTAAATTTGTCTATATTGAACCTCATGCTGCCCATGCTTCCAGTTTAAATAAGTCATTCTGAAGAGACTCACCATCCCCCTCCGAATTTATAACCTTACACAGTTTGGTATTACCTGCAAAAAAAGACACCATGATCTCTAGACCTACTTCTAGATCATTTATGAAAAAAGTTGAACAGTAGTGGTCCAACCACAGACCCTTGTGGCACACCAATTAGTAGTTCAGACCATTATTAAAAAGTTCCATTTACCACCACTCGCTGCTCCCTATTATCCAACCAATTTCTAACCCAAGTGCATATTGTGCTTCCTAGCCCCAGTTCTTGTAATTTATAGATAAGTCTCATGTGAGGTACTGTATTGAAAGCTTTAGCAAAGTCTAAAAAAATTAGATCCACCACTTTTCCCTGATCTAGGTTCACACTAACTGTTTCATAAAAGTGTATTAAGTTAGTTTGACATGATCTATCCTTTACAAATCCATGTTGGTTCCTATTAACAACTTTATTGGCTTCAAGGAACTCCTGTATTCTATCCCTTAAAATACCTTCCAGTACTTGCTCCACTATAGATGTAAGACTTACTGGTCTATAATTACCTGGTTCAGATTTACTTCCCTTTTTGAATATCGGCACTACGTCCGCTATACGCCAGTCTTTGTGAACCATGCCTGATATAAATGAGTTATTGAAAATCAAATATAGGGGTCTTGCTAGTTTGGGGTGTAGCTCCATGAGAAAAGGGTAAAGTCCGTCGGAACCAGGTGACTTATTAATCTTATTTTTTTTAATTGGCCAGACTACTTTCTCACTTAAATAAGCATTTAGCAGTGGGACATTATCATTGCTGAGGTTAACACACCACATACATACTGGAAATACAAATATACAGTACATACACACACATCTGGGGCTGAGTAGGAGATAGGTAGCCTTGGCACTACAGGATGTGAGGACGGAGAGGGAGCTGCTTGGGCTGGCCACATGCAGCAGCTCCCACACTCCCCTGGCAGTCTGTATGCCGATCAGAGCTCTCTGTAGAGGCAGCTGTGATTGGGGTTGCGGTTTGTGTTGACACAGGGTCACAACTGTCTCCTGAAAAATAATTTGGACCATAAAGGGGGTAGGGTACTCACAAACCCTGCCTGTAGGCACCACTGGTTCTAGAGGAACATAGCAAGTTTTTATAGAATGTAGCCAATGGGCTACTATGTAGCACTTGCCAAGGGCACTGGCCAATTGGGGGCACCACATGGTGGTACCACCCGCAGCAAGAGGGTAGATTTATAGTAGTGCCTGGCTGCCTCACAGAGCCTCAAATGTCCGGGGAAAGTGGGAGGTGCAGAGTGTGCACAAGAGGACCCGTCAGCAGATCCTCTGTTATCCCTGGAGACGCTGTGGATGATGATAAGGAGCTAGCAAGCTGGCCAGCAGAACCAGCAGGTCAGCAGCTGCCATGGGGAGTACCTGGAGGGCCAAGGACAGGGCAGATGCCAGGAGCGTCGGCGGCAACATTTTCACCATCCCAGCCTGCTATGTCCCTACACTAAGCCTGATTCAAACCTGATTGCTCCTCTGCATTTTTGCAGAGGTCTGCCATCAGATAGTTGCCACCTTGGGAGATTGAAATCCCACCCTGTGCAAATATGCAAATGCAGGTGTACGCTGTGCGAAAATTCCGCCAGATAGCGGACATCTGCAAATCCATTAACAACTCACCATCGAATGATTTTTCCAGTCTGTGCGTAGTCTAGGACTTACTCCTACAGTGCGATACAAACAGGATGTTTGGGGCTGGAGATGACGTCAAACACCCTCTCAGAAAACGCTTGGGAACGCCTGTGTTTTTCCTGACACTCCCAGAAAAAGGCCAGTTACCACCACCAAAAGTCTCCTTCCTGTCAATCACCTTGTGAACAGCTAGCAATTGAATTTTTTTCCACCATCCTGTCGCTGTTTGGCGATGTGTGTGCGTATTGCAGTGCATACGCATGCGCAGTCATTCGATAATCGGCCGCTTTGCAATCTCGCACAACAGCAATCAGGTCTGAATTAGGCCCCCTGTCTCTCTCTATCTGACACTCTCTCTCCATCCCTGACACTGTCTCTCTCTCTCTCCCTATCTTTCTCTCCCTCTCTATCACTCCCTGACACTGCCTCTCTCTCCCTGACAATGACTTTCTCTCTTTCTCCCTGACACTGTCTCTCCCCATCTTTCTCTCTACCTATCTTGCCCAGACTCTCTCTCCCCAATACTGTCTCTCTCCACCCTATCTCTCACTGACAATGCATTTCTCTCTCTCTCTCTCTCTCTCTCTCTCTGACACTGTCTCTCTCATCCTCCCTTTCTTTCTCTCTATCACCCAGATTCTCTCTCCCTGATACTGTCTCTCTCCTCCTCCCTCTCTCTATCTCTCCCTGACTCTCTCACCCTTCCTCTCTCTATCTCTCCCTGACTCTCAGCCAGAGTTCAGGACAGAGGGAGCTGAAAGACATCACTGACTCATCAGACAGGAGCTGCAGAAGAGGACCAGGGCAGAGTTAAGCAGCTGCATCGAGGGCTCCCGAATCCATATGGTACCATCAAGAGCAGGGCAGAGTAGAGGTGCAGTGACCGGGAAGGCTCTGAAGCTACTTTTCTATAGATAATTTTTTATACTTTGCTGACTAGCCACCATTTAGAAAGAGGATCAAGAAGTCTTTGACTGCCATTGGCCCAGGGACCTGACTGCAGGGCTTTTGTGTCTAGAAATTGAATTGAAGAAACCAGGCACACTGCAAGTGACATACATGGCAGCCCCTGTGCGGTGGCACCAGCTGCACCGCCCTATCGTAGTAGAGGTGACCTGGAATCTGGAGAGAAGAGGAGCCTGAGCAGCTACAGCAGCAGCAACTTGGAATTGGAAGGAGAGCCCCTGGGGAATCCAACTGGGAGAAGCAGGAAAAAGGTTAGTTTTTTTTTTTATTATTATATTATATCCATCTTAAAATACTTTTTATATATTAAATGTATCTCTTTTCATTTGTTTTGTGTTAGAGGTGGGATGTAACAGTCTTAATGTCACGCTCGGCGTAAGCTGGGGTTCCGACAACGGAGTTTTGGCTGAAGGGACGGCTGCCTGTGAGGTGAATAAATGAGGTGGCTGAATGTAATTCCTCCTCATGGGGTGGAGGCCCAATTAAGTGGTAGCATTGGCAGGAGGGCGTAAGGAACTAGGAGGACTCCGTAAGAAGCTAACTGTAGTTTTAATGAATAACAGGTTGTACACAAATACTTGGGGAATTGAAAGAAACTGAATTAAAGAACTGGAGTCTATGGTTATACGACTTGAAGAATGAAGCTGAAACACTCCGGTAATGAAGAACTAAGGACTGTGGTTTGTGATAGAAAACAAGGCTGAAAAACTTTGACTTTGAAAAAGTGGATGCTGTTGTTGGTGATTGAAAGACGAGGCCGAAGCACTTTGACTTAGAAGAAGTGGATGCTGTGGCTGGTGATTGAAAAGATGAGGCTGAAGAACTCTGACTTTGAAGAAGTGGATACTGTGGCTGGTGATAGATAGATGGGGCTGAAGAGCTTTGACTTTGAAGAAGTGGATACTGTGGCTTGAGGTGAGGAGACGTCTGCGGGAACCACCGTTAGCACCCGAAGCGCCTCTACGAACTGGGGACTCGTGAGTGCTTCCACGAGTGGCGACGGGCTGCAGCAGCGTTAGAGTACCGACGGATGAGAGCAACCAGGACCAGGACACCAGAAGCAACCTGGGAGCACAGAGCAAGAGAACCTTTCACAAGAAAGTAACTTGAAGCACTGGCACTCTCCCTCTGGGCCAGCCCCCTTTTGTAAGGGAAAATCACACAGGATTGGCTG
The DNA here is from genome assembly GCF_028390025.1 of Pseudophryne corroboree. Lineage (NCBI taxonomy): Eukaryota > Metazoa > Chordata > Amphibia > Anura > Myobatrachidae > Pseudophryne > Pseudophryne corroboree. Next base: position 666,827,825 of record NC_086449.1, on the reverse strand, counting down.
GACACCGAGTGTGAACTTCATTGGCAATTCTCTGGTCTCCAACATGGCTGCTCCCAGCACAGGATACTTACTCAGCTGTAGTACACAGCTTTAGCCCAGCTCTGGCCTCTGACACACTGAGGCTGTGTCACACTAGAGGACCCTGCTGCAGCAACTCCTGCTACAGCGCCCGGCTCTCCAGACCCCCGGCCCTCGGAAGTTGCACACCCATCCAGGAGGACTCGCCGCAAGCAGTTTCCTGTCACCGCTGCCGCGCCAACCACCGGCACGGCAACCCCATGGAGCCCCCGCCGGAGGTAAGGCTCCGGATGCTGACAGTACCCCCCTTTTTAGGGTAGGCTCCGAACACCCTTGTGCTTTCATCGGGTTCTTAGCATGAAAGGCCCGGACCAATCTTGGGGCATGGACGTCCTCTGCAGAAACCCAGGATCTTTCCTCCAGTCCATATCCCTTCCAATCAATAATATATTGGAGACGACCATCTTTTATGACAGTCAAGGATTCTGTGAACCTCAAATTCTTCTACCTGAGCAGCTTGCACCTTGGGAGGTTTAGGAAGCGCAGCCCGAAAACGGTTAAGTATCAGAGGCTTCAGTAAGGAGATATGAAATGTATTAGGGATCTTCAAGTAAGGAGGCAACGTCACCTTGTATGCTACTGGATTCAAAACTACTTCAATAGGATATGGTCCAATGGATCTGGGGGCAAACTTTTTGGAAGGGACCTTGAGTCTTAAGTTTCGAGTAGAAATCCAGACTTGATCTCCCACTTTGAGACTAGGGACAGCCTTCTGTTTCCGATCTGCAAAAAATTTGTATTTATTGGATGTTTTAAGCAGAGCCTCATGAACTTGTCTCCACATCTTAGTGAATTGTTGAAGGGCTAACTCTGCAGCAGGGAGCTGGAAGAGATTGAAAAACGGAAACAAGTGGGTGAAGTCCATAATTCACACAAAAGGGTGTGGAATGGGTAGCGGAATGGTAAAGGTTATTGTGAGCGAATTCAGCGAATGGAAGATAGTCCAGCCAATCGTCCTGGGAAGAAGACATGAAGATTTGCAGAAAAGTCTCTAAGTCTTGGTTCACTCTCTCAGTCTGGCCATCCGACTGAGGATGGTATGCGGAGGAGAAACTTAACTTCATTCCGAGGGCTGAACTCGGTGCTCTCCAGAATTTAGCTACAAATTGAGGCCCTCGATTGGAAATAATCTCTTGTGGAAGCCCATGTAACCGGAAGACGTCTGATATGAACAATTTTGATATCTGTGAAGCGGTTGGAAGACCTGTGAGTGGGACAAAGTGCGCCATTTTGGAAAACCAGTCTACAATGACCCAAATGGTGTTTCGACCTCTGGAGGCAGGCAAATCAGTTATAAAGTCCATGGCTGTGTGTGTCCAGGGTTTTCGTGGGATCGACAGAAGATGTAGAAGACCAGATGGCAAACCTCTTGGACATCAGTTTTAAGATGAGGCCACCAGTAGGAGCGTTGGATAAACTTAAGGGTTTTAAGACCACCTGCATGTCCCATGTAGGGTGAAGTATGAGCCCATGTAAGTAACTTCTTTCGGAGCTCTGGTGCAACAAAGGTTCTCCCGAGTGGAGGAAGTGGAGCAGTACGAGTCGCGGCAAAGGAGGTTGGATCCAAGATGAATTGTCTCTCCGGAAGATCGGTGGACTCATCCAAATTCATTGAATGAGAGAGAGCATCTGCTTTTCGATTGAGTGAACCTGGATGGTAACTGAGCTTGAACGAGAAACAGGAAAAAGAGTGCCCACCTGGCTTGCCGTGGGTTTAGACATCGGGCGGTTTGAAGATATAAGAGGTTTTTATGATCTGTGATTACAGAAATTGAATGCTGTGCTCCTTCTAGCAAGTATCTCCACTCCTCAAAAGCTAGTTTTATGGCCAGCAACTCCTGTTCCCTAAAAGTGTAGTTCTGCTCCGCCGGGGAGTATCTCCGGGAAAAGAAAGCACAGGGATGAGCTCTCTGATCTTCGAAGAACTGGGATAAAACGGCTTCCACTCCCACCGAGGAAGCATCTACCTCCACTTGGAAGGGACAGCTGAGATCAGGTTGTCGAAGGATAGAAGCAGACATGAAGGCCTCTTTTAGAAATGAGAAGGCTTTGAGTGCCTCAGGTGGCCACGCTGCATGATTGGAACCCATCATTGTCAATGCGGTAATAGGAGCAGCGATGGAGGAGTAATCTTTAATGAATGTCCTATAGAAATTAGCGAACCCCAGAAAACACTGGATACTCTTTAGGGTAACAGGAAGGGACCAATCACTGATGGCCTGGATCTTGGCAGGGTCCATCTGTAACTCCTTCCCAGAGATAATATAACCTAGAAAGGAAATGGAAGAAACCTCAAAAGTGCACTTCTCCAATTTACAGAAGAGCTGTTTTTTCCTTAGACGATTCAGGACTTCTTTAACCTGTTCACGATGGATCTTCAAATCTTTGGAGAATATCAGGTTGTCATCAAGATACACAACCAAACACTTGTAGAGTAGATCTCGGAAGAGCTCGTTGACATAATTCTGGAAGACCGCTGGAGCATTGCACAGGCCGGAGGGCATCACCAGATATTCGTAAAGCCCATCACAGGTATTGAACGCGGATTTCCACTTGTCTCCCGCGTGAATGCGTATGAGGTTATAAGCCCCACATAGGTCTAATTTTGTGAAAATGGTAGCTCCCTTTACTCGGTCGAATAATTCGGGGATCAAGGGCAAGGGATACCTGTTCTTAACTGTGACTTCATTAAGGCCCCGGTAGTCAATGCAAGGCCGTAGGCCCCCATCCTTCTTCTTAACAAAACCCCCCCTGCCCCGGCTGGAGAAGAGGAAGGGCAAATTAATCCTTTGGCCAAATTCTCCTGTATGTACTCAGACATCACTTGGGTTTCCGGGAGGGATAGAGGATACGTTCGGCCTCTGGGAGGTGTTTTACCAGGCAATAAATCGATAGGACAGTCCCAACTACGGTGGGGAGGCAGAGTGTCTGCCCCCTGCTTACTGAAGACATCTAGGAAGGATTGGTAGGCATCCGGAAGATTAGTGGAATGTAGGGTAAGAAGTGGCTTGACAGTGGATAAGCAACTTTGGGAACACGACTTCCCCCAGGCGAGCACATCCATAGTTTGCCAATTCAAGCAGGGATTGTGCTTCTGTAACCACGGGAATCCTAGGATTATCTTTTGAGAGGCTTTGGGAATTACCAGAAAAGAGAGAGCTTCGGAAATGGACAATACCAACTTTCATTTTCAGAGGAACAGTACGGAGAGTGATGATCCCTTCACGGATATAACTTCCATCAACCACGGTGACAGAAATAGTTCGCTTCAAATGAACGGTCGGTATCTCAGAATGTTGGACTAAGGCAGAAATAATGAAACTTTCAGCAGCTCCGGAATCCAAAAGTGCTGCAACATGAAGAGAAGAGGGAAGTTCCAAACAAATAGCCAATAGTGACTCCTTCCTGGTAAGTTGGTTAGGGAATGCTCCTAGCTTAACCTCTCCTGTGTAAGCTAGGAGCTGGAGTTTCCCGGACGTTGAATACAAGTCTTAACGAAGTGGTTGGCCGCCCCACAATACATACAGAGGTTGCCCTGTCTGCGTCTTTGACGTTCCTCATTGGTGAGATGGGAATGGGTGACCTGCATGGGTTCTTCGGTAGAAGGTGAAGATGGTCTAGGAGTGGGACTGGCCCGAGGTTTGGGTCGCTCAAACCTTGTTCTCTTGAGACAGCGCTCCTTGTATCTCAGATCAAGTTTATTGCATAAAGAGATTAACTGATCGAGCTTAGTTGGCACATCCTGAGTGGCCAGGTCATCTTTAATCTTGTCGGAGAGACCATTCCAAAAGGTGGCTATGAGAGCCTCTTCATTCCAGCCCAATTCAGAGGACAGAGTATGGAATTGGATCACGTACTGGGCGACGGAGCGGATTCCTTGATGCAGACGCAGAATCTCCAAAGAGGCAGAGATGGTCCGGCTTGGCTCATCAAAGATTTTTCGAAAAGTTGCCACAAATTCCAGATAGTTTGAGAGTATGGGATCAGCTCTCTCCCACAAGGGTGAAGCCCAGTCCAAAGCTTGTCCGGTCAGAAGTGAAATGATGTATGCGGCCTTGGTTCGATCAGATGGGAAGTTAGCTGACTGAAGCTCAAACTGGATTTCACATTGATTGCGGAACCCTCTGCATTGCTTTGGACTACTGTCAAATTTACTAGGTGGCGGCAGTTGTAGACGAGGAACTGGAATCGATACAGGAGGATTAGATGCTGGTGGATTAGAAGCTGGAGCTGGAGTCTTGGACGTGGATATAGCTGCATGAAGAGAATCCAAACGAGTGGACATATTCTGCATGAACTGTACGATCTGTGCCTGCATGGTCTCCTGTTTACTTAAACGGGTCAGAATATTCGCAGAGACATCGCCCCCGTCAGCCTGCTCACTTGCCGGATCGATGGGGCCAGTGCTTACTGTCACGCTCGGCGTAAGTTGGGGTTCAGACAACCGAGTTTTGGCTGAAGGGACGGCTGCCTGTGAGGTGAATAAATGAGGTGGCTGAATGTAATTCCTCCTCATGGGGTGGAGGCCCAATTAAGTGGTAGCGTTGGCAGGAGGGCGTAAGGAACTAGGAGGACTCCGTAAGAAGATACACTAACTGTAGTTTTTTTTTTATTAGAGAACTGCGCATGTTAAACAACAGAGAGTGCATGTCACACAGAAAACATGAACAGTGATAATGCAAAGCACAAAATGTAAACAATATGTATTACAAATAGCATAACTAATTTCACGGAGAGCATAAGCAAGAGCTCACTTGTGTAGAAGGATTTAAAAAAAAAAAAGGAAAAATAGAGACAAACAGGTGGAGCGGTAAACAATTACATAATGAACATTCAATTAGAAAGGAGGGCTACCAGAGGCAAGCATTTCCAAATTATACCAAGACGTTAGTGAAATTGCCTTTCGCAATAAGTCCTTGACAGGTAGTGGCAGGGAACGAATATAGGGTAACCAGACATTAAATTATTTTTTGGCTCGCTTCTCTTTATTGAGAGACATTTCGAGCCAATCCATTGAGAAAAGGGAAGACACTCTAGGCAGGAATAGAGATAATGTCAGTGGGTCTGGTGAAATCCATTGGGGCAATATTGTTTTCTTTACAGCTGCTGCCAATTTGGCTAGAAACAACCTTTGTCCCAATGCAGGTCGATTCCTAGCAGAGGACATATATATAATCTCCCACATTGCCCATTCAGGAGTAAGTGTAACAGTAATGTCATATGTGTCTTTGATATGTTGACCCACCAATACCCAAAATGTATGCACTTCTGGGCAACTCCACATGCAGTGAAATAAATCCGCATCTGGTGCCGCACATTTGAAGCAGTTTGAATCACTGGAAACGCCCATCAAGAAGCGTAGTTTTGGGGTGTAATATGCTTGGTGTAACAGTTTATAATGCATTTCCATGTAAGATGCAGACACTAAAGTCTTATTAAGACGTGTAAAAGCATCAAGAAGCGTCACAATGGGAACATCAGGTAAATCAACAACCCATTTTGCCATTCCCGTCCGCAAACCTTCCAGATTAATGCACCGTTTAATGTGTATATATAACAAGGAGGTTGAGCACCCATTGTCAGTAGCATTTCTAACCAAAATATCAAACTCATTAGAGGTATCTTTGTCTGTTAGTTTAGATAGCAAACTACAGGTGAAGCTGCGGAGTTGGTAATAAACAAACAGTGGTATTGACAAATCTGGGTATTTATCACATAGCAAAGGAAGTGGTAGTAACGTCAAACAATCCCCCTGCAAGGTATGGAGACTTAGACTAAGGCCCCTCTCATGCCAAGACAGCGATAACGAAGAACCCCACAATAAAGGAGTACTCACATTGTCAGTGGGGAAAAGGGAGCAAAAAATTGTGTTATAGGCTGAGAGTTTTAGACCAGATCTAGCCAAACGCCAGGCGGTGCAAGTAGTAGTAAGTAAAAGGTTATCAGATACATTAGAGGGGTGGTTTGAGGGTTTCATGTGTAACAAACTAGGCAGAGCCATATCCAGGCAAGAGGCTTGCTCCAGTGCAGTACATGCGTAGTTACTAGTGTTATGGAGCCAATCCACCGCAAAACGATAGTTAGCCGCCAAGGAGTATCTGCGTATACAAGGAAGATTTATACCCCCCAAAGAAGGAGGTTGGCTCAATTTAAATAATGACATTCTTGGCTTTTTCCCCGACCAAATAAATATACTGATAGCTTTGTTTATAATTTTTAAGTCTGTGTCCTTCAGTAAAATGGGGAGCATTTGTATGGTGTATAACAGCTTAGGAAAAGATACCATTTTAATCAAGTAGCATCTACCTATGTAAGATAATGGTAAATGACGCCAACGTTTAAAATCTAACATAACGCGTGCTATTAACCGAGGGAAGTTTGCCATATATAAATCAGCTGGCTTTATTGTTATGTTTAAACCAAGATATTTAATGGAGGAATCTGCCCATAAAAATGGGAAGCCTTCTGTCCAATGGTCTCTTGCACCTGGCTGTAAGGCCAATGCATGAGTTTTTGTTTTAATAATTATAAATCCTGAAATCTGCTCAAAGTTATCCAATATATGTAGGAAGCCTAGGAATGCCTCCTGGGGGTTCGTAAAGTATAGGAGAAGATCATCTGCATAGGCTGAGACTTTTAATGTTTGTCGGCCCACAACAATCCCACGCCAGGGAGTGTGTAAGTGAAACAATCTAATCAAGGGATCTAACGCTAAATTAAACAACAGAGGGGATAATGGGCAACCTTGTCTGGTGCCACGGGATAGAAGAAAGTTTGAAGTATTCAAGCCATTAACAGTCAGAAAAGCGGTAGGAGAGGCATATAATTTACGGAATAAACTAATGAATCCCACCCCAAAATTTTGGAGATGCAACACTCGGAGCAGATGCGCCCAGGACACTTTATCAAAGGCTTTGTCCGCGTCACAACTAACTATTTAAAGATCGCGTTAATGCGGCCACCACCTGTCGAATATTATGTACTGATGAGCGGTCTTTGACAAAGCCATTTTGGCAGGGATGTAGTAAGTTTGGCAATATAGCTTGTAATCTTTGAGCTATTATAGATGTTAAGATCCTAAGGTCTTGATTTAAGAGAGATATGGGGCGATAAGACATGACCAGTGTGGGGTCTTTATCCGGTTTGGGCAATAAAATTATTCTGGCTTGTGTGAAATCATTTGGGGGCTCCTCTCCTGAGAGGATTGAGTTGAACAGATTTTGTAAGAATGGTAATAACTGCGGGAACAACAATTTATAATAATCAGCATTAAGGCCATCGGGGCCCGGGGCTTTACCCTTGGACAATCGACCAATGGCCGATCGAAGTTCCTGTTCTGAAATAATGCTTACAAGTGCCTTACCCTCATCTGTCAAGGACGGGGCTCCAGCTTTCCTAATAAAGTCCATACCCAACAAAAGACTGTCAGTGGGGGCTGTATATAAGCGTGTATAGTAATCTAGAAATGATGCAGCAATATCAGGTGCAGACAACAAAGGGCCCGCGTCCGTGACTATTTTTGGTATGTGTGTTGGTTGTCGCTGGCTTCATATCACAGATGCTATTAATTTGCCAGCTATATTGCCCCATCTGAAATAACAGTTGTTTTGATAATCCAATGAGTATTGCGCCTTTTCAGTGCATAAGGAGTCATACATCGCCTTCGTGTCAATATACAACTGACGAGAGTCTGGAGTATTACTAGACAACATTGCAGCATAAGAATTGGAGACTGCTAGACTAAGGTCCTGCAGCCTTTGGTTCAGAAATTTTCGTTTAGCTGCGACATATGCGATTATATGGCCCCTCATCACCAGTTTAGAAGCCGCTCAGAACAAATTGACATCATCTATATGTTGGGTGTTATCGTTAACGTAATTCAAAAAATGTTGTTCCATGGACAACTTAAAATCTGGAAATTCTGATAAGTAGGAGGGGAATCTCCAATTAAAGGAGGATAATCTTGGAGAGGAAAGTGACAGAGTAAACCATGTCGGGGCATGATCTGATATGTCAATATTTTCAATTCTGGAGCGATGGACTCTAACTAACAAAGAAGTGGGGATGAGCCATAGGTCAATCCTAGAAGAGGTATGGTGTGGATGCGAGTAGAAAGTGTATTCCCTACCCACCGGATTTTGAAACCTCCATGGGTCTCTAAGATCTAGGGAATCTATCAGTAAAGCAAGTGCAGTTGAAGGTGTATGGAGGGTGGCATTAGCGGATTTATCCAAGGACTGATTAAGAGTGGTGTTGAAATCTCCGCCTAGGATCACATGTCCCGTAGCCCTATCCTGCAGTTTAACATAAATATCAGTAAAAAAGGTGTTGTTAGGACCAGTTGGGGCATACAACATTGCTATGGTATAAATTTCACCCTCCAGACGCAGTTTCACGAAGAGATAACGCCCCTCTGGGTCACTTAATTTATCTAAAACCGTATGTTGTAAAGATTTATTAATAATGAGAACCACCCCTTGTTGCTTGGTAGTATAAGAAGCTGAGATATAATCGGAAAACCACGTATCTCTCAGAGTATTAGGGTCCCCATCTCGCCAATGTGTTTCCTGTAACACCGCCACATCTGGTTTAAGCCGCTTCAGATGCTGCAGCACTTTTTTCCATTTAAGTGGTGTGTTAAGGCCCTCTACATTCCAAGTCAAGAATTTTATATGCTCCCATTTCACGAGTAATGAAGTCTGTGTATGTGTCATATTAACCAATACCTAGCCTTGGAAAGAATGAAAAAACTTAAACAACATGTAGGTGATCCCCCTTGTCCCAGCCAGCAGGGGTGTCACCAAGAAATGTCTCCTGCATAACACAGATAACAAAATCAATGTACAACAAAAATTACATGCCACATTTCTAACTATTTTCTTACATTTTTGAACCCAAACTATAGGCCACAGGGGCCCAACAGGAACATTAGTAACTCTATTGAAACGATAAGGGAGGGGAGGGAACCGGGAACAGAAAATAGAAGAATCGCCAGACAGGCGATAAAAACGAGCGGTCCAATATGACCATAAGAACTTGCGCTTACGGCACAGTATTGGTGATATCTTTGTCATACATGGTAAGGAAAAGATAAACAACAAACCTAACCATAATGACATTACAATTCACGGAAAAGATGAACCAGTCCTGATTTTAGTCCGTGTCATCAGACAGCACATGTGGGCGTGAAGAAAGTGAAGCAAGAAAAGACTTCACGGGCTGTACAGACTCGAAGAAATTATTTTTTCCATCCAACTGCACCCTCAGCTTAGCTGGATATAGGAGTGCAAAACGAATACCAGCATCGAAGAGGGGCTTACAAACGGGTGCAAATTCCTTTCTTTTCATCGCAACTTGGTAGGAGAAATCCTGAAACAATAGAAGTCTATCACCATGATATTCCAGATCATGAGATTTTCTATAGGCATCCAGCACACATACTTTATCGACGTAGTTAAAAAACTTTAAAATAACTGGTCTGGGTCTGCGATGCTCATTTTGTCGCTCCGGACCTATGCGATGAACTCTCTCTATGAGCATGGCGCCCGATTTCGGTAAACAGCCCAATTCTGTAGGAAGCCACACTGACACCAACTCCATCAGGTCTGTTTGCTTGACCGATTCAGGTAGACCTATCAGGCGAAGGTTATTCCGATGATTTCTATTTTCTAGATCTTCTAGCTTATCCTGTATCGCAATTAAGGACGCTTCCTGGGAGGCGATAGTAGCTTTCGCAGTAATCAGGTCATCCTCTACATTAGAAATACGTTGTTCAGCTTCATCGAAGCGAGCACTATGTTCTTTAAGTTGAGTGACGGTAGATTCAATAGCTGCCTGTAGGCCAGCAAGCTTTTTATCCAGGAGAGGGGACAGCAAATCAGATATCTCTTGGGCTTTAGCAATAGATGCTGTGCTGTAAGCAGTGGGATCAGATACACCTTGCAACACGTCATCGCCGGGCGGGGAGGATGGTGGGCTCTGTGCCGGCATAGCGTTGGCTCTTGTTTCCAGAGCTTTGGTATTCGTACCGCCCCTGCCGCCTCTCTGAGGTTTAGCAACAAATTTATCCATAATTAGGAAATATAAAACGGCACCAATTCTGTGTAGAAATATGTAGAGAAAATGCAAGCCAGCAACACGACTCCTGTCACAGCAGCCCCATGAGAGGGTGGAAGAATCAACAGGACGGCACCCCAAATTGTGAAACACCAGACGAGTTCGTGCCCTTTAGGGTGTCTGCTGAACCAGGGGGGTATAGAGCAGCTCGGCACACCAGGAGGAGGCAGTGGGATTAGTTGTAGGGGGGAATAATAAGATTTTAAACCTACCGGTAAATCTTTTTCTCGTAGTCTGTAGAGGATGCTGGGACTCCGTAAGGACCATGGGGAATAGACGGGCTCCACAGGAGACATGGGCACTTTAAGAAAGACTTTGACTCTGGGTGTGCACTGGCTCCTCCCTCTATGCCCCTCCTCCAGACCTCAGTTAGAGAAACTGTGCCCAGAGGAGACGGACAGTACAAGGAAAGGATTTTTGTAATCCAAGGGCAAGATTCATACCAGCCACACCAATCACACCATATAACTTGTGATATACTACCCAGTTAACAGCATGAAAAAACAACATAGCATCAGTCCAAGACCGATGAAACCATAACATAACCCTTATGTAAGCAATAACTATATACAAGTCTTGCAGAAGGAGTCCGCACTTGGGACGGGAGCCCAGCATCCTCTACGGACTACGAGAAAAAGATTTACCGGTAGGTTTAAAATCTTATTTTCTCTAACGTCCTAGAGCACAGGTTCTCAAACTCGGTCCTCAGGACCCCACACAGTGCATGTTTTGCAGGTCTCCTCACAGAATCACAAGTGAAATAATTTGCTCCACCTGTGGACCTTTTAACATGTGTCAGTGAATAATGAATACACCTGTGCACTTGCTGGGTTACCTGCAAAACATGCACTGTGTGGGTTCCTGAGGACCGAGTTTGAGAACCACTGTCCTAGAGGATGCTGGGACTCCGTAAGGACCATGGGGATTATACCAAAGCTCCCAAACGGGCGGGAGAGTGCGGATGACTCTGCAGCACCAATTGAGCAAACATGAGGTCCTCCTCAGCCAGGGTATCAAACTTATAAAACTTTGCAAAGGTGTTTGACCCCGACCAAGTAGCAGCTCGACACAGCTGTAGTGCCGAGACCCCTCGGGCAGCCGCCCAAGATGAGCCCACCTTCCTAGTGGAATGGGCCTTAACCGATTTTGGCAACGGCAATCCTGCCGTAGAATGCGCCTGCTGAATCGTGTTACAGATCCAGCGAGCAATAGTTTGCTTTGAAGCAGGGCCGCCAACTTTGTTGGCTGCATACAGGACAAACAGTGCTTCTGTTTTTCTGATCCTAGCCGTTCTGGCCACGTAAATTTTCAAAGCCCTGACCACATCAAGGGACTCGGAATCCTCCAAGTCATGAGTAGCCACAGGCACGACAATAGGTTGGTTCATATGAAAGGATGAGACCACCTTAGGTAGGAATTGAGGACGGGTCCGCAACTCCGCTCTATCCATATGGAAAACCAGATAGGGGCTTTTATGTGATAAAGCCGCCAATTCCGAAACTCACCTAGCCGAAGCCAAGGCCAACAACATGACTACCTTCCAAGTGAGATATTTCAACTCCACTGTTTTCAGTGGTTCACACCAATGAGACTTAAGGAAACTTAACACCACGTTAAGGTCCCAAGGCGCCACCGGAGGTACAAAAGGAGGCTGAATATGCAGTACTCCTTTCACAAAAGTCTGTACTTCAGGTAAAGAGGCTAATTCCTTTTGAAAGAAAATGTATAAGGCCGAAATTTGAACTTTAATGGAGCCTAATTTTAGGCCCAAATTCACTCCAATTTGTAGGAAGTGAAGAAAACTAGATGGAATTCCTCCGTAGGAGCATTCCTGGCCTCACACCAAGAAACATATTTTCGCCATATTTGGTGATAATGTTTTTGACGTCACTGCCTTCCTAGCCTTTATTAGCGTAGGAATGACCTCATCCGGAATACCCTTTTCCGCTAGGATCTGGCGTTCAACCGCCATGCCGTCAAACGCAGCCACGGTAAGTCTTGGAACAGACAGGGACCTTGTTGTAACAGGTCCTGCCTTAGAGGAAGAGGCCACGGATCTTCTGTGAGCATTTCTTGCAAATCTGGATACCAGGTCCTTCGTGGCCAATCTGGAATAATGAGAATTGTTCTCACTCTTCTTTTTCTTATTATCCTCAACACCTTGGGTATGAGAGGAAGAGGATGAAACACATATACCGACTGGAAAACCCACGGTGTCACTAGGACATCCACAGCTACCGCCTGAGGGTCTCTTGACCTGGCGCAATACCTTTGTAGCTTTTTGTTGAGACGGGATGCCATCATGTCTATTTGGGGTAGTCCCCACTGACTTGCAATCTGCTCGAAGACTTCCTGATGAAGTCCCCACTCTCCCGGATGCAGATCGTGTCTGCTGAGGAAGTCTGCTTCCCAGTTGTACACTCCCGGAATGAACACTACTGACAGAGTGCTTAAATAATTCTTCGCCCAGCAAAGAATTCTGGTGGCTTCCGCCATTGCCACTCTGCTCCTTGTGCCGCCTTGGCGGTTTACATGAGCTACTGCGGTGATGTTGTCTGACTGGATTAGAACTGGTCGATTGCAAAGTAAGATCTATGCTTGACGTAGGGCGTTGTATATGGCCCTCAGTTCCAGGATGTTGATGTGAAGACAAGTCTCTTGACTTGACCAAAGTCCTTGGAAATTTCTTCCCTGTGTGACTGCTCCCCAACCTCGGAGGCTCGCGTCCGTGGTCACCAGGATCCAGTCCTGAATGCCGAACCTGCGGCCCTCTAGAAGGTGAGCACTGTATAGCCACCACAGGAGAGATACTCTGGCCCTGGGGGACAGGGTGATCCGCTGATGCAGGTGCAGATGCGACCCGGACCATTTGTCCAATAGGTCCCATTGGAAGGTCCTTGCATGGAATCTGCCGTATGGAATGGCTTCGTATGTTGCCACCATCTTTCCCAGAACTTGAGTGCAATGATGTACTGACACTTGTTTTGGTTTCAACAGGTTCATGACTAGAGTCATGAGTTCCTGCGCTTTTTCCGCCGGAAGAAAAACCCTCCTCTGGTCTGTGTCCAGAATCATGCCCAAGAAGGGCAGATGAGTTGTAGGATTCAGCTGCGACTTTGGAATATTGAGAATCCAGCCGTGTCGCTGTAACACATTCAGTGAAAGTGATATGCTGTTCAGCAACTTCTCCCGTGATCTCGCTTTTATGAGGAGATCGTCCAAGTACGGGATAATTGTGACACCCTGCTTGCGTAGGAGCACCATCATTTCCGCCATTACCTTGGTGAAAATTCTCGGGGCCGTGGAAAGCCCAAACGGCAACGTCTGAAATTGGTAATGACAATCCTGTACCGCAAATCTCAGTTACGCCTGATGAGGAGGATATATGGGAACATGCAGGTATGCATCCTTTATGTCCAGAGATATCAAAAAATCTCCCCCTTCTAGGCTGGCGATGACCGCCCTGAGCGATTCCATCTTGAACTTGAACCGTTTTAAGTAAAGGTTCAGGGATTTTACATTTAAAATGGGTCTGACCGAACCATCCGGTTTCGGGACCACAAACAGAGTTGAGTAGTACCCCTGCCCTCTTTGAAGCAGGGGAACCTCTACCACCACTTGTTGAAGACACAATTTGTGAATCGCATGTAACACTATCTCCCTTTCCAGGGGGTGTTTCGGTAGGGCCGTTTTGAAAAACCGGCGAGGAGGCACCTCTTCGAATTCCAGCTTGTAACCCTGGGAAACAATTTCTATTGCCCATGGATCCACCTGTGAGTGGACCCAGACGTGGCTGAACAGTCGAAGACGTGCCCCCACAGGAGCGGACTCCCTCAGGGGAGCCCCAGCGTCATGTGGTAGATTTTGCAGAGGCCGGGGAGGACTTCTGTTCCTGGGAACTAGCTGTGTTGTGCAGCTTTTTCCCTCTGCCCTTACCTCTGGCAAGAAAGGACGATCCACGTGCTCTCTTGCTTTTATTGGAACAAAGGACTGCATTTGATAATGAGGCGCTTTCTTAGATTGTGAGGGAATATATGGCAAAAAATTTGATTTACCTGCCGTAGCCGTGGAGACGAGGTCCGAGAGTCCCTCTCCAAACAATTCCTCACCCTTGTAAGGCAACAACTCTATATGCCTCTTGGAGTCGGCATCACCAGTCCACTGCCGGGTCCATAAGACACGCCTAGCAGAAATAGACATAGCGTTTATCCTGGAACCCAGTAAACTAATGTCTCTTTGAGCATCCCTCATATACAAGACAGCATCTTTTATATGCCCTAGGGTCAGTAAAATGGTATCCTTATCAAGAGATTCAATATCCGTTGATAAGGAATCTGTCCATGCTGCTACAGCACTACAAACCTAGGCCGACGCAATAGCCGGTCTGCGTAACGTACCAGAATGTGTGTAAATGGACTTCAAGGTAACCTCCTGCTTGCGGTCAGCAGGATCCTTGAGGGTAGCCGTATCTTGGGATGGAAGCGCTATCTTTTTTGATAAGCGCGTCAAGGCCTTGTCCACCCTAGGGGAGGATTCCCACCGTATCCTGTCCTGCGACGGGAAAGGATACGCTGTTAGGATCCTTTTGGGAATCTGCAGTTTTTTGTCTGGAGTTTCCCACGCTTTTTCACATAATTCGTTCAGCTCATGTGAGGAGGGAAAGGAGACCTCCGATTTCTTTCCCTTATACATGTGTACCCTCGTGTCAGGGACAGGGGGTTCCTCAGTGATATGCAACACATCTTTTATTGCGATAATCATATATCGAATACATTTAGCCACCTTTGGCTGTAATTTTGTATCATCGTAATTGACACTGAAGTCTGAATCTGTGTCGGTATCTGTGTCAACTATTTGGGATAGTGGGCGCTTCTGAGACCCCGAAGGCCCCGGCGACATAGGGACAGGCATGGGTTGACTCCCTGACTGTGCCCCAGCTTCGGCTTTGTCTAGCCTTTTGTGCAATAAATTAACATTTGCACTTAAAACATTCCACATATCCATCCAGTCCGGCGTCGGCACCGCTGACGGAGACCTAACATTCATAAACTCCCCCTCCTCCTTAGGTGAGCCCTCAACCTCAGACATATCGACACACACGTACCGACACACATACACAGGGAAGCTCTTTTCTGAAGACAGGTTCCCCACCAGGCCCTTTGGAGAGACAGAGAGAGAGTATGCCAGCATACACCCCAGCGCTATATGACCCTGGAAAAAACACAGTATGTTTACCCAGTAGCGCTGTTTTGTGTATATGCGCCAATTATGTGCCCCCCCTCTACTTTAAAACCCTCTGTCACCGTGTATCAAGCAGGGGAGAGTCCGGGGAGCTTCCTCTCAGCGGTGCTGTGGAGAAAAATGGCGCTGGTGAGTGCTGAGGGAGGATCCCCGCCCCCTCGGTGGCGGGCTTCTGTCCCGCTCAAATTTTTCAATACATGGCGGGGGCTCTTATATACATGTACAGTGCCCAGCTGTACATGTATATATCTATCTTTGCCATAAGAGAGGTTTATATTGCTGCCCAGGGCGCCCCCCCCCCCCTGCGCCCTGCACCCTTACAGTGACCGAAGTGTGTGAGGTGAAGGGGAGCAATGGCGCACAGCTGCAGTGCTGTGCGTTACCTCAGTGAAGATCCAAATGTCTTCTGCCGCCTCAGATGGTCTTTTCCTCACATACTCACCGCCTTCTTTCTTCCGGTTCTGCGAGGAGGACGGCGGCGCGGCTCTGGGACGGACGGCGAGGGTGAGACCTGCGTACCGATCCCTCTGGAGCTAATGGTGTCCAGTAGCCTAAGAAACAGAGCCCTGAAACTCAGAGAAGTGGGTCTGTGTCACTCTCCTCAGTCCCTCGATGCAGGGAGTCTGTTGCCAGCAGGCTCCCTGAAAATAAAAAACCTAACAAAAATGCTTTCTTACAGGAAACTCTGGAGAGCTCCTGAAATGCACCCAGTCTCCACTGGGCACAGTATCAAACTGAGGTCTGGAGGAGGGGCATAGAGGGAGAAGCCAGTGCACACCCAGAGTCAAAGTCTTTCTTAAAGTGCCCATGTCTCCTGCGGAGCCCGTCTATTCCCCATGGTCCTTACGGAGTCCCAGCATCCTCTAGGACGTTAGAGAAAACAGGATGATGGCTGTGGCAGACAATATTCTCAGATGGTGGGAGTGAAGCAGGTAATAATGGAGAGGGGGAGATGGTGCAATGCCAAGGATGGTAATTAACCCAGCCACTCACTTCCAATATACTGTTTGCCCTCCAAAAAGGTGATATCTACCAGACACAGCGGTAATCAATGCAGGGGGGGAGGTATGGGCTCAGGGAGATGTTTCTACTTCAGGCACCTCATGTAGGAGGAGAGAGCGGCTGGTCAAAGCCGCAGCACGTCTGCCAGACATGGCTGTATCAGTGCAGGGGAGGGGGGACGGGCGCCGGAAGACGCATCCACCAGGAGGTCTCTCTTCAGTCACCTCTGCGCTGATAAGTACTGCGTGCGGCTACACACAGGGGGAGAGAGCGGCGGGTCAGAGCCGCGAGTAGAACTGCTCACCGCTCGTCTCCTGCTAGGAAGGTGAAGGACCGCAGCCACGGCAGGGGGGGTGAGAGGGCACCCGCTGAGTAGCGTCTTCTCAAACGCTGCGGCTCCGGTGAGTGCAGGGTGGTGGGGAGCCGGGGATGGCAGCCTATTTCCCACCACTATCTCCGGTGCCCGGCAAGAACGTCCCCAGGCACCAATCCCTGTTTTAGATAGGCTTTTCTGAGCTAGGGAATGGAGAGCTCTGTAAAATGCGGCCTGTCTCTTGGTCCGCCCACCGAAACTCACTAACTGTAGTTTTAATGAATAACAGGTTGTACACAAATACTTGGGGAATTGAAAGAAACTGAATTAAAGAACTGGAGTCTATGGTTATATGACTTGAAGAATGAAGCTGAAACACTGAAACAATGAAGAACTGAAGGACTGTGGTTTATGATAGAAAAAACAAGGCTGAAAACTTTGACTTTGAAAAAGTGGATGTTGTAGTTGGTGATTGAAAGACGAGGCTGAAGCACTTTGACTTTGAAGAAGTGGATGCTGTGGCTGGTGATTGAAAAGACGAGGCTGAAGAACTCTGACTTTGAAAAAGTGGATACTGTGGCTGGTGAAAGATAGACGAGGCTGAAGAGCTTTGACTTTGAAGAAGTGGATACTGTGGCTTGAGGTGAGGAGACGTCTGCGGGAACCACCGTTAGCACCCGAAGCACCTCTACGTCCTGGGGACCCGTGAGTGCTTCCACGAGTGGCGACGGGCTTAGACAACAGGACTGCAGCAACGTTAGAGTACCGACGGATGAGGGCAACCAAGACCAGGACACCAGAAGCAACCTGGGACCACAAAGCTAGAGAACCTTTCACAGGAAAGTAACTTGAAGCACTGGCACTCTCCCTCTGGGCCAGCCCCCTTTTGTAAGGGGAAATCACACAGGATTGGCTGGACACCGAGTGGGAACATTATTGGCAATTCTCTGGTCTCCGACATGGCTGCCCCCAGCACAGGAGACATACTCAGCTGTAGTACACAGCTTTAGCCCAGCTCTGGCCTCTGACACACTGAGGCTGTATCACACTAGAGGACCCTGCTGCAGCAACTCCTGCTACAGTGCCCGGCTCTCCAGACCCCTGGCCCTCGGAAGTCGCACACCCGTCCAGGAGGACTCGCCGCCAGCAGTTCCCTGTCGCAGCAGCCAGCCAACCACCGGCACGGCAACCCCCGGGAGCCCCCGCCGGAGGTAAGGTAACTTGCTTGTAAGTAAGCACAACAACATCTTCATAAAAGACAACATTAATTCATGACACTGCTTACCTAAAGCCTGCACATGGTTTAGACCAAGAAGGCTTGAGTCCCCGATTTATTTTGTAAAGTACTAAGAATAGGTTATTCTAGGTGGCAAAATCCAAGGCTGGTGTTTCATAAGAATCTTTTACATAAAGATGCCCATTCGACCTCCAAAACTGAAGTGTTTACTTGAAAGAAGACTGGAGAGTGCCAAGGCATCTCTGCATTGGTGGTCATACAGTAACTTCTGTCACTTGTTTATGTATTTTGAAATTGTGAGGTAACTAACCTGGTGGCCCCCCAAAATACTCCAATATGGCATGTAAACATCGGTTTACATACAGGACTAAAAGCAACACTTTAAAAAGACATTTAATACACTTTAAATGGAGCCGCTGCGGCCGCTGTAATCAATCCTTAGCCTACGTACTTTTTACACCATTAGCGTACAAAGCCCCGTACCGTGTACGTACTTTGCGTACAAACGCCACGCTGGCCGTACAAAGTACACTCAGTGCGTACACACCCAAAGATACTCAGTGAGCACTTAGTAGCTACACATGTGACCGTAATACACTTATAACCTTAGCAGGGAAAGGAGACACGACACCAGATTGTATTTAAAATGCCGGGTTCCGACACACCAACATATAATTACTGAAAGGGGGTTACAACAAAAATACAATACAATACAATAGAATAATGGCTACAGTCAATGGTACATACGATTTTGGTTTCGCCTGCGCTTCCCGGGCCGGTCCTCAGTCATCAAGGGAGATGACCTTCAGAGTCTGTGTGTGACCGGGCATGCAGCTGGCCTTTTATACAATAGTCCAAAACCTAACACAATGGATACTGTAATCTCTTTGTCCATTGGACACAGGGATGGTCATTTACAGTACAGGAGAGGTCATAGGTCAGTTTGAATAGGTGGGCGATGTCTGTTCCAGGTGCACTTGCAGATGTTCTCCTCTGGGTTCCTGCCGAATACAGTTAATATTAATATTCTGCTCCTGCACATAACTATTCGCAGGAGCGTGCGATCTTCTGTAAACCAACACCGGAATATTTCCCTTAATATACCCTACAGCTGGATACCAAACACCACCTTATAACCTAGTTCTGTCCCCTCCTATCCTGTAAAGGTGAATCCCTTTGTTCTGATACCACTTAAACTATTGTAACTTGCTGGTGTGATGCGGGGAGACTGTGTACATTGTGCACTATTTGGATTAAATATGTAATGTGTTTTTATGGCTTTTCCATGCGATCACAAACTCTACCGTAATTACCCATACCACGCGCTAATACGCAGGACCGACCATACGCAAACTGCGAATATGTGCACGCACGGCAGAATAAGTACGCGCACGGAGGCCATCTGTGTGTAGTTTGTACATGATGTGTGTACTGCAATGTTTTTCGACTTCAACAGGCGCTACAAGGATCACCATACCCTCCAAATACTGATTCCTTCCATGCCTCTCAGAACGGTGATACATAGAATGGTGGTAGCTCAAATCAATTTATAGGCTCATAACAGGTGCATGTAAGGCATTGGTTGTTCTAAACAAAAATATGAAGACATTTCCAAAGCACATCGCAGCCAGAAAAAGAGATTTACACAGTGTCGGACTGGGGCATGTAGGGCCTTCCAGGGGAATACAGTGGTAGGGACCCATGTTTAGGGGTGTGGCCAGTCTGCAGAGGGGGTGTGGCCTACCACCTCATTGGTTTTAACTAACCATTAGAGAGTGCAACGTCTGGGCCCCTTCATAAATATATACAGTAAATTCAGCTGCTGCATGCATGATAATGTACCAGATTAATAGCAGATTAATAACAGCAATGCACTATAGAAAATAGACCATGCCAGTATGGCCGATGGGCATGTGGGCCGAACTGGTCACTCAGAGAGCCGGGAAGGATGCGCGCAATGCAGCCTCCGGCTCTCTGGTTCCATGGCCTCCATGGAAATGAGGGCGTGCCGCAAGTCCACGCCCCCAGACTCGCGGCGCGCCCCCAGCAACCGTCGCCTTGGTAATGGGGGTGTGCCATGAGTCCATGCCTCCATGACGCGGCATACCCCCATACATTGTGCGGCATGCACCCCCCTGTGACGCGCACGCGTTCACGAGTGCCCGGGCCGAATTAAGGCCCCAGTCCATCGCTGCATATGTATAATGTATAATTGAAGTGCACAGTCTGGAACCTGAACCTTAGAGTAGGAGGTGGGGCCCCAGGCAGTAGGGCCCACCGGTGGTTTCCCCTGTGGGCCAGTCCAAGCCTAGATTTACATCCTACATAATAACAGTTATATACATTTTCAAACATATGGTATGCAACTGACCATGCAAATGAGTCTCTGTTTTGGTTGTTCTACACTACAGTCACTGGCGTATTTACAATAGGTGTCGTGTGTGTGGTGTACATGGGCCCCCGGGGTCCAGGGGGGCCCACACCGCACACCCTGCACCCATTTTTTAAATACTGACCGGAGTCCACCGCTGGCGGCAGCATCTCTAAGCAAATCTCCGGTAAATGGCTCAACGGTCTTTTTTTTTCTGGAGATTTGAGCATGTGCATCTGCGCACAGGCCTCCTCCTCTCTAAAGGCGCTCTTGACTACAGTATATGATAACAGCACCCGCTTAGTGTCATGTATTTATGTATTTCTAAGTTCAGAACGCATATACAGTGTGTGTGTGTGTGTGTGTATATATATATATATATATATATCCAATGACGGTCGCACTCACATCTTCAAAGAAACAACGACTGGGGTGTCCAATCCAATGCCAAAGCATTGTACTTATAGAAAAGAAGGTAGAGGCACTCTCCAGATTTTACAAACATGCAAAAAGTTCTCATTTATTGTGATATACGTTACATAATCCACTTGAATAATATCCTCATAGTATCCTCAAGCGCTTTCGGCCCTCAATGGGCCTTCCTCAGGAGGCTATGTACAGCAATTACACATCAGATAATGAGACCAAACAACAGGTCAGCCCAGGCATCCAGCAGTACAATAAGCTATGCCTGACAGGCTCTATATACACCTATAACCAATTTAGAATTGGCGCCAAAAACGCCCCTTTTGTGACCTCATATCAGTGCGACTTATGTACAAACAGACAATCTAAATTACAACTTGTGCAAATACCCATAAAAGAAGGATAATGTGGGGCACACTCATGTTACAGCCAGGACCCACTTCAAATACCAAAACGGGTCCCGCCAACCGCACCACGGCGGGACCACATCGGCGGTCCAGCTTGTCCGCAGGATGTTCACGTCAGCAGGGCAGAGAGGGAACGCGAAGCCCTTCGCCGCGCGTAACCTGGCAACGGGCTCCACTTCCCGTCCGTGGAACGCACGCGTCACAGGGGCGGAAGTGTAGCCAAGTTCAATGGAACGCAAACAGGATATCACCCGCTACAGCAGAAGCATTAGTCTCATCTCACTTATAACACATAACGAACAGCACCAAAACGCAACATGATCCACATATACGTTTTCAGGCTTAAAAGGAGGAGTCCTAGCAACTTAAATGTGCACCACAAATCCCGGTGTTAGAGCCAATCGGCAGCAGATAAAAGCAATCCCCTTACAATAATAAAAATAAACAGTAAACACTGTGGCTACTAATGGGAAGGGTTAATAACACTGATCCATATTGTTCTAGGGGAAGATTTCATAACTACACTCTACTTCTCCCATAAGATTACCAAAGGTATTCCTACCCCACCAATAGATAGCCACAGCCTACCAACTTTAAACAAAAAAGCATTCATGCATTTTCCAATAGTATAGTAGATCTATACCACATTCCCAATACAGGCATACATCTATATAGGGAAATCAGTAAAGTAAAAAATCCAGATTAGAAAAACCATGGATGCATGTGCATATGTAAAAAGTGTGTGTCGGTCAGGTCATCCTACTAGCAGCATAGAACATTCCCTTCAAAAAAACCAAAGACATTTTTTAAAAAAAATATTTATATGAATCTCCATTTCTCACCGTAGGAAAAAATTTAAAGGATTAGATTCATTAAGTCCATGAGGAGCCACCGAGCCCAGTCTGTGAATCCACCTTGATTCCAGCTTTTTTAACAGGAGTGATCGATCCCCACCCCTCTTAGGTATTGGAACCCAATCAATAATTCGACACTTGAGGGATGCCACTTGGTGTCCTGCGGTCAAGAAATGCTGGGCAACCGGTTTGTCGGTACGTCCTGTCAATAATGCTTGATGGATCGAGCTACGATGGTTCGCCATCCTCTCCCTAAAAGTGCATGTGGTCATCCCCACATAAGGGAGGCCACACGGTCAAAGCAGCATATAAATTACATGGTCAAGGCGGCAATGCAGCCGAAATCTGATGTTAATTATTTTCCCACTCCGAGGATGTGGGAATTTATCCCCAACCAGCATGGAACGGCATGTGACACATCCCAGACATTTTATGCAGCCCTTTTTTTGTGGATTTAGCCAGCCACACTCTCCATTAGCGACCTGTTTTGCTAGATGCATTAGGAGCTGCTTCAAATTGCGGCCGCGTCTGTAAGCCATCATTGGTGGATGTTCGAACATTCCCTTCAATTTAGGGTCAGATTTTAATATTGGCCAATGTCGCCTTAATGATGATCCAATGCTGGTCGATTTACCATCAAACTGTGTAACGTATATCATTCGTGCCTCTTTTGATGGTTTAGGCTCTGTACATTTTAAACGTGCCTTCTCCAAGCAATTATTGATCGTACTTTTTTTTGTATCCCCTCTCCAGAAAACGAGTCTTCATCTCCAAAATTTGTGTCTCTGCAGTTACTGGATCTGTATTATTCCTCAGCACTCGCATAAACTGGGAAATGGGTAAACTTGACCTGAGTGCGGGTGGGTGGTTACTCGTGGCATGCAAGATCGTATTACGATCTGTCTCCTTTCTAAATAAGGTGGTGCCCAGTCTGGTACCATTACGAAAAATGGTTAGGTCCAAAAAATTGATAGAGTCTTCACTAATGTGTCCAGTAAAGCATACTGTAGAATCTAAAGTGTTTAACTGTTCCAGCATACTATTGAACTCAGACTCAGTGCCGTCCCACAGCATGAATATATCATCTATAAAACGTTTGTAATAGATAATTTTACTACCATATATGGGTAAGATATTAGTCGTCTCATATTGGTGCATAAATATACCTGCATAAATAGGGGCCACATTGGAACCCATAGCCGTTACCGAACACTGCATGTAATAATCACCCTGGTACATAAAGTGATTATTGGTCAAGATCAGCTCCAAGAATTCTAGAAGTCCCTCAATGGGAACTGCTAACGTACCCACTGAAATGAGTAATTCCCTTACTGCCTCAAGACCCAAGTTATGGGGAATTATGGTGTACAGTGACAACACATCGAGTGTTACCAGCATAATTCCCTCATCAATATCACCAAGTTCCAAGATCTTAGTTAGGAAATCCCCTGTGTCTTTCAAATAACTTGGAATGAAAGGGATCAATTCCTGTAAGAAGGTATCCACAAACATCGCTAGAGGTTGTAGGAGGGACCCCCTGGCGGATATGATCGGCCTGCCCGGGGGGTTGACTAATGTTTTATGAACTTTAGGAAGAGTATAGAGCATCGGACAGGTGGGGTATTCCACCTTCAAAAAAAGAGATATTTGCTCAGTCAACCACCTCTGACTGACCGATCTATCAACCAGAGAGTCAACCTTCTTTTTGATAAGTGGCATCGGATTAACATCACATTTAGCATAAGTACCAACATCAGATAGTTGGCGCCTGACCTCCGCATCATAGTTCTTAAAATTTTGGATAACTACGGCCCCGCCCTTATCGGTGGGCCTAATGACAATCCTGTCATTTTTACGTAAGTCATTTAAGGACCTGCGTTGTTCAGGCATCAAGTTACCAAATGTCCTATCGGGCGTGTTTTTAAAGTCGCTCTCAGTCATTCTCAGGAAGGTACGTATACTCGGGCTACAAGTCGGTGGGTCAAACACACTAGGTTTCTTTAAAACAGATGATCGAGTCATTTCAGCACCTCGGTCCCTAGCTTGGTCACTAAAGAATTCTCTCAACCTTAACTTCCGTCCAAACTTATAATGGTCAACCGCTAGATTAAAATCATCGTGTCTAGCTGTCGGTACAAATGACAAACCAAGTGACAAGAGTGAGGTCTCACTCATAGTGAGATCATGATCAGATAGATTGAATACACTAGTTAATCCTTCTTCCTTCGTCCACTTCTCTTTTAAGCCGCCCCTCCTAGGGTGGGGTCTTCTACTTCTCCTCGGCTTTTTACTGTTGCTACTTGTTTGCCTCTGCCTAAAAAACCACTTGGTGGTCTTGTTCCCATGGAATCAGAATCTGAGGCTGAATGTGATGTGGATGAGTCTGCACTTAATTGATATCTATTGCGAAATGGTCTATTCTGTCTAAACCGCCTAGAATTACCAACTCCACCTGTTAGCCATATATAAACCTGGTGGGTAGCATAATCGTGATTCACAGCCTGTAGCTTTTTCCTTTTGAATATTACCAGTTCATCCCTAAATGAATCAACCTGTGTCTGAATTTTTTCACAACATGTGTCTGTCTTGTCAGTTTTTAATGCCTGTTGGTGAGTTTTCTCAAACTTAGCAATTTCTTCCCGGATTATAACCAGCTCCAAACCAACCTCTTCAATAACTAATAGAATGAGGTCGAGTGAGCATTTGTTTAATACTCCACACCACTTAGTGCAAAATACTGCATTAGTTCTTCCAATGGTGGGAGTATTGCTCACTCAAAACCCACGCGGTATTTTTTTAGAGCGGTGGTACTCGGAAAGGAACTGGCCATGGAGCATAAGCTCAACCTCTCGACGTTTCAAACGTGTGATTCTGTGAAATAAATCAATAGATTTTTTTTTTGCATCATCGTCTGTTAATGACACTAATTGGTTCTCAGCTGCAGAAAGAAGGCCCTCATCAAAAGCAGGAGTCCCTGATTGGGTCATTCTATGTGTCAAAACAAGCTACAACAGCTAGAGAGACTCTACTATGCAGAGTAACCCTATACACATGGACCATATAAGGTTTATAACCAAAGGGATTCATATACATCAAACAAAGGAAACTTATAACACTGTGGAATAGCACTGAGTCATCTGACCGACACACAAAAGAAACAAAAAACAACAAGTATGTTTAAAAAGTTGTTAGGGGGAGGAAAAAACTGCTTTTTAGACCAATTGTACGGGCAAGAATGTCCCAGGAGACTAATTTAATCAAACGAAAAAACAGGTGATGGGTGTCCAACCAGAAGACAGTTTAAGAAAACTGAGTCCTTATATATATCCAATGACGGTCGCACTCACATCTTCAAAGAAACAACGACTGGGGTGTCCACTCCAATGCCAAAGCATTGTACTTATAGAAAAGAAGGTAGAGGCACTCTCCAGATTTTACAAACATGCAAAAAGTTCTCATTTATTGTGATATACGTTACATAATCCACTTGAATAATATCCTCATAGTATCCTCAAGCGCTTTTGGCCCTCAATGGGCCTTCCTCAGGAGGCTATGTACAGCAATTACACATCAGGTAATGAGACCAAACAACAGGTCAGCCCAGGCATCCAGCAGTACAATAAGCTATGCCTGACAGGCTCTATATACACCTATAACCAATTTAGAATTGGCGCCAAAAACGCCCCTTTTGTGACCTCATATCAGTGTGACTTATGTACAAACAGACAATCTAAATTACAACTTGTGCAAATACCCATAAAAGAAGGATAATGTGGGGCACACTCATGTTACAGCCAGGACCCACTTCAAATACCAAAACGGGTCCCGCCAACCGCACCACGGCGGGACCACACAGGCGGTCCAGCTTGCCGCAGGATGTTCATGTCAGCAGGGCAGAGAGGGAACGCGACGCCCTTTGCCACGCGTAACCTGGCAATCTATTGATTTATTTCACAGAATCACACGTTTGAAACGTCGAGAGGTTGAGCTTATGCTCCATGGCCAGTTCCTTTCCGAGTACCACCGCTCTAAAAAAAATACCGCGTGGGTTTCGAGTGAGCAATACTCCCACCATTGGAAGAACTAATGCAGTCTTTTGCACTAAGTGGTGTGGAGTATTAAATAAATGCTCACTCAACCTCATTCTATTAGTTATTGAAGAGGTTGGTTTGGAGCTGGTTAAAATCCGGGAAGAAATTGCTAAGTTTGAGAAAACTCACCAACAGGCATTAAAAACTGACAAGACAGACACATGGTGTGAAAAAATTCAGACACAGGTTGATTCATTTAGGGATGAACTGGTAACATTCAAAAGGAAAAAGCTACAGGCTGTGAATCACGATTATGCTACCCACCAGGTTTATATATGGCTAACAGGTGGAGTTGGTAATTCTAGGCGGTTTAGACAGAATAGACCATTTCGCAATAGATATCAATTAAGTGCAGACTCATCCACATCACATTCAGCCTCAGATTCTGATTCCCTGGGAACAAGACCACCAAGTGGTTTTTTAGGCAGAGGCAAACAAGTAGCAACAGTAAAAAGCCGAGGAGAAGTAGAAGACCCCACCCAAGGAGGGGCGGCTTAAAAGAGAAGTGGACGAAGGAAGAAGGATTAACTAGTGTATTCAATCTATCTGATCATGATCTCACTATGAGTGAGACCTCACTCTTGTCACTTGGTTTGTCATTTGTACCGACAGCTAGACACAATGATTTTAATCTAGCGGTTGACCATTATAAGTTTGGACGGAAGTTAAGGTTGAGAGAATTCTTTAGTGACCAAGCTAGGGACCGAGGGGCTGAAATGACTCGATCATCTGTTTTAAAGAAACCTAGTGTGTTTGACCCACCGACTTGTAGCCCGAGTATACGTACCTTCCTGAGAATGACTGAGAGCGACTTTAAAAACACGCCCGATAGGACATTTGGTAACTTGACGCCTGAACAACGCAGGTCCTTAAATGACTTACGTAAAAATGACAGGATTGTCATTAGGCCCGCCGATAAGGGCGGGGCCGTAGTTATCCAAAATTTTAAGGACTATGATGCGGAGGTCAGGCGCCAACTATCTGATGTTGGTACTTATGCTAAATGTGATGTTAATCCGATGCCACTTATCAAAAAGAAGGTTGACTCTCTGGTTGATAGATCGGTCAGTCAGAGGTGGTTGACTAAGCAAATATCTCTTTTTTTGAAGGTGGAATACCCCACCTGTTCGATGCTCTATACTCTTCCTAAAGTTCATAAACTTTAGTCAACCCCCCGGGCAGGCCGATCATATCCGCCAGGGGGTCCCTCCTACAACCTCTAGCGATGTTTGTGGATACCTTCTTACAGGAATTGATCCCTTTCATTCCAAGTTATTTGAAAGACACAGGGGATTTCCTAACTAAGATCTTGGAACTTGGTGATATTGATGAGGGAATTATGCTGGTAACACTCGATGTGTCGTCACTGTACACCATAATTCCCCATAACTTGGGTCTTGAGGCAGTAAGGGAATTACTCATCTCAGTGGGTACGTTGGCAGTTCCCATTGAGGGACTTCTAGAATTCTTGGAGCTGATCTTGACCAATAATCACTTTATGTACCAGGGTGATTATTACATGCAGTGTTCGGGAACGGCTATGGGTTCCAATGTGGCCCCTATTTATGCAGGTATCTTTATGCACCAATATGAGACGACTAATATCTTACCCATATATGGTAGTAAAATTATCTATTACAAAGGTTTTATAGATGATATATTCATGCTGTGGGACGGCACTGAGTCTGAGTTCAATAGTATGCTGGAACAGTTAAACACTTTAGATTCTACAGTACGCTTTACTGGACACATTAGTGAAGACTCTATCAATTTTTTGGACCTAACCATTTTTCGTAATGGTACCAGACTGAGCACCACCTTATTTAGAAAGGAGACAGATCGTAATACGATCTTGCATGCCACGAGTAACCACCCACCCGCACTCAGGTCAAGTTTACCCATTTCCCAGTTTATGCGAGTGCTGAGGAATAATACAGATCCAGTAACTGCAGAGACACAAATTTTGGAGATGAAGACTCGTTTTCTGGAGAGGGGATACAAAAAAAGTACGATCAATAATTGCTTGGAGAAGGCACGTTTAAAATGTACAGAGCCTAAACCATCAAAAGAGGCACGAATGATATACGTTACACAGTTTGATGGTAAATCGACCAGCATTGGATCATCATTAAGGCGACATTGGCCAATATTAAAATCTGACCCTAAATTGAAGGGAATGTTCGAACATCCACCAATGATGGCTTACAGACGCGGCCGCAATTTGAAGCAGCTCCTAATGCATCCAGCAAAACAGGTCGCTAATGGATAGTGTGGCTGGCTAAATCCACAAAAGAAGGGCTGCATAAAATGTCTGGGATGTGTCACATGCCGTTCCATGCTGGTTGGGGATAAATTCCCGCATCCTCGGAGTGGGAAAATGATTAACATCAGATTTCGGCTGCATTGCCGCCTTGACCATGTAATTTATATGCTGCTTTGACCGTGTGGCCTCCCTTATGTGGGGATGACCACATGCACTTTTAGGGAGAGGATGGCGAACCATCGTAGCTCGATCCATCAAGCATTATTGACAGGACGTACCGACAAACCGGTTGCCCAGCATTTCTTGACCGCAGGACACCAAGTGGCATCCCTCAAGTGTCGAATTATTGATTGGGTTCCAATACCTAAGAGGGGTGGGGATCGATCACTCCTGTTAAAAAGCTGGAATCAAGGTGGATTCACAGACTGGGCTCGGTGGCTCCTCATGGACTTAATGAATCTAATCCTTTAAATTTTTTCCTATGGTGAGAAATGGAGATTCATATAAATATTTAAAAAAAAAAAATTCTTTGGTTTTTTTGAAGGGAATGTTCTATGCTGCTAGTAGGATGACCTGACCGACACACACTTTTTACATATGCACATGCATCCATGGTTTTTCTAATCTGGATTTTTTACTTTACTGATTTCCCTATATAGATGTATGCCTGTATTGGGAATGTGGTATAGATCTACTATACTATTGGAAAATGCATGAATGCTTTTTTGTTTAAAGTTGGTAGGCTGTGGCTATCTATTGGTGGGGTAGGATGACCTTTGGTAATCTTATGGGAGAAGTAGAGTGTAGTTATGAAATCTTCCCCTAGAACAATATGGATCAGTTTTATTAACCCTTCCCATTAGTAGCCACAGTGTTTACTGTTTATTTTTATTATTGTAAGGGGATTGCTTTTATCTGCTGCCGATTGGCTCTAACACCGGGATTTGTGGTGCACACTTAAGTTGCTAGGACTCCTCCTTTTAAGCCTGAAAACGTATATGTGGATCATGTTGCGTTTTGGTGCTGTTCGTTATGTGTTATAAGTGAGATGAGACTAATGCTTCTGCTGTAGCGGGTGATATCCTGTTTGCGTTCCATTGAACTTGGCTACACTTCCGCCCCTGTGACGCGTGCGTTCCACGGACGGGAAGTGGAGCCCGTTGCCAGGTTACGCGCGGCGAAGGGCGTCGCGTTCCCTCTCTGCCCTGCTGACGTGAACATCCTGCGGACAAGCTGGACCGCCGATGTGGTCCCGCCGTGGTGCGGTTGGCGGGACCCGTTTTGGTATTTGAAGTGGGTCCTGTCTGTAACATGAGTGTGCCCCACATTATCCTTCTTTTATGGGTATTTGCACAAGTTGTAATTTAGATTGTCTGTTTGTACATAAGTCGCACTGATATGAGGTCACAAAAGGGGCGTTTTTGGCGCCAATTCCAAATTGGTTATAGGTGTATATAGAGCCTGTCAGGCCAGTGGCGTAAGTTCGTCCCAGTCGCCCGGAGGCATGATAAATGTTGGTGCCCCCCTACATATACACATACACACACATACCATATGTAGCTATCCGGGACTAAGGGTGAACAGTAGCAGCGTGCTCAGGTACCTTTCCCAGTAGTAATATAGATACACATACAAAGTGGATGCACACCAAGTCAGTTATTACAATAAAACAGACACCAGCATACCATTATAGTACACCTACAGTGCTCCCTCACCCGCCAGCAGGTCTCGATGGAGATGCTTTGGCGCAGTGGTGTGCCGATATAATTAGTGTTCACTGTAGGATTTTTTTTACGGCAGGGTGCTGATCACGGGGAGGGATGGGCAAACTTAGGTACATACTATAATGCTTGGTGCTCCCATACCTATGGGCCAAAACATGGACTGTCCGCGCCGAAGGCGCGCTCCAAAAATCTAGCGGCGTTGTTTCATAATAGTGGCAATTCACATTACACCACACGGTAGTGCACCTAATACACATTGCACCAGATAGAACCTCCTATACACTGCGACAGATAGAGCACGTTATACACATTGCGCCAGGTAGAGAGCACTGAGGCACACTGCACCAGGTAGAGAGCACTGAGGCACACTGCACCAGGTAGAGAGCACTGAGGCACACTGCACCAGGTAGAGAGCACTGAGGCACACTGCACCAGGTAGAGAGCACTGAGGCACACTGCACCAGGTAGAGAGCACTGAGGCACACTGCACCAGGTAGAGAGCACTGAGACACACTGCACCAGGTAGAGAGCACTGAGGCACACTGCACCAGGTAGAGAGCACTGAGGCACACTGCACCAGGTAGAGAGCACTGAGATTGAAGTTTACAGCTGCAAAATACTTACAAGGTTAATTTAGCCCAGGGGGACTCTCATGTGCTTACCGGGTCCGGCGGCGCACGGCTGGGTCTGGCGGCGTGGCGGGGTACGGCAGGCAGAAAACGGCGGGTTGGTAGGGCGCACAAAAACGGGCAGGGTGGGATTCATCTGTCTAAAAAAAGGTGCAGACACCTAGCGTGAACACTAGATATATATATAAAAAAAACACAAACGCCTCATTCACTTAAACACACACACACACACGTCTCTTTCACTTACACACACAAGTCTCTCTTACATACACATGCCTCCCACTTACACACACATACATGCCTCTCACTTACATACACATGTCTCTCACTTACACACACACACACATCACTCACACACATGCCTTTTACTTGAATGCACAACTTTCATTAAAAACACACACACACCTCACTTAAAAACAAGCACACACAAAACACAGTGCTTCCCCCCAAATACACCTCTCCCCTACCCCCCACACAGTGTCTACCTTTGGCTTTCATCATCAGGCTGACGGAGCAGAGAGCTTCCCTCGGCTGGCTAGAAGAGGAGCTGTGCTCTGGAGCTCCCCCTAGCTGCAGCCAGTGCCATCTCTCCCTACAGGAGGCAGCTTCCGTGTCAGTGACTGCTCCTCCGTCCACAATAGCAGCGCAGTTCTCAGGCTGCGGGAGACAGTGGAGGAGATGCGCCCCCTTGTGGTCAGGAGCCCGGCGGCAGCCGACTCCACTGCCTCCCACAGTTCCGCCCCTGTGTCAGGCATAGCTTATTGTACTGCTGGATGCCTGGGCTGACCTGTTGTTTGGTCTCATTACCTGATGTGTAATTGCTGTACATAGCCTCCTGAGGAAGGCCCATTGAGGGCCGAAAGCGCTTGAGGATACTATGAGGATATTATTCAAGTGGATTATGTAACGTATAGCACAATAAATGAGAACTTTTTGCATGTTTGTAAAATCTGGAGAGTGCCTCTACCTTCTTTTCTATATATATATATATATATATATATACAAACAGAGAACCCAGCACTCACCAAAGTAAACTCACTTATCCTCAACAATTCAATAAATATATATAAATATATATATATAAACAAAATGAAGTGCAAGAGAGCGCCTACTAGTGATTGGTAAAATAATTGGTGTAAATACAATTCACTATGTGTGGCTTGAAAGATCAGAGAGAATTAAAAGAGAGGGATGACTTAGCTTCTCTTAAACGTCTTCAGTTGAGTGACACTTTGGAGCATGTAAAATTGAAAGAGAAACAAACATAGTGTGTACTGTCTCATAAATATTTTGCAGAGAGCTATTAATTAGAGACCAAGCTGGTCCCAATGAACATAAAAGAGCATATTTATATAAAAATGTAAACACATTTAATACATGGTCCTAAATCAAATGCAGGTAACAAACGTACAAGATAAAAACATATAAACAGCTTATCTGTCCACTATGGGTAGTCAGGGGTGAGCAGCAAATCCCTGTCCTAAACAGAATAAATGGTCCTGAAGCAAAGGTAGATAACAAACGGTTAAACCGATTTTATGTTTTTATCTTGTACGTTTGTGCGCATGCGGTTAGTATTTTAACACAAAACTTAGTAGATGTACTCACGCCCGAACGAAGATTTTTCATCGTTGAAGACGTTTTCTGGGAGTGTGCGGAAAAAAGCAGGCGTGTCAGGGAAAAACGCGGGAGTGTCTGGAGAAACGGGGGAGTGGCTGGCCGAACGCTGGGCGTGTGTGTGACGTCAAACCAGGAACGAAACTGACTGAACTGATCGCTATGTGTGAGTAAGTCTCGAGCTACTCAGAAACTGCTAAGAATTTTCTATTCGCAATTCTGCTAAGCTAATATACACTCCCAGAGGGCGGCGGACTAGTGTGTGCAATGCTGCTAAAAGCAGCTAGCGAGCGAACAACTCGGAATCACCCCCTATGTATTAAATGTGTTTACCTTTTTATATAAATATGCTCTTTTATGTTCATTGGGACCAGCTTGGTCTCTTAAGGTGCATACACACGGAGCGATATAACTGAGCAATTTTGACTATATAGTCAAAATCACTCAGAAAGTTAGTGCATATCGCTCTGTGTGTACACAGCCAGCGATAGCGATGCGCGTCCCCGCCAGGTCGCTATCGCTGCTAAAAATAGACTGTGCAGGCAAGTCAATTTTGGCTATGTCGCTGGGAGAAAAAAAGTATCCCCTTGCTTGAATGAGTTAGCCAAAATCGCTCATAGCCAAAATCGCTGGTAAAGTTAGTCAAAATCGCTGGTAAAGTTAGTCAAAATCGCTGGAAAAGTTAGTCAAAATCTCCTACTGCCAGTTCAAGGGAAATCGCTTAGTCAAAATCTCTCATAGTCAAAATCTCACCGTGTGTATGCACCTTAAAGGTGCATACACACGGAAAGATATAACTGAGCGATTTTGACTATATAGTCAAAATCGCTCAGAAAGTTAGTGCATATCTCTCAATGTGTACACAGCCAGCGATAGCGATGCGCGTCCCCGTCAGGTCGCTATCGCTGCTAAAAATAGACTGTGCAGGCAAGTCAATTTTGGCTATGTCGCTGGAAAAGAAAAAGCATCCCCTTGCTTGAATGAGTTAGCCAAAATCGCCCATAGCCAAAATCGCTGGAAAAGTTAGTCAAAATCTCTGGTAAAGTTAGTCAAAATCTCCTACAGCCAGTTCAAGGGAAATCGCTCAGTCAAAATCTCTCATAGTCAGAATCTCTCCGTGTGTATGTACCTTAAGAGCTCTCTGCAAAATATTTATGAAACAGTACAAACTGTTTGTTTCTCTTTCAATTTTACATGCTCCAAAGTGTCACTCAACTGAAGATGTTTAAGAGAAGCTAAGTCATCCCCCTCTTTTAATTCTCTCTGATTTTTCAAGCCACACATGGTGAATTGTATTTACACCAATTATTTTACCAAACACTAGTAGGCGCTCTCTTGCACTTCATTCTGTTTATATTTATCCACTTACTGGGCTTGAGCTGCCACCCATAGATTGATGGGGTGTGTTATTGATTTTTAGTTTTATTTTTCCTATATATCAGTGTGTCTTAAATTGGATTGTCCTAGGCACTATTCTAAATATATACACTGCTCAAAAAAATAAAGGGAGCACTAAAATAACACATCCTAGATCTGAATGAATGAAATATTCTTATTAAATACTTTGTTCTTTACATAGTTGAATGTGCTGACAACAAAATCACACAAAAATTATCAATGGAAATCAAATTTATTAACCCATGGAGGTCTGGATTTGGAGTCACACTCAAAATTAAAGTGGAAAAACACACTACAGGCTGATCCAACTTTGATGTAATGTCCTTAAAACAAGTCAAAATGAGGCTCAGTAGTGTGTGTGGCCTCCACGTGCCTGTATGAACCCCCCTACAATGCCTGGGCATGCTCCTGATGAGGTGGCGGATGGTCTCCTGAGGGATCTCCTCTCAGACCTGGATTAAAGCATCCGCCAACTCCTGGACAGTCTGTGGTGCAATGTGGCGTTGGAGGATGGAGCGAGACGTGATGTCCCAGATGTGCTCAATTGGATTCAGGTCTGGGGAACGGGCGGGCCAGTCCATAGCATCAATGCCTTCGTCTTGCAGGAACTGCTGACACACTCCAGCCACATGAGGTCTAGCATTGTCTTGCATTAGGAGGAACCCAGGGCCAACCGCACCAGCATAGGGTCTCACAAGGGGTCTGAGGATCTCATCT
The DNA here is from genome assembly GCF_028390025.1 of Pseudophryne corroboree. NCBI lineage: Eukaryota > Metazoa > Chordata > Amphibia > Anura > Myobatrachidae > Pseudophryne > Pseudophryne corroboree. The sequence goes on along the minus strand of NC_086449.1, from coordinate 666,793,341 downwards.
CAGTACCTAATGGCAGTCAGGCTACCTCTGGCAAGCACATGGAGGGCTGTGCAGCCCCCCAAAGAAATGCCACCCCACATCATTACTGACCCACTGCCAAACCGTGCTGGAGGATGTTGCAGGCAGCAGAACGTTCTCCTTGGCGTCTCCAGACTCTGTCACGTCTGTCACATGTGCTCAGTGAGAACCTGCTTTCATCTGTGAAGAGCACAGGGCGCCAGTGGCGAATTTGCCAATCTTGGTGTTCTCAGGCAAATACCAAACGTCCTGCACGGTGTTGGGCTGTAAGCACAACCCCCACCTGTGGACGTCGGGCCCTCATACCACCCTCATGGAGTCTGTTTCTGATCGTTTGAGTAGACACATACACATTTGTGGCTTGCTGGAGGTCATTTTGCAGGGCTCTGGCAGTGCTCCTCCTGTTCCTCCTTGCACAAAGGCGGAGGTAGCGGTCCTGCTGCTGGGTTGTTGCCCTCCTACGGCCTGCTCAACATCTCCTGATGTACTGGCCTGTCTCCTGGTAGCGCCTACATGCTCTGGACACTAAGCTGACAGACACAGCAAACCTTCTTGCCACAGCTCACATTGATGTGCCATCCTGGATGAGCTGCACTACCTGAGCCACTTGTGTGGGTTGTAGACTCCGTCTCATGCTACCACTAGAGTGAAAGCACCGCCAGCTTTCAAAAGTGATCAAAACATCAGCCAGAAAGCATAGGAGCTGAGAAGTGGTCTGTGGTCACCACCTGCAGAACAACTCCTTTATTGGGGGTGTCTTGCTAATTGCCTATAATTTCCACCTGTTGTCTATTCCATTTGCACAACAGCATATGAAATTGATTGTCAATCAGTGTTGCTTCCTAAGTGGACAGTTTGATTTCACAGAAGTGTGATTGACTTGGAGTTACATTGTGTTGTTTAAGTGTTCCCTTTATTTTTTTGAGCAGTGTATATAGCAAATCCAAGAACGGCGACACTCAGCAGACTGTATGATAGAATTTCAATAAAAGTAATTATTCTGAATGTTTTCGGGGATCGAGCCCTGTCTTCAGGGACAGCAATACATACACTGGACAAAATACACAACATATACTGTACCTTCACCAGTGAAATTAATTACACATGATTGACATAATTAAAAGCTCATATGCTCACCTGCAGAATTCCAGATGAATTCACCCAAAATTCCCTACACAAAGACACATGTCTCAGGGTTGGTAATTTCATCAAAACGCTGCCGCAGAGGGGTGTTATATATATATATATATATATATATATATATATATATATATATATATATGGTTACCAGGATACAGAATAAAAAACTTAGCAATTGACACAGTTTGAAACTTAGTTACAAACCTCTAAATTTATCACATTATAGAATGTTGCTAAAACATTAAAAACATGTGAGCAATGCATAAATAGAAGTAACCCCCGTTAGAACATTCAAGTAAGTTTAGAGTAATGGCCGGTTATAGTAACTACCAATTATAATTAACCAAGAATATCGAATTTGCCTCCATTACATTAACCCCATGGTTGCTGAACATATACGCCTAGTTCACAATACTTGTTAAACGGAAGTTATTACAGAAAACACTGCAGACCGAACTTCCGGTGGGCGGACCTTGCTGCTGGCCGCATTTTACTCGAGCTCTCTGCTCCCCACTGAGGCTGGTGCTTTAATACATCTTTTGGCACCAAGTGAGGAGCCCAAATTACACCTGGGCACAAATTAGAGATAGCGGTGGTTAAGCGGTGGGTGGGTCGGCTCCCCACTTTCCTTATATCCCTGGAATCAAGGCATTTGTAAAATGCCAGCTCTCAGGCGGCCGCCATCTTGGATCTTCCTCATGCTGGTGCAGCGTTGCATCTAGTGGCCACCGCAGTCTGCTGCCACCTCCCTGCCCTCCTACAGATACTGTGTGCTCTGCTGCTGGGACCGCTACCTTTTGGTTCGCTGGCTGATTCAGCTCCCAACTTCTGTTCCCTGCCTTTAGCCCTCCTATGCTGCAGCATCTCTGACACCCTCGGCTTCTCACTGAAGGTGTTATCAGGTCAGCGCACCCTCTCTTCAAGACAAGCACTGAGACTGTGGTGAGTGCACAGCTGCAGCACATAAACTATTGTGTTTCTCCAGCTCACATTGCATCTTAGTTCATTGCCTCTGTGCCACTTCCCTTTGCTCAGCTGGTACATGCTCCACCAATACTTGGATAAAGTTGATGTTACCTACTATTATCCTTCCTCAGTATACAGATGGAGCCACGCTAGTTGTGGCTCCATCTGTGACTAAGGCGGGCGCACCTATCACCTAAAGCGTCCCCGTCTGGCCTGGGTGTGCACACCCGCAATGAAGATGTGCCCCATTCACTTGAGGCGGACGGATCGCCTAGTCATGCCGGGAGTGCTCATTTGCGATGGAGTCGCCTCAGATGAGCGCTGCTCCATCTGTACAACGCTGCCTGCCCCCACTATTTGTTATGTGTTGCTCGGGACCTGTCTTTGTGATTTTTGTGGATGATTCACTGTATATGGTCGCCATTGGCTCCAGATTGTACTTCTACACCCCTGCTGGTCGGGATTACATGTTTCCGGCATTATACAGTTGTTCTCTATTGTCTCATATTCTCCTGTTACTTGGAACCTTTCCTAGTTGCCTACACCTCTTTGCATCTTTGTGAATGCAGAAGTTTATGGCTAAGCCTCTGAAGGGGGGCAAGGGTGCCCCTGGTCCCAAACAGAGAGAGACTAGAGCCACATCATCGACGACGGCAAGCCCACCTGCTTCCTCGGCTGGGGATGATGTCCTACTAGGTGTATATGATACCACTGCCTACGGCACGGCCTCAGTGGCCAAGGCTCAGGAGATATCCGATTTGCTGTCACCTTTATTGGATACAACATTAGCAGGCATAAAATATGCTATTGAATCCGTCCTTACACAATTGAAGGAACATAATGCTCGTTTTGATGAGGTGGAACAACTTATCTCTAACGCAGAGGATGATTTATTCACTGCTATAGCCACCATTGCTTCTCAAGTGGCCTCGCTACAAGCCATCCAATACAACTTGTATGACCTCGAAAACCGCACTCGTCGTAATAAACTGAGGCTCATTGGCTTACCTGGATCATTCAAACAACGCGATTTGCTGGACTTGGTGTCCATTTCGCTCCCGAATGAACTGGGCTGCCTACCGGAGACGTGTTCCATGCTGGTGGATCTTGCTCACCGCATTGGTCCAGATTATCTAAAGGATCGCCATAGGCCCTGACCGGTTATCTTTAAATTACTCAACTACACTGACAAAATATGCTGCTTGGATGCCTACAGGCAAATGCAAGGTCTACATTATCAAAGTGACAAACTTCTCTTCCAAGATTCCTCATACCAAGTGGCGATCAGCTGTAGGGAATTCTCACCAGACTGCAAATCATTATTTGATGCAGGAGTGCATTTTGCTTTACTTTATCCCGCTAAACTGAGAGTGCAACACAATGGCAAGCAATACTACTTTGATTCAGTGTCACCGGCAAAATCCATTCTTTACTTCCTTATTGGATTCGCATTCCACTTCACAGGATGACGCTGATTGACTTTAGACTTCACCTGCAAGTATTTTATTCTCCTCATGCAATGATGTATCTGTTATTATTAACATTACTGTTTTGCTTCTTAGACACTGATGTGCATGTTTATTTTGCTCTGTATAGTTTCTCAGATGTACTCATGTTCCTTCAGCACCGCTTGTTTTCTATATTTTATTTCTTCTAAGCTACTGGGCACACCGTACCCTGTTTTTTTGTTTTTCCTCTCCCCTTTACTCGACTTTTACATGTTTCAGTGAGAGTGATTGACCCTGGGCCTTTTGTTTGAGTTCGAAAAAGGAGAAAACTAGATTGGACTGCATTCCATATTTATTGTTTGCAATTGTTATTGTTACTGGTTCTTTTAAAAGAATACACATTGTGTATCCCGATGGTACCCCTGCTAGCTGGGACAAGGGGATCTATTGTTTTTTTTTTTTTGCTCACTTTATACGACATGTTTCCAAGGTGAGTTATAGGTTGACATGACTCCTTCACATTCTGTATCATCCTCCACATGGGACCACATCAAGTTCTTGACATGGAATGTAGAGGGTCTTAATACACCATTAAAACATAGGACAGTTTTACGGCATTTAAAAAGATTTAAACCTGATGTAGCAGTACTACAGGAGACACACTGGAGGGAAGGGGACCCTAATACTCTACGGGACACATGTCTGAACAATTATTTCTCTGCTTCCTATCACTCTAAATGTAGAGGTGTGCTTCTCCTTATTAATAGGTCTTTACATTACTCAGTTCCTGATAAATTATGTGACTCTGAGGGTAGATTTTTGTTCATAAAGCTGTGCCTAGAAGGGTAAATATACACGATTGCCACCTTTTATGCTCCCACAGGACCCAATAATGAGTTCTTTACCGATTTGTATGTTAGACTACAGGACTGGGCTGAGAGACATGTTATACTGGGAGGGGATTTTAATACCAACCTTAGCCCATTGCTTGATAAATCTGGGGTGTCTGCCCGCACTACTACATCGTCTGCCCTTTTACTACTTATTTCCTCATTGAATTTGTCTGATCCCTGGCGGTTTCAGCACCCTGTTGACCGGGAATACATGTTTTATTCACATCCTCATCACACCTCCACTAGAATAGATTATTGGCTCAATCACACTACTCTTTTATCTAGGGTTTGTCGGTCTAAATAGAAAAATAGGATTTTAATACCTACCAGTAAATCCTTTTCTCTTAGTCCGTAGAGGTTGCTGGGGACTCCAAAAGGACCATGGGGTATAGACGGGATCCGCAGGAGACATGGGCACACTATAAGACTTTGGGTGTGAACTGGCTCCTCCCTCTATGCCCCTCCTCCAGACTTCAGTTAGAGAACTGTGCCCAGGGAGACGGACATTTCAAGGAAAGAATTCATTGTTTAAACACGGTGAGTGTCATACCAGCTCACACCTCGAACATGCCGCAGAACATGGCATTCAATAGAACACCAGCCGATGGCATGAAAAAACATACAGCAAATATGCTGACCGAAAATGTAACACAACCTGTGTGTAAACACGACCAATAATAACATACCACCTGCCATGGCAGGAATAACGTCAGCAACAAACTGACTGAAAAGAAACACCACATGAGTGTAACCATAACCAATAACTGCAGATACAGTACGCACCGGGATGGGCGCCCAGCATCCTCTACGGACTAAGAGAAAAGGATTTACCGGTAGGTATTAAAATCCTATTTTCTCATACATCCTAGAGGATGCTGGGGACTCCAAAAGGACCATGGCGTTTATACCAAAGCTCCAGACCGGGCGGGAGAGTGCGGACGACTCTGCAGCACCGATTGAGCAAACATGAGGTCCTCATCAGCCAGGGTATCAAACTTGTAGATTTTTGCAAAGTGTTTGAACCCAACCAAGTAGCTGCTCGGCAAAGTTGAACCGCCGAGACTCCTCGGGCATCCGCCCAAGAAGAGCCCACCTTCCTGGTAGAATGGGCCTTCACCAACTTCGGTAACGGCTATCCAGCCGTAGAAAGAGCATGCCGAATCGTATCACAGATCCAGCGTGTAACAGTCTGCTTAGAAGCAGGGGCCCCAATTTTGTTGGGAGCATACAGGATAAACAGCCTCTGTTTCTCCAATCCGAGCCTTTCTGGCGACACAAATATTCAAAGCTCTGACTACATCGAGAGACTTCGAATCAGCCAAGGCTTAAGTAGCCACAGGTACCACAATAGGCTGGTTCCCGTGAAACGCGGAAACCACTTTTGGCAGAAATTGTTGCCGAGTTCTCAATTCTATCCACCTGGAAGATCAAATAGGGGCTCTTGTGAGACAAAGCCGCCAATTCAAACACACGCCTTGCGGACGCCAAGGCCAATAGCATGACCACTTTCCAAGTGAGAAATTTTAACTCAACCTCTCGTAAAGGTTCCAACCAGTGTGACATAAGAAACTGCAACAGCACGTTAAGGTCCCATGGTGCCCCTGGGGGCACAAATGGAGGTTGGATGTGCAGCACTCCTTTCACGAAAGTCTGAACTTCTGGAAAGGCGGACAAATCTTTTTGAAAGAAAATTGATAAGGCCGAAATCTGCACTTTAATGGAGCCTAACTTTAGACCTGCATCCACCTTTGCTTGCATAAAAATGGAGAAAACGACCCAGCTGAAATTCTTCCATAGGAGCCTTCTTGGATTCACACCAAGACACATACTTTCTCCAAATATGGTGGTAAAGCTTCGCCGTTACTCCTTTCCTAGCCTGAAGCAATGTGGGAATGACTTCACCGGAAATACCCTTTTGGGCTAGGATATGGCGTTCAGCCGCCATGCCGTCAAACGCAGCCGCGGTAAGTCTTGATACATACCCGGTCCTTGCTGTAACAGGTCCTCTCGTGGAGAACGAGGCCAGGTATCTTCTATGAGTAAGCCTTGAAGATCTGGATACCAAGCCCTCCTTGGCTAGACCGGAACAAAGAGGATCGCCTGAACCTTTGTTCTTCCTATGCTTATCTCCTTCGGAAAGAGTGAAAGTGGAGGGAACACATAGACCAACTGAAACATACATGGTATCACGAGGGCGTCCACTGTTATTGCCTGAGTGTCCCATGACCTGGAACAATATCCTTGAAGTTTCTTGTTGAGGCGAGATGCCATCATGTCTAATTGAGGAATTCCCCAAAGACTTGTCACTTCTGTGAAAACTTCTTGATGAAGACCCCACTCTCCTGGATGGAGATCGTGTCTGCTGAGGAAGTCTATTTCTCCGTTGTCTACACCTGGAACGAAGACCGCTAATAGAGTGTTTACATGCCTTTCCGCCCAGCGGAAAACTTTTGCGGCTTCTGCCATTGCCGCTTTGCTCCTCGTTCCGCCCTAGCGGCTTACTTACGCCACTGCTGTTAAGTCATCCGACAGAATTAAGACGGGCAGATCGCGAAGAAGATGTTTCGTTGTAAATAGCTCTTAATTCAAGAATGCTTATTGCAGACAAGCTTCCCGGCTTGACCTTTTACCCTGGAAATTCTTCCCCTGGAAAGACTGCTCCCCAGCCTCGGAGACTTGTATCCATGGACACCAGGATCTAATCCTGGATCCCGAACCTTCGTCCCTCTAGGAGGTGAGAACTGTGAAGTCACCCCAGGAGAGATATCCTGGTACTGGAAAATAGGATTATCTTCCGGTGCATGTGCAGGTGATACCCGGACCACATGTCCAACTGGTCCCGCAAAAACCACTCTGGCATTTGTCCTGCTCACCGACTGGCCTCATAGGCCGCAACCATCTTCTTCATCAACGGAACGTATTGATGGGTTTACACTGTTGCAAACCTGATCCGACTCTGGATCCTCAAATCTCTTTCCACAGGAAAAAACAAACTCTCAACAGTTCAGTATCTAATCTTATTCCCAACTCCGACATCTGCGTCGTTGGGATCAACAGTGATTCTCTGTGTTGAAGAACTGTCAGAGAGAAACAACGATTCGTACCACTTGTTTCTAGACCTCGCCGTAGTCAGGAGAGCGTTCCAGTATAGAATAATAATGGCTCTTACTATTGAAGGCAAACCATCATACTCAGGGCCGTCTTTTCGTATGGGCTCAATGGGCTCTTGCCCAAGGGCCCCAGGAGTATAAGGGCCCTAGGCTAATAGCTGAGGGTCCCCTCTTTCCAGGGGTACCAGATTTTTGAAAATCGGCCATGGGGAACCGGAGATATCAGACTTGAAAGCAGTGGTCCCCATCCAAGCCTGTTAATTGCTCTTTCCAGCCACATATCTCGGGTACTGTCTGACTTAGAGTTTTTCTGAGGGTATAATCCTAAAGCTGTGACTCTCCCCTTTTGGTGGACACTGGCAGCTTGTCTCTACTATGCCCAGAACCAGAGATATCAGCCTTCAAGCAGCTGGTCACTGCTCCAGCTCCACATGCCTAATATGCAGTTTTAGATTTTCATTGGAGAATTGCTCTGGCTCCTGAACTCTGATCCCCAAGTCCCCAGAACCTCCTGAAAAGTGGCACTCTCTAGTTTTTTATTATCCCATTCAAACCTAAGAAATAAATTTTCAGGAATTTGAGATATCTGCAGTCAAGCAAGCTGCCTTCCCGCCGGAAATTGATAAATATTAAGCCCACTCCACTATCCACCCCTCCTCTACGTATTAAACACCCCCTACCTCCCTGAAAGTCATGTACTAGGGCTTCTTCATTCAACCCAATGCCCCTTCTACAGTTTAGCCCCATCTGTACAGTAAAGGAGTAATTAGCAGAAATTACTGCCCCAGGTCCTACATGCTGAATGGAAGATAGAACACCCCCTACCGCCCACGGGACATCAAAGCTGCCGTTGATAGCACCCCCCACCCCTATCGCTGGAGGATGGGTAGGGGGCCCAGTGCATTGCTGTGCCCAGGGGCCTACACTGCTGTTAAGACGGCCCTGATCATACTGCCATCACTCCGGTGAAATGACAATGACAATCCTGAATAGCAAACCCAGGTAAGCTTAATGCGGATGAAACCGCATTTAAACCCTCTTTCTTCTTTTACACGCTGGAGATCCCTGCCCTGAGATTCCATCTTGCAGTACAACTTCCTAAGGTTTTTTTTTGTGACAGGGACAGCCGGACCATGTTCTGATCCTGAACCAACTCTTGTATGGTGTCGCGTACTACCTCCCCGTCCAGAGGAGAATCGGTAAGATCTATTTGAAAAATCAGTGAGGGGAGTCATCTGGAAAACTCGAGTATGTCCCCCTTTGGACTTCTTAAGTCACTGGGCAATATTTACTAATATTCGTGTTTGAGTCGGTTTGTGTAGTGTTTAAACTCGTTTTGTATCGGGTGCATTTTCATGCAACTTTTTGAATCCATATACGCAAAGTTACGAAGCAGTCGACTTTATTGTTTTCGTGTTTTCCGATGTCGATGCCAGTCGGTTTTTTTTTTGCACATTTACGGCCGTCATTGTCGTTTGCGTACGTGTTTTTGTTGTATTTGCTGTTTTTTTTCCTAAGTTAAACGCGGCAGGGTTTTTTTTTCCCGCACCCGCATTTTCACTTTCAGTTTCGATTTTCATCCCCGTTCGTGATTGGTTGTGTTTCAGATGGTAGGAGTGTCTGTGCGCAACCATATAAATACGCCCCAAACCGTCCGCACCTCGTGGGTTTAGTTAGTGGTGAGGAGGAGGGAGGTTGTGCTGTGGAGGTAGGTGAATTTGTGGTTTGAAGAGGAGTGGTGGTAGTGATTTCTGAGTGTGGTATTGTGTTTGAAAGTCGTCTTGTCATTCTTGTTGTCTTGTATTTTGTGGTTTTGTCTCATTTTTAGTCCAAGTTATTTTTCTTTATAGTCCCTTGTCAGTGTGTGTGTGTGTGTGTGTGTGTGTGTGTGTGTGTGTGTGTGTGTGTGAGTTGTGTAGTGGTAGTGGAGGAGTGTGTTGTTTGTCTTTTTTTTTTCCTGTGTTAACTGTTTAGACACACAATTATGTGTGACTCAGAGGTGGAGGGTGTGAGTGAGGGGGAGGAGGTTGGTCAGGTGGAGGAGGTGAGTGTTAGTGAGGTTAGTGAGGTGGAGGAGGTGGGTGAGGTTGCTGCAGCAGCCTCAAGTGATAGTGACAGTCAGCCACGCACTACTACTAAGACTGGGCGGAATGTTAAGTTTAGTTTTGCTGAAAATGTGGCATTGGTGCGTGAGCTGATGAAGTATCAGAGGCAGCTATTTGGCCCTGAGTCCGCCAAGGTGCCAACACGGAGGAAGACGGTGTTGTGGGCGAAAGTAGTTGCTGCTGTCAATAGTGAGGGGGTGGTCAAGCGGACGGAGGACACGTGCTGCAAACGGTACTATGACATAAAGCGACGTGTCAAGTCCAAAATGGCCAAGGAGGCCAAGTCGGCTCGGAAAACCGGTGGTGGGCAGCCCTATTTTGCAAGTTATCTGGAGTATGAGGAGCCCATGCGGAGTGTAATACCTCCAGAAGTTGTCTCTGCAACCCATGTCCGGGATTCAGATAGGCCCAGGAAGAATGGTGAGCATGTGTATTTGCATTTTTTTTTTTTTGTAATGTGTGTCATGTGACGTTGCATATTACTCCCATCTTCAAGTGTGTGTCAGCAAATACATTGTTTTGGTTAATGTTTTATATAAAAGTCAATGTAACATCTTACTTTATTGTATGTCATGTGTTTTTCAGACAGATTTTTTGCATGTGTAGTTTGGACTTGGTGTGTCTCTGAATTGTCCTGCAATAATGTTTTCCTTTTGGGTTTTTTTTTTTTTTAAATTGTGACTATGTTTTATATTTAAGTGATCCATGTGGTTTTTTTTTTTTAAAAACTGGTTGTGATGTTAGAGGCTGGAGTACTGGAAAGTGGTTTGGAAACCACTTACATGTGTAATGTCATCTTTAGATAATGTTAATTATTTATTTTAAAAAACAAAAAAAATTTTTTTGTTTTTTGCTTGTATTTGTACCGTGACACCACACTGCAGTGTAATTTTTTAAAAATTGCTGCATTTTGTTTTTGCTCATATAGTGGTAATGTGTCTTTGGAGTGCCACATCACAGAGCAAATTAGATATTGCATCTGTAATATTTTTCCTTCCAATACAAAATGAAGTTGTTTTTTTAGTTTTTAAAAACCTTTCCTTGAATTTGTGGCCTATGTCCGTGTCCTGTACATGTTTTCCTGTGTTTATGTTGCCATAGTGCATATGTATTTTGGTCATTGTTTTTTTATTTATTTTTTATTTCTGGTCCTTATGTTTGTTTTAATGAAAAACCAAGCATTTCTAAAAGAATAAATGTTTATAAGCATAATGGGTGGATGTATACACAATAGCATGATTTTTTATTATAATTCATTTTATACAGTGTCTGAAAAAAGCAGTACTCCTCGTCGGCCAGTAACTCCTATCACATCTGATGATGATGACGCTGCGGAAGCAGGTAAAGTGTCCATTGTAGTATAGGGTATGCTTGTAAAGGAATGGGCATAACAAAATTGCACTTTCATTAAAAGGTCCATCAAAAGAAGTATGGAGCAGCAGAAGTGGCACTTCTGTAAGACATCACCACAAAAAACCTGTGCCCGAAAAGAAAGCAAGGTCGTATGTCCCGGCACAAACACAGCAGGCTACCCCGCCACGAAGATTATCGTCCGTATGTTCTGTACCCCCACTCCAAATTTTGGACACACCTCCAAGACGTCTAACACACTCCCCTCATCTTGATTGTGAGTATCAAACTGAAAAATATGTGAAAAATGTCAGAACATAATCAAAATCAGTCCTAACCGCATTAAGTCAAAACACATCCAAAAGTAAAATACTTACCGCAGTAAGTAAAAGCTGAAATGGAATCCAAACTAAATGGCCTTGTCCACATCCAGTAAAGATATGTATGTCCACTTGAGCCATACAGTATGACATTGGGTATAAGATGCTGCAACAAAAAAGTATGTTGGTTTGTTTGCAAAAAGTAAGGTTGTTTTTCCAAAAATCACATGTGTGCTTGAGGTAACATTGCAAAATACATATAAAAACATTACTATGTTTGTTTGAACAAAGCTATAAGGTAACACATTATGTATTCCAATGTGTTTTTATGGTGGAGTATGTGTGAGCTACAATAAAACTAAAGTGTTTTCTTTCACAATTAAGTGACCAGACACATTTGCCCCAAACAGGCATATGTATGTATTTAAGCAATGAGTGATGATGTTGCTAGCCAGAATAGTTGAAAGCAACAGTGAATGACATGTGTTCCATGTGTAGTGATTTTTTTAACATTTCACACACATATGGATAGCTAACGGAGATTTGTTTAACATTTCAGCTTCGAGTCCTGGGAACAGCATCCCTCCGCAACAACACCAACACAGTGACATGGAGGAGACAAACATCTTAGAAATGCAGCCATTAATGCAAGGAATGAGCCCCCCAGCACCTGTGAGTACACCACCACAGCAAAGCACACCACCACCACCACAACACAGCCCAACAACACCAGGAACACAAGGCCCTGATCTGGTGTTTTGGACTATTTGGGCTAGACAGCAGGCCACTAATGAAGATTGCCTGCGTAAGCAGACACAAATGTTTGCAAGCCTACCATCTCACCTCAGAAGAATATCAAGAAATCTGAGTAGACAAAATGAGCAAACAACCAGAATAGGCAATAACATGGAACTCATGCGTACAGACATTACACAGGTCATGGGCAACTTACAGCACATAATGGAAGAACAGCACAGACAACAGCAAAGTTATATGAGCATTTTTCAAAACAATCAAAAGATTAATGAAAGTTTATTCCGAATAGTAGACAATCAAAATGCTGCTACACGTGAACTCAATGCCACCCTCACTAACCTGAATGAAACACTCAGATGCATGCACCAACAGCAAACAAGCAGCAGTTCTGGTACGACTACTCCAAATATCACGCCAGTCTCATCACCACCAAGACGGTCCACCAGAGCACGACAACATGACAGTGCTAAAGGCAAAGGGCAGGACAAGCAGCCACCCAAAAAAAGTGAAAAAAAAACAAGTTAGACATTTGTGATAAGTAACTCAAAATAGTTAGCAAGTGTTTTTGTTGCTTAAAAAATATAACACTTAGCTCCTGGACCGTTTTTTCAACATCATTAATTATAAGTGGGCCCAAAAAAAACATACATTTAGTACGCACATTTATTCATTAACATTTTTGTTTGGTATTGGAGGAGGGAAATGTTGATGGAGCCACACATACATGTTAGCAGGAAGTAAACTGACCACTTGATTTTTTTCTAATCATTACTCTTTCTAGATTCCAATCATTCTCTTTGCCTGCAGATACAATAATTGGCAGCCAGGCAGAATGTCTTTAGCAGGAAGTAAACTGACCACTTGATTTTTTTTCTAATCATTACTCTTTCTAGATTCCAATCATTCTCTTTGCCTGCAGACAATCCAAACTACAATGTTAGTGATACATATCTTAGCTATCTTATCTATACAACATTACAACAAGAACACAATTGAGTTGCGTAAAAAGCTTATAATATGTTGCCTTTGTTTTGTTTGTAAAACATTGTCCAAATGAATGTCAGTATTGTTGGGACATGTTTGTGTGTGTTAAAAAATATTAAGCATGTTTTTACACATGATGCTGAAACAAACAAATATGTACTTTTACAACAAAAAACCAAAACTGTGTATAATAATGTATATGTGTGGCAAACTGCGTATTTACTTACACATCATCAAGTTTACAGCATCAAACATTAGGAAATACATTTGTCCTGATTACAGTAAGTTTGTGAGTCTTAAATATGATGGTGCATCACACATAGGGACACATGTATTCCTCAAGGCTAACATATTATATGTTGAGGAGTGTTTTTTGGGAACACAGGTTCGCAAACTCGGCCCTCAGGAACCCACACAGTGCATGTTTTGCAGGTCTACTCACAGAATCACAAGTGACATAATTAGCTCCACCTGTGAACCTTTTAACATATGTCTGTGAGTAATTCATACACCTGTGCTTCTACTGGGTTAAGAGAAAAACATGCACTGTGTGTGGTCCTGAGAGCCGAGTTTGTGAACCTGTGCATTAGGACGTTACACACAATGATAAAGTGAAATACTAAATGGATGATGTGGGCTTGTAAGAAATTAGCACTGCAAGTTTTCGATCACTTATCCAGACTTAATGCATGCCACTCATAATCTGTTGTTTTGAGATTAAAAATACACACAATACACATGCGACATTTGTTTTTCATATAGCGAGGGTATGTTTGTATGTGTCAAGGAGACAGACACATTCTGAGTAATGGATTTTGGAAAAAAGGGCAAAACATCTATTTATGAATACACAACAAATGAAATAAGCAAACCAAGCTTACCTTAGAAATAGCGATTGATGATCTGTTGCCTAACCTGCCTCCCTACATCAGTACTCCAAGTATCACCAGATGTCTCTAATTCCTCTGCTTGCTGGCTGCTTTGCATCACAAACCACCTGCACATTTGTGGAGTGTTTGAAATGGCGGTTTGTATATATGTGCTGCCTGCCCCTAGGTGGTCTCAGCTGAATGTGTGTGCAATCTATGGCTCCAAGCACATTGGGCATGCCAGCCAGCTCATAGAAATCTACCCTGACGGCATGCCACTGAGACTCCTGGGTAGGGAAGCAGATTGAGGCCTCGATGTGGGGCTGCAAAACAGAGAGAGCGGGCTGTCTCAGGGTCTAGGCCCAGTTTGACAAGGTCATACAGACGGAAAATGTTGTTACGATTTAGACGGAACATCTCTATGACCTTATCATCGGACAATGCGTTCAAGTTTAAACGCCCCCTAAAAAAACGAGGCCTGCGCAGCCTCCGCGGAACCTGTACAACCTGCTGACCATGTTCAGTTTCTTGGCCCTGGGTACTTACAGGCTGATGTCTGAGTCTGAGGAATCCCACAGCACACAAAAGATCACTGGCCCACAGTCCTGCTGCCATTTCTGAGTGTAGGTGTATTGAAATGGGCCTAACATCCTTTTATAGGCATCCTAATTCAGGTGTGAGTGATTTTTTATTTGCAACACATGTAAACACGACTGAAAAAAGCAGGTTTATTTTTATGCCGCTTTTTTTAACGAATCGCAAAAAAATACGACCGCATTTGAGCACTCAGAGACTAACACCCAAATACGAATGAATAGTGAATTCCCGTATTCTATGAAATAACAGCCGCGTTTGACCGATGGTCTATTCATTCGTATTTCGGAAGGTTGTCATTCAAACCATTACGAATAGACCAGACACTGCCGAGATTGGTGCTTAGTGAATTCCCGGATTGGGACTTAGAAACAAAAACACAAATCGACCAAACACGGATTTTTAGTAAATACTGGCCACTGTGTCAAGTCCATTCCAGGACTGACTGAAGAGTATTAGACGAGTTCCCACCGGTGTGGGCTCCAGCAAGATAGACCCAGCGACCTGCGGTGGATGTGGTAAAAACAGAGGACGATATCTGGTTCTGTGAAGTTGAAAAAGGCTGCAGACCTCTTACCTTTTCACCTCCCTTTACCTACAAAGAAGGGGAATAAAAACGATATCCAACCTGTCAAAAGGACTGCATCCCACAAAAAATGCGTCACCAACTGTTGTGATGGAACATAGCACAAGAAGGTAGACTTACCAGTGGTATCTGCCGAGATCAACTTAACCAAGCCATCCCCAAACCAGATTATCCCTTCATAGGGAAGATACTCCAGGATTTCTCGGAGTCAGTGCATACCTCTTGTAGTCACACAGCAGCAAGCTGCAATGTTCTAGATAAGACCCAAGGAATATCCCATTTCTCCCCAGGGTAATTATATTGGATAACAAGGTAACCAACCATTTCTGAATACAAGCACTCCCCCATACGTATGTAATGCAAATATCATCAAAGCATATAATTAAAATATCACTTAGCTTCCTGTATACGATCCTTTGTGAAAGGGCCCCGTGCAGACCAGGGGTTGACTTTCACTTGACTCTATCCACGTCGAGAAAAGAATAAACACTCGGACTCCTCGTGAGGATTCGAGACCATCTTGTCACGGCTGACCTAGAGCTTCATTAACAGAGCGACCAGCACATGAGAAGGAATAACTTTACTTCAGCATTCATAATAAATTGTAATACAAATATACACATTTTAAATACACATATATATACACATATATCTATATATACATCTCATATATATATATATATATCATCTGACAGGAACAGCATGGTCCCTAGTGACATTAATGTGTCTAAATGTGTATGGACATTTACTGAATGCCAAAGTTGTGGATCTAAACAGGAAACATTATGGCCGACATAAAACATAGTATTCGTGTCGACAACAGGGAGTAGTAACTGGGCAAAATAAATTTTTTGTGACCCCGAGGGGTCTGAGGGAAATATATACCTAATTTCACTAGGACGTAACCACAAATACTACCACGTCTGTGCTCGAGCTACAGCTCAATTCAAACGTGCCATACATATATATAGATACAGGTATAGGTTTTTTATATTATTTTACACCCAGTCATAATAGTTGGTGCCGACAGGGTCACCCACATACGCCTGTGTCCCCCAAACAGTGTTTACTTTGGAAAAGCTTACAACTACTGACCTGCTGACACTTAATCTCATGAATCAAGTGCCATCTGGAGTCGGCAATGCCGACAGAGGGATTCCCATATCTGTTTGTGAGAGAGCATTCACACATGTTGACACACGTGTACTAAACACCCACCAACATTGCTAAAATGGGCAGGTTTCTGACAGGGAAAACACAGAAACTTTAACCAACTCACTGTACACACGCTCATTATATATACATATATATATAGTGCTTCATGGTTGAACCTAAATTGCACTAAATAACTCTGCCCCCCCCCCCTCATTTTACACTGTTAGGTGTTTAACAGTGTTTTGGCGGGCCCAGCATCTCTGTGAGGAGAAAATGGCGCTGTATAGAGTTGTGAGGGCTAAGCCTCGCCCCCTTCTCTGCATGCTTCAGTCCCGCTATTTTTTTACATTTTTATACTGGCGGGGGTCCCTATACAGTGCCTATGCACTGTATACATCTGTGCCAGGCTTTATTTCTGAGGTATATTGCTGCCCAGGGTGCCCCCCCTGCTCCCTGCACCCTTGTAGTGCCGCTTGTGTGTGGGAGCAATGGCGCGCAGCGCGACCGCTGCACGGTACTTCCGAGACTCTGAAGTCTTCTGCCGTCACTGAAGTCTTCTGTTCTTCCTATACTCACCCAGCTTCTTTCTTCTGGCTCTGTGAGGGGGGTGACGGCGCGGCGTCGGGAACGAGCAGCTAGGCGAACCAAGTGATCAGACCCTCTGGAGCTAATGGTGTCCAGTAGCCTAAGAAGCAGAGCCCTTGAACTCAGAAGAAGTAGGACTGCTTCTCTCCCCTCACTCCCACGATGCAGGGAGCCTGTAGCCAGCAGGTCTCCCTGAAAATAATAAACCCAACATAAAGTCTTTTCAGAGAAACTCAGGAGAGCTCTCCTAGTGTGTGTCCAGTCTCTCTGGGCACAGAGTCTAACTGAAGTCTGGAGGAGGGGCATAGAGGGAGGAGCCAGTTCACACCCATTCAAAGTCTTATAGTGTGCCCATGTCTCCTGCGGATCCCGTCTATACCCCATGGTCCTTTTGGAGTCCCCAGCATCCTCTAGGACATATGATAAATATTGCTATATCTGACCATGCCCTGACCTGGTTCACGTTGACTCTTTCATCTCCTAGATCACTCTTTAACTGGAGATTCCCGTCTTACCTTGCCGATTCCCCTGATTTGAAATTGTCGTTAGAACAAAATTTCTTGAATTATGTTACTGACAATATACAACATGTAGAAGGTATAAATCTATTTTGGACCACTTCGAAGCCAGTACTTCGTGGCCATGTTATTTCATATGTCGCGGCTAAGCGCAAACAATTGAACCAGAGGCTACAGGACCTCAGCCTAGCTGTTTCTACCTCCTATTCAGCTATGTTAAACAATAACACTCCAGACATTCATACAATTTATACAAACACTAAGGCTATGTATGATGCGGTATGCGCTGAAATGGCACAATATTCCCTTGACTATCAAAATAATTGATATTTATGATGGGATAATAAAGCTGGAAAACTGTTGGCCTCAGTGGTTCGAAGTCAATGCTCCCCAATGACTATTTGTAAAATTGACTCTAACACTGGCCAACTGACATCTGCCATAGCAACATAATTTCTAGAATATTATACAAATTTATACAGTGCTTCCCCTGACAATTCGTCTTTAGGCATGGAATTTATATGGCAAGCAGATGTTCTGCTATTAACCGACGAAGAAAGAGGGACCTTGGTAGACCATGGGGTAAATTTACTAAGATTCGTAATTTCCGAAAAAAGGTCAAAGTTCAATCACGAATGACATCGACAGTGTAAAACTGCAACTTTTTGAATTGATTACGATGGATTTACTAAGCTGTCGTATTCGGGTTTTTCTTTTCTTCCGATGTCGATGTCATTCGTGGTTTTTTACCTATTTTTACGGCAGTGATTAGCAAAACACTGCCGACTTTTTTTACAATCAATCTCGGCCGGATCTGTGTGATCCGTGCTGGGGTTTATTTTTTATTTTTTTTTAATTAAACACTGTAAAATAATAAAAAAAATTGCGTGGGGTCCCCCCTCCTAAGCATAACCAGCCTCGGGCTCTTTGAGCCAATCCTGGTTGCAGAAATATGGGAAAAAAAATGACAGGGGTTCCCCCATATTTAAGCAACCAGCATCGGGCTCTGCGCCTGGTCCTGGTCCCAAAGATACGGGGGACAAAAAGAGTAGGGGTCCCCCGTATTTTTAAAACCAGCACCGGGCTCCACTAGCTGGACAGATAATGCCACAGCCGGGGGTCACTTTTATATAGTGCCCTGCGGCCGTGGCATCAAAAATCCAACTAGTCACTCCTGGCCGGGGTACCCTGGGGGAGTGGGGACCCCTTCAATCAAGGGGTCCCCCCCCCCAGCCACCCAAGGGCCAGGGGTGAAGCCCGAGGCTGTCCCCCCCCCCATCCAATGGGCTGCGGATGGGGAGGCTGATAGCCTTTGTTGTAAAAGAAAAGATATTGTTTTTAGTAGCAGTACTACAAGGCCCAGCAAGCCTCCCCCGCATGCTGGTACTTGGAGAACCACAAGTACCAGCATGCGACGGAAAAACGGGCCCGCTGGTACCTGTAGTACTACTACTAAAAAAATACCCAAAAAAAGACAAGACACACACACCGTGGGGTAAATTTACGAAGATTCGTAATTTCCGAAAAAAGGTCAAAGTTCAATCACGAATGACATCGACAGTGTAAAACTGCAACTTTTTGAATTGATTACGATGGATTTACTAAGCTGTCGTATTCGGGTTTTTCTTTTCTTCCGATGTCGATGTCATTCGTGGTTTTTTACCTATTTTTACGGCAGTGATTAGCAAAACACTGCCGACTTTTTTTACAATCAATCTCGGCCGGATCTGTGTGATCCGTGCTGGGGTTTATTTTTTTTTATTTTTTTTATTAAACACTGTAAAATAATAAAAAAAAATGCGTGGGGTCCCCCCTCCTAAGCATAACCAGCCTCGGGCTCTTTGAGCCGATCCTGGTTGCAAAAATATGGGGGAAAAAATGACAGGGGTTCCCCCATATTTAAGCAACCAGCATCGGGCTCTGCGCCTGGTCCTGGTCCCAAAAATACGGGGGACAAAAAGAGTAGGGGTCCCCCGTATTTTTAAAACCAGCACCGGGCTCCACTAGCTGGACAGATAATGCCACAGCCGGGGGTCACTTTTATATAGTGCCCTGCGGCCGTGGCATCAAAAATCCAACTAGTCACCCCTGGCCGGGGTACCCTGGGGGAGTGGGGACCCCTTCAATCAAGGGGTCCCCCCCCCAGCCACCCAAGGGCCAGGGGTGAAGCCCGAGGCTGTCCCCCCCATCCAATGGGCTGCGGATGGGGAGGCTGATAGCCTTTGTTGTAAAAGAAAAGATATTGTTTTTAGTAGCAGTACTACAAGGCCCAGCAAGCCTCCCCCGCATGCTGGTACTTGGAGAACCACAAGTACCAGCATGCGACGGAAAAACGGGCCCGCTGGTACCTGTAGTACTACTACTAAAAAAATACCCAAAAAAAGACAATACACACACACCGTGAAAGTATAATTTTATTACATACATACACACATACATACATACTTACCTTAAGTTCCCACGCAGGTCGGTCCTCTTCTCCAGTAGAATCCAAGGGGTACCTGTTGAAGAAATTATACTCACGAGATCCAGGGGTCCAGGCTCCTCGGGAAATCCAGGGGTAATCCACGTACTTGCATAAAATAAGAAAACGGAAAGCCGAGCCACGAACTGAAAGGGGCCCCATGTTTTCACATGGGACTCCTTTCCACGAATGCCAGAAACCCACTCTGACTGATGTCTAAGTGGGTTTCTTCAGCCAATCAGGGAGTGCCACGTTGTAGCACTCTCCTGATCGGCTGTGTGCTCTTGTCCTCACTGACAGGCAGCACATGGCAGTGTTACAATGTAGCGCCTATGCGCTACATTGTAACCAATGATGGGAACTTTCTGCCCTGCGGTTGACCTAAAGTGACGTCACCGCTGAGCTGAAAGTTCCCATCATTGGTTACAATGTAGCGCATAGGCGCTACATTGTAACACTGCCGTGTGCTGCCTGTCAGTGAGGACAGGAGCACACAGCTGATCAGGAGAGTGCTACAACGTGGCGCTCCCTGATTGGCTGCAGAAACCCACTTAGACAGAAGTCAAAGTGGGTTTCTGGCATTCGTGGAAAGGTGACCCATGTGCAAACATGGGTCCCCTTTCAGTTCGAGGTCGGGACACCGTTTTTTTTTTTTTTTTCAAGTACGTGGATTACCCCTGGATTTCCCGAGGAGCCTGGACCCCTGGATCTCGTGAGTATAATTTCTTCAACAGGTACCCCTTGGATTCTACTGGAGAAGAGGACCGACCTGCGTGGGAACTTAAGGTAAGTATGTATGTATGTATGTGTGTATGTATGTAATAAAATTATACTTTCACGGTGTGTGTGTCTTGTCTTTTTTTGGGTATTTTTTTAGTAGTAGTACTACAGGTACCAGCGGGCCCGTTTTTCCGTCGCATGCTGGTACTTGTGGTTCTCCAAGTACCAGCATGCGGGGGAGGCTTGCTGGGCCTTGTAGTACTGCTACTAAAAACAATATCTTTTCTTTTACAACAAAGGCTATCAGCCTCCCCATCCGCAGCCCATTGGATGGGGGGGGACAGCCTCGGGCTTCACCCCTGGCCCTTGGGTGGCTGGGGGGGGGGACCCCTTGATTGAAGGGGTCCCCACTCCCCCAGGGTACCCCGGCCAGGAGTGACTAGTTGGATTTTTGATGCCACGGCCGCAGGGCACTATATAAAAGTGACCCCCGGCTGTGGCATTATCTGTCCAGCTAGTGGAGCCCGGTGCTGGTTTTAAAAATACGGGGGACCCCTACTCTTTTTGTCCCCCGTATTTTTGGGACCAGGACCAGGCGCAGAGCCCGATGCTGGTTGCTTAAATATGGGGGAACCCCTGTCATTTTTTTTCCCATATTTCTGCAACCAGGATCGGCTCAAAGAGCCCGAGGCTGGTTATGCTTAGGAGGGGGGACCCCACGCAATTTTTTTTGAAAAAATAAGCACTTTCCCACCCCTTCCCACTGATATACATGCACGGATCTCATGGATCCGTGCATGCCTATCCAATCACGAATAAAAAAAGCAGGTCTGGTTTTTTTTAGCACTTTTTTACGAGTTGTAATTTTTCACGGCAGTGTTTGTTCTTTTTTTGCTTTGCACTTCTTAGTAAATGACCGAGATTCATACTTAAACAGCCGCGTTTTGACCGATGGTGTATTCATTCGTAATTTTTTACCTGAACTTGCAAAAAATTACGAATGCCCTCATCACTGCCGTGATTAGTGCTTAGTAAATTACCGAGATGACACTTTGATGAAAAAACGGCATCTCGGTCAAAATCGGGAGCTTAGTAAATTTCCCCCCATGTCTCTGAACCAGAATTGCGCTCTGTCATAGGAAGATTGGCCAAAGGTAAAGTCCCGGGCTATAAATTGCTGTCCCAGCATATACTACCTTATCTTTTATATTTGTTTAACTACATATTGTCTGGCAATAACCCCCACCTTACTTTAACCGGGTACGAATCATCGTGCTACCTAAACCAGGCAAATAACCCACAATGGTTCAGTCATATTGACCAATCTCCTTATTAAATCAAGACTTTACATTTCTAACTACCATTGTAGCGCAACAACTGCAGGTTCTTTTCTCAAGATTGTTGCACCCCTCCCAGACAGGTTTTGTAAAAGGCAAGTCCACAGTGCATAGCATCTGACAAGTTGTGTCTGCTTTGACTCACTCCTTGTCCGCTCCCTTGGGTAAAACTCTTTTAATTAGTTGTGATGATGATAAAGTGTTTGATAGAGTGTCTTGGACACATTTGCTTAGAGTGTTTCATTTATACAACTTTGGCACTGGATTTATTACCTTTTTCCATAGGTTATATTATTCCCCTAAAGCATTCCTTACTATTAATGGTTTAAATACGGCTAGTTTTCCCCTTTTTCGTGGTACTAGGCAGGGCTATCCCATCTCCCCTCTCCTTTTTAATTTAGCCCTGGATCCTTTGATCAGACATTTTTACCTATATAGCCTATGGTGAGGCATTGTGATAGGTACTAACACCTTAAAAGTCTCTGCAAATGCGGACGATTTACTCTTGTACTTTTTGTATCCCCAGGAGGCGTTTCCAGGTTTTCTGCATCTTTTAAATGGTTTTGAGAGCATATCGGGATTTCTAATAAGCAAATCAAAGACTAAAGCTTTAGCCTTTCATACCGGTGCTTCAGAAGATTGGTCTACTAGTTTCCTCTTTGTTTGGGCTGACTCCTCATTGCAATATCTTGGCCTTAATATCCCAGTGAACCCGGCAAAATTGTGTAAGTTTAACTTCCCTAGGGTGACAGCCCGCATATTGTCCAACTTTCAATCTTGGCGTCATTTACCACTAACCTATATTGGTAGGTGCCACCTCATTAAAATGATTTCCTTCCCGCGTTTGTTGTACTTCCTTCAAATGCTTCCGTTGTTTCCTGAAGGACTCATATTTAAAGATACTGAACCGGACAATTAGCACTTTTATTTGGGCCAACAAGAAACCCAGGTTTTCTTTGTTTAAACTGTGTCAACCTGTTACTTCTGGTGGTATAAATTTACCTTGTCTATGGAGTTACTCGTTAGCAGCAAATTGTAGGTATGCAGTAGACTGGATTGGTGCCACAACTAATTATGCAATCCCTGAGCTGGAACAGGCCTTCTGTCCTACTGTGGCTTTAACTAGCTTATTACACATACAAACCCTCTAACATCCCTCCCACTATATCCAATAATTTACTGCTAACCACTACCTGCACAGTCTGGCGACTTTCTCGCGCTTATTTAGGCATTTCAACACATAACGCCGTATTGTTTCCACTTCCACATATCACCAATAGGGGCTCCTACACACATGCCTCATGGCAAAGGGGTGGACTTCAACTGGTTCATCACACTCTAAATGCAGATTGTTTGAAAATGTTGTCCTTATCCCAATTGATGGAAGAGTATTCTTCATTGGGGAGGCATTCAATATGCCGGCTGTCAGGATCCCGGCGCTCATCATTCCGGTTTCGGGATCCCAACAGCCGGCATACCGACAACTATTCTCCCTCTTGGGGGGTCCTGAATACCCCTGGAGGGAGAATAAATGGCATGGCATGCTTAGCGCGCCACCGTGCCCTCAACGTGGCAAGTGCAGCGAGCCCGCATGGGGCTCTTTTGCTCTCGCCCCACTGCCGGCATGCTGGCGGTTGGGATCCCAGTGCTGGTATGCTAGATGCCGGGATCCCGACAGCCGGCATAACGTAGTAGACCCCTTCATTGAACATGCCCCTATTTTCGTATTATCAAATATGAAGTTACGTTTCTAGTGTGATGTCCCACTCTGCTACTACCATTGTCCTCAATGACCTAGACTCCTTGGTCAGAACTTCAGGTTATCGGGTTTGTTCCACTTCAATATTATATTTCTACATCAAACGAAAGCTTAATTTGGACACTTTACAAACGGGTATGGGCAAATGGACCATAGATTTGCCTAATGTTTCACTTAACTTACTTCTTACTGCGTTCTCCTGCCTTAATAAGACATTAGTATCCTCTTCCTATGTGGAAATGCAATATAAACTACTACATAGAGCATATTATACCCCGAAATTAAGGATGTTGATAGGTGCCGCCTCCCTAGATTCACGATGCTTTAAATGCACAGCTCCAGATGCTGATCTATTTCACTGTATGTGGAGCTGTCCTGAGGTTCACAAATTTTGGTTGACAGTGTGTACATACCTAAAAGATGCTTATGGTATTCTCATCACCCACACTCTGGAGTGGGCTCTGTGAGACATTTACACTACCCCGATACAGGCCAGACCACATATAGGACAACAATTAATGTTGGCTAAACTTGTGGCAGCTGTGAGAAAAACCATATTGTCTCAGTGGATCTCTTCGGGTACCCTGATGCTGTCTTTATTCCTGCCCCAAGTTTATTTATTTATTTCACATGGACTGGGTAGAGATGTCTCTTGATAAGGAACATAAAGCTGAAAAGTTTTTTAGCATATGGTTGCCCCATGTCAATTCCTTGTCCCCTACTCTCTGTGATACACCACGGTCAGCAGTATCTATGACCTCATGGTATAATCTTGAGGTACTTACGGCTGGTCACCCTCCATTTTAGTAATGTAATTTACTTCTCAACTCATTCGTCTATCTACAAGCATTGGAATCCGGGAGCAGCGACCAGCCTGTCGCCAGACACTGTGCATTGAAAAAACACAGTGTAGCATTCCTGAGATCCATTATAATTGACCATGTCCCCCCTCTAACTAGGGGAGGTAATCGGGGGGGGGAAATTATCACAAAAGAAAAGTCTGTGAATTTTTGTGTTAAACACTGTGGCACCGAGAGGATTGAATGACTCCATTGGCCTGCAGTGTTTTCTAATTGTGACTGCACCATCATCATCCAAAATTATGTGGCAGTGTTTTTCTGAAAAACACTGTACCATAACATTATAGGCATGCTGCATATCATTGGATACAGGTGGATCTACTTGTGCGGATAATAAAGTAAAAATGAAATGTACAGTACATGGAACATTTTTACAGATCAAAGTCTGTTTTTTTGTGTCAAAATGTATTGTACAGTGTTTGTTTCATGCAAATGTGCTTGAAAAGTGTACTTACAGTTGTAGCCATACTCATCTATCCTCTGTGTGACATGTAGTGCAAAAAAACTGATTCCGGTATGAATGGTCGACCATGTTATGGTCGACAGTCATTAGGTCGACCACTATTGGTCGATATTGACATGGTCGACATGGACACATGGTCGACGCATGAAAGGTCGACACATGAAAAGGTCGACATGATTTTTTTAACTTTTTTTGGTGTCGTTTGTTGCGTAAAGTGACTGAGAACCCCAATTAGTGCACCGCGTCCCCTCGCATGGCTCGCTTCACTCGCCATGCTTCGGGCATGGTGCCTTCGCTCCGCTACCGCTTCGCTCGGCACAGATTACCGTTCCAATCGTAGTCCACGTGGATCGTAAAGTATGGAAAAGTTCCCCAAAAGAAAAAAGTTAAAAAAACTCATGTCGACCTTTTCATGTGTCGACGTTTCATGTGTCGACCATTTTCATGTGTCGAACATGTGTACATGTCGACCATGTCAATGTTGACCAATAGTGGTCGACCTAATGACTGTCGACCATAACAGGGTCAACCATGTGAACGGATACCAAAAAAACTAGTCGCATTACATTTCCCTGTTCCTTGTCGCAGTGTGGCTTATTCAGTCACAATGTAATTGAGTCTCTGGCGGGTGCAATACTGGTGTTCATCTACTAAGTGTCGTTTTTCAAAATCACCATTGTGCATTTATGAAGACTTCATTGTAAAGTGAAACGATGCCTGTAGTTTGAGAACTACTTTTTTTAGATGTTTTTTTTTATTTCCATCTCATATGCCAGTGGTTCTCAAACTTGCATGGGTGCCCTGGGTTAGTGGTCCAGGAAAAATTAAAACTATTTATGGGTAATTTAATAGACAAAACGAGAGCTGGTGGCTTCCAATCATAAAATATGTGGACAAACAGAAGTGAATCCTGTCCCTCACCACATAACTGAACCTAAGGATGACATACTGTACAAACACAATTAACTGAATTTAATATTTTTTTCTGAATTTCTGAATAAGAAATTTTTGGCCTAGGGGTGCGTGAAAAAAATTCTCATACTCTAGGGAGCCTTGATTTAAAAATGTTTGGGAACCACTGTCATATGCACCAAACACAATAAAGCTGCATGTTATATTATAGTGGATATACTGTAACGTATGTTTAACAAGCCTTACCACAATAACAGTTGTTTTATTATACACTGCAAATTTAGCTGTGCTTGTGCTGGGGCACTTATGATCACTCATGATATAATGTATATTTTACATTACAAATTTAATTTTTTTGCCCACTGTGACTTGTGCCATGTTCTCAGACATTGCAATTTTGCAGTGGCAGTGACACAGTAATACCATGCTTATGCAGTACCATATATGGGTGGTCATTCTGACCCATTTGCACGCAGCGGTTTATCGCTGCAGTGCGAACGGGTGCAGAATGCGCATGCTCGTGCGCCACGTAGCTGTCGCCGGGTTACGTCGCGGCTTAAGAAGAAAGCGGTCGCAGGACGGACCGCAAAGAAGATTGACAGGAAGAGGTCGGTGCAGGGTGGATCCGGACCGTTTGGAGCCGTTTTCGGGGAGTGGGGAGTGAAACGCAGGCGTGCCCAGGAGAACAGAGGGTGGAGGAGTGACGTCAAAGCCAAGCCCATCATCGCTGGATCCATCGCACAGGGTAAGTAGGTATAGGGCTAGTCTTGTTTTGTGTGAAATTATTTTAGCTTAGCAGGGCTGCACAAGCGATCGCAGCCATGCTAAGCTAAAATGCACTCCCCCATATGCGTGGGCTAGTTGATCGCAGCAGCAGCAAAAAGTTGCTGGCTGCGATCAACTCGGAATGACCACCCTGGTTGGGTCACTGATCAGTCACAGTAACTACAGTACCTGTATAAGCAAAGAATACGTTTTTTGCATTGAGCTGATTGTGTGCATGTATGCCCCACTGAAAATGGCACTAAACTGTATTGTATTGTATATCTGTGTAAAAAGAATCATCCACAGCGTTTTCCAAATTTTCCCATAACAAGGTCTGTCATGCTTCATATACAGACTCAGACATGTCCTCAGATATACCAATCAGTTGCGAAAGAAGCTTTGCTTGCTACTTTTTACACAGATACACCAAAGCAAGCATGAGAGATTCATTTACATAGCGTACTGGCTGTGTTGTGTTTATCATTTACTAATCAGTACACCCAGTCCATGAAATCGCAAATCTCATGGGGGGATGGGATTGGAGATGGTGGAGACTGCCAATTAAAGAGCTGGGGAGGCCCAGGAAGAAGTACAGTAAACTTAGTCTCATAAAGATAACACTCTCATAATTTGAAAACCCACACTTATATTATATGTCTGTGTAAAAAGAAAGAGTTATGATAAAACTTAACTTTATTAACTCTTTTTCTTTGAGGTCCGTGGGAACCACAGGGTTAACCTTGGGTATGCTTGTGGAGACCAGGACTGGCACCGAACACCTAAGCTAGTGAACCTCCCAGGATGCACTGGGCTCCTCTCCATCATACCCTGCCCCCATGCTCAGGCAATTCATTTTAAGTTAACAAGCCCAAGAGGAAAGAAGGAAGAATGGTACACACAGGAAATCACACTCTCATAGAGAAGAGAAGGAAACTGGTGACAAGGGGTTTAAAGGAAGTCCGGCTGCAGCATTCTAGGCCTGTGCAACTAGTCACATTGTAGGTGTGACAAGTGAACCTGCATTTTGTCTTCATGTGCACTTACCAGGTCCAGTGTCATCTCTTCAGCCAGTAGCCAGTTCAGTCCAGCTGTATTCCTCAACTGGTAGCCAGACCGGTCCAGCAGCATCTCTTCAGCCGGTAGCCAGTCCAGTTCAGCTGCATTCCTCAGCTGGTAGCCAGTCCGGAGCAGCAGCCTCTCTTCAGCCAGTAGCCAGTCTGGTCCAGCTGTATTCTCCAGGTGGTAGCCAGTGTGATTCAGCTATAATTCCTCAGCTGGTAGACAGTCCGGAATAGAGCCACTTGGTGGTTCATTACCTGAAATAGACACTAACAGCAGTTCTCACTGCTACCCAAGTCTTATGCAAAAGAGCTATATACAGCTTCCTTGGTTCCAGCCCAGAGTCACAGCGGCTGGACACCAGTCATAACCTGAAGCAGGTAACACTGTGCATCAAACTGTGACAGCATCATCACATGTGTGTACGCAAATGAATAATTTTGAACGTTAATCATTAGAATTTGCATAAAGGGCCGTTTACCTACTGTACTCATCCTTTCCAGCAAATGCTTGAAATATAAAAAATTAGATTACCTGCTTAAATTAATTCATTTGTTATCTTTTGACTGTAACATGTACTTCACCCTAGTATTATGTTTGTTATGGAATCTTGAATCGGCCCACAATCCGATCCTGCCTGGCCCGCTGCCCCCCATTAGTGCTCAATGACAAGAGGCCTGACCAGCTGAGCTGCTTGTCAGTGCACTACAGCAGCTCCCAGCCATCGGCGCTGCTGAGGAAAACTGGCACCTGGTCACGACAAGCTCACTGGAATGAGCTTGTGACGTCAGGTGCTGGGCAGCATTGGGGGTGGAGCCAGTGATCATAGATGCAGGCGGCGGGATTTTTAAATACAATCTGCTGCTTTGTACAAGTAAACAAGAGAAGACATTGCTAAGGTACATGCCTGTTGAGGGGAGCAAGTGTACCCAGTATGGGGGTAGTGAGGGAGGTGATCACTGGGACAAGGGAGGGTAGGGAGAGGGAAGAAGCTAGTATTTTTTTTTATTTCAATGTACAACACCAGGTCTACAGTACATTATAACAATGGCATGATTGCTAGTTTCATGTGTTGAATTGGACCCTCACTGTAGTCTGTAAACAGTTCTTTATGGGGTAATATCCTCTTGACTGGGCAGCTCCTTTATGGTGAATGTTTGTTTTTTGCGTGTGTTTTGCTATGTGGCTGCTTACATTAAAATTAACTATCATTGTAATAGCAAACCACATTTTCAATGTCACTGTACATTGATGGCTGTAAAACCCACTGATGGCTGTAGTTTAGCAACAGATATACATTGTGACGGAAGCTATATTTTAAAAAATTTTGAAGCAACCACCCATAGCCATGTTTTTTGTTATGATCCTGAGCATATTACTCATATTTTGCTAGTTATTGTTACGATTTACCTTTGCTTGAGTTTTGGAACTACAGGTCACAGCTAGCTCCTGCATAGTTGTCTTCCAGTGCCTCAGCTCCTGCATTCAGCAACTGACTCCGCAGGTGTCTGGATTCTGTAATTACAGCTGGTTACCTGAAACCTACTATTCAGCTTGTCAGCCTGCTCAGTCTGCACTGCAGCTGCATGATATATCAATTACTGGCGGCCTGCCTGGTGCTCACAGCTGATTGGTCCAGCCTGTTCTTTTAAGCCTCTCAATCCCAAGAGGCCTTGCCAGTTATAGCTACTCCATACGATGTTCTGCTCTCTAGTTCCTCTCTGGTCTCAGTTCATCTGTCCAGTGGGTTTTGAATTGTTCCTGCATTGAATTCCAGCTTTACCATCTTGCTGACGAACTTAGTCTGCCGACTGCCATTACCCTGTCTCCAAGTGTCTGCACCCCAGTCCGTCCGTGTGCCGCTACCTCCTGTGTCTCTCCTAGAGTGCCTGCTGCTGTTCCATCTCCACGGCCCCAGTGTACCATCTGGGCGTGTGCACCCTGCCACCTTCTCCAATTCCTGTTTGTTCCTGCGTATCCCTGCGGTTTGTCATATACAACACCTCTACCATAACTCTAGTCCAGTTCAGGTATCAAGTGACCCAGACAGGGGGCCGCGACCTGCACGCCGGGAGCCGCGAAGCCCATATCCCCTTGCGGGGTTCCCTGGTGAAAACCTCCCGGCGTGTTAGACTCCGTGCCTCTGTTCTGGGTAATGTCAACCACTTGGTACCTGATCCCAAATTCTGGATTCTGCACCAGTTCCTGACATTATAACTGGCCCACCACTTCCTGGGCATGGACCCGTCACAGCAAAATCCGGCTCAAATCTTGGCTGGTCAAATACAAAATTTGACGCAGCAACTGCAAGATCTAAAGCTCCGAGTTTCCACCCAGAAAAAAACTAGCAGGTCATTGGTAGCAACAAGGGCTCCTGGGCCTGAACCAAAGCTGCATCTTCCCGATCGGTTCACAGGTGACCGGAAACAGTTCCAGAATTTCCGTGATAGCTGCAAGCTATATTTCAGACTCCGCCCATTATCGTCTGGTTCTGAGGCTCAGTGAGTAGGTATCATCATCTCCCTCCTGCAGGGGGAACCCCAGTCCTGGATGTTCGGAATTAAAAACTGAGAATCCCGCCTTGCACACAGTGGATGCCTTTTTCAGCGCCCTAGGAATTCTTTATGATGACCTGGACCGAGCAGCTTCTGCAGAGGCTCACCTACGAGCCCTGAGACAAGGGAAAAACACGTCCGAGGTATACTGCACTGAGTTTTGCAGATGGGCAGGTGATAGTGGTTGGAATGACCCAGTCCTCCGAAGTCAGTTCCGCTTAGGCCTCACTGAGCAAATTAAAGACTACCTTGTCCAGTATCCTACTGCTGAAACCCTGGACAAACTCATGCAGTTAGCAATTCCAGTAGATCGTCGGATCAGGGAACGGAGGATGGAGAAAGGAGGAGGGTCAGCATCTCCCTCAGCTGTAGCCTTGGATGAAGCCGAAGACTCCAGTGAACCCATGCAGATTGGGGCCTTTTGTCTTTCTGCTCAGGAAAAATCCCATAGGCGATCGATGGGCCTATGCTTATATTGTGGAGCAAAGGGTCATTTTGCTAATGTTTGCACCCTGAAGTTGGGAAAAGACAAGACCCAGGGGTAAAAGGGGAGTTACTCCTGGGTCTGGCTGGAATCTCTCCTAAAAATTCAGTTTTGCTTCCAGTTCAAATTAGTCTACCTACTCAGCAAGTGGCAGTCAAGGCTTTTGTTGATTGTGGTGCAGCTGCCAACTTTATGGATATCTCTTTTGCCCGGTCCTGGAACATTCCTATACTAAGGATGAAGCCTCCTGTGACTATTTGTGGCCTTGACGGTAACCCCCTCCTCAGTGGGCAAGTGTCTCAGCAAACTCCTCCTGTTCATTTAACTACAGGTCTTCTGCATTCGGAGAAGATTAGTTTCCTCCTGGTAAATTGCCCCATGGCTTCCATAGTCTTAGGGCTTCCATGGTTGAAATACCATAATCCATCCATCTGCTGGAAGACAGGAGAACTCTTACAGTGGGGAACAGAATGTACGGGAAGGTGTCTATCCTTGCCAGTGCGATGCTCTCAAGTTATACCAGAGGGGCTACCGACTCCATATCATTCATTTGCGGATATCTTCTCTAAGAAAGAGGCAGATACTCTTCTCCCACATCGACCTTATGACTGTGCCATCAGTCTGGTATCTGAAGATAAATTACCTAAGGATAGATTATATGCTCTTTCTTTGCCGGAAACCAAAGCTATGGAGGATTATATTCAGGAGAACCTCAAAATCACCAGTAGGAGCAGGATTCTTCTTTGTGGCAAAGAAGGACGGCTCCTTACGTCCATGGTTTGATTATAGAGGACTCAACAAAATCACTGTGAAGAACTCTTATCCTTTGCCTTTAATTTCCGTGTTGTTTGATCAACTCCGGATGGCAGAAATCTTTTTAAAATTGATCTTCGGGGGGCATATAACCTCTTACGAATTAAGGCCGGTGACGAGTGGAAGACGGCCTTCAACACTCATTCTGGGCATTATGAATACCTTGTTATGCCATGTGGATTGTCAAATGCTCCTGCCGTCTTCCAAGATTTTATCAATGATGTGCTCCGAGAATTCCTGGGAAAATTTTTTGTGGTCTACTTGGATGACATCCTGATATATTCACGATCACTTGAGCAGCATCGAGTCCATGTCCAGAAGGTATTGCCAAAGCTCCGGGAGCACCATCTATACGCCAAGTTAGCAAAATGTGAATTTGAAGTGAAGGAAGTCGCTTTCTTAGGCTACATCATCTCTCCCAAGGGGTTCTCCATGGAAACCAGTAAGCTTCAAGCAATTCAAGATTGGGCACAACCTACTAACCTTAAAGCTATACAATGCTTTCTTGGATTCGCTAATTATTACAGGAGATTTATTCATTCATTTTCAGATATTGTTGCACCTATTGTTGCTTTGACCAAGAAAGGTGCGGATCCATCACATTGGTCACCTTCAGCTCTACAAGCTTTTCTCAAGTTAAAAAAAAGCCTTTATAGCTGCACCTGTTCTTAGTCATCCAAATCCTGACCTGCCTTTTGTTATGGAAGTGGATGCCTCTGAAGTGGGAGTGGGAGCAGTCCTATTG
Organism: Pseudophryne corroboree; assembly: GCF_028390025.1. Classification (NCBI taxonomy): domain Eukaryota; kingdom Metazoa; phylum Chordata; class Amphibia; order Anura; family Myobatrachidae; genus Pseudophryne; species Pseudophryne corroboree. Next base: position 666,761,008 of record NC_086449.1, on the reverse strand, counting down.
CAGAAAGATCCTGTGGATTCTAAACTTCACCCTGCTCTTTTCTGTCCAGAAAGTTCTCTTCTGCCGAAGCCAACTACGATGTTGGAAATCGTGAAATGCTTGCTATCAAGTGGGCTCTAGAAGAATGGCAGCATTGGTTGGAAGGGGCGAGACACGTGATTACAATCCTCACTGACCATAAAAACCTATACTTAATCAGCCAAGAGACTGAATACAAGACACAATGGGCGTTATTCTTCACTACGTTCAACTATGTGATCTCCTATCGGTCAGGATCAAAGAATCTTAAAGCAGATGCCTTGTCACAAAGCATCCTTTCAATTCAAAATTCATCCTGCTCTTTGGAACCAATTATTCCTGTTTCCAATATCCATGCTGGTCTTGCTCAAGATTTAGCCTCCCAGATTCAAGCCAAACAGTCTCTCGCACCCATGGGGACTCCCTAAGGACTCCTCTTTGTCCCTTAAGAGTACAGGACAGCAGTTTTATCTGAATTTCATGTAAAAAGAGTCTCTGGGCATCCAGGGATTTCTAAGACTCTGGATTTTTTGTCTCATTCAGTTTGGTGGCCTTCTATGTGCCAGGACGTTCGAGAGTTCATTCTTGCTTGTGAGATCTGTGCTCAACATAAAACTCCTCGTAAAGCTCCCATGGGACATCTTCTGCCTCTTGCGGTTCCCTGAAGACCTTGGTCCCACATTTCTATGGACTTTGTGGTTGATCTTCCTAAATCATCAGGGTACAATACCATTTGGGTTGTGGTAGACCGGTTCAGTAAGATGGCTCACTTTGTTCCTCTTCGCAAGCTCCCCAGTGCCAGAGAATTGGCAACCTTGTTTATCCAACATATCTTTAAATTACATGGATTAACACAGGACATCGTCTCCGACAGAGGAACTCAGTTTATTGCTCGATTCTGGCGAGCTTTCTGTTCAGCCTTGGATATTAATCTTAGTCTGTCCTCTGGTTATCATCCACAATCCAATGGACAGACTGAGCGAGTGAACCAGTCTCTTGAACAGTATCTCCGTTGTTATGTTTCCAAGTACCATAACGATTGGGTGGACCATCTGGCATTTGCTGAATTTGCATATAATAATTCCAGTCACTCTTCTTCATCCATGTCACCCTTCTTTTGCCTCTCGGGTTTTCATCCTAGGTCTAACGCTTTTGACATCCTGCAGCAACAGACTTCTTCCCTTGATCCTGTAGCTCGTCTGAGGAAAATTTGGAGGAGAGTACGTCTAGCACTCAACCAAGTCTCTGTTCGTTCCAAGAAATTTGCTGACAGATGAAGAAGACCTTGCACTTTTAAAGTGGGTGACATGGTGTGGCTGTCCACTCGAAATATCAAGTTACGCCAGCCCTCTCAAAAATTTGGGCCTAGGTTCATTGGTCCATTCCGGATTATTAGACAGATTAATCCAGTAGCCTTTCTACTCCTTTTACCAAAATCACTTAAGATCAATAACACTTTCCACTGTTCCTTGTTGAAACCAGCATTCCCAAAGATTTAGAAGATCTCCTTCCAGAAGGCCTGCCGCTGTGTTGGTTCAAGGTCACCAGGAGTTTGTTGTGGAAAAGAATCTGGATTCCAACTTCAGGAGGGGTCAAGTTCATTTCCTCGTACATTGGAAGGGTTACGGTCCGGAAGAGAGAACCTGGGTACCAGGAAGGTTTCTTCATGCACCCAGACTTAAGAGGTATTTCTCCTATGAATCTCTGGATAAACCTGGTTCTAGGGGTTCTTACCCCCTCTTCAAGGGGGGGGGGGTGTTACTGTTATAATCCTGAGCATATTACTCATGTTTTGCTAGTTATTGTTATGATTTACCTTTGCTTCAGTTTGTGGAACTACAGGTCACAGCTAGTTCCTACATAGTTGTCTCCCAGTGCCTCAGCTCCTGCATTCAGCAACTGACTCCACAGGTGTCTGGATTCTGTAATTACAGCTCGTTACCTGAAACCTACTATTCAGCTTGTCAGCCTGCTCAGTCTGCACTGCAGCTGCATGATATATCAATTACTGGGGGCCTGTCTGGTGCTCACAGCTGATTGGTCCAGCCTGTTCTTTTAAGCCTCTCAATCCCAAGAGGCCTTGCCAGTTATAGCTACTCCATACGGTGTTCTGCTCTCTGGTTCCTCTCTGGTCTCAGTTCATCTGTCCAGTGGGTTTTGCCTTGTTCCTGCATTGAATTCCATCTTCACTATCTTGCTGACGAACTTAGTCTGCTGACTGCCGTTACCCTGTCTCCAAGTGTCTGCACCCCAGTCCGTCCATGTGCTGCTATCTCCTGTGTCTCTCCTAGAGTGCTGTTCCATCTCCAAGGCTCCAGTGTACCATCTGGGCGTGTACACCCTGCCACCTTCTCCAGTTCCTGTTTGTTCCTGCGTATCCCTGCGGTTTGTCATATACAACACCTCTACCATAACTCTAGTCCAGTTCAGGTATCAAGTGACCCAGACAGGGGGCCGTGACCTGCACGTCTGGAGCCGCAAAGCCCATATCCCTTTGCGGAGTACCCTGGTGAAAACCTCCCAGCGTTTTAGACTCCGTGCCTCTGTTCTGGGTAATGTCAACCACTTGGTACCTGATCCCAAATTCCGGATTCTGCACCAGTTCCTGACAGTTTTATTGAAGTACCCAAGCACATGTTTCTGTACAGGTAGGGAGGGAGTAGGGGATGGAGGAAACACAGAAAGAAATTGGCGCTAGAGAGCTGAAAAAATAAAAATATATCACAATTTTATTAATACTATGTATAATCCTATTGTTGCAACATTTGATAAAAACGTTAATTTAATAAGGGCATAATATAGCACTGCATTCAGTAAAAAGTTCCATATAGAAATATATAGAATTGTAAAAAGTGCTGGAGCTCAAAGATTAAAGTTCATCCGAATATTATCTAAGTGAATTATATAATATGTTTATCGATGCACTAGAAGATGGGGTTATCTCCAGGGAGGAGTTTAAATTTTTATTTCCTTCTTTTCCAACTATTCCTATCTACTATCACCTACCCAAAATCCACAAGTCCATCACTGCACCCCCTGGACGTCCCATTATTTGTTAATTTGCTCACTTCTTTTCTTTCTGCCTATGTTGATAGGTATCTGCAGCCGCGTGTCTCTCGGTTGAGGTCACACATCTGAGACACTATGCACTTTTTACAATTAATTCAAGATATCTCATGGAGACCTTCGTATCTTTTTGCAACACTGGATGTTGTGGGCCTGTACACCAATATCCCTCATGGACTTGGTGTACGGACCATAAGGAATGTTTTGGATCGGGATGGTGACCTCACCGAGAGACACAGGAGCTTTCTGTCAGATTCTATTTCATTTATCTTATCACATAATTATTTTCTTTTTTCTAACACCTTTTATCGTCAGATTATGGTACCAGGGTTGCGCCAAGCTATGCAAACCTATATGTGGGGGAAATGGAGGAGGAGCTTATTTGGGGGAGCGGGCATGGCACGAATCTGGTTCTCTATGGCCGGTTCATAGATGATCGATTTATTATTTGGGATGGGGATTCTAGTACTTTCACCGATTTTGTTAATTATCTAAACACTAACACTTATAATTTAGTTTTCACTTCTAATGTTAGTTCTCATAAACTTACCTTCCTGGACATAACCCTAGAAATAGGGAATAATCAAACTCAAACGTCTAATTTTGTGAAGGATGTGGGCAGTAATGCTTACTTAAATTATAAAAGTTGCATGGAAAAATAATATACCTTAAGGACAATTATTATGGTTGCTTAGGAATTGTTCCACTATGGAGTCTTTTACTGAACAAGCAAAATCGTTATTGGAAATCTTCAAATGTAAAGACTATCCTCAATATTTATTGGATCGAGCACTAAAAGAAGTAATGGACATTGATAGGCAATCTTTTTTATGCCCGAAGGATAAAAATATGTCAAAACCAGATAACAGAGAATGGGCATTCATTACCAAATATAATTCTAGAACAAATGATATTAAATCTGTAGTAAAACATAACTTTCATATGCTCAGAAGTGACCCCATGTTATGTGATATTTTGCCATCTGGGCCCGATTTTGTTTTTAAAAGAAATAAAACATTAATGTCCTTATTAGCACCAAGCCAATTAAAAATAAAGGATAAGGATAGGGATATGGAGAAAACATGGCTAAAAAGTAATATCAAATGATTCTATAGATGTGGGGCAACTAGATGTACAACATGTACCCATGCTTGTAATAAGACCACCATGATATCCCTGCCTATGGAGGGGAAGAATATCTCTATCACAAGTTTTATTAATTGTAACTCCACATGGGTGGTATACTTGTTACAATGTGATTGTCATCTAAAATATGTGGGTAGAACAACTAGGATGTTGAAAACACGGTTTATGGAACATAGGAGAAATATAATAAATGGAGTCACTAAGCATAGTGTCTCCAGACACTTTGCCCTTTGCCATAATAAAAATCCTTCTTCCCTTAGTATAACGGGTTTCGTACATATTCCTAAAACTACTCAGGGGGGGGGGGGTTGGTTCACAAGGCTGTGCAGACAAGAAATATTTTGGACCTTTCAACTTAACACACTTTTCCCAAGTGGCTTAAATGAAGCACTTGAGTTGAATGCTGTGTTATAGTATCAATAAAATAATTCCTGGTCTAGTCTAGTGAGAATTGTATATCCTGTGTATCTATACATGTAGTATAGGTACTTCTCTTTATATCTAAATAAAACATTTTTTTTGTTTATTATTCGATTTATTTTGGCATTTGAATGTATGTATCATGATAGATAATAGAAATGAACGTTATAAAACAATTTGACCACAAGATGGCGCTATAATAATAATTTACGTCAGTTTATTAATTGTATAATGACAATATGACATTAACCTTTATATACACAAGCTGGTGTTCTGATAAAAGAAAAAATAAGAATTTACTCACCGGTAATTCTATTTCTCGTAGTCCGTAGTGGATGCTGGGAACTCCGTAAGTACCATGGGGAATAGACGGGCTCCGCAGGAGACTGGGCACTCTAAAAGAAAGATTAGGTGCTATCTGGTGTGCACTGGCTCCTCCCTCTATGCCCCTCCTCCAGACCTCAGTTAAGGAAACTGTGCCCGGAAGAGCTGACACAACAAGGAAAAGGATTTGGAATCCAGCGTAAGACTCATACCAGCCACACCAATCACACTGTACAACTTGTGATAACCATACCCAGTTAACAGTATGAACAACAACTGAGCCTCAGTAACAGATGGCTCATAACAATAACCCTTTAATTAAGCAATAACTATATACAAGTATTGCAGAGAGTCCGCACTTGGGACGGGCGCCCAGCATCCACTACGGACTACGAGAAATAGAATTACCGGTGAGTAAATTCTTATTTTCTCTGACGTCCTAGTGGATGCTGGGAACTCCGTAAGCTCCCAAACGGGCGGGAGAGTGCGGATGACTCTGCAGCACCGAATGAGCAAAGGCAAGGTCCTCCTCAGCCAGGGTATCAAACTTGTAGAACTTAGCAAATGTGTTTGAACCCGACCAAGTAGCAGCTCGGCAAAGCTGTAAAGCCGAGACCCCTCGGGCAGCCGCCCAAGAAGAGCCCACCTTCCTTGTGGAATGGGCTTTTACTGATTTAGGATGCGGTAACCCTGCCGCAGAATGAGCTTGCTGAATCGTGTTACAGATCCAGCGCGCAATAGTTTGCTTTGAAGCCGGAGCACCCAGTTTGTTGGGTGCATGCAGGATAAACAGCGAGTCAGTTTTCCTGACTCCAGCCGTCCTGGCTACACAGATTTTCAAAGCCCTGACTACGTCCAGCAACTTGGAAGCCTCCAAGTCCCGAGTAGCCGCAGGCACCACAATAGGTTGGTTCAAATGAAACGCTGATACCACCTTTGGGAGAAATTGGGGACGAGTCCTCAATTCTGCCCTGTCCATATGGAAGATCAGATACGGGCTTTTACATGACAAAGCCGCCAATTCTGACACACGCCTAGCTGAAGCCAAGGCCAACAGCATGACCACCTTCCACGTGAGATACTTTAGCTCCACGGTCTTAAGTGGCTCAAACCAGTGTGATTTCAGGAAATCCAACACAACGTTAAGATCCCAAGGTGCCACTGGAGGCACAACAGGGGGCTGAATATGCAGCACTCCCTTAACAAACGTCTGAACTTCAGGCAGTGAAGCCAGTTCTTTTTGAAAGAAAATAGATAGGGCCGAAATCTGGACCTTTATGGATCCTAATTTTAGGTCCATAGTCACTCCTGACTGTAGGAAGTGCAGGAATCGACCCAGCTGGAATTCCTCTGTAGGAGCCTTCCTGGCCTCACACCAAGCAACATATTTTCACCATATACGGTGATAATGTTTTGCTGTCACGTCTTTCCTAGCCTTTATCAGCGTAAGAATAACTTCATCCGGAATGCCCTTTTCCGCTAGGATCCGGCGTTCAACCGCCATGCCGTCAAACGCAGCCGCGGTAAGTCTTGGAACAGACAGGGCCCCTGCTGTAACAGGTCCTGTCTGAGAGGCAGAGGCCATGGGTCCTCTGAGATCATTTCTTGTAGTTCTGGATACCAAGTTCTTCTTGGCCAATCCGGAACGATGAGTATAGTTCTTACTCCTCTCTTTCTTACTATCCTCAGTACCTTGGGTATGAGAGGAAGAGGAGGGAACACATAAACCGACTGGTACACCCACGGTGTCACTAGTGCGTCCACAGCTATCGCCTGAGGGTCCCGTGACCTGGCGCAATATTTTTTAAACTTTTTGTTGAGGCGGGACTCCATCATGTCCACCTGTGGCAGTTCCCAACGATTTACAATCTGTGTGAAGACTTCTTGATGAAGTCCCCACTCTCCCGGGTAGAGGTCGTGCCTGCTGAGGAAGTCTGCTTCCCAGTTGTCCACTCCCGGAATGAACACTGCTGACAGTGCTAGCACGTGATTCTCCGCCCATCGAAGAATCCTTGTGGCTTCTGCCATTGCCATCCTGCTTCTTGTACCGCCCTGGCGGTTTACATGGGCGACCGCCGTGATGTTGTCTGACTGAATCAGTACAGATTGGTTTTGAAGCAGGGGCTCTGCTTGACTCAGGGCGTTGTAGATGGCCCTTAGTTCCAATATATTTATGTGTAGAGAAGTCTCCAGACTTGACCACTGTCCTTGGAAGTTTCTTCCCTGAGTGACTGCCCCCCATCCTCGGAGGCTTGCATCCGTGGTCACCAGGATCCAGTCCTGTATGCCGAACCTGCGTCCCTCGAGAAGATGAGCACTCTGTAGCCACCACAGCAGAGACACCCTGGCCCTTGGGGACAGGGTGATCAACCGATGCATCTGAAGATGCGATCCGGACCATTTGTCCAACAGATCCCACTGAAAGATCCTTGCATGGAACCTGCCGAAGGGAATTGCTTCGTAAGAAGCCACCATCTTTCCCAGGACTCGCGTGCAGTGATGCACCGACACCTGTTTTGGTTTCAGGAGGTCCCTGACCAGAGATGACAATTCCTGGGCTTTCTCCTCCGGGAGAAACACCTTCTTCTGTTCTGTGTCCAGAATCATTCCCAGGAAAAGCAGACGCGTCGTAGGAATCAGCTGCGACTTTGGGATATTCAGAATCCAGCTGTGCTGTTGCAACACTTCCTGAGAGAGTGCTACGCTGACCAACAACTGCTCTTTGGACCTCGCCTTTATGAGGAGATCGTCCAAGTACGGGATAATTATAACTCCCTTTCTTCGAAGGAGTATCATAATTTCGGCCATTACCTTGGTAAATATTCTCGGAGCCGTGGAGAGACCAAACGGCAACGTCTGGAATTGGTAATGACAGTTCTGTACCACAAACCTGAGGTACTCCTGGTGAGGTGGGAAAATGGGGACATGCAAGTAAGCGTCCTTGATGTCCAGCGACACCATAAAATCCCCCTCTTCCAGGCTTGCAATAACCGCCCTGAGCGATTCCATTTTGAACTTGAACTTCTTTATATAAGTGTTCAAGGATTTTAAATTCAGGATGGGTCTCACCGAACCGTCCGGTTTCGGTACCACAAACATTGTGGAATAGTAACCCCTGCCCTGTTGAAGGAGGGGGACCTTGATTATCACCTGCTGGAGGTACAGCTTGTGAATTGCCGCCAGTACTATCTCCCTTTCCCTGGGAGCAGCTGGCAAGGCTGATTTGAGGTAACGGCGAGGGGGAGTCGCCTCGAACTCCAGCTTGTATCCCTGAGATAAAATTTGTACAGCCCATAGATCCACTTGTGAGCGAACCCACTGGTTGCTGAAGTTTCGGAGACGCGCCCCCACCGCACCTGGCTCCGCCTGTGGAGCCCCAACGTCATGCGGTGGACTTAGTGGAAGCAGGGCAGGATTTTTGTTCCTGGGAACTGGCTGCCTGGTGCAGCTTCTTTCCTCTACCCTTGCCTCTGGCCATAAAGGATGCTCCTCTGACCCGCTTGCCTTTCTTAGGCCGAAAGGACTGCATTTGATAATACGGTGCTTTCTTAGGCTGTGAGGGAACCTGAGGTAAAAAAGTCGACTTCCCAGCAGTTGCTGTGGATACGAGGTCCGAGAGACCGTCCCCAAATAATTCCTCACCCTTATAAGGCAAAACCTCCATGTGTTTTTTAGAATCAGCATCACCTGTCCACTGCCGAGTCCATAATACTCTCCTGGCAGAAATGGACATTGCATTAATTCTAGATGCCAGCAGGCAAATGTCCCTCTGTGCATCCCGCATATATAAGACGACGTCTTTTATATGTTCGATGGTTAGCAAAATAGTATCCCTGTCGAGGGAATCAATGTTGTCTGACAGGGTATCAGTCCATGCTGCTGCAGCACTACACATCCAGGCTGAAGCAATAGTAGGTCTCAGTAGAGTACCAGAGTGTGTATACACAGACTTCAGGATAGCTTCCTGCTTTCTATCCGCAGGATCCTTTAGGGCGGCCGTATCCTGAGACGGCAGTGCCACCCTTTTAGATAAGCGTGTTAGCGCCTTGTCCACCCTAGGGGATGTTTCCCAACGTAACCTATCCGTTGGCGGGAAAGGGTACGCCATCAGTAACCTCTTAGAAATCACTAGTTTCTTATCAGGGGAACTCCACGCTTCTTCACACAAATCATTTAATTCATCAGATGGGGGAAAAGTCACTGGCTGCTTTTTCTCCCCAAACATAATACCCCTTTTGGTGGTAACCGGGTTAATATCAGAAATGTGCAATACATCTTTCATTGCAGTAATCATGCATCGGATGGCTTTTGTAGACTGTACATTTGTCTCATCCTCATCTACACTGGAGTCAGACTCCGTGTCGACATCTGTGTCTACCATCAGAGCTAGCGGGCGTTTATGAGCCCCTGACGGCTTCTGAGTCGCCTGGGCAGGCGCGGGCTGAGACCCCGGCTGTCCCAAGGCTGCTGCGTCATCGAACCTTTTATGTAAGGAGTTGACACTGTCGGTTAAGACCTTCCACATATCCATCCAATCAGGTGTCGGCCCCGTCGGGGGCGACACCACATGTATCTTCCCCTGCTCCGCCTCCACGTAACCCTCCTCATCAAACACGTCGACACAGCCGTACCGACACACCGCACACACACAGGGAATGCTCAGACTGAGGACAGGACCCCACAAAGTCCTTTGGGGAGACAGAGAGAGAGTATGCCAGCACACACCACAGCGCTATATAACACAGGGATTTACACTGCTAATAAGTGATTTTCCCAATAGCTGCTTGTTTGTATCGATTTGCGCCTAAATTTATGTGCCCCCCCCCCCCCTCTCTTTTTAACCCATCTTGTACCTGGATACTGCAGGGGAGAGCCTGGGGAGCGTGCTTCCAGCGGAGCTGTGAAGGGAAAATGGCGCTGGTGTGCTGAGGAAGAAGGCCCTGCCCCCTCAGCGGCGGGCTTCTGTCCTGCGTTTTCTGTAACTTAATGGCGGGGGTTTTTACACATATACAGTTAACTGACTGTATTATGTGTATTTTTTGCCAAAAGGTAATATAATTGCTGCCCCCCCCCCCCCCCCCCCCCAGCGCCCTGCACCCTACAGTGACCGGAGTGTGTGGTGTGCTGTGGGAGCAATGGCGCACAGCTGCAGTGCTGTGCGCTACCTTAATGAAGACAGGAGTCTTCTGCCGCCGATTTCATCGTTCTTCTGTCTTCTGGCTCTGCAAGGGGGACGGCGGCGCGGCTCCGGGAACGGACGATCGAGGTCAGGCCCTGTGTTCGAACCCTCTGGAGCTAATGGTGTCCAGTAGCCTAAGAAGCACAAGCTAGCTGCAAGCAGGTAGGTTTGCTTCTCTCCCCTCAGTCCCACGTAGCAGTGAGTCTGTTGCCAGCAGATCTCACTGAAAATAAAAAACCTAACAAATACTTTCTTTCTAGCAAGCTCAGGAGAGCCCACTAGGAGCACCCAGCTCTGGCCGGGCACAGATTCTAACTGAGGTCTGGAGGAGGGGCATAGAGGGAGGAGCCAGTGCACACCAGATAGTACCTAATCTTTCTTTTAGAGTGCCCAGTCTCCTGCGGAGCCCGTCTATTCCCCATGGTCCTTACGGAGTTCCCAGCATCCACTAGGACGTCAGAGAAATAAGATTTTAAACCTACCGGTAAATCTTTTTCTCCTAGTCCGTAGAGGATGCTGGGGACTCTGTAAGGACCATGGGGTATAGACGGGCTCCGCAGGAGACATGGGTACTTTAGAATGGGTGTGCACTGGCTCCTCCCTCTATGCCCCTCCTCCAGACCTCAGTTAGAGAAACTGTGCCCAGAGGAGACAGACAGTACGAGGAAAGGATTTTTGTTAATCCGAGGGCAAGATTCATACCAGCCCACACCATCCACACCGTATAACCTGGACTATACGCAACCAGTTAGCAGTATGAACAAAACAGTATCAGCCAACGACTGATCTTAACTGTAACATAACCTTTATGTAAGCAATAACTATATACAAGTCATGCAGAAACATGTCCGCACTGGGACGGGCGCCCAGCATCCTCTCATGTCCTAGAGGATGCTGGGGACTCCGTAAGGACCATGGGGATTATACCAAAGCTCCAAACCGGGCGGGAGAGTGCGGATGACTCTGCAGCACCGATTGAGCAAACATGAGGTCCTCCTCAGCCAGGGTATCAAACTTGTAGAATTTTGCAAAAGTGTTTGTACCTGACCAAGTAGCTGCTCGGCAAAGCTGTAAGGCCGAGACGCCTTGGGCAGCCGCCCAAGAAGAGCCCACCTTCCTAGTGGAATGGGCCTTAACTGAATTTGGTAACGGCAATCCAGCCGTAGAATGAGCCTGCTGAATCGTGTTACAGATCCAGTGAGCAATAGTCTGCTTAGAAGCAGGAGTGCCAACCTTGTTGGCTGCATACAGGACAAACAGTGCCTCTGTTTTCCTAACCCGAGCAGTCCTGGCTACGTAAATCTTTAAGGCCCTGACTACATCAAGGGATTTGGAATCCTCCAAGCCTCCCGTAGCCACAGGCACCACAATAGGTTGGTTCATATGAAACGATGACACCACCTTAGGCAAAAATTGAGGACGAGTCCTCAACTCTGCTCTATCCTCATGGAAAATGAGATAGGGGCTCTTATGAGATAGGGCCGCCAATTCGGACACCCACCTTGCAGATGCCAAGGCCAACAACATGACCACTTTCCAAGTGAGAAACTTTAATTCCACTGTTTGAAGAGGTTCAAACCAGTGAGATTTTAGGAACTGTAACACCACGTTAAGGTCCCATGGTGCCACTGGGGGCACAAAAGGAGGCTGGATGCGTAGCACTCCCTTTACAAAAGTTTGGACTTCTGGGAGAGTAGCCAATTCCTTCTGGAAGAATAAAGATAGGGCTGAAAACTGTACCTTAATGGAGCCTAGCTTTAGGCCCATATCCACTCCTGTCTGTAGAAAGTGGAGAAAACGACCCAAGTGGAAAACTTCCGTAGGAGCATTCTTGGCTTCACACCAAGATACATACTTCCTCCAGATACGGTGATAATGTTTCGCCGTCACTACCTTCCTAGCCTTTATCAGAGTAGGGATGACTTCTTCCGGAATACCCTTCTCTGCTAGGATTCGGTGTTCAACCGCCATGCCGTCAAACATAACCGCGGTAAGTCTTGGAACACGCAGGGTCCCTGATGCAACAGGCCCTCCCTGAGAGGAAGAGGCCACGGATCTTCTGTGAGCATCTCCTGAAGATCTGAATACCAGGCCCTTCGAGGCCAATCTGGGACAATGAGTATTGTCTGTACTCTTTTCCGTCTTATGATTCTCAATATCTTTGAGATGAGAGGAAGAGGAGGGAACACATAGACCGACTGAAACACCCATGGTGTCACCAGGGCGTCCACTGCTACTGCCTGAGGGTCCCTTGACCTGGCACAAAACCTCCGAAGCTTCTTGTTGAGGCGTGATGCCATCATGTCTATTTGAGGAAGTCCCCAAAGATTTGTAATCTCTGCAAAGACTTCTTGATGAAGTCCCCACTCTCCTGGATGGAGATCGTGTCTGCTGAGGAAGTCTGCTTCCCAGTTGTCCACTCCCGGAATGAATACCGCTGACAGAGCGCTTACGTGATTTTCTGCCCAACGCAGAATCCTGGCGGCTTCCGCCATTGCCACTCTGCTCCTTGTCCCGCTTTGGCGGTTTACATGAGCCACAGCTGTGACGTTGTCTGATTGAATCAGAACCGGTAGGTCACGAAGAAGATTCTCCGCTTGTCGTAGGCCGTTGTATATGGCCCTTAATTCCAGTACGTTGATGTGTAGACAAGCCTCCTGGCTTGACCACAGTCCCTGAAAATTCCTTCCTTGTGTGACTGCTCCCCATCCTCGGAGGCTCGCGTCCGTGGTTATCAGAACCCAGTCTTGAATGCCGAATCTGCGACCCTCTAGAACAGGGGTGGCCAGACTTTTGGAGTTGGCGATCTACTTTGAAAGCTGAAAAGCTTTCGTAATCTACCTAGGTGGTACAAAAGTGCGTTCCACAGACGCATGGCCAAAAAGGGGGCAAGGCATAACAAAAACGTGACGTGACCTCCTCGTTGCACAGGGTGTAGGGTCTGTCTCACCCGAAATCACAAATTGGCTCCCCACAAGTAAAAACCTCAAACACATTGGCCCCCACACAGTAGTAAAAACACATTGGCCCCCACACAGGAGTACAAACACACTGACCCCTACACATGAATAAAAACGCACTGACCCCCCACACAGGAGTAAAAACACAATCCCCCCCCCCTTCCTCACAGGAGTAAAAATACATTGCCACCCCCACCCCCACAGGAGTAAAAATACATTGGCCCCCGACACAGGAGTAAAAACACATTGGCCCCTCACACAGGAGTAAAAACACATTGGCACACACACAGGAGTAAAAACACATTGGTCCCCACACAGTAGTAAAAATACATTGCCCTGACACAGTAGTAAAAACACATTGGCCCCCACACAGTAGTAAAAATACATTGCACCGACACAGTAGTAAAAATACATTGCCCCCACGTAGTAGTAAAATTGCCCCATACAATTTAAAAAAATTGTCTCCAGCAAAACAATAAAAAACATAAATTTAATTGTCTCAATCCCCGCTCCTTCTCCCTCCCACTACCCCATGTAACACTTCAATAACAACGCCAAACACTACCTACCGAGCAGGCAGCCTGGCGGAACAGCAGCTCCCAATGACAGCTCGCCATGACAGGCAGGCCAGTCAGTCGAAGGAAGAGAAGCAGCAGCAGTGGGCTCCTCACAGCATTCGGGTGACATCATGATGTCACTGGCACGCTGCACTACTGGGAGTTGTTTAAGTTTAGTTGAGTTGGTCACAATCTACCGGCAGGTGCTCCACGAGCTACCGGTAGATCGCGATCTACCTTTTGGCCACCTCTGCTCTAGAAGGTGAGCACTCTGCAGCCACCACAGGAGAGACACCCTGGCCCTGGGGGACAGGCTTATCTTCTGATGTATTTGTAGATGGGACCCCGACCATTTGTCCAGAAGGTCCCACTGAAATGTCCTCGCATGAAACCTGCCGAAGGGGATGGCCTCGTAGGCTGCCACCATTTTCCCCAGAACTCGAGTGCATTGATGAACCGACACTATTTCTGGTTTTAGCAGGTCTCTGACCATGTTCTGGAGGTCCTGGGCTTTTTCCATTGGGAGAAAAACCCTCCTCTGTTCCGTGTTCAGAATTATGGCTAGGAATGATAGTCGAGTCGTTGGAATCAATTGCGACTTTGGCAGATTTAGAATCCAACTGTGCTGTTGTAGCACTTTCAGGGAGAGTGACACGCTTTTCAGCAATTGATCTCTCGATCTCGCTTTTATCAGGAGATCGTCCAAGTACGGGATAATTGTGACTCCCTGCCTGCGCAGGAGCACCATCATGTCCGCCATCTCCTTGGTGAGAATCCTCGGGGCCGTGGAAAGCCCAAACGGCAACGTCTGAAACTGGTAATGACAGTCCTGTACAGCGAATCTCAGGTACTCCTGATGAGGAGGATATATGGGGACATGAAGGTATGCATCCTTATGTCCAGTGACACCATAAAATCCCCCTCTTCCAGATGGGAGATCACTGCCCGGAGCGATTCCATCTTGAATTTGAACCTTTTCAAGTACAGGTTTAGGGATTTCAGATTTAAAATGGGTCTGACCGAGCCATCCGGCTTCGGGGCCACGAACAGGGTTGAATAGTACCCTTTTCCCTGTTGGACTAGGGGAACATTAAAAATCACTTGCTGTTGACACAGCTTTTGAATTGCAGCTAACACTACGTCCCTCTCTGGCGGGAGAAGCTAGCAAGGCCGATTTGAAAAATCGGCGAGGGGGCACCTCTTCGAATTCTAGTTTGTAGCCTTGGGATACAATTTCCATCGCCCAAGGATCCACGTCTGACAGAAGCCAGAAGGACAGAAGGACGTAAGAGAAATATATATACCTATACTCTAATAAGGATTTTATAGTATAAACTGTTTTAAAGTTTGAGAGTCATGTGATCACTGGTACATACAAGGATTAATATAGAGTGATTACTATTGGACTGGGCGATCACGTGGTTTAGATAGTTACATGTAGTAGCTCCCTCTGAAGCTAACCACGACACTTCCGGTTTCCGGTCACATGATCAGAATCGGGAGATGTAGGTAGTGTAGTCCCCGGGCTGTATGTCATCAGGAAGTCTGGTGGGCTGGTCAGGTCCCGGTCACGTGATCGTGATGACAACCAATAACACCAAGGATGCGTTCCAAATACAGGAAGCGGGTCCCACGATCATGTGATCGGGAGCCGGCTTCTGAGGTAATGAACCTAATGCTAAAATCTTTTATATTGTATAAAATATAACTATGGTTAGTTTTGGGAGTCTCAATGTCTGTCACTAAACCAGAGAGCTGAATATTAAATTAATTTTATGATTTGTTTTGGAAATTAAGTAAGACACACCTGTAATGAATGAGCGATTAGCACTGCTTTATAAAGGGCACTAAGACACTGCAGCACATCACCTTGAAAAAGCTGTGAGAAACAGTGAAACGCGTTGGTTGAGGAGCTGGACTCTCATTCATATAGGAACACCAACTGGCGATTTGGACATCTGCAAACCCGGACCTGAGCTTACAAATTGGAACAAGCGGAATCTTGAACCAAGCCATCACAAGGTCCCCAATTCCAACTGCAGTTGGTAAATATTCTATTCGCTTTATCTGTTCCTGGACTGTGGCTATAATATTCGGATGAACTTTAATCTTTGAGCTCAAGCACTTTTTACAATTCTATATATTTCTATATGGAACTTTTTACTGAATGCAATGCTATATTATGCCCTTATTAAATTAAAGTTTTTAACAAATGTTGCAACAATAGGATTATACAGAGTATTAATAAAATTGTGATATATTTTTATTTATTCAGCTCTCTAGCGCCAATTTCTTTCTGTGTTTATCTATTTATGGTGATCAACTATCCCAATATTTATTGGCAGCATTCAGTCAAGCAGCTCACGATCTGCGCCATAAAAATTACTTAGTAATTTATTTCCTGCCAAAAAATCAGAGATATTGCTGATGATAGGGTGCTATAGGTACATCTAGGTATGCATCCTGTATATCCAGGAAGACCATATAATCCCCAGGTTGCATAGCCAGGACAATGGATTGTAGGATTTCCATGCGAAACGTGGGAACCTTGAGGTATTTGTTCAGCAACTTTAAATTCAGAATGGACAATAGGATTTATTTGGTTTCTGAACCAAAAAGAGTGTAGAATAGAACCCCTGGCACTGTTGAGCCAATGGGACAAGGATAAGGACACTTGACTGTTGTAAGCGGTGAACTACACTCTTAAGCGCCAGAGCTTTGTCAGGATCTATCGGTGGAGTGGTAGGAAAGTATTGTCTGGGGGGTGCTTCAGGAAGGAGAGAGCGTACCCATAAGAGACCACTTCTTGGACCCAGGTGTTTGTTGTGATCTGACGCCATGCATGGACGAATTGAAGAAGTTGGCCTCTCACACTGGGGTTCCCCAGGGGTGGGCCCATCCTGTCAGGGGTAAGGTTTATCCTATGGGGCCCGTCCCGTCAGGCAAAAGGTTTATCCTCTGGGTTGGGCTCGTCACGTCAGGCAGAAGGTTTATCCGTTGGCTTGATAGTTAGACATCAAGCCGCCCAGGCTCGTTTAGGTTTAGGTTTGGCTGTCTGAGATAGATGTGGAAAGGTCTGACCCTTGGCCTTAACCTGTGGACAAAAGGATCAAAATAACAAGTCTTAGGCTACACTGAAGAAGCCAAAGGTAGGCAAGCTGTCTTGGAGGTTGCCAGTTTCTCAACAATTTTGTCCAGTTCCAGTCCTAATAGCAAATCGCCCGTGTATGGCAGAGCTTCCAGGGTCTTCTTGATATCTGAATCCACCTTCCATGAACGGAGCCACACTATGCGGCGTGCCGCAATGGAAACAGCTGAAGCTTTGGAGGATAACATAACAGAATCCAAATCAGCTTTACCAATGTAATAGGCCGCATCTCTGATATTGGCAATTTGGGACATCTGTTCAGTGGTAAGCTCAGATGTGATACTCTGTTCAAGGTTGTCAGCCCAAGTTTCTATGGCTTTAGCCACCCAGGTTGTAGCCATAATTGGTCTGGCTGTGGCTCATGTAAGGGAGTACAAAGATTTTAGACATGTATCCAGTTGTGTATCCGGCAGTTTCCATCTTAAGATGGAACTTAAATGTGTCACATGAGCATCCACCAGAGGTGGAGTTTGCCATTTTGCACAATCAGTTTCAGGTAACGGGTAAAAGGAACTGAGCCATCTAGGGAATTTCTTAGTAGGAGTTTTCGAAGCCTCATTCCTAGCTTCTGAGAAGTGATCTGAGTGTAACTTACCTTCTGCCACTTGCGCAGAGAATCCTTAAACAGAGGGGCTGGTTCAGCATCTTCTAATTGAAGTAAAAATGTAACCAACTTAATCAGTGCAGCCACATGAAATTTGGGATTTAGCTCCTGGTCGCCTGAGGTGGATTCTGCATGAGACATCTCCGCCAGGAGCAGATGATTCTTCTGAATCACATAGCAGCATAGACTGTGAGGAAGGCACAACATGTCAGTTGCAGTAGGTGCTGGTAGTACCAATTGGCCCTGTACTAAATGCTGAAATGCAGCAGAGGAAGCAGCCAAACTCTGCTCCGAGCTAGAGAATGAGTGCAACCATGGAGGAGGGATGGGTGGAGCTGCCATTCCCAGATAAACTGGCTGTATTGGCTGCTGGAATCCCATAGGGGGGGTCCATGGGGGACTGTAGTGGCTGTGGTAGACTAATAGGGGGGGCCACAGGTGGGGTAGCAATATGGTCAGCAATCTTTGCCAGTAGATTAGAAAAAGAAGCCCATAGAGGCTCTTAAGCTGGCACTAGGGAAGAAGGGGGGGGCGGAGGTGCTCGGAGACACGAGACAAGCTGTGCACTGACCATCTTGTGATAAATCCTGAAGTAAAACCTTCATGTTAGAGATACCACAAGCTACCAAAGTAGGAGCCCCAGTCTGCTTAGCTTTGCTTTTGCTAGACATGACTGTGAGAAATGTACACACACAATTTGAAAATGTGGAGTGTAACTGGAATAGTATGTGACAATGAGCCCTCACAAAAACAATGTAATGTGTTGTAGAGTAAACCCAAAACACACCAGTATTCAAGGGTCACTGAAAAAAAGAAAAAGTAGGACAGCAATGCAGAAAACAGAGAAAAATATAAGCAGCAGCACTAGCATGAGTCACATACAATACAGAAATACAATTTTAACTGCAATGGGCACTGATATCAACTATATAGCAGTGTGGAGAAGGCTGGTAGGATGCAATGCTGTATACAACCTACAATGAAGTGAGGTATACAGGGAGACACAACACAACACTCCTGGAGACCTGCAGAGCTTTCAGCTATGGCTGGCCAGCGTCTCTCTGAAGAAGCAGCCCAGGGCAGGAAGACCACAGTGGAATGTCACCCTGGGCTGGGAGAGGGGCCGCTGGGGAAGCGCTGACCTCCCCTATGCTGATTTCCATCACCAGTTCTCCTGGACTGTAACAGGTCCACAGCACCAGTGTACATTAAGCCCTGGTGGTCTAGTGCCGGCATGGGGGCACTTAATGGTCTGGGAGCACATCAGCACCACCGGTCCATCTCCCAGGACTGGCAGCAAAAGGACTGCGTGGTGCCCGGGAACCCACCTTACCTGTCCCCCTATGTCCAGGGCAGTACCTTGAGTGTCCCCTGTGTCTCCTGTGCTAGTAGAATTGAGCCAGGGGCCCCGCTAAAATCTCCAACCCACTCATGGTGCTACGGCCCGGAAGGAGTGAAGGAGCATCAGCGCTGGCATCCCTAGGACTGCCAGGTGCTGAATGCTTATAAAAGAAAAGAAAAGAAAATTAAAAGTTTAAAAAGCTTGGGCAGAATGTTGCATTCCCTGTTCAGTAGTGACCAGCTCCTGTTGGCACCGAAAACAACCTGAAGTGTCTGTGCGTGGGTGTGGTGTATGAGGGGAGAGGAGCCCAGTGCATCCTGGGAGGCTCATAAGCTTAGCTATTCGGTGCCAGTCCTGGTCTCCAACAGCATACCCAAGGTTAACCCTGTGGAGACCATAGGGGTCATTCCGAGTTGATCGCTAGCTGCCGTTTTTCGCTGCGTAGCGATCATTTAAAAAAATGGCAAAACTACACATGCGTATGGGCCGCAATGCGCATGCGCGGCGTACGGGTACAAAGAGCATCATTGTTTTGCACTGCTTCTAGCGACGATTCCATTCGCACAGCCGATCTCAAGGAGATTGACAGGAAGTGGGAGTTTATGGGTGTCAACTGACCCTTGTTCTGGGTGTGTTTGGAAAAACGCAGCCGTGTCCAGGTGTTTGCAGGGTGGGTATCTGATGTCAATTTTGGGACCTTGGTCACAGCAATCATCGCACAGAATAAGTAACTACAGGGCTGGTCTTGTAGTTACTTATACTTGTTTTGCACAAAATGTTTTGTACCGCTCGGCTACACAGGAGTTCGCTCTCTTGCAAAGCAAAAAATACACTCCCCCGTGGGCGGCGACTATGCGTTTGCACGGCTGCTAAAAGTAGCCAGCTAGCAATCAACTCGGAATGAGGGCCCATGGACCCTGAACAAGAAAAGTAGCAAGCAATGCTTTTTACGCAACTGATTGATATATCTACATGCATGTCAGAGTCTGTATACAAAGCATGACAGAACTTTTTTAGAAAAAAAAAAAAAAGGTGTTGCTACTTTTTACGCAGATAAACAAAACAGTGTGGCTTTTCAAATAACGAGAGGCAGCCTCTCTCACCCCCAATCCCACCACCCATGAGACTTGTGATTTAGTAACATAGTAACAGTAATTGAGGTTAAAAAGAGGCAAAATGCCCATCGTGTTCAACCTGTATTTTGTATTAAGTTGAGTTGATTTTACTGTACCTGCTGAAGAATGTTTTATGACTAGCTAACAACTACAAATCATGTTACACCCGGATTAACAACGTCAATATTTTAAATGCTGTAACCTTGGATATCCTTTTCAATCAGAAGTTCATCCAATCCCCTTTTAAATGCATTTACAGAGTCCACCATTACCACCTTCCCTGGCAAAGAATTCCAAATCCTTCTTGCCCTAACAGTGAAGAACCCTTTCCTCCGTTTCGTGCGGAATTTTCTCTCCTCCAGCCTCAGTGAGTACCCACATGTCCTAAACAGAGTTCTTTTAATAAATAATTCCTCTGATAACTCTTTGTAGTGCCCCTTTACATACTTGAAGACATTAATAATGTCTCCTCTTAGACACCTCTTTTCCAGTGTATACATATTCAACCTAGTAAGCCTTTCCTCATAATCCAGTCCCTCTAGCCCTTTAACCAATTTAGTAGCTCGCCTTTGAACCCTTTCAAGTTCACCGATATCTTTTTATACAGTGGTGCCCAAAACTGAACATAATTTCTCTTACGTCCTAGAGGATGCTTGGGTCCACATTAGTACCATGCGGTATAGACGGGTCCACTAGGAGCCATTGGCACTTTAAGAGTTTAACAGTGTGGGCTGGCTCCTCCCTCTATGCCCCTCCTACCAGACTCAGTTTAGAAAATGTGCCCGACGGAGCCGGTCACAGCTGGGGAGCTTCATAGGAGTTTTTCTAGTTTTCTTAGAGTTAGGCACAAGGAGGCTGCTGGCAACAGCCTCCCTGCTTCGTGGGACTTAGGGGGGGAGTAGTGTCCAACCCTGAGAGGTTAATGGCCACTGTCTCCGCTGACAGGACACTGAGCTCCTGAGGGTGATAATCGTTAGCCGCCCGAGGCGGCCGCCACCCCCTGAGCCAGAAGATCGAGGTGGTGAGAAAGGACACCAGCGCCCCGACGAGCGGAGAGCCGGTGAGAATGGCGGCATCAGGGTGGGAGCGCAGCGCTGAGGCTGCGCTCTGGAAGGCTCAGCGGTACATATGTGCGGCGCTGTGAGGGGCGCCCTGGGCCAGTGCAATACCCTTACACTGGTCACTGTTGCTTTCAAGGGCTCTGTCTACTGCCAGCAATCAATTCCTCAGGCCAGTCTAAAGAATTCAAAGTGTGGGAAGACGCGCCATTGTTGGGGACGGAGCTTCACCTCAGAGCGGCTCCGGCAGCTCACCAGCGCCATTTTCTCCATGCAGATCATCGCACTGCTACGCTGACCCTTCACATAACTCCAGCTATACTGTAAGGTACAGGGGGGTTATAGAAGGGAGGGAGAGTGTTTATTCACTGTGTAGTTTGATAGGGTGCACAGTCAGCGCTGGGCTTGTGTTCTATACTGTCTCCTGGGGCGCTGTGTGGGTGCTGGCTCCTTTACTTCTGTGTTTCTCTGAAGGTACTTGGGGGAAACTGTGTCTGACATTTCCTGTGTATGTGTGTATGTACATATACAGTATCCCACCTTACCATGTCCAGGGACTCTGTGTCTGGTACTGCTGAGTATGTATCTTCTCCAGGGAATCCATTCCATGTGCTCAAGAATGTAATATTATGTCTCAGTTTTCTGACTTTGGACTGTTGTGGGTGGCTTCAATAAGGGAATTATATCTCACAATGGGGCTACAACGCAGGTTTGGGACACTTTGTAGAGGTTTTGTCTGGTTCTGTTCCACTGCCTCGTCAAGATCCCCTGGTATATGCCCAACAGCGTGCTCTTGCCCAATTATACAAGTCGACACGGATACCGACTCTAATATGGGAGGCGGTGGTGAGGATATGCGGGGGGATGAGACATCCCTTGCCCGTGGGTTCAGCTCCTGATGGAGGCTGTTGGGGATGTGTTACACATTACTGTGACTAAAAACATTACCAGAAATATCCGGGGAACTCCTGGAGACGAAATTCCAGATCCCTAATAGGGCTCTCATGGCCTTTCCTTTCCCTAAAAAAAAAAAAGGAATGAACTTTCCTATAGTAGACGCTTCTGTACTGGGCGTCCAGAACAGGTGCTTTACCTGTCCCTGGGTCTGTCACTCTGTTAGATCTGGCGGACTGCAAGATTGTGACAAGAATCCATATACACTGCTTCAGGCGTGGTGTTAAGGCCCACGGTTGCCTGTGCATAGTTTTCTATAGCCGTAGTAAGGTGGTCAGGCACATTACTAAAGGTTTATATTCTCTGGATAGAAGTGACATTGAATTGTTTCTCCGTCACATACAGGTTTCTGCTGGTTTCATGGTGGAGGCCGTGAAGGACCTGGGTCACCTGAATGCAAGGACGTCTCCCATGGCTGTCTCGACACGCAGGGGACTCTGGCTGCACCAAAGGTCTACAGATCCAGACTCCAGGATCAGCGTGGATAACCTGCCCTTCACAGGTCAGGCTCTATTTTGGGGGGGCGCATTGGATGCGTGGATCTCCACGGCAACCGCGGGTAAGTGACCCTTCTTCCCTCAGCCACTCAGACACCGGGGGAAAAATATCCGTTTCTACGTTTCCATTACAGTGCTTTTATACCGCAAAGGGTAAGAAGTCCAATGCCCCTACCGTTCTTCAGAGGTGGTCGGGGATAAGCTAGAAACATGCACCTGCCGGTTTCCAGGCACAGAAACGTCGCTATGTTTTCTCATAATTCTACGCATGACGGTGGACCTCCCGGCCTTGAGATCGGGCAGGTGGGAGCGTGGCTCCGACACTTGGTCAGGTCTGGATGTCATCAGGACTCGACCCCTGATTAAAAGATATGGTGTCCCAGGGGTACAGTATGGAGTTTTCAAGAACTCCCATCTCACTGATTCTTCGAACAGGCTTACCAGCTCTGCTGACAGAAAGGTCTATCCTGCAAGAAGCCATTCAATAATGGGAAACGGTAACTGTCATTGTTACAGTTCCAACTCATCTGAAAAGAAAGGGTTACTATTCCTACCTCTTTGTGGTACTGAAACCGGACGGTTTGGTCAGACCTAATTTGAACCTGAAATCGTTAAACCCTTCTTAGAGGGGATTCAAGTTCAACAGGGAGTCTCTGTGAGCGGTGCTCTCAAGTCAGAAGGGGGGGGGGGGAATTACTGGTATCCCTGGCTATCGAGGATGCTTACATCCATGTTCCGCTTACCACAACACCAGGCTTCTCTCAGATTACGCTGTTGGGTTGTCACTTTCAGTTCCAGACACTGCCGTACGGCCTCTCCGTGATACGGAGGGTGTTTCCCAAAGGGATGGCAGAGCTGTTGCTATTCCTCCTCAGGCAAGGAGTGAACATTATTCCATATCTGGACGATCTGCTGTTATGGGCATCCTCCAGGGAGTAGTCGTTACGGTACATTGCTCTCACGACTCGACTGCTCGTGGATCATAGATGGATCACAAATTTTCCAAAGTCACGTTTGGAGTAGTCTAGGTGATTGTCTTTCCTGGGGATGATCCTCGACATGGAAGTGCAGAGGGTGTTTCTACCGGCGGAGAAAGCGTTGGTGATACAATCAATATCCCCCGGGATGTCTAAATGCATCAGTGCATTTGCCTTGTGGGGAAGATAGTTGCCTCCTATGAGGCTCTACAGTACGGAAGATTTCATGCTCGGTCCTTCCAATTGGATCTCCTAAACATGTAATCGGGTTCTCACTTACACATGCAGAGGATACGTCTGTCGCCAAAAGCAAGGATTTCACTCCTCTGGTGCCTGCAAATGCCTCACCTCCTGGTGGGCCGCAGGTTCGGGGTTCAGCACTGGATTCTTCTAACCACAGATGCAAGCCTCAGGAGTTGGGGCGTAGTCACTCAAGGGGAAACCTTCCAAGGAAGGTGGTCAAGTCTGGAATCCATTATTCCAATAAACCTCTCTGGAACTAAGAGCCGTATACAACGGTCTTCTCCAAGCGGCACATCTTCTGCGAAATCAGGCTTTTGAAGTACAGTCGGACAATGTAACGACGATGGCGTACATAACCCGACTGGGAGGAACAAAGAGCAGAGCTGCTATGTCAGGGTTAACAAGGATCCTTCTCTGGGCAGGGGCATTCTCAGCAATCTTCCTTCCAGGAATGGACAACTGGGAAGCCAACTTCCTCAGCAGGCACGATCTCCATCCAGGAGAATGGGGCCTCCATTCGGAGGTGTTCACAGACGTGACCAGTCATTGAGGCATGCCTCAAATAGACATGATGGCCTCTCGTCTCAACAAGATAAATCAGAGGTACTGTTCCAGGTCGAGAGACCCACAAGCAGTGGCGGTGGATGCTCTGGTAACTCCATGGGTGTTCAAGTCAGGGACTGTGTTCCCTCCACTTCCACTCATTCCAAGGATTCTAAAACTCTTAAAGAGAACAAGGGTTCAGGCTATTCTCATTGCTCCGGATTGGCCAAGGAGAGCTTGATACGCGGATCTTCTGGACTTACTGCTGGAGGATCCGAGGCCTCTTCCTCTTCACGGGGGCCTTCTGCAACATGGGCCGTTCGCTTATCAAGACTTACCGCGGCTACGTTTGATGGCATGGAGGTTGAACGCCAGTTCTTAGCCCGGAAGGGTATTCCGAGCACAGTTCTTCCTACCCTGATACAGGCTAGGAAGGGAGTATTGTCTAACATAACCATCGCATTTGGAAAAAATATGGGTCTTGGTGTGAATCCAAGAAGTTTCCTACGGTGGAGTTTCAACTTGGATGGTTTCTCCTCTTCCTGCTAGCAGGTGTGGATATGGGCCTACATTTGGGATCCATAAAGGTCCAGATTTCGGCTTTATCCATTTTCTTCCAGAAACAATTGGCTGCCCTCCCTGAGGTTCAGACTTTTTTGAAAGGGGTTCTGCACATCCATCCTCCCTTTGTGGCACTGACGGCACCCTGGGATCTTAACGTGGTGTTGCATTTCCTGCAATCAGATTGGTTTGAGCCTTTACAGGAGGCTGAGGTCAAGTTTCTCACGTGGAAGGCTGTCTCATTGTTGGCCTTAGCTTCTGCTCGACGTGTTTCGGAAATTGGGGGCTTTGTCCTGTCAAAGCCCCTACTTACTCTTCCATGAAAATAGAGCTGAGCTCAGGACGCGTCAGCAGTTCCTTCCAAAGGTTGTGTCGGCTTTTCATATCAACCAACCTATTGTGGTGCCAGTAGCTACTGACTCCTCAATTACATCAAAGTCCTTGGATGTTGTGAGGGCTTTGAAGCTCTACGTGAAGAGGACTGCTCGTCACAGGAAACAGACTCTGTTTGTCGTTTATGTTCCCAAGAAAATTGGGTGTCCTGCTTCTAAGCAGACAATTTCTCGCTTGATCAGGTTCACTATTCAGCATGTATATTCTACTGCAGGATTGCCGTGTCCAAGATCTGTTAAGGCCCACTCTACTCGTGAGGTGGGTTCTTCCTGGGCGGCTGCCAGAGGGGTCTCGGCTTTACAACTTTGCCGAGCGGCTACTTGGTCAGGGTCGAACACGTTTGCTAAGTTCTACAAGTTCGATACTTTGGCCTCTGAGGACCTAAAGTTTGGTCAGTCAGTTCTGCAGGAGCCTCCGCGCTCTCCCACTGTTATGCACACCAGTGCCTGCAGGAAAGTACTGGTGTCAGGACTGTTATGCACTCCAGTGCCTGCAGGAATGTACTGGTGTTTGAACTGTTATGCAAAACAAATGGACTCACAGACAGACTAGGGAATATGACATAACGTACACAGAAGGTGGTAGGGTAACAAAATACACACAACGTGAACAGAGAAGCCCAGAGGCTAAGGAACTGGGTATCTCCCTTGTATTAGAACTGCTCAGATATGAAAAGCAAGATGTTGTGTTTTAATACATAGAAAACCCGAAATGCTGTTGCTAAGGGCAACAGCAAAACCCTAAAGGGTTACCAACGGGTGTGGCAGTAAACTCCTTGGTCAGAGATGGAATGATAGACACAAGGAGATTCTCCACAATCCTAATTCTCACTTGCAGTGCACATGTTCGGTTTACTGCCACTAAACTGACCCCTGACACCTAGCACAGTGAGACAGGATTAGACAGGCAAGTCTTAGAATACAGCCGCAAACTTGCTAAGTTCACAGAGTAGTAACAGAACCCCAGCAAGCTAAACGACTGACTCCAGTCTTACTGCTAGGTCTGGATTGGCAGAGTGTAATACCAAATCCCCAGGCCTATTTGCAGTAAGCAACAAACAAATACAAAGCTACACAGTACTGGCTAACTTTCAGAAACTGACTAACCAACAAAGATTCAGCAGCATCTGCTTACCCTGAAAAGAGGCCTTATAAAGCAGGTGCTGTCCACGCCCCACTCAGACCTCACAGACTGTGAGCACAAAAACCAGCACCGGATCCCCTGCCATGCACAGAGCCTATAACCACTGCACAGCAAAAGACCCGAACCGGAGTATCAGCTGCGCTCAGGTTACTCCGCTAGCACTTGTCTCCCGGTTGCCATGACGACGTGGCAGCACAGGGCAGGAGACCCTAACAGTACCCCCCCTCTGACGAGGGGTCAAAGAACCCCTACCACCGGGTTTATCGGGGAACTGCGAGAAGAAAGAGCGTATCAGTCTGGGGGCATGAAGATCACAACTGCGCACTCACGACCGCTCCTCCGGGCCATACCCCTTCCAGTGCACCAAAAATGACAGCCGACCCCGAACCACCTTGGAGTCAAGAATCCTTTCAACAACAAACTCCCTCTGGCCACGTATCAGAAGAGGGGAAGGTCTTCCACTGGAAGAAGGATTACTAATCGCCCGTTTTAAAAGGGAACAATGAAATGTTTTATTGATACCCAAAGAACGGGGCAGATCTAACTGAAATGCCACCGGATTGATAACCCTGGTGATCTTATAAGGGCCGATGAACCGGGGGCCTAACTTATGAGATGGCTGTCTCAACTTCAAATTCTTGGTAGACAACCAGACGAAGTCTCCTAATTTGAAGCTGCAGGGTCTTTTCCGCTTATCAAAAACCCTTTTGGTCACTAATGACACAGACACAAGGGCTTTCTTCACTTTCCGCCAAATACCTCTAAGGACCGAAACCACAGAGGAACCACCAGGCGTGGAGTCCAGGGGGTCAAAAGAATTGGCCTTAGGATGATGCCCATACACACAAAGGAAGGGAGAGATCCCTGTAGCAGAGTGAGCCGCGTTGTTATAGGCAAACTCCGCCATGGACAGATGAGCAACCCAGTCAGTCTGACACTTGGAGACATAACACCTGAGGAACTGCTCCAAGGACTGGTTCACCCTTTCAGTCTGCCCATTAGACTGCGGATGGTAGCCCGACGACAAGCTGACAGAAATCTGGAGATCGGAACAAAATGCCCTCCAGAATTTGGCCACAAACTGGGATCCGCGGTCAGAGACCACATCAAGTGGCAACCCGTGGAGACGCACAACATGCAGCATAAATAATTCAGACAGGCGTCTGGCCGATGGCAGCCCAACCAGTGGAACGAAGTGCGCCATCTTCGAAAACCTGTCAACGACAACCCAGATGGCTGTCATCCCCGAGGATTTGGGCAAGTCCACCACAAAATCCATTGAAATGTGGGTCCATGGCTTAGATGGGATAGAGAGTGGATGTAGTGGGCCAACAGGAACCCCTCTAGGAGTCTTATTTCGGGCACAGATGTCACATGCCCGAACCCACTGATCCACATCCTTAGCCACCGAGGGCCACCACACCGCCCTAGATAGCAACTCCCGAGTTCTGGCAATACCCGGGTGACCTGCAGACTTCTTGGCATGGAATTCCAGGAACACTCGCTGTCTTAACCTAGGAGGCACAAACAAAAGACCTACCGGAAGGTCTGGAGGAGCCTGCTCCTGTGCTCTAAGGACTAATGATAAGAGGTCCTGGGTAATGCCCACTTTAATACATGATGGGGAAACAATGGGCAACGGCTCCTCGGTGGTCTCCTGGATTGGAGCAAAACTCCGCGAGAGCGCATCAGCCTTGATGTTTTTTGACCCAGGGCGATATGTTATCAAAAAATTAAAGCGAGCAAAAAACAAAGCCCATCGTGCCTGCCTGGCATTGAGACGCTTCGCTGACTCTAAATATGCCAGATTCTTATGGTCAGTGAGAATTGAGACCACAAACTTAGCCCCCTCAAGCCAGTGTCTCCACTCCTCGAGTGCATCCTTAATAGCCAACAATTCCCGGTTACCCACGTCATAATTCATCTCGGCAGGCGAAAATTTACGGGAAAAGTAAGCACAGGGATGAAGGCGATTATCTGACACTCCCATCTGAGAAAGCACTGCCCCAATACCCATCTCAGAGGCATCCACCTCCACCACAAAAGGACGCTCTGGATCTGGGTGTCGCAGCACCTTGGCCGAAACAAATGCCCTTTTGAGACGGGCAAAAGCCGCTTTAGCCTCACAAGACCAGTGAGCAACATCCGCCCCTTTCTTAGTGAGTGCCACCAAGGGCGCCACTATAGACGAAAATCCAGCGATAAATCGTCTATAAAAATTTGCAAAGCCCAGGAAACGCTGAAGCGCCTTCAAACTAGTGGGCTGCACACAATCCAGGACTGCCTGTACCTTGGAACCCTCCATTTGGAAACCTTCTGGGGAGATAATATATCCTAGAAATGCGATTTGCTGAACTTCAAATTCGCACTTCTCCAGCTTCGCCCCAAGCCGGTGGTCTCTGAGTTTCTGGAGGACTAAGCGTACATGCTTCCGATGTTCCTCCAGGGAATGGGAGAAGATTAGGATGTCATCTAAGTATACAACTAAGAATCTATCCAAATATTCCCTGAGCACATCATTCATGAAATCCTGGAAGACTGCCGGGGCATTACAGAGCCCAAAAGGCATCACCAAATATTCATAATGCCCCGAGTGGGTATTAAAGGCAGTCTTCCATTCATCCCCCTCTCTTATACGGATTAGATTGTATGCACCGCGTAGGTCAATCTTAGAAAAAATGGTGGCAGTACGAAGCTGGTCAAACAAGACCGAAATGAGAGGCAGTGGGTATGAGTTTTTAATCGTGATACGGTTCAATTCCCTGAAGTCGATGCAGGGTCGCAACGAACCGTCCTTTTTACCCACGAAGAAGAACCCCGACCCAACTGGAGACTGTGAAGGTCTGATAAATCCCTTAGCCAAGTTCTCCTGAATGTACTCTGCCATAGCCTGAGTCTCAGGACGTGACAGGGAGTACAACCTGCTCTTGGGAAGCTTAGCATTTGGCAACAAATCAATGGCACAGTCATAGGAGCGATGGGGAGGTAGTACCTCTGCAACTTTTTTGGAGAACACGTCCGCAAAATCTGCATAACACCCTGGCAATCCTGGCAAACTTAGCTGCGAGAACCTGACTGGAAGGCTCAAGCAACTCCTGAAACAATCAGTACTCCAACTAAGAATCTCCCCAGAGACCCAGTCAAATTGAGGATTGTGGGCCCTTAACCAGGGTAACCCCAACACCAATGGGGCAAAAGTACAGACAGTCACATAAAAGGACAATTTTTCAGAGTGTGTGGCTCCAATAAACAAAGAAATCTGGCTAGTGCAAGAGGTAATTTTACCTTGGGATAATGGTTCCCCGTTTAACCCACAAATCTCAATTTCCGATGCCAAGGGTACTAAGGGAACAGAGTGTTTCAGGGCGAATTGGCGGTCCATAAAAACCCCGTCGGCCCCACTGTCCACAAAGGCCTCAGTCTTGACAGTTTGACCGAGGATCTTCAAGGTCACCGGAATGATAAAAGTCTTCTTGGGAAATTCTGACTTCTGGCCTGACAGGATATTTCCCATCACCCTCAGGCCCTGAAGTTTTCCGGCTTTTCTGGGCATGATACTACCACATGACCTTTATTCCCACAGTACAAACACAACCCCTGCTGTCTCCTCCGCATCTTCTCACGCGAGGAGAGGCGGGTAGCCCCAATCTGCATAGGCTCCTCGGAAAATTCCTCAGAGTCTGAGGTTCCCTTGGGAAGGAAGGAAATCTCAGTCTCCCTTTCAAGCCTACGCTCTCTCAGCCGTCTATCCACCCGGATGGAAAACTGCATGAGCTGATCCAAGCTATCAGGCAAGGGATGTTGTACCAGTTGGTCCTTTATCTGGTTAGAAAGACCTCTTCGGTACTGGTGTCTCAGGGCTGGGTCATTCCACTGGGTATCATGGGCCAACCTCCGAAACTCCGTACAGTAAACCTCAACTGGCCTTCGCCCTTGCTTAAGGATCGAAATCTGAGCCTCGGCTGAGGCCGTCTTGTCAGGGTCATCATACAACATGCCCAGTGCCGTAAAAAATGCATCAACACTTTTAAGCGACGGACAGTCAGGCTGCAACCCATATGCCCAGACCTGTGGGTCTCCTTGTAGCAAGGAAATCACTATGCCCACCCGCTGAATCTCCGACCCAGAAGACTGAGGCCTAAGCCGGAAGTATAGCTTGCAGCTCTCCTTGAAACAAAAGAACTGCGAGCGATCTCCAGAAAAACGATCCGGGAGATTTACTTTCGGCTCCTTAACCCCTGCAGGTGCTGCTGCTGCGGGAGCTCCGCCAGCAGCCTGGGAGGTGTGCATTTTAATGGACAAATCATTACATTTTTGAGTTAGGACCTGCACCTGATCAACCACCTGTTGCAACGTATTTTGAGGGGTATGCTCCATATTCCCACAAAATTTCAACAGGAGTATTGGGCTGCTGAATATGTTATGCACACCAGTGCCTGCAGGAAAGTACTGGTGTCAGGACTGTTATGCACTCCAGTGCCTGCAGGAATGTACTGGTGTTTGAACTGTTATGCAAAACAAATGGACTCACAGACAGACTAGGGAATATGACATAACGTACACAGAAGGTGGTAGGGTAACAAAATACACACAACGTGAACAGAGAAGCCCAGAGGCTAAGGAACTGGGTATCTCCCTTGTATTAGAACTGCTCAGATGTGAAAAGCAAGATGTTGTGTTTTAATACATAGAAAACCCGAAATGCTGTTGCTAAGGGCAACAGCAAAACCCTAAAGGGTTACCAACGGGTGTGGCAGTAAACTCCTTGGTCAGAGATGGAATGATAGACACAAGGAGATTCTCCACAATCCTAATTCTCACTTGCAGTGCACAGGTTCGGTTTACTGCCACTAAACTGACCCCTGACACCTAGCACAGTGAGACAGGATTAGACAGGCAAGTCTTAGAATACAGCCGCAAACTTGCTAAGTTCACAGAGTAGTAACAGAACCCCAGCAAGCTAAACGACTGACTCCAGTCTTACTGCTAGGTCTGGATTGGCAGAGTGTAATACCAAATCCCCAGGCCTATTTGCAGTAAGCAACAAACAAATACAAAGCTACACAGTACTGGCTAACTTTCAGAAACTGACTAACCAACAAAGATTCAGCAGCATCTGCTTACCCTGAAAAGAGGCCTTATAAAGCAGGTGCTGTCCACGCCCCACTCAGACCTCACAGACTGTGAGCACAAAAACCAGCACCGGATCCCCTGCCATGCACAGAGCCTATAACCACTGCACAGCAAAAGACCCGAACCGGAGTATCAGCTGCGCTCAGGTTACTCCGCTAGCACTTGTCTCCCGGTTGCCATGACGACGTGGCAGCACAGGGCAGGAGACCCTAACACCCACCCATTCTGAGAGCTTTGGTACATCCCCATAGTACTAATGTGGACCCCAGCATCCTCTAGGATGTAAGAGAAATTAGGATTTTAATTACCTACCGGTAAATCCTTTTCTCGTAGTCCGTAGAGGATGTTGGGCGCCTGCCCAGTGCTTTGTTGTCCTGCAATGGTTACTTGGTTCAGTACTGCTTTGTTCTTGGTTAAGTACTCTATTGTTACTTGGTTAAAGTAATGTTGTTCAGCTGTTGCTGTGTTCAAGCTAGTCACGTTTGGAGTAGTCTAGGTGATTGTCTTTCCTGGGGATGATCCTCGACATGGAAGTTCAGAGGGTGTTTCTACCGGAGGAGAAAGCGTTGGTGATACAATCAATACCCCGGGATATCTGAATGCATCAGTGCATTTGCCTTCTGGGGAAGATAGTTGCCTCCTATGAGGCTCTACAGTACAGAAGATTTCATGCTCGGTCCTTCCAATTGGATCTCCTAAACATGTAATCGGGTTCTCACTTATACATGCAGAGGATACGTCTGTCGCCAAAAGCAAGGATTTCACTCCTCTTGTGCCTGCAAATGCCTCACCTCCTGGTGGGCCGCAGGTTCGGGGTTCAGCACTGGATTCTTCTAACCACAGATGCAAGCCTCAGGAGTTGGGGCATAGTCACTCAAGGGGAAACCTTCCAAGGAAGGTGGTCAAGTCTGGAATCCATTATTCCAATAAACCTCTCTGGAACTAAGAGCCGTATACAACGGTCTTCTCGAAGCGGCACATCTTCTGCGAAATCAGGCTTTTGAAGTACAGTCGGACAATGTAACGACAATGGCGTACATAACCCGACTGGGAGGAACAAAGAGCAAAGCTGCTATGTCAGGGTTAACAAGGATCCTTCTCTGGGCAGGGGCATTCTCAGCAATCTTCCTTCCAGGAATGGACAACTGGGAAGCCAACTTCCTCAGCAGGCACGATCTCCATCCAGGAGAATGGGGCCTCCATTCGGAGGTGTTCACTGACGTGACCAGTCATTGAGGCATGCCTCAAATAGACATGATGGCCTCTCGTCTCAACAAGATAAATCAGAGGTACTGTTCCAGGTCGAGAGACCCACAAGCAGTGGCGGTGGATGCTCTAGTAACTCCATGGGTGTTCAAGTCAGGGACTGTGTTCCCTCCACTTCCACTCATTCCAAGGATTCTAAAACTCTTAAAGAGAACAAGGGTTCAGGCTATTCTCATTGCTCCGGATTGGCCAAGGAGAGCTTGATACGCGGATCTTCTGGACTTACTGCTGGAGGATCCGAGGCCTCTTCCTCTTCACGGGGGCCTTCTGCAACATGGGCCGTTCGCTTATCAAGACTTACCGCGGCTACGTTTGATGGCATGGAGGTTGAACGCCAGTTCTTAGCCCGGAAGGGTATTCCGAGCACAGTTCTTCCTACCCTGATACAGGCTAGGAAGGGAGTATCGTCTAACATAACCATCGCATTTGGAAAAAATATGGGTCTTGGTGTGAATCCAAGAAGTTTCCTACGGTGGAGTTTCAACTTGGATGGTTTCTCCTCTTCCTGCTAGCAGGTGTGGATATGGGCCTGCATTTGGGATCCATAAAGGTCCAGATTTCGGCTTTATCCATTTTCTTCCAGAAACAATTGGCTGCCCTCCCTGAGGTTCAGACTTTTTTGAAAGGGGTTCTGCACATCCATCCTCCCTTTGTGGCACTGACGGCACCCTGGGATCTTAACGTGGTGTTGCATTTCCTGCAATCAGATTGGTTTGAGCCTTTACAGGAGGCTGAGGTCAAGTTTCTCACGTGGAAGGCTGTCTCATTGTTGGCCTTAGCTTCTGCTCGACGTGTTTCGGAAATTGGGGGCTTTGTCCTGTCAAAGCCCCTACTTACTCTTCCATGAAAATAGAGCTGAGCTCAGGACGCGTCAGCAGTTCCTTCCAAAGGTTGTGTCGGCTTTTCATATCAACCAACCTATTGTGGTGCCAGTAGCTACTGACTCCTCAATTACATCAAAGTCCTTGGATGTTGTGAGGGCTTTGAAGCTCTACGTGAAGAGGACTGCTCGTCACAGGAAACAGACTCTGTTTGTCGTTTATGTTCCCAAGAAAATTGGGTGTCCTGCTTCTAAGCAGACAATTTCTCGCTTGATCAGGTTCACTATTCAGCATGTATATTCTACTGCAGGATTGCCGTGTCCAAGATCTGTTAAGGCCCACTCTACTCGTGAGGTGGGTTCTTCCTGGGCGGCTGCCAGAGGGGTCTCGGCTTTACAACTTTGCCGAGCGGCTACTTGGTCAGGGTCGAACACATTTGCTAAGTTCTACAAGTTCGATACTTTGGCCTCTGAGGACCTAAAGTTTGGTCAGTCAG
Organism: Pseudophryne corroboree; assembly: GCF_028390025.1. Lineage (NCBI taxonomy): Eukaryota > Metazoa > Chordata > Amphibia > Anura > Myobatrachidae > Pseudophryne > Pseudophryne corroboree. The sequence goes on along the minus strand of NC_086449.1, from coordinate 666,727,044 downwards.
TTCTGCAGGAGCCTCCGCGCTCTCCCACCCATTCTGAGAGCTTTGGTACATCCCCATAGTACTAATGTGGACCCCAGCATCCTCTAGGATGTAAGAGAAATTAGGATTTTAATTACCTACCGGTAAATCCTTTTCTTGTAGTCCGTAGAGGATGTTGGGCGCCTGCCCAGTGCTTCGTTGTCCTGCAATGGTTACTTGGTTCAGTACTGCTTTGTTCTTGGTTAAGTACTCTATTGTTACTTGGTTAAAGTAATGTTGTTCAGCTGTTGCTGTGTTCAAGCTAGTCACGTTTGGAGTAGTCTAGGTGATTGTCTTTCCTGGGGATGATCCTCGACATGGAAGTTCAGAGGGGGTTTCTACCGGAGGAGAAAGCGTTGGTGATACAATCAATACCCCGGGATATCTGAATGCATCAGTGCATTTGCCTTCTGGGGAAGATAGTTGCCTCCTATGAGGCTCTACAGTACGGAAGATTTCATGCTCGGTCCTTCCAATTGGATCTCCTAAACATGTAATCGGGTTCTCACTTATACATGCAGAGGATACGTCTGTCGCCAAAAGCAAGGATTTCGCTCCTCTTGTGCCTGCAAATGCCTCACCTCCTGGTGGGCCGCAGGTTCGGGGTTCAGCACTGGATTCTTCTAACCACAGATGCAAGCCTCAGGAGTTGGGGCGCAGTCACTCAAGGGGAAACCTTCCAAGGAAGATGGTCAAGTCTGGAATCCATTATTCCAATAAACATTCTGGAACTAAGAGCCGTATACAATGGTCTTCTCCAAGCGGCACATCTTCTGCGAAATCAGGCTATTCAAGTATAGTTGGACAATGTAATGACGATGGCGTACATAACCCGACTGGGAGGAACAAAGAGCAGAGCTGCTATGTCAGGGTTAACAAGGATCCTTCTCTGGGCAGGGGCATTCTCAGCAAACTTCCTTCCAGGAATGGACAACTGGGAAGCCAACTTCCTCAGCAGGCACGATCTCCATCCAGGAGAATGGGGCCTCCATTCGGAGGTGTTCACAGACGTGACCAGTCATTGAGGCATGCCTCAAATAGACATGATGGCCTCCCGTCTCAACAAGATAAATCAGAGGTACTGTTCCAGGTCGAGAGACCCACAAGCAGTGGCGGTGGATGCTCTGGTAACTCCATGGGTGTTCAAGTCAGGGACTGTGTTCCCTCCACTTCCACTCATTCCAAGGATTCTAAAACTCTTAAAGAGAACAAGGGTTCAGGCTATTCTCATTGCTCCGGATTGGCCAAGGAGAGCTTGATACGCAGATCTTCTGGACTTACTGCTGGAGGATCCGAGGCCTCTTCCTCTTTACGGGTGCCTTCTGCAACATGGGCCGTTCGCTTATCAAGACTTACCGCGGCTACGTTTGATGGTATGAAGGTTGAACGCCAGTTCTTAGCCCGGAAGGGTATTCCGAGCACAGTTCTTCCTACCCTGATACAGGCTAGGAAGGGAGTATCGTCTAACATTACCAACGCATTTGGAAAAAATATGGGTCTTGGTGTGAATCCAAGAAGTTTCCTACGGTGGAGTTTCTACTTGGATGGTTTCTCCTCTTCCTGCTAGTAGGTGTGGATATGGGCCTGCATTTGGGATCCATAAAGGTCCAGATTTCGGCTTTATCCATTTTCTTCCAGAAACAATTGGCTGCCCTCCCTGAGGTTCAGACTTTTTTGAAAGGGGTTCTGCACATCCATCCTCCCTTTGTGGCACTGACGGCACCCTGGGATCTTAACGTGGTGTTGCATTTCCTACAATCAGATTGGTTTGAGCCTTTACAGGAGGCTGAGGTCAAGTTTCTCACGTGAAAGGCTGTCTCATTGTTGGCCTTAGCTTCTGCTCGACGTGTTTCGGAAATTGGGGGCTTTGTCCTGTCAAAGCCCCTACTTACTCTTCCATGAAGATAGAGCTGAGCTCAGGACGCGTCAGCAGTTCCTTCCAAAGGTTTTGTCGGCTTTTCATATCAACCAACCTATTGTGGTGCCAGTAGCTACTGACTCCTCAATTACATCAAAGTCCTTGGATGTTGTGAGGGCTTTGAAGCTCTACGTGAAGAGGACTGCTCGTCACAGGAAACAGACTCTGTTTGTCGTTTATGTTCCCAAGAAAATTGGGTGTCCTGCTTCTAAGCAGACAATTTCTTGCTTGATCAGGTTCACTATTCAGCATGTATATTCTACTGCAGGATTGCCGTGTCCAAGATCTGTTAAGGCCCACTCTACTCGTGAGGTGGGTTCTTCCTGGGCGGCTGCCAGAGAGGTCTTGGCTTTACAACTTTGCCGAGCGGCTACTTGGTCAGGGTCGAACACGTTTGCTAAGTTCTACAAGTTCGATACTTTGGCCTCTGAGGACCTAAAGTTTGGTCAGTCAGTTCTGCACGCGCCTCCGTGCTCTCCCACCCATTCTGGGACCTTTGGTACATCCCCATAGTACTCTTGTGGACCCCAGCATCCTCTAGGATGTAAGAGAAATTAGGATTTTAATTACCTACCGGTAAATCCTTTTCTCGTAGTCCATTGAGGATGTTGGGCGCCTGCCCAGTGCTTCGTTGTCCTGCAATGGTTACTTGGTTCAGTACTGCTTTGTTCTTGGTTAAGTACTGTATTGCTACTTGGTTAAAGTAATGTTGTTCAGCTGTTGCTGTGTTCAAGCTAGTTAGCTGGGTTTGTCTTGTTTGTGTGAGCTGCTGTGTATCTCGCCACTATCTGTATAATTTACTTCTCTCGAAGTTGTCCATCTCCTCGGGCACAGTTTCTAGACTGAGTCTGGTAGGAGGGGCACAGAGGGAAGAGCCAGCCCACACTGTTAAACTCTTAAAGTGCCAATGGCTCCTTGTGGACCCGTCTATACCCCATGGTACTAATGTGGACCCCAGCATCCTCTATGGACTACGAGAAAAGGATTTACTGGTAGGTAATTAAAATCCTATTATTCCAGGTGTGGACGTACCAATGATTTGTACAGCGGCAGGATTACATACTCGTCCCTTGTCTCAATTCCCCGTTTTATGCACGCTAGCACCTTACTTGCCTTCTTTACTGCACTTTGACATTGTATACAGTTATTAAGCTTATTATCAATGAGTACCCCAAATCTGTTTCCAAAACTGTTACCCCTAGACTTTCAACGTTTAATATGTAGGATGAAAGTTTATTTTTAGTCCCGAAATGCATAACCTTGCATTTTTCTATATTGAACCTCATTCTCCTCTTAGACGCCCAGATTTCAAGTTTAGATAAGTCATTCTGCAGAGACTCCACATCTATTTCTGAATTAATTACCCTACACAGTTTAGTATCATCTGCAAAGATTGAAACTGTGCTCTCCAGGCCTATTTCTATAATTAAATATGTTGAACAGTAGTCGCCAGAGTACGGACCCCTGTGGTATTCCGCTGACTACTGGTGTTCAGCTTGAGAACTTCCCGTTGACCACTATTTGCTGTACCCTGTTGTCCAGCCAGTTACTTATCCATGTACAAACAGTTTTTCCTAGGTCAAGCTCTTTTAATTTGATGATTAGTCTCCTGTGAGGCACTGTATCGAAGGCTTTCGCAAAATCTAAGTAGACCACATCCCCTGATTTTCCTTGGTCAAGATTGTCGCTTACTTCCTTGTAGAAGTTAATTAAGTTAGTTTGACATGATCTGTCCCTCACAAACCCATACTGGTTCTTGCTAATAATCTTAGTGGTCTGCAGATACTCCTGTATGCTATCCCTTAGAATTCCTTCTAATATTTTCCCCACTATATATGCCAAACTAACCGGCCTATAGTTACCCGGATGATTTTTGGATCCCTTTTTAAACAATGGCACTACCTCTGCTTTACGCCAATCCTTCGGTACCATGCCTGATCTAATTGAACTATTGAAAATCAAGTATAGGGGTCTTGCTAGTTGTGACCTTAGCTCCATAAGAACCCTCGGATGAAGTCTGTCCAGGCGATTTATTAATCTTTATTTTGACAAACACAACACGGCCGATCAGGGCCGGCCCAATCGATACGCTGACTATGCAGCTGAGCAGAGCACCACATGTGAAGGGCAAGAATTTTTTCACAGCACCGAAAAGGCCTAAAGTTTCTTATTGAGAAATTTAGAAAGAACTATTAAATGAAGTAAACTGTGTTTATATGTCATCCTTAGACTCAATTGCATGGTGAGGGACATGATTTGCTTCGGTTTGTCCACATATTTTATGATTGACAGCCACCAGCACTGGTTTTGCCTATCACATTGAGCATAAACAAACATTTCAATTGATCCTTGACCACCCCCGCAAGTGTCCTGAGGCACCCCCGGGTACTACTGCACACAGTTTGAGAACCATTGGTGTAGTTTTATTTGCTTAGATGCAGTGTATGAAGTATAACTAGCATGGTTTAGAGTAGTGCCTCTCATCTAGAATGTAGGTTCATTGAGCAATGGAAAGATTGGTTGCGGTAATGATATTGTACCTAGTATAGGAGATTGAAGTTGGTAGCACACTACACCAGGCACAGTAGAGCTAAAGGTAGCATCTGCAGGAGAGTAGTTTTGTTTAGCCTACAGGTTTCATCATAAGAAGACACTGGAACACAGGAGGACCCCTTTACGATTCTTGGTGAGTATGGTTCCCTTGTGATTCCCGGTAGAGCCTAGGCAAGTGTCAGTTTGATGCACGCAGTCACTAGAGATAGACATTGTCTGAACTGAAAGACCACTAACATGGATGTCTGAGGCAGTTGTAGTGGTGATGACCTTACTCAGTGATGTGGTTGTAAGGTTTTTCCAGAAAATTATTAGCTAAGGTTGTCTAGTACTATATAGTTTCTTCTCTTAGGAATCTGATATATCTGGTTCTAGGATTGATCCTGAAGTGCAGCTGCCATAAGTTGAGAATGCTTGAAACAGGTTAGATGCCAAGTTTTTACTTATCTCTGCCCTTTTACATTTGGCATAGTTGTCAGAAATGATGCAAGATCAGGGCATTAGACCAAAGCAGGACACACAGGGTGCAGACTAACCTGGTTCCTGCTCCTGGAAAGGTTCATCCTATTGTTTGTGAAGATAGAATCAAATGTATTAAAGTCTCAGATGAGGTAATGCAGCAGGCAATACTGTCAGCAAATAGGACATTTTGTTTGAGTGTACATCAAGAGTGCACATAATACATGCACATGATACATTAAGGATCTTTGTGTGGACTATGGGGGTAATTCCAAGTTGATCGCAGCAAGAAATTTTTTAGCAGTTGGGCAAAACCATGTGCACTGCAGGGGAGGCAGATATAACATTTGCAGAGAGAGTTAGATTTGGGTGGGTTATTTTGTTTCTGTGCAGGGTAAATACTGGCTGCTTTACTTTTACACTGCAATTTAGATTGCAGATTTAACTCACCACACCCAAATCTATCTCTCTCTGCACATGTTATATCTGCCTCCCTTATAGTGCACATGGTTTTGCCCAACTGCTAAAAAATTTCTTGCTGCAATCAACTTGGAATTACCCCCTATGTGTGAGCCTGGAGCATATTACCCGGAATGGTTCATGTGGCAAAGATCAATGATAGCAAATGGCTAGTAGCAGAAATGGACTAAAGAACATCCCTGGCTGCAATGGAAGAGAAAAGAAACAAAAAAAGAGCCACCAGATTGCAGGTGATTATAGAATTAACCAAGAGTGCCAATGTCACACTTATACCGCATTCAGATCGCAAATGGCGGGTCCTACCCGGTAAGACAAACGTGTACTTACCGGGTGGGATCCGGCATTTGCGCTCTGTGGCTGGCTTTCCGACCCGGCAATATACCGGGTCTGTTGCCATAGCAACGGAGGGCGCAGCAGCAGCAGGGGCGGGGGTGGAGGCGGCGCCGGGAGATGAGCTCATCTCCTGCGCCGCCTCTGCCTATGCTGTGAATGGGAACCGTGTCGCATCGACACGGCTCCCATTCACACCGCACCTGACCCGGTAATCAACCCGGGTAAAACCCTTCATTTTTACCGGGTTGAATTACCGGGTTAGGCGACCCGCTAAATCGGCAACAGACCTTTCACATCGCACACTGACCCGTTTCGACACGGCAATATGCCGTGTTGATACCGGGTTATTTGTGCGATGTGAAAGGGCTCATAGAAACCAACAGACAAAAGGCAAGTGCACTGTAGGAGTGGAAGAATGTTGAGTTCCATGGCTTAGAAAAGGGCAACATGCCTGGTAATTGTTCTCTCTGAAGTAGTGTAGCAGCAAGGTGCTCATTTCCCGCATAAGGAGACAGAAATGTGGAAGATGCCAGCGAAAGCAGATGACTGGCTGAATTTCATATGAAGGATGGTTTCTGTAGATTATAAAATACAAGTGTTCGACCATCATAAGGATGCAAGCACATTTGAGAATATGACCTGGAGGCATTGACAGAGGCCACAGTGGAGGCAGTCAGGGAGCGGTGGATACTTTCAACGCCTGGACACTTGGAGAGCTGGGGGATTAAGAGTGGAAGTTGTGTCACTCTCATAAGAGGAGATCCCCTGGTAGTCAGAAATGAAAGGCTCTGTTTAGGCCAGCTGCCAAGAAAGATCCAGAGCATGAGGTCACTGGGGCAGTTTACTCTTACTTGATGATAGACTAGATCTTAAATGCCTTTGTTGTGATTACAAAAGAAAAATAGGAAAAATGTGAGTATTGGGATTGATACTTTCCTAAGGTACCAGTTGGTGTAATGGTGATGTCATCAGATGCCCCAGTTGTGCGCTACTGGCCCATAGCACACATATCAGTGTAAATTTACTAACATTCGTGATTGAGCCAATTTCAGCCAAGATCAATCTCGGATGACATCGTCCTATTGAGATTGCAAAAGTAGACTGCAAGCTTGAGGTCACTCTTGTGGGTGACCTCAATTAACCTCGCAGTCTACTGCAGACCGCAGGTTCCCACCATAGGCGGTAATGGGGATTTCATTCCCCATTACTGCCTAAGCGCTCCACCTGATTGACAGGCCAGGAGCGCATAGCCAATCAGGAGAGCACTATGACGTAGCGCTCCATGATTGGCTGGCGGGTCCCAAACTGACAGAAGTCATAAGGGGTTCTGCCATTCGAGGAAAGGGGATCATGGATCTCCTTTAGTTGCGTGGTTTGGGTTTTATAATTTTTTTATTTTTTTTGACCCTGTGGATATGGAAAGAAGAGGACAGATCTACACCGGATTTTTGGCGAGTATATATTTTTTTTTTTACAGGTACCTGTGAATTCTACTGGAGAAGGGGACTTGAATGGCAGCATGGGAAGTAGGTAAGTTTATGTGTGTGTGTAAGTGTGTTTAATAAAATTATACTGTCACGGTGTGTGTCTTTATTTGAATATTTTTTTTGTTGTGGAACAACAATTACCAGTGGGCCCTTTAATGCCCTGCATGCTGGTACTTGTGGTTATCCAATAGCCCCCCCCCCCCCCCCTCCACCGTGGGATACTGTAAGCTGTCAACTACATCCCATATCTATATATATATTCACATATTAATAAATGAAAACAGTGCTCATCTGGAATTCTTAAGCTCAATTAAGCAGTGTTGATTGTGGTTGGTCATCCATTCCATCATGTCTCTACTGATTGGCAGCCAAAATAGCCATTAGGTGAGGCAGCAAAGGCAAACATGGATAAAGGGTCAGAGCACACCGGGGTCAGGAGTATAGATTGTGAGGGAGTAGAGGCACAGATGAGGGGTGACAGAGGAACATAAGTGAGGGGGTCAGAGGCACAGATAAGGGGGGGGGGCAGAGTCATGGAGATGGGGAGGAGGCAAAGGAAAGATGGGGAAGGGCAAAAGCACATATTCAGAAAGGGCACAGGCACAGATATGGGGAAGGGGCACACAGACAGGGAGTGGTCAGAGGAACAGAAGTGAGGGGGGGGAGAGGCACAGATATGGAGGAGGGGGCAGTGCACATATATAGGGAAGGGGCAGTGAAACATACTGTACAGCAGAGAAGGGATGGGGAACCTCTGTGCCCTGTAGCGCTGTCCCACTCGTGTGTGTGTGTGTGTGTGTGTGTGTGTGTGTGTGTGTGTTTGTTTGTTTGTGTGCAGTGCAAAACGGCACACTATGCTCAGGAAATGGGAGCAGGAGGGAGGAGTGGAGGAGAGCAGGGGACAGGTGGGGCAGCTGTAGAGGCAGAGCTGAAGGGATCCATTGCCATCCCACAGAGTGGGGACTTGCATGTGAGAGAGAGGAGGGTAACACTTCTAAGTTTATCTAGTAGCAAGTGCCAGGGATCCCTGTGGTGATCTGCAGAAGCAGGTCGTCATCCTATACAGTGAGTGTGTGCAGCTCACGATCGGGACCTGTGGCCATGGGGGCGGGGCTTCAGACAGACATTGCTAGCCAGCCTGTCACCAATTGTGTTCACAGTGAGTGAGTATGCAGTGCGGCTCTGCTGACTCCAGAAGCCGGCACAACTCGGCGTGTACACGCTATGACCAGCCCCGGCAGCATATTCCCTTGCTTACTGGCCCAACCCACCTGGCAAATGACTCCATTGCCTCCAGGACTTCCGCCACTGTCTCAAGGCACAACAGGTCCCTGGTCATTTTGCGTCTTATTCACATAACTGAAGCAAATGGTAACAACAACACTACTAGCTTGCACTGTTCAATTTGATGAAGGGCATTTGTGTATCTGTGTGTGACTGAATCTGAATTTGTCTCTGAAGTGCTGTGATGCAGCAGCCATGGCTTTTTCTGACGCTAAATTCATTGTGCTTCATCTGCAACTACGTGGGGTTTCTCTGTGTCTGCGATGCGAATAATATGCAATATTTAAGGAAAAGTAAAGTCTGCAAAACCTCCCAGAGTGTCTCGGTCATGCTGGGAGTCTCGCACTCTATGGTGTATAGATGCTAGGTTATGAGGACACATCTGTATAAGGCAAAGTATTTAATTAACTACTGTAAATTGACTTTTGTTAAGCATGATTGACTGCTGAGACAACAGAATTATTTCAGGATCTTTAGCTATGTGGAAGATAGTCATGAAGGGGAATGGTGCATATCAATAAGCTTAAGAAATTTAAAATGTTGCTGTTTATATTTTGTATAGAAATTAAACACAGTGCTGAAGTTTAATGAAGTAATATCAGAATACATTCATGACAGATATATCCATGACAATCTGTATATAAAGTGTAACTCAACACTATTATACTATGCTATATTATGTTGTATGTGACCTGACTTCCATAGAAAAAGTATTTTTCAATTTTGTTACACAATATTTACTAATACTTGTACAGTTATTTACAGGATTACATATTTATATTAGAATCAGTATGATATCCCAGCTGTCGGGATACTGGCGTTCAGGGGTGGATTGGGATGGAAAACCAGCCCAGGAAATGTATTGAAGCAGCCCTAATGGGGGTGCAGTCTGATGGCGGGGTGGGGTCTGTTGAGGGGGCGGGATACCTCCTCAAAGGTCCTGATTGTATAGAAGGGTGGTCTTCCTTGCATCTTTGGCTGCAGACTAGGGGCGGATTGGGAAGTCAAATTTTGTAGAAGTGGCCCAACATGAGCAGCACAAAAAGTATAACATAACTTGTAGCCATGGTAGCATCACTGGATGGCAGAGTTGCTGTACTGCAGAGATGGACTAACAGAATGAATGGGGACAATGCAGTGTACCGAGTGTGGTGTGCTGCCTGTCATGTGGGGGTGGGGCCACATGACAACATACAAAACACTCCCCACAGACACTTCGGCCTACCAGGAATCTACAGGCCAATCCACCCCTGCTGGCGTTCAGCAGACCGAAGGCGGAATCCCGACAGCCAGAAAACTGGCGGCGAATGAAGCGTGTCCCCTTGCAGGCTAGTTTCTCGCCATTCTTCGGGCCTGGCGGTGACCTTTGGTAGCCATACTCATCTATTTGCCCTCAGGTGGTGGCATGGACCACCACCCAAGTGGGGTATCTGGGTGGCGGTCAGGATTCCGACCGCCGGCATTTCACCGTGTGTTGGGATTCTGGCGTCGGTATCCTGACTGCCGGGATCCCGACAGCTGTCATCGTGATTGCCTCTCTTTATATTATAGTATGGTTTCTATGTATGCTTGCTTTTAATCATCATCCCTTTATATTTTGGTTTACCTTTTGCCAATGAAAGTACAGGTTCAGCAGTCCATATGCAAATATTCCTAAATACGGAGTATTCCGAAATAGCGAATTTTTTGAGTGAGAGTGAGATAGAAACCTTTGTTTTCTGATGGCTCAATGTACACAAACTTTGTTTAATACACAAAGTTATTAAAAATATTGCATTAAATGACCTTCAGGCTGTGTGTATAAGGTGTATAGGAAACATAAATGAATTGTGTGAATGTACACACACTTAGTTTAATGCACAAAGTTATTATAAATATTGGCTAAAATTACCTTCAGGCTGTGTGTATAAGGTGTATATGAAACATAAATGCATTCTGTGCTTAGACTTAGGTCCCATCACCATGATATCTCATTATAGTATGCAATTATTCCAAAATACGGAAAAATCCGATATCCAAAATACTTCTGGTCCCAAGCATTTTGGATAAGGGATACTCAACCTGTATTAAGGTGTGCACGCACTGTGAGATCCTTGCTATGCCGGATTTTGACTATGCGATTTCCCTTGAACTCCCCCAGAGCCCAGATAGCACAGATTTTGACTATCTGTGCTTGAGATTTTGTCTATGTACAATTTTGACTAAGTGACAATTTGACTATACTTTGTACTAGATACAGAGGTGGAACTACTAGTGGTGCAGCCGGTGCATTGCACTGGGGCCCACCGCACTGTAGGGGCCCACTGCCGACGGCATTACAATGAGTCACAATGACTCATTAAATGCCGCCAGAGCTGCGTCACCACCAGTGCCCCAGAGTCTCTGCACAATAACGTTAGGCCTGGAAAGTAGTCACTCACAGTCACTGTTCATCATGTTTGTGGCCCGGCTGTAGCGGTAGTCGCTCTCTACTCTAAGCTCCTCCCCAGTCTTAGTAATGCATTGCTGCCTCCTGCCTCTGCCTGATTACTTCCAACAGAGACGTTTCCTGGGAGGCCGGCCGTGCTGCGGGCCCGAATCCTACATGTGGCCACGCCCCCAGCAGCTTGTCAGTCACCATTCTAAATGACAGGCACGTACTGGCAGCACGCCGGCACCTGTCAGGGACCTGCAGCTTGGAGGAGCTTCTGACAGAACTCTTCCAGCCAGTCGCCTCACCAGTCCCGACTCCCAAGCAGAAGAGCACATGCAGTAGCGGTCCGAAAGCAGCTCCTACTAACAGCGGTAAGTGGCTGGTTTCCCCATCCGCAGTACCTTCTCACAGCTACAGCCCAGCCCCCCATTCACGGCACCACCTGACCCCCCCTCCGCACAGGCTCCTCTTTGTTCCTCCACAGCTACAGCCCGCACCCCCATAAACAGCACCCCAAAGGACCCTCCCTGCAGGCTACTCTTGTTCCCTCACAACCACAGTGCCCCTCCCGCCCCCCACAGTTACCCCTGTCACCTGTTGTAGTCTGCATTGTGCGGCATAACGTCATAGCTGGCTTTTCCTTGTTCTGTACCTGCCACTCCACCGCGGCGGCCCACTGTCACATAAGGGGAGCAGGAACCGGAAGCCTTGGAAGAGGCAACGGAATAACCAGGCATGCCACGCAGCAGTGTCCGCTCCCTGCAGAGACCCTCACAGCTCCCACCAACTTTTGCTGCAATCAGTCAAGATGTTGAAGCAACTACTCAAGACTGGCTGAGACAGTATGTATTGCGGTAAGCAACAATATCTATCTATCTATCTATCTATCTATCTATCTATCTATCTAATTAAATCCTGGAAAGGAACACACTCAATATTGCAAATCTCCAGAAATATTGTATTTAGGCAGATTCGTGAGCTTGTTCACTACCGACCAGCACTGGCACAAATATTTGTGAACAATAAACATGACTACTCTTCTGTATAACTAATGCTGGTCAGCTCTATGAGAATATGTTGGTTTTAAATCTATGTAGCATAACTTTATGGACAGGCGAATAGGAGGAACAGCCCTGCCCCTGCCTGCATGCCAGTCCATCTCATGACACTGAATGAGCCAGCAAAGCTAGTCTGGCGTGGTCCTAGGTTCCGGACCCGGCAGTAAGTAAATCAATGAGTGTGTCTGCCTACAGCCACCTCACAGCTTTTACCCACTGCCTCTCCCCATCACCAAATATCTCCCTCTCACTCTCTTCCTTCTACTGTCACCCTCTGCCTCTCACCATCAACTATCTTACTGTCACACTCAGCCTCTCCCCATCTCCCAGTCGCCCTCTGCCTTTAGCTGTCATCCACTTCCTCTCCCTGTCTCCCTTTGCCTTCCAATTTTACCCATGTCTCTCCGTGTCTCCCTCTGCCTTCTGCTGTCACCCTCTGCCTCTCCCTGTCACCCACTGACTACCCATAACCCATTAATTACCCAGTCACCTATTGCCTCTCCCTGGCATCCTCTCCCTGTCACCCATTGACTGTAGTCACCTCCTGCCACCCACTGCCTCTCCCCATCACCCTCTACCTCTCCATTCACCCACTGCCTTTCCCTATCTGCCTCCTTCCTGTAATCTCCCTGTCACCCACTGACTCCCCAATCACCCACTGATTTTCCCTGTCACCTTCTACCTTTGTCACCCACTTTATGTCTGTGTCAGCTGAGCTAACAGAGTTGCACCTACCATCCATTGCCTCCCCCTGTCAACCTCTGTCTCTCCCCATCATCCGCTGCCTCTCCCATCACCCACTGCCTCTCCCTGTCACCCTTTACCTCTCCATCACCCACAGGCTCCCCAGTTACCATCCTATGCCCACTACCTCCCCTACCACCATTTGCCTCTCCCCGTCACCTGCCTCCCCAATCATCTGTCTCTCCCAGCCACCTCTACCTGTCACCCATTGACTCCCAATTCACCACCTGGCTTTCCATTACCCATGTCCTCTCTTAAGATTTGACTATATAGTCAAAATTACAGATTTATCTCACCATGTGTACACACCTTTAGTTTCCACACAGTTTATCGGTGCTGCCTGACATCTAGTGGAACATTTTTGCTGTACATAGCATTAAACATTTTTACAAAGTCTGAGAGCCAAGGACACATGCAAATCCATCCAAGACCAGTTGAGACACGTCAGTCAAAACCTGCGTATTTACAAGTGGGACTCCAATTAGAACAAACGTGCTGTAAAATACACTACTATAATATTAGCCAGAGCAGCTAATGTCTGCCATGTGTCTCTACAGATCACCAGTTCTGGCTCCGTGATCATTTTATAAATGTAAAGATACACTCAATGAAGAAACACTAGAATGTAGAAAGCAAGCATTAGGTCATGCACTCAGGGACTTATGAGGAAAATGCAGGGTTTTATAGTGCCAATAACTGGGTGTATGTGCTTTCCAACTGTTTCATCTAAATGTGGATTTAATTCAGTGGGGAGCTGAGCAAGTCTGTTTCAGTTCACGTTAAAATCAAACTTTGAAAAGAAAGAAAGAAAAATCGTATTTTTTTCACACAGATATGTTGAGAAACCACAGTAAGTTGTTGCAATATAAGAAAAAATATTTATAACGGGAAGCAAGCCAAATACTATTAACCTATATAAATATTGTAATTCTCAAAAGAGAACATACATCAGTTAACACTTTATTACGTGAGTACACAGATATTGCTAATAATCTTTAACTTAAAACTGCATTTACATTTTTAGCATAAATATTTGTTTTAACTGTTCTGTAATGATATAGAAGAACATGTATTATTAATGAACTTTTAAACAGCAAACAGCTGTGTTATACATTTCATTTTCAAAAGTGGTACTATCAGTAAGTGAATTACCGTATATACTCGAGTATAAGTCGACTTTTTCAGCACGTTTTTTTGTGCTGAAAAAGCCCCCTCGGCTTATACTCGAGTCAGTGGAAGGAGTGACACGGAGGGCACAGCGCGCGGCTCTCCTGTGTCCCTCCTGCGTCTCCGGCGGCGTGTGTGTGTGTGTGTTAAATGAACTGCCCGTTCGTGAGCTCTGATTGGCTCACGAACCGGCACTTCATTTAACACACACACGCCGCCGGAGACGCAGGAGGGACACAGGAGAGCCGCGCGCTGTGCCCTCCGTCTCCCTCCTTCAGAAGACATAGCGGGAGCGATGGAGGGTAAGTACCCTTCCTGGCACTGTGGGGCATATCTGACAGCATGAGGGCACATCTGGCACTGTGGGGCATATCTGGCAGCATGAGGGCACATCTGGCACTGTGGGGCATATCTGGCAGCATGAGGGCATATCTGGCACTGTGGGGCATATCTGGCACTGTGGGGCATATCTGGCAGCATGAGGGCATATCTGGCACTGTGGGGCATATCTGGCAGCATGAGGGCACATCTGGCATATCTGGCAGCATGAGGGCATATCTGGCACATCTGGCACTGTGGGGCATATCTGGCACTGTGGGGCATATTTGGCAGCATGAGGGCATATCTGGCACTGTGGGGCATATCTGGCAGCATGAGGGCATATCTGGCACTGTGGGGCATATCTGGCAGTATGAGGGCATATCTGGCAGTATGAGGGCTGTGTACGGCTAGAGCTGCATTTCCCACCCTAGGCTTATACTCGAGTCAATGAGTTTTCCCAGGTTTTTGTGGTAAAATTAGGTGCCTCGGCTTATATTCGGGTCGACTTATACTCGAGTATATACGGTAATTAGAGATGTGCGCCTGGCCATTTTTCGGTTTTGGTTAGAGATGTGCGGCAGGCACTTTTTCGTGTTTTGGATTTGGTTCTGGTTCCATGTTTGTGTTTTGGATCTGGATTGGTTGTGCCAAAACCACCCTTTCGTATTTTGGTTTTGGATCTGGATGATTTTTGAAAAAAAAACTTAAAGCAGCTAATATCACATAATTTAAGGGTAATTTCTCATACGTCCTAGAGGATGCTGGGGACTCCAAAAGGTCCATGGGGTATAGACGGGATCTGCAGGAGACATGGGCACTTTAAGACTTTGAATGGGTGTGAACTGGCTCCTCCCTTTATGCCCCTCCTCCAGACTCCAGTTAGAATCTGTGCCCAGAGAGACTGGACACACAGCAGGGGAGCTCTCCTGAGTTTCTCTGAAAAATACTTTATTTAGGTTTATTATTTTCAGGGAGCACTGCTGGCAACAGGCTCCCTGCTTCGTGGGACTGAGGGGAGAGAAGCAGACCTACTTCTGTGAGTTAAAGGCTCTGCTTCTTAGGCTACTGGACACCATTAGCTCCAGAGGGTCTGATCACTTGGTATTGATAATGTCAAATATTACCTTAAAACATAAAGCTATACACTATTACCGTGGAGCCGCTATGGCCGCTAGACTAATTACACACTCTACGTACTAAGTACGCTATTTGCGTACTGAGTACTGTATGGATACGCACTTAGCATATCAGACGCTGTGCCGTGGGCGCGACGCACACGCGGCGCGGACACACACAGAGTGATATACAGTAAACCTTAAGTAATGAAACAATGTAAGGATATGCTTATACTTTAAACCTTAGCAGTCTAGTACTACAACGATGTAATACCTTTAAAACCTTAAGTAGCGCTGGCGGCATGAAGTACCCGCAGTGCTTACACCTTAACAATGCTTATACACCTTATACCGATTAATACGCTATGAAAGCCCTTTGCAGGAAAGTGAAAACACAACACCGGTTTGTGGTAAACCACTGGGCTCTAACACCGCAGTGGATTATTCAGAGAAAAGGGGTAAACAGATACAAGTTATACACTACAGGCTAACAAGGAAATCTAAACAGAATAATAGAGAATAATGGCTACAGAGAATATACATACGTGGGGAATCGTTCGCAAGCGCGTCCTGGACCAGTCCTCAGCTATCAGGTAGAAAGCCTTCAGAGTCTTTGATAGTGACCTGGCCTGCTGCTCGCTCTTTATTCAGTAGCTCAAGACATAATACAATAGACACTGTGTGCTCTTCTTCCATTGGTTAGGGGGTGGGACATGTCCTGCACCGGGGACCATTGGTTAGTTCAAGAAGTGGGCGATGGCTAGGACTTGGGATGTGGAGTTCCCGCCCCCTAATCAGTTTAAACCCATCACATTAAACATAAATCCGGTATTATTAATATCTTAATGAGGTAAGTTTTAACAATGTTCTTATTCCCACCAGATTAATGTTCACGTGACTCTGAACAATATGAACCCACACATGATATTACTATCTATCTCAATCTTCAAGATATTCATATATCCACATATTCATATATATATATATATATATATATATATATATACACACACACACACACACACACACACACACACACACACACACACACACACACACACACTCCTGCTATTACAATTTGTTAGGAATTATATATTTATTCACATATATATATATATAATATATATAAATGAATACCTCTATCTCCATGGATTTTGGACTAGGAATGTTAGTATTCTAAATTCCTATCTGTCTGGTTTTGTTGTGGTTAGCTATTGTTTCTGATCTTCCAAACATACTCTGCTCCTGGGCATTGTTCACCCTTGTTTGTCCCTTTCTTTCAGTTGAGACAATGGCAACTCAGCACTCATTATTCTGGAGAGAAACCTGGCCCTATTCATAAACAAAGGTGTATGCCCTCTTCATAGAATCTCAAAGCTTAGTGTAAACAAGGCCATTGTATCTCAGTCTGTGGGAAATGTATGTGTGACTGGGTTCCATTCTCGTCCCCTCCCCATTCGTAATATATTTTAAATACAATTTTATATCTATATTCTACTTCTGCACATAACTATACGCAGGAACATGCGATTCTTTCCTAACTAACACCGGAATGTTACCCTTAAAATACCGCTGGATACCAGACATCACCTACCAACCTTTGTCTGACCCTTCCTATCATGCAAAGACAAATCCCTCTGTCCAGGAACTGTTTAAACTAACATTACTCGCTGTCACGGTCTAAGGGAACTATATCTACAAAATGCACTATTTGGGTTAAATATGCTGCGGTCGAGTCGCACACTACACGCTCACAAACTCCGCCGTAAATACACATATCATGCGCACAAGTCGCTGGGGCGTCTCTTATGCAACTTGCGGGTATGTAACAATAACAATATTTTTCGACTTTGACAGTCGACCCTTTGGCAGTCAACAATAACTGCCACAATCTAAACATTTAAGCAGAAAAATATACAATACATATGACATACTTATATATGATTGGGTGGAGGGAGGAGAGGAGTAGGCGGGAAATGTATGTCCTAGTGGGATAGCAAAAGCATGTATGTATGAATTTCATGTCTGGGGGGGGCATGTATCATCGTGCCGTACATGTTCTAGATAAGCTTCGAGGTATTGCGAAGTATACATTAAATCCTTCTTATCCCGTATTAAGGGTCTGTAAGTGGGCCAACAAACACTACCGAGCTCTTTTCGGCTTCTTGTTCCAACAAATGGGGTGCACATTTAGTTGATGATACATGGAGGGGAGAAAAACATGTGAGTGCTAATATATGTACCTATATCACCTGTCGACTATGTGTGCCACTACCTGAAGATTGTAGAGATGAAGATAAGAAACATATCACAAATACGTTCATATGATAATGTGTGCAATTGTCCTTGGGTGTCTGTTGAAGTCTTGTCCGGATAGGTGTATTCTTGCTGTGGGTGATAATCAAAGTCTTTCAAGTGTCCATAAAAAGTCTTTAAAGTCTCTAAAGTGTCTCTCAAAGTCTGTAGAAATGTCCATCAAAGGTCTGTAGTCTTCTCCATCAAAGTCTTTAGTCTTCTTCCGAATGGATGTCTTTTCGATTGGGAGAAAAACAAAGGAGAAACGGGTGAAAGAAACGGACCGTGGAATCACGTCTTATCACAACATTGTCTCAATTGATGGATCATAAATTAAACCAGTTGTTGTAACAATGCCCTCGCTCCTTAAACTCATCACTTTGGTACTGCGCTTGCGCTGCATTAAAATCCGAACACATCTAAATATCAAACCAATCATTATGACAACTCCCAGGATACAAAGGAGAAACTTTCCTACATTCACGATAACGTTTTGAGCCCATTCTCCTAAACCTGAGAACCAATTGTGTGGGTTCAACCATGAAACCCAGCCAGTCAGTTCATTACTCACAGCAGCAAGGGTAAGGTTGTGTCTCCTTCGGAACTCCCATTTCAACTGCAAGATATTGTCCATCTTTTGATCTATGACCTCGGTTGGGTCATCAGTGCTGTTTGTGATATATGTACAACACTTCACACCATACTGAGTTGCTAGGGTGACACAATACCCGCCTGTCACCGCTGTGATGTAATTGAGAACCATCCTGTGCTGGATCAGTTCCGTTTTGTAAGCTTGCAACTCCCTCCCAAGTATACCTGAAGGTGTCATCATACATCTCGTGATATTATCTATCAGGTTCGCTAGTAACGCGAGTAGGAATTGAATCCCGGTGGATTCGTGGATCAAATCAGAGGCTGCGTGCTCTGTCCTATCTATAAGGTGTCTCTTAACAATGTGTTCGTAGTGAGTGTGAGTGTAAGGAGCTTGAGCATTGCGGTGAACGTCTTTCATCTTATTATGGGTAATGGTCATTACTTCTGGCAACACTCTTCCAATGTAACACAATCCCTCTGAGTTTGGGGCAAGCCACTTTTCCCTGACGTCCTAGTGGATGCTGGGAACTCCGTAAGGACCATGGGGAATAGACGGGCTCCACAGGAGACTGGGCACTCTAAAAGAAAGATTAGGTACTATCTGGTGTGCACTGGCTCCTCCCTCTATGCCCCTCCTCCAGACCTCAGTTAGAATCTGTGCCCGGCCAGAGCTGGATGCACCTAGTGGGCTCTCCTGAGCTTGCTAGAAAAGAAAGTATTTGTTAGGTTTTTTATTTTCAGTGAGATCTGCTGGCAACAGACTCACTGCTACGTGGGACTGAGGGGAGAGAAGCAAACCTACCTGCTTGCAGCTAGCTTGTGCTTCTTAGGCTACTGGACACCATTAGCTCCAGAGGGTTCGAACACAGGGCCTGACCTCGATCGTCCGTTCCCGGAGCCGCGCCGCCGTCCCCCTTGCAGAGCCAGAAGACAGAAGAGAACGACGAAAACGGCGGCTGAAGACTCCTGTCTTCATTAAGGTAGCGCACAGCACTGCAGCTGTGCGCCATTGCTCCCACAGCACACCACACACTCCGGTCACTGTAGGGTGCAGGGCGCTGGGGGGGGGGCGCCCTGGGCAGCAATTATAATACCTTTTGGCACAAATTATACACATAATACAGTCTGGCACTGTATATGTGTGCAAACCCCCGCCATTAAGTCACACAAAACGCGGGACAGAAGCCCACCGCTGAGGGGGCGGAGCCTTCTTCCTCAGCACACCAGCGCCATTTTCCCTTCACAGCTCCGCTGGAAGCAGCTCCCCAGCTCCGCTGGAAGCAGCTCCCCAGGCTCTCCCCTGCAGTATCTGGATACAAGAAGGGTAAAAAAGAGAGGGGGGGCACTTAAATTTAGGCGAAAATAAGATAAGTAAGCTGCTATTGGGAAAAATTACTTATTATAGTGTACATCCCTGTGTTATATAGCGCTGTGGTGTGTGCTGGCATACTCTCTCTCTGTCTCCCCAAAGGACTTTGTGGGGTCCTGTCCTCAGTCAGAGCATTCCCTGTGTGTGTGCGGTGTGTCGGTACGGCTGTGTCGACATATTTGATGAGGAGGGTTACGAGGAGGCGGAGCAGGGGCAGATTAGTGTGGTGTCGCCCCCGACGGGGCCGACACCTGATTGGATGGATATGTGGAAGGTCTTAACCGACAGTGTCAACTCCTTACATAAAAGGTTCGATGACGCAGCAGCCTTGGGACAGCCGGGGTCTCAGCCCGCGCCTGCCCAGGCGACTCAGAGGCCGTCAGGGGCTCATAAACGCCCTCTGGCTCAGATGGTAGACACAGATGTCGACACGGAGTCTGACTCCACTGTAGATGAGGATGAGACAAATGTACAGTCTACAAAGGCCATCCGATGCATGATTACTGCAATGAAAGATGTATTGCACATTTCTGACGTTAACCCGGTTACCACCAAGAGGGGTATTATGTTTGGGGAGAAAAAGCAGCCAGTGACTTTTCCCCCATCTGATGAATTAAATGATTTGTGTGAAGAAGCGTGGAGTTCCCCTGATAAGAAACTAGTGATTTCTAAGAGGTTACTGATGGCGTACCCTTTCCCGCCAACGGATAGGTTACGTTGGGAAACATCCCCTAGGGTGGACAAGGCGCTCACACGCTTATCTAAAAGGGTGGCACTGCCGTCTCAGGATACGGCCGCCCTAAAGGAGCCTGCGGATAGAAAGCAGGAAGCTATCCTGAAGTCTGTGTATACACACTCTGGTACTCTACTGAGACCTGCTATTGCTTCAGCCTGGATGTGTAGTGCTGCAGCAGCATGGACTGATACCCTGTCAGACAACATTGATTCCCTCGACAGGGATACTATTTTGCTAACCATGGAACATATAAAAGACGTCGTCTTATATATGCGGGATGCCCAGAGGGACATTTGCCTGCTGGCATCTAGAATTAATGCAATGTCCGTTTCTGCCAGGAGAGTAATGTGGACTCGGCAGTGGACAGGTGATGCTGATTCTAAAAAACACATGGAGGTTTTGCCTTGTAAGGGTGAGGAATTGTTTGGGGACGGTCTCTCGGACCTCGTATCCACAGCAACAGCTGGGAAGTCGACTTTTTTACCTCAGGTTCCCTCACAGCCTAAGAAAGCACCGTATTATCAAATGCAGTCCTTTCGGCCTCAGAAAGGCAAGCGGGTCAGAGGCGCATCCTTTCTGGCCAGAGGCAGGGGTAGAGGAAAGAAGCTGCACCAGGCAGCCAGTTCCCAGGAACAAAAATCCTCCCCTGCTTCCACTAAGTCCACCGCATGACGTTGGGGCTCCACTGGCGGAGCCAGGTGCGGTGGGGGCGCGTCTCTGAAACTTCAGCAACCAGTGGGTTCGCTCACAAGTGGATCTCTGGGCTGTACAAATTGTATCTCAGGGATACAAGCTGGAGTTCGAGGCGACTCCCCCTCGCCGTTACCTCAAATCAGCCTTGCCAGCTCCTCCCAGGGAAAGGGAGATAGTACTGGCGGCAATTCACAAGCTGTACCTCCAGCAGGTGATAATCAAGGTCCCCCTCCTTCAACAGGGAAGGGGTTACTATTCCACAATGTTTGTGGTACCGAAAGCGGAGGTTCGGTGAGACCCATTCTAAATTTAAAATCCTTGAACACTTATATTAAGAAGTTCAAGTTCAAAATGGAATCGCTCAGGGCGGTTATTGCAAGCCTGGAAGAGGGGGATTTTATGGTGTCGCTGGACATCAAGGTTGCTTACTTGCATGTCCCCATTTACCCACCTCACCAGGAGTACCTCAGGTTTGTGGTACAGAACTGTCATTACCAATTCCAGACGTTGCCGTTTGGTCTCTCCACGGCTCCGAGAATATTTACCAAGGTAATGGCCGAAATGATGATACTCCTTTCGAAGAAAGGGAGTTATAATTATCCCGTACTTGGACGATCTCCTCATAAAGGCGAGGTCCAAAGAGCAGTTGTTGGTCAGCGTAGCACTCTCTCAGGAAGTGTTGCAACAGCACGGCTGGATTCTGAATATCCCAAAGTCGCAGCTGATTCCTACGACGCGTCTGCTTTTCCTGGGAATGATTCTGGACACAGAACAGAAGAAGGTGTTTCTCCCGGAGGAGAAGGCCCAGGAATTGTCATCTCTGGTCAGGTACCTCCTGAAACCAAAACAGGTGTCGGTGCATCACTGCACGCGAGTCCTGGGAAAGATGGTGGCTTCTTACGAAGCAATTCCCTTCGGCAGGTTCCATGCAAGGATCTTTCAGTGGGATCTGTAGGACAAATGGTCCGGATCGCATCTTCAGATGCATCGGCTGATCACCCTGTCCCCAAGGGCCAGGGTGTCTCTGCTGTGGTGGCTGCAGAGTGCTCATCTTCTCGAGGGACGCAGGTTCGGCATACAGGACTGGGTCCTGGTGACCACGGATGCAAGCCTCCGAGGATGGGGGGCAGTCACTCAGGGAAGAAACTTCCAAGGACAGTGGTCAAGTCTGGAGACTTCTCTACACATAAATATACTGGAACTAAGGGCCATCTACAACGCTCTGATTCAAGCAGAGCCCCTGCTTCAAAACCAATCAGTACTGATTCAGTCAGACAACATCACGGCGGTCGCCCATGTAAACCGCCAGGGCGGCACAAGAAGCAGGATGGCAATGGCAGAAGCCACAAGGATTCTTCGATGGGCGGAAAATCACGTGCTAGCACTGTCAGCAGTGTTCATTCCGGGAGTGGACAACTGGGAAGCAGACTTCCTCAGCAGGCACGACCTCCACCCGGGAGAGTGGGGACTTCATCAAGAAGTCTTCACACAGATTGTAAATCGTTGGGAACTGCCACAGGTGGACATGATGGCGTCCCGCCTCAACAAAAAGCTAAAAAAAATATTGCGCCAGGTCACGGGACCCTCAGGCGATAGCTGTGGACGCACTAGTGACACCGTGGGTGTACCAGTCGGTTTATGTGTTCCCTCCTCTTCCTCTCATACCCAAGGTACTGAGGATAGTAAGAAAGAGAGGAGTAAGAACTATACTCATCGTTCCGGATTGGCCAAGAAGAACTTGGTACCCAGAACTACAAGAAATGATCTCAGAGGACCCATGGCCTCTGCCTCTCAGACAGGACCTGTTACAGCAGGGGCCCTGTCTGTTCCAAGACTTACCGCGGCTGCGTTTGACGGCATGGCGGTTGAACGCCGGATCCTAACGGAAAAGGGCATTCCGGATGAAGTGATTCCTACGCTGATAAAAGCTAGGAAGGATGTGACAGCAAAGCATTATCACCGCATATGGCGGAAATATGTTGCTTGGTGTTAGGCCAGGAAGGCCCCAACAGAGGAATTCCAACTGGGTCGATTTCTGCACTTCCTACAGTCAGGGGTGACTATGGGCCTAAAATTGGGGTCCATAAAGGTCCAGATTTCGGCCCTATCTATTTTCTTTCAAAAAGAACTGGCTTCACTGCCTGAAGTTCAGACGTTTGTTAAGCGAGTGCTGCATATTCAGCCCCCTTTTGTGCCTCCAGTGGCACCTTGGGATCTTAACGTTGTGTTGGATTTCCTGAAATCACACTGGTTTGAGCCACTTAAGACCGTGGAGCTAAAGTATCTCACATGGAAGGTGGTCATGCTGTTGGCCTTAGCTTCAGCTAGGCGTGTGTCAGAATTGGCGGCTTTGTCATGTAACAGCCCATATCTGATCTTTCATATGGACAGGGCAGAGTTGAGGACTCGTCCCCATTTTCTCCCTAAGGTGGTATCAGCGTTTCATTTGAACCAGCCTATTGTGGTGCCTGCGGCTACTCGGGATTTGGAGGACTCCAGGTTACTTGATGTAGTCAGGGCTTTGAAAATCTATGTAGCCAGGACGGCTGGAGTCAGGAAAACTGACTCGCTGTTTATCCTGCATGCACCCAACAAACTGGGTGCTCCGGCTTCAAAGCAAACTATTGCGCGCTGGATCTGTAACACGAGTCAGCAAGCTCATTCTGCGGCAGGGTTACCGCATCCTAAATCAGTAAAAGCCCATTCCACAAGGAAGGTGGGCTCTTCTTGGGCGGCTGCCCGAGGGGTCTCGGCTTTACAGCTTTGCCGAGCTGTTACTTGGTTGGGTTCAAACACATTTGCTAAGTTCTACAAGTTTGATACCCTGGCTGAGGAGGACCTTGCCTTTGCTCATTCGGTGCTGCAGAGTCATCCGCACTCTCCCGCCCGTTTGGGAGCTTTGGTATAATCCCCATGGTCCTTACGGAGTTCCCAGCATCCACTAGGACGTCAGAGAAAATAATAAGAATTTACTTACCGATAATTCTATTTCTCGTAGTCCGTAGTGGATGCTGGGGACTCCGTCAGGGCCATGGGGATTAGCGGCTCCGCAGGAGACAGGGCACAAAAGTAAAAGCTTTAGGATCAGGTGGTGTGCACTGGCTCCTCCCCCTATGACCCTCCTCCAAGCCTCAGTTAGGATACTGTGCCCGGACGAGCGTACACAATAAGGAAGGATTTTGAATCCCGGGTAAGACTCATACCAGCCACACCAATCACACTGTACAACCTGTGATCTGAACCCAGTTAACAGCATGATAACAGCGGAGCCTCTGAAAAGATGGCTCACAACAATAATAACCCGATTTTTGTAACAATAACTATGTACAAGTATTGCAGACAATCCGCACTTGGGATGGGCGCCCAGCATCCACTACGGACTACGAGAAATAGAATTATCGGTAAGTAAATTCTTATTTTCTCTGACGTCCTAAGTGGATGCTGGGGACTCCGTCAGGACCATGGGGATTATACCAAAGCTCCCAAACGGGCGGGAGAGTGCGGATGACTCTGCAGCACCGAATGAGAGAACTCCAGGTCCTCCTCAGTCAGGGTGTGCCCCTGACCAAGTATCAGCTCGGCAAAGTTGTAAAGCCGAGACCCCTCGGGCAGCCGCCCAAGATGAGCCCACCTTCCTTGTGGAATGGGCATTTACATATTTTGGCTGTGGCAGGCCTGCCACAGAATGTGCAAGCTGAATTGTACTACACATCCAACTAGCAATCGTCTGCTTAGAAGCAAGAGCACCCAGTTTGTTGGGTGCATACAGGATAACAGCAAGTCAGTTTTCCTGACTCCAGCCGTCCTGGAAACTATATTTTCAGGGCCCTGACAACATCTAGCAACTTGGAGTCCTCCAAGTCCCTAGTAGCCGCAGGTACCACAATAAGCTGGTTCGGGTGAAACATTGACACCACCTTAGGGAGAAACTGGGGATGAGTCCGCAGCTCTGCCCCGTCCGAATGGACAATCAGATATGGGCTTTTTTGAGACAAACGCCGCCAATTCTGACACTCGCCTGGCCGAGGCCAGGGCCAACAGCATGGTCACTTTCCCTGTGAGATATTTCAAATCCACAGATTTGAGCGGTTTAAACCAATGTGATTTTAGGAATCCCAGAACTACGTTGAGATCCCACAATGCCACTGGAGGCACAAAAGGGGGTTGTATATGCAGTACTCCCTTGACAAACTTCTGGACTTCAGGAACTGAAGCCAATTCTTTCTGGAAGAAAATCGACAGGGCCGAATTTTGAACCTTAATGGACCCCTATTTGAGGCCCATAGACACTCCTGTTTGCAGGAAATGCAGGAAACGACCGAGTTGAAATTTCTTCATGGGGCCTTCCTGGCCTCACACCACGCAACATATTTCCGCCACATGTGGTGATAATGTTGTGCGGTCACCTCCTTCCTGGCTTTGACCAGGGTAGGAATGACCTCTTCCGGAATGCCTTTTTCCCTTAGGATCCGGCGTTCAACCGCCATGCCGTCAAACGCAGCCGCGGTAAGTCTTGGAACAGACATGGTACTTGCTGAAGCAAGTCCCTTCTTAGCGGCAGAGGCCATGAGTCCTCTGTGAGCATCTCTTGAAGTTCCGGGTACCAAGTCCTTCTTGGCCAATCCGGAGTCACGAGTATAGTTCTTACTCCTCTACGTCTTATAATTCTCAATACCTTGGGTATGAGAAGCAGAGGAGGGAAGACATACACCGACTGGTACACCCACGGTGTTACCAGAACGTCCACAGCTATTGCCTGAGGGTCTTTTGACCTGGCGCAATACTTGTCCAGATTTTTGTTCAGGCGGGACGCCATCATGTCCACCTTTGGTCTTTTCCAACGGTTCACAATCATGTGGAAGACTTCCCGATGAAGTCCCCACTCTCCCGGGTGGAGGTTGTGCCTGCTGAGGAAGTCTGCTTCCCAGTTGTCCACTCCCGGAATGAACACTGCTGACAGTGCTATCACATGATTTTCCGCCCAGCGAAAAATCCTTGCAGTTTCTGCCATTGCCCTCCTGCTTCTTGTGCCGCCCTGTCTGTTCACGTGGGCGACTGCCGTGATGTTGTCCCACTGGATCAATACCGGCTGACCTTGAAGCAGAGGTCTTGCTAAGCTTAGAGCATTGTAAATTGCCCTTAGCTCCAGTATATTTATGTGGAGAAAAATCTCCAGACTTGATCACACTCCCTGGAAATTTTTTCCCTGTGTGACTGCTCCCCAGCCTCTCAGGCTGGCCTCCGTGGTCACCAGCATCCAATCCTGAATGCCGAATCTGCGGCCCTCTAGAAGATGAGCACTCTGTAACCACCACAGGAGAGACACCCTTGTCCTTGGAGATAGGGTTATCCGCTGATGCATCTGAAAATGCGATCCGGACCATTTGTCCAGCAGATCCCACTGAAAAGTTCTTGCGTGGAATCTGCCGAATGGAATCGCTTCGTAATAAGCCACCATTTTTCCCAGGACTCTTGTGCAATGATGCACTGACACTTTTCCTGGTTTTAGGAGGTTCCTGACTAGCTCGGATAACTCCCTGGCTTTCTCCTCCGGGAGAAACACCTTTTTCTGGACTGTGTCCAGAACCATCCCTAGGAACAGCAGACGTGTCGTCGGAAACGGCTGCGATTTTGGATATTTAGAATCCACCCGTGCTGTCGTAGAACTACTTGAGATAGTGCTACTCCGACTTCCAACTGTTCTCTGGACCTTGCCCTTATCAGGAAATCGTCCAAGTAAGGGATACTTAAGACGCCTTTTCTTTGAAGAAGAATCATCATTTCGGCCATTACTTTGGTAAAGACCCGGGGTGCCGTGGACAATCCAAACGGCAGCGTCTGAAACTGATAGTGACAGTTCCGTACCACGAACCTGAGGTACCCTTGGTGAGAAGGGCAATTTGGGACATGGAGGTAAGCATCCTTGATGTCCAGGGACACCATATAGTCCCCTTCTTCCTGGTTCGCTATCACTGCTCTGAGTGACTCCATCTTGATTTGAACCTTTTTATGTAAGTGTTCAAAGATTTCCCATTTAGAATAGGTCTCACCGAGCCGTCTGGCTTCAGTACCACAATATAGTGTGGAATAATACCCCTTTCCTTGTTGTAGGAGGGGTACTTTGATTATCACCTGCTGGGAATACAGCTTGTGAATTGTTTCCAATACTGCCTCCCTGTCGGAGGAAGACGTTGGTAAAGCAGACATCAGGAGCCTGCGAGGGGGAGACGTCTCGAATCTCCAGTCTGTACCCCTGGGATACTACTTGTAGGATCCAGGGGTCCACTTGCGAGTGAGCCCACTACGCGCTGAAACTCTTGAGACGACCCCCCACCGCACTTGAGTCCGCTTGTACGGCCCCAGCGTCATGCTGAGGACTTGGCAGAAGCTGTGGAGGGCTTCTGTTCCTGGGAATGGGCTGCCTGCTGCAGTCTTCTTCCCTTTCCTCTATCCCTGGGCAGATATGACTGGCCTTTTGCCCGCTTGCCCTTATGGGGACGAAAGGACTGAGGCTGAAAAGACGGTGTCTTTTTCTGCTGAGATGTGATTTTGGGGTAAAAAAAGGTGGATTTTCCAGCTGTTGCCGAGGCCACCAGGTCCGATGGACCGACCCCAAATAACTCCTCCCCTTTATACGGCAATACTTCCATGTGCCGTTTGGAATCTGCATCACCTGACCACTGTCGTGTCCATAAACATCTTCTGGCAGATATGGACATCGCACTTACTCTTGATGCCAGAGTGCAAATATCCCTCTGTGCATCTCGCATATATAGAAATGCATCCTTTATACTCAATAAAATACTGTCCCTGTCAAGGGTATCAATATTTTCAGTCAGGGAATCCGACCAAGCCACCCCAGCGCTGCACATCCAGGCTGAGGCGATCGCTGGTCGCAGTATAACACCAGTATGTGTGTATATACCTTTTTAGGATATTTTCCAGCCTCTCAGCTGGCTCCTTGAGGGCGGCCCTATCTGGAGACGGTACCGCCACTTGTTTTGATAAGCGTGTGAGCGCCTTATCCACCCTAAAGGGTGTTTCCCAACGCGCCCTAACTTCTGGCGGGAAAGGGTATACCGCCAATAATTTTCTATCGGGGGAAACCCACGCATCATCACACACTTCATTTAATTTATCTGATTCAGGAAAAACTACAGGTAGTTTTTTCACACCCCACATAATACCCTTCTTGTGGTACTTGTAGTATCAGAAATATGTAACACCTCCTTCATTGCCCTTAACATGTAACGTGTGGCCCTAAAGGAAAATACGTTTGTTTCTTCACCGTCGACACTGGAGTCAGTGTCCGTGTCTGTGTCTGTGTCGACCGACTGAGGTAAATGAGCGTTTTACAGCCCCTGACGGTGTTTGAGACGCCTGGACAGGTACTAATTTGTTTGCCGGCCGTCTCATGTCGTCAACCGACCTTGCAGCGTGTTGACATTATCACGTAATTCCTTAAATAAGCCATCCATTCCGGTGTCGACTCCCTAGAGAGTGACATCACCATTTCAGGCAATTGCTCCGCCTCCTCACCAACATCGTCCTCATACATGTCGACACACACGTACCGACACACAGCACACACACAGGGAATGCTCTGATAGAGGACAGGACCCCACTAGCCCTTTGGGGAGACAGAGGGAGAGTTTGCCAGCACACACCAAAAACGCTATAATTATACAGGGACAACCTTTATATAAGTGTTTTTCCCTTATAGCATTTTAATATATATATACATATCGCCAAATAAGTGCCCCCCCTCTCTGTTTTAACCCTGTTTCTGTAGTGCAGTGCAGGGGAGAGCCTGGGAGCCTTCCCACCAGCATTTCTGTGAGGGAAAATGGCGCTGTGTGCTGAGGAGAATAGGCCCCGCCCCCTTTTCGGCGGGCTTCTTCTCCCGTTTTTCTGAGACCTTACAGGGGTTAAATACATCCATATAGCCCCCAGGGGCTATATGTGATGTATTTTTAGCCAGAATAAGGTACTATCATTGCTGCCCAGGGCGCCCCCCCCCAGCGCCCTGCACCCTCAGTGACCGCTGCTATGAAGTGTGCTGACAACAATGGCGCACAGCTGCAGTGCTGTGCGCTACCTTATGAAGACTGAAGAGTCTTCTGCCGCCGTTTCTGGACCTCTTCACTTTTCGGCATCTGCAAGGGGGGTCGGCGGCGCGGCTCCGGGACGAACCCCAGGGTGAGACCTGTGTTCCGACTCCCTCTGGAGCTAATGGTGTCCAGTAGCCTAAGAAGCCAATCCATCCTGCACGCAGGTGAGTTCACTTCTCTCCCCTAAGTCCCTCGTAGCAGTGAGCCTGTTGCCAGCAGGACTCACTGAAAATAAAAAAACCTAACAAACTTTTACTCTAAGCAGCTCTTTAGGAGAGCCACCTAGATTGTACCCTTCTCGGCCGGGCACAAAAATCTAACTGAGGCTTGGAGGAGGGTAATAGGGGGAGGAGCCAGTGCACACCACCTGATCCTAAAGCTTTTACTTTTGTGCCCTGTCTCCTGCGGAGCCGCTAATCCCCATGGTCCTGACGGAGTCCCCAGCATCCACTTAGGACGTCAGAGAAAAGAATTTACTCACCGGTAATTCTATTTCTCGTAGTCCGTAGTGGATGCTGGGCGCCCGTCCCAAGTGCGGACTCTCTGCAATACATGTATATAGTTATTGCTTAACTAAAGGGTTATTGTTATGAGCCATCTGTTACTGAGGCTCAGTTGTTGTTCATACTGTTAACTGGGTATGGTTATCACAAGTTGTACAGTGTGATTGGTGTGGCTGGTATGAGTCTTACCCTGGATTCCAAATCCTTTCCTTGTTGTGTCAGCTCTTCCGGGCACAGTTTTCTTAACTGAGGTCTGGAGGAGGGGCATAGAGGGAGGAGCCAGTGCACACCAGATAGTACCTAATCTTTCTTTTAGAGTGCCCAGTCTCCTGCGGAGCCCGTCTATTCCCCATGGTCCTTACGGAGTTCCCAGCATCCACTACGGACTACGAGAAATAGAATTACCGGTGAGTAAATTCTTATTATAAGCCTTCCTCCCACATATGAAATAAGCATCATCGGGGAGAACATATGGGACAGAATATGACATTACCATATTGCAAACCTTCCAGGTGAAAAATCCTATCCCTAACTCTCTCATCTGTTCAGTACACGTATCAGGCTGTATGATATGCGCACAGTACCCTGGAGATACTTCTCCAACCCGCATGGTCCTACTTCCTAGAGTATACCTGTACCGAAAATACCTCCCACCGTCGGCTATTTGGCGTATAAGTTCAGGGTCTACGGGCATTCTATCGGCTCTGTGTGAAAATGCCATGGTTTGGTTATTCCATGTCACTTCCCAATTTTCCGGCTTTCGGGGATTGGAAATGTTGAAACATATTAAGGACCTATCCACATGATATTGGTGGAGCTTCAAACTAGGAGGCCTAGAAATATTAAATTTCTTGTCCACCGGTCTCCCACCCCTTAATTCAAGTACCTCATCTAGTGTTAAAGGGTACGGTACTAATCCTGACTTGCTCTGACCTTGAGGTACTTGTGAGCACACCCAGCATTCTGTTTGGTTTAAAACCTTACCCACTAATGAGTGATAGTCACTAATGAATGACGGTCCATGTTGATATTAAGGCTGGACTGACATCTCTGGATGCACCCGTCCTCAACTATGTTTTCACAATTTCTACAGATACAATTTTCTTCAGCCAATAACCCTTCACAATGTCTCCTAGTGTCATGACTACCAGATTGTTTTCTGATTCTCGCCTTTGCTCGGTGAATGTGTTGCTCTTGGAATTCTACTAATCCGTCCTTGTCATCAGAACCCATTCCAGATCCTTTCTCGACCTCTCTGGTACTCTCACCGAAATAGACTGCTCTGGTCAACAACAGGGTCAACAGGAAAACCCGGAACGCAGTCTCTTGGGGTAAGTCCATCTTGCAGGAGGAGAAAGAAAGAGTGGTAATGGGAGGTAAAGAAAATAATAGAATGGAAAGAAAACTGGTACGATAACCGCCTCTAGTCTTGTTGTTCTTCTTGCTCAGATGCCGTCTCAACAGTGCTGCCTCTCAGTCTTCCCGGAACGGACACTCCAGTGATGCGATATTTTTTCCGAGTCAGCGACTTTTCTGTAGGGAGCATAAATCTTGCATTACCATTTGTTTAACTGTTGTGTGACATACCATCCGTAGAACATGAAAAAACAAAAAGAGAGAGAATAATAAAAATAAAAAATTGTCAGATTTCCGTTCACCATCAAGCTGTCACACCAACATGTCTATCGGTATCTCTGCACAGTCTCCCCCACCAGTATTTCCACTCTCCACCCTCTGTGCATGGCCAGGCACAATGATGCTGGTGAGATATACCGGGGTTGGGCAGACCTCTGAAAAGACCGAGTAGACATGTGACGTTTGAGCTGTAGTTCTGTCGGTGAACGTCAGAGATGAAGAGGAAACATTTAAAGATAAATCACAGAGTTTACCTGGCCCCCCCTGTATCTACAAAGAATGACCTACCAACTATATTCACTGTGACCTCAGGTTTTCACTACCTAGGCTAACAATCAATTTCACTGGCTGCAGACTACAGGTGCGGCCCAAAATTTTTCCTATATGATCCCTGATTCCAATTACGTGCGTCATAACTTTGCTCGTTTTCTTGTCTAGGGGGTCGATATACCTTATGTGGTTCTCTAAATCTGCAACTCCGTGCATAATGTCCGTCCCTCTGGCAGTTATAACATTTTACCACATACGACTTACCAACAGGGGTCTGGGGTTTAGGCTGATGTGGCTTCGTTGTCAGGACTTTTATACTTACTGTTATCAGCTTATCCCCCTGTGACTCCCTGTGTTTAATGATGTTCCGATCGTGCTTAACAGCGGACTCTCTTAAGGCAGCCACCGAGATACTTCTCCAGTTAGGTTGAGTGGTTTGTACCCTGGTTCTCAACGCTTCCTTTAACCCGTCCATTAATACGGACACAGCTACCTCTCTATGATGCACATTATCCTTAATGTCTTTGATCCCAGTAAATCTAGCCATTACCTGCAGTGCTCGATGGAAATAGTCAGAAGCAGTTTCACCTTCTTTTTGTCTAATGGAGAAGATTTTGTTCCATTTGACAACAGTTGGGAAATATACTCCTAACTGCATATTGATTTGTCGTACATTCTCCTGAGTGTATTCCTCAGTGAGAGGTACTTCTGCGTCTAATTTACAATCAGTAATAAATTTTGCAGGGTCAATATTGGAAGGTAGACATACTCGTAGCACTGTTCGCCAATCTTTGTTTGTGGGTTCGGTGGCATTACCTAATTCTTTAATAAACCTCTGGCATGCAACTAGATCTTTCCTGGGATCGGGAAATTCAGACACAATTGTCCTCAATTCTGCCCGGGACCAGGGACGATGCATAGCAATGTCCTTGACGGGAGTGACTCCCTGAGCGTCAGTCCTCCCATTGGGGACTGCGATCACCCTGACAGGATTCAGTTCAATTATATAATTTTGTGTCGACTCTACAATGTGAGGTGCAATTGTCTGTGCATAATGTACAATACCGCACTTACCTGTGGACACGACCTCACCTGACCCTCCGCTAGGGGGCTTTACTATTGCTTTTACCGATTGGGCCGTGCCCACCTGGGTGTCCTGTATGGTGGCTGCTAGAGAAAGTGCCGACATCGTGCTGGGCTCACTTTCTTGCTTGGAATCCTGAGGGAAGTTTAAAATGGGGTGCAACTTGCACGGGTTAGAATTTATACATTTATTAAGTTTACTCTTATCGTCATTAATACATTTATTAAGTGCACTATTATCGTCATATACCAGTATGCCATTCTCTGTAGCCATTATCTATCCTGTAGTGTACGGTGGTGGTGCGGTTGCTATCAGTTTCCTGCTAGGGTTAGAACCAGCTGTGTAAGCTAGTTCCCTCTGCATATCACTCTCTCGTTGCCATAAATGTAAACAGTTTGTGTGTCTGATCCTCTGTTTTTGGGATTTTATCAGACAGATCCTAAGCTTTAAATTATGCAATACCTCTGAGTCAAAACTACCTATCCCAGGAAATGGTGCTTAATCCCCCACAGTCATTCGTGTCCATTCATCACAAAAGGTCTCAGTGTGGGGACCATACTTCCCCCACATTACTAACCGAGCTGACCCCCTGGGTCTGAAATCTGCATGCTGAACCCTGACTGCTGAACGTCCCTGTGTTGTGCACTTGGCTTCCATTGTGGACCTTTTTAACACGGGAAAACTTCCTAAAATGCACCAAACACAGTAGTCTACGGTGGAAATCCTTAAAATTCTTCCACTGAACTTCTTCTGCTCCGAGTACCCCGGATCCGCCTTCTTTAGCAGACACGTGTAGCCATTGCAGGCCCTACCTCTAGAGATTTTCCTGAGAGACCAGCGAAAATTCCCTAAACCTTTACTTTACACAAATCACGCTTGCATGTGCTTCCTACAACGCGTATGATAACAAGATTTATGCACAAATATGCAAAACCTCATATCACGTTGCGTCACGTGTTGCCCATACAACCGTGCGGTCCAATCGTACCGCTTATAGACACTTGCTATCTATAAGTGGTAGGATCACTGGAGTCACCCTACTGTGCTCCAAAACAGCCGAAGCGTAATACCACGAAAACTCTATCACACTCCGTTGCACGTGTACACCTGGACCGTGCTCACCACGTTTTCACCTAGACCGTGCTTCACCAAGCTTCACCAAGATCACCAAGACCACCAAGCGGGGTTCAATATATTCACACCCTATTCAGCCCACACTAACATTCTATAGTTTTCTGATCAGAAAAATCCTTTCCTGTTAACTGATAGCTTTCCCCAGAGGTAATACAGAAAAAAAAAATTTAAACTAAATTTTGGACACTGATCAATTTGTGCTATTATCGCGTGGCTACCGTCTCGCCTAAACTGAAACAATGCTATTGTGTGATTTGTATTTAGTGGGCGTATCTGTACGCACGTTGCGTAAAATACGCCACGTGTGTAGGCCTTTGCGTTGCGTACGCAGTTTCGCACGCTGTCCGAGACACGTGTACAAAGGCCGGATACGTCCGAAGTAATACAAATACCACACTGCTATAAATGTAAACGATATTTAACTATAATCGCTTACCAACACCACACAGTATCTCTTGTATAAACCTTTATAACTAGGCCAGGCTGCGTGTGTGTTTTACATGTACTCCCTTAAATATTTCTCTATATTTTTAACTAAATAACAACAAATTTCTCAGCACGGGTCAAAATGTATCTAATAATCAATGCTAATGGCAACAAGCGAATAGATATGCAGGATACACAAATAAAATACAGGTGTGTGCGTGTGTTACGTGTGTTGCGTGCGCAGTTGGCACTCAACAGAAATTTAACAGATTTAAAAACAATAGCTTTACGTTCTTACCTTTCGGATCCCACCAGCATCCCTACAAACCATGCGGAGCAGACGCTTATCTAATCAGCACCAGTGTATCCCCGACCATGAGAAGGCTAACAGGGGATACCTTTATATCTTCCCGCCCTTTGCTGATAGATAAAGTCTGCCTTGTCCTGCTAGGCTGCGGATATGAGGAGGACCGGACGATGCCCTCAATTGATAATGTCAAATATTACTTTAAAACATAAAGCTATACACTATTACCGTGGATCCGCTATGGCCGCTAGACTACTTACACACTCTACGTACTAAGTACGCTATTTGCGTACTGAGTACCGTATGGATACGCACTTAGCATATCAGACGATGTGCCGTGGGCGCGACGCACACGCGGCGCGGACGCACACAGAGTGATATACAGTAAACCTTAAGTAATGAAACTATGTAAGGATATGCTTATACTTTAAACCTTAGCAGCCTAGTACTGCAACGATGTAATACCTTTAAAACCTTAAGTAGCGCTGGCGGCATGAAGTACCCGCAGTGCTTACACCTTAGCAATGCTTATACACCTTATACCGATTAATATGCTATGAAAGCCCTTTGCAGGAAAGTGAAAACACAACACCGGTTTGTGGTAAACCACTGGGCTCTAACACCGCAGTGGATTATTCAGAGAAAAGGGGTAAACAGATACAAGTTATACACTACAGGCTAACAAGGAAATCTAAACAGAATAATAGAGAATAATGGCTACAGAGAATATACATACGTGGGGAATCGTTCGCAAGCGCGTCCTGGACCAGTCCTCAGCTATCAGGTAGAAAGCCTTCAGAGTCTTTGATAGTGACCTGGCCTGCTGCTCGCTCTTTATTCAGTAGCTCAAGACATAATACAATAGACACTGTGTGCTCTTCTTCCATTGGTTAGGGGGTGGGACATGTCCTGCACCGGGGACCATTGGTTAGTTCAAGAAGTGGGCGATGGCTAGGACTTGGGATGTGGAGTTCCCGCCCCCTAATCAGTTTAAACCCATCACATTAAACATAAATCCGGTATTATTAATATCTTAATGAGGTAAATTTTAACAATGTTCTTATTCCCACCAGATTAATGTTCACGTGACTCTGAACAATATGAACCCACACATGATATTACTATCTATCTCAATCTTCAAGATATTCATATATCCACATATTCATATATATATATATATATATATATATATATATACACACATATATATATATATATATACACACACACACACACACACACTCCTGCTATTACAATTTGTTATGAATTATATATTTATTCACACACATATATTTATATATATAATATATATAAATGAATACCTCTATCTCCATGGATTTTGGACTAGGAATGTTAGTATTCTAAATTCCTATCTGTCTGGTTTTGTTGTGGTTAGCTATTGTTTCTGATCTTCCAAACATACTCTGCTCCTGGGCATTGTTCACCCTTGTTTGTCCCTTTCTTTCAGTTGAGACAATGGCAACTCAGCACTCATTATTCTGGAGAGAAACCTGGCCCTATTCATAAACAAAGGTGTATGCCCTCTTCATAGAATCTCAAAGCTTAATGTAAACAAGGCCATTGTATCTCAGTCTGTGGGAAATGTATGTGTGACTGGGTTCCATTCTCGTCCCCTCCCCATTCGTAATATATTTTAAATACAATTTTATATCTATATTCTACTTCTGCACATAACTATACGCAGGAACATGCGATTCTTTCCTAACTAACTGTTACGCACACCAGTGCTAACAGGAGTATACCGGTGTATGAACAGAGAGGGAAGCAAAGCAAACGAACTCACAGACAGTATAACATAACATACAAAGGAGGTGATGGAATAACTAATAAACACAAAGTGAACGGAGAAGCCCAAAGGCTCAGGAATTGGGTGTCTCCCTAGTGTCAGGAATGCTCAGATGGAATAGAGCGGACAATGAAGCGATGTGTAGTGATTTCACATGTGGAGCACCTGAAATGATGTTGCTAAGAGCAACAGAAAAACCCCAAAGGGTTACCAACGGGTGTGGGAATAAACTCCTTGGTCAGAGATAGAAATATAGACACAAGGAGAGTATCCACAATCCTAACCCCCACTTGCAGGGCACAGGTTCAGCTTACTGCCACTAAACTGACACCTGGACGCCCTGCACAGTGAGGGAGGATTAAGCAAGCAGGTCTGAGAGTACAGCCGTAAACCTGCTGGGTTCACAGAATAGCAAAAGAACCCCAGCAGGTCAAATAACTGACTCCAGTCTTACTTCTAGGTCCGGATTGGCAGAATGAAGTACCGAATCCCAAGGCCTATTCGCAGTAAGCAACAAGTAAATACAAAGTCACACAGTACTAGCTAACTCTCTGGAACTGACTAACAAACAAAAATTCAGCAGCATTTGCCTAGCCTGAGAGGATGGTTTATATAGCAGGTGCTGTCCACGCCCCACTCAGACCTCACAGACTGTGAGCACAAAACCAGCGCCGGATTCCCTGCCGTGCACAGAGCCTGTAACCACTACACAGTAAAAACTCGGACCGGAGTATCAGCTGCGCTCAGGTTACTTCACTAACACTTGCCTCCCGGTTGCCATGGCGACGTGGCAGCACAGAGCAGGAGATCCTAACACTAACACCGGAATGTTACCCTTAAAATACCCTACAGCTGGATACCAGACATCACCTACCAACCTTTGTCTGACCCTTCCTATCATGCAAAGACGAATCCCTCTGTCCAGGAACTGTTTAAACTAACATTACTCGTTGTCACGGTCTAAGGGAACTATATCTACAAAATGCACTATTTGGGTTAAATATGCTGCGGTCGAGTCGCACGCTACATGCTCACAAACTCCGCCGTAAATACACATATCATGCGCACGAGTCGCTGGGGCGTCTCTTACGCAACTTGCGGGTATGTGTACGCACGGGGGACCGGGTGCACGAGCAGCGTGCATGTGCATGAGGGTACAATGGATATGTATAACAATATTTTTCGACTTTGACAGTATAGCCTAGCTGCTCATTCCCGAAGCTGAGCCGTCGTCCCCCTCACAGAGCCAGAAGAAAGAAGCCGGGTTAATAACCGAAGAACAGAAGACTTCACTACAGACGGCAGAAGACTTCAGTGTCTATGAGGTACCATTGCTCCCACACACAAGCGGCACTACAAGGGTACAGGGCGCAGGGGGGGGGGGGCGCCCTGGGCAGCAATAGACCTCATGTGTTAGCCTGGCAAAGAGGTATACAGTGCATAGGCACTGTATACCGACCCCCGCCAGCATAAAGCAGTATAAAGCGGGACTGAAGCGTTCACAGTGTAAAACGGGTCGGGGGGGGGGCACAGTGGTTTAGTGCATTATAGGTGGAAAAATAAAGCACTATATATATATATATATATATATATATATATATGATGAGCGTGTGGTATATGAGCTGGTAAACGTTTTCTGTGTTTTCCCTGTCAGATACTGGGATCTACTCCTTATAGTCAGTCTAATGTCGGCGGGTATTTAGTACACGTGTGTCGACATGTCTGTGTGCTCTGCCACAAACGGCTATGGGAATCCCTCTGTCGGCACCGCCGACTCCTGATGGTACTTGATTCACGAAATTAAGTGTCAGCATGTCGATAGTGGTATGTTTTTCCAAAAGAAAAAACTATATGGGAGACACAGGCGTGTGTGGAGTGACCCTGTCAACACCAACTAATCTGACTGGGTAAAAAGTAACATGATAATGTGATGCATGTCAAAAAGCTATACCTGTATGTATATATGTATATGTATGGTACGGTTACATTGATCTGTGGCTCGAGCACAGACGTAGTAATATTTGTGGGGGCGTAAATAAGAATTTACTCACCGGTAATTCTATTTCTCGTAGTCCGTAGTGGATGCTGGGGACTCCGTAAGGACCATGGGGAATAGACGGGATCCGCAGGAGACTGGGCACTCTAAAGAAAGATTAGGTACTATCTGGTGTGCACTGGCTCCTCCCTCTATGCCCCTCCTCCAGACCTCAGTTAGGGAAACTGTGCCCGGAAGAGCTGACATTACAAGGAAAGGATTTTGGAATCCAGGGTTAGACTCATACCAGCCACACCAATCACACCGTACAACTCGTGATAAACTTACCCAGTTAACAGTATGAACAACAACTGAGCATCACTCAACGGATGGCTCATAACAATAAACCTTTATTAAGCAATAACTATATACACGTATTGCAGAAAGTCCGCACTTGGGACGGGCGCCCAGCATCCACTACGGACTACGAGAAATAGAATTACCGGTGAGTAAATTCTTATTTTCTCTAACGTCCTAGTGGATGCTGGGGACTCCGTAAGGACCATGGGGATTATACCAAAGCTCCCAAACGGGCGGGAGAGTGCGTATGACTCTGTAGCACCGAATGAGCAAACACAAGGTCCTCCTCAGCCAGGGTATCAAACTTGTAGAACTTTGCAAAAGTGTTTGAACCCGACCAAGTAGCCGCTCGGCAAAGCTGTAAAGCCGAGAACCCTCGGGCAGCCGCGCAAGAAGAGCCCACCTTCCTTGTGGAATGGGCTTTCACTGATTTTGGATGCGGCAATCCAGCCGCAGAATGAGCCAGCTGAATCGTGCTACAGATCCAGCGAGCAATAGTTTGCTTTGAAGCAGGAGCACCCAGCTTATTGGGTGCATACAGAATAACCAGCGACTCAGTCTTCCTGACTCCAGCCGTTCTGGAAACATATTTTCAAAGCCCGGACTACGTCCAGCAACTTGGAGTCCTCCAAGTCCCGAGTAGCCGCAGGGACCACAATAGGTTGGTTCAAATGAAACGATGATACCACCTTTGGGAGAAATTGGGACGAGTCCGCAATTCTGCCCTGTCCATATGGAAGATCAAATAAGGGCTTTTACATGACAAAGCCGCCAATTCTGATACACGCCTCGCCGATGCTAAGGCCAACAGCATGACCACTTTCCACGTGAGATACTTTAGTTCCACGGTCTTAAGTGGTTCAAACCAGTGGGATTTCAGGAAATCCAACACAATGTCAAGATCCCAAGGTGCCACTGGTGGCACAAAAGGGGGCTGAATATGCAGCACTCCCTTTACAAACGTCTGAACCTCAGGCAGTGAAGCCAGTTCTTTTTGAAAAAAAATGGATAGGGACGAAATCTGGACCTTTATGGACCCTAATTTCAGGCCCATAGTCACACCTGTCAAAGTCAGAAAAATATCACGCTGCACGTTGCCATATATTCACCTCATGCGCGTGCCTGCTGCACGTGCACATTTTCTCCCGTGCGTGCGGATACTCGCAGCCGCGTGATGGCGCCTCGGCCATGCGCTCGAGCGCGTGGTATGTGCATTTACGGTAGAGTTTGTGTGCATCTAGCGGGCGACTCAATCGTTAGATAATAAATCCATATAGCATGTTTTATAGATAATGTTCCCCTTAGTAATAACTGTAAGTTTGTTTAATGTGACTTGTTCACGGACTTGGGAATCCCTCTTTATATGGTACGAAGGGTCAGACAGGGTTTGAACAGCTGTGTCTGGTACCTAACTGAAGAGTATTTTAATAGCAACAATCCGGTGCTGGTTAGGTAAAGATTAATCGCTCCTGCGTATAGTTATGGCCATTAGTAGATTCTGGACATTTCATATATTTGCGATTCATTATCCATGCGGCGGGAATCCGGAGATTCCCACCCACCTGAGCTGTTTGAAATAGTCACAGCCCACCTGTTCAAACTAACCTATGACCTTTTGATATGATGCGAGGAGACATTCCTGTGTCCAATGAACAATGAGATTGTAGGTCCCTTTGTAGTATACTGTACTCAGTGTATATAAGATCAGCCAGCCTGAACAGCTCCCCCACTCTCCACAAAGGGTTTTCATATTGACTAACTCTGAGCTGGTACCAGGCTGCGCTGCGATCGTTCCCAGTGTGTGTAAGTAATTCTCTGTGATTATCTCGCTCTTTGTTTGTATTGGCCACATTCTCTCTCTCTCTGTTTAGTTTAAGATTGTAACGTTATCGTATATTTCTGTCTAGATATTCTGTTAGAAT
This sequence comes from Pseudophryne corroboree, assembly GCF_028390025.1. Classification (NCBI taxonomy): domain Eukaryota; kingdom Metazoa; phylum Chordata; class Amphibia; order Anura; family Myobatrachidae; genus Pseudophryne; species Pseudophryne corroboree. The sequence goes on along the minus strand of NC_086449.1, from coordinate 666,686,473 downwards.
TATATGTTAGTATGTAGTGTATGACTTGTAACTGTTTTACCCCTTTTCGATATAACTAAAAGCGTGTTAGTAAAGGTGTTGGATCCTTAGTACGATATTGTGTGTTCATTACATTGCAGAGGGTAATAGGAGCGTCTCGATCGCTCAAACAGCTTTAGTGTTATACAAGGTTAAGCAGTGTTATATCGCTACAGTGTTTCAGTACAAGGTTTACAGTATAAGAATATCCTTTCTGTGTGTTACATTCAAGGTTTACTGATTGTCATCTTGTGAGCGTCTGCGCCGCTCGTGATCTCCTCGTGGTCTCGAGCGTCCGCTACGCTGATAGCGTAGGATTACGGTTGTCGCTCGCCTATAGCGTGCTCGACACCACGCATTAAGCTGTGAGCGAGCGTGCCGCATGTGCGTCTCGATCACGGCCTAGCGTATGCTACGCTAAATACATACCCTTACGGTACCCCATACGCCAATTGCGTACTGTGTCTCTTACCCATTATTGTGAAGTTATAAGGTAATCTAAATCAGCATTATCAATTGGCGGCTCGTCCGTCCTCCACATATCCGCACTAGCGAAAACAAACGTTATCTGTCAGCAAGGGCGGGAAGCAGTATCCCTTCGTATCGGGATACAGGAGTGCTGACTAGATAAGCGTCTGTTTCGCTAGATTGAAGGAGTGCTGGTGGGATCCGGAACCGGAGGTAAGAACAATACGCTATTGTTTTTTTAAACTGTTTATTTCTGTTTTGCGCATACACGCACGCACACACACAACTGTATCTTTTTTCATTTGTGTATTTTCACATATCACCTTCCTGTTTGCCATTTCACAATTGATAACGTGCTGGGAAAGATTTGTTGCTATTGGTAGTTAAAAGTTAATATTAATACGTATGGAAGTAATTTGTAAAACATGCACACGGCTTGCCTAAAATACAAGGAAGTTCTGTGTGGTGTTCAGTAGATGATTACAATTAAAGGTCATTTACATTGATAAACATGTTAGTTGTGTTACTGTGGACATACCTGGCTTGCGTACACGTGTCTCTAACAAGGGGCAGAACGAGTGTACGCGACGCAAGGGTCGACGCACGGAGCGTATATTACGCAACGGAGCATCTGGGTACGCCCACATAATACAAATCACACGATAGTATTATTTTAAATAGGCGAAAAAAGGTAACGCGATAATAGCGCAAGTCAATTTCAGTGTCCAAAATTTTAAGCTAATAGATCCTTCTCTAATTTGCAACTCATCTGGACTGAACTGTGTTACTGAATGAAAGGGATTTCTGCGCAGAAACAAAAGTAAAGTGTATATGAGGTGAAAGAGTGTGTATACATATATATAAGTTTCTAAAAAATTTTTGGGTTGAACCAAAGGAAATCGAGTTCTCGTGAAGGTACATACGTGTAAGTGACTGCATGGTGGCTTGGGAGGCCAGTTGTTCAGGTAGGGGGCGATCAACCTCGGTTCGGGTTGACTTAGTAAACCGACCAATCGGGTCGGCAAGGTATGTAATGTGTGAGAAATACGGATCACACACAGAGGTTTTGTGCGATGAATGGGAAAGAATGACTGTGCACGATGGGGAAAAGTTCCCACGGGTAGGCAGTTTTAGCCCAGATGTGTTGCAAAATCTAAGGAGAAGGATATGTCTCATTAAATCTGCAAAGAGACGAATCAAACATTATGACTATTTACAGTTATGGCAGCAGGAGGGTGAAATACAGAGAGGATTGTCTCAGGTTGGCTGGATCTAACCCTATGAAGAAACTGATAGCCACGGCGCCACCGCCACCATACATAACGGGAGAGCAGGTGGTCACAGAGAATGGCACACTGGTGAATGATAAACATGCACTTAGTAACTGTATAAATGTTAAGAATAATGTGACTAAGATTATTGATGCAAATACTAACCCGTGCAAGCTGTACCCTGTTTTAAACTTTCCCCAGGAGTGTGATCAAGAGGATGAGCCAACAACAATATCGGCACTCTCTCTAGCAGCCACCATAGCAGAAACAACAGTGGGCACGGCCCAACCCGTAATATTAGCGTCAAAGCCCCCTAGCGGAGGGATAGGTGAGGTCGTATCATCTGGTAAGTACGGCACCATACACTATGCTGAAACCATTTCACCACATATTGTAGAATCTACTCAGAAGGATGTTATTGGACTTAATCCCGTTAGGGTAATAGCAGTGCCAAATGGGAAAACTGACACTTCAGGAATCACTCCTGTCAGAAACATCGCCATGCACTGCCCCTTTTCCCGAATGGAATTAAGAACAATGGTGTCTGAATTCCCTGATCCTAGGAAAGATCTAGCTGCTAGTCAGAAATACATTAGAGATCTAGGAAATACTGTGGAGCCCAATAACAAAGACTGGCAGATACTGCTGAGGGCATGCTTACCCTCCAATGTCGACTCAGCAAGATTTTTAGCTGACTGTAAATTAGATGAAGATGTACCCCTTACGGATGTGTACAACCAAGATAATGTAAAGAGAATAAATTTACAGTTAAAAGAGTATTTTCCAGCTGTTGCCAAATGGAATAAAAATTTTTCCATCAAACATAAAGAGGGAGAAACAGCTGCTGATTATTTTCATCGGGCACTACAGGAAATGGCTAAGTATACAGGCATAGAAGACATTTCGACAAATGTAAATCATAGAGCAGTAGCAGTATCTGTGTTAATGGAAGGTTTAAAAGAAGTATTAAGGACAAGGGTACAGACCACCCAACCATGTTGGCGAGGTCTGTCGGTGGCTACTTTGAGAGAGGCCGCTGTTGATCATGAACGGAATATCACCAGACACAGGGAGTCACAAAGTGATAAGTTAATGGCCGTAAGTATACAGGCCCTGACCACAAGGCCATCTCTGTATAAATCTCCAACCCCTGTGGGTAAGTCAAATGTGGTAACTTGTTATTACTGTCATAAAGAGGGACATTTTGCACGAGACTGTAAATCAAAGAATGCACAAAGATCATACCAACCCCCTAGACAACGACATGACACATGAAATTGGGAGCAAGGACCGCAGAGACAGAGTTATGAGCCACACGCAGGGGAAACAAAAAGGTATCCCCCAAAAAGAGACTGGCAAGTCACTGATAGATCCCATTTACCCCCTTCACAGGTAATAGCTGCCAGCGCAATACAGGGAGGCCACCACGCACCATATGGGCGAGGCCACACCTGTAATCTGCAGCCAGTGAAATTAATTGCGAACCTTGGAAGTGAACCCGAGGTCACAATTGATGTAGCTGGTAAATCTCTAAATTTCCTTGTAGATACGGGGGCGGCCAAGTCAGTGATAAATTCAACCGTGGGCATGAGAACCACTGGTAAAACAATTCCAGCCATGGGAGTAACAGGAGTAGTACAGCACTACCCTTTAAGCAAACCCGCAGAGATTACGATAGGGCCTTTGCATACCAAGCATTCTTTCCTGCTGGCTGCATCGGCTCCGACTAATCTCTTAGGGAGAGATTTACTGTGCAAAATGGGATGCGTCATATACTGTACTCCTGAAGGTGTGTTCTTGGACATACCCGAAAACCACGCTCAGGAAGCGCAAGATATGCTAGACTCCCCAACAAGATTAATGTCACACACTGTTATTATAAATAGGTGTCCGTCCAAGGTAGAGGAAATGATTTCCCAGATACCGGAGTCACTTTGGACCAAAGATGGACAAGACACTGGATTGATGGCAAATGTAGCCCCAGTAGTTGTGCAAGTAAAAGATGGTAGGATAGCTCCAAAAATCCCACAATATCCTCTGAAGCCAGAGGTGGAGTTAGGAGTTTACCCTGTAATAGAGCGCTTGCTACAACAGGGCATTCTGGTAAGGACGTCCAGCACTGCAAATAGTCCCATCTTCCCTGTTAAAAAGAGTGGGGGGAGGGGTTACCGATTAGTGCAGGATCTAAGAGGGATCAACAAAATAGTTGAGAGTCAATTCCCCGTAGTGCCAAATCCAGCTGTCATCCTAATGCAAATCCCTCCCACTGCCAAATTTTTCACTGTGATTGACCTCTGCTCCGCTTTCTTCTCGATACCTCTGCACCCCGACAGTCAATACTTATTTGCATTTACATACAGAGGAGTTCAATATACATGGACTCGCTTACCCCAAGGTTTCATAGACAGTCCAAGTATTTTCTCACAAGCTCTGCATGATTGTTTACAGTCTTTCCAACCAGCGAGTGGATCAGTATTGATACAGTACGTGGACGATTTACTACTGTGTTCAGATTCATTGGAAGCGTCCCTGAGAGATACGAAACAGCTCCTGTCTCATCTTTCAGACACAGGACACAAGGTTTCCAAAGACAAGTTACAATTATGCCAGACTCGTGTGAAGTATTTGGGACACTGTCTAACACAAGGACTGAGACACCTTACCGCTGATAGAATTCAAGCAATTCGTGACATGACCCTGCCACAAACCCAGCAACAGATTAGAACGTTTTTAGGAATGTGTGGGTATTGCCGTAACTGGATCCCAGGTTTTTCCATACTAGCCCTACCTTTGCAGGAGATGGTCTCATCAAGTAAACCTGATCGGATCTCGCACACAGACAATTCTGAGATGGCATTTGAAAGACTAAAACAGTGCCTAACACAGGCACCGGCATTAGGTATGCCTGACTATGGGAAACCCTTTGAGCTGTACGGAACAGAGAGTGCTGGTTGCGCAGCAGGTGTTTTAACCCAGAAGCATGGTGATGCCAGCAGGCCGGTAGCCTACTACAGCGCTCAGCTAGATACGGTAGCGCGATCCCTCCCCACATGCTTGCGAAGCGTTGCAGCAATAGCATTGCTAGTCACGAAAAGCGAAGATGTAGTGCTAGGACACAACCTCACAATTCATACACCACATGCAGTGTCAGCCTTACTAAATTCTGCCCAAACCAGACACGTCTCATCAGCGCGGTTTACAAGATGGGAATTGGCATTGATGGCCCCCGTAAACATTACCATAAGGAGATGCAGCGCATTAAATCCTGCAACGTATCTCCCAGGTGTGCCTGGACAGGCACAAAGGGTGGAGGATGAGAATAATGGTGAAGGAGGATTTAATACAGAGGATGACACACATGAGTGTATGGAATATTTGACCCAAAATTTCACGGCAAGGCCTGACATCAGTGACAACCCACTGGAAGATGTAGATTTTACTTTCTACACTGACGGTAGTTGTCACAGACAGACGGACTCGGGAGACTTGTGTACTGGATACGCAGTCGTAGATGACCAAGGTACCATAGAAGCAGAACCGCTAGGCCCACCTCACTCAGCACAAGTTGCTGAACTGGTTGCCCTGACCAGAGCATGTGAATTGACTAAGGGCAAGTCAGCCAATATCTACACAGATTCTAGGTACGCATTCGGAGTAGTCCATGATTTCGGAGCCCTATGGCGCCTCAGAAATTTCATGACGGCAGCTGGCACACCCGTAGCGCATGCAGCCCACATCAAAAGACTTCTAGCAGTGATACAGGAACCCGACAGAGTGGCTGTTATCAAGTGTAAAGCTCACACGTATAGCCAAGACCCGGTATCACTTGGTAACAGCCGAGCAGACGAAGCTGCTAAATCAGCAGCTAGTAACCCCATACAAACAGATAGTACACGACTGATGGTATTTAATACTGTAAACACACAGAAATTGTGTGAAATGCAGAATTTGTGTTCTCCACAGGAAAAGGCAGTTTGGAAGTCAAAAGGATATGACCAGGAGTCCTCAGGACTCTGGACAGATGGACATGGTAAACCAGTGGCACCCAGAGCATACCTTCCAAGTCTAGCGGAAGCAGCACATGGGCTGACTCATCTAGGCAAAGAAGGGATGTGCAAGCTAGTAAGAGCTTATTGGTGCGCCCCAGGATTTTCTTCCCATGCGGGTAAAAGAGCGATGGCATGCCTTACCTGCTTGAGGAAGAATATCGGAAAGGCAATACCGACAGAGCCATCTCATATCCCTCCAACAGATGGCCCTTTCCAGGTGATACAAATTGATTTCATACAATTGCCACCTTGTAGAAATTTAAAGTATGTTTTGGTCTGTATTGATGTATTCTCAAATTGGGTTGAAGCATTTCCTGCGGCCACAAATACCGCAGTATTTACTGCAAAGAAAATTGTGCAGGAATTTGTGTGTAGATACGGTATCCCTAGAATAATTGAAAGTGATAGGGGTACCCATTTCACAGGTGAAGTCTTTCAAACAATGTGTAAGTTGATGGGAATTAATAGTAAGCTGCATACTCCGTACCGCCCCCAGGCGAGCGCGAAGGTGGAAAGAGTAAACAGCACTATTAAAAATAAATTGAGCAAGGTAATGACTGAAACAGGACTGTTATGGCCTGAAGCTTTGCCAATCGTATTATACAGCATCAGAACCACTCCCAGGTCCCCTCTTAATCTGTCTCCTTTTGAAATTCTGTTTGGTCGACAACCCCATGTTATGATTAACCCCCAGGATGATTTGAAATGTAACAATGAAGTAACCGTAAAGTACTTGGTTAAGATGAGTAAGCAATTGAGGAATCAGAATGATAATCTAAAGTTGGTGATTCCTGATTTGCCAGACAGTAATTGTCATGACATTGAACCTGGGGATTATGTAATGATACGGAATTTTCTACGCTCAGGTTGCCTTATTGACAGATGGGAAGGACCATATCAAGTCTTATTGACCAGCACAACTGCTTTGAAGGTTGCCGAGAGAGAGACTTGGGTCCATTCATCTCATTGTAAAAAGGTCACTGACCCAGAGAGGTCCCGTGATAAAGAACAGACGGTAGAGGTTGTATCACTAGAGTGTCTGTTCAGGGAGGATTGAGACGACACCTGAGCGCTGAGAATAACAAGACCGGAAGCTTGTCGAGCCAGATTTCTTTTTCCCATTTGTTATTTTCTCCAGTTCCCACCTCCCTCCTATTTCCTTTCCCCCTTCTTATTTTTCTCCTTTTACTCCTCAAAGATGGACTTGCCCCAAGAGACTGTGATCTGGATTTTCCTGTTGACCATGATGTTGACCAGAGCAGTCTGTTTCGGTGAGAGTACCATGGAGGTCGAGAAAGGATCAGGAATGGGTTCTGATGACCAGGATGCAGGCGTAGATTTCCAAGAACAACATAATCTCAGAGTAAAGGCGAGTATCAGAAAACGATCTGGTAGCATTGACAATAGAAGGAATTGTGAAGGATTGTTAGCTGAAGAGAACTGCATCTGTAGGCATTGTGACAATATAGTTGAGGATGGGTGCATAAAGAAATGTCAGTGCAGTTTTAATGTCCACATGGACCGGCATCCATTGAGTGACTATCACTCCTTAGTGGGTAAAGTGTTAAATCAGACAGACTGTTGGGTATACTCTCAAGTACCTCAAGGCCATAGCAAATCAGGACTAGTACCATTCCCTTTAACGGTAGGAGAGGTACTTGAGCTAAGTGGTGGGAGGCCGGTGGACAAGAGGTTTAATATCTCTAGTCCTCCTAGTTTGAAGCTCCACCAATATCATGTGGACAGGTCCTTAGTGTGCTTTAACATTTCCAATCCCCGAAAGCCAGGAAATTGGGAAGTGTCATGGAGTAATCAAACCATGACATTCTCACATAGAGCCGACAGATTGCCCATAGACACAGAACTTATACGCCAGATAGCCGACCATAGGAAATTCTTTCGGTATAGGTACACCTTAGGAAGTAGGATCATGCGAGTTGGAGAAGTATCACCAGGATACTGTGCACAGATCGTACAAACTGATACGTGTACTAAACAGATGGAAGAATTAGGGTTAGGAGAGTTCACATGGAAAATCTGTAATATGGTTATGTCACACTCCGTCCCATATGTTCTCCCCGATGATGCATACTTCATATGCGGGAGGAAGGCGTATAAGTGGCTTGCCCCAAACTCAGAAGGGTTATGTTATATTGGAAAAGTACTGCCTGAGGTAATGACTGTATCCCACACTAAAATGAAAGATATTCACCGTGGTGCCCAAGCTCCTTATACTCACACTCATTACGAGCACATCGTTAAACGGCACCTGATAGAAAGAACAGAGCATTCAGCCTCTGACCTGATCCATGAATCCACCGGGATTCAATTCCTACTCGCGTTAGATATCACTCGTACCGCTAGAGGAGTGATAGATTATAAATATATATCTGCGCTTGCAAATTTATTAGACAATATCACCGAAATGTATGACGACACCTTCAGGTACACTGGGAAAGAGTTGCAAGCCTACAAAACAGAACTGGTTCAGCATAGGATGATTCTCAATTACCTCACAGCTGTGACAGGCGGGTATTGTGTAACCCTGGCAACTCAATATGGAATCAAGTGCTGCACGTACATTACAAACAGCACGGAGGACCCAGCCGAGGTCATAGACCAAAAGATGGATGACATTTTACAATTAAAATGGGAGTTCCGAAGGAAACACAATCTCACCCTTGCTGCTGTGGGTAATGAGCTGACCAGTTGGGTGTCATGGTTGAACCCACGAAATTGGTTCTCTGGTTTAGGAGAATGGGCCCAAGGTATTATCATGGATGTAGGGAAATTTCTTTTGTGTATTCTGGGTGTCATCATACTGGTCGGTCTGATATTTAGATGCGTTCGGGTTTTAACGAAGTGTAAACGTAGTGCCCGAGTGATGAGTTTAAGAAGCGAGGACACTGTATTAACAACGACTAATTTGATGTATGACCCAACAATAGAGACAATGTTGTGATGAAAATGTGATTCCACGGTCCGTTTCTTTCACCCGTTTCTCCTTTGTTTTCCTCCAAGGTACAAAGACATCCGCTTGGAAGAAGAATTTGACAACCTTTTACACAGACCATTGATGGACAATGCCATAGACCCCCATTTTCCCTAGTGACTCTAAAATTTTACGATAGCCCAACACTACAAAGATTGTAAGTCTATGGACATTGAGAAAGCTTTTTGCTCAAGCAATTATAGCAAAAGCATCGGGAGACTACAGTCAACATGTACATCGAGACAAGATACAAGACAAGACCTCAAGCAACAAATGTACATTAAACTCACATAGTTTATGACTGCATTTACCATAATTGCTTCTTATCTTCATCTCTACAACCTTCAGGTAATGACACACATAATCGATAGGGAATATAGGCACAGATATCAGCACTCACATATCCCCCCATTCATGTATCATCAACTAAAATGTGCTCCCCCATTTTGTCGCAACCAAAAGCCGAAAAGAGCTCGGTAAAGTTTGACAGCCCATCCACAGACCCGTACTACGGGATAAGAAGGAAATCAAATGTATACTTCGCAATACCTCGAAGCTTGATTTAAAACACGTACGGCACGATGATACATGACCCCTCAAACATGGACTCATACATACATGCTTCTACTATCTCACTAGGTCATACCTTTTTCCCACCTTCTTCTCTTCTCCCTTACCCAATCATAGAAATGTATTTTTACATAACATATATTTTTCTCTTTTTGAACTGTTTTTAGGAAGTGGCAGTTATTGATGACTGCCAAAGGGTGGACTGTCAAAGTCAGAAAAATATCACGCTGCACGTTGCCATATATTCACCTCATGCGCGTGCCTGCTGCACGTGCACATTCTCTCCCGTGCGTGCGGATACTCGCAGCCGCGTGATGGCGCCTCGGCCATGCGCTCGAGCGCGTGGTATGTGCATTTACGGTAGAGTTTGTGTGCGTCTAGCGGGCGACTCAATCGTTAGATAATAAATCCATATAGCATGTTTTATAGATAATGTTCCCCTTAGTAATAACTGTAAGTTTGTTTAATGTGACTTGTTCACGGACTTGGGAATCCCTCTTTATATGGTACGAAGGGTCAGACAGGGTTTGAACAGCTGTGTCTGGTACCTAACTGAAGAGTATTTTAATAGCAACAATCCGGTGCTGGTTAGGTAAAGATTAATCGCTCCTGCGTATAGTTATGGCCATTAGTAGATTCTGGACATTTCATATATTTGCGATTCATTATCCATGCGGCGGGAATCCGGAGATTCCCACCCACCTGAGCTGTTTGAAATAGTCACAGCCCACCTGTTCAAACTAACCTATGACCTTTTGATATGATGCGAGGAGACATTCCTGTGTCCAATGAACAATGAGATTGTAGGTCCCTTTGTAGTATACTGTACTCAGTGTATATAAGATCAGCCAGCCTGAACAGCTCCCCCACTCTCCACAAAGGGTTTTCATATTGACTAACTCTGAGCTGGTACCAGGCTGCGCTGCGATCGTTGCCAGTGTGTGTAAGTAATTCTCTGTGATTATCTCGCTCTTTGTTTGTATTGGCCACATTCTCTCTCTCTCTGTTTAGTTTAAGATTGTAACGTTATCGTATATTTCTGTCTAGATATTCTGTTAGAATTATATGTTAGTATGTAGTGTATGACTTGTAACTGTTTTACCCCTTTTCGATATAACTAAAAGCGTGTTAGTAAAGGTGTTGGATCCTTAGTATGATATTGTGTGTTCATTACATTGCAGAGGGTAATAGGAGCGTCTCGATCGCTCAAACAGCTTTAGTGTTATACAAAGTTAAGCAGCGTTATATCGCTACAGTGTTTCAGTACAAGGTTTACAGTATAAGAATATCCTTTCTGTGTGTTACATTCAAGGTTTACTGATTGTCATCTTGTGAGCGTCTGCGCCGCTCGTGATCTCCTCGTGGTCTCGAGCGTCCGCTACGCTGATAGCGTAGCATTACGGTTGTCGCTCGCCTATAGCGTGCTCGACACCACGCATTAAGCTGTGAGCGAGCGTGCCGCATGTGCGTCTCGATCACGGCCTAGCGTATGCTACGCTAAATACATACCCTTACGGTACCCCATACGCCAATTGCGTACTGTGTCTCTTACCCATTATTGTGAAGTTATAAGGTAATCTAAATCAGCATTATCAATTGGCGGCTCGTCCGTCCTCCACATATCCGCACTAGCGAAAACAAACGTTATCTGTCAGCAAGGGCGGGAAGCAGTATCCCTTCGTATCGGGATACAGGAGTGCTGACTAGATAAGCGTCTGTTTCGCTAGATTGAAGGAGTGCTGGTGGGATCCGGAACCGGAGGTAAGAACAATACGCTATTGTTTTTTTAAACTGTTTATTTCTGTTTTGCGCATACACGCACGCACACACACAACTGTATCTCTTTTCATTTGTGTATTTTCACATATCACCTTCCTGTTTGCCATTTCACAATTGATAACGTGCTGGGAAAGATTTGTTGCTATTGGTAGTTAAAAGTTAATATTAATACGTATGGAAGTAATTTGTAAAACACGCACACGGCTTGCCTAAAATACAAGGAAGTTCTGTGTGGTGTTCAGTAGATGATTACAATTAAAGGTCATTTACATTGATAAACGTGTTAGTTGTGTTACTGTGGACATACCTGGCTTGCGTACACGTGTCTCTAACAAGGGGCAGAACGAGTGTACGCGACGCAAGGGTCGACGCACGGAGCGTATATTACGCAACGGAGCATCTGGGTACGCCCACATAATACAAATCACACGATAGTATTATTTTAAATAGGCGAAAAAAGGTAACGCGATAATAGCGCAAGTCAATTTCAGTGTCCAAAATGTTAAGCTAATAGATCCTTCTCTAATTTGAAACTCATCTGGACTGAACTGTGTTACTGAATGAAAGGGATTTCTGCGCAGAAACGAAAGTAAAGTGTATATGAGGTGAAAGAGTGTGTATACATATATATATAAGTTTCTAAAAAATTTTGGGGTTGAACCAAAGGAAATCGAGTTCTCGTGAAGGTACATACGTGTAAGTGACTGCATGGTGGCTTGGGAGGCATCCCTTGTTAAACATTAAAAAAGAGCATTAGAGTATAGCAGACCAGGAGGTCTACTGTAGCACAGACCAGGAGGTCCAGACAGACCAGGAGGTCCAGGTACAGCAGACTAAGAAGTCCGCTATAGATAAAGAGTAGCACAACACCAGAAAGGGTTGGTGCGATACCCATATAGGCCATTAAGCTCAGGCTGAAGGAATTCGCAGCCACAATTTTCGATTCCACTGGTCGCTCCACACATAAGAATGGTTGCTTATGTGCAGAACGATTGTACCGCACGTAATTGTGTGCATTAGTTAGTAACTTGACCCAGTACCATTTGCGTACGCTAGAGGGGTCATAAATGCTATTTGTACATTCTAACGTGATTTGTGTAATATTTTTTTTATTTTAAGGGAAGTTCGCTAGTCACTTGGGAACTATCCAACAACCAATAGTTACTGGAAAGGGTTAAGTGCTCTTCGGATCACACCCACATGTTCCAGTAAATAGAGGTTCAGGTCGCAGGGGCCCTAGGTTGAGTACGCCAGCGCTAAGGCAGTGTGTGGGCGTATTGGTCGACGTGGGCGAGTGAGTGGAGTACTCGGTAAACTTTGCCGCCGGCCTGCCCAGGACATCTTGGTTTTGTAAGGGTTCGCTGAAGACCCTGATTTGAAGGTCAGAGGTAGTAAAAGCAACACCTGCAAGGATGGGGGCCAGTTGTTCAGGTAGGGGGCGATCAACCTCGGTTCGGGTTGACTTAGTAAACCGACCAATCGGGTCGGCAAGGTATGTAATGTGTGAGAAATACGGATCACACACAGAGGTTTTGTGCGATGAATGGGAAAGAATGACTGTGCACGATGGGGAAAAGTTCCCACGGGTAGGCAGTTTTAGCCCAGATGTGTTGCAAAATCTAAGGAGAAGGATATGTCTCATTAAATCTGCAAAGAGACGAATCAAACATTATGACTATTTACAGTTATGGCAGCAGGAGGGTGAAATACAGAGAGGATTGTCTCAGGTTGGCTGGATCTAACCCTATGAAGAAACTGATAGCCACGGCGCCACCGCCACCATACATAACGGGAGAGCAGGTGGTCACAGAGAATGGCACACTGGTGAATGATAAACATGCACTTAGTAACTGTATAAATGTTAAGAATAATGTGACTAAGATTATTGATGCAAATACTAACCCGTGCAAGCTGTACCCTGTTTTAAACTTTCCCCAGGAGTGTGATCAAGAGGATGAGCCAACAACAATATCGGCACTCTCTCTAGCAGCCACCATAGCAGAAACAACAGTGGGCACGGCCCAACCCGTAAGATTAGCGTCAAAGCCCCCTAGCGGAGGGACAGGTGAGGTCGTATCATCTGGTAAGTACGGCACCATACACTATGCTGAAACCATTTCACCACATATTGTAGAATCTACTCAGAAGGATGTTATTGGACTTAATCCCGTTAGGGTAATAGCAGTGCCAAATGGGAAAACTGACACTTCAGGAATCACTCCTGTCAGAAACATCGCCATGCACTGCCCCTTTTCCCGAATGGAATTAAGAACAATGGTGTCTGAATTCCCTGATCCTAGGAAAGATCTAGCTACTAGTCAGAAATACATTAGAGATCTAGGAAATACTATGGAGCCCAATAACAAAGACTGGCAGATACTGCTGAGGGCATGCTTACCCTCCAATGTCGACTCAGCAAGATTTTTAGCTGACTGTAAATTAGATGAAGATGTACCCCTTACGGATGTGTACAACCAAGATAATGTAAAGAGAATAAATTTACAGTTAAAAGAGTATTTTCCAGCTGTTGCCAAATGGAATAAAAAAATTTCCATCAAACAAAAAGAGGGAGAAACAGCTGCTGATTATTTTCATCGGGCACTACAGGAAATGGCTAAGTATACAGGCATAGAAGACATTTCGACAAATGTAAATCATAGAGCAGTAGCAGTATCTGTGTTAATGGAAGGTTTAAAAGAAGTATTAAGGACAAGGGTACAGACCACCCAACCATGTTGGCGAGGTCTGTCGGTGGCTACTTTGAGAGAGGCCGCTGTTGATCATGAACGGAATATCACCAGACACAGGGAGTCACAAAGTGATAAGTTAATGGCCGTAAGTATACAGACCCTGACCACAAGGCCATCTCTGTATAAATCTCCGACCCCTGTGGGTAAGTCAAATGTGGTAACTTGTTATTACTGTCATAAAGAGGGACATTTTGCACGAGACTGTAAATCAAAGAATGCACAAAGATCATACCAACCCCCTAGACAACGACATGACACATGAAATTGGGAGCAAGGACCGCAGAGACAGAGTTATGAGCCACACGCAGGGGAAACAAAAAGGTATCCCCAAAAAGAGACTGGCAAGTCACTGATAGATCCCATTTACCCCTTTCACAGGTAATAGCTGCCAGCGCAATACAGGGAGGCCACCACGCACCATAGGGGCGAGGCCACACCTGTAATCTGCAGCCAGTGAAATTAATTGCGAACCTTGGAAGTGAACCCGAGGTCACAATTGATGTAGCTGGTAAATCTCTAAATTTCCTTGTAGATATGGGGGCGGCCAAGTCAGTGATAAATTCAACCGTGGGCATGAGAACCACTGGTAAAACAATTCCAGCCATGGGAGTAACAGGAGTAGTACAGCACTACCCTTTAAGCAAACCCGCAGAGATTACGATAGGGCCTTTGCATACCAAGCATTCTTTCCTGTTGGCTGCATCGGCTCCGACTAATCTCTTAGGGAGAGATTTACTGTGCAAAATGGGATGCGTCATATACTGTACTCCTGAAGGTGTGTTCTTGGACATACCCGAAAACCACGCTCAGGAAGCGCAAGATATGCTAGACTCCCCAACAAGATTAATGTCACACACTGTTATTATAAATAGGTGTCCGTCCAAGGTAGAAGAAATGATTTCCCAGATACCGGAGTCACTTTGGACCAAAGATGGACAAGACACTGGATTGATGGCAAATGTAGCCCCAGTAGTTGTGCAAGTAAAAGATGGTAGGATAGCTCCAAAAATCCCACAATATCCTCTGAAGCCAGAGGTGGAGTTAGGAGTTTACCCTGTAATAGAGCGCTTGCTACAACAGGGCATTCTGGTAAGGACGTCCAGCACTGCAAATAGTCCCATCTTCCCTGTTAAAAAGAGTGGGGGGAGGGGTTACCGATTAGTGCAGGATCTAAGAGGGATCAACAAAATAGTTGAGAGTCAATTCCCCGTAGTGCCAAATCCAGCTGTCATCCTAATGCAAATCCCTCCCACTGCCAAATTTTTCACTGTGATTGACCTCTGCTCCGCTTTCTTCTCGATACCTCTGCACCCTGACAGTCAATACTTATTTGCATTTACATACAGAGGAGTTCAATATACATGGACTCGCTTACCCCAAGGTTTCATAGACAGTCCAAGTATTTTCTCACAAGCTCTGCATGATTGTTTACAGTCTTTCCAACCAGCGAGTGGATCAGTATTGATACAGTACGTGGACGATTTACTACTGTGTTCAGATTCATTGGAAGCGTCCCTGAGAGATACGAAACAGCTCCTGTCTCATCTTTCAGACACAGGACACAAGGTTTCCAAAGACAAGTTACAATTATGCCAGACTCGTGTGAAGTATTTGGGACACTGTCTAACACAAGGACTGAGACACCTTATCGCTGATAGAATTCAAGCAATTCGTGACATGACCCTGCCACAAACCCAGCAACAGATTAGAACGTTTTTAGGAATGTGTGGGTATTGCCGTAACTGGATCCCAGGTTTTTCCATACTAGCCCTACCTTTGCAGGAGATGGTCTCATCAAGTAAACCTGATCGGATCTCGCACACAGACGATTCTGAGATGGCATTTGAAAGACTAAAACAGTGCCTAACACAGGCACCGGCATTAGGTATGCCTGACTATGGGAAACCCTTTGAGCTGTACGGAACAGAGAGTGCTGGTTGCGCAGCAGGTGTTTTAACCCAGAAGCATGGTGATGCCAGCAGGCCGGTAGCCTACTACAGCGCTCAGCTAGATACGGTAGCGCGATCCCTCCCCACATGCTTGCGAAGCGTTGCAGCAATAGCATTGCTAGTCACGAAAAGCGAAGATGTAGTGCTAGGACACAACCTCACAATTCATACACCACATGCAGTGTCAGCCTTACTAAATTCTGCCCAAACCAGACACGTCTCATCAGCGCGGTTTACAAGATGGGAATTGGCATTGATGGCCCCCGTAAACATTACCATAAGGAGATGCAGCGCAT
Source organism: Pseudophryne corroboree (assembly GCF_028390025.1). Classification (NCBI taxonomy): domain Eukaryota; kingdom Metazoa; phylum Chordata; class Amphibia; order Anura; family Myobatrachidae; genus Pseudophryne; species Pseudophryne corroboree. The sequence continues at coordinate 666,670,331 of NC_086449.1, read as the reverse complement.
TAAATCCTGCAACGTATCTCCCAGGTGTGCCTGGACAGGCACAAAGGGTGGAGGATGAGAATAATGGTGAAGGAGGATTTAATACAGAGGATGACACACATGAGTGTATGGAATATTTGACCCAAAATTTCACGGCAAGGCCTGACATCAGTGACAACCCAATGGAAGATGTAGATTTTACTTTCTACACTGACGGTAGTTGTCACAGACAGACGGACTCGGGAGACTTGTGTACTGGATACGCAGTCGTAGATGACCAAGGTACCATAGAAGCAGAACCGCTAGGCCCACCTCACTCAGCACAAGTTGCTGAACTGGTTGCCCTGACCAGAGCATGTGAATTGGCTAAGGGCAAGTCAGCCAATATCTACACAGATTCTAGGTACGCATTCGGAGTAGTCCATGATTTCGGAGCCCTATGGCGCCTCAGAAATTTCATGACGGCAGCTGGCACACCCGTAGCGCATGCAGCCCACATCAAAAGACTTCTAGCAGCGATACAGGAACCCGACAGAGTGGCTGTTATCAAGTGTAAAGCTCACACGTATAGCCAAGACTCGGTATCACTTGGTAACAGCCGAGCAGACGAAGCTGCTAAATCAGCAGCTAGTAACCCCATACAAACAGATAGTACACGACTGATGGTATTTAATACTGTAAACACACAGAAATTGTGTGAAATGCAGAATTTGTGTTCTTCACAGGAAAAGGCAGTTTGGAAGTCAAAAGGATATGACCAGGAGTCCTCAGGACTCTGGACAGATGGACATGGTAAACCAGTGGCACCCAGAGCATACCTTCCAAGTCTAGCGGAAGCAGCACATGGGCTGACTCATCTAGGCAAAGAAGGGATGTGCAAGCTAGTAAGAGCTTATTGGTGCGCCCCAGGATTTTCTTCCCATGCGGGTAAAAGAGCGATGACATGCCTTACCTGCTTGAGGAAGAATATCGGAAAGGCAATACCGACAGAGCCATCTCATATCCCTCCAACAGATGGCCCTTTCCAGGTGATACAAATTGATTTCATACAATTGCCACATTGTAGAAATTTAAAGTATGTTTTGGTCTGTATTGATGTATTCTCAAATTGGGTTGAAGCATTTCCTGCGGCCACAAATACCGCTGTATTTACTGCAAAGAAAATTGTGCAGGAATTTGTGTGTAGATACGGTATCCCTAGAATAATTGAAAGTGATAGGGGTACCCATTTCACAGGTGAAGTCTTTCAAACAATGTGTAAGTTGATGGGAATTAATAGTAAGCTGCATACTCCGTACCGCCCCCAGGCGAGCGCGAAGGTGGAAAGAGTAAACAGCACTATTAAAAATAAATTGAGCAAGGTAATGACTGAAACAGGACTGTTATGGCCTGAAGCTTTGCCAATCGTATTATACAGCATCAGAACCACTCCCAGGTCCCCTCTTAATCTGTCTCCTTTTGAAATTCTGTTTGGTCGACAACCCCATGTTATGATTAACCCCCAGGATGATTTGAAATGTAACAATGAAGTAACCGTAAAGTACTTGGTTAAGATGAGTAAGCAATTGAGGAATCAGAATGATAATCTAAAGTTGGTGATTCCTGATTTGCCAGACAGTAATTGTCATGACATTGAACCTGGGGATTATGTAATGATACGGAATTTTCTACGCTCAGGTTGCCTTATTGACAGATGGGAAGGACCATATCAAGTCTTATTGACCAGCACAACTGCTTTGAAGGTTGCCGAGAGAGAGACTTGGGTCCATTCATCTCATTGTAAAAAGGTCACTGACCCAGAGAGGTCCCGTGATAAAGAACAGACGGTAGAGGTTGTATCACTAGAGTGTCTGTTCAGGGAGGATTGAGACGACACCTGAGCGCTGAGAATAACAAGACCGGAAGCTTGTCGAGCCAGATTTCTTTTTCCCATTTGTTATTTTCTCCAGTTCCCACCTCCCTCCTATTTCCTTTCCCCCTTCTTATTTTTCTCCTTTTACTCCTCAAAGATGGACTTGCCCCAAGAGACTGTGATCTGGATTTTCCTGTTGACCATGATGTTGACCAGAGCAGTCTGTTTCGGTGAGAGTACCATGGAGGTCGAGAAAGGATCTGGAATGGGTTCTGATGACCAGGATGCAGGCGTAGATTTCCAAGAACAACATAATCTCAGAGTAAAGGCGAGTATCAGAAAACGATCTGGTAGCATTGACAATAGAAGGAATTGTGAAGGATTGTTAGCTGAAGAGAACTGCATCTGTAGGCATTGTGACAATATAGTTGAGGATGGGTGCATAAAGAAATGTCAGTCCAGTTTTAATGTGCACATGGACCGGCATCCATTGAGTGACTATCACTCCTTAGTGGGTAAAGTATTAAATCAGACAGACTGTTGGGTATACTCTCAAGTACCTCAAGGCCATAGCAAATCAGGACTAGTACCATTCCCTTTAACGGTAGGAGAGGTACTTGAGCAAAGTGGTGGGAGGCCGGTGGACAAGAGGTTTAATATCTCTAGTCCTCCTAGTTTGAAGCTCCACCAATATCATGTGGACAGGTCCTTAGTGTGCTTTAACATTTCCAATCCCCGAAAGCCGGGAAATTGGGAAGTGTCATGGAGTAATCAAACCATGACATACTCACATAGAGCCGACAGATTGCCCATAGACACAGAACTTATACGCCAGATAGCCGACCATAGGAAATTCTTTCGGTATAGGTACACCTTAGGAAGTAGGATCATGCGAGTTGGAGAAGTATCACCAGGATACTGTGCACAGATCGTACAAACTGATACGTGTACTAAACAGATGGAAGAATTAGGGTTAGGAGAGTTCACATGGAAAATCTGTAATATGGTTATGTCACACTCCGTCCCATATGTTCTCCCCGATGATGCATACTTCATATGCGGGAGGAAGGCGTATAAGTGGCTTGCCCCAAACTCAGAAGGGTTATGTTATATTGGAAAAGTACTGCCTGAGGTAATGACTGTATCCCACACTAAAATGAAAGATATTCACCGTGGTGCCCAAGCTCCTTATACTCACACTCATTACGAGCACATCGTTAAACGGCACCTGATAGAAAGAACAGAGCATTCAGCCTCTGACCTGATCCATGAATCCACCGGGATTCAATTCCTACTCGCGTTAGATATCACTCGTACCGCTAGAGGAGTGATAGATTATAAATATATATCTGCGCTTGCAAATTTATTAGACAATATCACCGAAATGTATGACGACACCTTCAGGTACACTGGGAAAGAGTTGCAAGCCTACAAAACAGAACTGGTTCAGCATAGGATGATTCTCAATTACCTCACAGCTGTGACAGGCGGGTATTGTGTAACCCTGGCAACTCAATATGGAATCAAGTGCTGCACGTACATTACAAACAGCACGGAGGACCCAGCCGAGGTCATAGACCAAAAGATGGATGACATTTTACAATTAAAATGGGAGTTCCGAAGGAAACACAATCTCACCCTTGCTGCTGTGGGTAATGAGCTGACCAGTTGGGTGTCATGGTTGAACCCACGAAATTGGTTCTCTGGTTTAGGAGAATGGGCCCAAGGTATTATCATGGATGTAGGGAAATTTCTTTTGTGTATTCTGGGTGTCATCATATTGGTCGGTCTGATATTTAGATGCGTTCGGGTTTTAACGAAGTGTAAACGTAGTGCCCGAGTGATGAGTTTAAGAAGCGAGGACACTGTATTAACAACGACTAATTTGATGTATGACCCAACAATAGAGACAATGTTGTGATGAAAATGTGATTCCACGGTCCGTTTCTTTCACCCGTTTCTCCTTTGTTTTCCTCCAAGGTACAAAGACATCCGCTTGGAAGAAGAATTTGACAACCTTTTACACAGACCATTGATGGACAATGCCATAGACCCCCATTTTCCCTAGTGACTCTAAAATTTTACGATAGCCCAACACTACAAAGATTGTAAGTCTATGGACATTGAGAAAGCTTTTTGCTCAAGCAATTATAGCAAAAGCATCGGGAGACTACAGTCAACATGTACATCGAGACAAGATACAAGACAAGACCTCAAGCAACAAATGTACATTAAACTCACATAGTTTATGACTGCATTTACCATAATTGCTTCTTATCTTCATCTCTACAACCTTCAGGTAATGACACACATAATCGATAGGGAATATAGGCACAGATATCAGCACTCACATATCCCCCCATTCATGTATCATCAACTAAAATGTGCTCCCCCATTTTGTCGCAACCAAAAGCCGAAAAGAGCTCGGTAAAGTTTGACAGCCCATCCACAGACCCGTACTACGGGATAAGAAGGAAATCAAATGTATACTTCGCAATACCTCGAAGCTTGATTTAAAACACGTACGGCACGATGATACATGACCCCTCAAACATGGACTCATACATACATGCTTCTACTATCTCACTAGGTCATACCTTTTTCCCACCTTCTTCTCTTCTCCCTTACCCAATCATAGAAATGTATTTTTACATAACATATATTTTTCTCTTTTTGAACTGTTTTTAGGAAGTGGCAGTTATTGATGACTGCCAAAGGGTGGACTGTCAAAGTCAGAAAAATATCACGCTGCACGTTGCCATATATTCACCTCATGCGCGTGCCTGCTGCACGTGCACATTCTCTCCCGTGCGTGCGGATACTCGCAGCCGCGTGATAGCGCCTCGGCCATGCGCTCGAGCGCGTGGTATGTGCATTTACGGTAGAGTTTGTGTGCGTCTAGCGGGCGACTCAATCGTTAGATAATAAATCCTTATAGCATGTTTTATAGATAATGTTCCCCTTAGTAATAACTGTAAGTTTGTTTAATGTGACTTGTTCACGGACTTGGGAATCCCTCTTTATATGGTACGAAGGGTCAGACAGGGTTTGAACAGCTGTGTCTGGTACCTAACTGAAGAGTATTTTAATAGCAACAATCCGGTGCTGGTTAGGTAAAGATTAATCGCTCCTGCGTATAGTTATGGCCATTAGTAGATTCTGGACATTTCATATATTTGCGATTCATTATCCATGCGGCGGGAATCCGGAGATTCCCACCCACCTGAGCTGTTTGAAATAGTCACAGCCCACCTGTTCAAACTAACCTATGACCTTTTGATATGATGCGAGGAGACATTCCTGTGTCCAATGAACAATGAGATTGTAGGTCCCTTTGTAGTATACTGTACTCAGTGTATATAAGATCAGCCAGCCTGAACAGCTCCCCCACTCTCCACAAAGGGTTTTCATATTGACTAACTCTGAGCTGGTACCAGGCTGCGCTGCGATCGTTCCCAGTGTGTGTAAGTAATTCTCTGTGATTATCTCGCTCTTTGTTTGTATTGGCCACATTCTCTCTCTCTCTGTTTAGTTTAAGATTGTAACGTTATCGTATATTTCTGTCTAGATATTCTGTTAGAATTATATGTTAGTATGTAGTGTATGACTTGTAACTGTTTTACCCCTTTTCGATATAACTAAAAGCGTGTTAGTAAAGGTGTTGGATCCTTAGTACGATATTGTGTGTTCATTACATTGCAGAGGGTAATAGGAGCGTCTCGATCGCTCAAACAGCTTTAGTGTTATACAAGGTTAAGCAGCGTTATATCGCTACAGTGTTTCAGTACAAGGTTTACAGTATAAGAATATCCTTTCTGTGTGTTACATTCAAGGTTTACTGATTGTCATCTTGTGAGCGTCTGCGCCGCTCGTGATCTCCTCGTGGTCTCGAGCGTCCGCTACGCTGATAGCGTAGCATTACGGTTGTCGCTCGCCTATAGCGTGCTCGACACCACGCATTAAGCTGTGAGCGAGCGTGCCGCATGTGCGTCTCGATCACGGCCTAGCGTATGCTACGCTAAATACATACCCTTACGGTACCCCATACGCCAATTGCGTACTGTGTCTCTTACCCATTATTGTGACGTTATAAGGTAATCTAAATCAGCATTATCAATTGGCGGCTCGTCCGTCCTCCACATATCCGCACTAGCGAAAACAAACGTTATCTGTCAGCAAGGGCGGGAAGCAGTATCCCTTCGTATCGGGATACAGGAGTGCTGACTAGATAAGCGTCTGTTTCGCTAGATTGAAGGAGTGCTGGTGGGATCCGGAACCGGAGGTAAGAACAATACGCTATTGTTTTTTTAAACTGTTTATTTCTGTTTTGCGCATACACGCACGCACACACACAACTGTATCTCTTTTCATTTGTGTATTTTCACATATCACCTTCCTGTTTGCCATTTCACAATTGATAACGTGCTGGGAAAGATTTGTTGCTATTGGTAGTTAAAAGTTAATATTAATACATATGGAAGTCATTTGTAAAACACGCACACGGCTTGCCTAAAATACAAGGAAGTTCTATGTGGTGTTCAGTAGATGATTACAATTAAAGGTCATTTACATTGATAAACGTGTTAGTTGTGTTACTGTGGACATACCTGGCTTGCGTACACGTGTCTCTAACAAGGGGCAGAACGAGTGTACGCGACGCAAGGGTCGACTGTGTTACTGAATGAAAGGGATTTCTGCGCAGAAACGAAAGTAAAGTGTATATGAGGTGAAAGAGTGTGTATACATATATATATAAGTTTCTTAAAAATTTTGGGGTTGAACCAAAGGAAATCGAGTTCTCGTGAAGGTACATACGTGTAAGTGACTGCATGGTGGCTTGGGAGGCATCCCTTGTTAAACATTAAAAAAGAGCATTAGAGTATAGCAGACCAGGAGGTCTACTGTAGCACAGACCAGGAGGTCCAGACAGACCAGGAGGTCCAGGTACAGCAGACTAAGAAGTCCGCTATAGATAAAGAGTAGCACAACACCAGAAAGGGTTGGTGCGATACCCATATAGGCCATTAAGCTCAGGCTGAAGGAATTCGCAGCCACAATTTTCGATTCCACTGGTCGCTCCGCACATAAGATTAGTTGCTTATGTGCAGAACGATTGTACCGCACGTAATTGTGTGCATTAGTTAGTAACTTGACCCAGTACCATTTGCGTACGCTAGAGGGGTCATAAATGCTATTTGTACATTCTAACGTGATTTGTGTAATATTTTTTTTATTTTAAGGGAAGTTCGCTAGTCACTTGGGAACTATCCAACAACCAATAGTTACTGGAAAGGGTTAAGTGCTCTTCGGATCACACCCACATGTTCCAGTAAATAGAGGTTCAGGTCGCAGGGGCCCTAGGTTGAGTACGCCAGCGCTAAGGCAGTGTGTGGGCGTATTGGTCGACGTGGGCGAGTGAGTGGAGTACTCGGTAAACTTCGCCGCCGGCCTGCCCAGGACATCTTGGTTTTGTAAGGGTTCGCTGAAGACCCTGATTTGAAGGTCAGAGGTAGTAAAAGCAACACCTGCAAGGATGGGGGCCAGTTGTTCAGGTAGGGGGCGATCAACCTCGGTTCGGGTTCACTTAGTAAACCGACCAATCGGGTCGGCAAGGTATGTAATGTGTGAGAAATACGGATCACACACAGAGGTTTTGTGCGATGAATGGGAAAGAATGACTGTGCACAATGGGGAAAAGTTCCCACGGGTAGGCAGTTTTAGCCCAGATGTGTTGCAAAATCTAAGGAGAAGGATATGTCTCATTAAATCTGCAAAGAGACGAATCAAACATTATGACTATTTACAGTTATGGCAGCAGGAGGGTGAAATACAGAGAGGATTGTCTCAGGTTGGCTGGATCTAACCCTATGAAGAAACTGATAGCCACGGCGCCACCGCCACCATACATAACGAGAGAGCAGGTGGTCACAGAGAATGGCACACTGGTGAATGATAAACATGCACTTAGTAACTGTATAAATGTTAAGAATAATGTGACTAAGATTATTGATGCAAATACTAACCCGTGCAAGCTGTACCCTGTTTTAAACTTTCCCCAGGAGTGTGATCAAGAGGATGAGCCAACAACAATATCGGCACTCTCTCTAGCAGCCACCATAGCAGAAACAACAGTGGGCACGGCCCAACCCGTAAGATTAGCGTCAAAGCCCCCTAGCGGAGGGACAGGTGAGGTCGTATCATCTGGTAAGTACGGCACCATACACTATGCTGAAACCATTTCACCACATATTGTAGAATCTACTCAGAAGGATGTTATTGGACTTAATCCCGTTAGGGTAATAGCAGTGCCAAATGGGAAAACTGACACTTCAGGAATCACTCCTGTCAGAAACATCGCCATGCACTGCCCCTTTTCCCGAATGGAATTAAGAACAATGGTGTCTGAATTCCCTGATCCTAGGAAAGATCTAGCTGCTAGTTAGAAATACATTAGAGATCTAGGAAATACTGTGGAGCCCAATAACAAAGACTGGCAGATACTGCTGAGGGCATGCTTACCCTCCAATGTCGACTCAGCAAGATTTTTAGCTGACTGTAAATTAGATGAAGATGTACCCCTTACGGATGTGTACAACCAAGATAATGTAAAGAGAATAAATTTACAGTTAAAAGAGTATTTTCCAGCTGTTGCCAAATGGAATAAAACATTTTCCATCAAACAAAAAGAGGGAGAAACAGCTGCTGATTATTTTCATCGGGCACTACAGGAAATGGCTAAGTATACAGGCATAGAAGACATTTCGACAAATGTAAATCATAGAGCAGTAGCAGTATCTGTGTTAATGGAAGGTTTAAAAGAAGTATTAAGGACAAGGGTACAGACCACCCAACCATGTTGGCGAGGTCTGTCGGTGGCTACTTTGAGAGAGGCCGCTGTTGATCATGAACGGAATATCACCAGACACAGGGAGTCACAAAGTGATAAGTTAATGGCCGTAAGTATACAGGCCCTGACCACAAGGCCATCTCTGTATAAATCTCCGACCCCTGTTGGTAAGTCAAATGTGGTAACTTGTTATTACTGTCATAAAGAGGGACATTTTGCACGAGACTGTAAATCAAAGAATGCACAAAGATCATACCAACCCCCTAGACAACGACATGACACATGAAATTGGGAGCAAGGACCGCAGAGACAGAGTTATGAGCCACACGCAGGGGAAACAAAAAGGTATCCCCCAAAAAGAGACTGGCAAGTCACTGATAGATCCCATTTACCCCCTTCACAGGTAATAGCTGCCAGCGCAATACAGGGAGGCCACCACGCACCATAGGGGCGAGGCCACACCTGTAATCTGCAGCCAGTGAAATTAATTGCGAACCTTGGAAGTGAACCCGAGGTCACAATTGATGTAGCTGGTAAATCTCTAAATTTCCTTGTAGATATGGGGGCGGCCAAGTCAGTGACAAATTCAACCGTGGGCATGAGAACCACTGGTAAAACAATTCCAGCCATGGGAGTAACAGGAGTAGTACAGCACTACCCTTTAAGCAAACCCGCAGAGATTATGATAGGGCCTTTGCATACCAAGCATTCTTTCCTGCTGGCTGCATCGGCTCCGACTAATCTCTTAGGGAGAGATTTACTGTGCAAAATGGGATGCGTCATATACTGTACTCCTGAAGGTGTGTTCTTGGACATACCCGAAAACCACGCTCAGGAAGCGCAAGATATGCTAGACTCCCCAACAAGATTAATGTCACACACTGTTATTATAAATAGGTGTCCGTCCAAGGTAGAAGAAATGATTTCCCAGATACCGGAGTCACTTTGGACCAAAGATGGACAAGACACTGGATTGATGGCAAATGTAGCCCCAGTAGTTGTGCAAGTAAAAGATGGTAGGATAGCTCCAAAAATCCCACAATATCCTCTGAAGCCAGAGGTGGAGTTAGGAGTTTACCCTGTAATAGAGCGCTTGCTACAACAGGGCATTCTGGTAAGGACGTCCAGCACTGCAAATAGTCCCATCTTCCCTGTTAAAAAGAGTGGGGGGAGGGGTTACCGATTAGTGCAGGATCTAAGAGGGATCAACAAAATAGTTGAGAGTCAATTCCCCGTAGTGCCAAATCCAGCTGTCATCCTTATGCAAATCCCTCCCACTGCCAAATTTTTCACTGTGATTGACCTCTGCTCCGCTTTCTTCTCGATACCTCTGCACCCTGACAGTCAATACTTATTTGCATTTACATACAGAGGAGTTCAATATACATGGACTCGCTTACCCCAAGGTTTCATAGACAGTCCAAGTATTTTCTCACAAGCTCTGCATGATTGTTTACAGTCTTTCCAACCAGCGAGTGGATCAGTATTGATACAGTACGTGGACGATTTACTACTGTGTTCAGATTCATTGGAAGCGTCCCCGAGAGATACGAAACAGCTCCTGTCTCATCTTTCAGACACAGGACACAAGGTTTCCAAAGACAAGTTACAATTATGCCAGACTCGTGTGAAGTATTTGGGACACTGTCTAACACAAGGACTGAGACACCTTACCGCTGATAGAATTCAAGCAATTCGTGACATGACCCTGCCACAAACCCAGCAACAGATTAGAACGTTTTTAGGAATGTGTGGGTATTGCCGTAACTGGATCCCAGGTTTTTCCATACTAGCCCTACCTTTGCAGGAGATGGTCTCATCAAGTAAACCTGATCGGATCTCGCACACAGACGATTCTGAGATGGCATTTGAAAGACTAAAACAGTGCCTAACACAGGCACCGGCATTAGGTATGCCTGACTATGGGAAACCCTTTGAGCTGTACGGAACAGAGAGTGCTGGTTGCGCAGCAGGTGTTTTAACCCAGAAGCATGGTGATGCCAGCAGGCCGGTAGCCTACTACAGCGCTCAGCTAGATACGGTAGCGCGATCCCTCCCCACATGCTTGCGAAGCGTTGCAGCAATAGCATTGCTAGTCACGAAAAGCGAAGATGTAGTGCTAGGACACAACCTCACAATTCATACACCACATGCAGTGTCAGCCTTACTAAATTCTGCCCAAACCAGACACGTCTCATCAGCGCGGTTTACAAGATGGGAATTGGCATTGATGGCCCCCGTAAACATTACCATAAGGAGATGCAGCGCATTAAATCCTGCAATGTATCTCCCAGGTGTGCCTGGACAGGCACAAAGGGTGGAGGATGAGAATAATGGTGAAGGAGGATTTAATACAGAGGATGACACACATGAGTGTATGGAATATTTGACCCAAAATTTCACGGCAAGGCCTGACATCAGTGACAACCCAATGGAAGATGTAGATTTTACTTTCTACACTGACGGTAGTTGTCACAGACAGACGGACTCGGGAGACTTGTGTACTGGATACGCAGTCGTAGATGACCAAGGTACCATAGAAGCAGAACCGCTAGGCCCACCTCACTCAGCACAAGTTGCTGAACTGGTTGCCCTGACCAGAGCATGTGAATTGGCTAAGGGCAAGTCAGCCAATATCTACACAGATTCTAGGTACGCATTCGGAGTAGTCCATGATTTCGGAGCCCTATGGCGCCTCAGAAATTTCATGACGGCAGCTGGCACACCCGTAGCGCATGCAGCCCACATCAAAAGACTTCTAGCAGCGATACAGGAACCCGACAGAGTGGCTGTTATCAAGTGTAAAGCTCACACGTATAGCCAAGACCCGGTATCACTTGGTAACAGCCGAGCAGACGAAGCTGCTAAATCAGCAGCTAGTAACCCCATACAAACAGATAGTACACGACTGATGGTATTTAATACTGTAAACACACAGAAATTGTGTGAAATGCAGAATTTGTGTTCTCCACAGGAAAAGGCAGTTTGGAAGTCAAAAGGATATGACCAGGAGTCCTCAGGACTCTGGACAGATGGACATGGTAAACCAGTGGCACCCAGAGCATACCTTCCAAGTCTAGCGGAAGCAGCACATGGGCTGACTCATCTAGGCAAAGAAGGGATGTGCAAGCTAGTAAGAGCGTATTGGTGTGCCCCAGGATTTTCTTCCCATGCGGGTAAAAGAGCGATGACATGCCTTACCTGCTTGAGGAAGAATATCGGAAAGGCAATACCGACAGAGCCATCTCATATCCCTCCAACAGATGGCCCTTTCCAGGTGATACAAATTGATTTCATACAATTGCCACCTTGTAGAAATTTAAAGTATGTTTTGGTCTGTATTGATGTATTCTCAAATTGGGTTGAAGCATTTCCTGCGGCCACAAATACAGCTGTATTTACTGCAAAGAAAATTGTGCAGGAATTTGTGTGTAGATACGGTATCCCTAGAATAATTGAAAGTGATAGGGGTACCCATTTCACAGGTGAAGTCTTTCAAACAATGTGTAAGTTGATGGGAATTAATAGTAAGCTGCATACTCCGTACCGCCCCCAGGCGAGCGCGAAGGTGGAAAGAGTAAACAGCACTATTAAAAATAAATTGAGCAAGGTAATGACTGAAACAGGACTGTTATGGCCTGAAGCTTTGCCAATCGTATTATACAGCATCAGAACCACTCCCAGGTCCCCTCTTAATCTGTCTCCTTTTGAAATTCTGTTTGGTCGACAACCCCATGTTATGATTAACCCCCAGGATGATTTGAAATGTAACAATGAAGTAACCGTAAAGTACTTGGTTAAGATGAGTAAGCAATTGAGGAATCAGAATGATAATCTAAAGTTGGTGATTCCTGATTTGCCAGACAGTAAATGTCATGACATTGAACCTGGGGATTATGTAATGATACGGAATTTTCTACGCTCAGGTTGCCTTATTGACAGATGGGAAGGACCATATCAAGTCTTATTGACCAGCACAACTGCTTTGAAGGTTGCCGAGAGAGAGACTTGGGTCCATTCATCTCATTGTAAAAAGGTCACTGACCCAGAGAGGTCCCGTGATAAAGAACAGACGGTAGAGGTTGTATCACTAGAGTGTCTGTTCAGGGAGGATTGAGACGACACCTGAGCGCTGAGAATAACAAGACCGGAAGCTTGTCGAGCCAGATTTCTTTTTCCCATTTGTTATTTTCTCCAGTTCCCACCTCCCTCCTATTTCCTTTCCCCCTTCTTATTTTTCTCCTTTTACTCCTCAAAGATGGACTTGCCCCAAGAGACTGTGATCTGGATTTTCCTGTTGACCATGATGTTGACCAGAGCAGTCTGTTTCGGTGAGAGTACCATGGAGGTCGAGAAAGGATCAGGAATGGGTTCTGATGACCAGGATGCAGGCGTAGATTTCCAAGAACAACATAATCTCAGAGTAAAGGCGAGTATCAGAAAACGATCTGGTAGCATTGACAATAGAAGGAATTGTGAAGGATTGTTAGCTGAAGAGAACTGCATCTGTAGGCATTGTGACAATATAGTTGAGGATGGGTGCATAAAGAAATGTCAGTCCAGTTTTAATGTCCACATGGACCGGCATCCATTGAGTGACTATCACTCCTTAGTGGGTAAAGTGTTAAATCAGACAGACTGTTGGGTATACTCTCAAGTACCTCAAGGCCATAGCAAATCAGGACTAGTACCATTCCCTTTAACGGTAGGAGAGGTACTTGAGCTAAGTGGTGGGAGGCCGGTGGACAAGAGGTTTAATATCTCTAGTCCTCCTAGTTTGAAGCTCCACCAATATCATGTGGACAGGTCCTTAGTGTGCTTTAACATTTCCAATCCCTGAAAGCCGGGAAATTGGGAAGTGTTATGGAGTAATCAAACCATGACATTCTCACATAGAGCCGACAGATTGCCCATAGACACAGAACTTATACGCCAGATAGCCGACCATAGGAAATTCTTTCGGTATAGGTACACCTTAGGAAGTAGGATCATGTGAGTTGGAGAAGTATCACCAGGATACTGTGCACAGATCGTACAAACTGATACGTGTACTAAACAGATGGAAGAATTAGGGTTAGGAGAATTCACATGGAAAATCTGTAATATGGTTATGTCACACTCCGTCCCATATGTTCTCCCCGATGATGCATACTTCATATGCGGGAGGAAGGCGTATAAGTGGCTTGCCCCAAACTCAGAAGGGTTATGTTATATTGGAAAAGTACTGCCTGAGGTAATGACTGTATCCCACACTAAAATGAAAGATATTCACCGTGGTGCCCAAGCTCCTTATACTCACACTCATTACGAGCACATCGTTAAACGGCACCTGATAGAAAGAACAGAGCATTCAGCCTCTGACCTGATCCATGAATCCACCGGGATTCAATTCCTACTCGCGTTAGATATCACTCGTACCGCTAGAGGAGTGATAGATTATAAATATATATCTGCGCTTGCAAATTTATTAGACAATATCACCGAAATGTATGATGACACCTTCAGGTACACTGGGAAAGAGTTGCAAGCCTACAAAACAGAACTGGTTCAGCATAGGATGATTCTCAATTACCTCACAGCTGTGACAGGCGGGTATTGTGTAACCCTGGCAACTCAATATGGAATCAAGTGCTGCACGTACATTACAAACAGCACGGAGGACCCAGCCGAGGTCATAGACCAAAAGATGGATGACATTTTACAATTAAAATGGGAGTTCCGAAGGAAACACAATCTCACCCTTGCTGCTGTGGGTAATGAGCTGACCAGTTGGGTGTCATGGTTGAACCCACGAAATTGGTTCTCTGGTTTAGGAGAATGGGCCCAAGGTATTATCATGGATGTAGGGAAATTTCTTTTGTGTATTCTGGGTGTCATCATATTGGTCGGTCTGATATTTAGATGCGTTCGGGTTTTAACGAAGTGTAAACGTAGTGCCCGAGTGATGAGTTTAAGAAGCGAGGACACTGTATTAACAACGACTAATTTGATGTATGACCCAACAATAGAGACAATGTTGTGATGAAAATGTGATTCCACGGTCCGTTTCTTTCACCCGTTTCTCCTTTGTTTTCCTCCAAGGTACAAAGACATCCGCTTGGAAGAAGAATTTGACAACCTTTTACACAGACCATTGATGGACAATGCCATAGACCCCCATTTTCCCCAGTGACTCTAAAATTTTACGATAGCCCAACACTACAAAGATTGTAAGTCTATGGACATTGAGAAAGCTTTTTGCTCAAGCAATTATAGCAAAAGCATCGGGAGACTACAGTCAACATGTACATCGAGACAAGATACAAGACAAGACCTCAAGCAACAAATGTACATTAAACTCACATAGTTTATGACTGCATTTACCATAATTGCTTCTTATCTTCATCTCTACAACCTTCAGGTAATGACACACATAATTGATAGGGAATATAGGCACAGATATCAGCACTCACATATCCCCCCATTCATGTATCATCAACTAAAATGTGCTCCCCCATTTTGTCGCAACCAAAAGCCGAAAAGAGCTCGGTAAAGTTTGACAGCCCATCCACAGACCCGTACTACGGGATAAGAAGGAAATCAAATGTATACTTCGCAATACCTCGAAGCTTGATTTAAAACACGTACGGCACGATGATACATGACCCCTCAAACATGGACTCATACATACATGCTTCTACTATCTCACTAGGTCATACCTTTTTCCCACCTTCTTCTCTTCTTCCTTACCCAATCATAGAAATGTATTTTTACATAACATATATTTTTCTCTTTGTGAACTGTTTTTAGGAAGTGGCAGTTATTGATGACTGCCAAAGGGTGGACTGTCAAAGTCAGAAAAATATCACGCTGCACGTTGCCATATATTCACCTCATGCGCGTGCCTGCTGCACGTGCACATTCTCTCCCGTGCGTGCGGATACTCGCAGCCGCGTGATGGCGCCTCGGCCATGCGCTCGAGCGCGTGGTATGTGCATTTACGGTAGAGTTTGTGTGCGTCTAGCGGGCGACTCAATCGTTAGATAATAAATCCATATAGCATGTTTTATAGATAATGTTCCCCTTAGTAATAACTGTAAGTTTGTTTAATGTGACTTGTTCACGGACTTGGGAATCCCTCTTTATATGGTACGAAGGGTCAGACAGGGTTTGAACAGCTGTGTCTGGTACCTAACTGAAGAGTATTTTAATAGCAACAATCCGGTGCTGGTTAGGTAAAGATTAATCGCTCCTGCGTATAGTTATGGCCATTAGTAGATTCTGGACATTTCATATATTTGCGATTCATTATCCATGCGGCGGGAATCCGGAGATTCCCACCCACCTGAGCTGTTTGAAATAGTCACAGCCCACCTGTTCAAACTAACCTATGACCTTTTGATATGATGCGAGGAGACATTCCTGTGTCCAATGAACAATGAGATTGTAGGTCCCTTTGTAGTATACTGTACTCAGTGTATATAAGATCAGCCAGCCTGAACAGCTCCCCCACTCTCCACAAAGGGTTTTCATATTGACTAACTCTGAGCTGGTACCAGGCTGCGCTGCGATCGTTCCCAGTGTGTGTAAGTAATTCTCTGTGATTATCTCGCTCTTTGTTTGTATTGGCCACATTCTCTCTCTCTCTGTTTAGTTTAAGATTGTAACGTTATCGTATATTTCTGTCTAGATATTCTGTTAGAATTATATGTTAGTATGTAGTGTATGACTTGTAACTGTTTTACCCCTTTTCGATATAACTAAAAGCGTGTTAGTAAAGGTGTTGGATCCTTAGTACGGTATTGTGTGTTCATTACATTGCAGAGGGTAATAGGAGCGTCTCGATCGCTCAAACAGCTTTAGTGTTATACAAGGTTAAGCAGCGTTATATCGCTACAGTGTTTCAGTACAAGGTTTACAGTATAAGAATATCCTTTCTGTGTGTTACATTCAAGGTTTACTGATTGTCATCTTGTGAGCGTCTGCGCCGCTCGTGATCTCCTCGTGGTCTCGAGCGTCCGCTACGCTGATAGCGTAGCATTACGGTTGTCGCTCGCCTATAGCGTGCTCGACACCACGCATTAAGCTGTGAGCGAGCGTGCCGCATGTGCGTCTCGATCACGGCCTAGCGTATGCTACGCTAAATACGTACCCTTACGGTACCCCATACGCCAATTGCGTACTGTGTCTCTTACCCATTATTGTGAAGTTATAAGGTAATCTAAATCAGCATTATCACACCTGACTGTAGGAAGTGCAGAAATCGACCCAGCTGGAATTCCTCTGTAGGGGCCATCCTGGCCTCACACCACGCAACATATCTTCGCCATATACGGTGATAATGCTTAGCTGTTACATCCTTCCTAGCTTTTATCAGCGTAGGAATCACTTCATCCGGGATGCCCTTTTCCGTTAGGATCCGGCGTTCAACCGCCATGCCGTCAAACGCAGCCGCGGTAAGTCTTGGAACAGACAGGGCCCCTGTTGCAACAGGTCCTGTCTGAGAGGCAGAGGCCATGGGTCCTCTGTGATCATCTCTTGTAGTTCTGGGTACCAAGTCCTTCTTGGCCAATCCGGAACGATGAGTATTGTTCTCACTCCTCTTTTTCTTACAATTCTCAGTACCTTGGGTATGAGAGGAAGAGGAGGGAACCCATATACCGACTGGAACACCCAGGGTGTCACTAGCGCGTCCACAGCTATCGCCTGAGGGTTCCTTGACCTGGCGCAATATCTTTTTAGCTTTTTGTTGAGGCGGGACGCCATCATGTCCACCTGTGGCAGTTCCCATCGATTTGCAATCTGTGTGAAGACTTCTTGATGAAGTCCCCACTCTCCCGGGTGGAGGTCGTGTCTGCTGAGGAAGTCTGCTTCCCAGTTGTCCACTCCCGGAATGAACACTGCTGACAGTGCTTGTACGTGAATCTCCGCCCAACGAAGAATCTTTGTGGCTTCTGCCATCGCCACCCTGCTTCTTGTGCCGCCCTGGCGGTTTACATGGGCGACCGCCGTGATGTTGTCTGACTGAATCAGCACTGGTTGGTCTCGAAGCAGGGGCTCCGCTTGACTCAGGGCGTTGTATATGACCCTTAGTTCCAGTATATTTATGTGCAGACAAGTCTCCTGACTTGACCACAGCCCTTGGAAGTTTCTTCCCTGAGTGACTGCCCCCCATCCGCGGAGGCTTGCATCCGTGGTCACCAGGACCCAGTCCTGTATGCCGAACCTGCGGCCCTCGAGAAGATGAGCACTCTGCAGCCACCACAGAAGAGACACCCTGGCCCTCGGGGACAGGGTGATCAGCCGATGCATCTGAAGATGCGATCCGGACCACTTGTCCAACAGATCCCACTGAAAGATCCTCGCATGGAACCTGCCGAAGGGAATGGCTTCGTATGAGGCCACCATCTTTCCCAGGACTCGCGTGCAGTGATGCACCGACACCTGTTTTGGTTTTAGGAGGTCCCTGACCATAGTCACTAACTCCTGGGCCTTCTCCTCCGGGAGAAACACCTTCTTCTGTTCTGTGTCCAGAATCATACCCAGGAAAGGCAGACGCGTCGTAGGAATCAGCTGCAACTTTGGAATATTCAGAATCCAGCCGTGCTGTTGCAACACTTCCTGAGAGTGTGCTACGATGATCAACAACTGCTCCCTGGACCTCGCCCGTATGAGGATATCGTCCAAGTACGGGATAACCGTAACTCCTTGCTTCCGAATGAGTACCATCATTTCGGCCATTACCTTGGTAAATACTCTCGGTGCCGTGGACAGACCAAACGGCAACGTCTGGAATTGGTAATGACAGTCCTGTACCACAAACCTGAGGTACTCCTGGTGAGGTGGATAAATGGGGACATGCAAGTAAGCATCCTTGATTCCAGAGATACCATAAAATCCCCCTCTTCCAGGCTTGCAATGACCGCTCTGAGCGATTCCATTTTGAACTTGAATTTTTTCATATAAATGTTCAAGGATTTTAAATTCAGAATGGGTCTTACCGAACCGTCCGGTTTCGGTACCACAAACAGTGTGGAATAGTAACCCCTTCCCTGTTGAAGGAGGGGGACCATTATTATCACTTGCTGGAGGTACAGCTCGTGAATTGCCGCCAGGACTACCTCCCTTTCCGTGGGGGAAGCTGGCAAGGCTGATTTTAGGTAACGGTGAGGGGGAGTCACTTTGAACTCCAGCTTGTATCCCTGAGATACAATTTGTATAGCCCAAGGATCCACCTGTGAGCGAACCCACTGGTTGCTGAATTTTCAGGGACGCGCCCCCACCGCTCCTGGCTCCGCCTGTAGAGCCCCAGCGTCATGCGTTGGACTTAGTGGAAGCCGGGGAGGACTTTTGTTCCTGGGAACTAGCTGCATGGTGCAGCTTCTTTTCTCTACCCCTGCCTCTGGCAAGAAAGGATGCACCTCTGACCTTCTTGCTTCTCTGAGAACGAAAGGACTGCATTTGATAATACGGTGCTTTCTTAGGCTGTGAGGAAACCTGAGGCAAGAAAGTCGACTTTCCAGCTGTCGCTGTGGACACAAGGTCCGAGAGGCCGTCCCCAAACAATTCCTCACCCTTATAAGGCAAAACCTCCATGTGTTTTTTAGAATCGGCATCCCCTGTCCATTGCCGAGTCCATAAGACCCTCCTGGCAGAAATGGACATTGCATTAATTCTAGAGCCCAGCAGGCAAATGTCCCTCTGGGCATCCCGCATATATAAGACGGCGTCTTTTATATGGCCCAGGGTTAGCAAGACAGTATCCCTGTCCAGGGCATCTATGTCCTCTGACAGAGTATCTGTCCATTCTGCTACAGCGCTACACATCCAGGCTGAAGCAATAGCTGGTCTCAGTAGAGTACCAGAGTGTGTATACACTGACTTCAAGATAGCTTCCTGCTTCCTATCCGCAGGATCCTTTAGGGCGGCCTTATCCTGAGACGGCAGGGCCACCTTCTTAGATAAGCGTGTCAGCGCCTTGTCTACCCTAGGGGAGGATTCCCAACGTAACCTGTCCGTTGGCGGGAAAGGGTACGCCAGCAGTAATTTTTTGGAAATCACCCCTTTCTTATCAGGGGAACTCCACGCTTCTTCACATAACTCATTTAATTCATGTGACGGGGGAAAAGTCACTGCCTGCTTTTTCTCCCCAAACATATACACCCTCTTGTCAGGGACAGGGTTAACCTCTGAAATGTGCAATACATCTTTCATTGCAATAATCATGTAGCGGATGGCCTTGGTCATCTTAGGCTGTAATTGTGCCTCATCATCGTCGACACTGGAGTCGGACTCCGTGTCGGCATCTGTGTCAACCATCCGAGATAGTGGGCGTTTATGAGACCCTGACGGCCTCTGAGTCGCCTGGGCAGGCCCGGGTTGAGACCCCGGCTGTCCCAAGGCTGCAGCGTCATCAAACCTTTTATGCAAGGAGCTTACATTATCATTTAAGACCTTCCACATATCCATCCAATCAGGTGTCGGCCCCGACGGCGGCGACACCACATTTATCCGCACTTGCTCCGCCTCCACGTAACCCTCCTCATCAAACATGTCGACACAGCCGTACCGACACACAGCACACACCCAGGGAATGCTCTGACTGAGGACAGGACCCCACAAAGGCCTTTGGGGAGACAGAGAGAGAGTATGCCAGCACACACCACAGCGCTATATAACCCAGGGATATTCACTATAATAAGTGATTACCCAATAGATGCCGATTTTATGTCTTTTGCGCCTAAATTTATGTGCCCCCCCTCTCTTTTTTACCCTTCTTGTACCTGGATACTGCAGGGGAGAGCCTGGGGAGCGTCCTTCCAGCGAAGCTGTGAAGAGAAAATGGCGCTGGTGTGCTGAGGAAAAAGGCCCCGCCCCCTCAGCGGCGGGCTTCTGTCCCGCTTCTGTGTGAAAAAAATGGCGGGGGTTTTTACATATATACAGTGCCTGACTGTATATATGTATGTTATTCCAAAAAGGTACTTCAATTGCTGCCCAGGGCGCCCCCCACCAGCGCCCTGCACCCTACAGTGACCGGAGTGTGAAAGTGTGCTGGGAGCAATGGCGCACAGCTGCGGTGCTGTGCGCTACCTTAAATGAAGACAGGAGTCTTCAGCCGCCGTTTTCGCCGTCTTCAAGCTTCTGTTCTTCTGGCTCTGCGAGGGGGACGGCGGCGTGGCTCCGGGAACGGACGATCGAGGACAGATGCCTGTGTTCGAACCCTCTGGAGCTAATGGTGTCCAGTAGCCTAAGAAGCGCAACCTAGCTGTAGACAGGTAGGTTTGCTTCTCTCCCCTCAGTCCCTCGTAGCAGTGAGTCTGTTGCCAGCAGAAGCTCACTGAAAATAAAAAGCCTAACAAATACTTTCTTTTCTAGCAGGCTCAGGAGAGCCCACTAGGAGCACCCAGCTCTGGCCGGGCACAGATTCTAACTGAGGTCTGGAGGAGGGGCATAGAGGGAGGAGCCAGTGCACACCAGATAGTACCTAATCTTTCTTTAGAGTGCCCAGTCTCCTGCGGAGCCCGTCTATTCCCCATGGTCCTTACGGAGTCCCCAGCATCCACTAGGATGTTAGAGAAATATTAATAATATATATATTTCCCTCAGACCCCTCGGGGTCGCAAAAATGTTATTTTGCCAAGTGACTACTCCCTGTTGTCGACACGAATACTATGTCTTATGTCGACCATAATGTTTCCTGATTAGATCCACAACATCGGCATTCCGTACATGTTTCATACACATTTGTATTAATGTCACTAGGGACCCTGCTGTTCCTGACAAACAAACAAACAAACAAAAAATATATATATATATATATATATATATATTAGTGCTGGGCAACGAGTAAAATTTTTAATCGCAATTAATCGCAGGATTTCATGCGATTAATCGTATTGTTAGCCGACTAAAGTCAATAATGAATTCAAAGGTGGTGTGTTGCGCACTTTTAGTACTTCAATATGAACAACAGTGCAATAACATTAAACAACACTGCAAAAACATTTGGTTTGCAGTTTTCCCTTAACACAGTAGCATTTAAAAAACGTTAAAAATAAAATATGTTTTCTGAGAATCTAAATCTGTTTTCTTTCCCAGATTTTTCTTCCCACCAGATTGGACAGATATATATTTTAGGTGTGTAACCTATTTACTGCTCTGCATCAAGCCAGTTGCTAAGACACACAAGGTTATTTACATTTTCAGATGATAAAGAAACTCTCTTCTTCTGTACAATATGACCAGCCAGAGAAAACAACCTTTCACAGGGTACTGATGTTGCAGGTGTGGCCAAGTACTTCTGTGCAATGGAGGCCAGCCTGCTGTGTGAGCCTGCATGTTTGGACCACCACTCTAATGGACAGGACTCTGTGCTGATGGTGGGCTCCGCTCTGAATCGACGCACACTGTTCTCAACTGAATCTTCCTCCTGTTCAGAATCAGACTCTGATGAAGCAGCCAATAGGGCTAACTTTTTATTTGGTGGCTCTGATGTTGTTGCTTCCACAGGTTTCTCTGCAACAAACCTCTGTTCCTTTAGTAAGTTGGTGACTAAGGCCCACACCTCACCCCTCTCAGCTCTGGGTATACACTTGAGGTCCTTGAATCTAGGGTCCAATGCGGTAGCAATCTTCAGATATGCAATGTTGGCATTTTCTTTGCGTGTCTCCAGGTCTGTTCTGAATGTAGACTTAAATTTGACCACGTAGGCAGGGTCATCATCTGAACTCTCCATGATCCGAGAGAGATGGCAAAAAGCAGGCAGAACCACAGAGCATGAAACATACTTTTCTTCTCCCAGAAGTTCAGTCACATACCTGCAACAGCAAAAAAAATCAAACCCATTTCTTTAGGTACGGGAGAATGCTGGTGTTCAGAAGACCGACAGCGGCATCCTAGAATCCAGATACCCAAAAGTTCCCGGTAAGTATACTAACCCTCCCTACCCTTAACCCTCCCTGCATAGTGCCTAACCCTAAAAGTCAGCTGGTGCTGCCTAACCCTAACTCTCCCTCCATGCAGCCAAACCGTAACCCTCCCTGCTCCCTACTAACCCTAACCCTCCCTGCTCCCTACTAACCCTCCCTGCTCCCTACTAACCCTTCCTGCTCCCTACTAACCCTAACCCTCCCTGCTCCCTACTAACCCTAACCCTCCCTGCTCCCTACTAACCCTTACCCTCCCTGCTCCCAACCCACCACCAGTAAGTGCCTAAACCTACCTAACTACATCCCATTCATGCTATATTTTTTACAGACAGGACAGTGGAAAAATGAAATATATGAAGTATGTAAAATATACCTGCAGGGCTCCAGTAGCGTTTCCAACCTCTGCAGTTTGTCCATTTCAGCTGTAGTTGGCATGGCAATCTTGGTGTTGTGTGTGGTGAGGACATCCCTCAGTGGCTGTTCATTTCTACAGACACTTTTTATCATGTCCAGAGTCGAATTCCATCTGGTTGGAATATCTTGTATAAGCGACTCCTTATTTTGTCTATGTTGAATATGTTGTTTTTGTAATTCTGCAGCACTTGCTGGACTGTGTTTAAAGTGGCCTACAACTTTTCTGCATTTGGCCAGGACATTGTCAAACGCACTGTTCTGCAGAGATACTGTGACAGAACGCTGGAGACTGTGCGCAGTGCAGGGGACATGTTCAAAAGGCAGGTGTCTTGCAGCAGCAATCATATTTCTTGCACTATCTGTGCTAAGTGTGGTTTTATCAACTGTGCCATCTGGTAGAGATTTAAAATGAAAATGTCCATGTAAGATTTCGGTTCCTTTCTCCATTTTCTGTGAAAACATTTTTAAATAAATAAAATAAAATTTATAAATACAAAAAAAAAACTGTATTTTTTTTTTATAGCAGATTAGGCACCCCAGCAATAAAAGGGAGTATAATAGGTCAGCAGGAAGACCTTAATGAACGAAGGAGGCCCAAACTTCCAATCCCATCCACTAACTCTCCTGTTAATATAAGCAATATCAGCCCCAATGTACATAAACCCGTCACATCCAGTCCACAGCGGCGTTGATAGAACCAGTTAATAGCCGCCGGCGAGGAGAAGTGCTTCCTGCGCTGTCTCTAAAACTTGCGCTCCGGCCAGCGCGCACGCTGCGGGACCATTCTCATCCAGTCCCACAGCGGCGCCCGCTGGAGAAGATAAGGGCTGCATCCCACGCGACCGAGGTTTCTCCTCAGCCGCGCGTAACTAAGTTACCCAGTTCCGGCCAGCGCGCGCTACGGGATCCCACTCACCCGCAGGGCCGTTTCTTGGGGCAGGCGAGCAGTGCAACCGCACTGGGCGCCCGCCGCGGCACTAACTGTGGCTCCCTGCTTCCCCCTCCTATTTCTCCCCGAGTAACCGCTCGAGGGACGGAGTTTCACGGAATGACGCGGTTGCGTCGTTACGTCACAACGCAACCCCGTCACTCCGCAAAACTCCCCCCCCCCCCCGAGCGGAGTACAGAGGGGGATCCAAGTTAGGAAGAGGGAAAGGCCGGCGTGAGGAGTGACTGGTGAGGCGGGCCGAAGAGCGGTAATCGCCTCTGTAAGTATTCTCTCTCTCTCTCTCTCTCTCTCTCTCTCAATGTGTAAAATGGGGACACCTGCCGTAATGTGTGAAATTGGGACTCTTGCCTGCCGTAGTGTGGGGATTTAATGTATCAAGGGCATTGCGGTGTGTGGTACAATATGGTGCAGGGGGCATTACTGTGTGGGGCTTAATATGGTAGAATTTTTTTTTTCCTGTGGTGGTCGTGATCTGTTGGAGCAGGGTCAAAAACTGGATTGTGAGGTAGTCTTTTCAGACGAAGCCATGCCCATTTAAATGAGACCACACCCATTTAAATGAGGCCACGCCCCCTTGCCGGGTGCGCGCGCAAGTTTTTTTTAAATCTAGGTGTGTGTGGGGGGGGGCACATTTTTTTTGGCATGGGGGGGCGCATTTTTAAATCTTGCACTGGGAGCCAAATTGGCTAGAAACAGCCCTGCTCACCCAGTCCCACCGCGGCGCAGCTCCCGCTTGTGTTCTAACTTAGAACACAAGTGGGAGCTGGGTGAGTGGGATCCCGTAGCGCGCGCTGGCCGGAGCTGGGTAACTTAGTTAGAACTTCTAAGTTAATCGCTACCTATCTAACTAAAAACTAAATGCTAAAGAGCAGCTATAAGGGAATCCTATGCCTTTGCTAGGGCCCTGTATAAAAACCAGTACTCACAGAGATATTGTGAAGATGTCTCAGTCTCAAGAGGTTAAGGCGGCTGGCGGCTTCCTCTTCTCCGGCGGGATCCGGTGGCATCCAGCGGCTTCTCCATCAAGGGGGTCAGATGAATTACTGCTTCCGGCGGCTTCTTCCGCTACTGTTTCCGGCGCAGCAGCGTTAACAATATTATCGCCGTTATTGCCTTATGGCGTTAACGCGTTATCTTGCCCAGCACTAATATATATATATATATATATATATGTATATGAGATATGTATATATAGATATATGTGTGTACATGTGTATTTAAATGTGTATATTTATACAACAAATTTATAATGAATGCTGAAGTAAACTTTTCCTTCTCATGTGCTGGTCGCTCGGTTGAATAACTCTAGGTCAGCCGGGACAAGATGATTTCAAATCATCACGAGGAGTCCGAGTGTTTATTCTTTTCCCGCCATGGATAGAATAAAGTGAGAGTCAACCCCTGTTCTGCACGGGGCCCTGTCACAAAGGATCGTTTACTGGAAGCTAAGTGATATTTTAATGATATGCTTTGATTATACTTGCATTGCATGCTTGGGGGGAGTGCTTGTATTAAGGAATGGTCGGTTATTTTGTCATCCGATATAATTACCCTGGGGAGAGATGTGATACTCCTTAAGTTGGGTCATATCTAGAACATTGCAGCATACTGCCGTGCGACTACAAGGGATGGGACTCTTGGGTGCGCGGGCCACTTCCATGGCGGTCTCGGCTAAGAGGACGTTGTGGATTCACCAAAGGGATGCAAGTGCTGACTCCGAAAAGAAGTGGAGTCTTTTCCCTTTGGAAGTGAAGCCTGGTTTGGTGATGGCCTTGTTAATATGCTCTCGGCAGGTGCCACGGGTAAGTCTACCTTCTTCCCCTGTGTCCCCTCACAACGGTTGGTGACGCATTGTAGTCATTTCGACCGAATAGATAAAGATTCCCCTTTTCCTTGCAGGTAAAGGAAGGTTAAAAAGGTGAGAGGTCAGCTGCCTTTTCAGGTTCACAGGAGCAGAAATCATCCGTTGTTTTCTGCCACGTCCACCGCAGAACGTTGGGTCTATCTTGCGGGGGCCCACACCGGTGGGACCACGTCTAAAACTCTTCAGTCAGTCTTCAAAAGGACATGGACCAGTGAGTTATGGATAGAATCCCTAGGGGGACATACGGGAGTTTCCAGGCGTTCCCCTCACCGATTTTTTCAAATCGACCTTACCGATCCTCCTCATGACAGGGAGGTAGTATGTGACACAATACAAGAGTGGTGTCAGGATCAGGTCATTGTCCTGCTGTTCTGGTTTAAAAAAAAAAAAAAAAAGAGAAGAGAAGCTGTTTTTCAAGCTTTTCCGTGCTCCCGAGGCTGGACGGCTCAGTCGGTCAAATCCCAATATTCATGCTTAAACTCCATGAGGAAATCTCTCATGGCAGGGTTCTCGACTCTGAAAGAGGATGAAGGAGGTCTGGTTACGGTGTCTTCCGCATTAGGCTTCCCTGAGGATTATTGTTGCCATTTCACCAGGGTGATGGCGGTATGATGGGTTTCCTTCGATAGTAAGGAGTCATAAGTATTCTGTACTGGATCGCTCTCCGGATTTCGGAGAGATCAAGAAGCCAAATGGTGCAAAACGTTGTTTTCTCCTTAACAGTTCTTCAACAACAGGACTTGCCAGAATCCCTGTTGGTACCAATGACGCGGTGATCGGCTTGGGCAATATTATTAAATACAGTACTCAGGAGAGTTTATTGCTTCCAAAAAAAAAGGGGGAAGCTCTGAGAATTCAGAGTCTGGCGGACCTGCAACGGTGTCAATCCGTTAATACATTCAGTTGCTGAAAAAGATGGTTGCGGCCTACGAGGCCATTCAGTGAGCAGGTTGCAGGCCTGAGTGTTTAGCAGGACCTGTTGGACAAGTGGTCCGGTTCCCATCTGGGATAATCATGGTGTCAAAACAGTATCTCGCTCCTGTGGTAGCGGTGCAATTCTCACCGAGGACAAGGGTCATGTTGGGATACTTGTCTCCTCATTAACGGTCTAAAGTTAAGGGCTGTCATAACGGTTTTCCACAGGCAATAACCAGAGAAGAAATGGCAAAAGCTAGAAAGATTTCACGCTGGGCGATGAAAACATTTACACGCTCTATCAGCGATGTTCGTTCCAAGAGTGGACAACCGGGAAGCAGACTTCCTCGGTGGACACGTCCTCCATCCAGGAGGGTTGAGTCTTTCATCAAGCGGTTTTCACAGAAGTGACAAGTCTTTGGAGAATTCCGCAAATAGACAAGATGGCGTCTCGCCTCGACAAGAAACTGCAGAAATATTGTTCTTGGTCGAGGGTCCCTCAAGCGATAGCGGTGGACGCCCTAGTGACACCGTGGGTGTTTCGGTCGGTCTATTATTATTATTATTATTATTATTATTATTATCCTTTATTTATATGGCGCCACAAGGGTTCCGCAGCGCCCAATTACAGAGTACATATGCACATAGTCAAAACAGGAAAACAGTGACTTACAGTTGAAGACAATATAGGACAAGTACAGGGTAACTAAGCATATCTACACCAGTAAACAACATAGAGATAAGTTCCAGATGGCCAAAAAACTGCAGGATCTGGGCAGTTGAGGATTATTAAAGTAAGAAAAGTATAAGCACATGAGGGAAGAGGGCCCTACTCGTGAGAGCTTACATTCTAAGGGGAGGGGTAGACAGACAGGGGTGACACAGATGGGGTACATAGAGAGCGTGGAACAGAGGGTTAGGATGAGATTTGGCTGGGTTTGGTAAAGAAATGGGTCTTAAGAGCCCGTTTGAAGTTTTGTAGAGAGGTGGAGAGTCTGAGGGGGAGAGGTAAAGAATCCCAGAGAAAGGGAGCAGCACGTGAAAAATCTTGGAGATAGGAGTGGGAGGAAGTAATCAGAAGACAGGAGAGTTGGCGTGCATTAGCAGAGCGAAGAGGACGGGTGGGAGAGTAAAGGGAGATAAGGTCAGAGATGTAGATGGGAGAGGAGTGGGTGAGTACTTTGTAAGTGAGTGTGAGAAGTTTGAATTGGATTCTGAAAGGGAAGGGAAGCCAGTGAAGGGCCTCTAGGAGAGGGGAGGTAGACGTAGTGCGTTTGGTGAGGAAGATGAGCCGGGCAGCAGCATTGAGGATAGATTGGAGTGGAGAGAGGTAATTGTCAGGGAGGCCAGTTAGGAGGAGATTACAGTAGTCCAGTCTGGAAATAATCAGTGAGTGAATAATGATCTTAGTGGCATCCTGGGTGAGAAAAGGTCAGATTCTGGAAATGTTTTTGAGATGAAAATTACAGGTTTGTGAGAGGTGCTGAATGTGTGGTTTGAAGGAGAGGGAGGAGTCAAGGATTACGCCAAGACAGCATACTTGGGGGCTAGGGGAGATAGTCGTGCCATCAATGGATAATGAGATTGTCAGAGGTGAGGCTGTGCGGGAGGGTGGGAAGATGATCAGCTCAGTCTTAGACATGTTGAGTTTAACAAAGCGCTGGGACATCAAGGAAGAGATAGCAGAAAGACAGTTTGAGGTACAAGTGAGGAGAGCCGTGGAGCGATCAGGGGAGGAGAGGTAGATTTGAGTATCATCAGCATAGAGGTGGTATTGGAAGTTAAAAGAACTAATGAGTTCACCTAAAGAGGACGTATAGAGAGAGAAAAGGAGAGGACCAAGAACAGAGCCTTGGGGGACACCAACAGTTAGTGGAAGTGGAGGGGAGGTAGCATCATGAGAGGAGACAGAGAAGGAACGATCAGAGAGGTAGGAGGACAGCCAGGAGAGGGCAGTATCATGCAGACCAAGAGAGTGAAGGATTTGCAGAAGGAGAGGGTGGTCCACAGTGTCAAAAGCAGCAGAGAGGTCAAGAAGAATAAGCAGAGAGTATTGGCCCTTAGATTTGGCTGCATGGAGGTCATTGCAGACTTTTGTGAGGGATGTTTCAGTGGAGTGGAGAGAACGGAAACCAGACTGGAATGGGTCAAGCAGTGAGTAAGAGGAAAGAAAGGCAGTGAGGAGATTATAGACAATACACTCAAGAAGTTTGGAGGCAAAGGGGAGGAGAAAGATGGGTCGATAGTTGGAGAGAGTGTTAGGTTCAAGGGTAGGTTTTTTAAGAATAGGGGAGACAAGAGCATGCTTGAAAGCAGAGGGGACAGTGCCTGATGAGAGGGAGAGATTGAGAAGGTGGGCAAGATGGGAACAGGCAGAAGGAGAGAGGTAGCGGAGGAGGTGGGAGGGGATAGGGTCGAGCGGGGAGGTTGTGGGGGGGGAGGAACGGATGAGGGCCATGACTTCCTCACCAGATACATGGGAGAAAGATGTCAGAGTTGGTAAGAGGGAAGGAGAGGGGTGGCAAGGGATGGGTGGTGGCTGGTTGCTGGTCTGGTGGGATGTGATATCCTGACGTATGGAGTCAATCTTGGATGTGAAATAAGTGGCAAAGTCAAGAGCAGACAATGAGGAAGGGAGAGGAGGTGGTGGTGGGCAGAGAAGGGAGTTAACAGTGGCAAAGAGGCGCCGGGGGTTGGAAGACTGGGTAGAGATGAGGATTTTGAAGTATGATTGTTTAGCAAGGGAAAGGGCAGCACTGAAGGATGAGAGCGTGTATTTGAAATGGAGGAAGTCTGCTTTAGAGCGTGATTTCCTCCACTGTCGCTCGGCAGTACGTGAGCATTTTTGTAGATATCTGGTGCATTTGGTGTGCCAGGGTTGAGGTGTTGATCTGTGAGGGTGAACAGTGGTTGGTGGAGCAACAGAGTCAAGGGCAGAAGTAAGAGATGCATTGTATAGGGATGTGGCTTGTTCAGGGCATGTGAGAGAAGAGGAGAGAGAAGTGAGTCAAACAGGGAGGATAGGGATGAGGTGTCAATAGACTCAATGTTACGCTTAGTGATGGTAGCCTTAGGAGGGAGAGATGGGGAAGCAGAGATAGATAAGTTGAAAGAGAGCAAGTGGTGGTCAGAGAGAGGAAAAGAGGAAATGGAGAAATCAGAAATATCACAGCGGTGAGTGAAAACCAGATCCAGTGAGCTCCCGTTCACATGGGAGGGTGAGGTGGTCCACTGGGAGAGACCAAGTGAAGAGGTGAGGTTAAGGAGTTTAGAGGCAGGTGATTTTGTGGGGTTATCGATAGGGATGTTGAAATCACCTAGAATAATGGAGGGAATGTCAGAAGAGAGGAAGTGAGGTAGCCAGGAAGCAAAGTTGTCGAGGAATTTGGAGGAAATACCAGGTGGACGGTAAATTACAGCAACTCGAAGATTAGTAGGTTGGTAGAGGCGTATTGCATGGACCTCAAATGTAGAGAATGTAAGAGATGGTTCTGGAGGTATAAGTTGGTATGTGTAGCTTGAGGGTAAAAGGATCCCCACACCACCCCCATGGCGACCCACGGGTCGGGGTGTGTGAGAATGTGAGGCCCCCAGCAGAGAGAGCAGCAGGAGAAGTGGTGTCATGGGGAGTAATCCAGGTTTCTGTAATGGCCAGAAGGTGCAGGGAGTTGGAAATGAAAAGGTCATGAGTGGGGGCCAGTTTGTTGCAAACAGACCTGGCATTCCAGAGTGCACAGGATAGGGGGTATGAGTTTGTGGGAGAGATGTGAACGAGATTATCAGGATTGCTGTAGCATTGAGGTAGGAGTAATTTGGAAGGAAGGGATAAAGAGGGTGTAATGATGGAGCTGGGGCCTTGGCTAGGAAGGGAGACTGCAGGAGTGAGACAGGGAGTGAGTGCAGTTTGATATTGGTGGGGGAGAGGTGAGGAGACAGGCAGAGGAGGGAGAGAGCAGGGTTGAGTGGTGGGGTAGAAATGGTGTGAAGGGGCAGAAGTAAATTGCAATGGGGAAATAGAAGAGGGGGGGAAGGGAGGCAGAGGGGAGGATGGTAGACAGAGGAGAGGAGAGAGGATGAGATGTAGGAGACTGGGAGAGAGGTGGTACCAGGGGACAGAATAAAGGATTAGGAAGACAAGGATTAATGGGGGATGTTGCCAGCCTGGCCATAGTGTGGATGGGGTGTAAAAAGTGGAATTAAAATGAGAGTAGGAGTGGTGGCTGAATGAGAGAGCAGTGAAGTTTGCAGAAATAAATACGATTTGCAAGTATTTAAAATTTCGTTAATATCTACAGGTTAACAGTAAGTAAAATATTTGCTGATGTTAGATGGAAAATTACACAGTGTGTTGGCAAACCACAAGTCAGTGTTACTTCATCAAATATGCTTCTCAATAAAACTTTTGTTTTCCTGGTATTTGCAGGGTCAGAGTAAAAGTTGCATTGCAGGTGTTTTTGTAGAAAGTGAATGTATAGTTTCCTGAGTAAGTGAGGATTGGAGAATATTAGGTGTGTTCCCTCCGCTTCCACATTTTCCAGGGATGTTAAAGATTATAAGAGGAACAAAGGTTCAGGTGATCCTCATTGTTCCTGACTGGGCGAGGAGGGCTGGTGTCCGGATCTTCAGCAATTACTCATAGGAGATCCCTGACTTCTTCCTCTGCGAGAGGATCTGTTGTAGCAGGGGCCGTGTGTGTTCCAAGACTTCCCGCGGTTTCCATGGACGACTTGGAGATTGAACGTCGGATCCCAGTCCGAAAAGGTATTCCCAGTGAAGTCATCCCTACTCTTCTTCAGACTGAAAAGAAGTAACGTCAAAACATTACCACCATCTTTGGAGGAAATTATGTGTCTTGGTGTGAATCCAAGAAGGTTCCTACGGAAGAATTCCTGTTTTCTCCATTCTTTTGTTACAAGATCGTGTGGATGCGATCTTAGGTTGGGCTCGTTTAAGGTTTAGATTTCAGCCTTATCGGTTTTCTTCCAAAAACAATTGGCCTCCTTTCCAGAGTTTCAAACTTTCATTAAAGGAGTCTTACACAGCCATCCTCCCTTTGTGCCTCTGTGGCACCATGGGATCTTTACGTGGTGTTGCAGTTCCTGCAATTTCTTTGGTTAAACTTTTCAGCAGGGTTGAGTTAAAATTCTGCACTTGGAAAGTGGTCATGCGGTTGACCTTGGCATCCGCAAGGCGGGTCTGAGTTGGCGGCTTGGTCTCACAAGAGCCCTGTTTAATCTTTCATGAAGATAGAGCGGAGTTGAGATCTCGGCACCAGTTTCTGCCAAATGTGGTTTCATCGGTTTCTCGGGAACCAACCTACTGTGGTGCCGGTGGCTCCTGACGCCTGGGCGACATCGAAGTATCTCGATGTGGTCTGAATTTTGAAATTTTGTGTTGCCAGATTGGCTCATCAGGATAATGGAGGCTCTGTTTATCCTATATGCTCCAACAAGATTGGGGTTCCTGCTTCCAAGCAGACCATTGCACGCTGGATCTGTAATACGATTAAGCTTGCTCGTTTTATGGCTGGATTGCCGTTACCAAAATTGGTGAAAGCCCATTCTACCAGGAAGGTGGGCTCATCCTGGGCGGCTGCCCAAGGGGTCTCGATTTTATAGCCTTGCAGAGCAGCCACTTAGTTGGGTTCAAACAATTTGCGAATATTCTACAAGTTTGATACCCTGGCTGATGAGGACCTCTTGTTTGGGCAATCGGTGCTGCAGAGTCATCCGCACTCTCCCGCCCGTTCTAGAGCTTTGGTATAGACCCCATGGTCCTTTTGGAGTCTCCAGCATCCTCTAGGACAGAGGTTCTCAAACTCGGTCCTCGGGGGCCCACACAGTGCATGTTTTGCAGGTCTCCTCACAGAATCGCAAGTGAAATAATTAGCTCCACCTGTGGACCTTTTAAAATGTGTCAGTGAGTAATTAATACACCTGTGCACCTGCTGGGTTACCTGCAAAACATGCACTGTGTGTGCTCCCGAGGACCGAGTTTGAGAACCTCTGCTCTAGGACGTATGAGAAAATAGGATTTTAATACCTACCGGTAAATCCTTTTCTCTTAGTCCGTAGAGGATGCTGGGCGCCCGTCCCAGTGTGTACTGTATCTGCAGTTATTGGTTATGGTTACACTCATGTTGTTTCCTTTCAGTCAGTCTGTTGCTGACGTTATTCATGCCATGGCAT
Organism: Pseudophryne corroboree; assembly: GCF_028390025.1. Lineage (NCBI taxonomy): Eukaryota > Metazoa > Chordata > Amphibia > Anura > Myobatrachidae > Pseudophryne > Pseudophryne corroboree. The sequence goes on along the minus strand of NC_086449.1, from coordinate 666,637,416 downwards.
GCGGTATTTTATTATTGGTTGTGTTTACACACAGGTTGCGTTACATTTTCGGTCACCATATTGCTGTATATTTTTTTCATGCCGTCGGCTGGTGTTCTATTGAATGCCACGTTCTGCGGCATGTTGAGGTGTGAGCTGGTATGACGCTCACAGTGTTTAAACAATAAATTCTTTCTTCGAAATGTCCGTCTCCCTGGGTACAGTTCTATAACTGGAGTCTGGAGGAGGGGCATAGAGGGAGGAGCCAGTTCACACCCATTCAAAGTCTTAAAGTGCCCATGTCTCCTGCAGATCCCATCTATACCCCATGGTCCTTTTGGAGTCCCCAGCATCCTCTACGGACTAAGAGAAAAGGATTTACCGGTAGGTATTAAAATCCTATTTATGATCCTACGGTATTATTAACCTCAATAACATTCATTTCCACTCATTACCAGTCTATTCTGAACACCTCACAATATTGTTTTTAGGCCAAAAGGTTGCACCGAGGTAGCTGGATGACTGAGCTAAGCGATATAAGTGTGCGGCACAAACACCTGGCCAAACTAGGAGTGGCACTGCAATCAGTGCCAGATTAAGGACCAAATGGGCCTGGAGCTGAAATTTATGAAGGGCCTATTGTATACCGTCACAGTGGGAGTGACCAGCAACAGCAGGATTGTGACTAGGGGTTGTGTCACGCAGGGTCCGCCACGCATTGATCGCTCGCTAGTTACTTTTAGCAGCCGTGCAAACGCATAGTTGCCGCCCATGGGGGAGTGTATTTTCGCTTTGCAAGTGTGCGAACGCCTTTGCAGCCGAACTCTGCAAAAACATTTTGAGCAGTTTCTGAGTAGCTCTGGACTTACTCAGTGCTTGCGATCACTTCAGTCTTTTTGGTGCCGGAATTGACATCAAACATCCGCCCTGCAAAAACACAGACACGCCTGCGTTTTCCCTACCACTCCCAGAAGACGGTCAGTTGCCACCCATAAACGCCCTCTTCCTGTCAATCTCCTTGCGATTGGCTGTGCGAATTAATTCTTCACTAGATCCATTGCACAGCAACGATGCTCTTTGTACCCATACGACGCGCGTGCGCATGCGCAGTTTTGCCGTTTTTTTACCTGATTGTTGTGCTGCAAAAATCTGCAGCGAGCGATCAACTCGGAATGACCCCCATTGTCCCTTGAGTCTGCCAATAATTACAGCAGCCAGTCTCAGGCCAACAAGTAACTAACTGCAGGGTCTTTTTGGCTTGAGAGCGGCTGCTGTAATTGTTGGTGGTCTTGAAATTGGTCCGGAAGGGGACCGAAGCATTGACAACCGTTACTACAGCATGTGATGCAGGTTATACTGTTTCTGGTGGTATTACATTTCCATTCTTTCTTCTCTATCTATCTATCTATCTATCTATCTATCTATCTATCTATCTATCTCTCTCTACATAATAGGGTTGGGTATGTGTTACCGGCGGCCGGGATTCCGGCTACGCTCACCACAGGTTCTATTCCCACTCTATGGGTGTCGTGGATACCCACGAGTGGGAATAGTCCCTTTTAGTCGACATGCCAACTGTCGGGATTTTCAGGCTTCGGGATGCAGGGGGAGGTATTGTGACTGGTGGTCACATAACTACATCCCATATATATCTATATATATCTATAGCTCTATCTCTTTATATATATATATATATATATATATACACGCTGGTATATTTTATTAGTAATAAATCGATACAGTTCAATCAATGTATTGGCCCAGAAGTGAGTATCAAAACAATCTAAAAACATATTAAGGATGGTGATATAGGTGCTGGCCAGTGTCTAATAGAAGTGTGTAGAATGTAATGTGTACAACACATACAACATTAAATATTTGCCAGTATTCAGGGTGGATGTGTGAGGGAAGTGTATGAAGACAGATATGGGCATGGGGAGCACCAGCGCTAAGTAGAAGTTCACTAGGGGAACACTTGTATAGCACTGTCCTTGAGATAATAGCTAGACGTCTGAGTGTGGGCTTGCGGTGTTGTGGTGCCTTGCTGATGTTATATGCCGGCTGACAGGTGGTATAATTTACGGTTGGTTGGAGGTGCATGCCTCTGTCTGTGCAGCAGCTATTTATCCAGGCTTCCCTTAGCAATAAGCAGCAGCCAGATAGCTGTCACAATCTTCCCGGGCCATCTTCACAAAGCCCCTTTTATTCACGTTATGCCAGGTAGAGTCCCTTTTATACACGTTTTACCAGGTAGAGTCCCTTTTATACATGTTGCGCCAGGTAGAGCCAGATATACACACTGTGTAAGGTAGAGCCGTTATACAATCTGTGCCAGGTAGAGCCCGTTATACAAACTGCGCCGGGTAGCCTCTTTTACACACTGTACCAGGTAGAGTCTGTTATACAAACTGCGCCAGGTAGTAACTTTTATACACTGTGCCAGGTAACCCCTTATACACTGTGCCAGGTAGCCCCTTATACACATTGCACCAGGTAGCCCCTTATACACATTGCGCCAGGTAGCCCATTATACAAATTGCACCAGCTAGCCGTCACTCACCATTTGGCGCCTGTGGTCCCGTGGCTCTATGCTCTCCTCATACATCCGCCCAGCGTGAAGCTGAAGGGGAGTAAGTAGTGGCAGGAGGTGGCCGGCAGGAAGCGTCCAGGAGAGGGGGGTAGTCGGCAGGAGGCAGCGGTGAGGTGCGGGCAGTGTGAAGTGGCCAGGACGGGCCGGCTGGCCGGCAGCAGGAAGTGGTGGAGGGTATTGCGGTGCAGGCAGCAGACGGGTGCTGATGGCGCTGGTGGGGTAACTGCAGCCTCAGGCCAAAGCGCCCTGGGCGAACGCCCTGCTAACCCGCACCTAAAACCGCCACTGGCGGGATCCCATGAGCTGGATGACCAGCGACCCTCCACGTATCCCCCCCCCCCCCCCCGCAGCCAACACTCCGTCGACAACAAAGCCCCTCCCAGTGCACATAGTGCAGCCAAATGCACAAGGACCTCAAGGACCGAGTGACCACAGACGTGCGCCTGAGCATAGCTTCCAATGTGAGCAACCCAGTCTGTGCGCGCAACTAATCCCAGCAACATACCCATATCACCACAAACACACAAAGTCTGCCCCCCTCGCCTCCCTACACACACACACACACACACACACACACACACACACACACACACACACACACACACACACACCCTGTTTCCTCCTGTCCCTACACACACATACATTACATACATACATACTGTACATACACACAAAGCCTGTTCCACCCAGCACCCCTCCCCCTCCCCACCCACACACAGCCTGTCCCCTCCAGTCACCATAGACACACTCTCACCCTGTTCACCCCAGTCCCTACACACACCCCCAGCCTGTCCTTTCCAACACAAAATCCCTGTTCCCACAGCCCTCGCACTCTCCCCAATTTCCCCCAGACACTGAGCCTTCCGGAATCCGGACACAGCATGAGCACTAGAAAGACCGGGGGGGTGGCCTAATCACGGCCCCCGTGGCCACGCCCCCTTTGAGGGAAAACTACCTTACCTTTAACATTGAGCAAGGATCACTAGCCGCCCTGCACAGGGGTCACGGGACCAGACAAGTTGCTAAATCACCCTGCATCCCGGCAAGCAAGGGGAGGAGAAGAGAAATGTTTCAGCGCAGGGAGGCATTCTGGTGCTACTGACATGCTGGAACAGGAAAAACATTTTTTCCTGTTTCCAGCAGCAGGGGATGCTGTGGGCCTATTTTGATGGGGTGGCCTGGAGCTGCAGCTCCATCCGCCCCATTGTTAATCCGGCTCTGACTGCAATGGCAGACAGGATGGCACTTAAAAAAACTAGGCCGCAAACAGCACATCATGCAAAGAAGAAAAAGAGGTGCAATGAGGTAGCTGTATGACTAAGCTAAGCGACACAAGTGTGCAGCACAAACAACATGGGATGTGCTGGAATTTGCCCAGATGTAATACAAGCACAATATTGGTGGCACAGGGGAGCGTACCCCTAAACCACACACATGCACGGCAAAGCCTGTAAAATTAATTTGGATAATAATAATACTTTTATTTGGAGCTATTATAATAAGATTTTACTTACCGGTAAATCTATTTCTCGTAGTCCGTAGTGGATGCTGGGGACTCCGTAAGGACCATGGGGAATAGACGGGCTCCGCAGGAGACAGGGCACTTTAAGAAATAATTTGGATTCTGGTGTGTTCTGGCTCCTCCCTCTATGTCCCTCCTCCAGACCTCAGTTAGAGAAACTGTGCCCGGAAGAGCTGACAGTACAAGGAAAGGATTTTGGAATCCAGGGTAAAACTCATACCAGTCACACCAATCACACCGTATAACTTGTGATAAACATACCCAGTTAACAGTATGAGCAACAACGGAGCATCAGATCAACCCTGATGCAACCATAACATAACCCTTATTTAAGCAATAACTATATACAAGTATTGCAGAAGAAGTCCGCACTTGGGACGGGCGCCCAGCATCCACTACGGACTACGAGAAATAGATTTACCGGTAAGTAAAATCTTATTTTCTCTAACGTCCTAGTGGATGCTGGGGACTCCGTAAGGACCATGGGGATTATACTAAAGCTCCCAAACGGGCGGGAGAGTGCGGATGACTCTGCAGCACCGAATGAGCAAACACAAGGTCCTCCTCAGCCAGGGTATCAAACTTGTAGAACTTTGCAAAGGTGTTTGAACCTGACCAAGTAGCTGCTCGGCAAGGCTGTAATGCCGAGACCCCTCGGGCAGCCGCCCAAGAAGAGCCCACCTTCCTTGTGGAATGGGCCTTAACTGATTTAGGCAGCGGCAACCCAGCCGCAGAATGAGCCTGCTGAATCATGTTACAGATCCAGCGAGCAATAGTTTGCTTTGAAGCAGGCGCCCCAAGCTTGTTGGAAGCATACAGGATAAACAAAGATTCTGTTTTCCTGACCTTAGCCGTTCTGGCTACATAAACCTTCAAAACCCCGACTACATCCAGTGACTCGGAATCCTCCAAGTCAGTAGTAGCCACAGGCACCACAATAGGTTGGTTTATATGAAAGGATGAAACCACTTTCGGCAGAAATTGTGGGCGGTCCGCAATTCTGCTCTATCCGCATGGAAAACCAGATAAGGGCTTTTATGTGACAAAGCCGCCAATTCTGACACACGCCTAGCCGAAGCCAAGGCTAATAGCATGGGATGAGAAATAGAGAGTGGCTGCGCAATGTGTAAGAGCATATATATGCTAATTAGGAGCTGACATGTAAGAATGTAAAAATGTTTTATTATATGGAGAGCATTGATTAAGCACGTAAAAACAATATTATAGTGCAATATATTAAAATATAAAACAGAAACACCTTAAACTTAAATTTGTATAATGTCCTCCGGTTTTAATGAGGAAACAGATCAAATTGAATGTCCATATGCGGATCCACAGTCAGGTAAGCAGCTGAACAACAGATGTTAATAAACGGAGGCCGTAATAGGAAGTCTGAGTGTGGCAACAAACAATACTGCTGTATGAATAAATACCTCTCCGTGGGCTGGTCCCGACCGAGCGTCCTCGGTCGTATGTTCCTGCAGTGCCCAACGCTAAATAATGTAGCAGAAGGAGAGAGAGTGTTTATCCCTGAATGGATGGAAGCAGTTGATCAGCAGCGTGCTGACGGAGGTCACCGGCGGCAGTTAGCAAAGCCGTGACCGGAGCCGAGGTCTCTCTGTAATTCACCCAGAAGGTGGAAGTCACCGGCAGTAGATGGATAAGCCGGGACAGGAATCCGAGTGTGACAAACTCAGCAAGCAGATGGAAATTACCGGCGGTGGAGGAGGAAGCCGGGGCGAAGGCCGAGTTGTCACAGGCTATGGACAGCAGGTCCTCTGTAATTCACCCAGAAGGCTTTGCTAACTGCCGCCGGTGACCTTCGTCAGCACGCTGCTGATCAACTGCTTCCATCCATTCAGGGATAAACACTCTCTCTCCTTCTGCTACATTATTCAGCGTTGGGCACTGCAGGAACATACGACCGAGGACGCTCGGTCGGGACCAGCCCACGGAGAGGTATTTATTCATACAGCAGTATTGTTTGTTGCCACACTCAGACTTCCTATTACGGCCTCCGTTTATTAACATCTGTTGTTCAGCTGCTTACCTGACTGTGGATCCGCATATGGACATTCAATTTGATCTGTTTCCTCATTAAAACCGGAGGACATTATACAAATTTAAGTTTAAGGTGTTTCTGTTTTATATTTTAATATATTGCACTATAATATTGTTTTTACGTGCTTAATCAATGCTATCCATATAATAAAACATTTTTACATTCTTACATGTCAGCTCCTAATTAGCATATATATGCTCTTACACATTGCGCAGCCACTCTCTATTTCTCATCCCATTTCTTGTTCTTGAACACACACACAGTGTTCTGTGGCAGCGCATGTGGCAGAGCAACTATTAAATTATACAACCATTGGGTACTGTTTTCCAAGGCGCTTTGTGGCAATATTTTGTTTGTTTTTCTGGCTAATAGCATGACCACCTTCCACGTGAGATATTTTACTTCCATCGTTTTGAGTGGTTCAAACCAGTGTGATTTCAGGAAACTCAACACCACGTTAAGATCCGAAGGTGCCACGGGAGGCACAAAAGGGGGCTGAATATGCAGCACTCCCTTTACAAACGTCTGAACTTCAGGCAGAGAAGCCAGTTCTTTTTGAAAGAAAATGGATAAGACCGAAATCTGAACCTTAATGGAACTAGAGATGAGCGGGTTCGGTTCCTCGGAATCCGAACCCCCCCGAACTTCAGCCTTTTTACACGGGTCCGAGGCAGACTCGGATCTTCCCGCCTTGCTCGGTTAACCCGAGCGCGCCCGAACGTCATCATCCCGCTGTCGGATTCTCGCGAGGCTCGTATTCTATCGCGAGACTCGGATTCTATATAAGGAGCCGCGCGTCGCCGCCATTTTCACACGTGCATTGAGATTGATAGGGAGAGGACGTGGCTGGCGTCCTCTCCGTTAGAATAGATAGAGACACTTGAGTTGATTTACTACTAACTTAGTAATTTTGGGGAGCATTAGGAGTACTCAGAGTGCAGAGTTTTGCTGATAGTTACTAGTGACCACCACCAGTTTTATTTATTATTTAATATAATCCGTTCTCTGCCTGAAAAAAAACGATACACAGTCACATACCATATCTGTGCTCAGCCTCAGTGTGCTGCATGATAATATCATCTATGTATATCTGACTGTGCTGAGTGCTCACTGCTCACACAGCTGAATTGTGGGGGAGACTGGAGTGCAGTTATAGCAGGAGTACAGTGCACACTTTTGCTGCCAGTGTGACTGACCAGTGACCACCAGTATATTGTCTGCCTGAAAAAGTTAAACACTCCTGTGGTGTTTTTTTTTTTTATTCTATAAACGCATTCTGCTGACAGTGTCCAGCAGGTCCGTCATTCATTATATTATATAAATATTTACCTGCAGTAGTGTTATATATTTTTTTGTTCATCTCTATCATCTTTATCATCTCTATATTAGCAGACGCAGTACGGTAGTCCACGGCTGTGGCTACCTCTGTGTCGTCAGTGCTCGTCCATAATTGTATACCTACCTGTGGTGGGGTTTATTTTTCTATCTTCTTCATACTAGTAGTTTAGGAGTCTGCTGACAGTGTCCAGCAGGTCCGTCATTATATTATATATACCTGCAGTAGTGATATATATATATTTTTTATATCATTATCATCTCTATACTAGCAGACGCAGTACGGTAGTCCACGGCTGTAGCTACCTCTGTGTCGTCAGTGCTCGTCCATAATTGTATACCTACCTGTGGTGGGGTTTTTTTTCTATCTTCTTCATACTAGTAGTTAAGGAGTCTGCTGACAGTGTCCAGCAGGTCCGTCATTATATTATATATACCTGCAGTAGTGATATATATATATTTTTTATATCATTATCATCTCTATACTAGCAGACGCAGTACGGTAGTCCATGGCTGTAGCTACCTCTGTGTCGTCAGTGCTCGTCCATAATTGTATACCTACCTGTGGTGGGGTTTTTTTTTTCTATCTTCTTCATACTAGTAGTTTAGGAGTCTGCTGACAGTGTCCAGCAGGTCCGTCATTATATTATATATACCTGCAGTAGTGATATATATATATTTTTATATCATTATCATCTCTATACTAGCAGACGCAGTACGGTAGTCCATGGCTGTAGCTACCTCTGTGTCGTCAGTGCTCGTCCATAATTGTATACCTACCTGTGGTGGGGTTTTTTTTCTATCTTCTTCATACTAGTAGTTTAGGAGTCTGCTGACAGTGTCCAGCAGGTCCGTCATTATATTATATATACCTGCAGTAGTGATATATATATATTTTTTATATCATTATCATCTCTATACTAGCAGACGCAGTACGGTAGTCCACGGCTGTAGCTACCTCTGTGTCGTCAGTGCTCGTCCATAATTGTATACCTACCTGTGGTGGGGGTTTTTTTTCTATCTTCTTCATACTAGTAGTTTAGGAGTCTGCTGACAGTGTCCAGCAGGTCCGTCATTATATTATATATACGTGCAGTAGTGATATATATATATATTTTTTATATCATTATCATCTCTATACTAGCAGACGCAGTAGCTGTAGCTACCTCTGTGTCGTCAGTGCTCGTCCATAATTGTATACCTACCTGTGGTGGTTTTTTTTTCTATCTTCTTCATACTAGTAGTTTAGGAGTCTGCTGACAGTGTCCAGCAGGTCCGTCATTATATTATATATACCTGCAGTAGTGATATATATATATTTTTTATATCATTATCATCTCTATACTAGCAGACGCAGTACGGTAGTCCACGGCTGTAGCTACCTCTGTGTCGTCAGTGCTCGTCCATAATTGTATACCTACCTGTGGTGGGGTTTTTTTTTCTATCTTCTTCATACTAGTAGTTTAGGAGTCTGCTGACAGTGTCCAGCAGGTCCGTCATTATATTATATATACCTGCAGTAGTGATATATATATATTTTTTATATCATTATCATCTCTATACTAGCAGACGCAGTACGGTAGTCCACGGCTGTAGCTACCTCTGTGTCGTCAGTGCTCGTCCATAATTGTATACCTACCTGTGGTGGGGTTTTTTTTTTCTATCTTCTTCATACTAGTAGTTTAGGAGTCTGCTGACAGTGTCCAGCAGGTCCGTCATTATATTATATATACGTGCAGTAGTGATATATATATATATTTTTTATATCATTATCATCTCTATACTAGCAGACGCAGTAGCTGTAGCTACCTCTGTGTCGTCAGTGCTCGTCCATAATTGTATACCTACCTGTGGTGGTTTTTTTTTTCTATCTTCTTCATACTAGTAGTTTAGGAGTCTGCTGACAGTGTCCAGCAGGTCCGTCATTATATTATATATACCTGCAGTAGTGATATATATATATTTTTTATATCATTATCATCTCTATACTAGCAGACGCAGTACGGTAGTCCACGGCTGTAGCTACCTCTGTGTCGTCAGTGCTCGTCCATAATTGTATACCTACCTGTGGTGGGGTTTTTTTTTTCTATCTTCTTCATACTAGTAGTTTAGGAGTCTGCTGACAGTGTCCAGCAGGTCCGTCATTATATTATATATACCTGCAGTAGTGATATATATATATTTTTTATATCATTATCATCTCTATACTAGCAGACGCAGTACGGTAGTCCACGGCTGTAGCTACCTCTGTGTCGTCAGTGCTCGTCCATAATTGTATACCTACCTGTGGTGGGTTTTTTTTTTCTATCTTCTTCATACTAGTAGTTTAGGAGTCTGCTGACAGTGTCCAGCAGGTCCGTCATTATATTATATATACCTGCAGTAGTGATATATATATATATTTTTTATATCATTATCATCTCTATACTAGCAGACGCAGTAGCTGTAGCTACCTCTGTGTCGTCAGTGCTCGTCCATAATTGTATACCTACCTGTGGTGGGTTTTTTTTTCTATCTTCTTCATACTAGTAGTTTAGGAGTCTGCTGACAGTGTCCAGCAGGTCCGTCATTATATTATATATACCTGCAGTAGTGATATATATATATATTTTTTATATCATTATCATCTCTATACTAGCAGACGCAGTACGGTAGTCCACGGCTGTAGCTACCTCTGTGTCGTAAGTGCTTGTCCATAATTGTATACCTACCTGTGGTGGGTTTTTTTTTTCTATCTTCTTCATACTAGTAGTTTAGGAGTCTGCTGACAGTGTCCAGCAGGTCCGTCATTATATTATATATACCTGCAGTAGTGAGATATATATATATTTTTTATATCATTATCATCTCTATACTAGCAGACGCAGTACGGTAGTCCACGGCTGTAGCTACCTCTGTGTCGTCAGTGCTCGTCCATAATTGTATACCTACCTGTGGTGGGGTTTTTTTTTCTATCTTCTTCATACTAGTAGTTTAGGAGTCTGCTGACAGTGTCCAGCAGGTCCGTCATTATATTATATATACCTGCAGTAGTGATATATATATATTTTTTATATCATTATCATCTCTATACTAGCAGACGCAGTACGGTAGTCCACGGCTGTAGCTACCTCTGTGTCGTCAGTGCTCGTCCATAATTGTATACCTACCTGTGGTGGGGTTTTTTTTTCTATCTTCTTCATACTAGTAGTTTAGGAGTCTGCTGACAGTGTCCAGCAGGTCCGTCATTATATTATATATACCTGCAGTAGTGATATATATATATTTTTTATATCATTATCATCTCTAATCTAGCAGACGCAGTACGGTAGTCCACGGCTGTAGCTACCTCTGTGTCGTCAGTGCTCGTCCATAATTGTATACCTACCTGTGGTGGGGTTTTTTTTTCTATCTTCTTCATACTAGTAGTTTAGGAGTCTGCTGACAGTGTCCAGCAGGTCCGTCATTATATTATATATACCTGCAGTAGTGATATATATATATATTTTTATATCATTATCATCTCTATACTAGCAGACGCAGTACGGTAGTCCACGGCTGTAGCTACCTCTGTGTCGTCAGTGCTCGTCCATAATTGTATACCTACCTGTGGTGGGGTTTTTTTTTCTATCTTCTTCATACTAGTAGTTTAGGAGTCTGCTGACAGTGTCCAGCAGGTCCGTCATTATATTATATATACCTGCAGTAGTGATATATATATATATTTTTTATATCATTATCATCTCTATACTAGCAGACGCAGTACGGTAGTCCACGGCTGTAGCTACCTCTGTGTCGTCAGTGCTCGTCCATAATTGTATACCTACCTGTGGTGGGGTTTTTTTTTCTATCTTCTTCATACTAGTAGTTTAGGAGTCTGCTGACAGTGTCCAGCAGGTCCGTCATTATATTATATATACCTGCAGTAGTGATATATATATATATTTTTATATCATTATCATCTCTATACTAGCAGACGCAGTACGGTAGTCCATGGCTGTAGCTACCTCTGTGTCGTCAGTGCTCGTCCATAATTGTATACCTACCTGTGGTGGGGTTTTTTTTCTGTCTTCTTCATACTAGTAGTTTAGGAGTCTGCTGACAGTGTCCAGCAGGTCCGTCATTATATTATATATACCTGCAGTAGTGATATATATATATTTTTTATATCATTATCATCTCTATACTAGCAGATGCAGTACGGTAGTCCACGGCTGTAGCTACCTCTGTGTCGTCAGTGCTCGTCCATAATTGTATACCTACCTGTGGTGGGGTTTTTTTTTCTATCTTCTTCATACTAGTAGTTTAGGAGTCTGCTGACAGTGTCCAGCAGGTCCGTCATTATATTATATATACGTGCAGTAGTGATATATATATATTTTTTTTATATCATTATCATCTCTATACTAGCAGACGCAGTAGCTGTAGCTACCTCTGTGTCGTCAGTGCTCGTCCATAATTGTATACCTACCTGTGGTGGTTTTTTTTTTCTATCTTCTTCATACTAGTAGTTTAGGAGTCTGCTGACAGTGTCCAGCAGGTCCGTCATTATATTATATATACCTGCAGTAGTGATATATATATATTTTTTATATCATTATCATCTCTATACTAGCAGACGCAGTACGGTAGTCCACGGCTGTAGCTACCTCTGTGTCGTCAGTGCTCGTCCATAATTGTATACCTACCTGTGGTGGGGTTTTTTTTTTCTATCTTCTTCATACTAGTAGTTTAGGAGTCTGCTGACAGTGTCCAGCAGGTCCGTCATTATATTATGTATACCTGCAGTAGTGATATATATATATTTTTTATATCATTATCATCTCTATACTAGCAGACGCAGTACGGTAGTCCACGGCTGTAGCTACCTCTGTGTCGTCAGTGCTCGTCCATAATTGTATACCTACCTGTGGTGGGGTTTTTTTTTCTATCTTCTTCATACTAGTAGTTTAGGAGTCTGCTGACAGTGTCCAGCAGGTCCGTCATTATATTATATATACCTGCAGTAGTGATATATATATATTTTTTATATCATTATCATCTCTATACTAGCAGACGCAGTACGGTAGTCCACGGCTGTAGCTACCTCTGTGTCGTCAGTGCTCGTCCATAATTGTATACCTACCTGTGGTGGTTTTTTTTTTTCTATCTTCTTCATACTAGTAGTTTGGGAGTCTGCTGACAGTGTCCAGCAGGTCCGTCATTATATTATATATACCTGCAGTAGTGATATATATATATTTTTTATATCATTATCATCTCTATACTAGCAGACGCAGTACGGTAGTCCACGGCTGTAGCTACCTCTGTGTTGTCAGTGCTCGTCCATAATTGTATACCTACCTGTGGTGGGGTTTTTTTTTTCTATCTTCTTCATACTAGTAGTTTAGGAGTCTGCTGACAGTGTCCAGCAGGTCCGTCATTATATTATATATACCTGCAGTAGTGATATATATATATTTTTTATATCATTATCATCTCTATACTAGCAGACGCAGTACGGTAGTCCACGGCTGTAGCTACCTCTGTGTCGTCAGTGCTCGTCCATAATTGTATACCTACCTGTGGTGGGGTTTTTTTTTCTATCTTCTTCATACTAGTAGTTTAGGAGTCTGCTGACAGTGTCCAGCAGGTCCGTCATTATATTATATATACCTGCAGTAGTGATATATATATATATTTTTTATATCATTATCATCTCTATACTAGCAGACGCAGTAGCTGTAGCTACCTCTGTGTCGTCAGTGCTCGTCCATAATTGTATACCTACCTGTGGTGGGTTTTTTTTTCTATCTTCTTCATACTAGTAGTTTAGGAGTCTGCTGACAGTGTCCAGCAGGTCCGTCATTATATTATATATACCTGCAGTAGTGATATATATATATTTTTTATATCATTATCATCTCTATACTAGCAGACGCAGTACGGTAGTCCACGGCTGTAGCTACCTCTGTGTCGTCAGTGCTCGTCCATAATTGTATACCTACCTGTGGTGGTTTTTTTTTTCTATCTTCTTCATACTAGTAGTTTAGGAGTCTGCTGACAGTGTCCAGCAGGTCCGTCATTATATTATATATACCTGCAGTAGTGAGATATATATATATTTTTTATATCATTATCATCTCTATACTAGCAGACGCAGTACGGTAGTCCACGGCTGTAGCTACCTCTGTGTCGTCAGTGCTCGTCCATAATTGTATACCTACCTGTGGTGGGGTTTTTTTTTCTATCTTCTTCATACTAGTAGTTTAGGAGTTTGCTGACAGTGTCCAGCAGGTCCGTCATTATATTATATATACCTGCAGTAGTGATATATATATATTTTTTATATCATTATCATCTCTATACTAGCAGACGCAGTACGGTAGTCCACGGCTGTAGCTACCTCTGTGTCGTCAGTGCTCGTCCATAATTGTATACCTACCTGTGGTGGGTTTTTTTTTTCTATCTTCTTCATACTAGTAGTTTAGGAGTCTGCTGACAGTGTCCAGCAGGTCCGTCATTATATTATATATACCTGCAGTAGTGATATATATATATTTTTTATATCATTATCATCTCTATACTAGCAGACGCAGTACGGTAGTCCACGGCTGTAGCTACCTCTGTGTCGTCAGTGCTCGTCCATAATTGTATACCTACCTGTGGTGGGGGTTTTTTTTCTATCTTCTTCATACTAGTAGTTTAGGAGTCTGCTGACAGTGTCCAGCAGGTCCGTCATTATATTATATATACCTGCAGTAGTGATATATATATATATTTTTTTTTTTATATCATTATCATCTCTATACTAGCAGACGCAGCAGCTGTAGCTACCTCTGTGTCGTCAGTGCTCGTCCATAATTGTATACCTACCTGTGGTGGGTTTTTTTTTCTATCTTCTTCATACTAGTAGTTTAGGAGTCTGCGACAGTGTCCAGCAGGTCCGTCATTATATTATATATACCTGCAGTAGTGATATATATATATTTTTTATATCATTATCATCTCTATACTAGCAGACGCAGTACGGTAGTCCACGGCTGTAGCTACCTCTGTGTCGTCAGTGCTCGTCCATAATTGTATACCTACCTGTGGTGGGGTTTTTTTTTCTATCTTCTTCATACTAGTAGTTTAGGAGTCTGCTGACAGTGTCCAGCAGGTCCGTCATTATATTATATATACCTGCAGTAGTGATATATATATATATTTTTTATATCATTATCATCTCTATACAAGCAGACGCAGTAGCTGTAGCTACCTCTGTGTCGTCAGTGCTCGTCCATAATTGTATACCTACCTGTGGTGGGTTTTTTTTTTCTATCTTCTTCATACTAGTAGTTTAGGAGTCTGCTGACAGTGTCCAGCAGGTCCGTCATTATATTATATATACCTGCAGTAGTGATATATATATATTTTTTATATCATTATCATCTCTATACTAGCAGACGCAGTACGGTAGTCCACGGCTGTAGCTACCTCTGTGTCGTCAGTGCTCGTCCATAATTGTATACCTACCTGTGGTGGGTTTTTTTTTTCTATCTTCTTCATACTAGTAGTTTAGGAGTCTGCTGACAGTGTCCAGCAGGTCCGTCATTATATTATATATACCTGCAGTAGTGAGATATATATATATTTTTTATATCATTATCATCTCTATACTAGCAGACGCAGTATGGTAGTCCACGGCTGTAGCTACCTCTGTGTCGTCAGTGCTCGTCCATAATTGTATACCTACCTGTGGTGGGGTTTTTTTTTCTATCTTCTTCATACTAGTAGTTTAGGAGTCTGCTGACAGTGTCCAGCAGGTCCGTCATTATATTATATATACCTGCAGTAGTGATATATATATATTTTTTATATCATTATCATCTCTATACTAGCAGACGCAGTACGGTAGTCCACGGCTGTAGCTACCTCTGTGTCGTCAGTGCTCGTCCATAATTGTATACCTACCTGTGGTGGGGGTTTTTTTTCTATCTTCTTCATACTAGTAGTTTAGGAGTCTGCTGACAGTGTCCAGCAGGTCCGTCATTATATTATATATACCTGCAGTAGTGATATATATATATTTTTTATATCATTATCATCTCTATACTAGCAGACGCAGTACGGTAGTCCACGGCTGTAGCTACCTCTGTGTCGTCAGTGCTCGTCCATAATTGTATACCTACCTGTGGTGGGGTTTTTTTTTCTATCTTCTTCATACTAGTAGTTTAGGAGTCTGCTGACAGTGTCCAGCAGGTCCGTCATTATATTATATATACCTGCAGTAGTGATATATATATATATTTTTTATATCATTATCATCTCTATACTAGCAGACGCAGTAGCTGTAGCTACCTCTGTGTCGTCAGTGCTCGTCCATAATTGTATACCTACCTGTGGTGGGGTTTTTTTTTCTATCTTCTTCATACTAGTAGTTTAGGAGTCTGCTGACAGTGTCCAGCAGGTCCGTCATTAGATTATATATACCTGCAGTAGTGATATATATATATATTTTTTATATCATTATCATCTCTATACTAGCAGACGCAGTACGGTAGTCCACGGCTGTAGCTACCTCTGTGTCGTCAGTGCTCGTCCATAATTGTATACCTACCTGTGGTGGGGTTTTTTTTTCTATCTTCTTCATACTAGTAGTTTAGGAGTCTGCTGACAGTGTCCAGCAGGTCCGTCATTATATTATATATACCTGCAGTAGTGATATATATATATTTTTTATATCATTATCATCTCTATACTAGCAGACGCAGTACGGTAGTCCATGGCTGTAGCTACCTCTGTGTCGTCAGTGCTCGTCCAAAATTGTATACCTACCTGTGGTGGGGTTTTTTTCTTCTATCTTCTTCATACTAGTAGTTTAGGAGTCTGCTGACAGTGTCCAGCAGGTCCGTCATTATATTATATATACCTGCAGTAGTGATATATATATATTTTTTATATCATTATCATCTCTATACTAGCAGACGCAGTACGGTAGTCCACGGCTGTAGCTACCTCTGTGTCGTCAGTGCTCGTCCATAATTGTATACCTACCTGTGGTGGGGTTTTTTTTTCTATCTTCTTCATACTAGTAGTTTAGGAGTCTGCTGACAGTGTCCAGCAGGTCCGTCATTATATTATATATACCTGCAGTAGTGATATATATATATTTTTTTTATATCATTATCATCTCTATACTAGCAGACGCAGTAGCTGTAGCTACCTCTGTGTCGTCAGTGCTCGTCCATAATTGTATACCTACCTGTGGTGGTTTTTTTTTTTCTATCTTCTTCATACTAGTAGTTTAGGAGTCTGCTGACAGTGTCCAGCAGGTCCGTCATTATATTATATATACCTGCAGTAGTGATATATATATATTTTTTATATCATTATCATCTCTATACTAGCAGACGCAGTACGGTAGTCCATGGCTGTAGCTACCTCTGTGTCGTCAGTGCTCGTCCATAATTGTATACCTACCTGTGGTGGGGTTTTTTTTTCTATCTTCTTCATACTAGTAGTTTAGGAGTCTGCTGACAGTGTCCAGCAGGTCCGTCATTATATTATATATACCTGCAGTAGTGATATATATATATTTTTTATATCATTATCATCTCTATACTAGCAGACGCAGTACGGTAGTCCACGGCTGTAGCTACCTCTGTGTCGTCAGTGCTCGTCCATAATTGTATACCTACCTGTGGTGGGGTTTTTTTTTCTATCTTCTTCATACTAGTAGTTTAGGAGTCTGCTGACAGTGTCCAGCAGGTCCGTCATTATATTATATATACCTGCAGTAGTGATATATATATATTTTTTTTATATCATTATCATCTCTATACTAGCAGACGCAGTAGCTGTAGCTACCTCTGTGTCGTCAGTGCTCGTCCATAATTGTATACCTACCTGTGGTGGTTTTTTTTTTTCTATCTTCTTCATACTAGTAGTTTAGGAGTCTGCTGACAGTGTCCAGCAGGTCCGTCATTATATTATATATACCTGCAGTAGTGATATATATATATTTTTTATATCATTATCATCTCTATACTAGCAGACGCAGTACGGTAGTCCATGGCTGTAGCTACCTCTGTGTCGTCAGTGCTCGTCCATAATTGTATACCTACCTGTGGTGGGGTTTTTTTTTCTATCTTCTTCATACTAGTAGTTTAGGAGTCTGCTGACAGTGTCCAGCAGGTCCGTCATTATATTATATATACCTGCAGTAGTGATATATATATATTTTTTATATCATTATCATCTCTATACTAGCAGACGCAGTACGGTAGTCCACGGCTGTAGCTACCTCTGTGTCGTCAGTGCTCGTCCATAATTGTATACCTACCTGTGGTGGGTTTTTTTTTTCTATCTTCTTCATACTAGTAGTTTAGGAGTCTGCTGACAGTGTCCAGCAGGTCCGTCATTATATTATATATACCTGCAGTAGTGATATATATATATTTTTTATATCATTATCATCTCTATACTAGCAGACGCAGTACGGTAGTCCACGGCTGTAGCTACCTCTGTGTCGTCAGTGCTCGTCCATAATTGTATACCTACCTGTGGTGGGGTTTTTTTTCTATCTTCTTCATACTAGTAGTTTAGGAGTCTGCTGACAGTGTCCAGCAGGTCCGTCATTATATTATATATACCTGCAGTAGTGATATATATATATATTTTTTATATCATTATCATCTCTATACTAGCAGACGCAGTAGCTGTAGCTACCTCTGTGTCATCAGTGCTCGTCCATAATTGTATACCTACCTGTGGTGGGGTTTTTTTTTCTATCTTCTTCATACTAGTAGTTTAGGAGTCTGCTGACAGTGTCCAGCAGGTCCGTCATTATATTATATATACCTGCAGTAGTGATATATATATATTTTTTATATCATTATCATCTCTATACTATCAGACGCAGTACGGTAGTCCACGGCTGTAGCTACCTCTGTGTCGTCAGTGCTCGTCCATAATTGTATACCTACCTGTGGTGGGGTTTTTTTTCTATCTTCTTCATACTAGTAGTTTAGGAGTCTGCTGACAGTGTCCAGCAGGTCCGTCATTATATTATATATACCTGCAGTAGTGATATATATATATATATATTTTATATCATTATCATCTCTATACTAGCAGACGCAGTACGGTAGTCCACGGCTGTAGCTACCTCTGTGTCGTCAGTGCTCATCCATAATTGTATACCTACCTGTGGTGGGGTTTTTTTTTCTATCTTCTTCATACTAGTAGTTTAGGAGTCTGCTGACAGTGTCCAGCAGGTCCGTCATTATATTATATATACCTGCAGTAGTGATATATATATATTTTTTATATCATTATCATCTCTATACTAGCAGACGCAGTACGGTAGTCCACGGCTGTAGCTACCTCTGTGTCGTCAGTCACTCGTCATCCATAAGTATACTAGTATCCATCCTTCTCCATTGTTTACCTGAGGTGCCTTTTAGTTGTGCCTATTAAAATATGGAGAACAAAAATGTTGAGGTTCCAAAAATAGGGAAAGATCAAGATCCACTTCCACCTCGTGCTGAAGCTGCTGCCACTAGTCATGGCCGAGACAATGAAATTCCATCAACGTCGTCTGCCAAGGCCGATGCCCAATGTCATAGTACAGAGCATGTAAAATCCAAAACACAAAATATCAGTAAAAAAAGGACTCAAAAATCTAAAATAAAATCGTCGGAGGAGAAGCGTAAACTTGCCAATATGCCATTTACCACACGGAGTGGCAAGGAACGGCTGAGGCCCTGGCGTATGTTCATGGCTAGTGGTTCAGCTTCACATGAGGATGGAAGCACTCAGCCTCTCGCTAGAAAAATGAAAAGACTTAAGCTGGCAAAAGCACAGCAAAGAACTGTGCGTTCTTCGAAATCACAAATCCACAAGGAGAGTCCAATTGTGTCGGTTGCGATGCCTGACCTTCCCAACACTGGACGTGAAGAGCATGCGCCTTTCACCATTTGCACGCCCCCTGCAAGTGCTGGAAAAAGCACCCGCAGTCCAGTTCCTGATAGTCAGATTGAAGATGTCAGTGTTGAAGTACACCAGGATGAGGAGGATATGGGTGTTGCTGGCGCTGGGGAGGAAATTGACAAGGAGGATTCTGATGGTGAGGTGGTTTGTTTAAGTCAGGCACCCGGGGAGACACCTGTTGTCCGTGGGAGGAATATGGCCATTGACATGCCTGGTGAAAATACCAAAAAAATCAGCTCTTCGGTGTGGAAGTATTTCAACAGAAATGCGGACAACAGGTGTCAAGCCGTGTGTTGCCTTTGTCAAGCTGTAATAAGTAGGGGTAAGGACGTTAACCACCTCGGAACATCCTCCCTTATACGTCACCTGCAGCGCATTCATCATAAGTCAGTGACAAGTTCAAAAACTTTGGGCGACAGCGGAAGCAGTCCACTGACCAGTAAATCCCTTCCTCTTGTAACCAAGCTCACGCAAACCACCCCACCAACTCCCTCAGTGTCAATTTCCTCCTTCCCCAGGAATGCCAATAGTCCTGCAGGCCATGTCACTGGCAATTCTGACGAGTCCTCTCCTGCCTGGGATTCCTCCGATGCATCCTTGCGTGTAACGCCTACTGCTGCTGGCGCTGCTGTTGTTGCTGCTGGGAGTCGATGGTCATCCTAGAGGGGAAGTCGTAAGACGACTTTTACTACTTCCACCAAGCAATTGACTGTCCAACAGTCCTTTGCGAGGAAGATGAAATATCACAGCAGTCATCCTGCTGCAAAGCGGATAACTGAGGCCTTGGCATCCTGGGCGGTGAGAAACGTGGTTCCGGTATCCATCATTACTGCAGAGCCAACTATAGACTTGTTTGAGGTACTGTGTCCCCGGTACCAAATACCATCTAGGTTCCATTTCTCTAGGCAGGCGATACCGAAAATGTACACAGACCTCAGAAAAAGACTCACCAGTGTCCTAAAAAATGCAGTTGTACCCAATGTCCACTTAACCACGGACATGTGGACAAGTGGAGCAGGGCAGACTCAGGACTATATGACTGTGACAGCCCACTGGGTAGATGTATTGACTCCCGCCGCAAGAACAGCAGCGGCGGCACCAGTAGCAGCATCTCGCAAACGCCAACTCTTTCCTAGGCAGGCTACGCTTTGTATCACCGCTTTCCAGAATACGCACACAGCTGAAAACCTCTTACGGCAACTGAGGAAGATCATCGCAGAATGGCTTACCCCAATTGGACTCTCCTGTGGATTTGTGGCATCGGACAACGCCAGCAATATTGTGTGTGCATTAAATCTTGGCAAATTCCAGCACGTCCCATGTTTTGCACATACCTTGAATTTGGTGGTGCAGAATTATTTAAAAAACGACAGGGGCGTGCAAGAGATGCTGTCGGTGGCCAGAAGAATTGCGGGACACTTTCGGCGTACAGGCACCACGTACAGAAGACTGGAGCAACACCAAAAACGCCTGAACCTGCCCTGCCATCATCTGAAGCAAGAAGTGGTAACGAGGTGGAATTCAACCCTCTATATGCTTCAGAGGTTGGAGGAGCAGCAAAAGGCCATTCAAGCCTATACCACTGACCACGATATAGGAGGTGGAATGCACCTGTCTCAAGCGCAGTGGAGAATGATTTCAACGTTGTGCAAGGTTCTGCAACCTTTTGAACTTGCCACACGTGAAGTCAGTTCAGACACTGCCAGCCTGAGTCAGGTCATTCCCCTCATCAGGCTTTTGCAGAAGAAGCTGGAGACATTGAAGGAGGAGCTAACACTGAGCGATTCCGCTAGGCATGTGGGACTTGTGGATGGAGCCCTTAATTCGCTTAACAAGGATTCACGGGTGGTCAATCTGTTGAAATCAGAGCACTACATTTTGGCCACCGTGCTCGATCCTAGATTTAAAACCTACCTTGGATCTCTCTTTCCGGCAGACACAAGTCTGCAGGGGTTCAAAGAACTGCTGGTGAGAAAATTGTCAAGTCAAGCGGAATGCGACCTGTCAACATCTCCTCCTTCACATTCTCCCGCAACTGGGGGTGCGAGGAAAAGGCTCAGAATTCCGAGCCCACCCGCTGGCGGTGATGCAGGGCAGTCTGGAGCGACTGCTGATGCTGACATCTGGTCCGGACTGAAGGACCTGCCAACGATTACGGACATGTCGTCTACTGGCACTGCATATGATTCTCTCTCCATTGAAAGAATGGTGGAGGATTATATGAGTGACCGCATCCAAGTAGGCACGTCAGACAGTCCGTACGTATACTGGCAGGAAAAAGAGGCAATTTGGAGGCCCTTGCACAAACTGGCTTTATTCTACCTAAGTTGCCCTCCCACAAGTGTGTACTCCGAAAGAGTGTTTAGTGCCGCCGCTCACCTTGTCAGCAATCGGCGTACGAGGTTACTTCCAGAAAATGTGGAGAAGATGATGTTCATTAAAGTGAATTATAATTAATTCCTCCATGGAGACATTCACCAGCAGCAATTGCCTCCACAAAGTACACAGGGAGCTGTGATGGTGGATTCCAGTGGGGACGAATTGATAATCTGTGAGGAGGGGGATGTACACGGTGATGAATCGGAGGATGATGATGAGGTGGACATCTTGCCTCTGTAGAGCCAGTTTGTGCAAGGAGAGATTAATTGCTTCTTTTTTGGTGGGGGTCCAAACCAACCCGTCATTTCAGTCACAGTCGTGTGGCAGACCCTGTCACTGAAATGATGGGTTGGTTAAAGTGTGCATGTCCTGTTTATACAACATAAGGGTGGGTGGGAGGGCCCAAGGACAATTCCATCTTGCACCTCTTTTTTCTTTCATTTTTCTTTGCGTCATGTGCTGTTTGGGGAGTGTTTTTTGGAAGGGCCATCCTGCGTGACACTGCAGTGCCACTCCTAGATGGGCCAGGTGTTTATGTCGGCCACCTGGGTCGCTGAGCTTAGTCATCCAGCGACCTCGGTGCAAATTTTAGGACTAAAAATAATATTGTGAGGTGTGAGGTGTTCAGAATAGACTGAAAATGAGTGGAAATTATGGTTATTGAGGTTAATAATACTTTGGGATCAAAATGACCCCCAAATTCTATGATTTAAGCTGTTTTTTAGGGTTTTTTTTAAAAAAAACCACCCGAATCCAAAACACACCCGAATCCGACAAAGAAAAATTCGGTGAGGTTTTGCCAAAACGCGTTCGAACCCAAAACACGGCCACGGAACCGAACCCAAAACCAAAACACAAAACCCGAAAAATTTCCGGTGCACATCTCTAAATGGAACCCAATTTAAGGCCCAAAGTCACTCCCGACTGTAGGAAGTGAAGGAAAAGGCCCAGCTGGAATTCCTCCGTAGGGGCATTCCTGGCCTCACACCAAGCCACATATTTTCGCCATATACGGTGATAATGTTGAGCCGTCACATCCTTCCTAGCCTCTATCAGCGTAGGATCCTGCGTTCAACCGCCATGCCGTCAAACGCAGCCGCGGTAAGTCTTGGAACAGACAGGGCCCCTGTTGCACAAGTCCTGTCCTAGAGGCAGAGGCCACGGGTCCTCTGTGAGCATTTCTTGCAGATCTGGATACCAAGTCCTTCTTGGCCAATCCGGAACAATGAGTATTGTTCTCACTCCTCGTTTCCTTATGATTCTCAGCACCTTGGGTATGAGAGGAAGAGGAGGAAATACATAGACCGACAGGAACACCCACGGTGTCACCAGTGCGTCCACAGCTATCACCTGAGGGTCTCTTGACCTGGCGCAATATCTCTGCAGCTTTTTGTTGAGGCGGGATGCCATCATGTCCACCTGTGGCATTTCCCACCGACTTGCAATCTGCGTGAAGACTTCTTGATGACGTCCCCACTCTCCCGGGTGGAGGTCGTGCCTGCTGAGGAAGTCTGCTTCCCAGCTGTCCACTCCCGGAATGAACACTGCTGACAGTGCGCTTACGTGATTCTCCGCCCAGCGAAGAATTCTGGTGGCTTCTACCATCGCCACCCTGCTCCTTGTGCCGCCTTGGCGGTTTACATGAGCCACTGCGGTTATGTTGTCTGACTGAATCAGAACCGGTTGGTCGCGAAGCAGGGACTCCGCTTGACGTAGGGCGTTGTATATGGCCCTTAGTTCCAGGATGTTAATGTGAAGGCAAGTCTCCTGACTTGACCACAGCCCTTGGAAATTTCTTCCCTGTGTGACTGCCCCCCTCCCTCGGAGGCTTGCATCCGTGGTCACCAGGATCCAGTCCTGAATGCCGAATCTGCGACCTTCGAGAAGGTGAGCACTCTGCAGCCACCACAGGAGAGACACCCTGGCCCTGGGGGATAGGGTGATTAACCGATGCATCTGAAGATGTGATCCGGACCACTTGTCCAGTAAGTCCCATTGGAAGGTCCTCGCATGGAACCTGCCGAAGGGAATGGCCTCGTATGATGCCACCATCCTTCCCAGGACTCGAGTGCAGTGATGCACTGACACCTGTTTTGGTTTTAATAGATTCCTGACCAGTGTCACGAGCTCCTGAGCTCTCTCTATCGGGAGATAAACCCTTTTCTGGTCTGTGTCTAGGATCATGCCTAGGAGAGGCAGATGAGCTGTAGGAACCAACTGCGACTTTGGAATATATAGACTCCAGCCGTGTTTCCGTTACACTTCCAGAGAAAGTGATACGCTGTTCAGCAACTGCTCTCTTGATTTCGCTTTTATGAGGAGATCGTCCAAGTACGTGATAATAGTGACACCTTGCTTCCACAGGAGCACCATCATTTACGCCATTACCTTGGTGAATATTCTCGGGGCCGTGGAGAGACCAAACGGCAACGTCTGAAATTGGTAATGACAATCCCGTACCGCAATTCTGAGGTACGCCTGATGAGGTGGATAAATGGGGACATGTAGGTATGCACCCTTTATGTCCAGAGTCACCATAAAATCTCCCCCTTTCAGGCTTGCAATGACCGCTCTTAGCGATTCCATCTTGAACTTGAACCTTTTCAGGTATATGTTCAGGGATTTTAAATTCAATATGGGTCTGACCGAACCGTCTGGTTTCGGGACTACAACATGGTCGAATAATAACCCCCTCCTTGTTGAAGGAGGGGAACCTTGACCACCACCTGTTGAAGATACAATTTGTGAATTGCAGTTAACACTGTTTCCCTCTTGTGGGGGGGGGAAGCCGGCAGGACCGTCGGTGAGGGGGCATCTCCTCAAAGTCCAGCTTGTATCCCTGAGACACAATATCTATTGCCCAGGGATCTAACAGGGAGTGAACCCACTTGTGGCTGAACTTACGAAGGCGTGCCCCCACCGGGCCTAGCTAAGCCTGTGGAGCCCCAGCGACATGCGGTGGATTTTGTAGAGGCCAGGGAGGACTTCTGTTCCTGGGAACTAGCTCTGTTGTGCAGCTTCTTTCCTCTGCCCCCGCCTCTGGCAAGAAAGGACGCACCTCGGACTTTCTTGTTTCTTTGTTCGAAAGGCTGCATTTGATAATGTCGTGCTTTCCTAGGCTGTGCAGGAATATAAGGCAAAATATCAGAATTACCAGCTATAGCTGTGGAGACCAGGTCCGAGAACCCTTCTCCACACAATCCTCAGCCTTCCATATGCCTCTTAAGTCGGCATCATCTGTCCATTGCATATTCTACAGGACACGTCAAGCAGAAATCGACATAGCTTTGTCTCTATATCTCTTAAGACAGCATCTTTAATATATATATCTCTATATATACATATATATATATATACATACTAGGGTCTCAATCTCTGCTGATAAGGTACCTGTCCACGCTGCCACAGCGCTATAAACCCATGCCGACACAATCGCCGGTCTGAGTAGTGTACCAGAATGCGCACGCTATCTGCAGGATCCCTGAGAATAGCTGTTACGTCAGGGCTACCTTTTGGGCAAACGTGACACCCTAGGGGAAGATTTCCATCGTATCCTGGCCCTAGTGGGGAAAGGATACTCCCTGAAAATTCTTTGTGGGAAACTGCAGTCTCTTGTCTGGAGATTCCCGCTCTTTTTCCTAATGAGAGGAGGGAAATTTACCTCAGCTTTCTTCCCCTTAAACATGTGCACCCTTGTGTCAGGGACAGATGAGTCATCAGTGATATGCAAATCATCTTTTATTACAATAATCATATATTGAATACTTTTCTGCCATTTTGGCTGTAACTTTGCATTATCGTAGTCGACACTGGAGTCAGACTCCGTGTCGATATCAGTGTCTATTATTTTGGATAGTGAGCATTGAGAGACTCTGAAAGTCTCTGTGACATAGGGACAGACATGGGTAGATTCCCTGTCTGTTCTCTAATCTTTTGTGCAATAAATTCACCTTAGCACTTAATTACACATATCCAAACAGGTGTCGGCGTTGTCGACGGAGACACCCTCTCACACACATATTTGCTCCATCTCCTCCTTAGGGGAGCCTTTTACCTCAGACATGTCGACACACACGTACCGACACACCACACACTCAGGGAATGCTCATCTGAAGACAATTCCCCCATAAGGCCCTTTGGAGAGACAGAGAGAGAGTATGCCAGCACACACCGCAGCGCTATTAACCCAGGAATAACACAGTAACTTAATGTTAACCCAGTAGCTGCTGTTTATATTGATTTTTGCGCCTAATTATGTGCCCCCCCTCTCTTTTTACCCTCTTCTACCGTGTAACTGCAGGGGAGAGGCTGGGGAGCTTCCTCTCAGCGGTGCTGTGGAGAAAAAACATGGCGCTGGTGAGTGCTGAGGAAGAAGCCCCGCCCCCTCAACGGCGGGCTTCTGTCCCGCTTTCATGTACAATTTTTGGCGGGGGCTCAAGCATATATACAGTGCCCAACTGTATATATGCCCACTTTTGCCAAGAGGTCCTAATTGCTGCCCAGGGCGCCCCCCCCTGCGCCCCGCACCCTCCAGTGACCGGAGTATGTGGGTGTAGTGCGGGAGCAATGGCGCACAGCTGCAGTGCTGTGCGCTACCTCAGTTTGAAGACTGGAGTCTTCTGCCGCCGATTTTGAAGTCTTCTTGCTTCTTTCACCCGGCTTCTGTCTTCCGGCTCTGCGAGGGGGACGGCGGCGCGGCTCCGGGATCGGACGACAAAGGGTGAGATCCTGTGTACGATCCCTCTGGAGCTAATGGTGTCCAGTAGCCTAAGAAGCAGGACCTATCTTCAGAGAGTAGGGCTGCTTCTCTCCCCTCAGTCCCACGCTGCATAGAGTCTGTTGCCAGCAGATCTCCCTGAAAATAAAAAACCTAACAAAATACTTTCTTATAGCAGGCTCAGGAGAGCTCACTAAGTAGCACCCAGCTCGTCCGGGCACAGATTCAAACTGAGGTCTGGAGGAGGGACATAGAGGGAGGAGCCAGAACACACCAGAATCCAAATTCTTTCTTAAAGTGCCCTGTCTCCTGCGGAGCCCGTCTATTCCCCATGGTCCTTACGGAGTCCCCAGCATCCACTAGGACGTTAGAGAAAATAATATGCAGCACAGGCGAGCGTACCCCTACACCACACAGGGCAAACCATGTAAAAATTATTTGGATAATAATATAAGTAATGTATATAACCCTTTTATTTGGAGTAAATAATATATAGCACAGGACACCACCACTGGACTTAGGGCAGCACAAGAGACCACCACTGGACTGATGCAGCACAAGACAGCACCACTGGACTGGACTTATACCGGAGTACCCCTGGAGTTGTATGGCAGTGTCAGACAGGATGGCACTTTAAAAAACTAGTCCCCAAACAGCATATGA
This sequence comes from Pseudophryne corroboree, assembly GCF_028390025.1. Lineage (NCBI taxonomy): Eukaryota > Metazoa > Chordata > Amphibia > Anura > Myobatrachidae > Pseudophryne > Pseudophryne corroboree. The sequence goes on along the minus strand of NC_086449.1, from coordinate 666,610,235 downwards.
TGCAAAGAAGAAAAACAGGTGCAAGATGGAATTGTCCTTGGGCCCTCCCACCCACCTTTGCAGAGCCGGCCCTAACCAATATGATGCCCTAGGCAAGATTTTGGCTGGTGCCCCTAGCACCACCGCTGGTTCCGTCTCCGACCTTGCACCTCTTTCCCAGCACCATCACCCCTCACCCATAGCAGTCCTTATTTTGGTATTTGTACCCCCTATATTTTAAATAGGAACAGTTCGCACATTTGGCGCACAGCCCAAAAAGGGGTGTGTTTTTGCTGGCAAGGGGCATGGCCACACAACAGTAATACCAATTCAATTTACGCCACACAGTACAACTTTATTCACATTTGATCATGCGATAGTGTCCATAATTCATATTACATCCCACAGTAGTATCACTTAACCTTATAAACGTTACTCCTCACAGTAGAGCCCCTTATTCACATTACATCACACTGAATTGCTCCTTATTCCCATTACACCACACCCTATTGCTCTTTATTCACATTAGACGACACAGTAGTGCCCTTTCTATATGCAATGCCACATAGTAGAGCACCTTATACACATAATGCCACACATTAGTAATGCATTTATACACATAATACCACACAGTAATGCCCCTTACACATATGACACATTATTAATGTCCTTATAAACATAATGCGCCTTACACATTATGACAACCTTTATTAATGCCCTTTTACACATAATGTCCCTTACACATATGCTGCACATTATTAATGCCCTTATACACATAATGACACACATAGTGCCCCATACACATTTGCTGCACATTATTAGTGCCTCTATACACATAATGACACTCATACAGTAGTACCGTTACACATATGCCGCACATTATTAATGCCCTTATACACATAATGACACACATAGTGCCCCTTACACATATGTTGCACATTATTAATGCATTTTTACATGACACACACAATGCTCCTTACACATATTCCGAACACTACTGCACAACCAACCCACTCACATGCACACAGCACTCACACTGCCATGAACACTGTGACCTCTGCTTGGATACAAATGTGTCCTCATAAATCTTGCCTCAATGCTAACGTCGGGCACCTTTTTTTATGAAAATGCATCTTATTTGCATTGCTATGTGGCTAGGATGCACAAGCAGCTTCTACTGATTAAAATGATATGCAGCATGCCTATATAGTACTGTGTGAGACTGTGGCTGTATCTGCATATGAAATGCTACACTCAGAATATAGGCATGCCGCATATCATTTTAATCAGCAGAAGCTGCTGATGCCCCTAGGCATATCAAATGCCCTAGGCAATTGCCTAGTTTGCCTATGCCTATGGCCGGCTCTGCACCTTTATGTTGTATAAACAGGACATACACACTTTAAGAAACCAATCATTTCAGCAACAGGGTCTGCCACACGACTGTGGCTGAAATTACTGGTTTGTTTGGGCCCCAACCAAAAAAGAAGCAATCAATATCTCCTTGCACAAACTGGCTCTACAGAGGCAAGATATCGACCTCATCCTCACCCTCCGATTCCTCACCCCTTTCAGTGTGCACATCCTCCTCCTCACAGAGTATTAATTCGTCCCCACTGGAATCCATTATCTCAGGTCCCTGTGTACTTTCTGGAGGCAATCGCTGGTAAAGGTCTTCCCGGAGGAATTTATTATTCATTTTGATGAACACATCTTCTCTACATTTTGTGGAAGTAACCTCATACGCCGATCGCTGACAAGGTTACCGGCTGCACTAAACACTCTTTCAGGAGTACACACTGGAGGGGGGACACCTTAGGTAAAATAAAGCCAGTTTGTGCAAGGGCATCCAAATTGCCTCTTTTTCCTGCCAGTATACGTACGGACTGTCTAAAATGCCTACTTGGATGCTGTCACTTATATAATCCTCCACCATTCTTTCAATGGTGACAGAATCATATGCAGTGACAGTAGACATATCAGTAATAGTTGGCAGGTCCTTCAGTCTGAACCAGATGTCAGCACTTGCTCCTGACTGCCCTGCATCACCACCAGCGGGTGGGCTAGGAAATCTTATCCTTTTCCTCGCAGCCCCAGTTGCAGGAGAAAATGTAGGAGGAGCTGTTCACGGGTCATGTTCCGCTTGAGTTGACAATTTTCTCACCAGCAGGTCTTTGAACCTCTGCAGACTTGTGTCTGCCAGAAAGAGAGATACAACGTAGGCTTTAAACCTAGGATCGAGCACGGTGGCCAAAAATAAGATTTTACTTACCGGTAAATCTATTTCTCGTAGTCCGTAGTTGATGCTGGGGACTCCGTAAGGACCACAGGGATAGACGGGCTCCGCAGGAGACATGGGCACTTTAAGAAAGAATTTAGGTTCTGGTGTGCACTGGCTCCTCCCACTATGCCCCTCCTCCGGACCTCAGTTAGAGAAACTGTGCCTAGAAGAGCTGACAGTACAAGGAAAGGATTTTGGTAATCCAGGGCAAGACTCATACCAGCCACACCAATCACACCGTATAACATGAGTTTATAACAACCAGTCAACAGTATGACAAACAACAGAGCATCAGGTCAAACCCTGATGCAACCATAACATAACCCTTATTGAAGCAATAACTATATACAAGCATTGCAGAAGAAGTCCGCACTTGGGACGGGCGCCCAGCATCCACTACGGACTACGAGAAATAGATTTACCGGTAAGTAAAATCTTATTTTCTCTAACGTCCTAGTGGATGCTGGGGACTCCGTAAGGACCATGGGGATTATACCAAAGCTCCCAAATGGGCGGGAGAGTGCGGATGACTCTGCAGCACCGATTGAGCAAATAAGAGGTCCTCCTCAGCCAGGGTATCAAACTTGTAGAACTTTGCAAAGGTGTTTGAACCTGACCAAGTAGCCGCTCGGCAAAGTTGTAATGCCGAGAGCCCTCGGGCAGCCGCCCAAGAAGAGCCCACCTTCCTAGTGGAATGGGCCTTAACTGAGTTTGGCAGCGGCAATCCAGCCGCAGAATGAGCCTGCTGAATCGTGTTACAGATCCAGCGAGCAATAGTTTGCTTTGAAGCAGGAGCACCCAGCTTGTTGGATGCATACAGGATAAACAACAACTCTGTTTTCCTGACCCTAGCCGTTCTGGCTACATAAACCTTCAAAGCCCTGACCTCATCAAGCAACTCGGAATCCTCCAAGTCACGAGTAGCCACAGGCACCACAATAGGTTGGTTTATATGAAAAGATGAAACCACTTTCGGCAGAAATTGTGGACGGGTCCGCAATTCTGCTCTATCCACATGGAAAACCAGATAGGGGCTTTTATGTGACAAAGCCGCCAACTCTGACACATGCCTAGCCGAAGCCAAGGCTAATAGCATGACCACCTTCCAGGTGAGATATTTCAACTCCACCGTTTTAAGTGGTTCAAACCAGTGGGATTTCAGGAAACTTAACACCACGTTAAGATCCCAAGGTGCCACTGGAGGCACAAAAGGAGGCTGAATATGCAGCACTCCCTTTACAAACGTCTGAACTTCAGGTAGAGAAGCCAGCTCCTTTTGAAAGAAAATGGATACGGTCGAAATCTGGACCTTAATGGAACCCAATTTTAGGCCCAAATTCACTCCGGACTGTAGGAAGTGAAGGAAACGGCCCAGCTCGCATTCCTGGCCTCACACCAAGAAACATATTTTCGCCATATACGGTGATAATGTTGAGCTGTCACGTCCTTCCTAGCCTTTATCAGCGTAGGAATGACCTCATCCGGAATGCCTTTCTCTGCTAGGATCCGGCGTTCAACCGCCATGCCGTCAAACGCAGCCGCGGTAAGTCTTGGAACAGACAGGGCCCCTGTTGCAACAGGTCCTGTCTTAGAGGAAGAGGCCACGGGTCCTCTGTGAGCATTTCTTGCAGATCTGGATACCAAGTCCTTCGTGGCCAATCTGGAACAATGAGGATTGTTCTCACTCCTCTTTTTCTTATTATCCTCAGCACCTTGGGTATGAGAGGAAGAGAAGGAAATACATAGACCGACTGGAACACCCACGGTGTCACCAGTGCGTCCACAGCTACCGCCTGAGGGTCTCTTGACCTGGCGCAATACCTCTGTAGCTTTTTGTTGAGGCGGGATGCCATCATGTCCACCTGTGGCAGTTCCCACCGACTTGTAATCTGTGCGAAGACTTCCTGATGAAGTCCCCACTCTCCCGGGTGGAGGTCGTGACTGCTGAGGAAGTCTGCTTCCCAGTTGTCCACTCCCGGGATGACCACTGCTGACAGTGATCTTACATGATTCTCCGCCCAGCGAAGAATTCTGGTGGCTTTCGCCATCGCCACCCTGCTCCTTGTGCCGCCTTGGCGGTTTACATGAGCTACTGCGGTGACGTTGTCTGACTGGATCAGAACCGGTTGGTCTCGAAGAAAGGTCTCCGCTTGACTTAGGGCGTTGTATATGGCCCTTAGTTCCAATATGTTGATGTGAAGACAAGTCTCTTGACTTGACCAAAGACCTAGGAAATTTCTTCCCTGTGTGACTGCTCCCCAGCCTTGGAGGCTCGTGTCCGTGATCACCAGGATCTAGTCCTGAATGCCGAATCTGCAGCCCTCTAGAAGGTAGGCACTCTGCAGCCACCACAGGAGAGATACCCTGGCCCTGGGGGATAGGGTGATCAACTGATGAATCTGTAGATGTGACCCGGACCACTTGTCCAGTAGGTCCCATTGGAAATTCCTCGCATGGAACCTGCTGAAGGGAATGTCTTTCCCAGGACTCGAGTGCAGTGATGCACTGACGCCTGTCTTGGTTTCAATAGGTCCCTGACCAGAGTCATGAGTTCCTGGGCCTTCTCTATCTGAAGGTAAACCCATTTCTGGTCTGTATCCAGAATCATACCCAAGAAGGGCAGACGAGTTATAGGAACCAACTGTGACCTCGGGAAATTGAGAATCCAGCCGTGTTGCTGTGACACCTACAGCGAAAGTGACACGCTGTTCAACAACTGCTCTTTTGATCTCGCCCTTATTAGGAGATCGTCCAAGTATGGGACAACTGCGACTCCTTGCTTGCGTAGGAGCACCATTTTTCCCGCCAATTACCCTGAAATTGGTAATGACAATCCTGTACCGCAATTGTCAGGTACGCCTGATGGGGTGGATAAATGGGAACATGAAGTTATGCAGCCTTTATGTTTAGATACACCATCAAATCCCCCCCTTCCAGACTGGCGATGATCGCTCTGGGTGATTCCACTTTAAATTTGAACCTTTTCCCGTATAGGTTCAGAGATTTTAATTTTTAAAAATAGGTCTGACCGAACCGTACGGTTTCGGGACTACAGCCAAGGTTGAGTCATATCGCCTTCCTTGTTGCAGGAGGGGAACCTTGAGCACCACCTGTTGGAGATACAATGTGTGAATTGTATTTAATATTATCTCCCTTCCTGGGGGAGAAGCCGTGTACCCTTACCTCTGGTAAGAAAGGACGCTCCTCGTACGTTCTTGTTATTCAGCGACCGAAAGGACTGCATTTGATAATGTCGTGCTTTCTTAGGCTGTGAGGGAATATAAGGCAAAAGATGAGAATTACCAGCTATAGCTGTGGAGACCAGGTCCGAGAGCCCTTCTCCTCACAATTCCTCAGCCTTGTAAGGTAAACCTTCCATATGCCTCATTTAGTCGGCATCACCTGTCCATTGCATGTTCCACAGGACACTTCTAGCAGAAATCGACATAGCGTTGACTCTAGAACCCAGTAGACTAATGTCTCATTGGACATGTTTTATATATATATATATAAGACAGCATCTTTTTTATATATATATATATATATATATAGAACTGGTGTGAACCGTCACTCCGTGCTGGAAAAAGTTGCTCCTTGGTGCCCTCAGTAGAAGTAATGAATAGTAGACCTGGAGACTGCGGCACTCAGTTTCAATAATAAGGCTTTTTACTGAAGCATATTAGAAGGTTACAGGATGCCTAGACAAGGCCGACGTTTTGGTGCTGCAAGCACCGTTTTCAAGGCAGGCATGAAATGCTGGGTAAGAATAGCTAACTTACCCAGCATTTCATGCCTGCCTTGAAAACGGTGCAGCACCGAAACGTCGGCCTTGTCTAGGCATCCTGTAACCTTCTAATATGCTTCAGTAAAAAGCCTTATTATTGAAACTGAGTGCCGCAGTCTCCACGTCTACTATATATATATATATATATATATATACATATACTAGGGTCAATACCATGTTATCCTTATCTAGGGTTTCAATCTCCGCTGATAAGGTATCTGTCCACGCTGCTACAGCGCTATAAACCCATGCCGACACAATCGCCGGTCTGAGTAGTGTACCAGCATGTGTGTAAATGGACTTCAAAGTACTTTTACTGCAAGCTATCTGCAGGATCCCTGAAGATAACTGTTAAGTCAGCGCTACCTTTTGGGTAAACGTGACAAGGCTTTGTCCACCCTAGGGGAAGATTCCCCTCGTATCCTGGCCCTAGTAGGGAAAGGATACTCCCTGAGAATTCTTTTTGGGAAGCTGCAGCTTCTTGTCTGGAGATTCCCGCTCTTTTTCTTCATGAGAGGAGGGAAATTTACCTCAGCCTTCTTCCCCTTAAACATGTGTACCCTTGTGTCAGGGACAGATGAGTCATCAGTGATATGCAACAAACAAAGTTAGGTATTAAAGGTGAGCGCTGTTCCTTCCCAAGGACATGTGCAGAAGATAGTTATTCAATGTCCAATTTTTTTTAAAAACATTTTTTATTTTTATATCCATGATAATTTAGTGACACAGTGCACATTATACATGGATTGGACATACATAGATAAAACATGAAATGGTTAAAATGAATGAATTATTGCACAGACCCTTAAATGTAAACAAATGACAAAACAGTCTATGTGCAAATCATGAATGGTGGAACTTCTGGCTCATACCATAAGAGGCATGTGGTGTGTGCCTTCGATGTAAATGGAGTTCCAGCTGGCAGCCCAGCAACACACCACACACTTGCCAATGTAGATGGATATCACAGGTTTCTGGTAAGAGTCCAAGAAGATCACAGTCCCATTAGTAGTACGGCACAACGCGTTTCGGATGGTATATCCTTTTTCAAGTGCATCTGTGGTGTTATGCGCTGTTATCCTTTTAAACTCCTTTTCCGGAAAAGAGGTAATTTGGATTTCCCGCCGTTTGCGGTTCACCGTCCTCCCGGAACCGGAAGCGTGCGTGTCATGTTCCGCGATCGTCAGCGGAAGCGGAAGTGACCTGTTGCTGTTTCACCTCCTGTTGGATCCGGAGATATGCGTTCCATCTCCCGCTGTCGTTGGCGGTGGTTAAGCGGACTTGTATTTCACCGCCGCTTCACTATTTACATCCGCAATCGTCAGCGGAAATGAAGTGATTTGCGTTCCACCTTTGGTCCGGACCCGGAAGTATGCGTTCCATACACCATAAATAAGAATAAAAGATGATGTGACTTGTTGGGAACTCCAATTTGTATTTCATCTTTATCCAAAAGACCATATAGTGTCTTTCTTAATACTATTGACGTTTAGCAATATAAGTTGCCTATAAAATCTGCATGGTACTTCGTATTCCCATGTAGTCCATCCCTACCGGCAACATTATATTTTATTTTGACATGTAAAAAAGAGAAATAAAGAGATGTTAGAAAAGAGTGGACAAAAACTGTTTTATTACATCATTAACCATTTTAGTTCAAAGTCTGAGTTCAGACCATTGGGAACTAATGTATTCAGGGTATATATCCATTCCATTTCTTTTTTTGCTAAACGTACATCGATATCTCTATTTCTGCTGGTTTCTTTTATTTGCTCAATCCCCATAAATCGTTTAATCTCAAATTCACAATTCTTATGGGAATTTTTAAAATGCTGTGATAGAGGGTGATTTAATTGTCCCTTCCTTATATTATAGCTATGCTCCGCCATCCGTGTTTTTAGATTGCGGGTGGTCTTGCCTATATATATAAGGCCACACATACATTCTATTAAATAAATTATGTTGCGTGAATGACAAGTGATAAAACTTCCTATGTTATAAGTTTTATTATTTACCTCAAAGGTAGTGATTTTCCTAGAGTTAAAATAATTATTGGTGGAGCGACACATCCAGCAGGAGCCACACCGATGAAACCCCTTTGTTCTTTCACTAGTTGTTTTGGGATCATATAGAGTACTATTAACTAATTTGTCCTTTAGTGACGGGGCTCGCCGGTAAATAAATTTTGGTTTTTTGGGTAGATGTTCTTTCAAAATGGGATCTTCCTGTAGAACCCTCCAAATTTTTTTTGTATACTTTTTTCCTTTATTTTAAAATGAGATCCGTATTGGCATATGAAGGCCCATTGTAATGAAGGATCTTCTTTTTTATTGTTATTGTTACACTTTAAGAGGTCTTCCCTATTGATTGTGTTAACTCTTGTTTTTGCTTTCAGGATATCTCTATCTAGATAACCCTTATTTTTGAAGCGTTCCCCAACTAATTCTAACTCTCTTTGACATACTTCTTCCTCAGTACAATTTCTTTTTATTCTTTTAAATTGGCCTAAAGGTATACCCTCCAGCCATTTTTGATGATGTTGGCTTGTGATATCGATATATGAGTTAGAATCAGTCTCCTTTCTAAATATACACGTAGATAACACATTATCCTTTATATATATTTTTAGGTCAAGAAAGGAGACTATTTGTGTATTTGTCTGAAAGGTAAACATGATGTTAAAATTGTTTGTATTGAGATGGGTACAAAATGAAGATAGACTTTCACAGTCTCCTCTCCAAATAAAAAATACATCATCAATAAAACGGAACCAGCACACCAGGTTTGCCCCTTCTGCCAGCCATTGATTGACTGCAGTATGTTCCCAATATGCCATATATAAGTTGGCATAACTAGGGGCAAACCTGGTGCCCATGGCCGTTCCCTGTATTTGTAAATAAAAACAACCATTAAAATAAAAATAATTGTTATGTAGAATGAAAGAAATTGATGCAATCAAAAATGCCTTTAAATCTTCAGTATAATCACTTTTCTCCAGGTAGAATCGTATAGCTTCACATCCCTTTTCCCAATTAATAATCGTGTATAAGCTACTAACATCGCCCGTCCCCAAAATGAAATTGGGTTCCCACTGAATGTCTTTAAGCTTATTGAGAGTATCTGGTGTATCTCTCAAATAGGAATTATTTTTAATTACCAGTGGTTGTAGATAATGATCTACTAGGGCGGAAAGATTTGACGTAATACTATTTGAGCCAGAGATTATTGGTCTCCCGGGCGGTTTTGTGGCATGTTTATGTATTTTAGGCAATACGTATATAGGCCCTCATTCCGAGTTGATCGGTCGCAAGGCGAATTTACACACGCTAAGCCGCCGCCTACTGGGAGTGTATCTTAGCATCTTAAAATTGCGACCGATGTATTCGCAATATTGCGATCACAAACTACTTAGCAGTTTTAGAGTAGCTCCAGACTTACTCTGCCTGTGCGATCAGTTCAGTGCTTGTCGTTCCTGGTTTGACGTCACAAACACACCCAGCGTTCGCCCAACCACTCCCCCGTTTCTCCGGCCACTCCTGCGTTTTTTCCGGAAACGGTAGCGTTTTCAGCCACACGCTCATAAAACGCCGTGTTTCCGCCCAGTAACACCCATTTCCTGTCAATCACATTACGTTCGCCGGAGCAATGAGAAAGCCGTGAGTAAAAATACTTTCTTCATAGCAAAGATACTTGGCGCAGTCGCAGTGCGAATATTGCGCATGCGCACTAAGCGGAATTTCACTGCGATGCGATGAAAAATACCGAGCGAACGACTCGGAATGAGGGCCCTAGTTGGTGTAGTTGGATTTTGTATATTAATGAAGTTATTTTCATCTTGAGTTATAACCCCTTTCAGACATGCCTCATCCGTCAATGTTTTCAATTTCTTTACGATGCTGACAGAGGGGTCACTTCTTAGTTTTTTGTAAGTTTTTATATCTCCCAACTGTCAATTTACCTCATCAATGTAATCATTTTTGTTTAAAACTACCACCGATCCGCCTTTATCGGCTGGCTTAATTATTATTTCTTTATTTTCTTTTAAAGATTTGATCGCTAATTGTTCCTTCTTAGTAATGTTAGATTTCTTATTTTTATTTTGTTGCATATTTCTGATATCTTTTTCCACTAGGGTACTAAAACAGTTAATGCAATTTCCTTTCATCTGTTTGGGAAAAAAGGTTGATTTTGGTTTGAATACCGATTTTGATGTCTCATTTGGGATATTCTCACCTTCACTTTCCTTCGATAGGAAGAATTTTTTTACACATAATTTACGTATATATTTTTGCAGGTCTACATAAACTTCAAATGGATTTGCATTCGAAGTAGGAGCAAACTTTAAACCCTTTTGGATAATTGTTAGTTCTTCTGGTTTTAGTTCATAAGTGCTTAAATTATAAACTTTTCCCTTTTCACACTTAGTGTTGATGTTTGACTCTTTATTTAGGGATTTGGGGGGTTTGTTTTTCTTCTTACCTCCCCGTTTGCCTCTACTAGTTTTTTTCTTTACCTGAACCTTCTTGGGGTTCTCTGTCCCTGATCTAAAAAAGACTGATTACTTTTGGTAGACTCTTGTAATTGATCATAACGATTTCTGACTGGTAATCTGAAATCGTCAGTGTGATAAGGTTCTCTATATGGACGTCTGTTCTGGACTCTTTTCCAGTCTCCCCCCGATTCATTAGGATCAGGATATGTGAACTGGTACCTATTATGTTTTCTGTACTGTCTTACATTAGTCTGGTTAAGTGATTTCTGGATTTTATTTTGGACATTTTCCCTAAGGACATAGTTTTTACCTCGATTATTTCTATTTCTGTTATTCTTTTTAATTGGTTTTACAGGTATAATCTGAGAGACCATCTCTTGACTCTCATTATCTGTTTTTGAATCTCTTTGGAATTTTTTATATTTTTTTATTTTTAACTCCCTGGTGTTTTTTTCTAATTTGAATAGAATTTGTTTTTCTCTTTCTTTCACGTCCTCCAGTTCTAAAACTGGTTTTAGCAATATATTTAAAGAATCGATTTCCTGATTTAGTGATCTTAATTCCAATTGTCTTTCTTTAATGATGAGGTCAATCAATGAGTGAGAGCATGTTTTAAGAATTAGATCCCAATCTTGTTGGAATTCCGCTCTTATCGACTGAAAAGAAGGTGCTTTGGATAATTGCAGACCTTTCGGCACCATCCTTTTAATTTGGTACTGTTCTAGGGTTGCAATCTCCCACCAAATTCTATTTTCTTTGAGCATGCTTCTCTCTAATTTATTTAATAAAGTTGATAGATCCTCATCACTGACATTGGAATCAGTGGTGATCTCATCAGAGAATATGTCTCTCATGCGATCATTACGTATTTCTCTAAAAGCAAACATCCCTGCAGCATAAACCACCTGTGATGTTAAAACAAGTTGCGAAAAAGAAGGATTTTGGTGGATTATTGCGCACTTTGGGAAAGGAATATGCCACAGACCAAAAAATACCAAAATGACACTAACATCAAATGTCAGAAATTATGGCACAAACAAAGTTAGGTATTAAAGGTGAGCGCTGTTCCTTCCCAAGGACATGTGCAGAAGATAGTTATTCAATGTCCAATTTTTTTTTAAAAACATTTTTTATTTTTATATCCATGATAATTTAGTGACACAGTGCACATTATACATGGATTGGACATACATAGATAAAACATGAAATGGTTAAAATGAATGAATTATTGCACAGACCCTTAAATGTAAAAAAATGACAAAACAGTCTATGTGCAAATCATGAATGGTGGAATAAAACAACTTTTATTACAATAATCATATATTGAATACTTTTCTGTCAGTTTTGGCTGTAACTTTGCATTATCGTAGTCGACACTGGAGTCAGACCCCGTGTCGATATCAGTGTCTATTATTTTGGATAGTGAGCATTGTGAGACTCTGAAGGTCTCTGCGACATAGGGACAGACCTGTGTAGATTCACTGTCTGTTCTCTAATCTTTAGTGCAATAAATTTACCTCAGCACTTAATTTCACATATCCAATCAGGTGTCGGCGTTGTCGACGGAGACACCACACACACACACATTTGCTCCATCTCCTCCCTAGGAGAGCCTTTTACCTCAGACATGCCGACACACACGTACCGACACACCATACACTCAGGGAATGCTCATCTGAAGATAATTCCCCCACAAGGCCCTTTGGAGAGACAGAGAGAGAGTATGCCAGCACACACCCCAGCGCTATATGACCCAGGAAAAACACAGCAATTTAATGTTTACCCAGTAGCGCTGTTATTAACTGCGCCAAATTATGTGCCCCCCCCTCTTCTTTAAAACCCTCTCTTCTACCGTGGTATAAGCAGGGGAGAGTCCGGGGAGCTTCCTCTCAGTGCTGTGGAGAAAAACATGGCGCTGGTGAGTGCTGAGGGAGAAGCCCCGCCCCCTCGAAGGCGGGCTTCTGTCCCGCTAAAAGTGTAAAATTGGCGGGGGCTCATGCATATATACAGTGTCCAGCTGTATATATGCTCCTTTTGCCAAATAAGAGGTTTATATTGCTGCCCAGGGCGCCCCCCCCCCCCCTGCGCCCTGCACCCTTACAGTGACCGGAGTGTGTGAGGTGTGTGGGAGCAATGGCGCACAGCTGCAGTGCTGTGCGTTACCTCAGTGAAGATCACGGAGTCTTCTGCCGCCTGTGAAGTCTTCTTTTCTTCTCATACTCACCCGGCTTCTGTCTTCCGGCTCTGCGAGGGGGACGGCGGCGCGGCTCTGGGATCGGACGGCGAGGGTGAGATCCTGCGTACGATCCCTCTGGAGCTAATGGTGTCCAGTAGCCTAAGAAGCAGGACCTAGCTTCAGAGAGTAGGGCTGCTTCTCTCCCCTCTGTCCCATGATGCAGGGAGTCTGTTGCCAGCAGAGCTCCCTGAAAATAAAAAACCTAACAAAATACTTTCTCTCAGCAAACTCAGGAGAGCTCACTGAAAAGCACCCAGCTCGTCTGGGCACAGTATCAAACTGAGGTCTGGAGGAGGGGCATAGAGGGAGGAGCCAGTGCACACCAGAACCTAAATTCTTTCTTACAGTGCCCATGTCTCCTGCGGAGCCCGTCTATCCCCATGGTCCTTACGGAGTCCCCAGCATCCACTAGGACGTTAGAGAAATATGGTGCTCTGATTTCAACAGATTGACCACTCTTGAATCCTGGCAAAGCGAATGAAGGGCTCCATCCACAAGTCCCACATACTTTGTGGAATCGATCCATCTTAGCTCCTCCTTTAATTTCACCAGCTGCTACTGCAAAAGCCTGATGAGGGGACTGACCTGACTCAAGCTGCCAGTGTCTGAACTGACTTCACGTGTGGCAAGTTCAAAGGGTTGGTGAACCTTGCACAAGACGGAAATAATTCTCCACTGTGCTTGAGTCAGGTGCATTCCCCCTCCTTTGCCTATATCGTAGGTGGATGTATGGGCTTGAATAGCCTTTTGCTGCTCCTCCATCCTCTGAAGCATATAGAGTGTTGAATTCCACCTCGTTACCACCTCTTGCTTCAGGTGATGGCAGGGCAGGTTCAGGAGTGTTTGCTGGTACTCCAGTCTCCAGCATGCGGTGGCTGAATGTCGAAAGTGGCCCACAGTTTTTCAGGGCACCGACAGCATCTCCTGCATGCCCCTGTCATTTTTCAAAAAATTCTGCACCACCAAATTAATTATATATGCAAAACATGGGACATGCTGGAATTTGCCCAGATGTAATGCACACACAATATTGGTGGCGTTGTCCGATATCACAAATCCCCAGGAGAGTCTAATTGGGGTAAGCCATTATGCAATGATGTCCCTCAGTTTCCGTAAGAGGTTGTCAGCGGTGTGCCTCTTACGGAAAGCATTGATACATAGCATAGCCTTCCTAGGAACGAGTTGCTGTTTGCAAGATGCTGCTACTGGTGCCACTGCTGTTGTTGCTGCGGGAGGCAATACATCTACCCAGTGGGCTGTCACAGTCGTACAGTCCTTAGTCTGCCCTTTTCCACTTGTCCACATCTCCGTGGTTAAGTGGACAGTGGGTACAACTGCATTTTTTAGGACACTGAGAACACTTTTTCTGACGTCTCTGTACATTCTCGGTTTCGCCTGTCTAGTGAAGTGGAACCTAGATGGGGTTTGGTACCGGGGGGACACTACCTCCATCAATTCTTTAAGTCCCACTGAACTAATGGCGGATGCCGGATGCACGTCTAACACCAACATAGCTGTCAAGGCCTCAGTTATGCGTTTTGCAACAGGATGACTATAGTCATATTTCATCTTCCTCACAAAGAACTGTTGGACAGTCAATTGCTTACTGGAAGTAGCACAAGTGGTCTTCCGACTTCCCCTCTGGGATGACGATTGACTCCCAGCAGCAACAACAGCAGCGGTAGCAACAGCAGCAGTAGGCGTACCACTCAAGGATCCTCCGGAGGAATCCCGGTTAGGAGAGGACTCCTCAGTCTTGACAGTGACATGGCCTGCAGGACTACGGACGTTCCTGACTGAGGAGGAAGTTGATGTTGAGGGAGTTGGTGGTGTGGCTTGCAGGAGCTTGGGTACAAGAGGAAGAAGAGATTTAGGTGTCAGTGGACTGCTTACGCTCTTACCCAAAGTTTCACAACTTGACACTGACTTCTGATGAATGCGCAGTAGGTGACTTATAAGGGATGATGTTCCTAGGGGGTTAACGTCCTTACCCCTACTTATTACAGATTGACAGAGGCAGCACACGGCTTGATTTGTGGAGAAATAATTCCACACCGAAGGGGTGGCTTTTTTGGTATTTTGCCCAGGCATCACAATGGGCTTATTCATCCCACGGACAACAGGTGTCTCTCCCAATGCCTCATTTAAACAAACCACATCACCATCAGAATCCTCATCGTCAACTTCCTCCTCAGCACCAGCAACACCCATATCCTCATCCTGGTATACTTCAACAGTGACATCTTCAATTTGAATATCAGAAACCGGACTGTGGGTGCTACTTCCACCACTTGCAGAAGGTGTGCAAATGGTGGAAGGAGCCACCTCTTCCCGTCCAGTGTTGGGATGGTCAGGCATCACAACCGCCGACACGCTTGGACTATCCTTGGGAATTTGTGATACCATCTTAGAACGCACAGTTCATTGCTGTGCTTTTACCAGCTTCACTCTTATCATTTTTCTAGTGGGAGGATGAGGGCTTCCATCGTCATTTGAAGCTGAACCACTAGTGATGAACATAGGCCAGGGCCTTAGCTATTCCTTGCCACTCCGTGCCGTAAATGGCATATTGGCAAGTTTACATTTCTCCTCAGACCATTTCAATTTATTTTTTTGGGTCTTTTTACTGAACTTTGGCTTTTTGAATTTTACATGCCCTCTACTATCACATTGGGCATCGGCCTTGGCAGACGACGTTGATGGCATTTCATCATCTACAGTATATCATGACTAGTGGCAGCAGCTTCAGCACTAGGAGGAAGTGGTTCTTGATCTTTCCCTATTTTACCCTTCAAATTTTTGTTCTCCATTATTTTTCTGGAGTTATATAACAATTTGCGGTACAGGAGAGCGTACCTCTACACCACACAGGGCAAACCCTGTGAAAATGATTTGGATTAAATATTAATAACCCCTTTATTTTAAGTAAATATTATACAGCACAGGACAGCACCACTGAACTTATATGGCAGCACCACTGGACTGGACTTATACGGCAGTACCACTGGAATTATATGGCAGTATCACTGGAATTATCACTGGCAGTATCAATGGAATTATCACTGGAAGTATCACTGGAATTATACGACAGTACCACTGGATTTATACGGCAGTACCACTGGACATATACGGCAGTATCACTGGATTTATACGGCAGTACCACTGGACATATACGGCAGTATCACTGGACTGGATTTATATGCCAGTACCACTGGATTTATACGGCAGAACCACTGGACATATACGGCAGTATCACTGGATTTATACGGCAGTATCACTGGACTGGATTTATACGCCAATACCACTGGATTTATACGGCAGTACCAGTGGACATATACGGCAGTATCACTGGACATATACGGCAGTATCACTGCACTGGATTTATACGCCAGTACCACTGGACGTATACGGCAGTACCACTGGATATATACAGCAGTATCACCGGAATTATATGGCAGTACCACTGGACATATACGGCAGTATCACTGGACTGGATTTATACGCCAGTACCACTGGACTTATACGGCAGTACCACTGAAATTATACGGCAGTATCACTGGAATTATACGGCAGTCCCACTGGACATATACGGCAGTATCACTGGACTGTATTTATATGACAGTACCACTGGATTTATATGGCAGTACCAGTGGACATATACGGCAGTATCGCTGGATTATATGGCAGTACCACTGGACATATACGGCAGTATCACTAAACTGGATTTATACGCCAGTAACACTGGACATATACGGCAGTACCACTGGACATATACAGCAGTATCACTGGATTTATACGCCAGTACCACTGGATTATACTGCAGTACCAGTGGACATATACGGCAGTATCACTGGACATATACAGCAGTATCGCTGGATTTATATCCACTGGACATATATGGCAGTATCACTGTACTGGATTTATACGACAGTACCACTAGACATATACGGCAGTACCACTGGACATATACAGCAGTATCACTGGATTTATACGGCAGTACCACTGGACATATACGGCAGTATCACTGGACATATATGGCAGTATCACTGGACTGGATTTATACGCCAGTACCACTGGACATATACGGCAGTATAACTGGAATTATATGGCAGTACCACTGTACTGGATTTACACGCCACTACCACAGGATTTATATGGCATAACCACTGGATATATTTGGCAGTATCACTGGAATTATATTGCAGTACCACTGGACATATATGGCAGTATCACTGGACTGGATTTATACGCCAGTACCACTGGACTTATACGCCAGTACCACTGGAATTATATGACAGTATAACTAGAATTATTTGGCAGTACCACTGTACTGGATTTATACGCCAGTACCACTGGATTTATATGGCATAACCACTGGATATATTCGGCTGTATCATTGGAATTATATTGCAGTACCACTGGCCATATATGGCAGTATCACTGGACTAGATTTATACGCCAGTACCACTGGATTTATATGCCAGTACCACTGGAATTATACGGCAGTATAACTGGAATTATATGGCAGTACCACTGTACTGGACTTATACGCCAGTACCACTGGATTTATATGGCATAACCACTGGACATATTCGGCAGTATCACTGGAATTATATGGCAGAACCACTGGACATATATGGCAGTATCACTGGACTGGATTTATGCGCCAGTACCACTGGAATTATATGCCAGTACCACTGGACATATACAGCAGTATCACTTGAATTATATGGCAGTATCACTGGACATATAAGGCAGTATCACTGGACTTATAAGGCAGTATCACTGGACTGGAATTCTACGCCAGTACCACTGGAATTATACGCCAGTACCACTGGAATTACACGTCAGTATCAGTGGAATTATACGGCAGTACCACTGGAATAATATGTCAGTACCACTGGAATTATACGGAAGTACCACTGGACATATACGGCAGTATCACTGGGCTGGAATTATACGCTAGTACCGCTGGAATTATACTCCGGTACCACTGGAATTATACAGCAGTACCACTGGAATTATACGGCAGTACCACTGGAATTATACGGCAGTACCACTGGACATATACGGCAGTATCACTGGACATATTCGGCAGTATCACTGGACTGGATTTATACGCCAGTACCACTGGAATTATACGGCAGTACCACTGGACATATACGGCAGTATCACTGGATTTATACAGCAGTACCACTGGAATTATATGGCAGTACCAATGGACATATATGGCAGTATCACTGGATTTATACAGCATTACCGCTGGACATATAAGGCAGTATCACTGGACATATATGGCAGTATCACAGGACATATACGGCAGTACCACTGGACATATACAGCAGCACAGGGACGCCACCACTGGTCCATTGCACCACTGCAATGGACTGGACTTATACTACTACTACTAAATTTTATTTATAAGGCGCCACAAGTGTTTCGCAGTGCCGTACAAAGGACAGTACAGGGAGACAAATCTTAGCATTACAGTAAATAAATAACAGAAATAGAGTACAGGTAACAAAGTGCACTACAATTCTCAAGACATATTACAGCTAAGATGTAAGTAGTGAGGGAGTGATCATCGTACTACTAGGAGCTGGTGGCCATAGATGGAGATGAACCTTTACCAGCAGGAGAAAAAGTGGGTAAAGATGGTTGTTGAGTAGGGGAAATCTGCGAGTGAAATGTGTCGAGAAGAAGGCTTAGATAACAGGAGGAAAGAGGGCCCTGCTCTGAACAGCTAACAATCTAGTGGGAAGGGTCGACAGACAGATGATATGAGGTGCAAGCAAGCGGGAGGTAGCAAAGCTGAGATGTTCAAGGCATGAGGCAGGGGGATGAAGGAGCGGCCTCAGGACTAGGTTATGCATCGAGAGGGTATGCTTTGATGAATAGGTGGGCTTTTAGTGCCCGTTTGAAGCTTTGCAAGGTCGGGGAGAGTCTAATGGAGCGGGGGAGTGCGTTCCACTGAAGGGGTGCAGCACGGGCAAAGTCTTGAACTCGAGCATGGGAAGCAGTGACCAGGGCGGTGGAGAGGCGGCGGTCATTGGTCAACCGTAGGGGGCAGGAGGGAGTATGAAAGGAGAGGAGGTTGGAGATGTAGGGAGCAGTGGAATTAGAGATGGCCTTGTATGTGAGGGTGAGGAGTTTGAAGAGGATTCTGTAGGGCAATGGGAGCCAGTGTAAATTTTGTCGAACAGGAGTGGCAGATGTGGAGTGGTGGGAGAGGAAGATAAGCCTAGCTGCGGAGTTCAGGACAGATTGGAGGAGCAAGGTGGGAGCAAGCGAGGCCAGTGAAGAGAACATTGCAGTAGTCAAGTCGTGAGATGACCAGTGAGTGGATAATAAGTTTAGTTGCCCTCTGGGAGAGAAATGGCCTGATACGAGCAATGCTGCATAGCTTGAAACAACAGAATTGTGCCGGAGCTTGGATGTGGGGTGCAAAAGAGAGAGAGGAGTCAAGAGTGACGCCCAAGCAGCGGAGTTGGGGAACTGGGGAGATGGTGGTGTTATCAACAGTGATAGAGATAATTGGGGTAATTCCAAGTTGATCGCAGCAGGATTTTTGTTAGCAATTGGGCAAAACTATGTGCACTGCAGGGGAGGCAGATATAACATGTGCAGAGAGAGTTAGATTTGGGTGGGGTGTGTTCAATCTGCAATCTAATTTGCAGTGTAAAATAAAGCAGCCAGTATTTACCCTGCACAGAAATAAAATAACCCACCCAAATCTAACTATTTCTGCACGTTATATCTGCCTCCCCTGCAGTGCACATGGTTTTGCCCAATTGCTATCAAAAATCCTGCTGCGATCAACTTGGAATTACCCCCATTGGTAGGGGGTGTTGCTCTGGATGGGGGAAAGATGATGAGTCCAGTTTTGTCCATGTTGAGCTTCAGAGAGCGCTCAGACATCCAGGAGGAGATTGTGGAGAGGCAGCTGGAAACCTGAGAGAGGACAGAGGGGGACAGATCAGGAGAGGAGAGGTAGAGTTGTGTGTCATTATCATAGAGCTGGTATTGAAGGCCAAAGGAGTTAATGAGCGCACCCAGAGAAGAGATGTACAGGGAGAAAAGAAGGGGACAGAGCCCTGAGGGACACCAACAGGATGGATGGAAGGGTGTGAGGTGGTGCTAGAGGCAGACACAGAGAAGGAGTGGTTAGTGAGGTAAGAATAAAACCAGTCAAGGACAATGCTAGACAGGCCAGCATTTTAGAGTGTGCGGAGGAGGAGAGGATGATCCACGGTGTCAGAGGCAGCAGATATGTCCAGAAGGATGAGCAGAGTGAAGTGGCCCCTGGATTTGGCCGAAAGCAAGTCATTGGTGACTTTCACCAGGGCAGTCTCAGTGGAATGGAGTGGGCGAAAGGCAGATTGTAGTGGATTGTGGATGGAGTTGTCACGAGAGGTAGCTTGTGAGATGGCTGTAGACCAGTCGTTCAAGTAGTTTGGAGGCGAAAGGTGATGAAGGGTCGAGGTTGGGTTTTTTGAGAATAGGTGAGACCAGAGCGGGAAGATACCGGTAGAGAGCGACAGGTTAAAGAGGTGAGCAAGGTGTGAGCAGGCAGTGGGGGAGAGTGAGCGGAGAAGATGGGAGGGAAGGGGGGGCAGGTGGAGGGGGGAGGATAAGATGAGGGAGTGGACTTCCTTGTCTGAAGTGGGACGGAAGGAGGACAGGATGGTATAGATGAAGGGGAGGGATGATGGGGGCAGGGGGTAGCAGAGGGGTGACGGGGGGGAGATGTTGTGTCGGATATCCTCAATTTTGGAGATGAAGAAGGAGGCAAAGTCAGTGGCAGTGAGGGAGGATGGGAGGAGAGGAGGAGGGGGGCGAAGGAGGGTGTTGAAAGTTTCAAAGAGATGGCATGGACAGGAGGATTGAGAAGAGATGAGTACTTGGAAAAAGTATTGTTTGGCGAGGGAAAGAGCAGAGCTGTAAGAGGAGAGAATAAACATGAAAAAGAGGAAGTCCGGCAGAGAGTGAGATTTCCTCCAGGAGCGTTTAGCAGAGCGTGAGCATTTTTGTAAGAAACTGGACATATGGCACTGGACATATGGCAACAGAGGACACCACCACTGTGACTGGACTGATGCAGCACAAGACACTACCACTGTACTAATGCAGGACAACACAACACCACTGCAATGGACTGGACTTATACAGCAGTGCTGGACATATGGCAGCAGAGGACACCACCACTGTGACCGCCTCTCCATTTGCATAATTGCATTCTATGAACCCCTAGTTAAATCCTCCTTTCTTTATACTGGGAGGTCAAATAAATCACACTTTTGAATGATTGAAAGGTCACAAAAGATATTTGGAGACACACGTACTCACTTTGTTAGGTGGGGAACGTTTTTTGTTAAAATCTATATACCATATATATTTATTCCTATTGGGTACATACTACACATTGGTTCCTTTCTTTGTTTTTCTGACATACTGAGGATATAAGGAACCCTTTTGGGAAAAGAGGTATTGAGGAAGAATACCTACCATTTGTGTAAAAGATACCTTGATAGGAATTGTCTTACATTGCTGAGTGTGAGTAGGGGTACGCCGTATGTGATATTCATCACACCCTAAAGATAACTTGATGTGCTTTCCATCTTCCTTTCTCTTGTGAGTTTTGGGGTACGCTTCATATCTTACGAATTGCTCTGCTCTATACTATTCACCTCCTCTCCACACTCTAAGGGTGTAGAAGTACAGTAAGAGAAGATTGAGGGTGTGAAAAAGATACCTTGATCGGCACATATCCACTTATAATTGAGTGAGTGGGGTACGCTGGAATCTGACGTCTGCAACTCTGAGGAATCCGGATAGGAGCATCTGAACCAACACATAACCATTAAGGAACGTATTCATCTTTTCTATGCGCTGAGTGTGTCAGGAAGGCTTATACCTTTTGTGTTTCTATTGCGAGGAAATCTATAGTCAGTTAGCAGTGGAGGAAGTATATCAGGTTCTACTGTGAGAGCCTACTGTTGAATATTAATTGGAAGTACTTGATACCCCTTGATGAAGTCTAATAGGACGAAACGCATTGGTTGACACCTGCTCTAACCCATCTTCTCAAGTTAAGCAATATTTATTCCTCTTTTTTACATTGGTTTTTATGTCTTATCTCTTTGTCTTATAGGTTTATGTATGTATGATTTTATGTATACATGAAGCCCTAGGCGTATTTTTAGTGCTATACATTTGTGAATTAAAATTTCGTAATAATTTTTATATATAACGTATTGAGTCTTCCTACTTACATATGACACCGATGGTCGCTTACAAGTACATTAACCCCTTTTTCCCAAAAAATTTATCGTTAGCACCTATACCAGTGCTTACTTAATTTTAGGTACAGCAGACGCCCTACCACACATAGGGAGTGTCACTAAGGAGACAGTACTTATTATTATTTTTGGTCTGAATACTAGTGTTTACATTGGACACTGCATCTTTGCGCTGATAGCGCTCTCTGTACATATATATATATATATATATATATATAATTTTTTTCAGTGACAATTCATCATATTACTTATTAACCCCTTAATTTGCAATTTTTGTCCCCAAAAACCGCTCCAAAAATTCCATTTTTTTTTATGAGTGAATTAGGGGGGTCATTCCGAGTTGTTCGCTCGCAAGCTGCTTTTAGCAGCTTTGCACATGCTAAGCCGCCGCCTACTGGGAGTGAATCTTAGCATAGTAAAAGTGCGAATGAAAGATTCTCAAAATTGCGATTACACACCTCTTAGCAGTTTCTGAGTAGCTTCAAACTTACTCGGCATCTGCGATCAGTTCAGTCAGTTTCGTTCCTGGTTTGACGTCACAAACACACCCAGCGTTCGCCCAGACACTCCTCCGTTTCTCCAGCCGCTCCCGCGTTTTTCCCAGAAACGGTAGCGTTTTTTCGCACACACCCATAAAACGGCCAGTTTCCGCCCAGAAACACCCACTTCCTGTCAATCACATTACGATCACCAGAACGAAGAAAAAACCTCGTAATGCTGTGAGTAAAAAACCTAACTGCATAGCAAATTTACTTGGCGCAGTCGCACTGCGGACATTGCGCATGCGCATTCGCGACTAATCGCTCCGTTGCGAGAAAAAAATAACGAGCGAACAACTCGGAATGACCCCCTAGGTGAAGAACATGCATTTGAACTTATCCACAAAGTTTTTGTTTAAAAAATAGAAAAACTTTTTCCCCCCCAATAAATAATTTTTCAAACAATCGCAACACCGATTGACATCAATCAACATCGGAACATCAATCAACAATGCTACCTTTGTGATTGATGCCAGTAAAGGCGAGGAGAGGGGGGGCGAGGGGGGGGGTGACACTGGGTTGCCGGATCATTGCTGGCCACAGTGATCGGGACAGGGGAGGGGGCGCACAGACACAGGAGTGTGTTGTTGTTTTTTCTTCTGATGCTGGCAGGAGGCTGGGCTGCCTGATCACTGCTGGCTGCAATGATCGGGACACAGGGAGGAGGCGGGTGGGAGGGCACAGCTGGCCGGTTATTATTTATTATTATTTATTACCAGTTATTTATATAGCGCACACATATTCCGCAGCGCTGTACAGAGAATATTTGCCCATTCACATCAGTCCCTGCCCCAGTGGAGCTTACATTCTATATTCCCTACCACATGTACACAGACACATTCATACTAGTGTTAATTTTGTTGGGAGCCAATTAACCTACCAGTATATTTTTGGATTGTGGGAGGAAACCCACGCAAGTACGGGGAGAATATACAAACTCTGCACAGTTAAGGTCATGGTGGGAATCGAACCCATGACCTCAGTGCTGTGAGGCAGTAATGCTAACCATTACACCATCCGTACTGCCCCGGTTAGTTTCACTCATGCCCGATCACTGTGGACAGGGGGAGGGAGGGTTTCCTCCGGATCGGGGGGGAATGCTGCAGGGCTGCACGATCACTGTACTCAGCTGTGGTCGGGATACACTGGGGGCATTGCCGCTGTGAAGGCAGGAGGGCTGATAGGTGCCTCTGAGCGGGGGTTTCTGACTGGTCGCATCAGATGCGACCATGTCAGGGAAAGCTCAGCCTGGTGTGGTCGCATCTGATGCAACCATGCCAGGCAAGTGGTTAATTGGCTAAAGAAACGCCACCACCAGGACGCAGGAATGAGACAGTGCCCATGAGAAACAGTCATTCAGACTCATGTATGAAGCAGTAAAAAGAGTGAAGTGTGTCAGCGCATAAGTTGCCCATGGCAACCAATCAGGGTTGGGGTAACATTTATCAAGTACATTCTAAAAAATTATACATAGTAGCAGATTGGTTGCCATGGATAACTTCTCCACTGGATCACCACACCATACTCTCCAACATGTTGGGGGGAATTCAATTATAAGGGCTGGCAGCTGTCTCTACTGCGCGCCCGACAGAGCTATTCAATTGAGGCGTGCAGCAGAGACAGCTCTCGGTGCTAACAACTGAATTTTTCACAGAGATGCTGGCAGGTATTATGGTGTGGTGATGTACTTGATGTTACCTTAACGCTGATTGGTTACAATGGGCAAATTCTCCACTGGCAAACTTCACACTTCTCCAGTCGGGTTTAATTGCTTTACACAGCTAGTCCCGATACTAATGGGCCCAACAACCAGCATCAATTGAATATCGCCCCTCCAATCTCCCATCACTTTATAAGACCTATCAGACGGTGATAACAATTCATTCCCCCCTCTGAACTAAAAATCAGTACAGATAAGGAAAAGCGACGTGGCCACATGTAAAGGGGGCATATTTCCGCAATGCTGCTATAGAAATCCAGAGACTCTGCACATGGTACAAAGCCTGTTTTCTGGTACAGACCATACAAATACCAGCTAAAACAGTACAGTTGGAGAGTGTGCCACTGCCACCCACACACATACACACCACTATTTTTAATCACCCCACAGTGGGGGGCCTAGCTTTTGCATCGTGTGGTGGTATTATGGTGACAATTTATCTTATTACTTATTTGGCTAAAGAAAAGCCATCACCAGTACACAGGAACAAGACAGCCCCTGTGAGAGACAAATACAATGGGGTAAATTTACTAAGGAGGGAGGTTTTTTTTTAGAACTGGAGATGTTGCCCACAGCAACCGATCAGTTTCTAGCAATCTGGTGGACCATTATGCAATAGGTAGCATCTATCCTTGTGTATCAATGCCTATTTTCCTATAGATTGTAAGCCTGTGAGCAGGGCACTCCTACCACTATGTCTGTCTGTATTTACCCAGTTTTGTTCTATTACTGTTGTTCTAATTGTAAAGCGCAACGGAATATGCTGCACTATAGAAGAAACTGTTAATAAATAAATAAATAGCATACCTCCCAACTGTCCCGATTTTCGCGGGACAGTCCCGTTTTTTGGGGACTGTCCCGCTGTCCCACCCGCGGGCCGCAGTGTCCCGCGGTGGGGGGGGCAGTTGGGAGTCTCTGTGTCTCGCTGCCCTGCTTAGCAGAGCAGCGGTGAATAGATGCTGTGCGCATGCGTGTGGGAATGTGTCCTGTTTTACAGGACACATTCCAGCTGCAGCAGCCAGGGAGCCTGTGTCCCCTGCGGGACAACGTCGCTGACAGCGCTGGGACAGCTTGTCTGTCCCCAGCGCCTGTCAGTGTGTGGCGGCGGGTGTCCGGTGCAGGGATTACCCTTTTCCCTGCACCGGACCAGAGGCTGCGGGGCATTTGAATGTTGGCGCCCTCCGGGAGCCAATCGCGGCTCCCGGAGCGGCAGCCAATCGGAGAGGGGCGCGGCGAGCCAATCGGCGCTCGCCGTGTCATAGGCCCCGCCCCCGGCGTCTGACGTCAGACGCCGGGCGAGAGCCTGAAGAGAGGTCCGCGCGCAGGAGCGCGAAGAGAAGACACGCCGAGCGGAAGCGAGGAAGCGCGCGGAGGATCCGGACGGGGAGCCGAGGCGCCATGGACGAGGAAGAAGACGGCGGCCGCTGAAGAGGCCAGAAGACGTCGGGCTCCTGAACAAAGATGTCCAGCGGCGGCTGAACGCGGAGGAGCGGAGGCGACGCCGCTGGCCAGGATGGGTCAGCGGCAGAAGAGGGCGCTGGAGATCCCTGGATCAGGTGAGGCCTCAGTGAGGCAACTTTCACCCCCTCCCTTTTCCTCCCTAGACCACCAGGGACGGGCATTAGGCCCGGGGGCACAATTCAGGCACTAGGCCTGTTGCGCAGATAGGAGGTTGGGGGTCATCTTCATAGTCGGTGGTTTGGGCGTTAGGCCCAAGCCACCTCGGCGGCGCCGTAGGCGGGCATTAGGCCCGAGGGGCAGATCAGGCAATAGGCCCGTGGGGCATTAGAGGGCGTTAGGCCCTAGTGTATTCTGGGCAGTAGGTATATATAAGGTGACCCTGGGCACAAGGCCCAGGTCACCCAAAGGGTGACAAGTTAGGCGGGCGCTAGGCCCGTGGGTGAAGTCAGGCCTCCGGCCTGTGTGCAGTTAGGGGGCGTTAGGCCCAGGGAATAAGTGCCCCCCGAGGTGAGTAAAGGTGGCACTGGGCACTAGGCCCAGGCCACCCTGAGGTGTTTAGGTAGGCAGGTCCACGGGACCTGAGCCTCATAGAAGGTCGTGTACAGGAGGTGGGCAGGCCGTGCGGCGCCCACCCCCTTTCCAGAGGTAGGGATTTAAAGGGACAGCACCGTGTGATCTTGTATTCCGATATTGTGATGTATGTTGTTACCGTGCAGGGCAAAGTGTCTGTTTGTTTAAGTTGTGCATAGTTGTGTTGCACCACTCACACGAGCTAGTTTGAGGGCTCTGTTTATGTAGCTAGTGTAGCGGACGCACACTAGGGTAGTTCTAGGCCCTGCACGGCTGTTTGTTTGTTTGCCTCCTTACAGGGACCTGTAAGTGGAGAAGATCGGAGTGCAAGACTTGAGACGGTAAGTAGCATCCGTGTACGTTTGTCCCTTTGTCTGTCCCCGAGCGCCGGAATAGGGATTGCTCACGGACGTGAGAATCCCCTTCATCACACTTCGCGCGTGAGTGCGAGTGTGTGAATGCTGGGTGGCTGAGGCTTTGTGCCAGTGATGACCTTTCACCCAACCAGTGAAGGTCGCGGTCACCCCTGGGGTATCCCCTTTTCCAGTGGAAGAAGGGTTGATACCCCCTTTAAGGTAAACTATTCTCTCCTCAGCTCGGTCGTCGGTCAGCTCCGAGAGGGAATCGCCGTGTCCGGATCCGACGGAAGAGTTGCCAGGTCCGTTGAAGGTTCCGGTACCTGAAGGTGAGAGAGAGCGGAGCCTGGTGAGTACCGAATCTACACCTGCACGGCAGCAGGCACCACCACACGCACCGCACCTCTTACATTTTGGCGTAGTCGGCAGGATCAAAGAGACCGGATCACGGACACGATGTGGAACGCCACCAAGAAGACCTCCCTGCGGACGGCTCCGGGACAGACTCACCCCCGGACGTGTGCGGACCAGAGCGACTGGGTGACGGTGTCTGGGGCAGACCTCCTGAAGATGGTGCAGCGGTCGGTCCAGCGTGGAAAAGAAGAGCGCCGGGAGAAGGGGCGCAAGAAGGTCGCTGTGACGCCCTGCAAGAAATGTTGGCAAACGGGGCACTTTGCCGACGAGTGTACTTGGCGAGAGACGTCCCCAAAGAAGGTGGTCCAGGAAGCGGACCGAAGACGTCAGAAGGGCCAAGCGAAGAAGGAGTCCTGGTGTTTGCTCTGCGGAAACTACGGGCATGAGCACAACAGTTGTCCCTGGGACGAAGAGTTGAGCCAAGACGAGGTTGATTCCTGGTGTGAAAGCTGTGGAGATCCCCGACATCGGCTCCTGGAATGTCCATGGACTGAAGACAGGACGGACTACGAGGCCACGGTGAAGCAGATGACGGAGTTTCGTCAGCAACTTTGGGACCGGGTGGCTGCAGAGCCTGTGTGTGCGCTCTGCGAGGCGAGAGGACATGCGCTTCCCGATTGTCCGTGGAATGAAGACCGGATGATTGCGATGGTCGTGCCCAGAGATGGGAGGAGGAAACCAGGGAAATGGAGCGGAAGACCTTGCTTGAAGTTAGTTCGCAGGTGCCCATTTCTTCTGAGCCGGAACCAACGGGTGAAGATTCCCCAGTGAAGGAGGTGGACAAGGAACCCGTCTTGGAGAAGGTGGCAGTGGCCCTCCCTTGTTGGAAGTGTCGGCGACCAGGACATGCGGCCAGTGAGTGCCCCTGGGAAGATGCCGCGGACCTACTCTGTCCCAAGAAAGTGACCCCAGTAAGGCAGAATCCTTTCCCGCATCAGGCGGAGGTGGACGACTGGGAGGTGAAGAGACCACGCTGCGAAGAAAAGCGTGAAGACCCAGTGACGGAGACGTCCGGAATCTCCCCGCGATGGAACCGTCCACGACCAGGACGAGCGGAACAGGTGTGTCCTGGGTACCTAGAGATGCCAGCGGAAGAGGAGTACGCTGAGGAAGTAAAGATGCTAGCGGAAGCGAAGGAGTACGCTGAGGAAGCAGAGGTGCTAGCGGAAGAGACTAAGGGGGAAATTTACTAAGCTCCCGATTTTGACCGAGATGCCGTTTTTTCATCAAAGTGTCATCTCGGTAATTTACTAAGCACTAATCACGGCAGTGATGAGGGCATTCGTAATTTTTTGCAAGTTCAGGTAAAAAATTACGAATGAATACACCATCGGTCAAAACGCGGCTGTTTAAGTATGAATCTCGGTCATTTACTAAGAAGTGCAAAGCAAAAAACAAACAAACACTGCCGTGAAAAATTACAACTCGTAAAAAAGTGCTAAAAAAAAACAGACCTTTTTTTTTTATTCATGATTGGATAGGCATGCACGGATCCATGAGATCCGTGCATGTATATCAGTGGGAAGGGGTGGGAAAGTGCTTATTTGTTCAAAAAAAATTGCGTGGGGTCCCCCCTCCTAAGCATAACCAGCCTCGGGCTCTTTGAGCCGATCCTGGTTGCAGAAATATGGGGGAAAAAATGACAGGGGTTCCCCCATATTTAAGCAACCAGCATCGGGCTCTGCGCCTGGTCCTGGTCCCAAAAATACGGGGGACAAAAAGAGTAGGGGTCCCCCGTATTTTTAAAACCAGCACCGGGCTCCACTAGCTGGACAGATAATGCCACAGCCGGGGGTCACTTTTATATAGTGCCCTGCGGCCGTGGCATCACAAATCCAACTAGTCACCCCTGGCCGGGGTACCCTGGGGGAGTGGGGACCCCTTCAATCAAGGGGTCCCCCCCCCCCAGCCACCCAAGGGCCAGGGGTGAAGCCCGAGGCTGTCCCCCCCATCCAATGGGCTGCGGATGGGGAGGCTGATAGCCTTTGTTGTAAAAGAAAAGATATTGTTTTTAGTAGCAGTACTACAAGGCCCAGCAAGCCTCCCCCGCATGCTGGTACTTGGAGAACCACAAGTACCAGCATGCGACGGAAAAACGGGCCCGCTGGTACCTGTAGTACTACTACTAAAAAAATACCCAAAAAAAGACAAGACACACACACCGTGAAAGTATAATTTTATTACATACATACACACATACATACATACTTACCTTAAGTTCCCACGCAGGTCGGTCCTCTTCTCCAGTAGAATCCAAGGGGTACCTGTTGAAGAAATTATACTCACGAGATCCAGGGGTCCAGGCTCCTCGGGAAATCCAGGGGTAATCCACGTACTTGCATAAAATAAGAAAACGGAAAGCCGAGCCACGAACTGAAAGGGGCCCCATGTTTTCACATGGGACTCCTTTCCACGAATGCCAGAAACCCACTCTGACTGATGTCTAAGTGGGTTTCTTCAGCCAATCAGGGAGTGCCACGTTGTAGCACTCTCCTGATCGGCTGTGTGCTCCTGTCCTCACTGACAGGCAGCACACGGCAGTGTTACAATGTAGCGCCTATGCGCTCCATTGTAACCAATGCTGGGAACTTTCTGCTCAGCGGTGACGTCACTTTAGGTCAACCGCAGGGCAGAAAGTTCCCATCATTGGTTACAATGTAGCGCATAGGCGCTACATTGTAACACTGCCGTGTGCTGCCTGTCAGTGAGGACAGGACCACACAGCTGATCAGGAGAGTGCTACAACGTGGCGCTCCCTGATTGGCTGAAGAAACCCACTTAGACAGAAGTCAAAGTGGGTTTCTGGCATTCGTGGAAAGGTGACCCATGTGCAAACATGGGTCCCCTTTCAGTTCGTGGTCGGGACACCGTTTTGTTTTTTTTGTCAAGTACGTGGATTACCCCTGGATTTCCCGAGGAGCCTGGACCCCTGGATCTCGTGAGTATAATTTCTTCAACAGGTACCCCTTGGATTCTACTGGAGAAGAGGACCGACCTGCGTGGGAACTTAAGGTAAGTATGTATGTATGTGTGTATGTATGTAATAAAATTATACTTTCACGGTGTGTGTGTCTTGTCTTTTTTTGGGTATTTTTTTAGTAGTAGTACTACAGGTACCAGCGGGCCCGTTTTTCCGTCGCATGCTGGTACTTGTGGTTCTCCAAGTACCAGCATGCGGGGGAGGCTTGCTGGGCCTTGTAGTACTGCTACTAAAAACAATATCTTTTCTTTTACAACAAAGGCTATCAGCCTCCCCATCCGCAGCCCATTGGATGGGGGGGGGACAGCCTCGGGCTTCACCCCTGGCCCTTGGGTGGCTGGGGGGGGGGGGACCCCTTGATTGAAGGGGTCCCCACTCCCCCAGGGTACCCCGGCCAGGGGTGACTAGTTGGATTTTTGATGCCACGGCCGCAGGGCACTATATAAAAGTGACCCCCGGCTGTGGCATTATCTGTCCAGCTAGTGGAGCCCGGTGCTGGTTTTAAAAATACGGGGGACCCCTACTCTTTTTGTCCCCCGTATTTTTGGGACCAGGACCAGGCGCAGAGCCCGATGCTGGTTGCTTAAATATGGGGGAACCCCTGTCATTTTTTTCACCATATTTTTGCAACCAGGATCGGCTCAAAGAGCCCGAGGCTGGTTATGCTTAGGAGGGGGGACCCCACGCATTTTTTTTTATTATTTTACAGTGTTTAATTTAAAAAAAAAAAAAAAATAAACCCCAGCACGGATCACACAGATCCGGCCGAGATTGATTGTAAAAAAAGTCGGCAGTGTTTTGCTAATCACTGCCGTAAAAATAGGTAAAAAACCACGAATGACATCGACATCGGAAGAAAAGAAAAACCCGAATACGACAGCTTAGTAAATCCATCGTAATCAATTCAAAAAGTTGCAATTTTACACTGTCGATGTCATTCGTGATTGAACTTGGACATGAATTTGGAAAATACGAATCTTAGTAAATGTACCCCTAAGTACGCTGAGGAGAAAAATAATACCCCAGTCCAGATATCGGAGGAGGACTCGGACTACGGTGAGCTGTCCGCCGACGAATCCCTCCAAGAACAGATGGAGGACGACTCTGGCATCGGAAGCGCCGACGAGAGTGACTGGCAGGATCGGGTGGAGTCGTGCTCCCAGTTGAATGCCCTCCGTGAAAAGGAGGAGATGGTCCTGGAGCAAGAAGACCTGCCGGAAGTGCCGAAATGGACGGACGTACGGGGAGAGGATCGAGATGCCGTGGGAGGACCCATTCCAGAGGAAGACATGGTACCTTTGGAGATGCCCCACGAGGAGATGCGACAGATGGTGGTTGTTGCCCGGGAGGAAACGGATGCCCCGGAGGATTCCACTGTTGGGTGGTGGTCGGTACCACACCCTGAAGACAGGGACGATGCCACAGACGATCCGAAGGGCCAGGAGTGGGTGACTGTTGTCCCCGTGGAGGAAGAGTCCCCTTGGTGGCCAACGTCGAGCGACCGTGAGGAGATGCCACTCCCCCAGAGGATCCGCCGATGGAGGTCAGGAGGTAAGAAGAGGAACCCGGAGCTGGAGGTGGAAGGATGTGGGGTCACAGCCAGTCCGGGCTGGGCCCTCGAACACAACCTCGCCGGCGGGACCTCGGAATTCCCTGACCCGCGGACAAGGGACGTCGTGGAGACCTTTGTAGGGACTACAAAGGAAAAAGGGGGGGGGAAATGTGGGAATGTGTCCTGTTTTACAGGACACATTCCAGCTGCAGCAGCCAGGGAGCCTGTGTCCCCTGCGGGACAACGTCGCTGACAGCGCTGGGACAGCTTGTCTGTCCCCAGCGCCTGTCAGTGTGTGGCGGCGGGTGTCCGGTGCAGGGATTACCCTTTTCCCTGCACCGGACCAGAGGCTGCGGGGGCATTTGAATGTTGGCGCCCTCCGGGAGCCAATCGCGGCTCCCGGAGCGGCAGCCAATCGGAGAGGGGCGCGGCGAGCCAATCGGCGCTCGCCGCGTCATAGGCCCTGCCCCCGGCGTCTGACGTCAGACGCCGGGCGGGAGCCTGAAGAGAGGTCCGCGCGCAGGAGCACGAAGAGAAGACACGCCGAGCGGAAGCGAGGAAGCGCGCGGAGGATCCGGACGGGGAGCCGAGGCGCCGTGGACGAGGAAGAAGACGGCGGCCGCTGAAGAGGCCAGAAGACGTCGGGCTCCTGAACGAAGATGTCCAGCGGCGGCTGGACGCGGAGGCGACGCCGCTGGCCAGGACGGGTCAGCGGCAGAAGAGGGCGCTGGAGATCCCTGGATCAGGTGAGGCCTCAGTGAGGCAACTTTCACCCCCTCCCTTTTCCTCCCTAGACCACCAGGGACGGGCATTAGGCCCGGGGGCACAATTCAGGCACTAAGCCTGTTGCGCAGATAGGAGGTTGGGGGTCATCTTCATAGTCGGTGGTTTGGGCGTTAGGCCCAAGCCACCTCGGCGGCGCCGTAGGCGGGCATTAGGCCCGAGGGGCAGATCAGGCAATAGGCCTGTGGGGCATTAGAGGGCGTTAGGCCCTAGTGTATTCTGGGCAGTAGGTATATATAAGGTGACCCTGGGCACAAGGCCCAGGTCACCCAAAGGGTGACAAGTTAGGCGGGCGCTAGGCCCGTGGGTGAAATCAGGCCTCCGGCCTGTGTGCAGTTAGGGGGCGCTAGGCCCAGGGAATAAGTGCCCCCCGAGGTGAGTAAAGGTGGCACTGGGCACTAGGCCCAGGCCACCCTGAGGTGTTTAGGTAGGCAGGTCCACGGGACCTGAGCCTCATAGAAGGTCGTGTACAGGAGGTGGGCAGGCCGTGCGGCGCCCACCCCCTTTCCAGAGGTAGGGATTTAAAGGGACAGCACCGTGTGATCTTGTATTCCGATATTGTGATGTATGTTGTTACCGTGCAGGGCAAAGTGTCTGTTTGTTTAAGTTGTGCATAGTTGTGTTGCACCACTCACACGAGCTAGTTTGAGGGCTCTGTTTATGTAGCTAGTGTAGCGGACGCACACTAGGGTAGTTCTAGGCCCTGCACGGCTGTTTGTTTGTTTGCCTCCTTACAGGGACCTGTAAGTGGAGAAGATCGGAGTGCAAGACTTGAGACGGTGAGTAGCATCCGTGTACGTTTGTCCCTTTGTCTGTCCCCGAGCGCCGGAATAGGGATTGCTCACGGACGTGAGAATCCCCTTCATCACACTTCGCGCGTGAGTGCGAGTGTGTGAATGCTGGGTGGCTGAGGCTTTGTGCCAGTGATGACCTTTCACCCAACCAGTGAAGGTCGCGGTCACCCCTGGGGTATCCCCTTTTCCAGTGGAAGAAGGGTTGATACCCCCTTTAAGGTAAACTATTCTCTCCTCAGCTCGGTCGTCGGTCAGCTCCGAGAGGGAATCGCCGTGTCCGGATCCGACGGAAGAGTTGCCAGGTCCGTTGAAGGTTCCGGTACCTGAAGGTGAGAGAGAGCGGCGCCTGGTGAGTACCGAATCTACACCTGCACGGCAGCAGGCACCACCACACGCACCTCTTACATGCGAACAGCGTCTATTCACTGGATTCAGAGGGAGAGGGGGCATGCCAGCGGCTCACAGAGCGCTGGGCATGCCCCCTCAGTGACGAAAACGGGGCGTGGCTCGCGATCGCGGGTCATCCCGTGAAGCCACGTCCCTTTTCTTAGGCCACGTCCCTTTTCCGGGAGCGTGTGTCCCTCCTTAGGGAACTGTAAAGTTGGGAGGTATGAAATATTATCTTCTATAAGCAGCTAGGTACATGTGAATTAGAATCTGATTGGTTGCATACCCTCCAACTGTACCTTTTTGGCAGGTACAGTACCTTTTTTTTAAGGTCTTTACCGATTTTTGGCTCTCCAAACTTCCATTGAAAGTATAGGAAATGGGGCGTGGACCTTTACCCGTGGCCACACCCCCTTTTCTAATTTATACCGATTTTTATGTGTAAAATGTTGGAAGGTATGTGGTTGCTATGTGCAACATCACCAGTTCTAAAAAAAAAAAATCCCACCTTAGTACATTTACCCCATTAAGCAGACTTATGTATGAAGCAATGAAAAAAAAACCAGTGGAAAAGCGTGTCGGTGCAGAAGTTGCCCATGGCAACCAATCAGCGTTAACGCACCATTTAGCAAGAACATTCTAAAAATGTACAGCCTCACCACCCCACCCCCGCAGGAAGTGGAACATGAGCCACGACCAACTACAGTCGTACAGAGCGACGTGCAGCGCCAGATGCTCAGCCAATCGGAGCTCGTCTTACTAGAGACCCTAACCAGCCCCGCGCTGGTCACCTGCACCTCCTCTCTCGCGAGGATTCAGCTGCTCATAAAGACAGGTCACACGCGCGGCCGCTCATACTCTTCAGACGCCGTCCATTGTCAGCAGTATCCGGTAGTAGTAGCGGGAGGAAAGATGGAAGACAGCATGGACATGGAGCACATGGCTCCCCTCCGCCCGCAGAACTTCCTTTTCGGTATAATCGCCTGCATGTTGTTTGGCACCCTCCAGTGCAGTGTGCTTGGTGCTCCGGCAAGGCCCCTCTGGGCTCCCCACTGCCGTGTACTCAGATAGGCCTTGCAGATGTACTACAAAATACATGTAACGTAGCTCGCCGCTAGATGTAGGAGCGGGTGGAATGGGGTAAAGTTCGTCCCAATAGTGGTTACTTCTGTTACAGTTAGCACTGCTCTGTTATCACAGGCGTCTGTATGCGATTGCGCGATATTAGAACGGGGATGTCGCGCGATTGTGCGTTATTGGAGCTGGTTGGTATGTCCTCAGCCACGTGTTGGGCCGGTGCTATAGTCACGTTAATGGCGGCGTGGGCGCTGACGCGCCAGTGTAGTGGGAGCGTATGGGTGTTTTCATAATTTACCACTGTATTATGGCGCACACTGTACGGCATAGTGTAGCAGTTTTTAATCCTATTCGTGAAAATTTGTCGTTCCCAAATGTGTTGGTTTTTAAAGCAACTTTTTAATTGTGTAAAGTGGTAATAATGTAACTGGTTTCTGTGTATAATGTGCTGGTCACTCTGTCCTTCCTGATCTGGGTTGTAAATACAAATTTTAATCTTAATATTTGTAGGTTGTGAACTTAAAGCAGAGAAAAAGGAGTATGCTTTTAAGTTGGATGATGATGAAAATGAGCACCAGTTATCTCTGAGAACGGTAGGTCCTAAAGAGGATGTGAATGTTGTGCTTTAAATGAAAATTGCTTCCTGGATGATCTCTCATGGTACTCAACCTGGGTTGGTGTTGAAATGCTGTGGTCAGGGTGCCTGGTGGTTAGAATACCACCTGTGGTATCCCAATTTGAGAATCCTGTCAGGGAAGGCAAGTATACTTGCCTTCCCCCAATGGTAGATGCTAAAACCAAGTGGGCTAAAGGACCTCTGTCAGGAGCCACCTTCCCTGAAGCATGGCGAATGATGCAAGCGTACATTTCATGTACTCTGTTTGGGCCATGCTCTGTCCCCTAGTGACTTTGGAGGTCTTTTCCCCAACATAGTTTCTCTAACGTCCTAGTGGATGCTGGGGACTCCGAAAGGACCATGGGGAATAGCGGCTCCGCAGGAGACTGGGCACAAAAGTAAAAAGCTTTAGGACTACCTGGTGTGCACTGGCTCCTCCCCCTATGACCCTCCTCCAAGCCTCAGTTAGATTTTTGTGCCCGAACGAGACGGGTGCAGGCTAAGGGGCTCTCCTGAGCTGCTTAGTGTAAAAGTTTAAAGTAGGTTTTTTATTTTCAGTGAGACCTGCTGGCAACAGGCTCACTGCACCGAGGGACTAAGGGGAGAAGAAGCGAACTCACCTGCGTGCAGAGTGGATTGGGCTTCTTAGGCTACTGGACATTAGCTCCAGAGGGACGATCACAGGCCCAGCCATGGATGGGTCCCAGAGCCGCGCCGCCGGCCCCCTTACAGAGCCAGAAGACTGAAGAGGTCCGGAAAATCGGCGGCAGAAGACGTCCTGTCTTCAATAAGGTAGCGCACAGAACCGCAGCTGTGCGCCATTTCTCTCAGCACACTTCACACTCCGGTCACTGAGGGTGCAGGGCGCTGGGGGGGGCGCCCTGAGACGCAATAAAACACCTTTTTTGGCAAAAAATACATCACATATAGCTCCTGGGCTATATGGATGCATTTAACCCCTGCCAATTTTTCCATAAAAAAGCGGGAGAAAGGCCGCCGAGAAGGGGGCGGAGCCTATCTCCTCAGCACACTGGTGCCATTTTTTCCTCACAGCTCAGTTGGAGGAAGGCTCCCTGACTCTCCTCTGCAGTCCTGCACTACAGAAACAGGGTAAAACAAGAGAGGGGGGCACTAAATTGGCATATAAATATATACAGCAGCTATATTAGGGAAAAACACTTATAAGGTGATCCCTGTGTGTGTGTGTGTGTGTGTGTGTATATATATATATATATATATATATATATATATATATATATATATATATATATATATATATATATATATATATATATATATATATATATATATATAGCGCTCTGGTGTGTGCTGGCAAACTCTCCCTCTGTCTCCCCAAAGGGCTAGTGGGGTCCTGTCCTCTATCAGAGCATTCCCTGTGTGTGTGCTGTGTCGGTACGTTGTGTCGACATGTATGAGGAGGAAAATGGTGTGGAGGCGGAGCAATTGCCTGTGTTAGTGATGTCACCCCCTAGGGAGTCGACACCTGACTGGATGGTCTTATGGAAAGAATTACGTGATAGTGTCAGCACTTTACAAAAGACTGACGACATGAGACAGCCGGCAAATCAGTTAATACCTGTACAGGCGTCTCAAACACCGTCAGGGGCTCTAAAGCGCCCGTTACCTCAGGTCGACACGGACACTGACTCCAGTGTCGACTGAGGAAACAAACGTATTTTCCAGTAGGGCCACACGTTACATGATCACGGCAATGAAGGAGGTTTTGAACATTTCTGATACTACAAGTACCACAAAAAAGGGTATTATGTGGGGTGTGAAAAAACTACCCGTAGTTTTTCCCGAATCAGATGAATTAAATGAGGTGTGTGATGAAGCGTGGGTTTCCCCCGATAAAAAACTGCTAATTTCTAAAAAATTATTGGCATTATACCCTTTCCCGCCAGAGGTTAGGGCGCGTTGGGAAACACCCCCTAGGGTAGATAAGGCGCTCACACGCTTATCAAAACAAGTGGCGTTACAGTCTCCTGATACGGCTGCCCTCAAGGAACCAGCTGATAGGAAGCTGGAAAATATCCTAAAAAGTATATACACACATACTGGTATTATACTGCGACCAGCAATCGCCTCAGCCTGGATGTGCAGTGCTGGGGTGGCTTGGTCGGATTCCCTGACTGAAAATATTGATACCCTGGACAGGGACAATATATTATTGACAATAGAGCATTTAAAGGATGCATTTCTATATATGCGAGATGCACAGAGAGATATTTGCACTCTGGCATCAAGAGTAAGTGCGATGTCCATTTCTGCCAGAAGAGGATTATGGACGCGACAGTGGTCAGGGGATGCGGATTCCAAACGGCATATGGAAGTATTGCCGTATAAAGGGGAGGAGTTATTTGGGGTCGGTCTATCGGACCTGGTGGCCACGGCAACGGCTGGGAAATCCACCTTTTTACCCCAAGTCACCTCGCAGCAGAAAAAGATACCGTCTTTTCAGGCTCGGTCCTTTCGTCCCCATAAGGGCAAGCGGGCAAAAGGCCACTCATATCTGCCCCGGGGCAGAGGAAGGGGAAAAAGACTGCAGCAGACAGCCTCTTCCCACGAACAGAAGCCCTCCCCCCGCTTCTGCCAAGTCCTCAGCATGACGCTGGGGCCTTACAAGCGGACTCAGGCACGGTGTGGGCCCGTCTCAAGAATTTCAGCGTGCAGTGGGCTCACTCGCAAGTGGACCCCTGGATCCTGCAGGTAGTATCTCAGGGGTACAAATTGGAATTCGAGACGTCTCCCTCTCGCCGGTTCCTGAAGTCTGCTTTACCAACGTCTCCCCCCGACAGGGAGGCGGTATTGGAAGCCATTCACAAGCTGTATTCCCAGCAAGTGATAATCAAGGTACCCCTCCTACAACAGGGAAAGGGGTATTATTCCACGCTGTTTGTGGTACTGAAGCCGGACGGCTCGGTGAGACCCATTTTAAATCTGAAATCCTTGAACACTTACATAAAAAGGTTCAAGATGGAGTCACTCAGAGCAGTGATAGCGAACCTGGAAGAAGGGGACTATATGGTGTCTCTGGACATCAAGGATGCTTACCTCCATGTCCCAATTTGCCCTTCTCACCAAGGGTACCTCAGGTTTGTGGTACGGAACTGTCACTATCAGTTTCAGACGCTGCCGTTTGGATTGTCCACGGCACCCCGGGTCTTTACCAAGGTAATGGCCGAAATGATTATTCTTCGAAGAAAAGGCGTCTTAATTATCCCTTACTTGGACGATCTCCTGATAAGGGCAAGGTCCAGAGAACAGTTAGAGGTCGGAGTAGCACTATCTCAAGTAGTACTACGACAGCACGGATGGATTCTAAATATTCCAAAATCGCAGCTGATTCAGACGACACGTCTGCTGTTCCTAGGAATGATTCTGGACACGGTACAGAAAAAGGTGTTTCTCCCGGAAGAGAAAGCCAGGGAGTTATCCGACCTAGTCAGGAACCTCCTAAGACCAGGCCAAGTGTCAGTACATCAATGCACAAGGGTCCTGGGAAAGATGGTGGCTTCTTACGAAGCGATTCCATTCGGCAGATTCCACGCAAGAACTTTTCAGTGGGATCTGCTGGACAAATGGTCCGGATCGCATCTTCAAATGCATCAGCGGATAACCCTGTTTCCAAGGACAAGGGTGTCTCTCCTGTGGTGGTTACAGAGTGCTCATCTCCTAGAGGGCCGCAGATTCGGCATTCAGGATTGGGTCCTGGTGACCACGGATGCCAGCCTGAGAGGCTGGGGAGCAGTCACACAGGGAAGAAATTTCCAGGGCTTGTGGTCAAGCATGGAAACGTCACTTCACATAAATATCCTGGAACTAAGGGCCATTTACAATGCCCTAAGTCAGGCAAGACCTCTGCTTCAGGGTCAGCCGGTGTTGATCCAGTCGGACAACATCACGGCAGTCGCCCACGTAAACAGACAGGGCGGCACAAGAAGCAGGAGGGCAATGACGGAAGTGGCAAGGATTCTTCGCTGGGCGGAAAATCATGTGATGGCACTGGTGGCAGTGTTCATTCCGGGAGTGGACAACTGGGAAGCAGACTTCCTCAGCAGACACGATCTTCACCTGGGGGAGTGGGGACTTCACCCAGAAGTCTTCCACATGATTGTGAACCGTTGGGAAAAACCAAAGCTGGACATGATGGCGTCCCGCCTCAACAAAAAACTGGACAGATATTGCGCCAGGTCAAGGGACCCTCAGGCAATAGCTGTGGACGCTCTGGTAACACCGTGGGTGTACCAGTCAGTGTATGTGTTCCCTCCTCTTCCTCTCATACCAAAAGTACTGAGAATCATAAGGAGGAGAGGAGTAAAGACTATACTCGTGGCTCCGGATTGGCCAAGAAGGACTTGGTACCCGGAACTTCAAGAGATGCTCACGGAAGACCCGTGGCCTCTACCTCTAAGAAAGGACCTGCTCCAGCAGGGACCATGTCTGTTCCAAGACTTACCGCGGCTGCGTTTGACGGCATGGCGGTTGAACGCCGGATCCTGAAAAAAAAGGCATTCCGGATGAAGTCATCCCTACCCTGATCAAAGCCAGGAAGGATGTAACTGTGCAACATTATCACCGTATTTGGCGTAAATATGTTGCGTGGTGTGAGGCCAGGAAGGCCCCTACGGAGGAATTTCAACTGGGTCGTTTCCTGCATTTCCTGCAAACAGGACTGTCTATGGGCCTAAAATTAGGGTCCATTAAGGTTCAAATTTCGGCCCTGTCAATATTCTTCCAAAAAGAACTAGCTTCAGTTCCTGAAGTTCAGACGTTTGTCAAGGGGGTACTGCATATACAGCCTCCTTTTGTGCCTCCAGTGGCACCTTGGGATCTCAATGTAGTCTTGGGATTCCTAAAATCACATTGGTTTGAACCACTCACCACTGTGGACTTAAAATATCTCACATGGAAAGTGGTAATGCTGTTAGCCCTGGCTTCAGCCAGGCGTGTATCAGAATTGGCGGCTTTATCCTATAAAAGCCCTTACCTAATTTTTCATACGGATAGGGCAGAATTGAGGACTCGTCCTCAATTTCTCCCTAAGGTGGTTTCAGCATTTCACTTAAACCAGCCTATTGTGGTGCCTGCGGCTACTAGGGACTTGGAGGATTCCAAGTTGCTGGACGTAGTCAGGGCCCTGAAAATATGTTTCCAGGACGGCTGGAGTCAGGAAATCTGACTCGCTGTTTATCCTGTATGCACCCAACAAGCTGGGTGCTCCTGCTTCTAAGCAGACGATTGCTCGTTGGATTTGTAGTACAATTCAGCTCGCACATTCTGTGGCAGGCCTGCCACAGCCAAAAACTGTAAAAGCCTATTCCACACGGAAAGTGGGCTCATCTTGGGCGGCTGCCCGAGGGGTCTCGGCTTTACAACTTTGCCGAGCAGCTACTTGGTCAGGGGCAAACACGTTTGCTAAATTCTACAAATTTGATACCCTGGCTGAGGAGGACCTGGAGTCTGCAGAGTCATCCGCACTCTCCCGCCCGTTTGGGAGCTTTGGTATAATCCCCATGGTCCTTTGGGAGTCCCCAGCATCCACTAGGACGTTAGAGAAAATAAGAATTTACTTACCGATAATTCTATTTCTCATAGTCCGTAGTGGATGCTGGGCGCCCATCCCAAGTGCGGATTGTCTGCATTACTTGTACATAGTTATTGTTACAAAAATCGGGTTATTGTTGTGAGCCATCTTTTCAGAGGCTCCTTCTGTTATCATGCTGTTAACTGGGTTCAGATCACAAGTTGTACGGTGTGATTGGTGTGGCTGGTATGAGTCTTACCCGGGATTCAAAATCCTTCCTTATTGTGTACGCTCGTCCGGGCACAGTATCCTAACTGAGGCTTGGAGGAGGGTCATAGGGGGAGGAGCCAGTGCACACCAGGTAGTCCTAAAGCTTTTTACTTTTGTGCCCAGTCTCCTGCGGAGTCGCTATTCCCCATGGTCCTTTCGGAGTCCCCAGCATCCACTACAGACTATGAGAAATAGAATTATCGGTAAGTAAATTCTTATTTTTAGCCATAACCTTCCCCCAATGGACCCCTAACCCTCCCCTGGGGTGTCAAAACCCCCTCCCCCTGCAGCCTAAACCTTTATAAGGGTCATGTATGTATGTGTGACACTAAAAAATGGGTTTGAAGTGGGGGTTGTCAAAATGACTACTCTAACCTTGCACTAAATGCAGAAAGGGTTTTAAAATACCACCACTAGTAAGTTTTATGGAACATATTGATGGGTTTTTATGGTGTCCCTCAATTGGTTGCCAAGTTAGAAATTGCCCACCCTTGATGACCATGCATGCCCCATTTCATATTGGGGGTGAATGCCCTTTTTCATATAGGGGATAGAATTAAAACTAGGCAATATGGGGGAGAAGTGGTATCAGCGTATTTTGTTTTACATCTCCCATGAAAAAGCTGCTAATACAGGATGGCATGCTGATATGCTGGGCAATGTATGTGGCACTGACATTTCCAACAACTGCAGCTATTGACTTTGATAGCTGCAATTGTTGCCCCATCACAACAGGGACAGCTGTCCGTGGCTGCCAGCTCTGGGGCTGCATGGGAGATCTCACAGTAGTAGTGATCTTGCATATGTGTACAGGAGGGGAGACCATCGCGTCAGCACTAGGCTGATGTGCTGTGGGCTCTAGCAGGGATCACTGGAGGGGAGGGGGGGGGGTTTGTCTCTATCCCCCTCCCCCCCCTTCAGCAAATAAGATGTTTATACATCATGTTGCTGAAGCAGGAAGCACGTAGGTATAATTCATCTCCCCAGGAGTGTTTAATTAGGAATGGAAGCTGTAAGGCGGACTTCTGTAGATAAGTGTTTTTTTTTTTTTTTATTCACTATGGATTTTTGTCAATGCGAGTAGATTTTGATGTGAGATTTCCATTGCCTTCTAAAGTTTAGCGTGTGTATGTGTGTCTTATATATATTCTATCTTAGGGTGTGCATTGAAGGCTCGAACTGGTAAATGCATTTTTTTTTTTTTTTTTTTTTTTTTTTTTTAACTCTTCTCTTGCAGGTTAGCTTAGGTGCTGCTGCTAAAGATGAACTACACATTGTTGAAGCCGAAGGAATGAGCTATGAAGGAAAAACAATCAAGATTGTTCTTGCATCCTTGAAACCATCTGTACAACCAACAGTAGGTATCAAACATGCAATTTCA
Source organism: Pseudophryne corroboree (assembly GCF_028390025.1). Classification (NCBI taxonomy): domain Eukaryota; kingdom Metazoa; phylum Chordata; class Amphibia; order Anura; family Myobatrachidae; genus Pseudophryne; species Pseudophryne corroboree. The sequence continues at coordinate 666,567,716 of NC_086449.1, read as the reverse complement.
GCAAAAAGGAAGACTAACTATTGCTATTGGAGTATGGGATTGCTTTTCATAGACCATTGCAAGCCGAAAAGGCTGGGACAATAAATGCTGGTCAGATTTCTAGAAGTCTGTTTATATCTGAAGTTATTGGTACAATCATTTTTGCCACAATGGGTCTAATTCAAGTTGACTGCAAAAGCAAAATCTTCCTCTAATGGGCAAAACCGTGTGCACTGCAGGTGGGGCAGATGTAACATGTGCAGAGTTAAATTTGGGTGTGGTGTTCAAACTAGGGATAGCCATCAGTGTGTTGGATGGCGAAACTGAGTGGCCATCGATGGTCACTACCTATGCTATATTAGACCATTGATGGTTTCTCTCATTGATGGCCATCCCTGTTACTTCTGTGAAAGGCCCGCGGACCAATCACAGCCGGAGGTGGGGCTTCGCGTGGGTGGAGTTATGCTGTGTCCCAGCATCTTGGAAAAAAAAGAATCGATTAGGCCTAGCCATCGATGGAAAGAAACCATCTGGTTCTCCCCCATTGATGGTAAAAGTATGCAACATCTGTCAGACATCGATGATTTCAAATCATTGATGGTCGACTGCCATCCCTAATTCAAACTGAAATCTAAATTACGGTATATACTCGAGTATAAGTCGACCCGAATATAAGCCAAGGCACTTAATTTTACCACAACAACCTGGGAAAACTTATTGACTCGAGTAAAAGCCTAGGGTGGGAAATGCAGCTCTAGATGTACACAGCCCCACAGTGCCAGATGTGCCCCACAGTGCCAGATGGTTACTTACCCTCCGTCGCTCCCGGCTCTCCTGTGTCCCTCCTGCGTCTCCGGTGTGTGTGAAAGGAAGTGCCGGTACGTGCACTTCCTTTCTCTGACGTCCTAGTGGATGCTGGGAACTCCGTAAGGACCATGGGGAATAGTGGGCTCCGCAGGAGACTGGGCACTCTAAAAGAAAGATTAGGTACTATCTGGTGTGCACTGGCTCCTCCCTCTATGCCCCTCCTCCAGACCTCAGTTAGAATCTGTGCCCGGCTCGAGCTGGTTGCACACTAGGGGCTCTCCTGAGCTTCTAGTAAAGAAAGTATTTGTTAGGTTTTTTATTTTCAGTGAGATCTGCTGGCAACACTCACTGCTACGAGGGACTAAGGGGAGAGAAGCGAACCTACCTGCTTGCAGCTAGCTTGGGCTTCTAGGCTACTGGACACCATTAGCTCCAGAGGGATCGAACACAGGCCCAGCCTCGGTCTTCCGGAGCCGCGCCGCAGTCCCCCTTGCAGAGCCAGAAGCAAGAAGATCTTCACGGAAATCGGCGGCTGAAGACTCCGGTCTTCATTAAGGTAGCGCACAGCACTGCAGCTGTGCGCCATTGCTCCCTGTGCACACCACATACTCCGGTCACTGATGGGTGCAGGGCGCTGGGGGGGGGGCGCCCTGGGCAGCAATTAGAGTACCTTAAAGTGGCTAATCACACATAATATAGCCTAATAAGCTATACATGTGTAAATACCCCTGCCAATATTTTTTTTTTTTTTACCTCAGGTTCCCTCACAGCCTAAGAAAGCACCGTATTATCAGGTACAGTCCTTTCGGCCTCAGAAAAGCAAGCGGGTCAAAGGCGCTTCCTTTTTGCCAGAAGCAAGGGAAGAGGGAAAAGGCTGCACCAGACAGCCAGTCCCCAGGATCAAAAATCTTCCCCCGCTTCCTCTAAGTCCACCGCATGACGCTGGGGCTCCACAGGCTGAGCCAGGTGCGGTGGGGGCGCGTCTCCGGAACTTCAGCGACCAGTGGGCTCGCTCACAGATGGATCCCTGGGTTCTGCATGTAGTATCACAGGGATACAAGCTGGAGTTCGAGGCGACTCCCCTACGCCGTTACCTCAAATCAGCCTTGCCTGCTGCCCTCAGAGACTCACAAGCTGTATCTTCAGCAGGTGATAATCAAGGTACCCCTCCAACATGGACGGGGTTACTATTCCACAATGTTTGTGGTACCGAAACCAGACGGTTCGATGAGACCCATTCTAAATTTAAAATCCTTGAACATTTATATAAAAAAGTTCAAGTTCAAAGTACCTCACGTTTGTGGTACAGGACTGTCATTACCAATTCCAGACGTTGCCGTTTGGTCTGTCCACGGCACCGCGGGTATTTGCCAAGGTAATGGCCGAAATGATGATGCTCCTCCAAAAGGAGGGAGTCATGATTATTCCGTACTTGGACGATCTCCTTATAAAGGCGAGGTCCAAAGAGCAGTTGCTAGTCAGCGTAGCACTATCTCAGGAAGTGCTGCATCAGCACGGCTGGATTCTGAATATCCCAAAGTCGCAGCTGATTCCTGCGACGCGTCTGCTGTTCTTGGGCATGATTCTGGACACAGAACAGAAGAAGATATTCTCCCGGAGGAGAGAGCCCAGGAATTATCTCCGGTCAGGGACCTCCTGAAACCAAAACAGGTGTCGGTGCATCACTGCACGCGAGTCCTGGAAAAGATGGTAGCTTCTTACGAAGCAATTCCCTTTGGTCGATTCCATGCAAGGATCTTCCAGTGGGATCTGTTGGATAAGTGGTCCGGATCGCATCTCCAGATGCATCAGTTAATCACCCTGTCCCCGAGGGCCAGGGTGTCTACTGTGGTGGCTGCAGAGTGCTCATCTGCTCGAAGGCCGCAGATTCGGCATACAGGACTGGGTCCTGGTGACCACGGATGCAAGCCTCCGAGGTTGGGGGGCAGTCACCCAGGGAAGAAACTTCCAAGGACAATGGTCAAGTCAGGAAACTTCCCTACACATAAATATTCTGGAACTAAGGGCCATTTACAACGCCCTGAGTCAAGCAGAACCCCTGCTTCAAAACCAACCGGTTCTGATTCAGTCAAACATCACAGCGGTCGCCCAGGTAAACCGCCAGGGCGGCACAAGCAGGGTGGCAATGGCAGAAGCCACAAGGATTCTTCGATGGGCGGAGAATCACGTGATGGCACTGTCAGCAGTGTTCATTCCGGGAGTCGACAACTGGGAAGCAGACTTCCTCAGCAGGCACGACCTCCACCCGGGAGAGTGGGGATTTCATCCAGAAGTCGTCCAGCTGATTGTGAACCGTTGGGAACGGCCACAGGTGGACATGATGGCGTCCCCAACAGATAAACAGATATTGCGCCAGGTCAAGGGACCCTCAGGCGATAGCTGTGGACGTTCTAGTGACACCGTGGGTGTACCAGTCGGTGTATGGGTTCCCTCCTCTTCCTCTCATACCAAAGGTGCTTAGGATAATAAGAAAAAGAGTAAGAACTATACTCATTGTCCCGGATTGGCCAAGTAGGACTTGGTACCCGGAACTTTAAGAAATGATCTCAGAGGACCCTTGGCCTCTACCTCTCAGACTGGACCTGCTACAGCGGGGGCCTTGTCTGTTCCAAGACTTACTGCGGCTGCGTTTGACGGCATGGCGGTTGAACGCCGGATCCTGATGGAAAAGGGCATTCCGGTTGAGGTCATTCCTACGCTAATAAAGGCTAGGAAAGATGTGACAGCAAAACATTATCACCGCATATGGCGAAAATATGTTGCTTGGTGTGAGGCTAGGAAGGCCCCCACAGAAGAATTTCAGCTGGGTCGTTTTCTGCACTTCCTACAGTAAGGAGTGACTATGGGCCTAAAATTGGGATCCATTAAAGTCCAGATTTCGGCCCTGTCTATTTTCTTTCAAAAAGAACTGGCTTCACTGCCTGAAGTTCAGACGTTTGTTAAAGGAGTGCTGCATATTCAGCCTCTTTTGTGCCCCCGGTGGCACCATGGGATCTCAACGTTGTGTTGGATTTCCTAAAATCACATTGGTTTGAGCCACTTCAGACCGTGGAATTAAAATATCTCACATGGAAAGTGGTCATGCTTTTGGCTTCGGCTAGGCGGGTGTCCGAATTGGTGGCTTTGTCCTGTAAAAGCCCCTATCTGATCTTTCATATGGACAGAGCAGAATTGAGGACGTGTCCCCAATTCCTCCCTAAGGTGGTATCAGCGTTTCACTTGAACCAACCTATGGTGGTGCCTGCGGCTACTAGGGACTTGGAGGCTTCCAAGTTGCTGGACGTAGTCCGGGCCCTGAAAATATGTTTCCAGGACGGCAGGAGTCAAAGACTGACTCGCTGTTTATCCTGCATGCACCCAATAAGTTGGGTGCTCCTGCTTTTAAGCAGACTATTGCTCGCTGGATCTGCTCCACGATTCAACTTGCACATTATGCGGCTGGACTGCCGCATCCTAAAAAGCCCACTCCACGAGGAAGGTGGGCTCTTCTTGGGCGGCTGCCCGAGGGGTCTCGGCTTTATAACTTTGCCGAGCTGCTACCTGGTCGGGTTCAAACACGTTTGCAAAATTCTACAAGTTTGATACCCTGGCTGAGGAGGACCTTGAGTTTGCTCATTCGGTGCTGCAGAGTCATCCGCACTCTCCCGCCCGTTTGGGAGCTTTGGTATAATCCCCATGGTCCTTACGGAGTTCCCAGCATCCACTAGGACGTCAGAGAAAATAAGAATTTACTCACCGGTAATTCTATTTCTCGTAGTCCGTAGTGGATGCTGGGCGCCCATCCCAAGTGCGGATTGTCTGCAATACTTGTATATAGTTATTGCTTAACTAAAGGGTTATTGTTATGAGCCATCTGTTCGTGAGGCTCAGTTGTTGTTCATACTGTTAACTGGATATAGTATCACGAGTTGTACAGTGTGATTGGTGTGGCTGGTATGAGTCTTACCCGGGATTCCAAATCCTTTCCTTATTGTCAGCTCTTCCGGGCACAGTTTCCCTAACTGAGGTCTGGAGGAGGGGCATAGAGGGAGGAGCCAGTGCACACCAGATAGTACCTAATCTTTCTTTTAGAGTGCCCAGTCTCCTGCGGAGCCCACTATTCCCCATGGTCCTTACGGAGTTCCCAGCATCCACTACGGACTACGAGAAATAAAATTACCGGTGAGTAAATTCTTATTTTAACACATACACGCCGGAGACGCAGGAGGGACACAGGAGAGCCACGCGCTGTGCCCTCCGTGTCCCTCCTACAACTGACCCGAGCATAAACCGAAGTGGCTTTTTCAGCACAAAAAAGGTGCTGAAAAGGTCTGCTTATACTCGAGTATATACGGTAGTGTAAAAATTAAGCAGCCAGTATTTACTCTGCACAGAAACAAATAACCCACCTAAATCTAAAGGTGCATATACACTGGGTGTTTTTGCCCAGCATGTATGCACTGCATTCATTGTGAACATCGCTTGCAGGAAAATAGCTCATTGCCGCAATTTTCCCTGTGCCCAGTGATGTTCACAGGGGGTGGAGGCTGGAAAGTGCTTCACTAGGATGTTCAAACAGCCCCTCGGATGGTGGTGGCTAGCAATGATGTGGGTGTGCTCATTACCTGGCCATACACTGTCTGAGTTTGAGCTCAAAGTAGCTTAACACCAAAAGTGAGCTACGTTAAGCTCAAAATCAGCTAGTGTGTATGGGCCTTAACTCTGTACATGTTCTATCTGCCCCACCTGCAGTGCACATGGTTTGACACATTAGATTTTGCTTTTGCAATCAATCTTGAATTAGGCCCAATGTGGTGTAAGGGTCTAAACACTTTAGAGTTGCCCTGTTTTATTACTGATAATATAAAATTTATGAATTTTTTGTCGGAAGCAATTTTTTTTTAAGAACCTGTTTACTCCTAGGTATCTCTTGGTGGATTTGAAATTGCACCTCCCGTAGTTTTCAGGCTTAAGTCTGGTTCTGGTCCTGTATATGTCAGTGGACAACATCTTGTTGGTAAGTAATCTTTAGTTGTAGTAAGAGCTCAAACATGCTCTAGGTTATGTACATATGGCAGGGCTCGAGCAGGCCTCTGTTCCTTCCCCCTACGCCAATCCCCCTCTCCCCCTCCCTCCCCCCCCCCCCCCCTACATTAAAAAAAACAACCCTGAAACCAGAGTTGTCCACTCCCACCCACTTCTTGAGCCACATTACTGAGCAGCTCTGCTCCCTGGGCAAATCAACATCCCACAGCCACATAACTAAGGGGGTGCCTCCAGGTAAACCAGCCCCCCCTTCCCGGCCTGGCGCTGTTCATTTATAAAGATTGATACATATTATAATAGAAAAAATAATTCTACTGCAAAATCCACTACACATATGCTTGTGACCATATGTTTGTTATAAATGGGTCACAAATAAACCACTTAATAATCAGAATTTTCTTGCGTCCTGGAGGATACTGGGGTCCATTTAGCACCATGGGGTATGGATGGGTCCACTAGGAGCCATGGGCACTTTAAGAATTTGATATTGTAGGATGGCTCCTCCCTCTGTCCCTCCTACCAGAAACAGTTTAGAAAATGTGCCCGGCGGAGCCGGTCACGCTGAAGGAAGCTCCTGAAGAGTTTTCTGCATTTATTTTCTGTTTTCCGGCAGGGCTGGTTGGCACCAGCCTGCCTGTTTCGTGGGACTTAGTGGGTGAAACGGGCCAACCACTTGAAGTGTTAATGGTCCCGTACCCCGCTGACAGGACGCTGAGCTCCTTAGGGAACTATTCGTAAGCCCCACCACGGCGAGCGTACATTCCTGCAGCACGCCACCAGCGTTCCCTTTAGCAGGGTGCCGGCCATTATGGCGGCACAAGGGTTTTGAGACGCACAGCTTTTAAACAGGTCGGAATGCGTCTCTAGACACAGTACACAACTGTCTCGGTACACAGTACCCAAACTGGCAAACACAGCCTTAAAACTATTCTGCACCATTTTAAGCACACAAATTACCTCAGCCAGTATAAAAAAAAAAGCGTGAACTCTGCCATTGAAGGGGTGGGGCTTCACTGAGAGGATCCAGCAGCTCACCAGCGCCATTGTCCCTCTGCAGTGGACACAGACGCAGCTCCTCCGGTGTGACTCCTACTAATTACCTCAGCGGTACCAGGGGGTCATAGCCAGGGGGAGTGACTATTAGTGTACTATGCCCCCTATCAGTGTACTTAGTCTGTGACCTGGCTAAGCTTGGCATTAGAGGCAAGGGTGCGGTGGGGACTGGCTCCAAACAACTGTCTCCCTGAAGTGCTTTTTGTGGGTTACTTGTGCTTAACCTTTTCCTGCATGTGCTATCACATTTACATGGTCAGGCAAAGAGTGTTTCTTGTACAGTGGAGTGTTCCACTTCACCAGGGGGTTCACAGAATAGTGGGGCTGAACCGGAGTGGGTTAATTCTCTTAAAGGAATGATCTCCACTCTTTCTACAAAATTGTCCCGCAATGAGACAATACTTAAAACAGACTGAGTATTGAACAGAGACTCGGTCCCCAAAACAGTGTCTCAATCCCCTCCCATTTGTCTGCAAAAGCGATCTCTGGCCCATATCCTGCAATCTGACGCTGATGGGTCAGACTTGGAGGAGGGTGTGGCTCTGTCACAGGGAATAGAGGCTGTCTCAGATGTTCTGCATATTCCTGATAAGGTGTCAGTGTGAAGAATCTTATTTTAATGTAAAGTCCTCGGTCTTTTTTTTTTTTTTTTTTTTTTTTTTTTTTTCTCCCCTGTGTCAAAGTAATTGAATACCCTGTTTGAAGAACTGTGGGATAATCCTGATAAATTTCAGATCCCTAAAAGGTTACTCATCTTTTCCCTTTCCTCTGGAGGATAGGAAAAAATGGGAAAATCCAGATAGTGGATGCATCAGTCTCTTGGCTGTCACGAAAAATTGTATTGCCAGTTCCTGGTGCAGCCTCCTTAAAAGACACAGCTGATCGTAAAATTGAGACTACACTGAAATCATTGTACACAGCTGTTGGAGTGGCCCAAAGACCCACTATTGCATGTGCGTGGTTCACAAAAGCCATTGCTAAATGGTCTAGTAACCTAATTGAGGAGTTAGATTCCTTGTCGGGGGGGGTTTACTCCTGCAGCATATACAGGACTCCGCAAACTTTATGGTGGAAACCATAAAAGAGGCTTTCTTAACGCACGCACCACTGCTATGGCAGTGTCGGCACGCAGGGGTTTGTGGCTATGCCGGTGGACTGCTAATGCGGACTCCAGGGAAGATGTACAAGGCCTACCATTCACAGAAGAGGCCTTGCTTGGAGATGAACTAGACAAATAGCTCTCCACAGCTACTGTGGTAGTCTACGTATCTTCCTTCCGCAGTCCCCCCCAACCAAGAAAACTTATTCAGCTTCTATGTTAGTCCTTTTGGACGGCCAAGTTCAAGGGCAAATCCAGAGATGCTTCTATGTTCTCCAGCGGCGCAAGAGGTGAGCGACGCAAACCAGCAACTGCAGGTGCTCAGGCTCTGCATCCTCAAGACTTTGGCATGATGGTGGATCGCAAAACCTGAAAGGCTGTCAGGTGGGAGCCTGCCTACAATTCTTCAGTCAGATCTGGTCACGTTTTCCAGGATCCCTGGGTCATAGATCTTATTTCCCAGGGCTACAGACTGGAGTTCCAAAAGCTCCTACCTCAGTCTTCAAATCAGGCTAGCCAGTTTCACAAGAGGCCATCCAAAACTGGTACAGACTCTGGTCATTGTTACAGTTCCACCACATCTACTCAACAAGGGGTACTACTCCAACTTGTTTGTAGTACTGAAACCGGATGGTTCAGTAAGACAGATTCTGAACCTCAAGTCTTTGAAACCATACTTACGAGTGTTCAAATTCAAGATGGAGTCTATGAGAGCGGTAATCTCAGGTCTGGAGGAGGGGGAATTCCTGGTGTCTCTGGATATCAAGGATGCATACCTTCTCATTCCGATCTGGCCACCTCATCACACTTATCTACGTTTGGATTGCAGGACTGTCACTACCAGTTCCATGCCCTGCCATTTGGTCTCCACGGCACCGAGGGTGTTCAAGGTAATGGCAGAGATGTTTCTGCTCCGCAAACAGGGGAGTGAACATTATTCCGTACCTGGACGATCTACTGATAAAAGCACTGTCCAGGGAAAGGTTGCTGGACAGCATTGGTCTTTCAACCAAACTCCTCCAGGATTATGGGTGGATTCTGAACCTTCCAAAGTCTCACCTAGAGCCAACAAGGAGGAGGCTCCCATTCCTGGGAATGATACTTGACATGGAGTCGCAGAAAGATTTCCTTCAATTGGAGAAGGCATTGGTAATCCAGTTGATGGTTCAGGATGTCCCGAGGCCAACCTGGGTGTCGGGGCATCTGTGCATTTGCCCTCTGGGGAAAAGGGTGGCCTCTTACGAGGCTCTTCAATATAAAAGGTTTCACGCACGACCCTTCCAGCTTGATCAGTTGGACAAATGGTCTGCATTGCATCTTCATATGCACCAGAGGATCTGTCTGTTAGCAAGTCAGGATCTACCTTCTGTGGTGGTTACAGACTTCTTGCCTCGTCAAGGTTCGGAATTCAGAATTGGATTCTGTTAACCAGACACTCAGGTTGTGGAGCAGTCACTCAGGAGGTGCAGTTTCAAGGAAGGATGGTCAAGTCAGGATGTCGTCCTTCCGGTCAACATTCTGGAGCTCAGGGCCATATACAACGCCCTTCTGCAGGCCTCACATCTTCAAGATCGGGCTATTCAGGTCCAGTCGAACAATGACGGCAGTGTCGTACATAAACTGACAGGCCAGAACGAAAAGCAAAGCGGCAGTGTCAGGTGTCAAGAATTCTCCTCTGGGCAGAAATAAACTGTGGCATTGTCAGCAGTCTTCATTTTGGGAGTAGACAACTGGTCTGCAGACTTCCACAGCAGACATGATCTGCACTTGGGAGTAGGGCCTTCACCCAGAAGTGTTCATGTGCTTGACAAGTCGATGGGGATATCCACAGATCAATATGATGGCTTCTCGTCTCAGCAAGAAGGCTCTTGTAGTATTCCTGGTCGAGAGATCCACGGGCAGTAGCGGTAGACACACTGACGACTCCATGGGTCTGTTAGATGGTGTACACATTTCCTCCACTTCCTCTGATCCCAAGATTTTTAAAACGAATAAAGGGAGAAGGTTCAAGCAATACTCATTGGTCTGGACTGGCCAAGAAAAGCCTGGTACGCTGACCTTCTGGAGATGCTCCTCAAAGGCCTCTACCTCTTTGCAAGGATCTTCTGCAACAGGGCCTGTTCGTCTATCAGGACTTACTGCGGCAACGTTTGATGCATGGAAGTTGAACGGCTGATTCTAGCCAGGAGAGGGATCCCTAACAAGGTTATCACAACTATGACCCAAGCCAGGAAAAGGGTAACGTCTAAGCGTTACCATTGTATTTGGAAGAAATAAGTATGTGTGAGAGCAGAAATAATTCTGCGGTGGAATTTCATCTAGGACGTTTTTTGCACGGAGGAGTGGATGTGGGCCTGCGTCTGGGCTCCATAAAAGTCCAGATTTTGGCCTTGTCCATTTTCTTTCACAAACAATTGCCTTCTCTCCCTGAGGTCCAGATGTTCTTGAAAGGGGTTCTGCACATCCAACCTCCCTTTGTGCCTCCCACGGCACCTTGGGTTCTCAGTGTGGTGCTGCAGTTCCTCCAATCAGACTGGTTTGATCCGTTACAGGAGGTGGACCTAAAATATCTTGTGTGGAAGACTGCCACACAGTTCCCCCATGGCTTCAGCAAGATGTCAGCTGGTGGCTTTGTCTCACAAAAGTCACTATTTAATTTTCCATGAGGACAGAGCTGAACTCAGAACTTGTCAGCAATTTCTTCTGAAAGTAGTGTCTGCTTTTCATATCAACCAACCTATTGTGGTTCTGGTTGTCACCATCACCTGTTACTTCAAAGTCTTTGGATGTTTTGAGGGCTTTGAAGGTGTATGTAAATGTTACAGCTCGTCACAGAAAATCTTACTTGCTGTTTATTCTTTATGATAAAATTGGGTGTCCTGCTTCAAATAATTCCTTTGCCCGCTGGTTCAGGGTTACTATTCAGCATGCTTATTTCACGGCAGGTGTGCTGTGTCCAATATTTGTACAGGCCCACTCTACTAGGTTGGTTCTTCCTGGACGGCTGCCCAGGAGGGTGTCTCGTCTTAACAGCTCTGCCGAGCGGCTACTTGGTTAGGTTCGAACACGTTTGCTAAGTTCTACAAGTTCGATACTTTGACCAAACTGAAGGTCCTCAGAGGCCAATCAATTCTGCGGGAACCTCGTCACTCTCCCACCCGGTTTGGGAGCTTTGGTACATCCCCATGGTACTAAATGGACCCCAGTATCCTCTACTACAGGTATTCCCAACCGCGGTCCTCAAGGCACACTAACAGTGCAGGTTTTAGTGATATCCAGGCTGCAGCACAGATGGTTAAATCAAAATAACTGAGCTACTAATTAAGTCACCTGTCCTGAAGCCTGGATATCACAAACCTGCACTGTTAGTGTGCCTTGAGGACTGTGGTTGGGAATGCCTGATCTAAGTATGAGAAAAGGATTTACCGGCAGGTAATTAAAAAAAATCTTTTTCTTTTTTTTTTCTGTCCACCACTAGGACACTGGCACATACTCAAGACTCTGTTGGTGGTTTACAGGGAGTTGGCACTTTAAATCTAACAAGTGAAAAGGCTCCTCTATTCCCCATCAGTTTTGAATTTGGGCTGACAGCCAGTCACACTGAGTTTACAACTGGCTCAGTTTACAATTTTCTTTTATCTTCCTTTATTCACAAGGAGACCCTTCGCCACTAAATTTGCAGATCGTGTTCATCATGTAAATGAATTATAATAGAGCAAATCTCTAAATACTAAGTAACCCCCACAGGCAAGCAATCCCCCCTCCCTTGCCCCCTGAATCCACGTCACCACTACTCCCTCCAAAGCGGCAATCCCTGGCCATGCATAGACCTTCTCACTAGAGCGCTATGTAGCTGGAGTTTGGAGACAAGTCAATGCAGGCCAGGACACTCGGCACATACACTTCTGTGTATGAAATGGCCGCTGCAATGCAGGCATGTCCATGAAAACAATACTGTGACTGAGGTCCTGCGTCCTCCCTTCCTGAATAATCTGCTAGCCAGGCAGCAAAATTTAGGCCATGGTGACCGGTCCCTTGGGATTTGTAATGCTCTGACTTATTTCTTTGCTTATATTACTTTTTTGCTGTTTTGAACTTTATTTTTAAATTTCTACTAGCTTTAGAAGATTTGGGGACATCGGATGAGGAGGAGGAGGAAGAAGAAAATACAGAAAGCACAAGGAATGCAAAAAGGCCTGCTGCTTCAACATCTAAGGTTCCTCAGGTATGGAAATGGAGAGTAGGTATTTAGTCTATTTTGAAGACCTGTCGTACTGGTATGCGGTTAAATTGCCTCAGTCGGGACCCTGACTGTCAGGATATGTAAGCCGGAATCCCAGTTGTGGGTGTCCACGACACCCATAGAGTGGGAATAGAACCTGTGGCAAGCCACTGAACCTGCAAGGGCTTAGTTGTGCTTTCCCCACCTACTGGCATTCTGCCGGCTGGGAACCAGTGTCTGGGAACCGGGATCCTGGCTGTTGGCATACTGCTTACATACCTGTTGTAACTTTTTTTTTTTTTTCTTTTGTAAACAGAAAAAGCCTAAATTAGAAGAGGAAGATGACGATGATGACGAAGATGATGAAGATGACGAAGATGATGACGAAGATGATGAGGAGTTTGAGTAAGATTGGTGGTACTCTGATAATCATGGCTTTCATTTCAATTAGCTCTATCTAGTGTACCACTTTGTGTGGTTATTTTTATGTGAAGTAGAGATGGAAGATTAGTAAACAGATGTTCTCTTTATGAATGGCAACATTGCACTGGCATTTCTTATGGCAGGAGATAGAGAAGTTACATGTGAACAGTAATTTAACTATACTTGGCTGAGCACTTGGTATTAAACTTTGCGAGTTCTAATGGAAGATGTGTATAATTGAATTGTGAAGACAGATCAGTAAATGGTGTACTAGGAATGGCCCCAATTGGCAAAAAAACAGTTGCTGGATTAGTAATTAATAGTGTGCAGTAGGCATCATAACTGCACAAGCAAGAACAGCTGTTAAGACAATGCTTTTGGTATGGAAAAACAATATATATTGATTCAGGAACATTAATGTTGGGAAACCAATGGTTGCCAATGTCCATCTTTGGAGTAATGCATTTGTCAATCCTGCCCTGTCTGGTGTTGGACTTCTAGCGAATAGTTTGTTTATCCAGAGACTCTTCCCTCCGTATGCTAATGATTAGTTGCTTGTTGCCTTTCTCTTAGACACTAATTAAAATTGGTGTATGAGTAGCAACGATGGACTTCCATGTAACAATGTAACTGATTTATAGAGCATTAACCACATTAATGCAATAGTTCCGTTGACTTAGTCCTACTTGCCTTGCCCATATAAGCTGCCACGTAAACAAGCTAATTCATGTATTTTCGTAATAGGCATTTAAAGTCGTTTGTTTTATTTTTTGTTAGGGATGAGGAGGAAGAAACACCAGTTAAAAAGGTAATTGTGCCTTTTTTAAGGTCTACAACTTTTCAACAATCAATATTTCTCTAACGTCCTAGTGGATGCTGGGGACTTCGTAAGGACCATGGGGAATAGACTGGCTCCGCAGGAGACATGGGCACTTTAAGAAAGAATTTAGATTCTGGTGTGCTCTGGCTCCTCCCTCTGTCCCTCCTCCAGACCTCAGTTTGAATCTGTGCCTGGACAGAGACATTAGTCTACTGGGTTCTAGAGTCAACGCTATGTCGATCTCTGCTTGACGTGTCCTGTAGAATATGCAATGGACAGGTGATGCCGACTTAAGAGGCATATGGAAGGCTTAGGATTGTGTGGAGAAGGGATCTCGGACCTGGTCTCCACAGCTATAGCTGGTAATTCTGATCTTTTGCCTTATATTCCTGCACAGCCTAGGAAAGCACGACATTCTCAAATGCAGCCTTTCGATCATAAAGAAACAAAGTCAGAGGTGCATCCTTTCTTGCCAGGGGCAGAGGAAAGAAGCTGCACAACACAGCTAGTTCCCAGAAATAGAAGTCCTCCCCGGCCTCTACAAAATCCACCGCATGTCGCTGGGGCTCCACAGGCGGAGCTAGGCCCGGTGGGGGCACGTCTTCGAAATTTCAGCCACAAGTGGGTTCACTCCCTGTTGGATCCCTGGGCAATAGTGTCTCAGGGATACAAGCTGGACTTCGAGGAGATTCCCCCTCACCGACGGCCCTGCCGGCTTCCCCCCACGAGAGGGAAATAGTGTTAACTGCAATTCACAAATTGTATCTTCAACAGGTGGTGGTCAAGGTTCCCCTCCAACAAGGAAGGGGTTATTATTCGACCATGTTTGTAGTACCGAAACCGGACGGTTCGGTCAGACCCATATTGAATTTAAAATCCCTGAACATGTACCTGAAAAGGTTCCGGTTCAAGATGGAATCGCTGAGAGCGGTCATCGCAAGCCTGGAAGGGGGGGATTTTATGGTGTCTCTGGACATAAAGGATGCACACCTTCATGTCCCCATTTGTCCACCTCATCAGGTGTACCTCAGATTTGTGGTACAGGATGTCATTACCAATTTCAGAAGTTGCCGTTTGGTCTCTCCACGGCTCTGAGAATATTTACCAAGGTAATGGCAGAAATGATGGTACTCCTGCGGAAGCAAAGGGTCACAATTATCCCATACTAGGATGATCTCCTCATGAAAGCGAGGTCAAGAGAGCAGTTGCTGATCAGCGTAGCACGTTCTCTGGAAGTATTACGGCAACACGGCTGGATTCTAAATATTCCAAAGTCGCAGTTGATTCCTACAACTCGTCTGCCTTTACAGGGCATGATTCTGGACACAGACCAGAAAAGGGTTTTTCTTTATCATCCACTAGGGGTCACTGGAGTACTCTTGGGGATATGGACGGGCTTCCGCAGGAAACAGCACTGAATATTCAAATTAGTAACACTCCACCCCTCCATATCCCTGAGCACTTACTCAGTGTTTTTTCTGTGCTGAACGTGGTAGCAGTTTAATACCTGAAGTCACGGTTTTGTTGAAGAAACTTTTATTTTTATTTTTATTTTTTCTACTATTTGTACACATCCCTTTCCCCCTTCCAAAAGGCAGGGTCAGGGATCGTGCAGCTGCTGATAGCAGCACGGGCGTGTCGGGCCTCTCTGAAAGAGCTCCCTCACAGCCCTCACATCCTCCTGCACTGGCTAGCCGGCGCTTACTGAAAAGCCCCGTCGGAGCCTCCGCACGTCTGCGGGAGTAAGGTATGTGAAACGGGGCGGTCAGCTCCCGCTGCCGCCCCGACGTGTGGGGACATAGTGCTTGGTGACGACAGAGGGATTGTTACGCGGCTCTCCCCTCTCAGCCTCCGGCAGGTACCGCGGCTCTCCCCGCTCAGGCGCCCGCACGTTCGACCGCGGTTCTCCCCGCTCAGGCGCCCGCACGGTCGGCCACAGACCTCCGTGCAGGCACCGCGGCTCTCCCCGTTCAGGCGCCCGCACGGTCGGCCACAGACCTCCGTGCGGGCACCGCGGCTCTCCCCGCTCAGGCGCCCGCACGTTCGGCCACAGACCTCCGTGCAGGCACCGCTGATCGATTCTTACAGCCCGCCGCAGCGCTACCTTGATTAGCTGACGCCGCTATTATACACGAGGCCACCGCTGGGACACACGAGGCACATAGCGCTCTACGATACCCGCTGGGGGCCCACACGCTGCGCTGCCGCTGTAATAAGCTAAAAGAACAGGCAGCCATTACAGGGGGGACAATAATAATGTCGCAGAGAAATACTGCAGCAGCAGAGGAGATTGTTACAGTATAATCAGTGAAAGTTGTACCAGCACGGTGATTATATGTATAAGTTAGCAGGGCAGACATTTTTAACATGCTTCCTGTGTTTTCCTGCTGTGATTCCAGAACGTTCCTGCCTTACATCTCTACACCACCGGAAGGCGCAGGGGTGTTAGTGGGAATTTGGGATCAAATTTCTTAGTACTGGCCACGTGTATTGCACTGGGCCAGATATATATACAGAGCCACCTTATTGCTATTTTACTGAGTCGTGCAGGTGTCTGTTTTTTGTGTATTGTATTGTCTGTCGCCATGAGTAAGGCACCAGCAAAAACTAAAAAGCATATTTGCAAAGTATGTGGCAGTGTGTTACCGGATGCATCTACCACATGTAACGTATGTTTCTTTATCATCCACTAGGGGTCACTGGAGTACTCTTGGGATATGGACGGGCGTAGCCGAACAAAGGCACTGAATATTCAAATTTAGGACTCTCCCCCCCCCTCCATATCCCCGAGTACCTCAGTGTACGACCTCAGTGTTTTTTCGGTGCTCACAGCACGAACATCAAGGCTTGTGGGAAGAGCCCACATTTGAGATTTTATTTTTCTTTTTATTTTACACTTCCCTTCCCCAGTTTCTTGAAAAACAGGGGTCCGGGATGGTGCCGCTGCAAGGCAGCGTATGGCGTGTCGGTCCTCACAAAGAGCACCCTCACAGCCACAGGCGCTGCAAGGCAGCGCATGGCGTGTCGGTCCTCACAAAGAGCACCCTCACAGCCACAGGCAGCTGTCTCCTGCAGGCTGCACGGAGCTTACAGAAGAAGCTCCGTCACAGCCAGGATAGCACAGCCAAGATGATGATCTGAAAGCTGGACAGAGCTTAGAAGTCCGTCACAGCCAGCATCAGAAGCCCGTCTCAAGCTGGACGGAGCTTGCAGCACAAGGTATGGTGGGGTCAGGGCGGTCAGCTCACGCTGCCGCCCTGCAGTGTGGGGAAAGTGTTTATTTTTTCTGTTGCCCACAGCTGATTACAGCCGCCGCTCATGCCCCGCTGAATTATCTCCCTGCACCCGTTCCAAGAAGCAGAGCGGCCGCACGTCAACAGCTCCGAGCGGCCGCACGTCAATCACAGACGCCGGCCGCTCTCCCAGCGAGGACACAGCTCCGAGCGGCCGCACGTCAATCACAGACGGCGGCCGCTCTCCCATCGCTAAGCTGGACACTGCAGTATAGCTAGGGGGTGGTAACTGAGATTACACAGCTCCGAGCGGCCGCACGTCAATCAGACGCCGGCCGCTCTCCCAACGCTGGTACCCGGCCACTGCTGTACAAAGCGCCGCCCGAGCCAGCTACTCTGCAGAGAGCCAGCGACGCCGCTCATATCCGGCGCCGCACGACTTCCGGCCGGCTCCCGCTGTCCGCTATACAGCCAGCTGCGGAGACAGGCTGCTGCCGCTGGCCTCCTACATCCGTCCCCCGCTGCTATCCGGCTCCCCGGCACCCCTCTGCTAGCTATTGCGGTGTAAGAGGGGACAGCACTACGGCTGAACAGGGGGAGATCGCGGGACACAAGGGGCTGATACGCTCTCCCTGCACCCGCTCCAATCCGCTGCAGGTAACATAGGATAGAAGTTACCTCACAAGCAGCGCAGCTGCAGGGGGGGTGAGGGGGGAGTAAATGCCCATAGCAGCAGAGGCTGCATGGGTTAACAAAAAGGCTGTTCAGTTTGTTAAGACTGCAATATAATATATACACTGCAGGCTGGTTTTAGAGTAACTGGAAGTTAACGAAGTGTATGGGTTTACTGTATAATAGACCTGTAATAACATATACGCTATTAAGCATATATTACCTGTATAAAAGGCTATTAAGCCTATATTAACACTGCCTGTACTGTGATTTTCAGTGAAAGCATAAGCCATTTTTAATCATTGCTGTTTTTCCAGCTTATAATTCCTGAACATTCCGGCCATACACCTTTACTCCACAAGGAGGCGCAGGGGTGTTAGTGGGAATTTTTAGTTCAGGATGATTCTAGAACATTCCTGCCCTACATCTTTAAGCCACCAGAAGGCGCAGGGGTGTTAGTAGGAATTTGGTTCGGGTTTCATGCCCATGTGAACTGCTTTTCACATAAAGAACACTTTAGAATATGCTGTTCAGCAATAACATATATATATATTGATATATATGCCATATAATAACTTTATTAAGTCGTGCAAGTCTGTTTGTTGCCTATTATGATGTCTGTCTACATAGCGAATAAGGCTCTAGTGCAGACTAAAATTGTTAACATTGGCAATTCAAATTAAAACAGCGGTAATCGGAGTCTCGGAATGACTCCGCCAGCGCTAACAAAAGACAATCTTTCCAAAGGGCCAATTTTCCTTTGGGTACCAGAGTGTTTATTTCACTGGTCTTATAATTTAATGCACGATTCTATGTCAAATCTCACACCGATAACTACAAGTGAGAAGGGTACATTAGTCCAGCACGCAGATAGTGCGGGGTTTTGGACAACCATACATAATCGTTTCCAAAAGGACGCGATCCGCCATTGGTATATGTGTTTCTGTCAAACATTATAAAAACCACAGATACATGTGGGTCACTAGAATCTATGTATGAAACCATGCCGATCACTGTTAAAATAAGCTGCAGAGCATATCTGTAAAGCTTCTGCTAACGCCGGTTATTTTCATGGTCGCTAGTTAAGCGCGACAATGCCAGAGCTTGTTTGCTCATACATTTGATCTACTTGTAACGGCATTTTATCCCTTTAGGCTATTCAGCCATTAGCGCATACTTGTAACGGCGTTTTATCCCTTTATAAGAAACAGTCACGCTGACGTTGACGACATGACGTTACAGTCAGCAAGCCAGTGGTTTGATGACCTCTTTTACAGTTGGGGAAGCGTGTCTTTACATGTTACAGTTGCGAGGTTTCAGGACTTCAACTCATACATGTCTCAGCTATTTACAGCTTAAAGTACAAAACTGCCTCTGTCGAACGGTTGGCAGGTTGTCATTTAGTCTTTGCTGGTTTATAAACCAGGCAGTAGTACGCCAACAGAGTCAAAGTTACTTATTCCCTTCTGTTTGAGCAAAACCAAACAGCTCTGTCGCAATATCAGTCAGCAAGTCATTTACTACAGTTAGAAAATGGATTTTCTGCGGTTAGTATTTGCTTATTGGAGCCACAAAATTTGCATAATTGCATTGGATCTTCACAATGCGTATTTACCCAGTCCGGTTTGTTCATCACAGGTTCTAGCGTTTGCAAATCGCCACAACCATTAACCATTTCATGTCTACCGTTGCTTATCGCTTTGGGTATTTACCAAAGTGATGTTCGGATGATAGCTCATCTCACATAAGAACTCTGTCTCAACAAAGTTCCTCTAACTTGCGCTACTAAGGTATACTGCGGTAGCAGATCAAGTTCGAAAACAATCGCATCTAATTCCGTCTAAACGATGTCAATTCCTAGGTAAGATTATAAATACGGTAAATCAAAGACTTTTACCTACTACACCAGCAAGAACAAATGTACATCTAGTAATTAGTGCAAAACACGCACACTAGCGGTACATTGGTGTATTCACCTATTAAGAATAAAGATGTGTTTTCAATTTAGTTCGCCACCCTTCACTCGCGTTTCCCACAGAGGAACAAGGGTGCATATACTCTGGACTACAGTCGCAGAGGGTCAGGATTTGTAGTTAAAATTAGCGACAAAGGTTCTAAAACACGACAGTTTGCGGTCGATAAATGTCCTAGAACTCTGTGCATTTTACAATGCAATACATGATTCGCTTTCAGTCTGACCAGGGATATACTCTGGTTTCTCTTCAGAACGAATAAATCTTTCGCCTTTTACTAAAGATTTCCGTGGAGGGGAACAACCGTGAGTTTCATGTAAATTTTTGATGCCTGCCTCACGCTGGCCTTAAGCAGTCAAACAAGGCAACGGCAGTTGCATACAAGTGAGAACCAAGAAGCCGCATGGCAATGCGGCATGAGAACCAAGAAGCCGCATGGCAATGCGGCATGTGACTCAAATCCTCAATGGCTCAGAACACCATTATGTGAAAATGTCAAGAGATCATTCCGTGAGTGGACATCTGTTAGACAGAGGATCTCACCCGTCAGGATTTGGATCTTGAAAACTGGACATTAAATCCACAGGTGTGTCATATGTGAGTCCACAGAAGGGGGTTACCCTCAAGTATACAGGATGGCATCTCGCCACAATTAGAAAAGATCAGTATGTGTACAAAACAGATCACAAGGGCAGTGGCGGTGGAGTCTCTCACATTCGTGTGGTCATTCAGCATCGGGTATCTGGCTCTACCATTTTCCACTGCTCTCTCTCCGTTGCCAAAACGGATCATAAGACAGTTCGTCACAACATACTGGTGGTATCTCATGGGTTTCGGAGAAGTTTGCTTCTCGAATTTTAAAGGAATACTGGCACACGATCTTGGCCCGCTCATAATACGTCCAACCTGTTACATCAGGGAACGTTCGTTTACCCATAGTTACCTAGGTACCTATTATCTATGTACCGCAGCTGCGGCTGACAGGGTGAGGGTTCAGACCGCCCTCTTAAGAAATAGAGCATTACAGTATCGGTTATACTAACCATGTTACGAGCTAGTAAGTCGCTTAAGGCAGCTCATTATTACGAAATAGAGCATTACAGTATCGGTTATACCAACCATGTTACGAGCTAGTAAGCCGCTTAAGGCAGCTCATTATTACAAAATTTCGTGTGCTTACATAGGTTGTAAACCTTGGAAGTTTCCAACATCATCCTTCAAGTTACCCGTATTCTGTTAAACGGGGTGGCATGGAAAACTGCGTTGATCTGCACTAAGAGTGCAGGTATCTGTGTGGTAAACTTATTTTCAAAGACGTTTGCCTCTATTTGCGTCTGTACACATCTTTCTACAAGGTGTCATCAAAGTTCAGACTCTATTTATCCCACCTACAGCGCCAGGCGACTTGAGGTTGGGTTCAGTTTTCTTACAGTTTTCATATTTTGAACCCTTTCAACAAATGGGAATTAAGTTTCTCACTTTGGAAAACAATTTTCTTATAGTCTTGGCTTCGGCAAGGGTTTTGTTTTCATATTTGGGTGCCTTGTATTCCAAGCCACCGTATTTGAGTTTTCTCATGACAAAGCAGATCTTCGGACGAATCACGCTTTCGTATTCTTCACATCAATATACCAATAGGGGTTCCTGTGTGGACAGCACATTTTAGAATTCTGAATGTGGTACACGCATTACGCGTTTATATGCCGAACGTCAACAGTACGTGATATGAATACGTTGTTTGTTCTCTAGGATACTGCCAACTGGGGTTAACCAGTTTCTCAGCAGACATTATCCAGTTGGGTAATAATAATGACTACAAGTCAGGTTTACCTTAAGGCTAAGTTACAATCGCCTACGTCAGTAATAGCTCATCCCACAGGTTCTGTGGGAATGTCAGACCCAGTGGGTCGTGGAGTGTCTAAAACGCGGCTATATAGCCTTCATGTGCACCATGTTTGTGCACGTTTACACGTTATAAATGGTGGCGCCATCAGCATCTAGCTTTGGCCTGCCTACTGTTACAAGTATCAAACAGCTCTCCCGCCCACGAGGGAAGCTTTGGTACGTCCCAAGAGTACTCCAGTGACCCCTAGTGGATGATAAAGAAAATAGGATTTTGGTACTTACCAGGTAAATCCTTTTCTTTGAATCCATAGGGGGCACTGGACGCCCACCCAGAGCAGTTTTACCTGGGTTATTTTAAGCTCAAGGGAGCTTAGGGTAACAAGTTTTACTTGATTGATATTAAGCTCAGAGGAGCTTATGGTAACACATTTTCACCGATTGGTTCAAATTATAAAGTTCTATCGGTTATGGTGTCAACGGTTTAGTTGACAGTAAGGTTATGGGTCAACATTGTTGTTGTCCGTTATGTTATAGGTATTCTCCATTGTCAACCTCTCTATCGTTCCTGTTCGCTCAGTAAAAAACACTGAGGTCGTACACTGAGGTACTCGGGGATATGGAGGGGGGGGAAGAGTCCTAAATTTGAATATTCAGTGCCTTTGTTCGGCTACGCCCGTCCATATCCCAAGAGTACTCCAGTGCCCCCTATGGATTCAAAGAAAAGGATTTACCTGGTAAGTACCAAAATCCTATTTTTTTGTGGATTCCGTTCAGAATACCATTTCTGCTCCGGTTTTGCAACCAATTTCCTCACCGGACCCTCCGTGGGGTATGTTAGTAAATGTACTGGAGAAATTTCAGACAGAAATGACCGCTGCTCGTCTGGAGCGAGAAACGTTAAGATCTGAGTCTAGGGTGAGACCGCCAGAACTACCGGAGGCGTCTCAGCCTTGCGTACGGTCCAAATCCATTTTGGGCAAACGGGATAATTTTCATATGTCTTATGATTTTCCAGTGTCTGCTATGTTGCATTCTGACGATTCCATCCCAGACCTCACGGAACACGATGAGGGGGAGGAGGGCGAAGTGGAGTCAGATGGCGAGGATGTTAACAGTTCCGGCATTGATGATCTCATCAGAGCGGTACGGCAGTCGCTAAGGTTTCCTGAAGCTGAGCAGCCTCTCACCAATGATCAGGTCGTATTTACTAAACGACGGAAGACGCCAGTAAGTTTTCCTGTGTCGGATTCTCTAAATCAGATATCCGTTTCCAGACTCGGTAACGTGTACATGGGAGAATCCACCAATAGTTGATTCTTCAGTGTCAAAGCTTACCAAGAAATTAACCATACCAGTGCCATCAGCTACTACGCTTAAAGATCCTTCAGATCGTAAGATAGAAACTATGCTAAAATCCATGTATGTAGCAGCAGGTGTGATGCTAAGACCTGGATTGGTTGGCATTTGGGTCACTAAGGCGCTCATAATATGGCTTACAGAACTCAAATCTGCTTTACATGACGAAAACCTGATAATTCAGGTAAATCAAATGATTGAGGCTGTAGAGTATCTCTGTACAGCGTCTACTGACGTCTGTCAGCTCACTTCTCGTATTTCATCTTCGCTAGTTACGGCACGAAGAGCACTCTACCTGCGTACTTATCAAGCGGAGGCAGAGGTCAAACGAAGTATAGAGGCGTTGCCTTACGATGGCAAGAAGTTGTTTGGTCCAGAATTGGACGCATGGATTAAGGAGGCTACGGGAGGTAAGTCTGTGTTCTTACCAGTGCCTCCACCTGCGCCAAGAAGAAGGTACGCTGGACCTTCGTTCAAATCCTTTAGATCTCAGCCCTTTCGAGGACGTGGCAGAGGATCAGCCACGCCTGCTAGACGTGGTCGAGGACGTGGTTTCCATCAAACCAACACAACTCGCCAAGACGCTAAGGTTACCGACAAGCCAGTGGCATGACGGCCTACCAGCCCATCTCGGTTCTCCAACTGTGGGAGCACGCCTTCAGACGTTCCATGGGGCGTGGTTCCACACATCCGCGGAGGGCTGGATTCGCAATTTAGTGTTAAAAGGTTACAAAATAGAGTTCGACTGTCTGCCGCCTCTGCGGTTTTTCAAGACAGGCTTGCCTCTGTCGGACGACAAGAGGACAGTTTTGCAAATTGCCATTCAGTCCTTACTGGATTCGGCAGTGTTGATTCCGGTCCCTGTACACCAACAGGGTCAGGGTTATTATTCAAGTCTATTTGTGGTCCCGAAGCCGGATGGCTCAGTCAGACCAATATTGAACTTAAAGGGCCTCAATCAGTACGTAACTTACTACAGATTCAAAATGGAGTCTCTACGGTCGGTGATTGCGGGGTTAGAGACCAAGGAATTTATGATTGCGCTAGACCTCAAGGATGCGTACTTACACATTCCAATTTGGCAGCCTCATCAGAAATTCTTACGATTTGCAATACGCCAGAACCATTACCAGTTTCAGGCTCTGCCGTTTGGCCTGTCATCAGCGCCTCGGGTATTCACCAAAGTAATGTCTGTGATGATAGCTCACCTCAGATCCCTGGGAGTGACAATAGTTCCGTATTTAGACGATCTGCTCATCAAAGCTCCGTCTCCACAGATACTTACCCAACATGCGCTGCTAACTTACAATGTACTGGTTCACCACGGTTGGATTGTAAATTTCAAGAAATCACATCTGATTCCGTCTCAACGCCTTCAGTTCCTAGGTATGATTCTCGATACGGTCAATCAAAGGATTTACCTACCACAACAAAGTACAAATGCTACGCCATCTAGTACAATTAGTACTCAAACCACGCACAGTGTCGGTACACTTGTGCATTCGCCTGTTAGGCACAATGGTGGCAGCTTTCGAGGCGCTTCAGTTCGGAAGATTTCACTCGTCCATTTCAGCTGAACGTGCTTGCCCAGTGGTCGGGCTCGCATCTGCAGATTCACCACAGAGTGAGGTTGTCACCAATAGCAAGAGTTTCTCTGCTATGGTGGCTCAAGGAACACAATTTAACCGCAGGAAGACGGTTCGGAGTTTGCAATTGGATAATTCTAACTACGGACGCCAGTCTCAGAGGTTGGGGAGCGGTAATTCAAAATTGTCAGCTCCAGGGTCTCTGGGCGGATCACGAGAAATTGCTGTCTATAAATGTTCTAGAACTCCGCGCAATTTACAATGCGCTACGACAAGCAGTGCACATGATTCGCTCTCAGCCTGTCCAAGTGCAGTCAGACAATGCGACGGCGGTCGCATACATCAACAAACAAGGAGGAACGAGAAGCCGCATGGCAATGCGGGAAGTAGCTCGAATCCTCAATTGGGCGGAATGCCACCAGGTGATATTGTCGGCCGTGTTCATTCCGGGAGTGGACAACTGGGAAGCGGATTATCTCAGTCGTCGGGATTTTCACCCAGGCGAATGGTCATTAAATCCAGAAGTGTTTCACATGTTGGTTCAGCGATGGGGTTATCCTCAGGTGGACCTGATGGCATCTCGACACAATCATCAAACGCCCCAGTATGTGTCCAGAACAAGAGATCCAAAGGCAGTCGCGGTGGATGCTCTCACTGTCGCGTGGCCGTACAGTCTTGTGTATCTGTTTCCACCGTTTCCGCTGCTCCCTCTGGTGCTAAAACGGATCAAAAGAGTCGCTCACAGTCATACTAGTGGCGCCTCATTGGCCTCGGAGAGCTTGGTTCTCGGATCTTCGAGGATTACTCGCAGACGATCCGTGGCCGCTCCCGATACGTCCAGACCTGTTACAACAGGGTCCGTTTCTTTACCCCGATTTAGCGCGGCTGCGTTTGACGGGGTGGCTGTTGAGACCGCCCTCTTAAGAAGAGAGGGCATTCCAGATTCAGTTATACCAACCATGTTACGAGCTAGAAAGCCGGTTACGGCAGCTCATTATTACAGAATATGGCGTGCCTATATAGGTTGGTGTGAAGCTCGGAAATTTCCGACATCAGCTTTCAAGTTATGCCGCCTTTTGTTGTTTCTACAAACAGGCTTAGATGGAGGATTGCGTTTATCTACACTAAAGGTGCAGGTATCTGCTTTGTCAATTTACTTTCAAAGACGATTGGCTCTATTGCCGTCTATACGCACTTTTCTCCAAGGTGTACTCAGGGTACAGCCTCCATTCATACCACCTACAGCGCCATGGGACTTGAATCTGGTTTTGGAGTTCTTACAGTCTTCATATTTTGAACCCTTACAACAAGTGGATATAAAGTTTCTCACTTGGAAAACAATTTTTCTCTTAGCCTTAGCTTCCGCAAGGCGTGTTTCGGATTTGGGTGCCTTGTCATGCAAGCCACCGTATTTGGTGTTTCATGATGACAGAGCGGAACTTCGGACGAATCCCGCCTTCTTACCAAAGGTAGTGTCATCTTTTCACATCAATCAACCAATAGTAGTTCCTGTGTTGACAGCACATTCTGGAACTCTGGATGTGGTTCGCGCATTACGCGTTTATGTATCCCGAACGTCTTCAGTTCGTAAGACGGATACGTTATTTGTTCTCTATGATGCTGCCAAGATGGGTTGGCCAGCATCTAAACAAACTTTATCCAGATGGATAAAACTGACCATACGCCAGGCTTACCTTCATGCTAGGTTACAACCGCCTACGTCAGTAACCGCTCATTCCACACGTTCTGTGGGAACTTCATGGGCAGCTGGTCGTGGGGCTTCTGCGACGCAGCTTTGCCGGGCGGCTACATGGTCTTCCGTGCACACGTTTGTGCGCTTTTACAAGTTTGATACTTTTGCGGCATCAGCATCTAGCTTTGGCCGCCTAGTTTTACAAGTGCCAAACAGCTCTCCCGCCCACGGGGGAAGCTTTGGTACGTCCCAAGAGTACTCCAGTGACCCCTAGTGGATGATAAAGAAAATAGGATTTTGGTACTTACCAGGTAAATCCTTTTCTTTGAATCCATAGGGGGCACTGGACGCCCACCCAGAGCAGTTTTACCTACTTGTGGTTAGTTCTGAGGATCTTATGGTAACACACTTTCACCGGCTGGTTCAAGTTACAAGTGCTGGTTAGGGTGTCAACTGTTAGTTGTCAGTAACTTTATGTGTTAACTTCGTTATTGTCAGTTATGTTATATGTAATACTCCATTATTAACCTCTCTTAATTCCTGTTCGGCTCAGTAAAAAACACTGAGTAAGTGCTCAGGGATATGGAGGGGTGGAGTGTTACTAATTTGAATATTCAGTGCTGTTTCCTGCGGAAGCCCGTCCATATCCCCAAGAGTACTCCAGTGCCCCCTATGGATTCAAAGAAAAGGATTTACCTGGTAAGTACCAAAATCCTATTATCTCCCGATAGAGAGCTCAGGAACTCATGACACATCTTCAGATGTATCTGTTAATTACCCTATCCCCCAGGGCCAGGGTGTCTCCTGTGGTGGCTGCAGAGTGCTCACCTTCTCGAGGGCCGCAGATTCGGCATTCAGGACTAGGTCCTGGTAACCACGGATGCAAGCCTCCGAGGGTGGGGGGGTAGTCACACAGGGAAGAAATTTCCAAGGTTGGTAGTCAAGTCAGGAGACTTGCATTAACATCAACATCCTGGAACTAAGGGCCATATACAACGCCCTACGTCAAGCGGAGACCCTGCTTCACGACCAACCGGTTCTGATTCAGTCAGACAACATCACCGCTGTGGCTCATGTAAACCGACAAGGCGTCACAAGGAGCAGGGTGGCGATGGCGGAAGCCACCAGAATTCTTCGCTGGGCGGAGAATCACGTAAGCACACTGTCAGCAGTGTTCATCCTGGGAGTGGACAACTGGGAAGCAGCCTTCCTCAGCAGGCATGACCTCCACCCGGGAGAGTGGGGACTTCATCAAGAAGTCTTCACGCAGATTGCAAGTCGGTGGGAACTGCCACAGGTGGACATGATGGCATCCCGCCTCAACAAAAAGCTACAGAGGTATTGCGCCAGGTCAAGAGACCCTCAGGCGATAGCTGTGGACGCACTGGTGGCACTGTGGGTGTTCCAGTCGGTCTATGTATTTCCTCCTCTCATACCCAAGGTGCTGAGAATCATAAGAGGAGTGAGAACAATACTCATTGTTCCGGATTGGCCAAGAAGGACTTGGTATCCAGATCTGCAAGAAATGCTCAGAGGACCCGTGGCCTCTGCCTCTAAGACAGGACTTGTTGCAACAGGGGCTCGGTCTGTCCCAAGACTTACCGCGGCTGCGTTTGACGGCATGGCGGTTGAACGCCGGATCCTAGCAGAGAGGCATTCCGGATGAGGTCATTCCTATGCTGATAAAGGCTAGGAAGGACGTGACAGCTCAACATTATCACCGTATATGGCGAAAATGTTTCTTGGTGTTAGGCCAGGAGTGCTCCTACGGAGGAATGCCAGCTGGGCCGTTTCCTTCACTTCCTACAGTCCGGAGTGAATTTGGGCCTAAAATTGGGTTCCATTAAGGTCCAGATTTTGGCCCTATCCATTTTCTTTCAAAAAGAGCTGGCTTCTCTACCTGAAGTTCAGACGTTTGTAAAGGGAGTGCTGCATATTCAGCCCCCTTTTGTGCCTCCAGTGGCACCTTGGGATCTTAACATGGTGTTGAGTTTCCTGTAATCCCACTGGTTTGAACCACTCAAAACGGTTGAATTGAAATATCTCACGTGGAAGGTGGTCATACTACTAGCTTTGGCTAGGCGTGTGTCAGAATTGGCGGCTTTGTCACATAAAAGCCCCTATCTGGTTTTTCATGCGGATAGAGCAGAATTGAGGACCCGTCAATTCCTGCCGAGAGTAGTTTCATCTTTTCATATAAACCAACCTATTGTGGTGCCTGTGGCTACTACTGACTTGGAGGATTCCAAGTTGCTTGATGTGGTCAGGGCTTTGAAGGTTTATGTAGCCAGAACGGCTAGGGTCAGGAAAACAGTCTTTGTTTATCCTGTATGCTTCCAACAAGCTTGGTGCTCCTGCTTCAAAGCAAACTATTGTTCGCTGGATCTGTAACACGATTCAGCAGGCTCATTCTGCGGCTGGATTGCCGCTGCCAAAATCAGTTAAGGCCCATTCCACTAGGAAGGTGGGCTCTTCTTGGGCGGCTGCCCGAGGGGTCTCGGCATTACAGCTGTGCCGAGCGGCTACTTGGTCAGGTTCAAACACTTTTGCAAAGTTCTATAAGTTTGATACCCTGGCTGAGGAGGACCTTGTGTTTGCTTAATCGGTGCTGCAGAGTCATCCGCACTCTCCCGCCCGTTTGGGAGCTTTGGTATAATCCCCATGGTCCTTACGGAGTCCCCAGCATCCATTAGGACGTTAGAGAAAATAAGATTTTACTTACCGGTAAATCTTTCTCGTAGTCCGTAGTGGATGCTGGGCGCCCGTCCCAAGTGCGGACTTCTGCAATGCTTGTATATAGTTATTGCTTAAATAAGGGTTATGTTATAGTTGCATCAGGGTTGAACTGATGCTCTGTTGTTCATACTGTTAACTGGGTAAGTTTATCACAAGTTATACGGTGTGGCTGGTATGTATCTTGCCCTGGATTACCAAAATCCTTTCCTTGTACTGTCAGCTCTTTCGGGCACAGTTTCTCTAACTGAGGTCTGGAGGAGGGACATAGAGGGAGGAGCCAGAGCACACCAGAATCTAAATTCTTTAAGTGTCCATGTCTCCTGCGGAGCCTGTCTATTCCCCATGGTCCTTACGGAGTCCCCAGCATCCACTACAGACTACGAGAAATAGATTTACCGGTAAGTAAAATCTTATTTTACAGTGCATCTTGATGGGAATGTATGCAAATATAGACATGACTGTAAATTACATTATTTGGAATACTGAAACTGATTTCTGCAGTGATGTCTCTAGTAATCTTCACAATATGGAGGAATTCAAAACCACTAGCAAGGCTCGTGTTTACAAGCAATTTAACTAATTTAAACTAAAACATTTGTTTTAGGGCCATTCCTTTAAATGTCCTATGTGACACAAGCTGTAGTGGTGTATCTTTCGAGTCTTCAACACCTATTAAGTTGCAGCTTTCTTAAGTTTGTCATATCCCGTACTTTCATGGCTTCAGTTTCTATTGAATAGAACATTTAAGTAAATTATATTATGCATCAGGCATAGATTCTTTAGCGTTCGACCATGTTAATGTAGTGTAACAATTTCAAGTTCTAAGACTACATGCTATAATTAATTTTGCATACTATTTAATTTGAACAAATTTGCTTTTTGAAAAATAATTGTAATCACTTCCCCATAGACTTCTAAAGTCCCAAAACCAAAATCTGCTCAGAAATCAAACCATAATGGAAAAGTTTCAGAACCGTCCACACCTGCTAAACCTCCAAAAGTAAGTAATACCTTCAGTTGAATCTGTTAATGTTCATGTTCTACTTATTAGATTTAAAGGTTAGATATATAGCTTAAGCCAGCTTAAGCCAGTGGTTCTTGCTGTGTCTAGGTGCCCTGGGTTGGCAGTCCAGGACGAATTAAAATTTACTGTCAATGTAGTAGACCAAGCCAGTGCTTGTAGCTTCCAATCATAAAATATGTGGACAAACAAGTGAATCCTGTCCACATCTGAAATTAAGGATGACTTACAAACACAATTTAACAAGTTTCATAATTTCTCAACTTTTGGCTGATGGATGCAGTGAAATTCTGATACTCTAGTGTGTAATGACTCAGTTTGGGAACCACTAGCTTAAGCAGTAGTTGGGAAATTGTCACTTAACCCCTTTGCTGCTGAGAGATTTATCAAGCTTGTGCTGGAATGTGTCTTCACATAAGTAGAGGGCCACAACACTTTAAAGGGGGGGCACCTTATGTAGGTACACCTTGTGTTCTGTATTCCAGTTTGTGGGGAGACCTTCACCCATCCTTGGTTTCCTTGACTTTTCTGTAGTGTAGGAGGCATAGTTTAAAGTTTGTTCCATCGCTCATTGCTTACCCCCTCAACTAGTATACCAAAACTAGTCCAACTAGTTCTAGTGTACATGACAAGTGGGATTTGTCATCAAAGGGTGCAGTTATGGGGTATTTCACACAATCAATATGGCTATAGAATCTCTTATGAAATGATTCATGAAATTAAGGTTTCATAGCTGCAAGTATACATTGACTTGACTGGGTGTTTTAATCTAGTTCTACAATCCAATAATATAAAATCACTTTCCTTGCAATAGTATAGTTTAGACGTCACTAACTCAAAGTTCTGTTCTGCATTTTCCATACACTGAAAGTAGATCACATATATTTTTGGATACCCTTAAACAAAATCAAATTGTTTTATCAGGCACCCAAAGTAATGGGCACCTGTCGCAGCATTTCAGTTGCTCTGATCAGGTGCCCAAAAATACTGGCTTAGCCATGAAAGCATCTAAACCTGATTAAAGACCTTGCCTTGAAGTGGAATGTACTGTTTGGGTGCCCAAATGGGACACGTTCTGCTTGGTACCATGGGGGTGCTGGTTAGAAATGGCAGTGAACATCTGAATTGCCCCAAAGACCTAATAAAAATTTAACTTTTATTAAATTATGACAAAATTCTTAATGTGGGATGAAGACTTTTTTCTGGATTTAAGTGTGGATGTCTTGTTGCAGCTGTACTGGTTACTCTTAGGCTGGGTACATGCTACAACGATCTGGGGTTGTGGCCAACGGTATGATCATACGCTAACTCTGTACACTGAGTGCATGATCGTGCACTATATTAATGGCCATATTCAGCTGATGGGCATCGGGTTGTCCCATCAGCCATGCATTACAGCAGATGATATAACACCAGTGGCGGGCAGTAGTACACACACTACTTGATATGCACAACATATCTTCTAGGGTGTACCGAGCTTTAGGCTGCATAGCCAAGGCTGCTCATATTTGAAGTGCTCAGTTCAAAGCGTGAAGTTACTCGGGAGTAAAACAGGAGCAGAGATTGCTGATAAGATCTTTCTCTAATCTCTGCTCTGACTCACCACCTCAAACACTGTCTCCATAATCTGGATGCTCCTTTATGAACTCCCTGCCTGGACGTTTTAATGACGTGCCACTTGCTTACCACTCTTAAGGCCCATATAGACAGGCCGATGCAGGAAAAGGAGTGCTGAGCGAACCGCTCAGCACACCTCTCCTGCCGCTCAGCCTAGCGCGATCTGTGCTGAGCGTGCAGGGGGAGATGGGGGGGCCGCTCACTTCACCCAGCGGGTGAAGTAAGTGACCCGCTAGATTGGCCTGCATGCAGGCCAATCTAGCAGTAGCAATGTGCGGTGCTGCGCATCGCTATCGCTGAGGGGGTTACACACGGAGCGATCATGCTGATATTCTATGCAATCTAGTCAGATTGCTTAGAATATCGCTCCGTGAGTATCCCCCTTTAGTGATTGCTTTTTGTTTTTCATAACTTCTGACTTCATAATTTTGACACCATTAACTCTTAAATTCCTTTCTACAACACCCTCACAGCCATGCACTTTATCAGGATTTTCCTTACCCATAACATCCAGTTTATTTCTCACAATATGCTACTGTAGTTGAGCTAACTTTCACTATTCTGACCTGCTTTTTCTTTACCTGGACTGTTTATCGGCTTTAGTCCCAACTCAATGCCTAACTTGCACTACTTTTTACTATATTTGTGGGTTTGTTACTTGTACATTTTTCCACTACTATATACTACCATGTGTCCTCACCCCTGCCCAATACCCATCCCTACCCCACACAAGCAACCCTGCCAGTCTCATTCATAGTTCCCTACTGGAATGCAGATCCGTGCCTGTTATCCATGATCTCCAACTCTACTACACTACATTTTCTCTAACGTCCTAGTGGATGCTGGGGACTCCGAAAGGACCATGGGGAATAGCGGCTCCGCAGGAGACTGGACACAAAGTAAAAGCTTTAGGACTAGCTGGTGTGCACTGGCTCCTCCCCCCATGACCCTCCTCCAAGCCTCAGTTAAGATTTTGTGCCCGAACGAGAAGGGTGCAATCTAGGTGGCTCTCCTGAGCTGCTTAGAGTAAAAGTTTAAATAGGTTTTTTATTTTCAGTGAGACCTGCTGGCAACAGGCTCACTGCATCGAGGGACTAAGGGGAGAAGGAGCGAACTCACCTGCGTGCAGAGTGGATTGGGCTTCTTAGGCTACTGGACATTAGCTCCAGAGGGACGATCACAGGCCCAGCCATGGATGGGTCCCGGAGCCGCGCCGCCGGCCCCCTTACAGATGCTGAAGCAAGAAGAGGTCCATAAATCGGCGGCAGAAGACTTTCCTGTCTTCATAAGGTAGCGCACAGCACTGCAGCTGTGCGCCATTGCTCTCAGCACACTTCGGTCACTGAGGGTGCAGGACGCTGGGGGGGGCGCCCTGGGAAGCAATGAATTTACCTTATTTGGCAAAAAATACATCACATATAGCTCCTGGGCTATATGGATGTATTTAACCCCTGCCAGTTTTCCAGAAAAAAGCGGGAGAAGAGCCCGCCGTGAAGGGGGCGGAGCCTATCTCCTCAGCACACAGCGCCATTTTTCCCACACAGCTCCGCTGGTAGGAAGGCTCCCAGAATCTCCCCTGCATCCTGCAACTACAGAAACAGGGTAAAAAAGAGAGGGGGGCACTTATTTGGCAGAATAACAGATATAAGCAGCTATAAGGGATAGACACTTATTGTAAGGTTGTCCCTATACATATATAGCGCTCTGGTGTGTGCTGGCAAACTCTCCCTCTGTCTCCCCAAGGGGCTCAGTGGGTCCTGTCCTCTATCAGAGCATTCCCTGTGTGTGTGCTGGGTGTCGGTACGTGTGTGTCGACATGTATGAGGAGGAAAATGATGTGGAGGCGAGCAATTGCCTATAATGGTGATGTCACCCCCTAGGGAGTCGACACCTGAATGAATGGCCGTAATTAAGGAATTACGTGACAGTGTCGGCACGTTACAGAAAACTGTTGACGACATGAGACAGCCGGCAGCTCAGTTAGTGCCTGTCCAGGCGTCTCAAACAGTCAGGGGCTATTAAACGCCCGTTACCTCAGTGGGTCGACACAGACACTGACTCCAGTGTCGACGGTGAAGAAACAAACGTATTTTCCAGTAGGGCCACACGTTACATGATCACGGCAATGAAGGAGGTTTTGCACATCTCTGATACTGCAAGTACCACAAAAAGGGGTATTATGTGGGGTGTGAAGATGAATTGAATGAAATGTGTGATGAAGCGTGGGTTACCCCCGACAAAAAACTGCTAATTTCTAAAAAAATTATTGGCACTATATCCCTTCCCACCAGAGGTTAGGGCTCGTTGGGAAACACCCCCTAGGGTGGATAAGGCGCTCACACGCTTATCAAAACAAGTGGCGTTACCGTCTCCAGAAACGGCCGCCCTTAAGGAGCCAGCAGATAGGAGGCTGGAAAATATCCTTAAAAGTATATACACACATACTGGTGTTATACTGCGACCAGCAATAGCCTCAGCCTGGATGTGCAGTGCTGGGGTGGCTTGGTCGGATTCCCTGACTGAAAATATTGATACCCTGGACAGGGACAATATATTATTGACTATAGAGCATTTAAAGGATGCATTCCTATATATGCGAGATGTACAGAGACATTTGCACTCTGGCATCAAGAGTAAGTGCGATGTCCGTTTCTGCCAGAAGAGGATTATGGACGCGACAGTGGTCAGGGGATGCGGATTCCAAACGGCATATGGAAGTATTGCCGTATAAAGGGGAGGAGTTATTTGGGGGCGGTCTATCGGACCTGGTGGCCACGGCAACGGCTGGGAAATCCACCTTTTTACCCCAAGTCACCTCGCAGCAGAAAAAGATACCGCCTTTTCAGGCTCAGTCCTTTCGTCCCCATAAGGGCAAGCGGGCAAAAGGCCACTCATATCTGCCCCGGGGCAGAGGAAGGGGAAAAAGACTGCAACAGACAGCTTCTTCCCACGACCAGAAGCCCTCCCCCGCTTCTGCCAAGTCCTCAGCATGACGCTGGGGCCTTACAAGCGGACTCAGGCACGGTGGGGGCCCGTCTCAAGAATTTCAGCGCGCAGTGGGCTCACTCGCAAGTGGACCCCTGGATCCTGCAGGTAGTATCTCAGGGGTACAAATTGGAATTCGAGACGTCTCCCCCTCGCCGGTTCCTGAAGTCTGCTTTACCAACGTCTACCCCCGACAGGGAGGCGGTATTGGAAGCCATTCACAAGCTGTATTCCCAGCAAGTGATAATCAAGGTACCCCTCCTACAACAGGGAAAGGGGTATTACTCCACGCTGTTTGTGGTACCGAAGCCGGACGGCTCGGTGAGACCCATTTTAAATCTGAAAGCCTTGAACACTTACATAAAAAGGTTCAAGTTCAAGATGGAGTCACTCAGAGCAGTGATAGCGAACCTGGAAGAAGGGGACTACATGGTGTCTCTGGACATCAAGGATGCTTACCTCCATGTCCCAATTTGCCCTTCTCACCAAGGGTACCTCAGGTTTGTGGTACAGAACTGCCACTATCAGTTTCAGACGCTGCCGTTTGGATTGTCCACGGCACCCCGGGTCTTTACCAAGGTAATGGCCGAAATGATGATTCTTCTTCGAAGAAAAGGCGTCTTAATTATCCCTTACTTGGACGATCTCCTGATAAGGGCAAGGTCCAGAGAACAGTTAGAGGTCGGAGTAGCACTATCTCAAATAGTACTACGACAGCACGGATGGATTCTAAATATTCCAAAATCGCAGCTGATTCCGACGACACGTCTGCTGTTCCTAGGGATGATTCTGGACACAGTACAGAAAAAGGTGTTTCTCCCGGAAGAGAAAGCCAGGGAGTTATCCGACCTAGTCAGGAAACTCCTAAGACCAGGCCAAGTGTCAGTACATCAGTGCACAAGGGTCCTGGGAAAGATGGTGGCTTCTTACGAAGCGATTCCATTCGGCAGATTCCACGCAAGAACTTTTCAGTTGGATCTGCTAGACAAATGGTCCGGATCGCATCTTCAAATGCATCAGCGGATTACCCTGTCTCCAAGGACAAGGGTGTCTCTCCTGTGGTGGTTACAGAGTGCTCATCTCCTAGAGGGCCGCAGATTCGGCATTCAGGATTGGGTCCTGGTGACCACGGATGCCAGCCTGAGAGGCTGGGGAGCAGTCACACAGGGAAAAAATTTCCAGGGCTTGTGGTCAAGCATGGAAACGTCACTTCACATAAATATCCTGGAACTAAGGGCCATTTACAATGCCCTAAGTCAGGCAAGGCCTCTGCTTCAGGGTCAGTCAGTATTGATCCAGTCGGACAACATCACGGCAGTCGCCCACGTAAACAGACAGGGCGGCACAAGAAGCAGGAGGGCAATGACGGAAGTGACAAGGATTCTTCGCTGGGCGGAAAATCATGTGATAGCACTGTCAGCAGTGTTCATTCCGGGAGTGGACAACTGGGAAGCAGACTTCCTCAGCAGACACGATCTTCACCCGGGGGAGTGGGGACTTCACCCAGAAGTCTTCCACTTGATTGTAAACCGTTGGGAAAAACCAAAGGTGGACATGATGGCGTCTCGCCTCAACAAAAAACTGGACAGATATTGCTCCAGGTCAAGGAACCCTCAGGCAATAGCTGTGGACGCTCTGGTAACACCGTGGGTGTACCGGTCATTGTATGTGTTCCCTCCTCTTCCTCTCATACCAAAAGTACTGAGAATCATAAGGAGAGGAGTAAAGACTATACTCGTGGCTCCGGATTGGCCAAGAAGGACTTGGTACCCGGAAATTCAAGAGATGCTCACGGAAGACCCGTGGCCTCTACCTCTAAGACAGGACCTGCTCCAGCAGGGACCATGTCTGTTCCAAGACTTACCGCGGCTGCGTTTGACGGCATGGCGGTTGAACGCCGGATCCTGAAGGAAAAGCATTCCGGATGAAGTCATCCCTACCCTGATCAAAGCCAGGAAGGATGTAACCGTACAACATTATCACCGTATTTGGCGTAAATATGTTGCGTGGTGCGAGGCCAGGAAGGCCCCTACGGAGGAATTTCAACTGGG
This sequence comes from Pseudophryne corroboree, assembly GCF_028390025.1. Lineage (NCBI taxonomy): Eukaryota > Metazoa > Chordata > Amphibia > Anura > Myobatrachidae > Pseudophryne > Pseudophryne corroboree. The sequence continues at coordinate 666,531,499 of NC_086449.1, read as the reverse complement.
TCGATTCCTGCATTTCCTGCAAACAGGACTGTCTATGGGCCTCAAATTAGGGTCCATTAAGGTTCAAATTTCGGCCCTGTCGATATTCTTCCAAAAAGAACTAGCTTCTGTTCCTGAAGTTCAGACGTTTGTCAAGGGAGTACTGCATATACAGCCTCCTTTTGTGCCTCCAGTGGCACCTTGGGATCTCAATGTAGTGTTGGGATTCCTAAAATCACATTGGTTTGAACCACTCACCACTGTGGACTTGAAATCTCACATGGAAAGTGGTAATGCTGTTAGCCCTGGCTTCAGCCAGGCGTGTATCAGAATTGGCGGCTTTATCCTATAAAAGCCCTTACCTAATTTTTCATACGGACAGGGCAGAATTGAGGACTCGTCCTCAATTTCTCCCTAAGGTGGTTTCAGCATTTCACTTAAACCAACCTATTGTGGTGCCTGCGGCTACTAGGGACTTGGAGGATTCCAAGTTGCTGGACGTAGTCAGGGCCCTGAAAATATGTTTCCAGGACGGCTGGAGTCAGAAAATCTGACTCGCTGTTTATCCTGTATGCACCCAACAAGCTGGGTGCTCCTGCTTCTAAGCAGACGATTGCTCGTTGGATTTGTAGTACAATTCAGCTTGCACATTCTGTGGCAGGCCTGCCACAGCCAAAATCTATAAAAGCCCATTCCACACGGAAAGTGGGCTCATCTTGGGCGGCTGCCCGAGGGGTCTCGGCTTTACAACTTTGCCGAGCTGCTACTTGGTCAGGGGCAAACACGTTTGCTAAATTCTACAAATTTGATACCCTGGCTGAGGAGGACCTGGAGTTCTCTCATTCGGTGCTGCAGAGTCATCCGCACTCTCCCGCCCGTTTGGGAGCTTTGGTATAATCCCCATGGTCCTTTCGGAGTCCCCAGCATCCACTAGGACGTTAGAGAAAATAAGAATTTACTTACCGATAATTCTATTTCTCATAGTCCGTAGTGGATGCTGGGCGCCCATCCCAAGTGCGGATTGTCTGCATTACTTGTACATAGTTATTGTTACAAAAATCGGGTTATTGTTGTTGTGAGCCATCTTTTCAGAGGCTCCTTCTGTTATCATGCTGTTAACTGGGTTCAGATCACAAGTTGTACGGTGTGATTGGTGTGGCTGGTAAGAGTCTTACCCGGGATTCAAAATCCTTCCTTATTGTGTACGCTCGTCCGGGCACAGTATCCTAACTGAGGCTTGGAGGAGGGTCATGGGGGGAGGAGCCAGTGCACACCAGCTAGTCCTAAAGCTTTTACTTTGTGCCCAGTCTCCTGCGGAGCCGCTATTCCCCATGGTCCTTTCGGAGTCCCCAGCATCCACTACGGACTATGAGAAATAGAATTATCGGTAAGTAAATTCTTATCTGCTGCCTGGCACCAATTAATCCATCCTCCTGATGCTTCTGGACCACTGCTGTCCACAGCCCTCTGGCATACCTTATTTAGTTTATCCTCCACCTTTGTGAATGAACCACTGTGCTCCATTACTACTACAAATGTCCTCTTCTGCTCCTTGAAGCTTGTGACCTTTTATGCAGTTACTCTGTTGACCTTACCACTGTTTCAATATTGCCTTTTATGCCACCATTTTGCGCATCTGTTTCTTCCTGTAACCCACTGTGTCCATTACTGTACTTTGATTTGTTCGCCCTACCAGCAGCAACCTATGCAGTGTGCTTCAGATGGCTCCTCCATGGGCAGAATACTACATGTTGATCTATTCATACAGGGTCTGCCTTGGGACCTTGTATGGCTTATCTCCCACAGCATAACCTTTGTAGTGCACCCAATCTGGCTAATCACCACCTAGTATGCTCGTGGATGGTATGAAAAATACAAGGAGCTGATTGTTAAAACCCTATTCAAGTTAGGTGCTGACAACCACCCATTTTGTGTCCTCTAGGTGTGACCTATTACACCCAGGGTAATCCTACATAGGTTGCCCAAGACAGCTGCCTTGTCTGGTGCCTTTTTATGGGTGGAAATTTTAACCAATGTCATTTATTGGCAAAGGTGACTACACTATCATTGTTGTGCTGTCTAGGTTTTGTGGCTTTCTAATTGCTGTAATGCTAAACTCCCTTTTATGTGCTATGTTACATCTAAAGCTTGAGTGCTGCAGAAAAGCTTTATATAAATAGAATTATAAAATAGACTGCTTTGGAGTGTAAGCATTTTTGTAACTTTCTATTTTATTTTAACCTTGCTGATTAAGTATACAATTTTATTTGTTATTTTTATAACTTTAGTGCATTCCATAATGTCTCCTACATCCTTCTCATGTATACTTCTGTCTGAATCATTGGGCTTTGGGATTCTTAACCCCTTCAGTGGTGGGTATTCAGTAAAAAAACAACACCCTGGGGTGTTATTGAAGTGTGACAGGGTGAGGTAATTGCCTGATCATCTGTGGGCATTGCCAGCCCTAGCACTGATTCCTGGCCGCCTTGTGGCGCCCGGGAATTGGCGTAAGCTATTTCACAGGTAAGCCCAGCCAATAGGAGTCCAGGGGGTGGGCTAAACTCCATAATGGAGTATGCGGATTCCCAGATGCCGTGCATGCTGCACAGCTGCTGTCCACAGAGAATCGGTCAGTAGTATTCACGGAAATCTTCTGGTGTTGCTAGCGCTGGCTAGCCTGGAAGACGTCCGGGCAAACTACTGAAGGGGTTAAAGGGTGAATACAGTGATGTCCTCAGTAAGCCCCAGGCTTTAGAGAAGTCCTACAAATTATCAAGTCTCCAGTCCCTCTTCTAGTCAACTCATATGCTTAGGTTTAAGATATTCACTTGCATACAGTAAATATATTGTAAATGCATCATGTCTGTGTAAACTTTGTTTCAGACGCCAGAACAAAAAGGGAAACAAGAGGGCAAGCAAACGCCTAATAGGTCTCCAAAGGTCCCCTTTACACTTGAAGAAATTAAAGCAAAAATGCAAGCAACAATAGAAAAGGTAAACTTATTGCTTGGTTAGGTCATTAGGTGCTGTTGAGCCAGTAAATAACAGGTATTGTCAAATGATTTGTAAGTAGACAAACTAAAGTAATACAAAAACCTGTACTAGATCTGAAAGTGATAGATGGACTGATCTCTAATGTATTTTCCAGGGTTCTGTCCTTCCTAAAATTGAAGCAAAGTTCACAAACTATGTGAAGAATTGTTTCAGAACAGACAACAAAAAGGTGAGTGACAGAAGCTTCAGTTACATATACCCTTATTAGACAGAAGTGTCTGAATCCCCGCATTTCAGTGCCAGGTAGTTTCGTGGGTCCCTGCCTGATTTCTTCCCCCGCTTCCCACCCTTTCACAGTTGGGTAAATTACTAGGACAAGAATTTCAACCCAGTAGTTTTGCAGATAGAAACATTTATTCTGTGTGAAATACAGGTTGAAATTCCCATGTCTCCAACACTAGTAAATTCCTGGATCAGAGTCTTGGGAATTTTGAGCCGGGTCGACCCTTTCATACAGAAGAAATACCTGTTTTGATTAACAAATTACTGATTAGAACGTCTTCACCCTGGAATTTGCTTTTGTGTGTGATAGGGGTATTAGTCTCCTATGCATAGGTTATGTGGTGTTGCCCCTAGATTGACTCATGTGCTCTCCCATATTAAGTAAGTAAAGTGCAGTGTGCTGTTATTGTATAGGCACTATTTGTTCTTTGCTTACAATGTCTTTACCACATAGTCCACTTTAGACAAAGCATTTTTTAAAGAACTATTTAAATCCTCTAAAGTAATCTCAGGATTTATCTTGGATTAATTATGTCTTTAAATATTGCAGGTTATTGATGACCTCTGGAACTGGAGAAAGGCTCTGAAAGACTTAAAATAACTTGTCTTTTTTCCCTTTGGTTGTCAGCTGGTTTATTTTCGCATTTTATATATTTTTTTTTTTTTTAAATAAAAAGTTGAGAACAATTTGGTCCTATGTAAATTTCTAACAATTTGCTAAGCAATTCTGACGTTCCACCTGTTTTGTACATTTCAGTGTTCTATTATGGCATAATAAAGATGACCAGACAAATGAAGTGGATCCTAATGAATATAATCTATTACTTTATTTGCTGTGAATGATGGGGACTGAGATACATACCTCCCTACATGATCCATTCATGGAGGAACAAAATGCTGTTCCTTGATTTCCCATTGCAATCACCTGTGTTAAAACAAATTTCTTATTAAATAACTAGTTCAACATTGGTGATTGTGCCAAATTGCCATTATAGTGCAGGTTTTTTTCTGAATATTTTCAGAAATTAGTTCACAAGAGCATTTTACAGATATGGCAAGGGAGATAATTTGATCATGGATCAAAGGCATACATAACCTTTGTTACACTTAAATAAAATGAGATTTATGGTAAAAACTTACCTTTGTTAAATCTTTCTGAGGTACGCTGGGCTCCACAGGGTATAACATTGGGGTGTAGAGTAGGATCTTGATCCGAGGCACCAACAAGCTCAAAGCTTTGACCTTCCTGAGATGCATAGTGCCGCCTCCTCTATAACCCCGCCTCCATGCACAGGAGCTCAGTTTTTGTTAACCATGCAGTAGCGGGTAAAAGACTACAATCGTTAGTAGCCACATATACCATACACTCACTACAGGAGAGGGTGTCAGCGGCTAATGCCATACCAACCCAAAGAAGCAAAGTGAGTCAGGGTGGGCTCCTTGTGGAGTCCAGTGTACCTCACAGAAAGATTTAACAAAGGTAAGTTCTTACCATAAATCTTGTTTTCTGCTGCGGGGTAGCAGAAAACAAGTTATTCCCTGGGCACCACAGGGAATAACATCAGGGATGTCCTAAAGCAGTTCCTTATGGGAGGGGACGCACTGAAGCGGGCATAAGAATCCAGCGTCCAAAGGAAGCATCCTGGGAGGTGGAAGTTTTAAAGGCATGTTCACTAAGGACCACGTAGCTGCCTTGCACAATTGTTCATGGGCCGCCCAAGAAGGTCCAACAGACTGAGTAGAAGACCAGCCTGTACATAAGCATGTGCAATCAGCATTCTAATCCATCTGGCCAAGTTCTGCTTGTTAGCAGGCCAGCCATGTTTGTGAAAACTAAACCGTACGAAGAGACTTCCGAATGGAAGCAGTTCTCTTCACATAGATACGGAGAGCCCATACCACATCCAAAGACTGCTCTTTGGAAGACAACTCAGGAGAATTAAAGGCAGGAACCACAATCTCCTGTTTAAGGTGGAAGGAAGACACCACCTTAGGTAGATAACCAGGGTGTTTCTAAGAACTGCCAGATCACTGAAAAAATCAGAAAGGGGGACCTACAGGATAAGGCACCAAAGTCTGAAACACATCTAGCAGAAGCAAACGCTAGCAGAAAAAGACCTTAAGGGAAAGCCACTTAAGATCCGCAGATGCAAGAGGGTCAAAAGGAAACTCTTGCAAGGCCTCCAAAACCACTGACAAATCCCAAGGGCCTACAGGTGGGACATAAGGAGGCTCAACACACCCTGAGTGAAGGTATGAACATCAGCCAGAGTTGCAATTTTTCTCTGAAACCATACTGACAAGGCAGAAATGTGAACCTTGAGGGAGGCCAGACGAAGGCCTAGGTCCAGGCCTTGCTGTAGGAAGGCCAAATGTGTGGCTGTACTAAACTTGTAAGCATGATTGGTATTGGTGCACCAATCAAAGTAAGAATTCCAGACCCTATGGTAAATCCAAGCAGAAGGTGGCTTACGGGCCTTCAACATAGTTTGAATGACCGCCTCAGAAAACCTTTGGCCCTCAGTATGGAAGCTTCAAGAGCCACGCTGTCAAAACCAGTCAGGCCAAATCCTGGTAGACACAAGGGCCCTGAACGCAGAGATGTGGAAGTAGAAGGGGATGCTCTATCTAGAGGCCCTGTAGGTCTGAGAACCAATGCTGTCTGGGCCACTTGGGAGCAATTAGAAGTTAGTATGCCTCCTTGTTTGCACTTCCTTATCACTCTAGGCCAGGCATTCAAGGCACACAAACAGTGCAGGTTTTAGTGTTATCCAGGCTTCAGCATAGATGGTTAAATCAAAATAACAGGTACTAATTAAGTCACCTGTGTTCAAGACTGGATATCACTAAAACAAGGACTGTTGGTGTGCCTTGAGGACCGAGGTTGGGAAACACTGCTCTAGGCAGTAAAGACACTGGAGAGAACACATATGGCATCCAAAAGTTCCATAGGATTGCCAGTGTGTCCACGAACGCTGCTTGAGGATCCCTTGTTCTTGCTCCGAAGACCGGAACCTTGTGATTGTGTCGAGATGCCATCCGATCCACGTCTGGAAGGACCCACTTGTCCATGAGGAGTTGAAATACTTCTGGATGGAGGCTCCACTCTTCAGCTTGTACGTCCTGACGACCGAGTCCGCTTCCCAGTTGAGGACCCCTGGAATGCACACTGCCAATATGGCTGGCAGATGGCTTTCTGCCCATTGAAGAATCCTTGATACTTCCCTCATTGCCATGTGACTTCAAGTGCTGCCTTGATTTATGTACGCCACCCTGGTGGTGGTGTCCGACTGTGCCTGAACAGGTCTGTTCTGAATTAAATGCTGGGCCAGGTTCAGAGCATTGAACACCGCCCGCAGTTCCAGAATGTTGACCAGAAGGAGAGACTTCTCCTTGGTTCACCGACCCCTAAAGGGAGTGTTGCTCCAACACTGCGCCCCAGGCTCTCAGACTGGCATCCGTCGTCTGAAGGACCCAGTTGGAGAAACAGAAGGGACGACCCCTGCTCAAACGTCTGTCCTGCAGCCACCAGCTTGGTGACAGACGGACCTCCGGAGACAAGGAGTTCATTTGAGACCTGATCCGGTGTGGCAGGCTGTCCCATTTGGCAAGAATCCGTTTCTGCAGATGGTGTGAATGGAATTGAGCTTACTCCACCATGTCGAAAGGTGACACTGAGACCTAGCACTTGCATCATCGAATGTATCGACACTTGCGGACGAGACAGGAAGCATTGAATCCTGTCCTGAAGCTTTAGGACCTTCTCCTGAGATGAGAACAACCGCTGGTTGCGATTGTCCAACGCTTCCAGGTGCACCATGCTCTGTGCAGGGACCAGGGAGGATTTCTTCCAGTTGATTAGCCACCTGTGGGCTTGTAGAAACTGGGTATGTCAGATCCACATGGCGTAGGAGAATCTCTGGGGAATTTTCCAGGATCAACAAGTCGTCCAAGTATGGTAGGATTCTGGCCCCTTGACGATGGAGTACAGCTGTCATTACCGCCATAACCTTGGTGAAGACTCGCAGATCCGTGGTCAAACCAAAAGGTAATGCCCAAAATTGGTAATGGTGGTTGCCAACCACAAACCTCAGGTACTGCTGATGTGACATTGCAATGGGAATATGTAGGTAAGCATCTTGTATGGCCAGGGTGACAATATAATTTTTACTGACCTCCGCAGTGAGGGGAAAGCGAGCCAGCATCATCTTGTGAGGTGTGAATTTCTTTCCTGGATTTTCCCAGGACTCATGTATATCAACTAAATCTGAGGTTCTCAAACTCTGTTATCGGGAGCCCACACAGTGCATGTTTTGCAGGTAACCCAGCAGGTGCACAGGTGTATTAATTACTCACTGACACATTTTAAAAGGTCCACAGGTGGAGCTAATTTCACTTGCGATTATGTGAGGAGACCTACAAAACATGCACTGTGTGGGCCCCCGAGGACCGAGTTTGAGAACCTCTGAACTAAATGGTCAGAGTGAGGTAAAACTTGTTTAACCACTTTCTGACATTTAGTCCTGTCTGTTTTTTAGAGGCAGTATAAGGCTCTGGGTCATCAGTAATTTGAAGAATGAGCCTGATAGCCTCCAGCAAGTCAGGAACATCCACCTGTGAGACATTCCCCATCACAAGCATCAGGGTCAGAATCTGTGGGGTCAGTATATACGACATCCTCATCAGATGAGGTGTCTGGGATGTTGGTGGATTGTGAGGAAGTAATGGCCCACTTAGAGGACCCCTTGGTCTTAAGCGAGTGAGGGTTAGACTTTGGAGTAGTCAGTGATTGGTTCAATTGCTGTAACTGAGCAGACAGTTGATCTGCTCGTGGTGGGTTATCTGCGGGGACCATAAGCGGCTGTACCGGCACAGGAGGTCCGATAGGGGGTGTTAGTCTAGTTACCAGCGTAATAAATAGCGTGGAGAAGGTAGTGTTGCTATGATCCCACTGGGGGAGGCGGGTTAAGGAACCCCCAGAACCTGAACCCTCAGCTGCTGTTTTCCTCAAATGTGTCTGCAGCATCACCACCACGCAATGTGGGATCAGCCCCAGCTCCATTGCCCTTTGTATGCTGACCTATCCGAAAGCTCAATGCAGGGCAACCCAGTACAATATCGGCAGCCCAACACCTGACAGGAACTCCCTGTGCAGTGGATTAGCACAAACAGGGAATTCAAGAGGTATATGTGACTGAAATTCACAGAGAAATACACACTGAGTATATTCTGTGAACTACCTATATTAGATGATAAACCTGAAGCACCTAGCCCCCTCAGGTTATAGAATATAAGGATAGCAATCTGAGTGAGACACAAAATGGAGGTCACACAGCAGCTACATGCGCACACATATAATCACAATGTAGAAATTAAGACATGCAATAACACTGCACTGGACTAGCAATACAAAGTAATACTCAGTATGGCTATATATTTAGTAGATATATCAATGCACAGTAAAGACTGGATGTATATCACAGGGTACTTGTACTATATAACCCTGACCAAATGCACTGTTTCGTAACACTGTCAACAGACATGTAGACTACTAAGTGTCTTGTAAAATGCACAGTGCGGACATGCAGGCGGCTTTACAAAGGAGGATTTACCCAAACAGTCCCAGGAACAGTGCTGCTCTGTGTAATGTTGCCCAAACACTGACTGGGAGTGAGGGAGAGATATGCAGCTCCAGGGCTGTAAACATTACTTTAAATGGTGCCCTGAGGGAGGGGCTACAGGTTCAAGCATTATCCCCCTGCTGGACTTCACCGCTGGTACTATGGGCTATTAATAAAACTGTTTTTGTGAGGTAAAAAAAATGACCTGTGCCCTTACCCTGGTGGTTTAGTGGAGTCCCTTCCCGACCACAGTCCATGGCAGTGTGTGTGACCCGCCTCCCACCGGCAGTGCCGAATCGTGATTTTTATCGGGAGCTGCCTAGGGGGCCCACTTACCTCCTCCCTGAGTGCGGCCACGCAATCTAAGAGAACTTTGGCAGGTGTGTGACTGAGAAGCAAACCGGAGCCTCCGCTGTAAGTTCCCGGCAACCAGGGCGCGGGAGTATACAGCGCCGCTGGGGGAGGTGATGGAGCTGCAGCAGGAGATGTCAGACTGACATCTAATACTCGCACTGCTGCAGCTCTTGAACTCTTAATTTCTTTATCATCCACTAGGGGTCACTGGAGTACTCTTGGGATATGGACTGGCTTCCGTAGGAACAGCACTGAATATTTAAATTTAGAACACTCCACCCCTCCATATCCCCGAGTACCTCTCAGTGTTTTTTCTGTGCTTGAAGTAGTAACAGCTCTGTGGCTCAGGTCACAATTACTTTGAATATTTTTATATTTCCCTATTTTTATACATCCCTTTCCCCCTTCCAAAAGGCAGGGTCAGGGATAGTGCAGCTGCTGATAGCAGCAGGGGCGTGTCGGGCCTCTCTGAAAGAGCTCCCTCACAGCCACACACACACACACAGGCTGGCCGGCGCTTACTAAGAAGCCCCGTCGGAGCCTCATCACAGAAGCACAATTGCAGGTATGTGAGTGGGGAGAACGGGGCGGTCAGCTTCCGCTGCCGCCCCGAGGTGTGGGGAAGGCGCTGGTGTCTTTCGGCTGACTGCCGCCCGCCGCAGTTGCTCCGGCCGCCGGGTAACAGCCGCCCGCTGTCCTACACTGCTCCCGCGTCTCTGAAGTCGGGTCCGGCCGCCGCTTCTCCCGCTGCTCCGGCGCTTCTTACAATACCCGCGTGTCTCAACGGGTCCGCCCGCCGCTTCTCCTGCACCTCCGGCCGCCGCTTGATCCGCTGCTGCCCGTGTCTCATAGCGCTGACACGCGCTCCCAGTCTTCCAGGTCCCGGGGTGCCCGCTGCCCGGCCCGCACTGCACGCTATGGAGCAGATGCGAGGGGGGGGGGAAAGGACAGCAGCAACAGGCTGTTGGTAGTACAGCACACATTTATATAACTATATAATGATGTTTATACTGGCAGGGAGGCTGTTTTATAATGATTACACAGGCTGTTAATAATATCAGTATGAAACTACACTGTGATTATATGTATAAGCATGGGGGCCATTTTAACCATGCTTCCTGTGTCTTCCTGCTGTGATTCCAGAACGTTCCAGTACTACATTTCTACTCCACCGGAGGCGCAGGGGTGTTAGTGGGAATTTGGGATCACATTTCATAGTACTGGCCACGTGTACTGCACTCGGCCAGATATATATACAGAGACACCTTACTGCTATTTTACTGAGTCGTGCAAGTGTCTGTTTTTTTTTTTTTGTATTGTATTGTCTGTCGCCATAATGAGTAAGGCACCAGCAAAAACGAAAAAGCATAATTGCAAAGTCTGTAACAGTGTGTTACCGGATGGATCTACCACATGTACAGTATGTTTTGTGAATTCGGTTCAGAATACCATTTCGGCTCCAGTTTTACAACCAATGTCCTCACCGGACCCTCCGTGGGGTATGTTAGTAAATGTACTAGATAGGTTACAATCAGAATTGACCGCCGCTCGTCAGGAGCGGGAAACGGCAAGATCTGAGTCTAGGGTGAGACCGCCAGAACTACCGGAGGCGTCTCACCCTTGCGTAAGGTCCAAATCCATTTTGGGTAAACGGGATAAATTTCATATGTCTTATGATTTTCCAGTGTCTGCTATGTTGCATTCTGACGATTCCATGCCAGACCTCACGGAACAAGATGAGGGTGAGGAGGGCGAAGTGGAGTCAGATGGCGAGGATTTTAACAGTTCCGGCATTGATGATCTCATCAGAGCGGTACGTCAGTCTCTGAAGTTTACTGAAACTGAGGAGCCTCTCACAAATGATCAGGTCGTATTTACTAAACGAAAAAAAACTCCAATAAGTTTTCCTGTGTCGGAATCCCTTAATCAGATGTTAGTAGAAACACGACAGAATCCAGATAAACGGTTTTCTATACCTCGCAGATTTAAGTCTAGTTACCCGTTTCCAGACTCGGTAACATGTACATGGGAGAATCCACCAATAGTTGATTCTTCAGTGTCAAAGCTTACCAAGAAATTAACCATACCAGTGCCAGCAGCTACTACGCTTAAAGACCCTTCAGATCGCAAGATAGAAACTATGCTAAAATCCATGTATGTAGCAGCAGGTGTGATGCTGAGACCTGGATTGGTTGGCATTTGGGTCACTAAGGCACTCATAATATGGCTTACAGAACTCAAATCTGCTTTACATGACGAAAACCTGATAATTCTTGTAAATCAAATGATTGAGGCTGTAGAGTATCTCTGTACAGCGTCTACTGACGTCTGTCAGCTCACTTCTCGTATTTCATCGTCGCTAGTTACGGCACGAAGAGCACTCTGGCTGCGTGCTTATCATGCGGAGGCAGAGGTCAAACGAGGTATAGAGGCGTTGCCTTACGATGGCAAGAAGTTGTTTGGTCCTGAATTGGACGCATGGATTGCTGAGGCTACGGGAGGTAAGTCTGTTTTCTTACCATTGCCTGCACCGGTATCAAGAAGAAGGTACGCTGGACCTTCGTTCAAATCCTTTAGACCTCAGCCCTTTCGAGGACGTGGCAGAGGAACAGCCACGCCTGCTAGACGTGGTCGCGGACGTGGTTTCCAACAAACCAACACAACTCGCCAGGATGCTAAGGTTACCGACAAGCCAGTGGCATGACGGGCTACCAGCCCATCTCGGTTCTCCGATTGTGGGAGCACGCCTTCAGAAGTTCCATTTGGCGTGGTTCCACACATCCGCGGATGGGTGGATCCGCAATTTAGTGTTAAAAGGTTACAAAATACAGTTCGACTGTCTTCCGCCTCTGCGGTTTTTCAAGACAGGATTGCCTCTGTCGGACGACAAGAGGACGGTTCTGCAAATTGCCATTCAGTCCCTACTGGATTCGGCAGTTTTGATTCCGGTCCCTGTACACCAACAGGGTCAGGGTTATTATTCAAGTCTGTTTGTGGTACCGAAGCCGGATGGCTCAGTCAGACCAATATTGAACTTAAAGGGTCTCAATCAGTACGTAACTTACTACAGATTCAAAATGGAGTCTCTGCGTTCGGTGATTGCGGGTTTAGAGCCAAAGGAATTTATGATTGCGCTAGATCTCAAGGATGCGTACTTACACATTCCAATTTGGCAGCCTCATCAGAAATTCTTACGGTTTGCAATACGCCAGAACCATTACCAGTTTCAGGCTCTACCGTTTGGCCTGTCATCAGCGCCACGGGTATTCACCAAAGTGATGTCTGTGATGATAGCTCATCTCAGATCCCCGAGAGTGACAATAGTTCCGTATTTAGACGATCTGCTCATCAAAGCTCCGTCTCAACAGATACTTCTCCAACATGCGCTGCTAACATACGATGTACTGGTTCACCACGGTTGGATTGTCAACTTCAAGAAATCACATCTAATTCCGTCTCAACGCCTTCAATTCCTAGGTATGATTCTCGATACGGTCAATCAAAGAATTTACCTACCACAGCAGAAAGTACAAATTCTACGCCATCTAGTACAATTAGTGCTCAAGCCACGCACAGTGTCGGTACACTTGTGCATTCGCCTCTTAGGCACAATGGTAGCAGCTTTCGAAGCGCTTCAGTTCGGAAGATTTCACTCGCGTCCATTTCAACTGAATGTGCTCGCCCAGTGGTCGGGCTCGCATCTGCAGATTCACCACAGGGTGAGGTTGTCACCAAGGGCAAGAGTATCTCTGCTCTAATGGCTCAAGGAACACAATTTAACCGCAGGAAGACGGTTCGGAGGCTGGAATTGGATAATTCTAACTACGGACGCCAGTCTCAGAGGTTGGGGAGCGGTAATTCAAAATTGTCAGCTCCAGGGTCTCTGGGCGGATCACGAGAAATTGCTGTCTATAAATGTCCTAGAACTCCGCGCATTTTACAATGCGCTACGACAAGCAGTGCACATGCTTCGCTCTCAGCCTGTCCAAGTGCAGTCGGACAATGCGACGGCGGTCGCATACATCAACAAACAAGGAGGAACAAGAAGCCGCATGGCAATGCGGGAAGTAGCTCGTATCCTCAATTGGGCGGAATGCCACCAGGTGATATTGTCGGCAGTGTTCATTCCGGGAGTGGACAACTGGGAAGCGGATTATCTCAGTCGTCGGGATTTTCATCCAGGCGAATGGGCATTAAATCCAGAAGTGTTTCACATGTTGGTTCAGAGATGGGGTTATCCTCAGGTGGACCTGATGGCGTCTCGACACAATCACCAAACGTTCCCGTATGTGTCCAGAACAAGAGATCCAAAGGCAGTGGCGGTGGATGCTCTCACTGTCGCGTGGCCGTACAGTCTTGTGTATCTGTTTCCACCGTTTCCGTTGCTCCCTCTGGTGCTAAAACGGATCAAAAGAGAGTCTGTCACAGTCATACTAGTGGCGCCTCATTGGCCTCGGAGAGCTTGGTTCTCGGATCTCCGAGGACTACTCGCAGACGATCCTTGGCCGCTCCCACTGCGTCCAGACCTGTTACAACAGGGTCCGTTCCTTTACCCCGATTTAGCGCGGCTGCGTTTGACGGGGTGGCTGTTGAGACCGCCCTCTTAAGAAGAGAGGGCATTCCAGATTCGGTTATACCAACCATGTTACGAGCTAGGAAGCCAGTTACGGCAGCTCATTATTACAGAATATGGCGTGCCTATATAGGTTGGTGTGAAGCTCGGAAGTTTCCGACATCATCTTTCAAGTTATCCCGCCTTTTGTTGTTTCTACAAACAGGGCTAGATGGAGGACTGCGTTTATCTACACTAAAGGTGCAGGTATCTGCTTTGTCAATTTACTTTCAAAGACGATTGGCTCTATTGCCGTCTATACGCACTTTTCTCCAAGGTGTCCTCAGAGTACAGCCTCCATTCATTCCACCTACAGCGCCATGGGACTTGAATCTGGTTTTAGAGTTCTTACAGTCTTCATATTTTGAACCCTTACAGCAAGTGGATATAAAGTTTCTCACTTGGAAAACAATTTTTCTTCTAGCCTTAGCTTCGGCAAGGCGTGTTTCGGATTTGGGTGCCTTGTCATGCAAGTCACCGTATTTGGTGTTTCATGATGACAGAGCGGAACTTCGGACGAATCCCGCTTTCTTACCAAAGGTAGTGTCATCTTTTCACATCAATCAACCAATAGTAGTTCCTGTGTTGACAGCACATTCTGGAACTCTGGATGTGGTACGCGCATTACGCGTTTATGTATCCCGAACGTCTTCAGTTCGTAAGACGGATACGTTGTTTGTTCTCTATGATGCTGCCAAGATGGGTTGGCCAGCGTCTAAACAAACCTTATCCAGATGGATAAAACTGACCATACGTCAGGCTTACCTTCATGCTAGGTTACAACCGCCTACGTCAGTAACCGCTCATTCCACACGTTCTGTGGGAACTTCATGGGCAGCTGGTCGGGGAGCTTCTACGACGCAGCTTTGCCGTGCGGCTACATGGTCTTCAGTGCACACGTTTGTGCGCTTTTACAAGTTTGATACGTTTGCGGCATCAGCATCTAGCTTTGGCCGCCTAGTGTTACAAGTGCCAAACAGCTCTCCCGCCCACGGGGGAAGCTTTGGTACGTCCCAAGAGTACTCCAGTGACCCCTAGTGGAAGATAAAGAAAATAGGATTTTGGTACTTACCAGGTAAATCCTTTTCTTTGAATCCATAGGGGGCACTGGACGCCCACCCAGAGCAGTTTTACCTAGTTGTGGTGAGTTCTGAGGATCTTATGGTAACACACTTTCACCGACTGGTTCAAATTACAAGTGCTGGTTAGGGTGTCAACTGTTTAGTTGTCAGTAACGTTATGTGTCAATTTCGTTATTGTCCGTTATGTTATATGTAATACTCCAAACCTCTCTATAGTTCCTGTTCGGCTCAGTAAAAAACACTGAGAGGTACTCGGGGATATGGAGGGGTGGAGTGTTCTAAATTTAAATATTCAGTGCTGTTCCTACGGAAGCCCGTCCATATCCCAAGAGTACTCCAGTGCCCCCTATGGATTCAAAGAAAAGGATTTACCTGGTAAGTACCAAAATCCTATTTTTTCACTTAGAAAAGCTCTTCTCAGAGCTGCTGGAACAGCCCCCCTGTTGTATGCCTGCTTACTGCATGGCATCAACTACAAAACTGAGCTCCTGTGCACAGAGGCGGCGCTATACATCTTGGGAAGAAGGTCAAAGCTTTGAGCTTGTTGGTGCCTCGGATCAAGATCCTACTCTACACCCCAATGTTATTCCCTGTGGAGCCCAGTGAACACGCAGCAGAGAAGTGTATAAAGTAAAACAGGTGGCTCTTGAAGACCCACAATGAGGGGTCAAGGATATGATAAGGGCAGGTACTGAGGAGAGCACAGGTGCCAGCCCTTGTACATCAACCATGCCATCAGTGGAGTAATGGTGGCAATGCAGCCCAAAAATACACCTGACTTTAACGGAGTTGCACGGGACCTGTCTGTTTACTCACGCCAGGCATCCTCCATAAGATGTATGAGGACACCTGTATGTTCACCGCCTGTAAATTGGCTGATTTCAGAATATTTTCAGTGTTAAATCAGACTGAGAGCATCCCATTTTGAACCTGCAAAGTTTATAAGCAGTAGAGTACAATAATTTAGTGTGGAAGGGGAGAGGTAACAAATCTCAAGAGATAAAGCATACTTGCATACCTGACCCTCTCCATGAGGGAGAAAATGCTCTGTTCCTGGACTTTCCTTGTAATTTATGATTGCCATCACCTGTGGTGAGCTAGTTAATTGATAAGAAAGGTGTTTCACCACAGGTGATGGCAATCATACATTACCAGGAAAGTCCAGGAACAGCATTTTCTCCCTCATGGGAGGTAGGTCAGGTAGGCAAATATGAGATAAAGTGGTTCATGTGACTGAAGAGATGTAATGGTGAACTTGAAACAAAGTGTTTAGGGAGTTAGTACTGCTGTTGATGGTCCAAAAACAGCATTTTAATACCTACCGATAAATCCCTTTCTAAAGCTTTACAGGAATTACCTAAGTTCCCCTATGGCAGAGGATCTCAAATGCAGTCCTCAAGGCACCCCAATGATCCAGGTTTTAGGT
The DNA here is from genome assembly GCF_028390025.1 of Pseudophryne corroboree. Classification (NCBI taxonomy): domain Eukaryota; kingdom Metazoa; phylum Chordata; class Amphibia; order Anura; family Myobatrachidae; genus Pseudophryne; species Pseudophryne corroboree. The sequence continues at coordinate 666,515,149 of NC_086449.1, read as the reverse complement.
ATATCCATGGCAGATGGTTAAATCAAATTGACTAAGGAGCTAATTAAGTCACCTCTGGCCAAGCATGGATATATGTAAAACCTCTGCCCTATGGGGCTATCCTGCCTTTCCTCTATCATTGACTAACGCAACATCTTAACTGGAGAAAAAAAGGACTGTCTTGCACCTCCACAGTATTTGAACCAGGATGTAGTTTCTTTTCTTTTCTCTGGCATCTATAAGGGATACTGGGGTTCACTTAATACGATGGGGTATTGAAGGGGTCCAAAGAAGTCTGCACTTTAAATTTCTTCAACTGGGTGTGCTGGCTCCTCCCCTCTATGCCCCCTCCCAAAGGCAGTTATAAGTAAAATAGTGCCCAAAGGAGAAAGGACATACTTGAGAGAAGGAACATAACAATGGTGAGATTCACACACCAGCACACCATAACATAAAACAACCAGCAATGGCTGGAACAAAACAGCAACAGTTGAACAGGTAACTTTTGGAAGAAAAAAAAAACCTGCAGAGAAGTCAACAGAGACGGGCGCCCATTATCTCTTACAGACTACGAGAAAGGGATTTACCGGTAGGTATTAAAATCCCTTTTTCTCCGGCAGGGTCCACAGGTTATCCACAGGATAACAATGGGATATGATGGAGCGACAGCGGATTTGCACCAATCAGTCAAAGCTTTCCGGCCTCCCAGCATGCAACAGGCCCGTCCATATATTCCCGCCCCCTGGCTCAGACAAATCAGTTTAAGCTCCCTTGCCCAGGTATCTTGGCAGGATCCGTCCCAGATGCAGGTGAAGTGGCGCAGACGAGCTCCCGCACCGTTATGCTGAGGCTTTTGAGGAGCTGCTCTGGTGCTTGGTTCCTGGGAAACAGCAGCAGCTGGTTTCTTTACTTACCTCTGGTGCCTTGTGCTGCATTGGAGGCACCTCTGGCTCTTGATCCGAAAGGACTGCTTGGATGGCCCCGACCAGTGGAGCCCCTGCGGGGAGAAACGTAGATTTCCCTGCAGTGACCTTAGAAATCCATGTATCTAATTCAACCCCAAAGAGCCACTCCCCTGAGAAAGGGAGAGACTCCACACTGCGCTTGGAATCTGAGTCCACAATCCACTGACGCAGCCACAAAGCTCTGCGCGCCGACACTGCCATGGTAATAGTCCTAGCATTAATAGTGCCCATTTCCTTGAGAGAGTCACACAACACACGTGCAGTGTCCTGAATGTGTTTGTGGAGGGTCACCGTATTGACCAGGGGCATATTTTCCCCGCAAGGCCCTCTTGAAGTTGAGTCACCCAGGTATGGATGGCATGAGATATCCAGCATCCCGCTATCACAGGTCTTTGTAATATGCCAGCTGCTGTGTAAATAGACTTTAGTGTAGTTTCTATTTTCCTGTCCCCAGGGTCTTTAAGCTGAAAAGACCCAGGGGCTAGCAGTACCACCTTAGAGAGGCGGGAGACTGAGACATCAACGGCTGGAGGTTCTTCCCAATGTTTCCTACCTTCCGGTGTAAATGGGAAAGCGTATAAATTTCCTTGTAACCTGATATCTTTTATCAGGAGTTTCCCAGGCTTGTTTACAAACCTCATCTAGTTCCATAGAATCAGGGAAGGTTATGTAAAGCTTCTTCTGCGCAAGGAAAAACGAGTGCGGTGCAGCAGTGTCTTCCAAAGGGATTTTTAATACATCCCTGATAGCAAAAATGAGGGGCTCAATACCCTGTGCAGAAGTAGAATCTTCTATATCAGGTTCCAATTCCTCTACCTCCTCCTGAATATCCTCATCAGATTCTGAGAGTAAAGCAGGCAGCTTACGTTTTAGATGCCTTGAACTAGTGAGGGGATGGGGGCTGTCTTTCATCAGCCTTAGCAGTCAGGTCTGCAACAGCCTGTTACATTTGTTGTGTTGTCTGTTTATTAGCATTGGGCTGAGATGACCTGTCTGCCATCATAGGGGGTAATTCAGATCCGATCGCAGCAGCAAATTTGTTAGCCAATGGGCAAATCCATGTGCACTGCAGGTGGGGCAGATATAACATTTGCAGAGAGTTACATTTGGGTGGGTTATCTTGTTTCTGTGCAGGGTAAATACTGGCTGCTTTATTTTTATACTGCAATTTAGGTTTCAGATTGAACACACCCTATCCAAATCTAAATCTCGCTACACATGTTATATCTGCCCCTCCTGCAGTGCACATGGTTTTGCCCAACTGCTAACAAATTTGCTGCTGCGATCAGATCTGAATTAGGCCCATAGTCTTTATGGCACCGAGCCAGGATGGCTCCTGACTCTGCCCCCCCAGCCTCCACACTAACTTGGGAGGACTGATTGCATTGGTCACACGATAAGGAACCAGTGGTAGAAGGGGAGAATCTGGTGTGACAAACCTTGCATACTGTGTGTTTAAACATAATTTCTCTTACGTCCTAGAGGATACTCGGGTCCACATTAGTACCATGGAGTATAGACGGGTCCCTTGTGAGCCATGGGCACTTTAAGAGTTTAATAGTGTGGGCTGGCTCCTCCCTCTATGCCCCTCCTTCCAGACTCAGTTTATAAAATGTGCCCGGTGGAGACGGTCACAGTTAGGAGAGCTCCTAGGAGTTTTTCTAGTTTTATTGGTTTTTAAAAGAGTTAGGTACTGGGAGGTTGCTGGCAACAACCTCCTTGTTTCGTTGTACTTAGGGGGTGAGTAGGAACCAACCCTAGAGGTTAATGGTTCTCTATCTCCGCTGACAGGACACTGAGCTCCTGAAGGTGCTGATCGTAAGCCCACGAGCCGACCGCTCACTCCCGCAGCACAGCCGCCATCCCCTAACAGAGCCAGAAGATGTGAGTATGATGCTGGTGCCCCGGTAAGCGGGTCACCAGCGGGAAATGGCAGCACAAGCGTAGGAGCGCAGCTCTAACAGGCTGCGCTCTGGAGGGCTCAGCGGTACGGCACTGTGAGGTGCGCCCTGAGCCAGCGCTGCCCTCCACATAACTCCAGCATACCTCTACGGTACCAGGGTTTTATAGACGGGAAGGGAGGGAGTGAGATGTTAACTGTTTAATCTATTAAGGCGTCGAAGTCAAAATGATTACATACACAACAAATACAAACTCCAAACAGATGGGTCTAGGTCACCGATTATTGTTTGATATTTTTTTCTGTAATTATGTTTAGTGTGACAGTTATGACAGTTATTGTCTACTGTCAAAGGGTGGACTGTCGAAGTCAAAAATATTACATACACAGCAAATACAAACTCCAAACAGATGGGTCTCTGCGTATGCTACCGTATATGCGCAAAACGCACATTCACTCAGTGAATCCACAAAGACATATACAACATATTCATACAACACATAGACAAAACATGTCTAGCATCATTATGTATTAAATTATATAATAGAGTTTAACATCAGATATATATGTATTATTGGACCAGAACAAGATAAACATGTCATGCTTGGTGTCAAAATGATCAGAAGAATGTGTGTTAAATTCATAGCTATGAGTAGATTATAGTACATTGCAACAATTAGTTATGACCAAATCTATAAATACAAAGGATTTCCTAAAGACAGCACGTGTGCAGAAAGAAACCAGTGGCTAACCCCTGTAATTACCTCTTCAAATTGGATGTTGCTTGCATACGAACTGACCAATAACACATCATGAACTTGAGATCTCCCTCCCCTGGACCAATAACAGAAGACTCAGACCCAGGCATGTACCTCCCCCAATACACAGTATATAGGTATTTCCCCTCACCCAGGAAGTTCTGTTTTTTTAGTTGCTGTTGGTGCAGATTCAAAGATGGAGAGGACTGTGCATTGAGGAACAGGGTGAAGTATGCTGGCTGTAATGGATTCTTTTGTAACTACAACTGCTTCTTGTGTAATTGTAACTCTGTAACCATATATATATATATATATATATATATATATATATTATAACTGAATGATGTACTGTACATATGTTATATTGTATGCATACCCTTTTAATATCAAATATATACATCTCTGAGCGTTGACCCTCAGTAATACAATGTGTGCGAGTGCTTGCTGTCTCTTAAGGGATGTAGTGTTTGCGACGTACAGCGCACTTTTATCGTATATGGTAATAAGATGTGCCTTGCGTCCGCAGCATATATTAACGCTGGCATTTTAAATATTTATTAGAAATAATTGGAAATTTACAAAGGTTATTCAGTTAGCGCCGGCTATTTACTGTATAAACTACATACTGGGGTGCTGTGTGGTTGGCTCATTATACTCTGTGTCTCTCTGAAGGTACTCTGGGGGAAACTGACATTTTCCTGTGTGTTTGTGTTTGTATAGCTCACATAAACATGTCTAAGAACTCTGTATCCTGTGCTGCAGAGTGTGTATCTTCTCCAGAAGTCTATTCCTTGTACTCAGGACTGTAATATACTGTCTCAGCCATGGGTGGATTCTATTAGGGGAATGATATCCCAGATTTCATCTCGGATAGCTCACAATGAGACTGCAACACAGGTTTTGAAAAAGTCTGTTGAGGTTTTGTCGTATTCAGCTCCCACTACCTCTTCAAAGACCCCAATTAATTACCCTAAGAACCGTGCTCTTGCCCGGATAATGCAAGTTGACATGGAAACCGACTCTGATACAGGGGACGGTGATGGGGATATGCAGGGGGGAGATGCATCTCTTGCTAAAGGGATTATGATTGAGGCTATTAGCGACGTTTTACACGTTACTGATAAGGTACCTGAGCCTACAGAGGAAACTTACTTTACTGATACTAAGAAATCCTCTGTTACATTACCTGTGTGTAAGGAATTAAACGCATTATTTGAAAAATCCTGGGAAAACCCAGAGAAAAAATTCCAGATTCCAAAGAGGGTTCTCATTGCTTTTCCTTTCCCTGAGGAGGACAGGAAAAAGTGGGAAATCCCGCCTGTAGTAGATGCTTATGTGTCTAGGTTGTCTAAAAAAAAAGTGGTTTTACCTGTCCCATGGTCCACCGCTTTAAAAGAACCGGCTGACTGTAGCTTTAGGACCTACTATTGCTTGTGCGTGGGTTTCTAAAGCCATAGTAAAGTGGTCAGGCACATTACTAGAGGAATTAGATTCTATGGATACAAGTGACATTGAATTGTCCTTAGGTTTCATGGTGAAGGCCATGAAGGACCTCAATGCAAGGGCTTCTTACATGGCTGTCTCGGCACGCAGGGGACTCTGGCTGCGCCAGTGGTCTGCGGATACAGAATCCAAAAAGAGTGTGGAGAATCTCCCCTTCATAGGTCAGGGTCTGTTTGGTGAAGCGTTAGATGCGTGGATCTCCATGGCAACTGTGGGTAAGTCAACATTCCTTCCCTCAGCTACACCACCTGCTAGGAAATCTTATCCTACGTCTACCATGCAGGCCTTTCGGACTGCGAAAGCTAAGAAGTCCAAACCCCCTTCCACTTTCTTTAGAGGAGGTCGGGGGAAATCCAGAAAACCTGCACCAACAGGTTCACAGGAACAGAAACCCGGTTCTGCTTCCTCAAAATCCTCGGCATGACGGTGGACCTCCCAGCCTGGAGATCAGGCAGGTGGGAGCAAGATTAAGAAATTTCAGTCATGTCTGGGCGTCATCAGGCCTAGATCCCTGGGTACAAGATATTGTTGCCCAGGGGTACAGACTGCAGTTTCAAGAACTCACACCTCACAGATTCTTCAAATCAGGCTTACCAGCATTGCTGGCAGAAAGTGCTATCCTACAGGAAGCCATTCAAAAATTGCTAAGGTAAAATGTAATTTTTCCAGTTCCACCTCACTTAACAAACAAGGGTTATTACTCAAACCTGATTGTGGCACCAAAACCGGATGGTTCGGTCAGGCCAATATTAAATCTCAAGTCATTGAACCCTTATTTGAGATATCAAGAATGTGTACCTTCACATTTCTGATCTGGCCACCTCACCAGACTTATCTAAGATTTGCGCTGCTGGACTGTCACTATCAGTTCCAGGTACTGCCGTTTGGCCTTTCCACGGCACCGAGGGTGTTCACCAAGGTCATGGCAGAGATGATGCTACTCCTCCGCAAATGGGGTGAACATAATTCCTTATCTGGACGATCTGCTGATAAAAGCATCCTCCAGGGAGAAGCTGTTACAGAGCATTGCTCTTTCAACTCAGCTACTCCAGGATCACTGGTGGATCCGGAATCTTCCAAAGTCCCATTTGGACCCGACAAAGGAGACATTCCTTCCTGGGGATAATCCTCGACACGGAAGTACAGAGGGTGTTTCTGCCGGAGGAGAAAGCGTTGGTGATACAAGAAATGGTCCGGGATGTCCTGAAGCCAGCCCAGGTATCGGTTCATCAGTGCATTCGCCTTCTGGGGAAGATGGTTGCCTCCTAATAATTTTGGTCTACGGTTCACTAGCACTGCGCACTCTTCACACATTAACTTTTTGGATATAGATATTGTTATCAAAGATAATCATTTGGTCACCTCTACTTTTCGCAAGGAGGTGGATACTAATAATTTTTTAAACTATAGAAGTTGCCACTTCCGTCCATGGCTAAATAACATTCCTAAGAGTCAGTATCTTAGGATATGCCGTAATTGTTCTCAGGAAGAACAATTTGAGAAGCAAGCTGCTGAATTAACCACCTCCTTTAGACATCAGGGCTATCCCAAAAAATTAATAGAGGAAGCTTTAATAGATACTCGCTCGAGAGATAGGGACTCACTCTTGATACCTAAATTGAACCCACAAGATACTTCTAATGGATATTTACAACAACCTAGATTTGTTTCTAAGTTTAACACGTGTTCTAGGGAACTTAAGAATCTCCTATATATTTGCCTTAATCTGTGACTCTGTGCCCGTAACGCTGGGCGGAGTCACAGAGCTGGGCGGAGTCAACTGCATCTGCTGCAGGGAGCTACCCCATACCCAGCGCCAGCAGCAGTCAGGTGCAAGACCCTACCTTACAGTATAGGAGGTGAGGATGGCCACTAGCTGCCGGCTGCTGTGCCTGTCCTCCCCCCCCCCCAATCACCTGTGACAGCGGGCTGTGTGCTGTGCAGTGCGGGTCCCGAAAAGGGGGCAGAGCTACGGCGTCACGAAGGGGAGGAGCTACACGGACTAGAGGGGCGGAGCTACACGGGACCGGACAGCTGAACAGTGGTGGAATCAGCATTGCAGTGACGGCCAGCCAGACTTGGTAAGTGGAGGGTGAGAGAGAAATGTGTGTGCGTGTGTATATATGGTGGGGTGTGTGTGTTTGTATATATGTGTGAATTGTGTGTGTGTGAGGTATGTCTGGGTGTGCGCACTTTATGGACGCCACTGCTGGGGGGGCCATTACATGCAAGGACGCTACTAATATAGGGGGGGATTACGTATAAGGACGCTACTAATATAGGGGGGGCATTACGTATAAGGACGCTACTACTATAGGGGGGGCATTACGTATAAGGACGCTACTACTATAGGGGGGGCATTACGTATAAGGACGCTACTAATATAGGGAGGGCATTACGTATAAGGACGCTACTACTATAGGGGGGGCATTACGTATAAGGACGCTACTACTATGGGGGGGCATTACGTATAAGGACGCTACTACTATAGGGGGGCATTACGTATAAGGAGGCTACTAATACTGGGGGGCATTACATATAAGGACGCTACTACTGGGAGGGCATTACATGTAAGGATGCTACTACTACTGGGGGGGCATTATGTATAAGGACGGTACTACTACTGGGGGCACATTATGTATAAGGATGCTACTACTACAGGGGTGGCATTACGTATAAGGACGCTACTATTACGGTTGGGAGGCATTACATATAACTGCTACTACTACTGGGGGGCATTACGTATAAGGACGCTACTACTACGGGTGGGGCATTACGTATAAGGATGCTACTATTACTGTTGGGGAGCATTACATATAACTGCTACTACTACTGGGGGGGCATTATGTATAAGGACACTACTACTATTGGGGGGGCATTACGTATATGGACGCTACTACTACGGGTGGGGCATTACGTATAAGGACGCTACTACTACGGGTGGGGCATTACGTATAAGATGAATAAGATTGTGCTACATTGTGGCGTAATTTTAAATGGGGGTACTATTGTGTGGCCATGCCCCTTAGTTGTGAGACCACACCACTTTTCCCGATGCACAACAAAGGAATATGGGAGGGCGCAAAATTCATAGTTTGCAGGGGGGCGTCAAACACCCTAGCACCGGCACAGGCCACCAGTAGCAAAAGTACACCACGGCCACTGACACTATCTGCAGGGAGGGGAACAGCGCTGATATGGAGGGTACTTGCAGGCAGCGAGTCGCCGCCCGCAGCTCCTCTCCCACCTACACACCATACCTGCCGCCTGACACCCACACCCCAGGGAGAGGGCGCTAGCTCAGGCACCGCTAGATCAGCATCTGCAGCATACACACAAGGGCTGCCATGCTCAGCGGCAAGCGGTGCGGAGCATGTGCAGCGGGACAGCGCCTGGACGGGACACGCACTAATCAACATTGCTGCTGGGCCGGAGCTCCCTCAGTCTGCAGCCTAAGGACGTGCGCCGCACCTCTCCAGGGAAACACCATGCCTGCCCGCCCACAGGGCTCCGGACGCTTACCTATGCTCCGCGATCACAGCAGCTGACGCTGCCATGCAGGATGGAGGAATGACGCCCGTCAGACGGGGCGGACAGTGTGCGGCGGAACGGGGCCAGGAAGGAATGCTGACCACGACCCATTGCTGCTGGGTCTGAGCTCCCTCCCTCTGCAGTCATCATCTCACAGCAGCAGCCTGGACGTTAGTGGCCACCACGAGCCGCACATCCTTACCTCACACATACCTCACACATACCTCACATATACCTCACATACCTCACACATGACAGCAAAGGTACACACACTGTGACATCACACCTGTAGCCCACCCCTATATCTGCTAAGTACTCCCCGTCACTATGCCCTGTCACCCTCATCCTGCTCTCTAACTGCCTGTCTGTGTACTGGCCTTCACCCCTCTTACACCATCACCAACCCTCACTAACTACCACAGAGACTATGTGCACTGATATCTGCCCCTCCACCACCTGCAGCGCCCCTGGACCCCTCCCCATCCCCCGCAAACCCCCGCACCTGCCCCTCCACCACCCGTGGCACCCCCACCCACTGCGCCTTCGGACCCCCTACCCCACCCGCAGTGTCTTCCAAACCCCTCCCCCATCTGCAGCAGCCCCTCCCCCATCCACTGCACCCCCGGACCCATCCCCTGCACCCCCACCCCTCCAGCAACCGCAACACTTTCGGTCCCACTACCCCACCCGCAGCACTCACCCCACCACCAACCACTCCACCTGCGGACCCCCTACACCACCTGCTCCTCCACCACCTACAGCCCCTCCCGATCCACCGCGCCCTCACCCCCCTCCCTCCCTCCCCCACCCGCAGTGCCTCCAGGCCCCCTACCTCACCCGCAACACCTGCACCCTTCTCCACCAGCAGCGCCTCCGGAACCCCTCCCCCATCCGCAACAGCCCCTCCCCCGCCTCCCCCACCCACAGCACCCCCACCCCTCCCTGCATCCCCTGACTCCCTCCCCATCCGCTGAACCCCCGCACTCACCCCTCCCCCATCCGCTGCACCCACTGACCCATCCCCTACACCCCCACCTCTCCAGCAACCGCAACACCTTCGGACCCACTACCCCACCCTCAGCACCCCTCCACCACCCACTGCACCTCCGGACCTCCTACACCACCCGCTCCTCCACCACCTGCAGCCCCTCCCCATCCACCGCACCCCCACCCGCAGCGCCTCCAGGCCCCCTACCTCACCCGCAACACCTGCACCCTTCCACCCTGCAGTGCCTCTGGAACCCCTCCCTCATCCGCAACAGCCCCTCACCCGCCTCTCCCCCACCCACAGCACCTTACCTCTCCCACACTCCCGGACCACCTCCACCATCCGCTGCACCCCCGCACCCACCCGCGCACACACCCCTCCACCACCTGCAGCACCTCCAGACCCCCTCCCCCATCCACCGCAAATCCACACACCTGTCCCTCCACCACCCGTGGCACCCCCACCCACAGCGCCTACGGACCCCACACCTCAACACACACGGACCCTCCCTCCTCCGGACCCCTAACCCCATTCACTGCACCCCCCCTCTCCCACCCGCAACGCCTCCACACCTCCTACCCACCCGCCACACCCTTTCCCACCCGCAGTACCTCTGGAACCCCTCCCCCATCCAGCCCAGCATCTGCCCCTCCCCCACACACAACGCCCCCCCGGCCCCCTCCCCCGGTACCCACCGCCGGTGCCTCCAGACCCCCTATGCCACCCGCCCCTCCACCACCTACATCACCTCCGGACCCCCTCCCCCATCCGCCACACCCCGCATCTGGCTCACCCCCGCCCGCTGCACCTTTGGATCCCCTACCCCACCCACGCAGCAGGCCCTTCCCAATCCGCATCGCCTACACCATTCGCAACAGCACCGCACCCGCCACTTTCCCACCCACGTTACCCCCGCATCCACCCCTCCCCCACCCACCGCGCCCCCTGGACACCTCCCCCATCCACTGCACACCCGCACCCACCCCTTCCCCATCTGCAGCGCCTTCGGAACCCCTCCTCCATCCGCAACAGCCCTGCAGCTGCCATCCCCCACCTGCGACACCCCTGCTCCTACCCCACCCACAGCGCCTTCATACCCCCTCCCCCATCCACGGTCCCCACTCCCCAAAGCCCTTCCTGTTGCAAGGGACTACGCCCCCTTCACCATCGGAAGGCCTTTCATTGTGCAATATTCAAACACTAACAAAACTAGGAATGCAGGGAATACTCCATATATTGAACCCAGGGCCGTAACTACGTGTGTGCCAAGGGGGCTTGGCACACAGCGCAGTTGCCCTGGGAGCGCAACGGCCAGCGGCATGTAATGAGTCAAATTGACTCATTACATGCCGCCTCTGTGTGCGCCGCGCTGTGTAGAAGAGACCAGCGCCGAGCAGCGGAGAGAAGGAGAAGGAGGGAGGGGGATTGGAGCCGCAGCAGCGCTATTTGATTGGTAATAAGCGCCGCTGCAGCAACCCCCTCTCCTTCTGTATTGGCTGCCCGGCGCTGCTATGGATGCTGGGATGCGGTTCCTCCATCCCAGCATCCAAAGCAGCGCCAGGCAGCCAATACAGAAGGAGAGGGGGATGCTGCAGCGGCGCTTACTACCAATCAAATAGCGCTGCTGCGGCTCCAATCCCCCTCCCTCCTCCTTCTTCTCAACTGCCTGCACACGCCACACTGCACAGAGAGGGAGATGCCTGCCAGCACGAGGAGCCTGTCAGCGGGAGAAGGTAAGTATCTCTCTCTCTCTCTCTCTCTAAAATAGGGGGGTCCTGGCTGCCGCAATGTGTAAAATAGGGGGGGTCCTGGCTGCCGCAATGTGTAAAATAGGGGGGGTCCTGGCTGCCGCAATGTGTAAAATAGGGGGACACCCTGGCTGCCGCAATGTGTAAAATAGGGGGACGCCCTGGCTGCCGCAATGTGTAAAATAGGGGGACGCCCTGGCTGCCGCAATGTGTAAAATAGGGGGACGCCCTGGCTGCCACAATGTGTAAAAAAGGGGGACGCCCTGGCTGCCGTAATGTGTAAAAAAGGGGGACGCCCTGGCTGCCGTAATGTGTAAAAAAGGGGGACGCCCTGGCTGCCGTAATGTGTAAAAAGGGGCTCTACCTGGTGTAGTGGCGCTACTGTGCAGCGTAATTTGAATAATGTAGACTACTGTGCACCGTAGTATGAAATGCTATTATTTTGTGGCCACGCCCCTTCCCCGTGAAGCCACGCCCCTATAAATTTTTCACGCGCCTGCGGCGCGCACTGCCCCTGTCTTGCATGGGGGGGGCGCCACTGTCGTTTCTTGCACACAGCGCTAAAATGGCTAGTTACGGCACTAATTGAACCCCAGAAAGGTGTGCAGGGGTTAAAGGGGCGTAGCCCCTTCCGACGGTGTGAAGAGCGCCCGTAGGGCGCGATGAAGCACCTAGTATCTTTAAGAAAAATTACCCTATACTAAAAACCGATAGGATCTTGTCTACTGTTTTGGAGGAAAAACCTTGCATTATTTTTAAAAAAGCATCAAATCTACAGACCTATTTGGCACCTAGTCATTTTAAATCATTGGATTCTAATACTGCTATTAAAAGTAAGAACACTTGGCTACAAAAATGTGAAAAACCGATAGGGTGCTACAAATGCGGGGAAAAAAAGTGTATTACTTGTCAATTTATTATGGATAAAACATTATTAAAACACTCATTCACATATGGCACTCAATTCGGAATACGGGGTACTATCGATTGCCAAACTAATTATGTTATTTATGTGATTAACTGCATCTGTGGCATCCAGTATGTAGGTCGTACAACCCGTACATTACATGTCCGATTCCTAGAGCATAAGAATAACATCCTTAGAGGTAGAAGCCAACACAGTTTGGTGAGGCATGTAATTGATGTCCACGATGGGGATATTAAGTCCATAAAAATACAAGGTATAGAAAACATTACACCTACCACTCGTGGAGGGGATAGATACAACCATCTATGTAAACGAGAGGCCTTTTGGATTTATACCTTGGGCACTCTTTTTCCCAAGGGCCTCAATGATTGTATTGAATTGAACAACATTTAAATATCCTCCCGCAGTAGTACAGTATGATTATCTCCATATCAATTTTTATTTCATATATATTCTTGATGGTTTAGGTCCATTTAAATGACTATTTACGATGTATGCCATTAATCCTCTTTAAACTTTAGCCTTCTCTTTTTCTATAGCTTCTATGTATATCTCTTTAAATAAATATAAGAAATAAAAAAAGGACCATTTATATGTATATATTATGAACTATATCTATTCTAAGTACATATGTGTGGTGTATATGGATATATTTTGATTTTAATTTATTCTTTAGCAAAATAGGGACTACATTTGCATATATCCCTCTTTGACTTCAACTATAATTCCAATACCCATTGTAGAGTTGGATTGCCCCTGGGTATTGTTAGGCCAAAAAATCAGGATTTGGTGTGACCACCATGCATAGATTCTGTAGAATAACATATAAAATGTATATTTAAATAAATTACACTATGGATATATTTAAACTCTTATAGGGTTTTTTTCTTTTTTATAAAAATAAATTTTCTTTGAAAAAAGTATCCTTAGGTGGGACTCGTACCCAGGTCTTTGTGCTTAGTGGCACTGATTGCTAGTGTGCTGAGCCACAGATGCTCTACATACAGAGTCTATGCTGGAAGTCATACTTGGCCTTCTAAAATATTTGTTGAACTGATAATAAGTCTATCTCTCCGTGGTGCCTTTATCATTCTTCTAAAGAGATGTATATGTTATAATTAATTTATTTTAATTATTAGAAGAAATTGATATGTACTTTTTAATGTATCTGATTTATATGAATCTGTAGGTTGAAATATACTATTGTTTAATCCTAAGAAAGATAGTAATAGTACAAAGTTACCACATGGTTAAATTCAAATGCATGATACACACCTGCAGAGCTTTTACATGCAGGTGTGGGGAATACCTGCAGCTAATTATAATGCAAGAAATTGAATCCCCCGTTGGTGGACATTTCTCTTAAATACTGGTGATTCCTGAGCATATGTTATACCTTCTGAAGAAACCGGCATTTCCCCACGCCGGATAAACGCGTCAAAGTGGGAGCCACATCATTATTGATGGATCAGCCTACCAACTTGTAACATCTGGTACGGACCGTTAGTGCCTCACAGCTTTGCCGTGTCCCAGGACTTGCAGTCTGCTTTGCGGCTGTCATCTGCTGTCCTCCACTCTCACTGCCGCCTGCAACTTCACCTTCTCAGCACGGGATTCTCTGTTGCCTGTACGGCCGCCCGCCGCCGCTACCCATCTGCCTGCCGTTACCCTTGTGCTATAGGGTTCGGTAGTGTTCCGCAGCATTCGTCCGGACTAAGGACACAGTGGGGTATGTAAATCTACTGGTGAAAACTACTGCAAAACATCGTCGGGCATATTTATTCTTATACGGCTTAAAAGTGGAGAGACATTGTTGCCTAAATCAGGCTATATTCTGGGACAAATATATTTCATATTAAAAAAGACCATCCTGTTTTTAACAGTCCACACTGCATCTATATCACACAGTATGTGGAATCTGCAGTGATTTATATACATTCAGGACTCTTGGTTGCAAACAGTATTCCTAGGAATATCAAGTTCCCTCTGATTTCTTACAGTTGGGATTGCATTACCATTTAGCAGAGTGTCGGAACATAGAATGGTTGAAGTCATTTGATGTGGTTACATTGTTATGTTTTATTAAGATACTATAGTGTCTATATTAATACTATAATAAATTGTTTATTTTTATATATGCGCTCCCTTTTATAGTTGCATTCTATATTGTTCATTTTGTATATTTTCAGTGACTTCAGAGCACTGAGTGGGAGTTGCACAGTCATTTATGTGGTTTTATTCTAATTTAACCTGCAAAGCGCCTGTATGAAATGTGTTCCTAAATAGGAACATTTTATCTATATATATATATATATATATATATATATATATATATATCTTAGCTAACAGGATGGGCTGCTCTTAGCAGCCCTAAAAATAGCTCTTTTGAGAAGAAAGAAGACTTCAAGGGCCTCAGCACAGGCACTAGATGCTATATGTCATACTGACATATCGTGCTGCGGCTCCCTCACCTCCCCCCAGCAGCGCTGTATACTCCTGTGCCCTGGTTTCCGGGTACTTACAGCGGAGGCGCACCGGTCTCATCAGGCACACATACCGCCGCTGCTCTCCTGGATCACGTGGCCGCACATTAGGGAGGAGGTAAGAGGGTCCCCCAGGTGGGACCCGCTGAAATCGCGATCCGGCTGCGGTCTCCGGAGACGGACCGCGCCGCTGGCATGGACACTGTGGCCATGCAGGGACATTTCTATATCCACCAGGTCAAGGAGCACAGGTTAGATTTACTAAAATCCGTTTCACATAGGCTCCATAGTACCCAATGGTGAAGTCCAGCAGATAGGATAAGGCACTGACCTGTAGCCCCTCCCCCAGCCCTAGGCGCCATTTACTGTAAATGTTCCCTCTCTGGAGCTGCATCTCTCACTCTCCCTAACTCCCTGTCAGCGTTTGGGCGCCATTACACAGAGCTGCGCTGATCCTGGGACTGCTGGGTACTGTCTCCTCTGTAAAGCCCATTGCCTCTTCAGCGCTGTGCATTTACAGGACACTTATGTTTAGACAGTGTTAGTTAAGAACAAGTGCGCTTATATATGAATATTTAGTACAAGTATTCTGTGATATACATCCAGTGTTTACTGTGTATTGTTATTTCTCTAACGTCCTAAGTGGATGCTGGGGACTCCGTAAGGACCATAGGGAATAGCGGCTCCGCAGGAGACTGGGCACAAAAGTAAAGCTTTAGAACTACCTGGTGTGCACTGGCTCCTCCCCCTATGACCCTCCTCCAAGCCTCAGTTAGATTTTTGTGCCCGAACGAGAAGGGTGCACACTAGGTGGCTCTCCTGAGCTGCTTAGTGAAAAGTTTAGTTTTAGGTTTTTTATTTTCAGTGAGACCTGCTGGCAACAGGCTCACTGCATTGAGGGACTAAGGGGAGAAGAAGCGAACTCACCTGCGTGCAGAGTGGATTGGGCTTCTTAGGCTACTGGACATTAGCTCCAGAGGGACGATCACAGGCCCAGCCATGGATGGGTCCCAGAGCCGCGCCGCCGGCCCCCTTACAGAGCCAGAAGACAGAAGAGGTCCGGAAAATCGGCGGCAGAAGACGTCCTGTCTTCAACAAGGTAGCGCACAGCACTGCAGCTGTGCGCCATTGCTCTCAGCACACTTCACACTCCGGTCACTGAGGGTGCAGGGCGCTGGGGGGGGCGCCCTGAGACGCAATAAAAACACCTTGGATGGCAAAAAAATGCATCACATATAGCTCCTGGGCTATATGGATGCATTTAACCCCTGCCAGAATACATAGAAAAACGGGAGATAAGGCCGCCGATAAGGGGGCGGAGCCTATCTCCTCAGCACACTGGCGCCATTTTCCCTCACAGCTCCGTTGGAGGGAAGCTCCCTGGCTCTCCCCTGCAGTCACTACACTACAGAAAGGGTTAAAAAAGAGAGGGGGGGCACTAATTACGCGCAGTATTAAAGATACAGCAGCTATAAGGGGAAAAACACTTATTTCTCTGACGTCCTAGTGGATGCTGGGAACTCCGAAAGGACCATGGGGAATAGCGGCTCCGCAGGAGACTGGGCACAAAAGTAAAAGCTTTAAGACTAGCTGGTGTGCACTGGCTCCTCCCCCTATGACCCTCCTCCAAGCCTCAGTTAGATTTTTGTGCCCGAACGAGAAGGGTGCAATCTAGGTGGCTCTCCTGAGCTGCTTAGAGTAAAAGTTTAAATTAGGTTTTTTATTTTCAGTGAGTCCTGCTGGCAACGGGCTCACTGCATCGAGGGACTAAGGGGAGAAGAAGCGAACTCACCTGCGTGCAGAGTGGATTGGGCTTCTTAGGCTACTGGACATTAGCTCCAGAGGGACGATCACAGGCCCAGCCATGGATGGGTCCCAGAGCCGCGCCGCCGTCCCCCTTACAGAGCCAGAAGAGCAGAAGAGGTCCGGAAAATCGGCGGCAGAAGACGTCCTGTCTTCAATAAGGTAGCGCACAGCACCGCAGCTGTGCGCCATTGCTCTCAGCACACTTCACACTCCGGTCACTGAGGGTGCAGGGCGCTGGGGGGGAGCGCCCTGAGACGCAATAAAAACACCTTATATGGCAAAAAAAAAAAATACATCACATATAGCTCCTGGGCTATATGGATGCATTTAACCCCTGCCAGGATACATAAAAAAACGGGAGATAGGCTCCGCCCCCTTATCGGCGGCCTTATCTCCTCAGCACACTGGCGCCATTTTCCCTCACAGCTCCGTTGGAGGGAAGCTCCCTGGCTCTCCCCTGCAGTCACTACACTACAGAAAGGGTTAAAAAAGAGAGGGGGGCACTAATTAGGCGCAGTATAAACAATACAGCAGCTATAAGGGGAAAAACACTTATATAAGGTTATCCCTGTATATATATAGCGCTCTGGTGTGTGCTGGCAAACTCTCCCTCTGTCTCCCCAAAGGGCTAGTGGGGTCCTGTCCTCTATCAGAGCATTCCCTGTGTGTGTGCTGTATGTCGGTACGTTTGTGTCGACATGTATGAGGAGAAAAATGATGTTGAGACGGAGCAGATTGCCTGTAATAGTGATGTCACCCCCTAGGGGGTCGACACCTGAGTGGATGAACTGTTGGAAGGAATTACGTGACAGTGTCAGCTCTGTATAAAAGACAGTAGTTGACATGAGACAGCCGGCTACTCAGCTTGTGCCTGTCCAGACGTCTCATAGGCCGTCAGGGGCTCTAAAGCGCCCGTTACCTCAGATGGCAGATATAGACGCCGACACGGATACTGACTCCAGTGTCGACGGTGAAGAGACAAATATGACTTCCAGTAGGGCCACACGTTACATGATTGAGGCAATGAAAAATGTTTTACACATTTCTGATAATACGAGTACCACCAAAAAGGGGTATTATGTTCGGTGAGGAAAAACTACCTGTAGTTTTCCTGAATCTGAGAAATTAAATGAGGTGTGTGATGATGCGTGGGTTTCCCCCGATAACAACTGATAACTTCTAAAATGTTATTGGCATTATATCCTTTCCCGCCAGAGGTTAGGGTGCGTTGGGAAACACCCCCTAGGGTGGATAAAGCGCTCACACGCTTGTAAGGGCTCTACCCTCTCCTAAGATGGCCGCCCTTAAGGATCCTGCTGATAGAAAGCAGGAGGGTATCCTAAAATGTATTTACACACATACTGGTGTTATACTGCGACCAGCAATCGCCTCAGCCTGGATGTGCAGTGCTGGGTTGGCGTGGTCGGATTCCCTGACTGAAAATATTGATACCCTAGATAGGGACAGTATATTTTTGCCTATAGAGCATTTAAAAGATGCATTTCTATATATGCGTGATGCACAGCGGAATATTTGCCGACTGGCATTAAGTCTAAGTGCGTTGTCCATTTCTACCAGTAGAGGGTTATGGACACGACAGTGGTCAGGTGATGCGGATTTCAAACGGCATTTGGAAGTATTGCCTTATTAAGGAGAGGAGTTATTTGGGGTCGGTCTTTCAGACCTGGTGGCCACGGCAACAGCTGGGAAATCCACGTTTGTACCCCAGGTCGCCTCTCAACATGAGAAGACGCCGTATTATCAGGCGCAGTCTTTTCGTGGACAAGCGGGCAAAAGGTTCCTCATTTCTGCCCCGTGACAGAGGGAGAGGAAAAAGGCTGCAGAAATCAGCCAGTTCCCAGGAACAGAAACCCTCTCCCGCCTCTGCCAAGCCCTCAGTATGACGCTGGGGCTTTACAAGCGGAATCAGGCACGGTGGGGGGCCCGTGTCAATGAATTTCAGCGCGCAGTGGGCTCACTCGCAAGTAGACCCCAGGATCCTTCAGGTGATATCTCAGGGGTACAAATTGGAATTTGAGACGTCTCCCCCTCGCCGTTTCCTAAAGTCGGCTTTACCGATGTCTCCTTCTGACAGGGAGACAGTTTTGGAAGCCATTCACAAGCTGTATTCCCAGCAGGTGATAATCAAGGTACCCCTCCTGCAACAGGGAACGGGGTATTATTCCACACTGTTGTGGTACCGAAGCCGGACGGCTCGGTGAGACCGATTCTAAATCTAAAATCTTTGAACACTTACATACAGAGGTTCAAATTCAAGATTGAGTCACTCAGAGCAGTGATTGCGAACCTGGAAGAAGGGGACTACATGATGTCTCGGGACATCAAGGATGCTTACCTTCATGTCCAAATTTACCCTTCTCACCAAGGGTACCTCAGGTTTATGGTACAGAACTGTCACTATCAGTTCAGACGCTGCCGTATGGATGGTCCACGGCACCCCGGGTCTTTACCAAGGTAATGGCCGAAATGATGATATTCCTTCGAAGGAAGGGAATTTTAGTTATCCCTTACTTGGACGATTCCCTGATAAGGGTAAGATCCAGGGAACAGTTGGAGGTCGGTGTAGCACTATCTCAGGTAGTGTTGCGGCAGCACGATTGGATTCTCAATATTCCAAAATCGCAGCTGGTTCCGACGACTCGTCTTCTGTTCCTAGGGATGATCCTGGACACAGTCCAGAAAAAGGTGTTTCTCCCGGAGGAGAAAGCCAGGGAGTTATCCGAGCTAGTCAGGAACCTCCTAAAACCGAGCCAAGTCTCAGTGCATCAATGCACAAGGGTTCTGGGTAAAATGGTGGCTTCCTACGAAGCAATCCCATTCGGCAGATTCCACGCAAGAACTTTCCAGTGGGACCTGCTGGACAAATGGTCCGGGTCGCATCTTCAGATGCATCAGCGGATAACCCTGTCACCAAGAACAAGGGTGTCCCTCCTGTGTTGGTTACAGAGTGCTCATCTTCTAGAGGGCCGCAGATTCGGCATTCAGGACTGGGTCCTGGTGACCACGGATGCCAGCCTGTGAGGCTGGGGAGCAGTCACACAGGGAAGGAATTTCCAGGGCTTATGGTCAAGCCTGGAGACATCACTTCACATAAATATCCTGAAACTAAGGGCCATTTACAATGCTCTAAGCTTAGCAAGACCTCTGCTTCAAGATCAGCCGGTGTTGATCCAGTCGGACAACATCACGGCAGTCACCCACGTACCAGACAGGGTGGCACAAGAAGCAGGAGGGCAATGGCAGAAGCTGCAAGGATTCTTCGCTGGGCGGAAAATCATGTGATAGCACTGTCAGCAATTCCGGGAGTGGACAACTGGGAAGCAGACTTCCTCAGCAGACACGACCTCCACCCGGGAGAGTGGGGACTTCACCCAGAAGTCTTCCACATGATTATAAACCGTTGGGAAAAACTCGACAGGTATTGCGCCAGGTCAAGGGACCCTCAGGCAATAGCTGTAGACGCTCTGGTAACACCGTGGGTGTACCAGTCAGTGTATGTGTTCCCTCATCTGCCTCTCATACCCAAGGTACTGAGATTGATAAGATGGAGAGGAGTAAGCACTATATTCGTGGCTCCGGATTGGCCAAGAAGGACTTGGTAACCGGAACTTCAAGAGATGCTCACGGAGGATCCGTGGCCTCTACCTCTAAGAAGGGACCTGCTCCAGCAAGGACCCTGTCTGTTCCAAGACTTACCGCGGCTGCGTTTGACGGCATGGCAGTTGAACGCCGGATCCTGAAGGAAAAAAGGCATTCCGGATGAAGTCATCCCTATCCTGATCAAAGCCAGGAAGGATGTAACCGCAAAACATTATCACCGCATTTGGCGAAAATAAGTTGCGTGGTGCGAGGTCAGTAAGGCCCGACGGAGGAAATTCAACTGGGTCGATTCCTACATTTCCTGCAAACAGGAGTGTCTATGGGCCTGAAATTGGGGTCCATTAAGGTTCAAATTTCGGCCCTGTCAATTTTCTTCCAAAAAGAACTAGCTTCAGTCCCTGAAGTTCAGACGTTGTAAAAGGGGTACTGCATATACAGCCTCCTTTTGTGCCTCCAGTGGCACCTTGGGATCTCAATGTAGTTTTTGGGTTCCAAAAGTCACATTGGTTTGAACCACTTAAATCTGTGGAGTTAAAATATCTCACATGGAAAGTGGTCATGCTGTTGGCCCTGGCCTGGGCCAGGCGCGTGTCAGACTTGGCGGCTTTATCCTGTAAAAGCCCTTATCTGATTTTCCATTCGGACAGGGCGGAATTGAGGACTCGTCCTCAGTTTCTCCCTAAGGTGGTTTCAGCGTTTCACCTGAACCAACCTATTGTGGTGCCTGCGGCTACTAGGGACTTTGAGGACTCCAAGTTTCTAGACGTTGTCAGGGCCCTGAAAATATATGTTTCCAGGACGGCTGGAGTCAGAAAATCTGACTCGCTGTTTATCCTGTATGCACCCAACAAGCTGGGTGCTCCTGCGTCTAAGCAGACTATTGCTCGTTGGATTTGTAGTACAATTCAGCTTGCACATTCTGTGGCAGGCCTGCCACAGCCAAAAATCTGTAAATGCCCACTCCACAAGGAAGATGGGCTCATCTTGGGCGGCTGCCCGAGGGGTCTCGGCTTTACAACTTTGCCGAGCAGCTACTTGGTCAGGAGCAAATACGTTTGTAAAATTCTACAAAATTGATACCCTGGCTGAGGAGGACCTGGAGTTCTCTCATTTGGTGCTGCAGAGTCATCCGCACTCTCCCGCCCGTTTGGGAGCTTTGGTATAATCCCCATGGTCCTTACGGAGTCCCCAGCATCCACTTAGGACGTTAGAGAAAATAAGAATTTGCTTACCGATAATTCTATTTCTCGTAGTCCGTAGTGGATGCTGGGCGCCCATCCCAAGTGCGGATTGTCTGCAATACTGGTACATAGTTATTGTTACCAAAAAATCGGGTTATTGCTGTAGTGAGCCATCTTTTCTAGAGGCTCCTCTGTTATCATGCTGTTAACTGGGTTTAGATCACGAGTTGTACGGTGTGATTGGTGTGGCTGGTATGAGTCTTACCCGGGATTCAAAATCCTTCCTTATTGTGTACGCTCGTCCGGGCACAGTATCCTAACTGAGGCTTGGAGGAGGGTCATAGGGGGAGGAGCCAGTGCACACCAGGTAGTTCTAAAGCTTTACTTTTGTGCCCAGTCTCCTGCGGAGCCGCTATTCCCCATGGTCCTTACGGAGTCCCCAGCATCCACTACGGACTACGAGAAATAGAATTATCGGTAAGCAAATTCTTATTATCTGTATACATCAGAATCAGCTTTATTGGCCAGGTATACTCAGTACACTAGGAATTCTTTGTGGTACAATGCATCGCCAAGCAGCAACATGAAGGGGGAATACATAGCATAGAAGGGGGAAGAACATAGCATACATTACAAACATTACACGTATGAGTTCATACTGCACATTGCAACTGTACAATAGACTCAACATATTAGACATATTATACATGTAAGACTAAAAACAAAGGCTGCTTGGCAGAGCAGCACCGAGGCAGCCATCCGCGGCGCCAACTAGAACTCAAACAATGCACATAATACAGAAGATTTAAGTATTACATCAAAAGATAAACCACACAGACAATAAAGACAGAAAGAATCATGCATGATTGGTGTAGGCATTTTGGGTAATAACCTCCAGGGGTTGTGTATTCCACCCTCACAAGGTACCAGGTGCGGCAGCCATCTTAGGCGCACTGCGTAGGATTACCCAGGGTGGAATAGTACACCCCTAGAAGAGAACACAAAACGGGGAGATTGCAGAGTCCTTAAGTTCAGAGTAGGGTTCCACTAAAACCATCAGGTCCATGTATTTTTCATCCCATCCACAAGCGCACCAGATAAGGCAGCCATGTTGGGCGCACTACGAAGGTTACACAGTGGGAGATGAGCCATACAAGGGCCAAATGCATGTATGGGAAAACTGACACGTGTGTAGGAGTATGCTATGCCCTGCATGGAAAGATCCAGATGAAGCACACCTTGCCCACGGAGGAACCATCCGAGGCAGCCATATGGGGGGCGCACTGCGTAGGTTACTGCTGGCAGGGTGTGCAACCAGTGGAGGTACAAATTACAGGAATAGCACACAGTGGGATGGAAGTACGCTGTAAGAAGAAAGAGAAGAGAAAAAAAAACATTTGCAGGAAAACTGTAGTAACATTATTTCGTGAAAATTATAAATGATCTGGTCTCATGAGAGCAGTGTGGGTGGGCGTGAGAAGGTGGGGAGCACACTAATGTCCGATGGAACTGACCCAGCAAAGTCTGGTCCTGGTGCGCACGTCCCTCAGTTCCCTGCTCAGCTTGAGGGGTAGTCCCGTGGGCAGTCACGATGTTCTTGGACAGAGGAGTAGTAGGCCTTGGTCCTGGTGTTCTCATGGCAGAGGTGAGGAGAGACCACATGATGGTCCTGAGTTGCAGTGTTTGGGGAACTAGTTTAATTAGAGATTTTAGCGTAGTCCAAATCCAGTTCAAACTCCGGTTCTATCTCCATTCTTAAAACACATTCTTAACAGATGCATTCTTCACAAATGCAAGCAGGCCAAGTCCTGACTGCAGGCCTTGATGATATTGCTCTTAAATGCTCCAACTATATCAGCTGGCAAAGGGGGAGGTGTGCAATCAGAAGTTCAGCTAATTAACAGAGGGGATTTTGCATTGAAGAAGGATCACAGACATTTGCAGACAAACTTTCTTGGGGTGTGAAAAGTGTAGCCAGAGAGAGATGAGAGACTCAGATATACAAGCATGAGGATGTTTTTACCTGTGAAGAGAGGAGAGATGTTTTTTCAGTTCCAGTTCTAACTCCATTCTTAAAACACATTCTTAACAGATGCATTCTTCACAAATGCAAGCAGGCCAAGTCCTCATACATAGCTTTATGTAGTATTACTAGTCCAGTGCAGTTTTATTGTTGTATATAATAATTTCTGCATTGTACATGTGACTGTGTGTGCCTATAGCTGCTGTGTGGTTTCCATTCTGAGTATCTCACACATATTGCTATCCCTATATTCTGTACCCTGAAGGGGGCTAAGTGCATCAGGGTCCCATAAATAGTGTTCCACAGGATATACTATTTTGTATTTTTCTCTGTGTGTTTCAGTCACCATATACCACTTAAATCCTCTGTGCTCTGCATTTGCAGTCATGCTCAACAGGGTTTTTTTGTCAGGTACTGTGTTTGTTTGGCTATATTGTAATGTTACGCCCTAAGGCTACATTCCCAATGATGTCTGCTGTACAGGGCGGGAAATCCGTGGACACTCCTGCATCATGCAGTGATGCCGCGGCAGATTTGCCTGAGGAAAACATTTTAGATGAGGGTGCAGATACTGGGTGTTCTGCACCCACCCCCCCACCCCCAGTCAGCCTGCAGCACCGATGGCACACAAAGACCCACCTTGGGCTGCTTTTTCTAATGTGCTGACTATGCTTATAACAAGACTTACTCCCCCTGTGGGACCTCCTGTGCCATTATAGCCACATATCGCCCTGTAGTTAATCCGCCATGGGTGGATACTCTGTCAACTCAGTTACAGCAATTAAATCAGTCCTTGGTCAAACAAAAGCCTAGCTCTCGCCCTCCTAAGACCAAAGGGTCATCTAAGCAGGCCATTTCTTCCTCACAATCCACTCATGTTTCGGATACTTCTTCTGATGAAGATGGGGAATATACTGATCCCTCAGACACTGATTCAGCTGCTTCTGATGAGGAATCTGCAACACAGGTTGATGTTCATGATTTATTGGAGGCTAACAAACTGATACTTCAGATTGATGATGAAATTGACCAACCTGATACGTCTAAAAGACCTGATAAGTTCAAACGTCAGAAGGTTACTAAATTAGTCTTACCACATTCTGACCATTTAATTGACATACATCAGGAATCCTGGGAGTCTCCAGGAAAGAAATTTTCCCTGTCTAAAAAGATGCTAGCTCGTTATCCTACCTCTGCAGAGTTAAGTAACAAGTGGGAAACCCCGCCACCAGTGGACTCACATGTAGCCAGTCTTGTGCTGTCATCTACTCTACCTGTCACCACCGTCACCTCTCTGAAGGAACCGACGGATAAGCGTGTGGAAGGATTCTTGAAGTCTATTTACACTCTTGCGGGTGCTGTACATAGACCCACTATGGCAGCCTCTCGGGCTGCTAAGGTATTGAAGCCTGGGTTCAGGAAGTTGAAGCAGAGCTACCTCTGAATTTTCGTGATGCCAGACAATGTCTATCATATATTACCACAGCCTCCCATTACATTCAGGAGGCGGCCTCTGATGCCGGTGTTATGGCAGCCAAAACATCTACTACATCCATTCTGGCTCGCCGAATTCTGTGGTTACGGTCCTGGTTGGTGGACCTAGACTCTAAAAGGACCTTGGAGGTGCTCCCTTTTAAGGGAGATATACTATTTGGGGAAGATCTGAACAAGATTGTGACTGCATGTCTCCCAAGAACTAATCCTTCAGCTCGAAGGCTTTAGTTTTCTTTACCACCTTTAGTTTCTTTTAACCTCCAGGTAAAGCAAAGGGTCAGGCCTAGACCTAATCGCGCTTCCAAAACCTCTAGGCCCAAACTTAAACGTTCTTGGGCAGCCTGTCAACCTGCTTCCAAATCAGACAAGCCTGCTGCATGACAGGGCGGTCCTCCTCCAGGGGGACCCCAGGGTGGGAGGCCGACTTCTACAGTTCACCCATGTATGGTTACAGAACACTTCAGACATGGATACGCCATCTCTTTCAAGAAACATCACCCTCAACAGTTTTGCTCAATGGTTATCCCTTCGGATCCATTAAAAGCAAAAACTCTGCATTTGGTTGTTCAATCCCTCCTGGATACAGAAGTGATAGTGCAGGGGGTACTATTCGACGCTGTTTTTAGTTCCGAAGTCGAATAGATCCTCTCAGCCCATTCTAAACCTCAAATCTCTGAACAAATTTGTGAAGGTATCCAAATTCCATATGGAAACTCTTCGCTCTATTGTTCTGGCTTTGGAGCCCAAGGATTATATGGTATCCCTGGACATACAGGATCCTTACCTTCACATACCTATTGCCATGTCGCATCAGCAGTATCTGCGGTTTGCTATTGGCAACCTACATTATCAATTCCAAGCCTTGCCTTTTGGACTGACTACAGCTCCTTAGATTTTCACCAAGGTCACGGCAGTCATGACGGTCACTCTCCGTTGTCAAGGCATCAGGATCCTGCCGTATCTGGACAACTTGCAGATCCTGGCCAATTCCCCAGAGGATCTCATCCATCATCTGGAACTGACGGCCCAATTCCTACAAGTACATGGATGGCTCATCAATTGGAAGAAATCCTCGCTGGTCCCTGCTCAGAACATGGTGCACCTGGGGGTATTACTGGACACACACAACCAACATTTGTTCTTGTCTCCAGAGAAGGTCCTGAAACTCCAGGACAGGATAAGATGCCCAAGAGTGTTGATACACACGGCGATGCAAGTACTAGGCCTCATGGTGTCCACTCAATTTCATTCCCGCCCTCTGCAGCGGTTAATCCTTTCCAAGTGGGACGGCCTGCCTCACTGGATCAGATCTCACATGATCGCCTTGACTCCGGTGGTTCGTCTGTCACTGAGCTGGTGGCTACAGGACCAACAATTGAGCAGGGACCATCCCTTCTGGATCTCCAACTGGGTCCTCCTAATGACAGATGCCAGTCTGCAAGGTTGGGGAGCGGTGTTGGAGCAACACTCTCTTCAGGGTCGGTGGACCAGGGAGGAATCTCTCCTCCCGATAAACATTCTGGAGTTGTTCAATGCTCTGAAACCTGCCCTGCCTCTGGTACAGAACAGGCCTGTTCAAGTACAGTGAGACAATGCCACCATGGTGGTGCACATAAATCATCAAGGCGGCACTCGAAGCCGCATGGCGATGTCGGAAATGTCAAAAATTCTTCAATGGGTGGAACACCATCTGCCAGCCATATCGGCAGTGTTCATTCCGGGTGTCCTCAACTGGGAAGCGGACTTCCTCAGTCATCAGGACGTACATGCTGGAGAGTGGAGCCTTCATCTGGAAGTCTTTAAACTCCTAGTGGACAAGTGGGGAATACCAGATGTAGACCTGATGGCGTCTCGACACAATCACAAGGTTCCAGTCTTCAGAGCAAGGACAAGGGATCCTCAAGCAGCGTTTGTGGATGCACTAGCCATTCGATGGAACTTTTGGCTGCCATACATGTTCCCTCTGGTGTCACTCCTGCCCAGGGTAGTTCGGAAGTTCAAGCAAGATGGAGGAATACTACTCCTAATCGCTCCCACGTGGCGCAAACGGCATTGGTTCTCAGACCTGCAGGGTCTCTCGATAGAGCATCCTCTTCCTCAATGTTCAGACCTCCTCATTCAGGGCCCTTGTGTCTATCAGAACCTGGCTCAACTAGCTTTGACGACGTGGCTCTTGAAGCTTCACTCCTGAGGGCCAAAGGATTCTCTGAGGTAGTCATTCAAACTATGTTGAAGGCCCGTAAACCAGCTTCGGCTCGGATTTATTATAGGGTCTGGAATTCTTACTTCACGTGGTGTGCTACTAAGAATTATGATGCTTACAAGTTCAGCACTGCCAAACTTTTGGCTTTTCTGCAACAAGGCCTGGATTTAGGCCTTCATCTAGCCTCCCTCAAGGTTCATATTTCTGCCTTGTCGGTTTGGTTTCAGAGAAAAATGATGTCTCTTCCTGACGTTCAATTTTACGGATTCATCCTCCCTATGTCTCTTCTGTGGCTCCATGGGATCTGTCTGTTGTTCTGAATGCCTGTAAGGGGCTCCTTTTGAACCTCTTGAGTCAGTGGACCTTAAATGGCTTACACTTAAGGTCTTGTTTCTGCAGGCTATTGCCTCTGCCAGGAGGGTGTCGGACTTTGGTGCTTTGTCCTGTCGTCCACCCTTTCTGATTTTTCACCATGACTGTGCAGTTCTTAGAACTCACTCTGGTTATCTACCTAAGGTGGTGTCATCTTTCCACCTTAACCAGGAAATTGTGGTTCCTGCCTTTATCTCTCCTGGTTTGTCCTCCAAAAAGCGGTCTTTGGATGTGGTACGTGCTCTCCGTATATATGTGGAGAGAACTGCCTCTATCAGGAGGTCTGATTCTCTTTTTGTATTTTTGGTTTTTCAGAAACGTGGGTGGCCTGTGTATAAGCAAATTTTGGCCAGATAGATTAGAATGGTGATTGCACAAGCTTATGCGCAGGCTGGGCTCCCAGCTCCTGCTGCTATCAAGGCCCATTCTACTCGATCTGTTGGACCTTCTTGGGCGGACCGTCGTGGTGCGTCCCCAGACCAATTGTGCAAGGCGGCTACAGGGTCCTCAGTGAACACGTTCATCAGGTTCTATGCCTTTGATACTTCCGCCTCCCAGGATGCTTTCTTTGGACGCCTTGTTCCAGTGCCCACTACAGTGCATCCCCTCCCATGAGGAACTGCTTTAGGACATCCCCGATGTAATTCCCTGTGGAATACCAGTGTACCCCACTGCAGAAAAGGAGATTTATGGTAAGAACTTACCATGGTTAAATATCTTTCTGCGAGGTACACTGGATTCCACAGGGCGCCCACCCTGATGTACTTAGCTTCTTTGGGTTTGTATGGCATAGCCGCTGGTACCTTCTCCTGTCGTGAGAATGTCATTCTATGTGGCTAACGACTATCATCTCTCTTACCTGCTACTGCATTGGACTGGTTAACAAAACTGAGCTCCAGTGCCTGGAGGCGGGGATATAGAGGAGGCGGTGCAGTGCATCCGGGGAACAGTCAAAGCTTTAGCCTGTTGGTGCCTCACATCAAGATCTAACTCTACACCACAATGTTATTCCCTGTGGAATCCAGTGTACCTCACAGAAAGAGATTTAACCATGGTAAGTCTTACCATAAATCTCCTTTTTAAAAGACCCCAGTCCAGCTATTTCCCTAAGCCGGCACCTAAGCCCATTGCCTCCCAGAGTTCTGCCTCTGAACCTACTCAACTAGATTTACTCGCACAGTAGTTGGACTCTCATCTTCAAATCATCAGATAGTGCGGTTGGCTCCAAAAGCCAGAGTTTCTCTGTTATCCACTAGGGGACACTGGAAATTAGACAGATGGGGTATGAAAAATGGAAACCGGAGGTGGCACAATACAGGCAAAACAATTGAAGTGCACAGCTGGCTCCTCATCCTTCACACCCCTGTCCCTCCAGTATTGAAAATTGTGCTATGGAGGAAGAAGCACATCAGGGAGCTCAGGCTCCTATACAAGATAAATTCTAGTGCAGTAACCTACTCAGTGGCGTAAGTTCGTCACAGTTGCCCGGAGGCAAGATAAATATTGGTGCCCCCCTATTTCCTATATTAAGATAAATGTATGTATGTATGTATGTATGTATGTATGTATGCGTGCGTATATATATATGTGTGTGTGTGTGTGTGTGTGTGTGTGTGTGTGTGTGTGTGTATATGTATATGGAGTGTTCTGAAAAAAATTATATACTGTATGTATACACTTAATTGTCTTTTATTTTAAATCACACATTTCTTAGCAGTCATACCCAGGACTAGAACCCATGACCTGTTACACTAACAGCAGGCACCTTACTGATAGAGCTTTTTACTCCTGTAGAGGAAGCATGAGAATTCTAACTATATGAAGTTATGTGTAATTGTCAGAGAAGTATCTTCATATAGTTAAAATTCTCATATTTCCTACACAGGAGCAAATAGCTCCATTAGTAAGGTGTCTGCTTCCAGTGTAATAGGTCGTGGTTTCTAATCCTGGGTGTGATACTTGTAAAATGTGTATATTCAGTATAATAAAGAGGGTGTGATTTGTAAGGTGCAGGGACCAGTGAGGAAGTCGGCCACTGAAGAGATAGTGACAGCTATCAATTAACTTAATTCAATGGTGTCACAGAATGGGAGGAGAGGTGCCCCCCTTCAGAGCAGCAGCTCGGCAGCAGATGACTCTGTTGCCTCCCAGAGTTCTGCCTCTGAACCTACTCTTACCCAGCTAAGGGTGAGACCACGATTTCAAGTTACTCTTTAGGGTAACAGTGACCAAGATCCTGTGTGAAAGGATCCGCTGACCACCCTGAGACAAGAGTGAGTACATTTCCTCCCCCTCCCCTGCAGCAACAGGGACGTGGTGCCTACATTATTATAGCTACTCTGAGGCAGCGGGGCAGTAATCGGGTAGTGCAGCATCTCCGGTCAGGTGATACCACAGAGACGCGGACATCCAGGCGACAGCAGTGCAGGTCCTGCCGGATGGTAAGCGGAACAGAGCACTGTGCGTGCCATGGACAGGAGAGCACAAATTGGTAGCGGTACTGGGGTAAGGGATGGTACTGGAGGAACTTGCTTGCTTCTGTAGAAGGGCGCTTCCCCCAGATACATAGATTGTACATACACTGAAGTGTCTTAAATATTGAAGATGCAGCCATTTTAGATCTTCATTTGGGCGCACTCAGCAGTGAGCGGGATCAGCAGGGGGAGGAAACAGCTCACTGATTCTCACGTCTCTCTGTATGTTATACTATCTCTGAATGGACTCTGCTGACAGGTCCTACAAGAGAAGCATCGGAAAAGGAGCAAGGGACAGCCAATCTTGAATCATCCTGCAATTACAGCGGTGGTGTGGGGTTTTTGGAAAAAAGGGGGGTGGTAGGAACCGCACAAGTCCTTTAAATTCAAATAAATTTAAGCCTCTGAAAAACTGAATTTATTATTAAATTACTTCTGAATATAGCAACAGTATGTATATGGATTGTCTATCCTCGTACATATAAGTGTTGCTTTCAGTGGTGCTCCCTAGAGTCAGAAAATAGTCCCCAGAGCTGATGCACGGCTGAAGAACGGGACTCCCAAGGGCTGAACTATCACTTGGGTTCTGGTATTGTATACACCCCGCACCCATGTAAACTATTTCTATAGCCATCAGCAATCGTTAGAACGCTGCCTACTTAACCTGTTGAAACCAGTTGGAACGCTTCTCTGCATAATAGTCACATTTCTATTTTTCTTCTGAACTATTTTTTCTTCTGAATTAGCAGCAACAGTGGGACTTCGTCTTTAAGAATTATCAGAGCACTGTCTGCAATTCTGGAAATTCAGCACATAATCATTAGATACTACTGTGATACAACAGCCACTTAATGGTTACATCTGTTTCCTTTATCTATGAAAGTAAACAATTGCAGTTACATTGTTACAACTGCTGAACTTAAATGTGGAAATACCACCATTGGTTACACATTTTACTTTGAAACTGATTGGTTTCAGCTATTGCACTGAAAGCACTAATTTCAACAGGTGTGCGATTAAGAACAAATATTCAAGTTTATATACATATATTTTCTAGCCGCGTTTTGCTGATAATATGCAAAAGCATTTTTTCATAATCATTATGGATGGAAGGTGCAAGTGCATTGATTTAACACTGTTTCAAAGAATTATTGAGGTGCCATTCTTCTTTTTGATATACTATTGTGTATTTTATGACTTATCTGCAGTCTGTGCAGAGTAATAATATTTACATATAGTGCAAATTTAACATGGCTGTACCGGTGCTCCTGGGACATAATTACTAATATTAGGCAAGTTCATTTATGAATATTTTGTGGTTTTGAAAAATTTTTTCCCACATAATAGGCCCTAATTTTTCTGTATGCTTTGTTTTGTGGCTGACGTGTCACATGGTGACTTGGTCAGGTAATTGCATATAATCTCATGTTTCTAGCAATTGTACCATACATGTCTATCAATTGCAGCATTGCAGGTATATAAAGATCCTACATTATATACCTTTGAAGTGACTAATAAAGGAGATTTCAATAATTGCGGTCATACCTCACTGTAGATGCCCAATCTCTTCTGACCTTGGAAGCGAAGCAGTGGAAGGCCGGGTTAGTAATAGGATGGGAGACCACCTCTGAACACCCTGGTACTGCAATAAATTGACTCCCTAATATAATAGTCACTCACAATTATACCACTTGGCAATCGGTCCCACATGACCAATGATTTAATTCTCTGCATTCACAATAACCCAGAATGGGCATTTGCAGAATAAATGATGGTCATATAGTACATGAGAGACAATGTGCAATGATGATATTATCAAAGTATTACAGTGATTGATTTCCGGCATTTTTGAGACTGATATTGTCATCACTCATTATTCATTATTGATCTTTACATTTTCGCGAAACATTTTGTCCACATATAGATACTCCTAAAAACTAATTTCTTAATCTATTTACTATAAATGTCTTTATTAGTACCATACACGTTATAAATATCACCCTCTGAATTAGAGTGCTCCCAAAAAAGAGTCTACTTCTCAAAACCCCTTTGTGTTTTGGTTTCTCTACCGTGGTGTGGGGTTTGTAAACCAAAGGCTGGTACAGAGTGTTTTTATTTTTCATAAGAGACTGATTTTACCTGTTACTTGACAAATCCAACTGTGCTCTCCCCAGTGTTTTCACTGTTCCTTTCTCATTACAATCTGTCTCTTTCTAAGTCAATAGAGTGACAGGACTGCTTTTTGTGGTGTTTTTGTGTGTGTGGGTGAACATGGCCGCTAAACCACCATCCAAACCCACAAAAATTGGTGTGGGCAGCATGTTTAAAACTAGTAGCACAGGCTGGGAGCAGTGTGTTGGCTAGTTCGTGGGAAAGTGCCTTAGCTAATTTATCCAGAGAAATGGTGGAGTCTCGCAAGCAACATCTGGAATGGGCTGCGGGTTTCTCTAAGACCATGGAAGAATTTATGATTAGACTTACCCCTCCCTCGCAGGTAGAAAAATCTCTCCAGAAGTTTGTTAAAAGACCCCTTTCCGGTTGTGTAGGAGGAGTCAGAGGAAGAAGAGGGGCTTTTGGTAGATGAGGAGGACAGGGAATCGGGGGAGGAGGTTATTGATTTTTCCCTTTTAGAGGAAGATTCAGATATGAGGGGATTAGAATCCCTTATTGGCACAGTGAAACAGGTCCTTGGCTTCAAGGAGGATGAAGTCAAGGAACCGGAAGATTTTGATTTGTTTGAGTCTCAAAAACCTTAGACAGCAGTGTTCCCAATACCTAAACACTGCAGGAACAAATGGGTCAGGCCTGGAAACAGCCTGATAAACGTTTCTAATTGCCAAGGAAATTTACTGTTAACTATCCCCTACCGATAGGGGTTATGACAAAATGGGAGAGCCCACCAATGGTAGAGAGCTTCTTTAGGTAGATTGTCCAAAAAGACAGTTTTGCCTATATCCAATGTTACTACATTAAAGGATGCATCTGACCGCAAGTTGGACACGGCACTTAAGTCCATCTTTGTTGTAGCAAGAGCATCACATAAACCGGCGCTGGTAAGTGCCTGGGTTAGTAAGGCTATGGTGGCTTGTGCTGGTCAAATAGTCAGTGCAGTGATGGAAGACGGTAACCAGGAAGAGATTACCCGCTTAGCAGAACATATCCGCGAATCGGCCTCTTATCTCTGCCAAGCTGCAAAAGATGCTACTAGAATAGCTTCTCGAATTTCTGCTTCAGTGGTGTCGGCAAGGCGCATTTTGTGGCTCAGATTGGCAAGTGAATTCGGACTCCAAGAAGGCAGTAGAGGCCATACGCTTTGTAGGAGATACTTTGTGCTATCCAGAATTAGACAAATGGATAACACAGGCTACAGCGGGGAAATCAACCTTTTTACATGCCTCATTCCCTAGAAATACACCGACGGCCAGACGAGAGTACTCAGGACCGACCTACACTTCGTTCAGAACTCAATCCTTTTGTGCCAGAGGTAGAGGCTATGGAGGATAATCTCGGGGAAACTGAGGCAGGTCACGTTCCCAGCCGACAGCCCAAAAACAGGACCCGAAACTTGCTGACAAAACAGTGGCATGACGGTCTCCCAGCTCATCTTGGATCTCCCAAGGTGGGTGCACGGTTGACAGAGTTTCAGGAAGCCTGGGCCGAAATCACTCCAGAGAGCTGGGTCAACAATATTAAATCCCAGGGTTACAAGGTAGAATTTCTCATACGTCTTCAAAGTCAATTCTTCACTACGGGTCTTCCTCAGTGCCCTCAGAAGGTAAGGGCATTGAAAGTGGTTATTCAAAAGTTGATCTTATCAGAGGTCATATTTTCAGTGCCAGTACCACTAAGAGGAACGGGATTTTATTCCAATCTTTTTGTGGTACCCAAACCAGATGGTTCGGTCAGACCCATTCTAAACCTGAAGGTGTTAAACTAATTTCTAACATGTTACCGCTTCAAGATGGAATTGATACAATCTGTCATAGCAGGGTTGGAACAAGAGGAATTCATGGTATCCATGGACATAAAGGACGCATATCTGCATGTTCCAATTTGGACGCCATATCAAGCGTATCTGAGGTTCAATTCAGAGCTCTTCAGTTCGGTCTCTTCTCGGCTCCAAGAATTTTCACAAAGATCATGGTGGTCATGGTGGCAAGGTTAAGATCTATGGGCAAAATGGTAATACCATACCTGGATCCCATTGCCAGAGATCTTGATAAGGCATGAAAGATTGAAATTGACTCATCAGGTCCTAACTCTACATGGTTGGATGGTAAACTTCCAGAAATCCAACTTAATTCCATCCCAAAGGCTCCAATTCTTGGGTCTGATTCTGGACATAACTCAACTCAATGTCTTTCTACCAGAGGACAAGATTCAAGACATCAGGTGTATGGTTCATTAAGTATTGCAGAATCAGAAGGTTTCTCTACACCTTTGCATTCGCCTTCTGGGGAAAATGGTGGCATCTTTCGAAGCATTTCAGTTCGGCAGACTTCATTCAAGAAAATACCAGATGGACTTTATCTGACAGGGTGCAGGCAGGCAGGCATCTTTTTCTTCACAAGATGATCCACCTGTCGTCTCAAACCAGAATTTCATTGACGTGGTGGTCAATTCACAGGAACCTGGCGATGGGGAAATGGTTCGGAATCTGGGACTGGATCATCTTGATGATGGATGCAAGTCACAGAGGTTGGGGCGCAGAACTGGACAACCACCAGTTCCAGGGGAGGTGGTCCCAGTACAAGAGCAGTCTCCCCATAAATGTGCTGGAGCTTCGAGCTATCTACAATGCACTTATTCAAGCAGAGAGCCTAGTAAGACATCAACATGTGAGAATTCAATCCGACAATGTCACAGCGGCGGCTTATATAAACCACCAGGGAGGAACAAGGAGTCGAATGGCTCTAAAGGAAGCAACAAGAATTCTGTCCTTGGCAGAAGATTGCGACATCATTCTCTCAGCAGTCTTCATTCCCAGGAAGTGGATTACCTCAGCTGTCAAGACATGCATCCAGGAGAGTGGGGTCTACACCCCCTAGTCTTCAATGTGATCGTAAGAAGGTGGGGTTACCACAAGTGGATCTAATGGCCTCCCGACACAATCATCAACTTCCAAACTATGTGACCAGGACGCGGGACCCAGCAGCAGTAGCAGTGGATGTGTTATCAATTCCCTGGCCTTACGATCTGGTGTACATATTCCCACCATTTCCTCTCCTACCATGAGTATTAAA
Source organism: Pseudophryne corroboree (assembly GCF_028390025.1). NCBI lineage: Eukaryota > Metazoa > Chordata > Amphibia > Anura > Myobatrachidae > Pseudophryne > Pseudophryne corroboree. The sequence goes on along the minus strand of NC_086449.1, from coordinate 666,479,949 downwards.
GAAGATAAAATTGGAAAGAGCGTGGGTAATCCTGATAGCTCCAGACTGGCCTTGCAGATGTTGGTACTCAGATCTAGGGTGTCTCCTAGTGGAGGAGCCTTGGAGGTTGCCGCAGAGGGAGGATCTGTTGTCACGGGGCACATTTCTTCATCCAGATCTGAATCATCTTCGTTTAACGGCGTGGCTCTTGAGGCCAAAATTCTAAGAGAAAAAGGTATTCCCAGTTCAGCAATCCTTACAATGATTGCTGCAAGGAAACCGGTTACGATGGCTCACTATCATAGAATTTGGAAGAGATGTATGAATTGGTGCCAACCTAAGGGTTGGGACCCTAGACAGTTTCATTTTAACAGATTGTTACATTTTCTTCCGGTTGGATTAGAAGGTGGTTTGAGGTTGGGATCATTAAAAGTACAGGTCTCGGCCATTTCTATTTTCTTTCAGCCACGTTTGGCTGCTCTACAGGAGGTGCAGACATTTTTGCAAGGAGTGTTGAGGCTTCAACCACCCTTTTGATCCCAGCTCCATGGTATTTGAACCTGGTTCTAGAATTTTTAAGATCTGACACGTTTGAACCTTTGGAGAGAGCTGACCTTAAATATGTGTCATGGAAGATGGTCCTTTTGCTTGCTTGGCTTCAGCAATGAGGGTTTCAGAACTAGGGGCTCTATCTTGCAAGAGTCCCTTCTTGGTCTTCCATGAGGTTAGAGCAGAGCTTCATACTATGGTGAAGTTCATGCCCAAGGTGGTTTTGAGTTTTCACATTAACCAACCTATTGTAGTTCAGTCTTTTCAGATGTCAGATGGCGACAGACTGACAACAAAGCCATAAAAGGAGCCTGTCTCCATTTTATGCATTTAGACACATACATCCAGTATAAAGAAGAATATGAAGACCGTGCAGCGGATCCAGCAGCTCACAAGTGCCATTTTCCCTACTGCAGCTGACACAGAAGCTGACTGACAGGGTAATGCAGCTCCTCCAGAGAGACTCCAGATTACCTCAGAGGTACCAGGGGGTCATAGCAGGGGGAAAGCAATTGTTTGTGCACTAAGTCCCTAATCTAGGTACTTAGTCTGCGACCTGGCTAAACTTGGCATTAGCGATAAGGGCGCAGTGTGCTGGTTCCATACTCTCTCTGTGTCTCCCTGGAAGGGCTGTTTGTGGGATAATTGTGCATTTAACCTTTTCCTGTGTCACCGTTACAGTATGTCAGGCAAAGAGTGTGTTTCATGTAAGGCACAGTGTTCCTCTTCTCCAGGGGGTTCACTAGTGTGTACTCAGTGTAATATCCCTTCCCAGGCTAGTGGGGCAGAACCAGCATGGCTGGACTCCATTAGGGGAATGATTTCCATAATTTCTACTAAGTTATTTTGTAATGAGAAAGAGACACAATACTTAACACAATCTATGACTAAGTTTATGAAAAACGACTAAGTCCCCAAACCAGCGTCTCACTCCCCTGCCATTTGTCTGCAAAAACGTACTTTGGCCCATATCCTGCAATCTGACTCTGATGATGAGGGGTCAGAAATGGAGGAGGGTGAGGTGGACTCAGAGATGGGGGAAGGTACTCTGTCGCAGGGAATAGAGGCTCTCATAGAAGCTATCAGAGAAGTTCTGAATATAATAATAAAAAAACATACACAATAAAATACACTTGTAAACCAATATAAAATCTGCCGACCTGACACTGAAAGTCTGTTAATATGTATCAATTAAGTGTAAAGAAAAAACAAATGAATAGCCATGTAGCTGGTTTCTTCTTTGCTACTAAGTATTAATATTGCTATGATACACTTTCAAGATATTATACTTCAACACAATGAAACCGCACAGTCCTTAGTTATTTATTATGTCTTTCTAATTTGAAAAAAGGCATCCCATTAAATGCACCTATATTCTTCTTTGTAATTATTAATGTGTGGAGTGGAAACCGTAGATGGCAGCTGATGTGTTCTATCTCGCGCTAGTATCGGCCAGCCGCTCACATGTAGAGCAATTGACGGAGCTGTTAATATCACAATGATGGGTGCTTACGATCACTGGTGGTATGGATCAGTCTGCAGAAATCAAAACAGGCAGTACTTGATGCGTTTCTCAGCCACTTAAAGAGGGTCTGTTTCTGCAGAAGTCATACAGAAAGTGTATCATAATATTGCTACCTAATAACAAAGAAGAATACAGGTGCATTTAATGGGATGCCTTTTCTCAAATTAGAAAGGCATAATAAATAACTAAGGACATTGTGTGGAAGTATAATATGTTGAAAGTGTATCATAGCAATATTAATACTTAGTAGCAAAGAAAAAACCAGCTACATGGCTATTCATTTGTTTTTTCTTTACACTTAATCGATACATATTAACTGACTTTCAGTGTCAGGTCTGCAGATTTTATATTGGTTTACAAGTGTATTTTATCGTGTATGTTTTTATTATTGTGATCAGGAAATTATATATATATATATATATATATATATATATATATTAATAAACAATAATTAAATATATTACTTGTTACTTTCAAGGACAGTGCTTCTTTTTTGGTATTGTGTATGTACTATTTTCTGAGGTTCAGCACCTCAGAGTGGCAGCAGCAGTTCATGTGAAGTACCTGCAATTATAATATAGTGTCTCACACCTAGTACTCTAGCGCCTACTTTTATTGTTTTTATCTTTTTGAAGTTCTGAATATCCCTGATAAGGTGACAGAGGAGAGTGAGGAATCTTATTTTAATATAAAGAAGAAATCCTCAGCCACTTTTCCTGTGTCAAAGGAACTAAATACCCTGTTTGAATAACCGTCGGTTAATCCAGACAAGAAATTTCAAATTCCTAAGTGGTTGTTATCATCTTTTCCTTTTCCTCCTGAGGATTGGAAAAAATGGGAGAACCTATCGGTAGTGGATGCATCGGTCTCCAGGCTCTCACCTAAAATAGTGTTACCTGTTCCTGGGGCAGCCTACCTAAAGGATGCAGCTGATCGTAAGATTGAGACTACACTCAAATCTTTGTATACTGCTGCAGGGGTGGCCCAGAGACCCACTATAGCATGTGGGTGGATTACACGAGCCATTGCTAAATGGTCGGGTAACCTAATTGAGGGGTTAGATACCTTGCCTCAAGGGGAGATTATTTTGCTCCTGCAACATATAAAGGGCTCTGCGAACTTTATGGAAGCCATAAAAGAGATAGGCTTGCTTAATGCACGCACTACAGCTGTGGCAGTGTCTGCGCATAGGGGTTTATGGCTACGCCAGTGGACTACGGATGCAGACTCCAGGAAAGGCGTGGAAGGCCTACCTTTCACAGGCAAGGCCTTAATTGGAGGTGAACTAGACAAATGGATCTCCAAAGCTACCTTCTGCAGCTGCACCAGCTAGGAAGGCCTATTCAGGGTCCAAGTTACAGTCCTTTCGGGCGGCTACGTTTAGGGGCAAGGCCAGAGGTTCCTCTGTCACCGCCAAAGGTGCTAGAGGTAAACCACGGAAAGCAGCTACTGCCGGTTCACAGGAACAGAGTTCAAGCTCTGCTTCCTCAAAACCTTCCGCATGACGGTGGACCGTGATGCCTGGAAGACTGTAAAGTGGGAGCCCGACTAAAATTCTTCAGTCATATCTGGACAAGATAGTGCCAGGAACACTGGGTCATAGACCTTATATCCCAGGGCTACAGACTGGAGTTCCATGAGCTCCCACCTCACAGATTCTCCAAATCAGGCTTACCAGTTTCACAAGAGGCAGGAATAACCTTACAGGACGCCATTCAAAAACTGTTACAGACACAGGTCATTGTTCCAGTTCCACCTCATCTGCAAAACAAGGGTTACCATTCCAGCTTGTTTGTAGTAGCCGGACAGTTCGGTAAGACCAATTCTGAACCTCAAAATTGAATCTTGTTCAAATTCAAGATGGAGTCTCTGAGAGCGGTGATCTCAGGTCTGGAGGAGGGGGAATTCCTGGTGTCTCTGGATATCAAGGATGCGTACCTTCATATTCCGATCTGGCTGCCTCATCAGGCTTATCTATGGTTTGCACTGCAGGACTGTCACTATACCAGTTCCATGCCCTGCCATTCGGTCTCTCCACGGCACCGAGGGTGTTCAACAAAGAGATGGCAGAGATGATGTTATTACTCCGCAAACAAGGAGTGAACATAATTCCATACCTGGACGATCTTCTCATAAAGGCACAGTCCAGGGAGCAGTTGTTTAACAACATTGCTCTCTCAACCAGACTACTCCTGGATCACGGGTGGATTCTGAACCTACCAAAATCCCACCTAGACCCAACACAGAGGCTTCCTTTCCTGGGAATGATACTGGACACAGAGTCTCAGAAAGTATTTCTTCCCTTGGAAAAGGCAATGGTAATGCAGTCGATGGTTTGGGCTGTCCTGAAGCCAACCCGGATCTCAGTGCATCTCTGCCTACACCTTCTGGGGAAAATGGTGGCCTCTTACGAGGCAATTCAGTACGGAAGGTTTCATGCGAGGCCCTCCAACTGGATCTATTGGACAATGGTCCGGACTGCATCTTCACATGAACCACACCATTCGTCTGTCTCCAAGAGCCAGGATCTCCCTCCTGTGGTGGTTACAAACTTCTCACCTAGTCAAGGGTCGGAGGTTCGGGATTCAGAATTGGATTCTGCTAACCACAAACGCGAGCCTCAAAGTTTGAGGTGCAGTCACCCAGGGGGTGCAGTTTCCAATAAACATCCTGGAACTCAGGGCGATCTACAACGCCCTTCAGCAGGCTGCATTTCTTCTTCAGAATCAGGCAATTCAGGTCCAGTCGGACAATGTGACGACAGTGACATACATAAACCGACAGGGCGGAACAAAAAGCAGAGCTGCAATGTCAGAAGTGTCAAGAATTCTCCTCTGGGTGGAAAAACACGCCGTGAGGTTGTTGGCGGTTTTTATTCCGGGAGAAGACAAATGGGAAGCAGACTGCCTCAGCAGACACGACCTGCACCTGGGGGAGTGGGGCCTTCACCTGGAGGTGTTCCGGTGGTTGACACGTCGGTGGGGATATCCACAAATTTAAATGATGGACTCTCAACTCAACAAGAAGCGCAAGGGGTATTGTTCCAGGTCTAGACACCCACAAGCAGTGGCGGTAGATGCTCTAAATACTCAGTGGGTCTACCAGCTGGTGTACATGTTTCCTCCACTTCCTCTGATCCCAAGAATTCTACAAAGAATAAAAAGGGAAAAGGTTCAAGCAATACTTATTGCTCCAGACTGGCCATGAAGGGCCTGGTATTCGGATCTTCTCGAGATGCTGCTCGAAGATCCGTGGCCTCTACCTCATCGTGAGGATCTTCTGGTACAGGGCCCATTCATCTATCAAGACTTACCATGGCTACGTTGAACGGCATGGAAGTTGAACGGCTTAACATTACCACCATATTTGGAAGAAATATGTCTCTTGGTATGAGAACAGACAATATTCTGCGGTGGAATTTCATCTGGGATGTTTCCTGCTCTTTCTGCAGTTGGGAGTGAATGTGGGCCTACGTCTAGGCTCCATAAAAGTCCAGATTTTGGCCTTGTCTATTTTCTATAAGAAACAATTGACTTCTCTCCCTTAGGTGCAGACGGTCTTGAAAGGTGTTCTGCACATCCAACCTCCCTTTGTGCCACCCACGGCACCTTGGAATCTCAATTTGGTGCTGCAGTTCCTCCAATCGAACTGGTTTGAACTATTACAGGAGGTAGACGTAAAGTACCTTACGTGGAAGACCGTCACACTGTTGGCATTGGCTTCAGCAAGACATGTGTCGGAGTTGGGGGCATTGTCTTACAAGAGCCCCTACCTGAATTTCCATGAGGACAGAGCTGAACTCAGGACTCGTCAGCAATTTCTTCCTAAGGTGGTGTCCGCCTTTCACATAAACCAAGCTATTGTGGTTCCGTTTGTTTCGGACACCTCTGCTACTTCAAAGTCTTTGGATGTTGTGAGGGCTTTGATGGTTTATGTAAAGAGAGCAGCTTGTCACAGGAAATCGGACTTGCTGTTCGTTCTCTATGATCCCAATAAGGTTGGGTGTCCTGCTTCAAAGCAGTCAATTGCATGCTGGATCAGGCTCACTATCCAGCATGCTTATCCCACAAATCTGTACAGGCCCACTTTACTAGGTTGGTGGGTTCTTCTTGGGCGGCTGCCTGGGGTGTCTCGGCTTTACAGGTCTGCCGAGCAGCTACTTGGTCAGGTTTGAACACGTTTGCTAAGTTTTACAAGTTTGATACTTTGACCAAACTGAAGATCCTCAGAGGCCAATCAGTTCTGCAGGAACCTCAGCACTCTCCCACCCAGTTTGGGAGCTTTGGTACTTCCCCATGGTACTAAATGGATTCCCAGTATCCCCTAGGACGTAAGAGAAAATAGGATTTTAATTACCTACCGGTAAATCCTTTTCTCGTAGTCCTTAGAGGATACTGGGCGCCCGCCCGGTGCTTTGTTCTTCCTGCATGGTTAATTGTTTAACTACTGTTGTTTGGTTCAGCTGTTGCTTCAGGAAGTTTACAAGTTTTAGTTAGCATGGCTTTCCTCTTGTTATGGTTGTGCTGGTTCGAAATCTCACCACTTTCCTTTTCTATATCCTCTCAAAGTATGAGCCAAGTTCCTCGGGCAGTTTCCTAGACTGAATCTGGTAGGAGGGGCATAGAGGGAGGAGCCAGCACACCTAATCAAACTTTTCTAGTGCCCATGGCTCCTAGTGGACCCATCTATGCCCCATGGTACTAAATGGATTCCAAGTATCCCCTACGGACTACGAGAAAAGGATTAATTAAAATTCTATTTTTACGGCTGAAGATTCTACTTTTGGCCGCTTGGTTCTCCAAGCTTTGGACAGCACTCCCGCCCATGGGAGTATCTTTGGGACGTCCTCATCTGCCAAATCTCCAGTGTCCCCTAGTGGATGAAGAAGATTTTGGTACTTACCAATAAATCGATTTCTCTGAATCCACTCAGGGACACTGGATGCCCACCTCGGTGCTGCCTGCCTGTGTGTTCTTGTTAATTTGCTTCAATCTGGTTCTATACTTGTTACTGTTAAGAATTGTTAGTTTTCAGATGTTAATGGTTTATGCCATGGCATGTATGGTTCCTTCCCAAAGTTCTCTTTCATGTTCCCTCTTCTCTCCTTGCAGTTTTCCAAAGTGGAGGAAGAGGGGCGTGAAGGGGGAGGAGCCAGCTGTGCACTTCAATTGTTTTGCATATATTGTGCCACCTCCGGTCTCCATTCTTCACACCCCATCTGTCTAATCTCTAGGGTCCCTGAGTGGATTCAGAGAAATTGAATTATCGGTAAGTACCAAAATCTTCTTATCGCTACTCTGCTGGCTCCAAGTACAAAAACTCACTGCGGAAAAAAGGTTTGGGGTCTGGAATTCGTTAATTGTAATGATGGACGCAAGTCTCAGCTGTTGGGGAGCTGTAGTCCTACATTGTCAGCATCAGGGTCTGTGGTCACCCCAGGTAAGATTTCTGTCAATAAATGTCCTGGAACTCAGGCCAATTTACATTGCTCTCCACAGGCAGTTCACTTCTTACAGACTCAGACTGTTCAAGTTCGGTCAGACAACGCGACGGCAGTCACATTCATCAAAGAAAGAAGGACTCGAGGTCGCATGGCCATGTGCAAAGTTGCTCAAATCCTAAATTGGGCCGAGCATCACCAGATGATATTAACGGCAGTGTTCATTCCAGGAGTGAACAAATGGAAATCAGATTATCTCAGTCATCAAGATGTTCATCCAGGAGATGGAACTTTACATTCAGAAGTGTTCCAGATGTTAGTCCAGCGGTGCGGTTACCCACAGGTGGATCTAATGGCATCTCACCAAAATCATCAGACACTCAAGTATGTGGTCACAACAAAAGATCTAAAGGCGGTGGCAGTGGATGCTTTCATAATAGCGTGGCCGTGTAGCTACGTGTATCTATTTCCACTATGTCTGCTGCTTCCTCGGTTGCTAAAGTGGATCAAAAGAAATTCCACGACCGTCATACTAGTGGCACCTCATTGGCCAAAATGAGCGTGGTTACAAGATCTCCACGGTCTACTCGTAGACGATCCGTGGCCGCTTCCGATTGAACCCTTACAACAAGTGGATGTTAGGTTTCTCACTTAGAAAACAGTTTTTCTCCTAGCCTTAACTTCGGCAAGGGGTCTCTCTGAATTAGGTGCGTTGTCATGCAAACCACCGTCTCTAGCGTTTCATGATAACTTCCCACTTTTCTACCAAAGGTAGTATCCTCTTTTCACATAAATTAATCAATCGTAGTTCCTCCTTTCTCAGAAGGTTCAGGAACTCCAGCTACTTTTTTTTTTTTTTTTTAACTTCAGCTACTTTGAATGTGGTTCATGCGCTTCGCATTTATGTAGCCCGAACATCAACAGTACATAAAACAGATACATTGTGCCTAATTCAGAGTTGATCGCAGCAGTAAACTTGTTAGCAGTTGGGCAAAACCATGTGCACTGCAGGGGGGGGGGGGGGGGGGGCAGATATAACATGTGCAGAGAGAGTTAGATTTGGGTGGAGTGTGTTCGAACTGAAATCTAAATTGCAGTGTAAAAATAAAGCAGCCAATATTTACCCTGCACAGAAACAAAATAACCCACCCAAATCTAACTCTCTCTGCAAATGTTATATCTGCCACACCTGCAGTGCACATGGGGGGTGATTCCGAGTTGTTCGCTATTTTTTTCGTTCGCACAACATATTCGCAAAATTGCGAATACGTTGCACAATAGCAAATATCTGCCCCCAAAGTATTTTTGCTATTTCGTACACAGTAGTACACAAAGTAGGTGTATGCCAAAAGACATCGCACTAATGCGAACCCATCGCATTACCACAAACCTCATCGTAAAAATCCAAAATTATCGTAGATTTACACATTCTTCTTAACATTTCACACGCTTTTGCTAAAAAACGCACAGCAATGTGTTTTTTTTTTTAAGTCAAATGACACCTTTCAGTTCAAACTCAACAAGCCTTCCTCAATTACGATTCCAATTAGTGTATTGACTGATAATGGTCATGACCAATTAAGTCTTCAAAGTATACCAATTAAGTCTTCAAAGCATAATTGGCCATCAACATTTATTTTTTTTTATTTAAAAGAAATAGATGTAAATGTGCCTGGGCTAATGCTATTTTTTTATTTTTTGGTGTAGAGGTGTAGTGTGTGAATAAATGTGTTTACATGTTTTTAAAATCAATAAGCTCCTAACTGTCATAATTTATTTTGTTTTGGTGTAATTTAAAATACTATTCTTAAGTAAGATGTGTGAACTGTTTTACGTCACCAATTTCTGCACGCCAATCTGCTGTTCTTTTATAGCATTAATAAACACAACACCCGCTTAACTTGAACAACAATTTTTTTTATTTTTAGCAATTGGTTTTTTTTAACGTAAAATAACTTTTTTTGTATAAAACAAATTTTTTTAAATTTTTTTTAGAAAAATGTTTCTAATATTTCAAAATCGTCCAGCACGGTCCTCAAATTGGCTTTGATCCTGGCCACAATTCCTGGCAAAGTTGTGGGATCTCCAACTGCAACATCTGAAATGAAGAGGCAAAATAAACATTACAAACTTAATCACATTACCTATTATACAAGCAAGGCACAAAGCACACTTTAATGGCAAAGTGACTACATCATGGATGTTTGAATGATAAAACATTAGCAGAACAACACACAAGCCTGCTCAGCAAGGTTTTACATTTATTTTATAAACAAAGTGTATGACACCATGGGGTACATACAGTAATATGGGAGTTATATTTTAGATGGGACGTTACCCCTAGCAACCAATCAAATTCTACATATTATCTTGTAGAAGGTGCAAAATAATTGAAAAATATGATCTGCTTGTTTGCTATGGGCAACATCCCAACTTAAATAGTAATATCATCTTAGTAAATGTAGCCTCATGCAGGGATTCATTCACATCTGGAGTGAAGCAGTCTTTTCTTTGTTGTTTTTTGTCCGGCATCATCACACTGCATATCCACATCTTCAGAAGGACCACATATCCTAGCACGCCCACCCTCCATGAAAGCCTGCCTTACAACATAAGGTCTAACAGCTTTCAAAAAGTAAACTGCATAAATAGTAGGAGTGTAACTTTCACAACCCAAATCACTGTGTCCTTAGCCTGCCTAACAAAGTGACTCCTGCCAATTTAATGTTCAAATATTGCAATAACCAGGCACAATTGTAAAAGTTAAACCACACAAAAAGTACCACTCAGGTCTAAATGTTTGGCATATAATGTTTAACATACAAACCCTGTTGTGCCGGCAAACCTGTCGACATAGTGATTGGCGACCCAGAGTGGCCATCCTCAACATTGCAGATGTAGACACTGTACATATAATGTGCCTCACACAAATGTAAATGCATCATCCATATCATGATGAAGAAGACAAGCATTTAAATTTGTCTAAAGATTGGCCACAGTACAACACTGCATTTATTTGAATGTGTCGTAAAATACTTTTTACTAAATAAAAACAATGTGTGTGAACTTACTCTCCTCTGCCACTTGCCCACCTCCCTCAAGTGGCTCCGGGGCCTCTGCTGCCCATTCTGATGTGGGCGAAGGTGGCTGGCTGGGGGATGGAGCCTGGATGGGTGAGGTTTGCTGGATGGAGGATGGGTGCTGGATGGGGGAAGGAGGCAGGATGGGGGAAGGAGGGTCGAATTCTGTAAGAGGATGGAAGGGGGAGGACCTTACAGAGGGGGTTTGAGAATGATAGGGTGAGGGTGGTTGAGAGGTGGTTTGGGACACAGAGGGGGAGGGGGGCAGAGATGGGAATTGGGCCTGAGAGGGGTATTGGGCCGGAGAGGGTGATTGGGCCTGAGAGGGGGATTGGAAAAGAGAATGGGATTGGGCCGGAGAGGGGGATTGGGAAAGAGAGTGGGATCGGGCCGGAGAGGGGGATTGGGAAAGAGAGTGGGATTGGGCCAGAGAGGGGGAGTGGGCCAGAAATGGGGAGGTGGCCGGAGAGGGTGAGTGGGCCGGAGAGGGTGAGTGGGCCGGAGAGGGTGAGTGGGCCGGAGAGGGTGAGGTGGCCTGGAGAGGGGGAGTGGGCCGGAGAGGTGGAGGTGGCCGGATAGGGGGAGTGGTCCGGAGAGGGGGATTGGGAAAGAGAGGGGGAGGGGGCTGGAGAGGGGGAGGGGTGCGGAGAGGGGGAATGGGCCACAGAAGGGGAGGTTTGTGGAGAAGGGGCTTGGGATGGACGACTTCTTCTGCGAGCCACTGCGAGCCGTTTGTGCTTGCCCAAGAATGACATATGTAATAATTAGGTCGTGGCTTTTATTGTTTACAAAACATCATGTTTAAAAAACATTGTTAGTTACCATGTTAAATACACATATAAAGTTATTTTGTAGAGCCGATAGCATGTGTACCAACTCAGTACTACGCCATTTACAGTTTCACAAGCACTTTGCTACACACTCAGTACTGCAAACCATAAACACACACAATGTAGAAACTTGTGTAAGTTTTGTGCTACAATAGTGTCATTACACAGTCTACATTTGTTGTGTACATTTTACCATCGGATACGCATTTCTGCTCAAAACACGCCTACTGCTGGTTGCATACTCCCACACTAGCCGCCCACTTTCACGCCCATTTCGTTAGATAGCAAAGCCGAGCCTCTGTCACGCCTCCGTCACTCCCTGTTTTCGGTGGTGTAGTACGAGCAGATTTTCAGTTAGTAATTTTGCACAAGCGTCGTATCGCTCCCTTTGCGCACGCGCAGTTCAGCATTCGCGCATGCACAGTTTGCGGAATTTCGCCGTTTGCGATGCGATGAACTGCTGCGTACAACTCGGAATGAGGGCCATGGTTTTGCCCAACTGCTAACAAATTTGCTGCTGGCAATCAACTCTGAATTGCCCCCATTGTTTTTTCTCTATAATGCAGTCAAGGTAGGTTGGCCAGCTTCCAGACAGAGGTTGGCTAGATGGATTAAGTTGACCATTCGTCAGGCTTACTTTCATACTAGTTTACAACCGCCTGCATCTATTTCAGCACATTCCACGTGTTCTGTGGGAACGTCATTGGCAGCAGGTCGTGGGGCTTCTACGACATAACTTTGCCATGTGGTTACATGGTGGTCAGTGCACGTTTGTGTGCTTTTACAAGTTTGATACTTTTGCGGCATCAGCATCTAGCTTTGGCCATCTACTGTTACAGGTGCCAACCAGCTCTCCCGCCCAAGGGGGAAACTTTGGTACGTCCCAAGAGTACTCCAGTAACCCCTTTCACATCACAAAAATAACTCAGTATCGACCCGGCATATTGCCGGGGTCGACAAGGGTCACAGTGTGATGTGAAAGGGTCCCATGAGAATTCCCGGGTCGCCTAACCCGGTATTAAACCCGGGTTATAAACAGTGTTATTCCCGGGTTGAATACTGGGTCAGTGGCAGTGTAAATGGGTTCCTGGGTCGATGTGACCCGGGACCCTTTCACTACATAGGGAGAGGCGGCGCGGAGATGAGTTCATCTCCAAAGTGCCCCTGCCGGCTCTGCTGTTATGCACACCAGTGCCTGCAGGAAAGTACTGGTGTCAGAACTGTTATGCACTCCAGTGTCTGCAGGAATGTACTGGTGTTTGAACTGTTATGCAAAACAAATGGACTCACAGACAAACTGGGGAATATGACATAACGTACACAGAAGGTGATAGGGTAACAAAATACACACAAAGTGAACAGAGAAGCCCAGAGGCTAAGGAACTGGGTATCTCCCTTGTATTAGAACTGCTCAGATGGAAATAGCAAGATGTTGTGTTTTAATACGTAGAGAACCCGAAATGCTGTTGCTAAGGGCAACAGCAAAACCCTAAAGGGTTACCAACGGGTGTGGCAGTAAACTCCTTGGTCAGAGATGGAATGATAGACACAAGGAGAGACTCCACAATCCTGATTCTCACTTGCAGTGCACAGGTTTTAGCTTACTGCCACTAAACTGACCCCTGACACCTAGCACAGTGAGACAGGATTAGACAGGCAAGTCTTAGAATACAGCCGCAAACTTGCTAAGTTCACAGAGTAGTAACAGAACCCCAGCAAGCTAAACGACTGACTCCAGTCTTACTGCTAGGTCTGGATTGGCAGAGTGTAATACCAAATCCCCAGGCCTATTTGCAGTAAGCAACAAACAAATACAAAGCTACACAGTACTGGCTAACTTTCATGAACTGACTAACCAACAAAGATTCAGCAGCATCTGCTTACCCTGAAAAGAGGCCTTATAAAGCAGGTGCTGTCCACGCCCCACTCAGACCTCACAGACTGTGAGCACAAAAACCAGCACCGGATCCCCTGCCGTGCACAGAGCCTATAACCACTGCACAGCAAAAGACCCGAACCGGAGTATCAGCTGCGCTCAGGTTACTCCACTAGCACTTGTCTCCCGGTTGCCATGACGACGTGGCAGCACAGGGCAGGAGACCCTAACAGTACCCCCCCTCTGACGAGGGGTCAAAGAACCCCTACCACCGGGTTTATCGGGGAACTGCGAGAAGAAAGAGCGTATCAGTCTGGGGGCATGAAGATCACAACTGCGCACCCACGACCGCTCCTCCGGGCCATACCCCTTCCAGTGCACCAAAAATGACAGCCGACCCCGAACCACCTTGGAGTCAAGAATCCTTTCAACAACAAACTCCCTCTGGCCACGTATCAGAAGAGGGGAAGGTCTTCCACTGGAAGAAGGATTACTAATCGCCCGTTTTAAAAGGGAACAATGAAATGTTTTATTGATACCCAAAGAACGGGGCAGATCTAACTGAAATGCCACCGGATTGATAACCCTGGTGATCTTATAAGGGCCGATGAACCGGGGGCCTAACTTATGAGATGGCTGTCTCAACTTCAAATTCTTGGTTGACAACCAGACGAAGTCTCCTAATTTGAAGCTGCAGGGTCTTTTCCGCTTATCAAAAACCCTTTTGGTCACTAATGACACAGACACAAGGGCTTTCTTCACTTTCCGCCAAATACCTCTAAGGACCGAAACCACAGAGGAACCACCAGGCGTGGAGTCCAGGGGGTCAAAAGAATTGGCCTTAGGATGATGCCCATACACACAAAGGAAGGGAGAGATCCCTGTAGCAGAGTGAGCCGCGTTGTTATAGGCAAACTCCGCCATGGACAGATGAGCAACCCAGTCAGTCTGACACTTGGAGACATAACACCTGAGGAACTGCTCCAAGGACTGGTTCACCCTTTCAGTCTGCCCATTAGACTGCGGATGGTAGCCTGACGACAAGCTGACAGAAATCTGGAGATCGGAACAAAATGCCCTCCAGAATTTGGCCACAAACTGGGATCCGCGGTCAGAGACCACATCAAGTGGCAACCCGTGGAGACGCACAACATGCAGCATAAATAATTCAGACAGGCGTCTGGCTGATGGCAGCCCAACCAGTGGAACGAAGTGCGCCATCTTCGAAAACCTGTCAACGACAACCCAGATGGCTGTCATCCCCGAGGATTTGGGCAAGTCCACCACAAAATCCATTGAAATGTGGGTCCATGGCTTAGATGGGATAGAGAGTGGATGTAATGGGCCAACAGGAACCCCTCTAGGAGTCTTATTTCGGGCACAGATGTCACATGCCCGAACCCACTGATCCACATCCTTAGCCACCGAGGGCCACCACACCGCCCTAGATAGCAACTCCCGAGTTCTGGCAATACCCGGGTGACCTGCCGACTTCTTGGCATGGAATTCCAGGAACACTCGCTGTCTTAACCTAGGAGGCACAAACAAAAGACCTACCGGAAGGTCTGGAGGAGCCTGCTCCTGTGCTCTAAGGACTAATGATAAGAGGTCCTGGGTAATGCCCACTTTAATACATGATGGGGAAACAATGGGCAACGGCTCCTCGGTGGTCTCCTGGATTGGAGCAAAACTCCGCGAGAGCGCATCAGCCTTGATGTTTTTTGACCCAGGGCGATATGTAATCAAAAAATTAAAGCGAGCAAAAAACAAAGCCCATCGTGCCTGCCTGGCATTGAGACGCTTCGCTGACTCTAAATATGCCAGATTCTTATGGTCAGTGAGAATTGAGACCACAAACTTAGCCCCCTCAAGCCAGTGTCTCCACTCCTCGAGTGCATCCTTAATAGCCAACAATTCCCGGTTACCCACGTCATAATTCATCTCGGCAGGCGAAAATTTACGGGAAAAGTAAGCACAGGGATGAAGGCGATTATCAGACACTCCCATCTGAGAAAGCACTGCCCCAATACCCATCTCAGAGGCATCCACCTCCACCACAAAAGGACGCTCTGGATCTGGGTGTCGCAGCACCTTGGCCGAAACAAATGCCCTTTTGAGACGGGCAAAAGCCGCTTTAGCCTCACAAGACCAGTGAGCAACATCCGCCCCTTTCTTAGTGAGTGCCACCAAGGGCGCCACTATAGACGAAAATCCAGCGATAAATCGTCTATAAAAATTCGCAAAGCCCAGGAAACGCTGAAGCGCCTTCAAACTAGTGGGCTGCACCCAATCCAGGACTGCCTGTACCTTGGAACCCTCCATTTGGAAACCTTCTGGGGAGATAATATATCCTAGAAATGCGATTTGCTGAACTTCAAATTCGCACTTCTCCAGCTTCGCCCCAAGCCGGTGGTCTCTGAGTTTCTGGAGGACTAAGCGTACATGCTTCCGATGTTCCTCCAGGGAATGGGAGAAGATTAGGATGTCATCTAAGTATACAACTAAGAATCTATCCAAATATTCCCTGAGCACATCATTCATGAAATCCTGGAAGACTGCCGGGGCATTACAGAGCCCAAAAGGCATCACCAAATATTCATAATGCCCTGAGTGGGTATTAAAGGCAGTCTTCCATTCATCCCCCTCTCTTATTCGGATTAGATTGTACGCACCGCGTAGGTCAATCTTAGAAAAAATGGTGGCAGTACGAAGCTGGTCAAACAAGACCGAAATGAGAGGCAGTGGGTATGAGTTTTTAATCGTGATACGGTTCAATTCCCTGAAGTCGATGCAGGGTCGCAACGAACCGTCCTTTTTACCCACGAAGAAGAACCCCGACCCAACTGGAGACTGTGAAGGTCTGATAAATCCCTTAGCCAAGTTCTCCTGAATGTACTCTGCCATAGCCTGAGTCTCAGGACGTGACAGGGAGTACAACCTGCTCTTGGGAAGCTTAGCATTTGGCAACAAATCAATGGCACAGTCATAGGGGCGATGGGGAGGTAGTACCTCTGCAACTTTTTTGGAGAACACGTCCGCAAAATCTGCATAACACCCTGGCAATCCTGGCAAACTTAGCTGCGAGAGCCTGACTGGAAGGCTCAAGCAACTCCTGAAACAATCAGTACCCCAACTAAGAATCTCCCCAGAGACCCAGTTAAATTGAGGATTGTGGGCCCTTAACCAGGGTAACCCCAACACCAATGGGGCAAAAGTACAGACAGTCACATAAAAGGACAATTTTTCAGAGTGTGTGGCTCCAATAAACAAAGAAATCTGGCTAGTGCAAGAGGTAATTTTACCTTGGGATAATGGTTCCCCGTTTAACCCACAAATCTCAATTTCCGATGCCAAGGGTACTAAGGGAACAGAGTGTTTCAGGGCGAATTGGCGGTCCATAAAAACCCCGTCGGCCCCACTGTCCACAAAGGCCTCAGTCTTGACAGTTTGACCGAGGATCTTCAAGGTCACCGGAATGATAAAAGTCTTCTTGGGAAATTCTGACTTCTGGCCTGACAGGATATTTCCCATCACCCTCAGGCCCTGAAGTTTTCCGGCTTTTCTGGGCATGATACTACCACATGACCTTTATTCCCACAGTACAAACACAAGCCCTGCTGTCTCCTCCGCGTCTTCTCACGCGAGGAGAGGCGGGTAGCCCCAATCTGCATAGGCTCCTCAGAAAATTCCTCAGAGTCTGAGGTTCCCTTGGGAAGGAAGGAAATCTCAGTCTCCCTTTCAAGCCTACGCTCTCTCAGCCGTCTATCCACCCGGATGGATAACTGCATGAGCTGATCCAAGCTATCAGGCAAGGGATATTGTACCAGTTGGTCCTTTATCTGGTTAGAAAGACCTCTTCGGTACTGGTGTCTCAGGGCTGGGTCATTCCACTGGGTATCATGGGCCAACCTCCGAAACTCCGTACAGTAAACCTCAACTGGCCTTCGCCCTTGCTTAAGGATCGAAATCTGAGCCTCGGCTGAGGCCGTCTTGTCAGGGTCATCATACAACATGCCCAGTGCCGTAAAAAAAGCATCAACACTTTTAAGCGACGGACAGTCAGGCTGCAACCCATATGCCCAGACCTGTGGGTCTCCTTGTAGCAAGGAAATCACTATGCCCACCCGCTGAATCTCCGACCCAGAAGACTGAGGCCTAAGCCGGAAGTATAGCTTGCAGCTCTCCTTGAAACAAAAGAACTGCGAGCGATCTCCAGAAAAACGATCCGGGAGATTTACTTTCGGCTCCTTAACCCCTGCAGGTGCTGCTGCTGCGGGAGCTCCGCCAGCAGCCTGGGAGGTGTGCATTTTAATGGACAAATCATTAAATTGTCGAGTCAGGACCTGCACCTGATCGACCACCTGTTGCAACGTATTTTGAGGGGTATGCTCCATATTCCCACAAAATTTCAACAGGAGTATTAGGCTGCTGAATATGTTATGCACACCAGTGCCTGCAGGAAAGTACTGGTGTCAGAACTGTTATGCACTCCAGTGTCTGCAGGAATGTACTGGTGTTTGAACTGTTATGCAAAACAAATGGACTCACAGACAAACTGGGGAATATGACATAACGTACACAGAAGGTGATAGGGTAACAAAATACACACAAAGTGAACAGAGAAGCCCAGAGGCTAAGGAACTGGGTATCTCCCTTGTATTAGAACTGCTCAGATGGAAATAGCAAGATGTTGTGTTTTAATACGTAGAGAACCCGAAATGCTGTTGCTAAGGGCAACAGCAAAACCCTAAAGGGTTACCAACGGGTGTGGCAGTAAACTCCTTGGTGAGAGATGGAATGATAGACACAAGGAGAGACTCCACAATCCTGATTCTCACTTGCAGTGCACAGGTTTTAGCTTACTGCCACTAAACTGACCCCTGACACCTAGCACAGTGAGACAGGATTAGACAGGCAAGTCTTCGAATACAGCCGCAAACTTGCTAAGTTCACAGAGTAGTAACAGAACCCCAGCAAGCTAAACGACTGACTCCAGTCTTACTGCTAGGTCTGGATTGGCAGAGTGTAATACCAAATCCCCAGGCCTATTTGCAGTAAGCAACAAACAAATACAAAGCTACACAGTACTGGCTAACTTTCATGAACTGACTAACCAACAAAGATTCAGCAGCATCTGCTTACCCTGAAAAGAGGCCTTATAAAGCAGGTGCTGTCCACGCCCCACTCAGACCTCACAGACTGTGAGCACAAAAACCAGCACCGGATCCCCTGCCGTGCACAGAGCCTATAACCACTGCACAGCAAAAGACCCGAACCGGAGTATCAGCTGCGCTCAGGTTACTCCACTAGCACTTGTCTCCCGGTTGCCATGACGACGTGGCAGCACAGGGCAGGAGACCCTAACATCTGCCCCCCACCACTATGGCAACCGACCCATCAAATTGCCGGTTTGGGAAGCCAGCGCTTAGGATCCAATGCCGGATCCCACCCGGGAAGGACCCGTTTCCAATTCCTGGGTGGGATCCGGCATTGGTGGTGTGAAAGGGGCTCTAGTGGATGACAAAGAAAATAGCTTTTTGGTACTTACCAGATAAATCCTTTTCTTTGAATCAACAGGGGGCACTGGACGCCCACCCAGAGCAGTTTCACCTGTATTGTGGTAGGTTCAGTTTATACTTATATTACACATTATTACCTGCTTGTTTGAAGGTTAAGGTGATTGTTATCTGTTATCGAATCAACTGTCTTGTTGTTCGTTATCTTATAATATTATATGTAATTCTCCATTGTTCATCTTCTCTTTTGCTCCTTTTTCAGCTCAGCAAATAACACTGAGGCATCTTGGGCGTATGGAGGGGAAGGAAGGTTACAGTTCATATACCAAGAGTACTCCAGTGTCCCCTATGGATTCAAAGAAAATAATTTATCTGGTAAGTACCAACATCCTATTTTATATGGTGCCACAAGGGTTGCGCAGTATATAAACAAATGAGCAAAATAAGAAAACAGCGACTTACAGTACAAGACACTGTAAGTACATGGTATATAAACATTGCTGCATCAGCGGGAAAGACACTGAAATAAGTATCAGGGCAGCGGAAACTGATGGTTAGGTATCATTGTATGGAATAGAAGATAGTCTAAGAGATGGAAAAACACTTAAGGGTAGAAGGCCCTGCTCGTGATAGCTTGCATTCTACAGTGGAGGGGCAGACACATGGTGGAGTAGACAGTGAGCATGTAACAGGTTTAGGATAAGAGACGTATGGGTTTGATGAAGTGGGTCTTTAGAGCCCATTTGAAGTTTTGTAGAGAGGTGGGGAATACCAGAGAGAGGTAGCAGCACTTGCAAAATGTAGGAGTGTGAAGAAGTAATTAGTAAGCAGGAGAGGTGGCATACATTTGTGGCGCAAAGACGATTGTCGGGGTTGTAAAGCAGATAAGGTCAGAGATGTAAATGGGTGAGGGCTTTATGAGTGAGCATGAGAAGCCTGAATTGGATTCTGAAGGGGAGGCAGACGTAGTATGTTTGGAGAGGATGATGAACTGGGCAGCAGCATTGAGGAGAGGTGATTGTCAGGGCGGCCATTAATCCACATGCTGAACCTATATCTCGTCTTTACAAGCTTGCAAATCCAGTCTGAATTTCATTTGCTTTTTTGCTTACCCTAACATGTCCTTTCATTTCTAATACCTCCTTCAACATCAACTTCTGCAACTACATAAACTTTCTGCTTTAACCAAATTTCTGCCACTGTACACTTCAAGCACTACTTTCACCTGCAATTCTGCAATTCTACTGCCCTCCAAATTCCTTGACAACTTTGCTTCCTGACTTTCTATCTTCTGACATTCCCTCCATTATCCTTGGTGAGTTCAACATCCCTATCAATAACCCCACAAAATCACCTGCCTCTCCACTCCGTAACCTCACCTCTTCTCTTGGTCTCTCCCAGTGGACCTCTGCCCCCTCCCATGTGAGTTGGAGCTTACTGGATCTGGTCTTCACTCACCGCTGTGATCTTTCTGATTTCTCCAACTCCCTGTTCCCCCTCTCTTACCATCACCTGCTCAGTTTTAACCTTTCTTTATCTGCTTCTCCATATCTACCACCTAAAACTACCATCAAAGAGCGTAACATTGAGGCTACTGACACCACTTCCCTATCCTCCCTGTTCGACTCATTCCTCTCTCCTATTCTATCTCTTTCCTGCCCTGAACAAGCTACTTCCCTATACAATGCATCCCTTACCTCTGCTCTTGACTCTGTCACCCCATCAACCACTATTCACCCTTGCAGATCTACCCCTCAACCCTGGCACACCAAATGCACCAGATATCTGCAAAAATGCTCACGTACCACTGAGCGACAGTGGAGGAAATCACGCTTTAAGACCGACTTCTTCCACTACAAATTTATGCACTCATCCTACTTTGCTGCCCTTACAATCTTACTTCAAAAACCTCATCTCCCAACCCTCAGACCTCCGGCACCTTGTTGCCACTGTCAACTCTCTCCTCTGCCCACCCCCGCCTCAATCCCCTCTTCACATTCTGCTCTTGACCTACTCACCTACTTCACATCCAAAATTTACTCCATTCGTCAGGACATAACATCCCACCAGAACCTGAGCAACCCCCCTCTGCCATTTCCCAACCCCCCCCCCCTCTCCTTCCCTCCTACCAACTATGACATCTTTCTTCCCTGTATCAGGAGAGGAAGTCATGGTCCTCATCCGGTCCTCACCCCCCCCCCCCCCACCTCCCCACTTGACCTTATTCCCTCCCGCCTTCTCGGCTTCCTCTCTTCTGCCTGTTCCCATATTGCCCATCTACTTAATCTCTCATTCTCATCAGGCACTGTCCCTTCTGCCTTCAAGCATGCACTTGTCTTCCCTATTCCCTTGATCCAACCAATCTATCCAACTACCGACCCATCTCTCTCCTCCCTTTTGCCTCCAAACTCCTTGAGCATATTAACTACAACCGACTCAATGTCTTTCTTTCTTCCCACTCACTGCTTGACCCTTTCCAGTCTGGTTTCCATCCTCTACACTCCACTGAAACTTCCCTCACGAAAGTCTGCTATGACCTCCTTGCAGCTAAATCCAGGGGCCACTAGTCTCTGCTTATTCTCCTTGACCTCTCTGCTGCTTTTGACACTGTAGACCACCCTCTCCTCCTGCAAATCCTTTACTCCCTTGGTTTGCGTGATACTGCTCTCTCCTACCTTTCTGACCATTCCTACTCTGTCTCCTCTCATGAATCCATATCACCCCACTTCCTCTACCAGTATGTGTTTCCCAAGGATCTATTCTTGGGCCTCTCCTGTTCTCTCTCTATACATCCTCATTATGTGAGCTCATTAGCTCTTTTGACTTACAATATCATCTCCACGCTGACGATACTCAAATTTACCTTCTCTCCCCTGACCTCTCCCCTGCTATCCTCACTTGTATCTCCAACTGTCTCTCTGCTATCTCTTCCTGGATGTCCCAGCGCTTTCTTAACATGTCTAAAACTGAGCTGATCATCTTCCCTCCCTCGTGCATAACCTCACCTCCCACAATTTAATTATCCATTGATGGCACAACTATCTCCTCTAGCCCCCAAGTTCAATGTCTTGGAGTAAACCTTGAATCCTCCCTCTCCTTCAAACCACACATTCAGTACCTCTCACAAATCAGCCATTTCCATCTCAAAAACATCTCCAGGATCATACCCTTTTTCACACAGGACGCTACTAAAACCCTCATCCACTCACTGGTCATCTCCAGATTGGACTACTGCAATCTACTCCTATCTGGCCTTCCTTAAAAATGCCTCTCTACACTCCAATCTATCCTCAATGCTGCTGCCCGTCTCATCTTCCCCACCAAACGTACTACAGCCACATCCCCTCTTGTAGGACCTTCATTGGCTAGCATTACCATTCAGAATTCAATTCCAGCTTCTCGCCCTCATCCACTCTTTTCCCTCTTACGTCTCTGACCTTATCTCTCTTTACATTCCCACTTGTCTTCTTCGCTCTGCTAATGCATGCTGTCTCTCCTGCCAACTGATTACCTCCTCCCACTCCTACCTACAAGATTTTGCCCGTGCTGCTCCCTATCTCTGGAATTCTTTACCTTTTCCCATCTGACTCTCTACCTCTCTACAAACGGGCTCTCAAGACCCACTTCTTCACCAAACCCAGCCAACTCTCCTCCTAACCCTCTTGTCTATGGTCACTGTCTACCCCTTCTGTGTCACCCCAGTCTGTTAGCCCATCACCTTTTAGATTGTAAGCTCGCAAGAGCAGGCACTTATCTATCTTATTCTCCATACTCCCTTTGATGACACCTAAACCCTGGTTTTCCATACCTTTTCTATATTGTCTTGAACTGTAAGTGCTGTTTTCTTGTTTGCTCATTTGATTATGTACTGTGTAGAGGGCACTGAGGATCCCTTGTGGTGCCATATAAATAAAGGATAATAATAATAATAATAATAATACTGCTCTGTTCATCATACAACCACCACTCCTATTTCCAAACTTATAATCCTGTTTCTGCAGCAGGTGACATTAGTTTCCACAGGAAAAACATTGGGGGTGCAGAGTGGATCTTGATCCAAAGGCACAAACAGGCTAAAGCATTAGCTGTCCCAGGATGCATTGGGACCTCCTCTATAACCCCGCCTCCAGGCACTGAGAGCTCAGTTTCGAGTTGGTGCCTGCAGCAGTAGGTCCCCTAACAAGAGGGCTGCACTGGACAGCACTGGAAAAGCTTTTCTGAAGATTTCTTCATCTCAGGCTGGGCTGGCAGCGCTGTAAGTCAGAATGACATTCAGCGCTGCAGCTCAATCACCTCCCAAGCTGCGTCTCATACTCCAGCAGCCTGGTTCCCAGGTACTTGCGGCAGAGAAGTCACGGCTTATGCACAGAGCAGCAGACCATTCTCCTGGTTCGCGTGACTGCTACGGGGAGGAGGCAAAATGGTCCCCCAGGTGGGACCTGCCATTAAATCGCATTCCGTCCACGACCTAGGGAGACGGGTCGCGGTGCTGGCATGGACACTGTCACTGGGCAGGGACCCCACTAGACCACCATTGCAATAGAGCACAGGTCAGGTGTACTAATGCCCCGTTTAATACGGCTTGCAAGTACCTGGGGTGGAAGTCCAGCATAGGGGAGGTGGCGCTTGACCTGTAGCCCCTCCCCCAGCCCCAAGGTGCCATCTCACTGCAGCCCTGGTGCTGCCTCACACTTTCCCTCACTCCCTGACTGAGATGCTAAGAACCATCTTCTGAGCATAGCTGCTGCTGGTCTCCAGGATTGCAGGGCAAGGTCTCCCTTGTAAAGCCGCCTGTACACAGTGCTGAGACTTTACAAACACTTGAGTATCCTACATGTCTTGATACAGACAGCGTTAGTTGAGAAAGAGTGTACCCTTACAGAATATATTGTACGAGTATTCTGATATATCCTCCTGTCACTGACCGCGCTGTGATATATATATTTATACTAGTCCAGTGTAGCATTATTGTGATAATAATTTCTGCATTGCCTGTGACTGTGTGCCTGTATCTACTGTGTGGTTTCACTCTCAGTGTTTTCCACATATAACTGTCACTATATTCTGTACCCTAGGCTAGGTGCGTTTGGGTCAAATAATATAGTATTACGCAGTATTTATCACATATGTATATTCTACTGTGGTACAGTTACATAATACTGGATTCTATTTGCAGATATTGTAATTTGTCTGGCTTTATCGTACTAAGTAGCCCTGGTGTTGCATTCTCATATAATGTCTAACAGAAAGGACAGTAAATCAGTGGAAGCTCCTTCGTCATGCAGGACATGCTCTAAGGATTTACCAGAGGGGGAAGTGTTATATGATGGTCTATGTACTAATTGCCATGCACCTCCCAGTCAGTCCGCAGCTCCTGCATTAACACAGGAACCACCAACCTACTGGGTACTTTGGTGGAACGCCTGACGCCCCCTATGGGACCACCGGTGCCACTTCTACCACAAATTGTCCCTATGGGTAATCCGCCTTCAGCTGAAAATTTGTCTAACCAACTGCAGCAATTGAATCAATCTGGTTAAACAGAAATCTACACCAGGTCACTCACGTGTCTCTGGGTCCTCTAAGCGGGCTGCTTCTTCCTTGCAATCCACAAATCTCTCCAGTGTTTCATCTGAAGAGGAGGAGGAGCATATGGTCCTGCCAGACACTGAATCCTGTGTTACTGATGAGGATTCTCCTTTGCAGATTGATGTCCCTGCCTTAGTAATTGCTATTAAGCATATCCTTCAAATCACCGATGATGATGGTTCCACTACTGTGGCAAAGAAAACTGATAAGTTTAAACAGCAGAAGGTGGTTAAAACTATATTACCCCATTTTGATCATCTTGTGGACATCAGATGGGAACCCTGGTCTAATCCAGGGAAGAAATTCCCTCTACCTAAATGGGCCTTGGCTCGCTATCCTCTCCCTGCAGAGTTATGTAACAAATAAGAGACTCCACCACCGGTGGATTTTTACATGACCCGTCTTGGGGTGTCATCCACTCTGCCTTTCACCACTGTCACCTCATTGAAGGAACCGACAGATAAGCGTGTGGAGGGATGCCTGAAGTCTATATACTTTCTTACTGGAGCTATTCATAGACCCACTATAGCTGCCTCCTGGGCTGCAAAAGGGATTGAGGCGTGGGTTCAGGCATTAGAGGAAGAACTGCCTAAGGATATATCTGACAATGCCAGACAATACCTGTCTCAGATTACCACAGCCGCCTATTACATTCAGGAGGCATCCTCTGAGGAGGGTGTATTGGGAGCCAAGGCATCGACCACGTCTGTCCTGGCTCACCACATACTGTGGTTGAGGTCGTGGAAAGTGGACCTGTACTCCAAAAAGACCTTGGAGGTACTCCCCTTCACTGGGGACATTTTGTCTGGGGAAGACCTAAATAAAATAGTGTCTGAATTAGCAGCCACTAAGACGGCTTTTCTCCCCACTACTAATCCTTCTGAATAGAAGGCAAAAGGTACCACTCTTCGTTCCTTTCGGCCTCAAGGGAAATCAAAAGGTCAGGCATTCCCGAGACAATCTCGTGCTCCCAAAACCACCAAGCCCAAGGTGATACAATCCTGTGTCCAGTCTGCTTCAAAACATGTACCTGCCATGGCTGGGCGTCCCCGGGGCATCGCAACCTAACATTATTTTCAATACACTATGGCACTTTTTTTTAATATATATGTAACACGTTCACATAATTTTTTTTCACTCCTCACATCACTCACACATGCAGCATTAGCTGCTCCTACTACTTTAACCCTTTATTTGTATCACTCTTGCGGTGCCCATGGTTGTCTGGCTGAGTGGCTCTGGGGTGTCCTGCCCCCCGGACCTGAACCCCTATAGTTAGTGTTAGGGACTTACCCAATAAGAGGATACCTTGGCGCGGTGGGTAAGCTCATAGCCCTGGCCAGGATTATGCTAAATGCCTATTGGCATTAACTAAATGGTTATTTCTGGTTGAGCTAGTGTGAGATAGTGCACCTGCACCTCTTTTCCCTTGTAAACTGTATTAAGTCTCAAGCTGAGTAGCACCTCATTACTTAATTATGGTGTGCAAACTAGGGCCCCATTCCCTTTGCTTCAAAACATGACAAGCCTGCTGCATGACGGAGCAGGCCTCCCTCTGGGGGATTCAAGGGTGGGAGGCCAACTTCTACAGTTCGCCCAGGTCTGGTTAAAGACCACTTCAGACTAATGGGTACTGGAAGTTGTCTCTCACGGGTACACTGTCTCCTTCAAAAGATGTCCCCAATGCCAGTTCTACACTACGGCCCTTCATTCGTAACCTTTAAAGGTACAAGCTCTGCAAACTGTGGTGAGTTCCTTCCTGAGTACAGGTGTGGTTGTGCCAGTACCTCAGTCCCAAAGAGGCAGATGTTATTACTCGACCCAGTTTCTGATCCCAAAAACCAATGGGTTCTTCCAGACTATACTAAATCTCAAATCTCTGAACAAGTTTGTGAGAGTGCTCAGGTTTCATATGGAAACGCTGCGCTCCAATGTACTGGCTATGGAACCCAGAGACTATATGGTATCCCTGGATATACAGGATGCATATCTGCATATTCCTATTGCCATGTCGCATCAGCAGTTCCAGCGGTTTGCTATTGACAACCTTCACTACCAATTCCAGGCTCTGACATTTGGACTGGCTACGGCTCCTTGGATCTTTACCAAGGTCCTGGCCGTAATGATGGCCCACCTCCATCGCCAGGGAGTCAGAATCCTATTGTACTTGGACAACCTGCTGATTCTGACAAATTCCCACAAAGTCCTCCTCAGTCATCTACAGCTGACATTGACCTTCCTGCAAGCCCATGGGTGGCTAATCAATTGGAAGAAGTCCTTGCTGGTCCCAGCTCAGAGCATGGTGCACCTAGGGGCACTCTTGGACACTCACAGTCAAAAACTGTTTCTGTCACCAGACAAAGTCCTGAAGCATCAGGACAGGATAAGATGCTTCCTTCGTCGCCCCAGAGTGTCAATACACTCAGCGATGCAAGTACTTGGCCTGATGGTGTCGACCTTCGACATGGTAGAGTAAGCTCAATTTCATTCCTGCCCACTACAACGGTTAATCCTTTCCAAGTGGGATGGCCTGCCTCATAGGATCAGATCTCGAATGATCTCTTTGACTCTGGAGGTTTGTCTGTCGCTGACCTGGTGGTTCCAGTACAAGCAAATGAGCAGGGGACATCCCTTCTGGATCCCCGACTGGGTCCTGCTGACTATGGATGCAAGTCTGGGGGTATGGGGAGTGGTGTTGGAGCAACACACTTTTCAAGGTCGTTGGACCAAGGACCATTCCTTCCGATAAATATTCTGGAGCTGAGGGCAGTGTTTAATACACTATCTCTAGCCCTGCCTCTGGTACAGAACAGGTCTGTTCAAGTACTGTCAGACAACACCACCACGGTGGCATACATAAACCATCAAGGCAGCACATGAAGCTGCATGGCAATGTTGGAAGTGTCAAAGATCCTTTGTTAGGCGGAATGCCATCTGCCAGCCATATTGGCAATGTTCATTCCGGGTGTCCTGATCTGGGAAGCGGACTTCCTGAGTCGCCAAAATATGCATACTGGAGAGTGGAGACTTCATCCAGAAGTCTTTCAACTCCTAGTGGACAGGTGGGGCCTACCGGACATAGACCTCATGGCATCTCGACACAATCACAAGGTTCCGGTCTTCGGATCTCAGACCAGAGATCCTCAAGCAGCATTCATGGATGCACTGGCAGTTCCATGGAGCTTTTGGCTGCCCTACGTGTCCCCTTCAGTGTCACTCCTGCCCAGGGTCCTACGGAAGTTCAAACAAGGAGGAGGAATACTACTGCTAGTCGCTCCAGTGTGGCCCAAAAGGCATTGATTCTCAGACCTGCATGGTCTGTTGACAGGGCATCCCCTTCTACTTCCTCAGTGACCAGACATCCTTGCACAGGACCCTTGTCTTTACCCAGACTTGGCCAGACTGGCTTTGACGGCGTAGCTCTTGAAGCATTACTCCTAAGAGCCAAAGGTTTTTCCGAGGCGTTATTTAAACTATGTTGAAGGCCCGCCCGCAAACTGGCCTCTGCCCAGATTTATTACAGGGTCTGGAATTCTTACTTCACCTAGTGTGCTGATAAGAATTATGATGCCTATAGATTCAGAACTTCCTGAATTCTGGCTTTTCTCAAAGAAGCCTGGAGTTAGGCCTTCATCTGGCCTCCCTCAAGGTTCACAAATCTGCCTTGTCAGTATGGTTTCAGAGAAAAATTGCATCTATACCTGACATTCATACATTCACTCAGGGAGTCCTCCAGATTCAGCCTCCCTATGTCCGTTCTGTGGCTCCATGGGATCTTTCTATTGTACTGCATGCCCTGCAAGAGTCTCCATTTGAACCTTTTGAATTGGTGTACCGTAAATGGCTCACGGCCAAGGTCCTGTACTTGCTGGCTATTGCCCCTGCAAGACAGGTGTCGGACTTAGGCGCTTTGTCCTGCCGTTCACCCTTTTTGATATTTCACTGTGACCAGGTGGTTCTCCGAACTTGACCTGGTTATTTACCTAAGGTGGTGTCATCTTTTCACCTAACCAAGAGATTGTGGTTCCAGCCTTTATCTCTTCAGACTTGTCTTTGGATGTCGTTAGGGCTCTCTGTATCTATGTGGAGAGGACTGCCTCTATCAGGAGGTCAGATGCCCTCTTTTTCTTTCTTGGTTTCCACAAACGTGGCTGACCTGCGAATTTAGCAAACCTTGGCCGGGTGTATTAGAATGTTGATTCCACAAGCTTATGCACAGGCTGGACTCCCAGCTCCTGCTGCTATTGAAGCCCATTCTACTCGGTCTGTTGGACCTTCTTGGGCAGACCATCGTGGCATGTTGCAAAACAATTGTACAAGGCGGTTACATGGTCCTCTGTGAACACATTTCTTAGGTTCTATGCTTTTGATACTTTCACCTCCCAGGATGCTTCCTTTAGACACTGGATTCCACATCTGCTAAGGCGCGTCCCCTCTCTTGAGGAATTGCTTTAGGACATCCCCGATGTTTTCCCTTTGGAACCAATGTAACCTGCTGCAGAAAAGAAGAGTTATGGTAGACTTACCATTGTTAACTCTCTTTCTGTGAGGTACATTGGGTTCCACAGGGCGCCCACCCTGACGCACCTAGATTCCTTGGGTTGTATGGCATTAGCCCGCTTGTACCTTCTCCTGTTGTGAGAATGTGGTTCAATGTGACTATCATCTGCCTTCTCTCTTGCTTGCTCCTGCATTGGACTGGTTAACAAAACTGAGCTCTCAGTGCCTGGAGGCGGGGTTATAGAGGAGGCCTCAATGCATCCTGGGACAGCTAAAGCTTTAGCCTGTTGGTGCCTCTGGATCAAGATCCACTCTACACCCCCGATGCTTTCCCTGTGGAACCCAATGTACCTCGCAGAGAGTTAACAATGGTAAGTCAACCATAACTCTCCTTTTACCTCATCCATACTACAGCATGTCCAGCCCCCCAACACTCCTTTTCTGCACTATCTTTTCTTCTGTCCCTGCTCCGACCTCTATCCTTCTCCCCTAGTTTCCTACATATTCTCTCTCCCCTCCTCTGTCTCCCATCCACCCCACTGCTTCCCTTCCATTCCTCCCCTGTCACCCCACTGGCATTCACCTCTACCCTACTTTGGGCCCAATCCTACACAACTCAGCCCTGCTCCCTCCCTCCTCTCCCTGCCACCTCACCTCATCCCCCTCTGTATCACACTTTACTCCCTCCATGCTCAACTGTTGCAGTGTCCCTTCTTAGCTCAGGAGCCAGCATCCTCACTACACCCTCTGTATCCCTGCCTTCTAAATCCATCTCACCTCATTGCTACAGCAACCCTTATAATCTCACTCACATCACTCCCTTAGACTCTCTCCCTCTCTCCTGTGCCCTCTAGTATGACAGATCTGTCTATAATAAACTGGTCCCCACCCATGACATTTTCATCTCCAAATCCCTGCCTTTCCTAGCTGAATCCTGGATTACCCCCTCTGACACAGTTTCTCCTGCTGCTCTTTCTGCTGAGGGTCTCACATTTTCACACACACCCTGATCTGAGGGTCGCCACGGTGGTGGTGTTGGGCTCCTACTACCCTCTAGCTTCTCATACCAACTCATACCCCCACAACCATCCCTTACATTCTCTACATTTGAGGCCCATTCTATACGCCTGTTCCAATCTGTTCATCTTTGAGTAGCTATCATTTACCCCCCCCCCCCCTCCCCATCCCTGGCCTGCCCTCCAATTTCCTTGACAACTTTGCTTCCTGACTTCTTCAATTCCTCTCTTCTGACATCCCTTTTCAACATCCCTATCGATAACCCCACAAAATCACCTACCTCTAAACTCCTTAACCTCACCTTTTCACTTGGTCTCTCCCAGTGGACATCCTCCCCCTACCGCTGAGCAACAGTGAAGGCAATCACGCTCTAAGGCTGACTTCCTCCACTAC
Organism: Pseudophryne corroboree; assembly: GCF_028390025.1. Classification (NCBI taxonomy): domain Eukaryota; kingdom Metazoa; phylum Chordata; class Amphibia; order Anura; family Myobatrachidae; genus Pseudophryne; species Pseudophryne corroboree. The sequence goes on along the minus strand of NC_086449.1, from coordinate 666,449,655 downwards.
AAATTTATGCTCTCATCCTACTTTGCTGCCCTTTCCCTCTCTAAATAATCTTACTTCAAAAACCTCATCTCCTCCCAATCTTCAAACCCCCGGCGCCTCTTTGCCACTGTCAACTCCCTCAACTCCCCATTTCACTCTCTGGACAATATTTACTAAGAATTCGAGTTTGTCCGTTTTGTGTTTTTTTTTTTCTAAGTCCCAATCCGGGAATTCACTAAGCACCAATCTCGGCAGTGTTTGGACTATTCGTAATGGTTTGATTTGCAAAGTTCCGAAATACGAATGAATAGACCATCGGTCAAACGCGGCTATTATTTCATACAATACGGGCATTCACTATTCATTCGTATTTGGGTGTTAGTTTCTGAGTGCTCAAGTGCGGGTCTGTTTTTTTTCGATTCGTTAAAAAAAGCAGCAAAAAAATAGACCTGCTTTTTCCAGTCGAGTTTGGATAACCATGCACGGATCAGTGAGATCTGTGCATGGTTATCTGTGGGAAAGGGTCTGTTTAGTGTAAAAACTGGAAAAAAAATTGCGTGGGGTCCCCCCTCCTAAGCATAACCAGTGGTTGACCGAAAGTAACCTCACCGCTGACCGCAAAGTTCCCACCATTGGCTACAATGGAGCGCATAGGCGCTACATTGTATCTCTGCCGTGTGCAGCCTGACAGACACTACAGGAGCACACAGCCAATCAGGAGAGTGCCACGACGTGGCGCTCCCTGATTGGCTGAAGGGACCCTCTTTGACAGGAGTCAGGGGGGATCCTGGCAGTCGGGGAAAGGGGTCCCGTGTGTAAACATGGGGCCCCTTTCAGTGTGTGGTCGGGTTTCCGTTTCATTATTTTGCCAAGTACGTGGATTATACAAAGGTCTGATTCTACACTGGATTATGTGAGTATAATTTTTTTCACAGGTACCCCAAGGATTCTACAGGGACAAGAGGACAGAGCCTCGTGTGAACATAGGTAAGTATGTATGTTTGGAGGTGTGCATGTATGTAATAAAATTATACTTTCACGGTGTGTGTCCTGTTTTTTTGGGGGTATTTTTTTAGTAGTAGTACTACAGGTACCAGCGGGCCCGGTTTTCCACCGCATGCTGTTACTTGTGGTTCTCCAAGTAGCAGCTTGCGGGGGAGGCTTGCTGGGACTTGTAGTACTGCTACTAAAAACAATATTCACATTTTTACAAAAGGCTATCAGCCCCCCATCCGCCACCCTTGGATGGGGGGACAGCCTCGGGCTTCACCCCTGGCCCTTGGGTGGCTGGAGGGAGGGACCCCTTGATTTAAGGGGTTCCCACTCCTCCAGGGTACCCCGGCCAGGGGTGACTAGTTGGGTATGTAATGCCAGGGCCGCAGGGACCAGTATAAAAGTGTCCCCCGGCTATGGCATTATGTACCTGGCTAGTGGAGCCCGGTGCTGGTTTAAAAAATACGGGGGACCCCTACGCTTTTTGTCCCCCGTTGTTATGAGCCACGGCTGTGGCTCATTCCTGTTTTGCAGTTTTGTTCTGTATTTCATGTTTTACTTCTGTTTATGTTCCCCGTAGGTGTCATGGTTTGCTCGGAGCTCACCCTTAAGGAGGGGATACTGTTATGAACCACAGGTAGTGGTTCATTCCTATTTTATGTTTATAAAGTTGTCTTGCATGCCAGGATTTCCTGTTGCTCTGTTTTAGAATACTCTTGTCTGCTGCCGCTGGTGAGTCTGTGTAATTGCAGCTTGTTCCCTTGTGTTCAGCCTCACCTGGCTGCTAATTGCATCTGGTCAGTTTGAAATCATGCAACAAGGCAGCTGCATGGGATTATTAATTAGGCCTCTCTGTTATATGCTGGCTGTTTGCAATTCACAGATGCTGGTGATATTCCTGGGTTTTCAGTCTGCTTGAGTTCTGAGCTTGGTTCCTGCTAGTTCCTGAGCTTCCTGTGTCAGTCCCTGTGTCGATTCCTATGTCTGATCCCGTGTCCTGCCGTGAGGCGTTCCTGTCCTGAGGTCCAGTACCTTTGCCTGTGCAAGTTTCTGGCTTCTTGGTGTCCACCGGTCTGTCGTTTGGGATTCTGCCTGTCCTCCAGTTCTGAGAGTCTGTGTCAGCAGCATTGGGAGTTCCTGTCCGTTTGCCAGTATTCGTACCGGTTCCGTGAGTAGCGGCACGGCCGCGTCCGTGGGCGTAGGCCGCTGTATTCCCTTATTATTTCTGTCACTGGTGTTTTGCAGAGGGTTCTGCTTATGCTGTCACCGCCGGTACACGAGTATTGTGTCGGTGTGTGGTCAGCATTTCCTTTGTTGTTCTTTTCCTTTGGCGGCAAGCCGCACATACTTTGGTTTTAGGTTTGTTAGTAGCCCCTGGCCTTGTTGTTTAGTCAGAGGGCCCCTTGTTATCACCCTGTCTCGGTTCACTCTTTGTCTCTCATTAAGACCTGAGGGGGCATCGAAGTTGGGCAGACGTAATCCGCCCTTCAAACGCGGCTGCCATGGGCTCAAGCAACCATAGTCTCGCAAGAGTGTACTGACAGCACGGGTGAGACAACGGAGATAGGGCGCCAGGGGCTATTCCCTTTCCATTCCCCTTTCCCAGCATTCCGTCCTGGTGCTCTGGACTCGCTTCATAACATCTCCCTTGTTCTGAGCACCAGGAACCTAACATTATCACCAGCCCTACCACAAAAAGAAATAAAACTTTTTTTTTTCTTTTTTGGCCCAGTCCAGTGTCTAGTCTAGAATCCAGTCCTGTCTAGATTTCAGTGTGTTAGAATCCAGTCCGGTGTTAGAATCCAGTCCGGTGTTAGAATCCAGTCCGGTGTTAGAATCCAGTCTTGTCTAGAATCCGGTGTTTAGAATCCAGTCCAGTGTTTAGAATCCAGTCCGGTGTTTAGTATCCAGTCCGGTGTTTAGAATCCAGTCCGAATCCAGTCCGGTGTTTAAAAAAAAAAAAAAAAAGTCTTGATTTGTTTAGCAAAATTTAGTCTTGCCTTGTCTTGCCTTGTCTTGTCCTGTCTAGTTTTAAATCCTCCTATGTCTACTATGCAAGCCCTGCAGGCATCTCTCGCAGCCCTGAACTCTGTATTCAGTGCTTTGAGACCAGAGCGACTAGAAGTTTTGCAGCAATCCCTAAAGCAACTGCAAAACCTTCTGACTAAAATCTTGCTCATTTTGCCAGAAGTCGTTGAGAGTACATCTATCTCTAAAGAGACTCTTGTTCACAGTATGGTGACAAGAGAATCCTCTGGTTTAATTGAAGAGAAAAGGTTTAAAAGTTTTCTGCGGCCCAGGCTCTCAGAAGAGGAGCGTCTGCGTCGCAGAAACTTAAACTTATGCCTATATTGTGGGGGTTTAGGCCACTATCTGCAGACCTGTGAGTTGCGCAAGCCAAAGTGTGGTGACGAGTCTTGCCCTCTGGCCAAGTTGAGTCAGGATACAAGACCTACTCCTGTCTCTACTGTGGCAGAGGTACTTGTCACACAACCCACACTAAAAAGCTCTCTGTCCTATAATTGGGGTCCTTGGGCAAGGGAGCCCCATTATAGATTCAGGAATCAAAAAAGAATGTTTTTCTCCTCTCTTGAGGTTCCTGTGGAAGCGGAGTTGCAAGCCCCTGGAGTGGTGCCCGTAGCCCAGGGTCCTGGAGTGGTGCCCGTAGCCCAGGGTCCTGGAGTGGTGCCCGTAGCCCAGGGTCCTGGAGTGGTGCCCGTAGCCCAGGGTCCTGGAGTGGTGCCCGTAGCCCAGGGTCCTGGAGTGGTGCCCGATGCCCAGGGTCCTGGAGCGGTGCCCGATGCCCAGAGTGCTGGAGCGGTGCCCGATGCCCAGAGTGCTGGAGCGGTACCCGATGCCCAGAGTGCTGGAGCGGTACCCGATGCCCAGAGTGCTGGAGCGGTACCCGATGCCCAGAGTGCTGGAGCGGTACCCGATGCCCAGAGTGCTGGAGCGGTACCCGATGCCCAGAGTGCTGGAGCGGTACCCGATGCCCAGAGTGCTGGAGCGGTACCCGATGCCCAGAGTGCTGGAGCGGTACCCGATGCCCTAGCTTATAGAGGGACATCAAATATTATAGTTCAGGTGTCCATACCGGAAGGGGTCTCAGAAGCTGTCACCCCAGGTAGGGACTTGAAAAGCGCAACCCAAGAAAGGGTCTCTAAAACCATAGTTCTTGAAGGGAACTCGAGAAGCAAGACCCCAGAAGGGATCTTTGAAGTAATATCCCCAAGTGGGGTCTCGAGAGACGCAGCCCCAAAGAAGGGTCTAGAAGTCGCTTCCCCAGGAAAGAACTTAAGAAGCATAGCATTAGTGGAGGATCTGAAAGTTATTGCTTCAGCAAAAGTCCCGGAAGTCATAGTCCCGGGAGAACTTTCGATAATTATCGACTCAGAGAGGGAGGCCGATGGCCCGATCCCAGTCAGGGACGCCAACGGCCCGGTCCCAGTAAAAGAATCCGAGGTGCTGGCCCCAGCGGGGTTCCCGGAGGCCACTGCCCCGGCGGGGTTCCCGGAGGCCACTGCCCCGGCGGGGTTCCCGGAGGCCACTGCCCCGGCGGGGTTCCCGGAGGCCACTGCCCCGGGTGGGGTTCAGAAAGTCACTGCCCCGGGTGGGGTTCAGAAAGTCACTGCCCCGGGTGGGGTTCAGAAAGTCACTGCCCCGGGTGGGGTTCAGAAAGTCTCAGCCCCGGGTGGGGTTCAGAGAGTCTCAGCCTCGAGTAAGGTCAATAGTGACCAGGTCCTAGCAAAGCACTCCAGTCAGTCAGATGAGAAGGAAACAGATCCTGACTCTGATATCTCAACATCCATAATCTTTGATGGGGACTTAGCCCAATTTCTGGCGCTTTACAAACACTATTACATTATTATGTTGTCTAGACCATTTCTGGGCATCACTCCAGAGAACCTTGTGCTCTATCTGATTTATTCTTTTAGAGGAGAGCCTTTTGAGTGGGCGACCAGCTTTATGAAAGCTGAAGATCCCATTCTTCAGGATCCCCCAGCATTCAGTGATGCAATTATTAAAAGATATGGTTCCAAAGAAATTGATTCAGGTTCATCTAGGTCAGCCGTCTTGTCTGCTGAGAGTCCACCAAATACTGCAAACTCAGCACAAGAGTCTCAGCCCGTTGTTTTGACTGCAGGATGTGCTTTTCTGACTTCTTCTTCTAATAATAGTACTTTGCCAGAAAGTTCAGCTCCCAAGGGTAAGAAACCTGTCTCTGATTTGAACGCAGCCTTGCTGGGTGGTACCATCAGCTCAGACAATGTTTGGGGAATTACCTTGGTCAGACCTAAAGAGCTTTGTAAAAAGAAGAAGAAGAAGAAAAAGAAATAATTTTTTGACTCTTGCCTTGATTTAAAAAAAAAAAAAAGATTTTTTTTTTTCCTTGTCTTGTGTCCAGTGGCCACCATCAAGGGGAGGGCACTGTTACAAGTTGTTGCTACAACTTGTTTTTTTTGTTTTCTTGTCTGCTAGACCAGTGTGTCAGGTTTTTTTTTTTGTATCCCTTGTTCTGGATAGTCTGAATTTTGGGGTCTTTTGACCCCTCCTCAAGGGGGGGGGGGTGATGTTATGAGCCACGGCTGTGGCTCATTCCTGTTTTGCAGTTTTGTTCTGTATTTCATGTTTTACTTCTGTTTATGTTCCCCGTAGGTGTCATGGGGTGCTCGGAGCTCACCCTTAAGGAGGGGATACTGTTATGAACCACAGGTAGTGGTTCATTCCTATTTTATGTTTATAAAGTTGTCTTGCATGCCAGGATTTCCTGTTGCTCTGTTTTAGAATACTCTTGTCTGCTGCCGCTGGTGAGTCTGTGTAATTGCAGCTTGTTCCCTTGTGTTCAGCCTCACCTGGCTGCTAATTGCATCTGGTCAGTTTGAAATCATGCAACAAGGCAGCTGCATGGGATTATTAATTAGGCCTCTCTGTTATATGCTGGCTGTTTGCAATTCACAGATGCTGGTGATATTCCTGGGTTTTCAGTCTGCTTGAGTTCTGAGCTTGGTTCCTGCTAGTTCCTGAGCTTCCTGTGTCAGTACCTGTGTCGATTCCTATGTCTGATCCCGTGTCCTGCCGTGAGGCGTTCCTGTCCTGAGGTCCAGTACCTTTGCCTGTGCAAGTTTCTGGCTTCTTGGTGTCCACCGGTCTGTCGTTTGGGATTCTGCCTGTCCTCCAGTTCTGAGAGTCTGTGTCAGCAGCATTGGGAGTTCCTGTCCGTTTGCCAGTATTCGTACCGGTTCCGTGAGTAGCGGCACGGCCGCGTCCGTGGGCGTAGGCCGCTGTATTCCCTTATTATTTCTGTCACTGGTGTTTTGCAGAGGGTTCTGCTTATGCTGTCACCGCCGGTACACGAGTATTGTGTCGGTGTGTGGTCAGCATTTCCTTTGTTGTTCTTTTCCTTTGGCGGCAAGCCGCACATACTTTGGTTTTAGGTTTGTTAGTAGCCCCTGGCCTTGTTGTTTAGTCAGAGGGCCCCTTGTTATCACCCTGTCTCGGTTCACTCTTTGTCTCTCATTAAGACCTGAGGGGGCATCGAAGTTGGGCAGACGTAATCCGCCCTTCAAACGCGGCTGCCATGGGCTCAAGCAACCATAGTCTCGCAAGAGTGTACTGACAGCACGGGTGAGACAACGGAGATAGGGCACCAGGGGCTATTCCCTTTCCATTCCCCTTTCCCAGCATTCCGTCCTGGTGCTCTGGACTCGCTTCATAACATCTCCCTTGTTCTGAGCACCAGGAACCTAACACCCGTATTTTTGGAACCAGGACCAGGCGCAGAGCCCGGTGCTGGTTGATTAAATATGGGGGAACCCCTGTCATTTTTCCCACAAAAATTTTTTCAACCAGGACCGGCTCAAAGAGCCCGAGGCTGGTTGTGCTTAGGAGGGGGGAACCCACCCAATTTTTTACGATTTTTTAAGACTTTAAACAACTTTTTAAGGTACACAATGAAGCCCTGCACAGATCTCACTGATCCGGCCGGGATTCCTTGTGTTTTGTCAGGCAGTGTTTTACTCATCACTCCCGTAAAACACTGCCTGATATTACGAATCACATCGACATCGGAAAAAACGAACGTGCAAAACTCGGCAGCTTAGTGAATGATCTTATCAGGATTCAAAAAGTTGCAGTAAAATGCACCCAATACCATTCGAGTTCAAACACCCTTCAAAACGGCCAAAACACGAATCTTTGTAAATATACCCCTCTAACTTGACTTTGCCACTTACTTCACATCCAAAATTGACACCATTTGTCAGAACATACCATCCCACCAGCACCTGAGCAACCCCCCCTCTACTACCCTTCTACCAACTCTGAAATCTTTATTCCTTATGTCTGGTAATGAAATCATGGCCTCATCTGGTCCTCACCCCCCTCCACCTCCCCACTTGACATTATTCCCTCCTCCTCCTCCGCTTCCTCTCTTCTTTTGCCTGTTCCCATCTTGCCCATCTACTCAATTTTTCACTCTCATCGGGCTCTGTCCCTTCTGCCTTCAAGCATGCATTTGTCTCTCCTATTCTTAAAAAACATACCCTTGATCCAACCACTCTCTCCAACTACCGACTCATCTCTCTCCTACCTTTTGCCTCCAAACTCCTTGAGCGTATTGTCTACTACTGCATCACTGTCTTCTTTCCTCCCTCTCACTGCTTGACCCTTTCCATTCTGGTTTCCATCCTCTCCACTCCACTGAAACTGCCCTCACGAAAGTCTGCAATGACCTCCTTGCTGCTAAATCCAAGGGCCACTACACTCTGCTTATTCTCCTCTCTGCTGCTTTTGACACCCTTTCCTCTTGCAAATCTTTTACTTCCTTGGTTTGCATGATACTACTCTCTTCTGTTGTCCTCCTACCTTTCTGACCATTCCTTCTCTGTCTCCTCATGACTCCAACTCTCCTCCACTTCCTCTACCAGCAAGCGTCCCCCAAGGTTCTGTTCTTGGGCCTCTCCTTTTATCTTTCTACACATCCTCATTAGGTGAGCTCATTAGTTCTTTTGACTTACAATATCATCTCTATGCTGACGATATCCAAATCTACCTTTCCTCCTTTGACCTCTCCTCCGCACTCCTCATTCATATCTCCTACTGTCTCTCTGTTATCTCTTCTTGAATGTCCCAGCATTTTCTTAAACTTAACATGTTAAGACTGAACTTATCATCTTCCCTTCCTCCCGCACAACCTCACCTCCCACAATTTCATTATCCATTGATGTAACTACTATCTCCTCTAGCCCCCAATTGCGCTGTCTTAGAGTAATCCTCGACTGCTCCCTCTCCTTCAAACTACTCATTCAGTACCTCTCACAAACCTGCCATTTCCATCTCAAAAACATATCCAGGATCATACCCTTTTTCACACAGGACACTACAACAGTGTTTACTAGAGAGTACCCAATTCAGGGACTAACACAATCTCAATAATGAGAATATCCCACTGATAGGTACTTATTTAAGCGAGGAAGTAGTCTGTGACCGATTAAAACATTTAAAGATTAATAAGTCACCAGGTCCCGATGGTATTCACCCATGGGTTCTAATGGAGCTTCACTCTGAACTTGCAAAACCGCTATTTTTGATCTTTAAGGATTCAGTAATATCAGGTATGGTTCCCAAAGACTGGCGTATAGCAGAAGTAGTACCTATATTCAAAAAGGGAAGTAAAGCTGAACCAGGTAATTATAGACCAGTTAGTCTTACATCTATAGTGGGAAAAGTATTGGAAGGTATTCTAAGAGATAGTATTCAGAAGTTCCTTGAAGTCAATAAGGTTATTAAAAGGAATCAACATGGGTTTATGAAGGACAGATCCTGTCAAACCAACTTACTTGGCTTTTATGAAACAGTAAGTGCAAACCTGGATCAGGGTAAAGAGGTGGATGTAATCTTTTTAGATTTTGCCAAAGCATTCGACACTGTACCACACATGAGACTTAGCTACAAGCTACAAGAAACAGGGCTAGGAAGCACAATAAGCACTTGGGTCAAAAACTGGTTAGATAATAGGGAGCAGCGCATTGTGGTTAATGGATCTTTTTCAAATTGGACTGAAGTGCTAAGTGGTGTGCCGCAAGGCTCAGTATTAGGACCGTATTGTTCAATATTTTCATTAACAACCTAACAGAAGCTCTAGAGAGCATGGTGTCAATTTTTGCAGATGATACCAAATTGTGTAAAGTTATAAATGCGGAGGGGGATGCTGAGTCGCTTCAGAACGACTTCGTTAAATTAGAAGCTTGGGCAGCGAAATGGAGAATGCGCTTCAATACAGACAAGTGTAAGGTAATGCACTGTGGTAACAAGAACAAAAACAACACCTACCTACTAAATGGGGTAAAATTAGGGGATTCTGTACTGGAAAAGGACTTAGGTGTCCTCATAGATAGCAAACTAAACAGTAGTACCCAAAGTAGGACTGCAGCAAAGAAGGTTAAGATATTAGCATGCATAAAACGGGGAACTGATGCTAGGGACGAGAGTATTATACTCCTGTTATATAAATCACTTGTGAGGCCACACCTTGAATACTGTGTACAATTCTGGGCACCTTACTACAAAAAGGATATCCTGGAGCTAGAAAAGGTTCAGAGGCGGGCGACCAAACTAATTAAGGGTATGGAGACGCTGGAATACGAGAAAAGGCTTGCAAGACTAGGCATGTTTACACTGGAAAAGAGGAGATTAAGAGGGGACATGATCAACATTTACAAATATATAAGGGGACAATATACAGATCTTGCGCAGGACCTGTTTTTGGTTAGATCAACACAGAGAACTCGTGGACACTCGCTCAGGTTAGAGGAGAGGAGATTCCGCACAATACGGCGTAAAGGCTTTTTTACGGTAAGGACGATACTTGTTTGAAATTCCCTGCCTGAGGGAGTTGTAATGGCCGACTCAGTCAACACCTTTAAGAATGGGTTAGATAAATTTCTAATGGATAATGATATCCAGGGTTACGGGGCATAGTCACGCACTATGGTTATTATAAAAAAGAGGGGATAAAATGTAACGGCAGTCATCAACTTCAGTCAAACTTTTATACAAAATAATCGTGCATAGGAGACCACAAATAGGTTGAACTCGATGGACAATTGTCTTTTTTCAACCTTAGATACTATGTTACTATGTAAGACCCTTATCCACTCAGTGGTCATCTCTAGATTGGACTACTGTAATCTCATCCTTTCTGGCTTCCCTGCTGACCATCTCATCTTCCTCACCAAATATACTACATCCACCTCCCCTCTCTTGCAGGATCTTCACTGGCTACCCTTACTATTCAGAATCCAATTCAAGCTTCTCACACTCACCTACAAGCCCTCACCCAATCTTCTCCCTCTTAAATCTCTGACCTTATCTCTCTTTACATTCCCACCCGTCCTCTTCACTCTGCTAATGCACGCTGTCTCTCCTGCCAACTGATTACTTCCTCCCACTCCTACCTACAATATTTTGCACATGCTGCTCCCTATCTCTGGAATTCTCTACCTCTGCCCATCTGACTCTCCACCTCTCTACAAAACTTCAAACGGGTTCTGAAGACCTACTTCTTCACCAAACCCAGCCAACTCTCCTCCTAACACTCTTGTCTATGCTCACTTTCTACCACTTCTGTGTTATCCTGGTTTGTTATCTCTTCACCTTTTAGATTGTAAGCTTGCAAGAGCAGGGCCTTTAGATTGTAAGCTTGCAAGAGCAGTGTCTTCTTTCCTTGTGTGCCTTTCCTTTTCTTACTTACATTATCTTATACTCCTGATGGCACCTGACCCCTGATTTTCCATACTTGTCCTATATTGTCTTGAACTGTAAGTGCTGTTTTCTTGTTTGCTCATTTGATTATGTACTCTGTAATGGGTGCTACGGATCCCTTGTGGTGCCATATAAATAAAAGATGATGATAATAATAATAATAATAATAATAATAATCCACTCTGTAGATGAACAGTTAGTGGATGAGGGTTTTAGTAGTATCCAAGGTGAAAAAGTGTCTGATCCTGAAAATATTTTTTAGATAAAAATGGTAGTACTGCGAAAGGTACTGAATGTGTGGTTTAAATGAGAGGGAAGAGTCAGTGATGATTCCAAGACAGCGCACTTGAGGCTAGATGAGATATTTGTGCCATCAATATATAATAAAATTGTGGGAGGTGAGGCTATGCTGGAGGGTGGGAAGATGATCAGCTCAGTCTTAGGCATGTTAAGTTTAAGAAAATGCTGGGACATCCAAGAAGAGATAGCAGAGAGACATCTGGAATTATGAGAGAGGGGGAGAGGTCAGGGGAGAAATATAGTTTGGAGTATCATCAACACAGAGATATTGTAAGCCAAAAGAATTAAAAAGCTAACTTAAATAGGATGTAGAGAGAGAAAAGGAGAGGTATAAGAACAGAACCTTGGGGAGAAGGAACAATCAGAGAGGTAGGAGGAGAGCCAGGAGAGGGCAGTATCATGCGACAAAGGAAGTGAAAGATTAGCAGGAGGAGAGGGTGGTCCATAGTGCAAAGGCAGCAGAGGGGTCAAGGAGAATAAGCAGAGAGTAGTGTCCCTTAGATCTGGCAGCATGGAAGCCATTGCAGGATTTTAATATGGCATCTTCAGTGGAGTGGAGAGGACAGAAGCCAGACTGAAGTGGGTCAAGGAGGGAGTGGAGAAAAAGGCAGTATGACGGTTGTAGACAATATGCCCAAGTAGTTTAGAGGTAAAAAGAAGAAGATAGATGGGTCTTATTTTAAGATCTAGAGACAAGGTCATTCTTGAAGGCAGTGCCTGATGAGAGGGAGATATTGAGGTGGGCAAGATGGGAACAGGCAGAAGGTGAGAGGTAGCGAAGGAGACGGAAAGGGATTGGGTCAAGTAGGGAGGAGGAACCAGATGAGGGCAAGGACTTCCTCTCCAGATACAGGGTGAAAAGAAATCGGAGTTGATAAGCAGGATGGGGAGTGCTGGTCAGAGAAAAGAGGGGGCAAGTTGGAGAGGGTCTGGTGGGACGAGATGTCGTGTCAATTTTGGATGTGAAAGGGGTGGCAATGCCAAGTGCAGCGAGTGAGGAGGGGAGCAGAGGTGGAGGTGGATAGAGGAGGGAGTTGACAGTGGCAAAGAGATGCAGGAGGTTTGAAGATTTGGAGATGATCTCGAAATATGACTGTTTAGAGAGGGAAAGCACAGCACTGTAGGGTGAGAGCATAAATTAGAAATGGAAGAAGTTTACATTAGATTGGCAGTTTGTTGACATTTTTGCAGATCTCCGGTGAATTTGGAATGCCAGGGTAGAAATGTTGATATGCGAGGGTGTATAGTGGTCACTGAAGCAACAAGTCAAGAGTACAGTAGTAGTAAGGATGGCATTGTATAGGGAAGTGGCTTGTTCAGGGCAGGAGAGAGAAAATAGGAGAGAAAAGTGTGTTGAACAGGGAGGATAAGAAAATAGTTGATAGCTTCAATGTTACACTTTGTAGCATTATGACGCAGAGGTGGAGAAGCAGAGAGGGATAAATTAAAAGAAAAGGTGATGGTCAGAGAGGCGAAATGGGGAGTTGGTTTAATCAGAAATATAACTATGGTGAGGGAAGACCCAATCATGCGAGTCCCCACTCACACGGGAGGATGAGGATGGCCACTGGGAGAGACCAAGCGATGATGTGAGGTTAAGGAGTTTAGAGGCAGAGAGTTTTGTGGGAATATCTATTGGGATGTTGAAATCATCTAAGATAACAGAGGGATTGTCTGAAACGAGGAAGCCAGGAAGCAAAGTTGTACAGCAATTTGGTGGGAATGCCAGGGGGATGGTAAATGACCAAAAGAAATAAAATAGCAGCGCTAATTGGAATATTGTGTAACAATTCTAATACGAAGGATTGAGTGAAAAATTCTTCAATTTAATAAAACATAAATTAAGGCCTCAATAAAAATTGGATGCAAAATCCATACAAACAATTTTAAAACAATAAAAATAACATATATGGGTCAATTAATTATAGCTGCCTATCACATTAGTATCCGTTCCTATTATTAAACCTGGAACATATAGCAGATGAAGACAGACTGACAGCGCAGTCACACCATTACACGTTACCCGAAGACCGCTAGAGGTGTAGTCCCTTAAGAGTGTCTCTGGTATTTTTACTCAAAACCAGCCAGGTTTGGGATCCTCATTTGGTGCGGTGTCCTCTTTATAGAGATGGGGTGGATGGTGTTCCTAGTTGTTGGATGTTTGTCCCGTTTTTTCTGCAGATGGCAAAGTCCAGTGTTTGGTCCGGATGTGATACGGCAGCAAAAAATGTCACAGTTATTGACCCAGGTAGCCTCCTCCTAACGCGTTTCGCTGCAGACAATGCAGCTTTATCAAAGGTGACTTAGGTAGGCTACTAACAGGATATTTATACCTTAGGTAATTACCAAACACTGAACAGCTGTTTCACTCAATCCTTCAATTTATCTAATTCCTCATAAAAACCTTCAAATAAATCCTTCTGTGGATTTTGGATATATTCGTAGGACAGACTCGGGTATCTAAATTGTATTATTAAAGGGATTTTAATCCAAAAACAGATCGGTTTATTATAACTAAACCCCTACATATTATAGTGCTTCCGGGTCACGGGGGCATCTGTTTCAATAACAAATATCTATTCCCACCTCCTACTTTCATACATCTTAGATGCGGGGGTTCTCCTCATGTCCACAAACCCTCACTTCAATCAGCCCAGCACCCATATGGGGTAAATAAACTTCGAGCCAGAAAAACTCACTTTAATCTCGTATTCTAAAGCGGCACTTCATTTCCGCCCCGTGGAGCGCATTTGCATTCCACCATTCAGTGTAACGGAACATGTCCCTGAACAACATCCGTCTAACCGGTCATGTGACCCTCGTTTCCCTGATGACTATGGGAATTGTAGTCTGGTATAGAGTGACAGGGTGAAACTAGTGTATAGCTCACATGACGGGGCAATCGCTCCCGTTGGCATGGTGACCCGCGATCAACTCATTCAGTTTTTTTTTTTTTTTTGGTATATAAACCCATTGTCAAAACAATATTGAGGAGATATAATTTTGGTTGCATCTTCTTATTTCAAAAAGGGTTTTAATCGCATAAAACATTTCTAAGAATACTTATAAAAATAAGCATATATCCAGCTCATTTTCTCAACTTCTATACTTATATTGCTGTATCTACAGCTATAATACACCCATTATTGTTTGTTTATCATATTTTTCAATATAAGGAAAAAAGGAAATAAGGCAGGAAAGGATGGATGGATGATTTAAATTTCTCATTCTTTACCATTTATATTCTTATTTTTATTCTTATTGTTATTATGCATATAGTTTATCTTCAGAGCCCTCTTCTCCAATGGGAATACTGATATTTCTAATTTTACGTGTGGGGAAAAAAGGACAGAAAGGGAAGAAGGGAAGGAAAGAGAATAGGACGGAAGGGAAGGGAAGGGGGGGGGGAAGAAAGGAGAAAATCGGCTGTATCCTTATAAGTGGAATACAGTGTATCCACAAAAATCCTTTCTTTTAACGGATAAAAAATTACTATATCTATTTTGTGCATCCTAGCCTGTCATCCACCCAGACTAATACTTCCAACTAGACCTGGAGCAGATTCAGGGTATGGTTAGGCTTTATACACTCTCGATCATGATATGTTTTAATATGGGGAACAATGCGATCCTATTTTCACTACTTCTTCCAGTACATGTAAATCAATAGCTTATTCTTCCAGTGCATGTATGTTATTCAGATCACAGTATTTAATTCCACTGCCTCATTGAGGCCCTCAGGGAATATACTGTTCATCTGATACATCCAGAAGACCTCCTGTCTGCATAATCTTTTATATCTGTCACCCCCACGTATAGTATGAGTTATATGTTCTAAGCCTAAGAGTTTTAAGCATTTTGGATCTCCACCATGGATATCATAGTAATGTTTAGAGACACTATGTGTCTGGATCTTATTGATGATGTTCCTCCTATGCTCTAGGAACCGTACTTTAAGTGCTCGGGTTGTGCGCCCTATATATTTTTTTATCACACCCGCAAACCAACATATAAATGACATACGGAGTATCGCAGTTAATGAAACTACCAATTTCAAATAGTCTCTCAGACGTTTCAACCTTAATTTCTTTTGTTCGATTAAGAATATGGTTACATGTTATGCATTTATTCTTCCCACATCTATGACAGCCCTTTATTTTTTCTTGATGGTTCTTCAGCCAATTCTTATTCCCGCTTGTGTCCTTATTATTTCTTTTAATGATCTTAAGATAACTGGGGGCTAGTAGATTTTTAAGGGACTTGTTCTTACGGAAAATAAACCTTGGTTTTGAATTCAATATTGAAGACAATTGTGGATCTTGTCTCAAAATACCATAATTTTTTGATATTATATTCCTAATCTCCGAATGACAGTTGTTATAAGTTGAGATAAATGCTATCTCGTCCATTTGACTAATCTTATCTGTCTTCTTTTCCTTGGGTGCTAAGAGATCTTCCCTTTTCCTCTGTCTAACTTCCTCCAAAGCTGATTTAATAAGTGATTTTGGGTAACCTCTATTGAGGAACGCCTCCATCATAGTTTTAGCTTGTATATCAAAGGAGGTGAGGTCAGAGCAATTCCTTCGAAGACGTAAAAATTGACTTTTGGGGATGCTCTTTTTCCAGGGCATATAATGACCGCTTTTAAAGTGTAAATAAGCATCTGCCCCCACCTCCTTCATATAGTTGGTGGTGAAAATTTTATTTCCCCTGATCTCCAAGGAGATATCCAGAAAATTAATACTGTGAGAGTGATAGGTGTGGGTGAAGGTTAAATTAAAAGAATTCGAATTTAAGTGAGAAACAAAGTTTGAGGCAGACAGAGCATCCCCATCCCAAATGATGAATAAATCGTCTATGTAACGGCCATAGAGAACCAGGCCCGCGCCAAGATCGCCCCCCCACACGAGCTGGTCTTCGACCTCGCCCATGTAGAGGTTAGCGTAGCTCGGCGCGAACCGGGTTCCCATGGCCGTTCCCATCACCTGTAAATAAAGTGTCAAGAAAAGTGAAATAATTGTGCCGTAATATGAATGATATAGAATCCAAAATAAATTGTTGATGTAAATCAGTGAGATCCCCATCATTAGTGAGTCTCTTGGCTATTGTCTTAATCCCCAAATCGTGTGGAATGTTAGTGTACAAGCTTTGGACATCGAGTGTGAGGAACCCATATGAGTCTCTCCATTCAATGTCCTTAACTAAATTTAAAAAGTGTGTTGTGTCCTTAATGTGTGATTTGAGCAAAGTGACCCTTGGCTGTAAAAAAAATATCAACATAATGTGAAAGATTGGACGTGAGGGAACCCACACCCGAAATTATAGGACGACCGGGAGGTGCAGTGAGTGACTTGTGGATCTTGGGGAGGTGATAATAAATAGGGACAGTGGGATGTGAACAAAACAAAAATTTGAATTCCTCCTTGGAGATCAGGCTATTGCTCAAAGCCTGACCCAAAAGATCTTGGAGTTCTATCAGAAAATCTGAAGTAGGGTCTTTTGATAGGATTCTGTAAAAATTATGATTGTCCAGCTGTCTTTTGGCTTCACTGATGTAGTCAGACCTGTCCTGTATAATTAGCCACCCCCCCCCCTTATCGGCTTGTTTGATCACGATTGTGCTGTCCTTTGTTAGCCTACGAATGGCTTGCTTCTCCCATTTATTAAGATTATTTGTTTTATGTGACTCTGGTGTTTTTGAGCACAGATTTTTAAATTCCTCTAATGTTGTTTTGTAAAAGCTGTCTATGCTAGATCCCTTTGCTTTAATGGGGTAAAATTCTGACTTGTTTTTCAACTTATTTTTTATGTTGATATCGAACAATTTTTTGGGTTTTGAGGGGGTATCCTCAGAGCTCTCACCGAGAAGATCTGTGAGTATCTCTAGGGCCCCCAAATCTTCCCCATCCAGAACTATGGGTAATGCTTCATCCCTTTTCTTTAATAAAGTCTGCTTTGCAAAGTACTTCTTCCGACATAGGGTTCGGACAAACCTATTTAATTCCACAAATAAATTGAATATATTAGGTGGTGTTGATGGGGAAAATTTTAGACCCTCATTAAGCACTGCGATCTCACTATCTGTTAGTTGTCTCGAGGAAAGATTGAATATATTTTCCTTCTGAGACAATTTCCTTTTTGATTTTAATCTCTTATATGCTTCCTTCCTCCCCCCTCTTCTTCCTCGAAGCTGACGTTTCTCCTTTTTCTGGCTCTTTCTCTCTGCCAGTCCCTGTCTCGATCCTGAAACCTCCTCTTCCGCTGTTCTAAAAAATCACTTGATGGATGGGAGGCATCAGGATGTGACTTGGGTCTAGCTCCTAGTTCCCTATCCCCGGCATGATCGCATTGTTCCCCATATTAAAACATATCATGATCGAGAGTGTATAAAGCCTAACCATTCCCTGAATCTGCTCCAGGTCTAGTTGGAAGTATTAGTCTGGGTGGATGACAGGCTAGGATGCACAAAATAGATATAGTAATTTTTTATCCGTTAAAAGAAAGGATTTTTGTGGATACACTGTATTCCACTTATAAGGATGCAGCCGATTTTCTCCTTTCTTCCCCCTTTCCCCCCCCCCTTCCCTTCCCTTCCGTCCTATTCCCTTTCCTTCCCTTCTTCCCTTTCTGTCCTTTTTTTCCCCACACGTAAAATTAGAAATATCAGTATTCCCATTGGAGAAGAGGGCTCTGAAGATAAACTATATGCATAATAACAATAAGAATAAAAATAAGAATATAAATGGTAAAGAATGAGAAATTTAAATCATCCATCCATCCTTTCCTGCCTTATTTCCTTTTTTCCTTATATTGAAAAATATGATAAACAAACAATAATGGGTGTATTATAGCTGTAGATACAGCAATATAAGTATAGAAGTTGAGAAAATGAGCTGGATATATGCTTATTTTTATAAGTATTCTTAGAAATGTTTTATGCGATTAAAACCCTTTTTGAAATAAGAAGATGCAACCAAAATTATATCTCCTCAATATTGTTTTGACAATGGGTTTATATACCAAAAAAAAAAAAAAAAAACTGAATGAGTTGATCGCGGGTCACCATGCCAACGGGAGCGATTGCCCCATCATGTGAGCTATACACTAGTTTCACCCTGTCACTCTATACCAGACTACAATTCCCATAGTCATCAGGGAAACGAGGGTCACATGACCGGTTAGACGGATGTTGTTCAGGGACATGTTCCGTTACACTGAATGGTGGAACGCAAATGCGCTCCACGGGGCGGAAATGAAGTGCCGCTTTAGAATACGAGATTAAAGTAAGTTTTTCTGGCTTGAAGTTTATTTACCCCATATGGGTGCTGGGCTGATTGAAGTGAGGGTTTGTGGACATGAGGAGAACCCCCGCATCTAAGATGTATGAAAGTAGGAGGTGGGAATAGATATTTGTTATTGAAACAGATGCCCCCGTGACCCGGAAGCACTATAATATGTAGGGGTTTAGTTATAATAAACCGATCTATTTTTGGATTAAAATCCCTTTAATAATACAATTTAGATACCTGAGTCTGTTCTAGGAATATATCCAAAATCCACAGAAGGATTTATTTGAAGGTTTTTATGAGGAATTAGATAAATTGAAGGATTGAGTGAAACAGCTGTTCAGTGTTTGGTAATTACCTAAGGTATAAATATAAATAGTAGCCTACCTAAGTCACCTTTGATAAAGCTGCATTGTCTGCAGCGAAACGCGTTAGAAGGAGGCTACCTGGGTCAATAACTGTGACATTTTTTGCTGCCGTATCACATCCGGACCAAACACTGGACTTTGCCATCTGCAGAAAAAACGGGACAAACATCCAACAACTAGGAACACCATCCACCCCATCTCTATAAAGAGGACACCGCACCAAATGAGGATCCCAAACCTGGCTGGTTTTGAGTAAAAATACCAGAGACACTCTTAAGGGACTACACCTCTAGCGGTCTTCGGGTAACGTGTAATGGTGTGACTGCGCTGTCAGTCTGTCTACATCTGCTATATGTTCCAGGTTTAATAATAGGAACGGATACTAATGTGATAGGCAGCTATAATTAATTGACCCATATATGTTATTTTTATTGTTTTAAAATTGTTTGTATGGATTTTGCATCCAATTTTTATTGAGGCCTTAATTTATGTTTTATTAAATTGAAGAATTTTTCACTCAATCCTTCGTATTAGAATTGTTACACAATATTCCAATTAGCGCTGCTATTTTATTTCTTTTGGTTACTTTTGATGTATGGTTGGGGTGTGACTACCCCCAAGACGTTATAGCAGCAGCATTAGAGACACAGCACCTGAAAGCGCCCGATATTCCATTTGCTTGGTAGATTTCTTTGCTTTTTCACATAGTTCTGATTGGGCAGCATGGGCTGTTTCTCTAACTTTAAGGACAGACTCAGCAGGAGACAGGATTATCTCTCCAAATGGGATAGCCCAATGGAGAGTTAAGGAGGGGATTATGAGGATCAATTAAGAGGAGATTTTTTTAAACTAGAGGATCTATTAAAATCAGAAATAAGACACTGGTTAGACACAGTCAATATGCAGAGATACATTGATAAAAAGATAATACCGAGGGGCTTGAGACTCTCAAAACCCTCAATCTTCCATGACAATGCGGAATACCAGAAAAGATGGGATTCCACACTGGATCGTTGTTCATTGTCCCTTATGGGTTTAGTAATAGATTATAGAACAGAAAAGTTGAAGAGTATAGAATCAGAGATCGAAGTACTCAAAAATAAATTAGAATCTCATAGTCAAAGTAGTGAATATAAAGATAGAGATAATGTAGTCACAGAAAGGGTGAATAAATTTGAGCAAACAATATTAGAGACAAAATGTAGAAAATTTCAACGAGATGTTGAGGACTATAGAACTGATAGTGTCAGATCCTATGGAAAAAATAGAAATCAGAGACAGAAAGATTCCGTTAACAACACTTCTTCAGCCAGAAAGTCTTAATATTTCTCACGGTATAGGGGGGAGGAAAGAAGACGCCCAGGAGACACTCCAAAATACGATCAGAGAACTAGAACTCATTTCTCAAAACGTCCTCTAGATTGGATTGAGTCCGAACCATCAACAAACAGAGACTCCGAAGGGGGTTGTTCCCCTGCCGGGGATAGGGAACTAGGAGCTAGACCCAAGTCACATCCTGATGCCTCCCATCCATCAAGTGATTTTTTAGAACAGCGGAAGAGGAGGTTTCAGGATCGAGACAGGGACTGGCAGAGAGAAAGAGCCAGAAAAAGGAGAAACGTCAGCTTCGAGGAAGAAGAGGGGGGAGGAAGGAAGCATATAAGAGATTAAAATCAAAAAGGAAATTGTCTCAGAAGGAAAATATATTCAATCTTTCCTCGAGACAACTAACAGATAGTGAGATCGCAGTGCTTAATAAGGGTCTAAAATTTTCCCCATCAACACCACCTAATATATTCAATTTATTTGTGGAATTAAATAGGTTTGTCCGAACCCTATGTCGGAAGAAGTACTTTGCAAAGCAGACTTTATTAAAGAAAAGGGATGAAGCATTACCCATAGTTCTGGATGGGGAAGATTTGGGGGCCCTAGAGATACTCAAAGATCTTCTCGGTGAGAGCTCTGAGGATACCCCCTCAAAACCCCAAAAATTGTTCGATATCAACATAAAAAATAAGTTGAAAAACAAGTCAGAATTTTACCCCATTAAAACAAAGGGATCTAGCATAGACCGCTTTTACAAAACAACATTAGAGGAATTTAAAAATCTGTGCTCAAAAACACCAGAGTCACATAAAACAAATAATCTTAATAAATGGGAGAAGCAAGCCATTCGTAGGCTAACAAAGGACAGCACAATCGTGATCAAACAAGCCGATAAGGGGGGGGGGCTAATTATACAGGACAGGTCTGACTACATCAGTGAAGCCAAAAGACAGCTGGACAATCATAATTTTTACAGAATCCTATCAAAAGACCCTACTTCAGATTTTCTGATAGAACTCCAAGATCTTTTGGGTCAGGCTTTGAGCAATAGCCTGATCTCCAAGGAGGAATTCAAATTTTTGTTTTGTTCACATCCCACTGTCCCTATTTATTATCACCTCCCCAAGATCCACAAGTCACTCACTGCACCTCCCGGTCGTCCTATAATTTCGGGTGTGGGTTCCCTCACGTCCAATCTTTCACATTATGTTGATATTTTTTTACAGCCAAGGGTCACTTTGCTCAAATCACACATTAAGGACACAACACACTTTTTAAATTTAGTTAAGGACATTGAATGGAGAGACTCATATGGGTTCCTCACACTCGATGTCCAAAGCTTGTACACTAACATTCCACACGATTTGGGGATTAAGACAATAGCCAAGAGACTCACTAATGACGGGGATCTCACTGATTTACATCAACAATTTATTTTGGATTCTATATCATTCATATTACGGCACAATTATTTCACTTTTCTTGACACTTTTTATTTACAGGTGATGGGAACCCGGTTCGCGCCGAGCTACGCTAACCTCTACATGGGTGAGGTCGAAGACCAGCTCGTGTGGGGGGACGATCTTGGCGCGGGCCTGGTTCTCTATGGCTGTTACATAGACAATTTATTCATCATTTGGGATGGGGATGCTCTGTCTGCCTCAAACTTTGTTTCTCACTTAAATTCGAATTCTTTTAATTTAACCTTCACCCACACCTATCACTCTCACAGTATTAGTTTTCTGGATATCTCCTTGGAGATCAGGGGAAATAAAATTTTCACCACCAACTATATGAAGGAGGTGGGGACAGATGCTTATTTACACTTTAAAAGCGGTCATTATATGCCCTGGAAAAAGAGCATCCCCAAAAGTCAATTTTTACGTCTTCGAAGGAATTGCTCTGACCTCACCTCCTTCGATATACAAGCTAAAACTATGATGGAGGCGTTCCTCAATAGAGGTTACCCAAAATCACTTATTAAATCAGCTTTGGAGGAAGTTAGACAGAGGAAAAGGGAAGATCTCTTAGCACCCAAGGAAAAGAAGACAGATAAGATTAGTCAAATGGACGAGATAGCATTTATCTCAACTTATAACAACTGTCACTCGGAGATTAGGAATATAATATCAAAAAATTATGGTATTTTGAGACAAGATCCACAATTGTCTTCAATATTGAATTCAAAACCAAGGTTTATTTTCCGTAAGAACAAGTCCCTTAAAAATCTACTAGCCCCCAGTTATCTTAAGATCATTAAAGGAAATAATAAGGACACAAGCGGGAATAAGAATTGGCTGAAGAACCATCAAGAAAAAATAAAGGGCTGTCATAGATGTGGGAAGAATAAATGCATAACATGTAACCATATTCTTAATCGAACAAAAGAAATTAAGGTTGAAACGTCTGAGAGACTATTTGAAATTGGTAGTTTCATTAACTGCGATACTCCGTATGTCATTTATATGTTGGTTTGCGGGTGTGATAAAAAATATATAGGGCGCACAACCCGAGCACTTATAATACGGTTCCTAGAGCTTAGGAGGAACATCATCAATAAGATCCAGACACATAGTGTCTCTAAACATTACTATGATATCCATGGTGGAGATCCAAAATGCTTAAAACTCTTAGGCTTAGAACATATAACTCATACTATACGTGGGGGTGACAGATATAAAAGATTATGCAGACAGGTCTTCTGGATGTATCAGATGAACAGTATATTCCCTGAGGGCCTCAATGAGGCAGTGGAATTAAATACTGTGATCTGAATAACATACATGCACTGGAAGAATAAGCTATTGATTTACATGTACTGGAAGAAGTAGTGAAAATAGGATCGCATTGTTCCCCATATTAAAACATATCATGATCGAGAGTGTATAAAGCCTAACCATACCCTGAATCTGCTCCAGGTCTAGTTGGAAGTATTAGTCTGGGTGGATGACAGGCTAGGATGCACAAAATAGATATAGTAATTTTTTATCCGTTAAAAGAAAGGATTTTTGTGGATACACTGTATTCCACTTATAAGGATGCAGCCGATTTTCTCCTTTCTTCCCCCTTTCCCCCCCCCCTTCCCTTCCCTTCCGTCCTATTCTCTTTCCTTCCCTTCTTCCCTTTCTGTCCTTTTTTCCCCACACGTAAAATTAGAAATATCAGTATTCCCATTGGAGAAGAGGGCTCTGAAGATAAACTATATGCATAATAACAATAAGAATAAAAATAAGAATATAAATGGTAAAGAATGAGAAATTTAAATCATCCATCCATCCTTTCCTGCCTTATTTCCTTTTTTCCTTATATTGAAAAATATGATAAACAATAATGGGTGTATTATAGCTGTAGATACAGCAATATAAGTATAGAAGTTGAGAAAATGAGCTGGATATATGCTTATTTTTATAAGTATTCTTAGAAATGTTTTATGCGATTAAAACCCTTTTTGAAATAAGAAGATGCAACCAAAATGATATCTCCTCAATATTGTTTTGACAATGGGTTTATATACCAAAAAAAAAAAAAATAACTGAATGAGTTGATCGCGGGTCACCATGCCAACGGGAGCGATTGCCCCGTCATGTGAGCTATACACTAGTTTCACCCTGTCACTCTATACCAGACTACAATTCCCATAGTCATCAGGGAAACGAGGGTCACATGACCGGTTAGACAGATGTTGTTCAGGGACATGTTCCGTTACACTGAATGGTGGAACGCAAATGCGCTCCACGGGGCGGAAATGAAGTGCCGCTTTAGAATACGAGATTAAAGTGAGTTTTTCTGGCTTGAAGTTTATTTACCCCATATGGGTGCTGGGCTGATTGAAGTGAGGGTTTGTGGACATGAGGAGAACCCCCGCATCTAAGATGTATGAAAGTAGGAGGTGGGAATAGATATTTGTTATTGAAACAGATGCCCCCGTGACCCGGAAGCACTATAATATGTAGGGGTTTAGTTATAATAAACCGATCTGTTTTTGGATTAAAATCCCTTTAATAATACAATTTAGATACCTGAGTCTGTCCTAGGAATATATCCAAAATCCACAGAAGGATTTATTTGAAGGTTTTTATGAGGAATTAGATAAATTGAAGGATTGAGTGAAACAGCTGTTCAGTGTTTGGTAATTACCTAAGGTATAAATATCCTGTTAGTAGCCTACCTAAGTCACCTTTGATAAAGCTGCATTGACTGCAGCGAAACGCGTTAGGAGGAGGCTACCTGGGTCAATAACTGTGACATTTTTTGCTGCCGTATCACATCCGGACCAAACACTGGACTTTGCCATCTGCAGAAAAAACGGGACAAACATCCAACAACTAGGAACACCATCCACCCCATCTCTATAAAGAGGACACCGCACCAAATGAGGATCCCAAACCTGGCTGGTTTTGAGTAAAAATACCAGAGACACTCTTAAGGGACTACACCTCTAGCGGTCTTCGGGTAACGTGTAATGGTGTGACTGCGCTGTCAGTCTGTCTTCATCTGCTATATGTTCCAGGTTTAATAATAGGAACGGATACTAATGTGATAGGCAGCTATAATTAATTGACCCATATATGTTATTTTTATTGTTTTAAAATTGTTTGTATGGATTTTGCATCCAATTTTTATTGAGGCCTTAATTTATGTTTTATTAAATTGAAGAATTTTTCACTCAATCCTTCGTATTAGAATTGTTACACAATATTCCAATTAGCGCTGCTATTTTATTTCTTTTGGTTTCTTTTGATGTATGGTTGGGGTGTGACTACCCCCAAGACGTTATAGCAGCAGCATTAGAGACACAGCACCTGAAAGCGCCCAATCTTCCATTTGCTTGGTAGATTTCTTTGGATGGTAAATGACAGCTACTCAAAGGTGAACAGGCATATAGTATGGACTTCATATGTAGAACTGTAAAGGATGGTTCTGGGGGCATGAGATGATAGGAGTAGCCGAAGGATAGAAGGAACCCAACACCACCACCATGCTGATCCCCGAGCTGGGGGGTTTGAGAGAATGTGAGTCCCCCAATGGAGAGAGTAACATGAGAAGTGGTGTCAGATGGGGAAATCCGTGTTTCAGTTATGGCTAGGAGATTAAGGGAGTTGGGGATGAAAAGGTCATGGGTGGGAACCAGTGTAACTGCCATTCCAGAGGACACAGGAGAGAGGGAGAGAGTTTGTGGAGAGATGTGAATGAGATTATCAGGGTAGCTGTAGAATTGAGGTGAGAATAATTGGGAGGGCAGGGATAAAGAGGGTGTAGTGATGGTGTGGGCTCCAGAGCTAGAAAGGGAAACTTCAGGAGGTGGGCAGGGAGGGAGGTGAGGTGACTGGGAACAGAGGGAGGGAACAGGGATGAGAGGTGTGGTTGTAGGTAGAGATGAGCGCCTGAAATTTTTCGGGTTTTGTGTTTTGGTTTTGGGTTCGGTTCCGCGGCCGTGTTTTGGGTTCGAACGCGTTTTGGCAAAACCTCACCGAATTTTTTTTGTCGGATTCGGGTGTGTTTTGGATTCGGGTGTTTTTTTCAAAAAACACTAAAAAACAGCTTAAATCATAGAATTTGGGGGTCATTTTGATCCCAAAGTATTATTAACCTCAAAAACCATAATTTACACTCATTTTCAGTCTATTCTGAATACCTCACACCTCACAATATTATTTTTAGTCCTAAAATTTGCACCGAGGTCGCTGTGTGAGTAAGATAAGCGACCCTAGTGGCCGACACAAACACCGGGCCCATCTAGGAGTGGCACTGCAGTGTCACGCAGGATGTCCCTTCCAAAAAACCCTCCCCAAACAGCACATGACGCAAAGAAAAAAAGAGGCGCAATGAGGTAGCTGTGTGAGTAAGATTAGCGACCCTAGTGGCCGACACAAACACCGGGCCCATCTAGGAGTGGCACTGCAGTGTCACGCAGGATGGCCCTTCCAAAAAACCCTCCCCAAACAGCACATGACGCAAAGAAAAAAAGAGGCGCAATGAGGTAGCTGTGTGAGTAAGATTAGCGACCCTAGTGGCCGACACAAACACCGGGCCCATCTAGGAGTGGCACTGCAGTGTCACGCAGGATGTCCCTTCCAAAAAACCCTCCCCAAACAGCACATGACGCAAAGAAAAAAAGAGGCGCAATGAGGTAGCTGACTGTGTGAGTAAGATTAGCGACCCTAGTGGCCGACACAAACACCGGGCCCATCTAGGAGTGGCACTGCAGTGTCACGCAGGATGTCCCTTCCAAAAAACCCTCCCCAATCAGCACATGATGCAAAGAAAAAGAAAAGAAAAAAGAGGTGCAAGATGGAATTGTCCTTGGGCCCTCCCACCCACCCTTATGTTGTATAAACAAAACAGGACATGCACACTTTAACCAACCCATCATTTCAGTGACAGGGTCTGCCACACGACTGTGACTGATATGACGGGTTGGTTTGGACCCCCCCCAAAAAAGAAGCAATTAATCTCTCCTTGCACAAACTGGCTCTACAGAGGCAAGATGTCCACCTCATCTTCACCCTCCGATATATCACCGTGTACATCCCCCTCCTCACAGATTATCAATTCGTCCCCACTGGAATCCACCATCTCAGCTCCCTGTGTACTTTGTGGAGGCAATTGCTGCTGGTCAATGTCTCCGCGGAGGAATTGATTATAATTCATTTTAATGAACATCATCTTCTCCACATTTTCTGGATGTAACCTCGTACGCCGATTGCTGACAAGGTGAGCGGCGGCACTAAACACTCTTTCGGAGTACACACTTGTGGGAGGGCAACTTAGGTAGAATAAAGCCAGTTTGTGCAAGGGCCTCCAAATTGCCTCTTTTTCCTGCCAGTATAAGTACGGACTGTGTGACGTGCCTACTTGGATGCGGTCACTCATATAATCCTCCACCATTCTATCAATGTTGAGAGAATCATATGCAGTGACAGTAGACGACATGTCCGTAATCGTTGTCAGGTCCTTCAGTCCGGACCAGATGTCAGCATCAGCAGTCGCTCCAGACTGCCCTGCATCACCGCCAGCGGGTGGGCTCGGAATTCTGAGCCTTTTCCTCGCACCCCCAGTTGCGGGAGAATGTGAAGGAGGAGATGTTGACAGGTCGCGTTCCGCTTGACTTGACAATTTTGTCACCAGCAGGTCTTTCAACCCCAGCAGACTTGTGTCTGCCGGAAAGAGAGATCCAAGGTAGGCTTTAAATCTAGGATCGAGCACGGTGGCCAAAATGTAGTGCTCTGATTTCAACAGATTGACCACCCGTGAATCCTTGTTAAGCGAATTAAGGGCTCCATCCACAAGTCCCACATGCCTAGCGGAATCGCTCCGTGTTAGCTCCTCCTTCAATGTCTCCAGCTTCTTCTGCAAAAGCCTGATGAGGGGAATGACCTGACTCAGGCTGGCAGTGTCTGAACTGACTTCACGTGTGGCAAGTTCAAAGGGCATCAGAACCTTGCACAACGTTGAAATCATTCTCCACTGCGCTTGAGACAGGTGCATTCCACCTACTATATCGTGCTCAATTGTATAGGCTTGAATGGCCTTTTGCTGCTCCTCCAACCTCTGAAGCATATAGAGGGTTGAATTCCACCTCGTTACCACTTCTTGCTTCAGATGATGGCAGGGCAGGTTCAGTAGTTTTTGGTGGTGCTCCAGTCTTCTGTACGTGGTGCCTGTACGCCGAAAGTGTCCCGCAATTCTTCTGGCCACCGACAGCATCTCTTGCACGCCCCTGTCGTTTTTTTAAAAATTCTGCACCACCAAATTCAAGGTATGTGCAAAACATGGGACGTGCTGGAATTTGCCCATATTTAATGCACACACAATATTGCTGGCGTTGTCCGATGCCACAAATCCACAGGAGAGTCCAATTGGGGTAAGCCATTCCGCGATGATCTTCCTCAGTTGCCGTAAGAGGTTTTCAGCTGTGTGCGTATTCTGGAAAGCGGTGATACAAAGCGTAGCCTGCCTAGGAAAGAGTTGGCGTTTGCGAGATGCTGCTACTGGTGCCGCCGCTGCTGTTCTTGCGGCGGGAGTCCATACATCTACCCAGTGGGCTGTCACAGTCATATAGTCCTGACCCTGCCCTGCTCCACTTGTCCACATGTCCGTGGTTAAGTGGACATTGGGTAC
The DNA here is from genome assembly GCF_028390025.1 of Pseudophryne corroboree. Lineage (NCBI taxonomy): Eukaryota > Metazoa > Chordata > Amphibia > Anura > Myobatrachidae > Pseudophryne > Pseudophryne corroboree. The sequence goes on along the minus strand of NC_086449.1, from coordinate 666,421,521 downwards.
AACTGCATTTTTTAGGACACTGGTGAGTCTTTTTCTGACGTCCGTGTACATTCTCGGTATCGCCTGCCTAGAGAAGTGGAACCTAGATGGTATTTGGTAACGGGGGCACACTGCCTCAATAAATTGTCTAGTTCCCTGTGAACTAACGGCGGATACCGGACGCACGTCTAACACCAACATAGTTGTCAAGGCCTCAGTTATCCGCTTTGCAGTAGGATGACTGCTGTGATATTTCATCTTCCTCGCAAAGGACTGTTGAACAGTCAATTGCTTACTGGAAGTAGTACAAGTGGGCTTACGACTTCCCCTCTGGGATGACCATCGACTCCCAGCGGCAACAACAGCAGCGCCAGCAGCAGTAGGCGTTACACGCAAGGATGCATCGGAGGAATCCCAGGCAGGAGAGGACTCGTCAGAATTGCCAGTGACATGGCCTGCAGGACTATTGGCATTCCTGGGGAAGGAGGAAATTGACACTGAGGGAGTTGGTGGGGTGGTTTGCGTGAGCTTGGTTACAAGAGGAAGGGATTTACTGGTCAGTGGACTGCTTCCGCTGTCACCCAAAGTTTTTGAACTTGTCACTGACTTATTATGAATGCGCTGCAGGTGACGTATAAGGGAGGATGTTCCGAGGTGGTTAACGTCCTTACCCCTACTTATTACAGCTTGACAAAGGGAACACACGGCTTGACACCTGTTGTCCGCATTTCTGGTGAAATACCTCCACACCGAAGAGCTGATTTTTTTTGGTATTTTCACCTGGCATGTCAACGGCCATATTCCTCCCACGGACAACAGGTGTCTCCCCGGGTGCCTGACTTAAACAAACCACCTCACCATCAGAATCCTCCTGGTCAATTTCCTCCCCAGCGCCAGCAACACCCATATCCTCCTCATCCTGGTGTACTTCAACACTGACATCTTCAATCTGACTATCAGGAACTGGACTGCGGGTGCTCCTTCCAGCACTTGCAGGGGGCGTGCAAATGGTGGAAGGCGCATGCTCTTCACGTCCAGTGTTGGGAAGGTCAGGCATCGCAACCGACACAATTGGACTCTCCTTGTGGATTTGGGATTTCGAAGAATGCACAGTTCTTTGCTGTGCTGCTTTTGCCAGCTTGAGTCTTTTCATTTTTCTAGCGAGAGGCTGAGTGCTTCCATCCTCATGTGAAGCTGAACCACTAGCCATGAACATAGGCCAGGGCCTCAGCCGTTCCTTGCCACTCCGTGTGGTAAATGGCATATTGGCAAGTTTACGCTTCTCCTCCGACAATTTTATTTTAGGTTTTGGAGTCCTTTTTTTTCTGATATTTGGTGTTTTGGATTTGACATGCTCTGTACTATGACATTGGGCATCGGCCTTGGCAGACGACGTTGCTGGCATTTCATCGTCTCGGCCATGACTAGTGGCAGCAGCTTCAGCACGAGGTGGAAGTGGATCTTGATCTTTCCCTAATTTTGGAACCTCAACATTTTTGTTCTCCATATTTTAATAGGCACAACTAAAAGGCACCTCAGGTAAACAATGGAGATGGATACTAGTATACAATTATGGACTGCCTGCCGACTGCAGACACAGAGGTAGCCACAGCCGTGAACTACCGTACTGTACTGTGTCTGCAGCTAATATAGACTGGTTGATAAAGAGAAGATGTCTATGTAACTATGTATGTATAAAGAAGACTGAAAAAAATCCACGGTTAGGTGGTATACAATTATGGACGGACTGCCTGCCGAGTGCAGACACAGAGGTAGCCACAGCCGTGAACTACCGTACTGTACTGTGTCTGCAGCTAATATAGACTGGTTGATAAAGAGAAGATGTCTATGTAACTATGTATGTATAAAGAAGAATGAAAAAAAACCACGGTTAGGTGGTATACAATTATGGACGGACTGCCTGCCGAGTGCAGACACAGAGGTAGCCACAGCCGTGAACTACCGTACTGTACTGTGTCTGCAGCTAATATAGACTGGTTGATAAAGAGAAGATGTCTATGTAACTATGTATGTATAAAGAAGAATGAAAAAAATCCACGGTTAGGTGGTATTACAATTATGGACGGACTGCCTGCCGAGTGCAGAGACACAGAGGTAGCCACAGCCGTGAACTACCGTACTGTGTCTGCTGCGACTGGATGATAAATGATATAAAAAATATATATATATCACTACTGCAGCCGGACAGGTATATATTATATATTATATAATGACGGACCTGCTGGACACTGTCTGTCAGCAGAATGAGTTTTATTTTTATAGAATAAAAAAAAAAAAAACACAAGTGAAGTCACACGACGAGTGTTTAACTTTTTCAGGCAATCACAATATAAGTATACTACTAACTATACTGGTGGTCAGTGTGGTCAGGTCACTGGTCAGTCACACTGGCAGTGGCACTCCTGCAGCAAAAGTGTGCACTGTTTAATTTTAATATAATATGTACTCCTGGCTCCTGCTATAACCTATAACTGGCACTGCAGTAGTGCTCCCCAGTCTCCCCCACAATTATAAGCTGTGTGAGCTGAGCAGTCAGACAGATATATAATATATATAGATGATGCAGCACACTGGCCTGAGCCTGAGCAGTGCACACAGATATGGTATGTGACTGACTGAGTCACTGTGTGTATCGCTTTTTTCAGGCAGAGAACGGATATATTAAATAAACTGCACTGTGTGTCTGGTGGTCACTCACTATATAATATATTATGTACTCCTGGCTCCTGCTATAACCTATAACTGGCACTGCAGTAGTGCTCCCCAGTCTCCCCCACAATTATAAGCTGTGTGAGCTGAGCAGTCAGACAGATATATATAATATTATATATAGATAATAGATGATGCAGCACACTGGCCTGAGCCTGAGCAGTGCACACAGATATGGTATGTGACTGACTGAGTCACTGTGTGTATCGCTTTTTTCAGGCAGAGAACGGATATATTAAATAAACTGCACTGTGTGTCTGGTGGTCACTCACTATATAATATATTATGTACTCCTGGCTCCTGCTATAACCTATAACTGGCACTGCAGTAGTGCTCCCCAGTCTCCCCCACAATTATAAGCTGTGTGAGCTGAGCAGTCAGACAGATATATATAATATTATATATAGATAATAGATGATGCAGCACACTGGCCTGAGCCTGAGCAGTGCACACAGATATGGTATGTGACTGACTGAGTCACTGTGTGTATCGCTTTTTTCAGGCAGAGAACGGATATATTAAATAAACTGCACTGTGTGTCTGGTGGTCACTCACTATATAATATATTATGTACTCCTGGCTCCTGCTATAACCTATAACTGGCACTGCAGTAGTGCTCCCCAGTCTCCCCCACAATTATAAGCTGTGTGAGCTGAGCAGTCAGACAGATATATATAATATTATATATAGATAATAGATGATGCAGCACACTGGCCTGAGCCTGAGCAGTGCACACAGATATGGTATGTGACTGAGTCACTGTGTGCTGTGTATCGCTTTTTTCAGGCAGAGAACGGATTATAAAGTAAACTGCACTGTCCTCACTAGTAAACTCTCTCCACTCAGTCTCTACACTTCTACAGTAACAGTACTCCTCCTAGTCAGCTCCAGTAAATCTCTCTCAGTCTCTTATAATCTAAATGGAGAGGACGCCAGCCACGTCCTCTCCCTATCAATCTCAATGCACGTGTGAAAATGGCGGCGACGCGCGGCTCCTTATATAGAATCCGAGTCTCGCGATAGAATCCGAGCCTCGCGAGAATCCGACAGCGTCATGATGACGTTCGGGCGCGCTCGGGTTAACCGAGCAAGGCGGGAAGATCCGAGTCTGCTCGGACCCGTGAAAAAAACCATGAAGTTCTGGCGGGTTCGGATTCAGAGAAACCGAACCCGCTCATCTCTAGTTGTAGGCACATGGTGGTTAAGAAGTTAATGAAAGTGGGGTAACAGGAGGGGAAGGGAAGCATAGGGGTGGATGAGAGAGAAAGCAGGGGAGAGAGGAAGAGATGTAGGAGACTGGGGGAAGGATAGAGATGGAAACAGCAAAATAAAGGATTAGGTAGACAAAGAGCGATGGAGGAGTTGAATAAAACTTGTTCATACTGTAGTGTAGATGAAGTTAATAGGGGGAGGAAAATTGGAAATAGGAGTGGAGGCTGTATGAGGGGCAGAGCAGTACTTTTCCAGAAATGTAGGTGAATTACAGTGTTGGTTAATGTGTATGTTCAACAGAAATAATTTAGATTTTAAGATTTTAGAAATTGAGTTTTAAGGTAGATTGTGTTAGAAATAACAAGATGTGAGGATAGGCAAATAAGCAATGGTAATTCAGACAGGACTTCAAATAGATGAAGGCGAAATGACAATGGTCCAGCTGTGCAAACAACTGTTTGTGAAAAACTGAAAGTATAAATCCAAGTAGTTGCAGGTGAAGTGTTCATGTCTTGCAGCATCCAAAACACAGTTCTAGCCTCATATAATGCTCTTTAAATAATGAGACCTTGGTTGATGTTGCCATGTACATGATTGCCACATTAAAAAAACAGGAGAATTCTCCCAAAATCTCTTGCTTTCTGATTATCACATTTTAGCCCTGAGTGTGTGTGTGTTTAAATAATATAATTTTTTAATGTATGTGTATGTATGTATGTATGTATATATATATGTATATATATATATATATATGTATATATATATATATATATATATATATACTGTACATGTGTGTGTATATACAGTATATATACACATGTTATATGTGTGTATATACAGCAATATATATATATATATATATATATATAAAAACATGTGGATAATTGCTCTCCCTCCTAAACACAGATATGAAATTACTAGCTAAAATTATGGCAAACAGCCTGCAGCTAATTTTACCGGACTTGTTGACAACACATCAGACTGGGTAGCCAGGGGGTGACCTTCCGTCAGAGCGATGAGAATGGCTATAGCAGCAGTTGTAGCAGGAATGCAACAACAGACACCTAATAGTATGTTACTTAGTTTGGATATTAATAAGGCTTTTGATTCTGTGGCTTGGACACACCTGTTTGAGGTACTTGAGATCAGAAGTTTTGATCCAATTTTTATTGAATTGGTTTGATACTTTTATTCTCAACCCAAAACATCTTTGTTAATGGAGTAAGAGGAGACCCAATTCAGATGTATAGGGGAACACGCCAGGGATGCCCTCTGTCCCCCTTACTGTTCAACCTTTGTATAGATCCCTTATTTCACATCCTGCAGAATTGGTCAGATTTTAAAGGTATAAAGGTGGGTAGGGAAGAAATAAAACTGTCTGCCTTTGCAGACGACGTATTATTGTATATTAACAACCCGGAGGCATCTTTACAGAAAATCTTGAACAAATTAGAGGAGTATGGTGAAATCTCGGGCTTTACAGTTAATTTTAATAAATTTATTTGCATCCCCGTATAACCACCCAACATTAGAGCCATCAAATTGCAGTGAGGTGGGCAAAATCCGACATTGACTACTTAGGCATTCACCTTCCCAAACGACCTGTGGAGCTATATAGGTTGAATATCTCTGCAGTGTTAGATGCCACGGCTAGGGAACTAGAGGGATGGGCCCACCTTATGCTATCATATATTGGGAGAGCGAACCTAATTAAGATGGTGACATTTCCTAAATGGTTGTATATGTTGCAAGATTTGCCTCTCCTTTTAACTCAGAAAGATATTAGCTTACTTAATGCCCACTTTAGAAAATTTATCTGGGGAGCTAAAAGACCATGAATTGGGCTGATAAAATTACAACAACCCGTTACCAACAGGGGCATTAATTTCCCCAATGTTTTGCATTATAACCATGCCGCTGTACTGAGGTATTTACAGGATTGGCTACATGGAAAGTATCTTTATGCTAATACGTTTACAGAGGAACAATTTCTGGTGGATTGTAGCTTGATGGGATTCCTACACTTACACAACAGTGAAATAGGAACGAATATACGCAACAATCCCTTGTTATGGACCACAAAACGATTATGGCATATTCTTCGTCATAAACAAAACCTAAATTCCTATAAAACTCTTTTCTTACCATTCCTAAAGAACCCAAAATTCCAAGACGGACTAGCTGCTTATCCCTATGATCGATTGAATGCTGAAGGATTGTGTAATGTGGGGACATTTTTAGATAAAGACACCAGGGCACCTCTATCATTTTCGCAAGCTTCTGAAAAGTTCCAGACCTTCCGCATACACCCATTTGCCTATATGCAACCTAAACATTATGCTATGTTGGTAATTAAAGGGTTATCGGATGGTGACTTGGACAATGTCTTAGATGCAATGTTACGCTCAAGCTTAGTAGAAAAAGGAGCACTATCACAACACTATGCCTTTTTGAGACAAAATATTAATCATGAAAACGCGCAGTCAGGTATGAATTCTTGGGTTCGTGTCATTCCTTCTCTGACTTGTGGTGGATTGTTGAAGACTCTCCGATGGTCGAGGAAACTGATCCCTGCAATCCAGTATCAGGAGATGTTTTTGAACATCTATCACAAGGCTTATTTCTCACCTCGTAGGCAACATCTAGCAGGGTTGATACCCTCGACTTCCTGCCCCAGATGTCTCAACTCAACATGTCCAAGACTGATCTGATCATCTTCCCACCATCCCGCACAACCTCACCTCCCACAATCTCATTATCCATTGATGGCACAACTATCTCCTCTAGCCCCCCAAGTACGCTGTTTTGGCATAATCCTTGACTTCTCCCTCTCCTTCAAATTACACATTCAGCACCTCTCACAAACCTGTCATTTTCATCCCCAAAACATTTCCAGGATCAGACCCTTTCTCACCGAGGATGCCACCAAGACCATTATCCACTCACTGATTATTTTCAGACTGGATTACTGTAATCTCCTTCTAACTGGCCTCACTGACAATTACCTCTCTCCACTCCAATCTATCCTCAGTGCTGCATCCTGGGTTATCTTCCTCACCAAATGCAATATGTCCACCTCCCCTCCCCTACAAGCCCTTTACTGACTTCCTTTCCCTTTCAGAATCCAATTCAAACTTCTCACACTGACTTACAAAGCACTCACCCACTCCTCTCCCATTTACATCTCTGACCTTATCTCCCTTTACTCTCCCACCCATCCTCTTTGCACTGCAAATGCACGCTGACTCTCCTGTCTTCTCATTACTTCCTCCCACTCCTATCTCCAAGATTTTTCACGTGCTGCTCCCTTACTCTGGAATTCTCTACCTATCCCCCTCAGACTCTCCACCTCTCTACAGAACTTCAGACGGGCTCTTAAGACCCACTTATTTACCAAACCCAGCCAAATCTCATCCTAACTCTCTATCCCACACTCGGTCTACCCCATCTGTGTCACCCCGGTCTGTCTGCCCCTCCTCTTTAGAATGTAAGCTCTCATGAGTAGGGCCCTCTTCCCTCATGTGCTTATCCTTTTCTTACTTTAATAATCCTCAACTGCCCAAATCCTGCAATTTTCGTCCACCTTGATACTTAATCTCAGTGTCGTCTACTGATGTAGTTATGCTTAGTTACCCTGTACTTGTCCTACATTGTCTTCATCTGTAAGTCACTGGTTTCCTGTTTTGAGTATGTGCATATGTGCTCTGTATTTGGGTGCTGCAGAACCCTTGTGGCGGCATATAAAGGATGATAATAATAATAATAATAATAATAATAATTGCTTTGTGAGGTCTTGACACATGTCCAGATACGCAAATATCATCTTTTTTTAAATTCAATAATTTTTTATTTGAGTTTTCGATTTTGCAACAATTTACACAAAAAACAAACTTAAAACTACACACATACACAATATGCACATAAACAGCTGTACATGTATAAGGCACATGGTACATCAAGCGGATATAATGTCTCATAAGTCACACAGTCGTAAAGTGTCGGCGTCTGGGAGTAACACAACCCAAACATATCACTTCCAATATAAGCAAAAGCATAGCAGAATAAGCACAGTATATCGAAATACAACATAGCAAGGCCGGCCGCGAGGGTATTCACCTCCAAAACATCCCAGAATAAAACAAGGAAAGAAATACAAATCTAGACTTTATTTATCCTTGAAATATTTAGAGTCCATCCACCTGCCCCATATTGTAAACAATTTCCTCTCCACCTTCCTAGCCAGGAACACAAATTTTTCGTGTGCAATAGTTTTGTTGACCAGGGATATCCAAGCATTAGGTGCCGGGGCCTCACCAGCCGACCCTAGCCAAGGCACATAAATTGATGACATATCGCCTGCCAGGCGGATCTAAAGCTTCCTCGTCCACAATCAGCAGTGTACACAACGCAGGCGTACATACGGAAGAGGGAATACCTGTATCACTTATGGTACGTATAACAGCCGTCCAGAACAGAGACACGCTAGGGCACACCCAAAGTAGATGCCAGAAGTCGGCACCCATGGCTCCACATTTAGGGCACCGTGAGCTATGAGACCCCCCAATATGTGCTAATCTCACCGGGGTCATATACACTATGCAGAATATATAATTGTATTTGCTGGTATCTAACAGAGGAAGTGGAGATCCGATGGGCTCCCATAGCAGTATTCCATGCATCATCTGATAACATACCCACATCTGACTCCCACCTACCCCGAAGAGCAGTTAGAGGGTCAGTATGATGCATCTGGAGAATATGACCATATATCCTAGAAACTAGGTGTCCCGAGTCCAACGTCTGCAGCATTAATTTGACTGGGGAATCAGCGAGGACTGGAGGGCCAACAGGAAACTGGGCAGCCAAAGCGTGTCTCAGCTGGAGGAATCGAAAGAAGAACCCTGAGGGGACATTATGCGCCTGTTGAAGTTGTTGGAATGAGTTAAGGGTCCCATCACTATATAAATGGCCTAAAGAGTACACTCCCCAGTTACCCCAAACCTCCCGGACCTGAAGTTGACACAGTTCCGGCAACCCGTAAATATTATCCAGTGGGGTATCAGGATCAACACCGTGACCACGCATCACAGAGTGCACCAATTTCCATATTAGGATGGATTGTTTAATCAGTGGCAATGTGGACATTTTGACGCTACCACAAAGGAGTAGCTGTAATGGGGAGCCCCCAGGGTAATCATGGTGCAGCATCAGCGAGTGCAAAGCCAGGGCATAGAGGTCGTTAACCCACTCCCAGACATGCGTCAGTTGCGCCGCATAATAATAAAAACGGAAGTTGGGGAGAGCCAAACCCCCCATTTCCCGTGACCTGGTCAGGGTATCCAATCTCAAACGTGCCCGCTTACTAGCCCACACCAGGGAGGAAAGCAACCCATTTATTTGTTTAAAAATCTTCTGCGGAATATAAACGGCAGAGTGCTGCAAAACATATAGAAGTTTGGGCTCGAAGACCATTTTTACCATATTAACCCTCCCCGTGACCGTTAAATGTAGCTTTCCCCATGCCTTCACCCTGCTACGGAGATACATTATTTGTGGAGTAATATTTAGGGAGGAAAATTTTTGAGGATCATTAGACACCCAAATACCCAGATATTTGAAGGAGTCCACCCACTGCAGCGGGAGAGCTACCAACGGGGAGGCAGGAACTTCACCCCAAAGTGGGATAATAAAGGATTTCTCCCAATTAATCAGGAGCCCAGAGTATCGCCCGAACCCAATAATAATTTCCAAAATCCTAGGCATAGACTCAGCATAGCGATCCACAAACAGCAAAACGTCATCGGCATATAAGGCCACCCTGTCCTCACGGGCACCCACCTTAAAGCCAGAGATCCCCACGTCCGCCCTCAGGAGGCACGCAAGGGGTTCAATGGCCATAGCAAACAGAGTAGGGGACAGTGGGCAACCCTGTCGCGTACCTCTAGATAGGGGAAAGGAGTGAGATACGAGACCATTAACCGCCACCCTCGCCGAAGGAGAGGAATACATCAACATATTTAAAAAAGTTTGGGCCTATACCAAATCTACGCATAACTTCCCACAAATAAGCCCACTCCACAGAATCAAAAGCCTTAGCGGCATCCAACGAAACGACTATGGAGGAGGAGGGGTCCTTGCGGGGGATTTGTAGGTGAGTAAACAGACGTCTAAGGTTAATGGAGGTCAATTTATTAGGCATAAATCCCGTCTGATCCGGGTGTATGATGTGAGAAATAACTGAATTTAATCTGCCAGCCAGCACCTTAGCCAAAATTTTAATATCAGTGGGTAAGAGGGATATAGGGCGATAGGACTCAACTTTCCTAAGATCTTTGTCAGGTTTAGGGAGAACCACAATCACTGCCTCCGGCATAGACGGGGGAAGAGACTCCTGTGCAAAGATTTGGCCATACAACTCAAGTAGACGAGAGACAAAGAAATCCAGGTGTTGCTTATAGACCTCAGAAAGTATGCCATCCAAGCCCGAGGCTTTACCACTAGGGGAGGCCCTAATAGCGGCCATAATTTCATCGGATGAGATAGGTGCCTCCAAAAGGTCACAAGCCTCACTGGATAAGGTGGGGAAACAAACACTGTCTAAATAATCGTTCAGTTGCGACGAAGTACAATCCAGTTTAGATCCATACAAGCGGCTATAATAGGATACAAATTCAGCCGCCATTTGTGGAGTCTTAGTCAGGGAAACACCATCAGAGTTCACAATCTCAACCACAACACTAGTAGGTTTATCACCCCGTGCCAAAGAGGCCAGGTACGTCCCCGGCCTATCACCAGTAGCGTAAAAGGTATGGGATGAGAAAAGGAGTCTATGCTGAGTCTTTTCCATTAGGTAATCTCTCCATTCCCTCTGAGCCGATAACCAGGCTAGCTTAGAACTGTTCAAAGAATCTTGTAAGTATTGTAATTCTGCAGTGACACTCTGGGCCTCCAACTCAGCCTCCCGTCGCCTATAGGACTTCAAACTAGACACCCGTTTAATCAAACTCCCCCGCATAAAGGCCTTAAACGTGTCCCATAAATTAGAGAACTTTTTCGGCACTGTTCAGTACAAAGAATTCCCGCCTTGCAGCCACCAGGTCAGAGCCGTCCCCCGTGTGAAAAAGCCAAAATGGATTAAATTTCCATACAGCTTGGCCCCTAGAACAGTTAAAGTCTAAAGTAAAGGTCAAAGGGGAGTGATCTGATATACCCCTAGTCTCATATCTAATTCTACCAACCCAGGGAACAATGTCGCTCGAGAGGAGGGCCAGGTCAATCCTGGAGAACGAAGAATGAGAGTGAGAGAAACAGGAGTATTGTTTAAGAGATGGGTGTCTCAATCTCCAAGGATCGACCAGGCCCAACCCCGACACCACATTTGCAAAAGTGGATCTCCCAGGGCACGCAGCAGATGGAGATATAGAGAGCCTGTCCTTCGCCGCATCTAGCACATTATTGAAATCCCCGAAGCAAATAACAGATATCCCGGGGGATGAGGCCATGAACCCAGCAGCCTTCTTAAGAACATCAGGAGAGTAGGGAGGGGGGACATAAACAGCTACAAGGAGGACAGGGACATAAAATAGTCTACATTTCAAAAACACATATCTCCCCCAGGGATCCGTTTGTATAGACTCCAGCACGAAGGGCACGGTCCGCCTAATAAGGACTGAAACTCCACGAGAGGCAGAAGTATGCATGGAATGGTACGCCCATCCCACCCAGGGCCTTTTCAATGAGAGAATATTACTCCCCACCAAGTGCATTTCCATAAGGCAGACAGTATCAGCGGCATAATGTTTAATCTGTCAGAGTACCAGGGACCTCTTAACTTTATCATTGAGCCCTCTCACATTCCATGATAACACTTTAAGCCCAGCCATAGTGCATCAAAAGTATAATAAGTGCAACACCCCGCGGCCAGCCAATTCCGCCATGCATAAATTCAGTTACCGGACACCATTGCTTAAATAGTACAGCATCAAACCATGTACATTCAAAACATACACTTCCACACAAAAGGTAAATACAACCCAAAACCTTCCCCCACCTCCCTCCCTGTATACCACCCCCAACATGCAGCATACTTGGATCCAAAAACTAAGTGCAAATACCTAAAAATAAAAATAAACAAAACTTCGTAGCACCATTAACTAGTGCAAACACACCATAATCGGGGCCAAGAATATAATGACTCTCGGGAGAAAAAGAGGAGGCCTCCAGCCACCAACCCCCGAAAAATTGAGGGGAAATCATAGAGATCTGCCCCCTAGGTCTATTCAATACCCAAAATGAAACATACATGGATATCAAAGAACCAAACATATCAAGCCAAATATATAACCCCCCCACCCCCCAAAAAGGGAAGGAAAAAAAAAACAGAAAAAAAAAATTCAAAAGCATACCAGAGATATCAGAGCAGGCAAGCGAGTAATCATATAACCTGTCTAAACCACGGGAGCAGAATAGCGGGGGATAAAGTGGACATCGACAACAATCAAACACTCCCGCATCCTATCGCCTCGCAGTAAATAGCTCATATAAACAAAGCAAACATAATAAGTAACAATAAAAACAAAAACGGGAGAAAGTCAGCCTCCAGAGCTAAGCCAGAGATTCACGGATCTGCAAGGGCACGCCTCGCCGGGAATCGTCTGTCCAGCCACACCATGGCCTCACGAGGAGTTGTGAAAAACTTTGTTTCCCCATCAGCCACCACCCGCAGCCTAGATGGGAAGAGCATGGCATATGGCAGGTCAAGCTCACGGAGCCTCCTCTTAACAGGCAGTAACTGAGCCCTATCTTTTTGTACATCCACCGCAAAATCCGGGAATACCAATATAGGCGACCCATTCCATTTTAAAGGGCCTTTGGTACGAGCCAGCCTCAAAACTGTGTCCCGGTCACGGAAGTGGAGGAATTTAGCAATAAAGGTGCGGGGTGGAGTCCCTGGAGGCAGCGGGCGCATCGGAACTCTATGGGCCCGTTCAACAGTGAAGTAAGGCGAAAATTCCTCAGATCCAAAGGCATCCCGGAGCCATTTTACGAGAAACTCTTCGGGAGCTGTGCCCTCTTCCTTCTCGGGCAGGCCAATGAAACGGACGTTATTGTGCCGCAGACGTCCCTCCATATCCGTCAGCTTTTTGCGCACATCTGTCATCTGAGATTCCAAAGCATCAGTGCGACGACCCAGCCGGCCGACAGAGTCTTCAACATTGGATATACGGGTCTCAGCCTCTCCCACTCTCTCTCTCACCCGCTGAAGACGATGAATAATGGAGAGATCAGACTGCACTTGCCCGATTTTATCAGCCAGACGCGCCTCGCTGGCAGTCACCGCATCCAATACTCTCTGCAGTGCGGCATCCGGAGGGTCAGAAGAGGCGGAACTATACGCAGGAGATGGGGGCGATGCCCCAGATCGTGCAGTCTCCCCCCTCCGCTGTTGAGGACAAGGGTCACGAACAAACTTATCCATCGCTCCCGCCGCCGCGCCAGTCTGGCGACCCCTCACCATTTTGGACAACACGGTGTCGTTCCCTCCGGTCGGAAGGATTTATCAAAGCAAATACAGGCAAAGGGGGGCGCCCACACCAACACCCTACAGACCGGCCAGCGGGCGCGAGAGAGTATATAGATATGTATAGATAGACAACAGGGCCAAAGTCTCCAGTTATAATGCAAAGTGTCCGCCTAATGCAGCAGGGATGCAGGGACTGTCACCCCCAAACAACGCCGTGGGACGTAGAGGATCAGTCCCCTGGCACTAACCTCCAGGCACAGCAGGGAAGCTCGCGCCACAGGTAATGAGGGCAGGGTCAGCGAGCCAGAGGATTGAAACAGGAGGAGGGGGGAAAGGGTGTATGCAGCCCAATGACCACACAGCCAGCACAGTTGAGGCTCCAAGTGTTAATCTTCCCCACAGTAGGGAATGTGCACCCCGTGTACCTGGGTCCCAGTGTGGATGGGGACATACAGCAGCAGGAGGTCCAGAGAATGGCCGCTAAGGCAGGCATCCAGCAGTATGCAGGGTGGCCACGCTCCCCTCCAGACTTCACCCACGATTAGAGAGGTCAGGCAGTGCCTTCCCACGGACCGTGTATGAGAGCCCCGGCCGGCTGCAGCGGGCGGCAGCGGACAGCGGGAGCCGCACTTCCGGTTTCCCGGGCAGCGCGAGTCCGCGGCAAACAGAGCGATGCAGGGAGCCCCACACAGGACTCTCCCCGGATACTGCAGGAGGCTGATGGGGCGGCAGAGGAGAGCCCGGCGCTCCCGTCATCCAGGTACTTGGCTGGCCGCAGCGGGCGGCGGCGGGGAACAGGAGCCGGACTTCTGGATAGAGCACGAGGCAGCAGTCCCACACGCCAGCCCAGCATAGATCAGGGCCCACAGGCTCACAAGGCTCCAGGACCTCCGTAGACAGTGGCAGTAGGCTCAAACCCATTCCAGGGGGGGCAGGAGATGCTCACACACCGATGGCCCCAGTATGAGACCCAGGGGGGGAGTACAGGATATATATACAGGATGAAGTGGCTGGAGAGCTGCACAATGCAAGTGCTACTCCATGCCCGTCCAGGCCACGCCCCTCGCAAATATCATCTATATTATTTAGGGGAGCTCATAGCATAGGTTGATTTGTATTTGTGTCTGTTTTTCTGTATTTCTAGGTAAATTGGATTGCATTTATTTTTGCAGTTTTGTAGAGGTTGACAAGTCTCTGTACTAGAGGGGATTTACAATTACATTAGATTTATAACAAAGAAGCAGGCCACCACCTTAGGTCAAAGGGATTTAAACTAATCCAAACAGAATGAGTGAGAGCAGGATTGATAATCTCAATCAGTGCATATCTTGTCAGATGTATGCACACTTGGAGCAAATGTTTCAGGGTGAGTACCTCTGCACAAGATGTGAGCCAGTGGTCTCCTTGCAAGCCCAAAACAACACAATATTCCAGGTGCGGACGTACCAATGATTTGTACAGTGGCAGGATTACATCCTCGTCTCTTGTCTCAATTCCCATTTTATGCACGCTAGCACCTTACTTGCCTTCTTTACTGTGCTTTGACATTGTATGCGGTTATTAAGCTTATTATCAAGTACCCCCAAATCTTTTCCAAAACTGTTACCCCTAGACTTTCAACGTTTAATATGTAGGATGCAAGTTTGTTTTTAGTCCCAAAATGCATAACCTTACATTTTTCTATATTGAACCTCATTCTCCTCTTAGACGCCCAGATTTCAAGTTTAGATAAGTCATTCTGCAGAGACTCTACATCTATTTCTGAATTAATTACCCTACACAGTTTAGTATCATCTGCAAAGATTGAAACTGTGCTCTCCAGGCCTATTGCTAGGTCATTGATAAATATGTTGAACAGTAGTGGCACGAGTACGGACCCCTGTGGTATTCCGCTGACTACTGATGTCCAGCTTGAAGACTTCCTGTTGACCACTAGTTGCTGTACCCTGTTGTCCAGCCAGTTACTTATCCATGTACAAACAGTTTTTGCTAGGCCAAGCTCCTTTAATTTGATGATTAGTCTCCTGTGAGGCACTGTATCGAAGGCTTTTGCAAAATCTAAGTAGACCACATCCACTGCTTTTCCTTGGTCAAGATTGTTGCTCACTTCCTCGTAGAAGTTAATTAAGTTAGTTTTGACATGATCTGTCCCTCACAAACCCATGCTGGTTCTTTCTAATAATCTTAGTAGTCTGCAAATACTCCTGTATGCTATCCCTTATAATCCCTTCCAATATTTTCCCCACCATAGATGTCAAACTAACAGGTCTGTAGTTACCTGGATGATTTTTGGATCCCTTTTTAAATAATAGCACTACCTTTGCTGTACGCCAATCCTTCAGTACCATGCCAGATCTAATTGAACTATTGAAAATCAAGTATAGGCGTCTTGCTAGTTGTGACCTAAACTCCATAAGAACCTTCGGATGAAGCCCGTCCAGGCCAGGTGATTTATTCATCTTTATTTTGCATACTCTCTCCCTGACTACTTCCTCACTTAAACAAGTATCTAACCACGAATCCTTACTGTCACTATCACTATGCACTACTCCCACCATCAGTTCTTCTCTGGTGAACACTGATGAAAAAAATGTATTCAGTATTTCCGCTTTTGATTCATCATCATTTATCAATACTCCAAATTCTTCTTTTAATGGACCCATGTTCTCCTTTTATAAACTTTTACTGTTTATGTATTTAAAAAAAAATTAGGATTGGTTTTACTCTCTATAGCAATTTGCTTTTTGTTTTCAATTTTAGCTGCTCTTATTGCATTCCTTGTAGTACTGGAATGAATCCTCCTTTCCATTAGATTTAAATGCTTTGAAAGCACGCTTCTTTTTATCAATTTCTGCCTTAACCTTCTTGTTAAGCCACATCGGTTTGAGTTTGGTACTCCTGCGCTTACTGCCCATGGGAATACATTTTTGAATATTGCTATCTAGCAACCCTTTTAAAGCATCCCACATTTCCGAAGTGTTCTTACCTTGAAACAAAACTTCCCACTCAATGTCATTTAGTGCACATCTCAGCATACTGAAGTTAGCCTTCCTAAAGTTAAATGTTTTTGTTGACCCCCTTATAGCTATGTTTCCTAAAACTGATGTCGAATGTGATCATATAGTGATCGCTGTAACCCAAAGTCTCCCCAACTTTAGTATTCGATATGATGTCACCATTATTAGTAATTACTAGATCCAAAATAGTTTTACCCCTAGTTGGGTCCTCGACTAATTGACACAAGTAGTGATCCTTTAACATATTTAAGAACCTGTTGCCCCTAGTTTTAACACATGAATCGTTACTCCAATTAATAACAGGATAGTTAAAATTCCCAATCACTAGGATGTCCCCCAATCCCGCAGCCCTTTCGATTTGCTGCAAGAGTTGTTCTTCTTCATGTATGCTAATATCTGGCTGTTTGTAGCATGTGCCTGTAACTAGTTTTTTTGCATCAATACCCCCACTTGAGATTTCAACCCATAGTGACTCCATATTATCGCCATTCCCCTCATATATAGCCTCCTTTAAGTATGGTTTAAAAGATGGTTTAACATAAAGACATACATCTCCTCCTCTTTTGCTAGCCCTGTCCCTCCTGAAAAGAGATTACCCCTCCATGTCTGCAACCCAGTCGTGAGAGTCGTCCCACCATGTTTCCGTAATACCTATAATATCATACTCAGCCTTTGATGCTAACAATTCCAATTCTCCCATTTTACTTGCTAGACTTCTTGTGTTTGCAAGCATGCATTTTAGTTTAGTGGTTCCCTTGTTTGCTTGTTTTTTTTTTTTTAAAGGTATCCTACCATGGTTTACTAGAGCCTCCCTAGAGTTACTTTTACTGACTGTCCTTTTCGCTCCCTTTCCACCCACACCATACTTAATACTGCCCACCTTACTCTTCTCTTTGCTCAACCCAGTGTTTCAGCCTATATTCTCCGCCCTGACATAAGTATTTTCCCCTATGCTACGTACATCATTTTCTATATATGTAATGATGACACATAAATGTTAGTTAATGTTTTGGCAATAACTTTGTTACTACCCTTTTTAGAACCCATGCAAATACCCTTGCTCTTGCCGGCTGCTCTTTCCCTCCCCGCTTCTCCACCCCCATTTTGCACACTACCACCATCTTTATTATTCTCGCTGCATGACCCATAGTTTCTAACTAAACCCTCCCCCCAGGTTCCTAGTTTAAAAGCTCCTCCAACCTACTAACCATCCTTCCCCCCAGCACTGCAGCCTCCACCTCATTCAGGTGCAATCCATTGTGACAAAAAAGATGGCGCCTGACTGAGACGTCCGCCTAGTGTTCCAGGAACACAAACCCCTCTTTCCTACACCAGTCTTTAAGCCACACATTAACCTCCCTGATCTCCCTCTGACTCCCTGGGCTAGCGCGTGGCACTGGTAATATTTTGGAGAATATTACCTTAGATGTCCTTTCTTTTAGTTTCTGGCCTAAGTCCCTATAATCTTTCTTAAGGACATCCCACCTACCGCTAACTTTGTAGTTGGTGCCGACATGCACCAAGACCGCCAGGTCTTTCCCAGCCCCTCCCAACAATCTATCTACCCGGTCCATGATGTGCCGTACCCAAGCACCTGGGAGACAACAGACCATGCGGCGATCACGATCCCGGTAGCAGATTGCCCTATCTGCCTTCCTGATGATAGAGTCCCCTACCACCACCATCTGCCTTGTTGCCTCTCTAACTTTCATCCCATCTGAGCCAGAGGAACTACTCCTCTGGTTGCTAGAGGGAACAGTCTCCTCTGGCTCCATCATTTCTTCGCTATTATCCACCGAATCTTTGTCCAATTGAGCAAATTTGATCGGGTTTGATAGATCAGAGATGTCATGCCTCCCCCTCTTATTCTTCCTTCTAACAGTGACCCAGATGGCTACCTGATTATCCTTGTCTACCAGTGACCCCTCCCGCAACTCCTCCACCGTTCTATCTAAACTTTGCTCGAGATTATGAATATCTCTCAGTCGCGTAACGGTTTGCTCTAGATCAGTTGCCTGGGCTTCCAGGGCAACCGTTTGCACACATCTCGCGCATATGTATTCGCACTGGTTCGGCTGCTCCAGGTGCGCATACATCTTGCACGACATACACTGAGTGAGATTCTCAATCACGGCCCCTCCCATTTTTTGAATACTCAACTCCCTATTACCTTCCGAAAAATAATGCAAAATAATACAAAACTATGCAATGCAATATTGACTATGACCTAGCTGTGAAGAGAATCAATATTCACAACACTGCAGAAACAGTCAATTCAATTACATACACAACAAAGTAGATAATCAATACTTATCTGAGTGGGCCCTCTCCTGCGTCACTGATACTCCTCCTTGTAGTTGCTCCAGCTCTCCATACCTCCTTCTCACTTGTTGCCGTGCACCTGGCACCTGCTTCGTTCACCCGGCTTCTGGCACCTGCTTCGTCTACAGTTCGCAGTCCTCACTCATGCAGGCTGTGGCTGCAGCAGCACACACTCATCCAGCAGCAGCCTCACACCCTTTCTCTCCCCTAACAACACCCTCTCACTCAATCACACCCTGCAACAGCACTCACACATTTTCTCACCCCTTGCAGCGCCCACTCACTCAGAAGCAGCAGCCCTCTCACTTCCTTCTTTCACACACTTTCTCACACACTGAACATGGCCCTCACATACTTACTTTCTCACTCACACTCAACTAGCTGCGTTAGCAGCAACGGCCTGGCAGTGGTAGGGCCCTCACACTCACACACTCTCCCTTACTCCCACACACACCCAACAGCACCAGCAGTGGCCTCACACACACACAGCAGCAACCTCATACACTCACAGCAGCGGCCTCACAACACCCAGCCCCAGCACTCGGCCTCCTCTCGCACGTGTGCGCGTGAGCGCGCCCGTATGTCACTTCTGCTCTGATCACAGCGCCTGCTCGTCCCCATTCTGATCATAGATTAGCAGTAATCTGCTATTGAGGCCGTGATCGTTGTACAGTATGTTGTCTTCCGGGTGCTCAGGTACGTCACGTCATGGACCGGGTAGACAGATTGTTTGGAGGGACCAGAAATGACAAAGTGGTCTTGGTGCACATCAGCACAAATGACGAGGTAGATGGGATGTCCTTAAAAATGATTACAGGGACCTAGGCCATAAACTTAAGGCAAGGACATCTAAGGTAATATTCTCTGAAATATTACTTGTGCCACGCGCTAGCCCAGGGAGACAGAGGGAGATTAGGGAGGTTAATGTGTGGCTAAGAAATTGGTATAGGAAGGAGGGCTTTGACTTCTTGGAGCATTGGGGTAGATGTATTAACCTGGAGAAGGCATAAGGAAGTGTTAAACCAGTGATAAATCAGTGTTAAGTGCAAGGTGATAATGCACCAGCCAATCAGCTCCTAACTGTTAATTTACATATGGGAGCCGATTGGCTGGTGTGTTATCACCTTGCATTTATCACTGGTTTATCACTTCCTTATGCCTTTCTCCAGGTCAATACATCTGCCCCATTGGGCTGTTTTCTTAGTCAGGTGCCATTGTTTTTGTCATGATGGATTCCACCTGAATGAGGAGGGGGCAGCAGTGCTTAGGGAAAGAATGGTTAGAAGGTTGGAGGAGATTTTAAACTAGGAGTCTGGGGGGAGGGAATAGCTAGAAATTATGGGATGCTCAGTAAGAACAGTATAAAGGGGTGCATTAAGAACCATGGGGGCGGAGCCAATAATGGTCAACCAAATTGGGGTGCCTTGAGGACCGCGTTCGGGAACCTCTGGTATAAGGGATAACAAAGAGTCATTATAGGTGGAAATATCAAGTGAAGGTAAATGTAAAAAAAAGCTACTAATAGGGATATGTTACAAACCACCAAATATTATTGTGTCTGAGGAAGAGCAACTCTTACAGCAAATAGAAAAGGCTGCAGAAAAGTGTTAGTTATGGGGGATTTCAATTATCCTGACATAAACATGTGATACAGCTAAAGTTAATAGGTTTTTAACCATCATAAAAGATTACTACTTGTTCCAAGTAATTAAGGAATCAACCAGAAATAGGAATATACTAGACCTAGTAATAACAAATAATGTGGAGTTAATATCATATATTAAGGTAAGGGAGACATTGGGTAACAGCGATCATAATATGATCTCAGACGAAATACGTTTCCAAAAGCAGCAATGTAAGAGCTCAACTAAGACTTTTAATTTTAGAAAGGCAAATTTTACCATGCTTAAGAATGCTTTAAAGGACATAGATTGGGACACATTGTTTAAGGGTAAGAACATTCCTGAAATGTGGGACGCTTTTAAAAAGTTGCTAAAAAATATACGCATGAGTTCATACCCATGGGCAACAAAGGCAAGAGTATAAAGTATATACCAATGTGGCTTAACAAGAAGGTAAGAGTGGAAATGGAAAATAATAGGCGTGCTTTCAACGCATTCAAGTAAGATGGGAATGAGGGGTCATTACTCTACTATAAGGAATGTAATAAAAAATGTAAAAAAGAAATCAGAACTGCTAAAATAAATAACAAAAAGTAAATCGGAAAGGAAAGCAAAACAAACCCCCAAAAATTCTTTAAGTATATCAATAGAAAAAGGCTGAAAAAGGATAATATAGGACCATTACAAAGCGAGTTGGGTGCTCTGATTATTGACAGTCCCGTTATTCAATACTTGGTTGGGCATAGAAGTATTCCGTAAGTGACTTAATAAATTTAGACTAATAAATCTCCTGGCACGGATGGATTTCACCCTAGGGTTGTAATGGAGCTAGGCTCAGAAATAGCCTTTATATTTAATCTTCAGTGATTCAATTAAATCTGTATTGGTACCAAGGGACTGGTGAATAGCAGATGTAGTGCCATTATTTAAAAAGGGAAGCAAAACTCATCCTGAAAATTATAGGCTGGTAAGTTTGACATCTATAGTGGGGAAAATATTAAGGAATAGTATATTAAGGCATAGCATTCAGGAAAGAGTCCGGCAAGATTATTACTAAGAACCAGTATGGAACACAGAATTGATCCCGCACCAGTATCTAAGAGCTCAATAAATAAATATTCAAATATCCTTTGGTTCCTTTTAATTTAATCTTATTGTGTCCAATAACACAAATATAATTACATTTTTTTAGGTGCTATCCTAATGTTTCCGGTCTGAGACCAACAGTTTAATACAGAAAAAGAAAGAGAAGAACAAAGGAAACATTTTTCTGGATGCACTCTGGAACCAATTAATTACTTAAAATTTCTTATTTTTAATGATATACATTAAAATTACTTCATAAAGAGTGGTGAAATATTAAAATATAGTGTGACAATATAAACTATGAAAGATGTCTGATTAGTGTCATTTTCTGTGAACTTATCTCTTGTATGTGTTAATGAGTTACATTGCTTATGAAATCTGTGTGTGTTCCAGTCACAAATATTTCATTCTGTGCATGTATCTTCTTAGTGTTTACAGTATAGTGTCCATTATTTTGACACTAGACTTTCTCTATAATATTAATGGTGTGTACACACGGTGAGATTTTTTCTTACGATTTTGACTATATAGTCAAAATCGTAAGAAAAGTTAGTGCAGATCGCAAGGTGAAATTCACCTTGCAATCCTGATTAGATGCCGATGCGCTGTCCCACGCGGTCGGCATCGTAAGACTAGATAGACTGTGCAGGCAAGTCAATTTTGACTATCTCTATAGAAGAGATAATCAAAATTGACACTTAGCCAAAATCGCACATAGTCAGTATTGCAAGCACACTCATTATGTGCTTGCGATACTGACTATGTGCCGACCTAGCCCCTGTCGCATAGTGAGAATCGGGCACAGCCCGAATCTCACCGTGTGTATGGGCCATTACTGTTGCTGTGCAGCAGAACCGTGTCAGTGTCTTGACATTCTACAATTCCCCTCTCTCACGTTTGAACTTAGTGGTGAGATTCATATGATATATCACGCCCAATTTCCTTTCTAAAATGATCTCTGTTATCGTGCATATTGCGCCCATAGTAATCAGGTTTAGCTGTGTAAAGGGTTGGGTGCCTCCCTACTCTGGGGGTAGCGAGCCGAAATAATGATACAACGTCCCTGAGGTCAGAAACAGAACGGGTGTGAAAAGGGGTGAAAAGAATTAAATCTCCCCCAGTGTCTGTTATTCTGACACTGTATTCCCAATGTAACAATTGCTTTACCTTTTTTACATTCATGCAGCAGACATAATAAAGTTGTTTAATAGCAATGGTATTTCTAATGTGGTGAATTAATTATATATTCCCACACCTAAGGTTTTCTTCTTCAGGGGACTTAAATATCTTATTTTATTCAGTATAGGGTACACATCTCAGTGTTGTTGGAGTATACTATATCTCATTTGGGGAGATTCAGATTTTTATCTATTACGCCCTCTCTTTTCCACTTTACACTTAAATGCTTTTATTTATCTGGAACATATGTATTGGGATATCCTTGTCATCCCTTATTGTATATCCATATACTTTCCATGTATCCCCAGATTCTGTTATATTTATGTAGTTGTTGGAATTTTAACATGTTTCACCTATATAGCTTCTATATTCCACAATCAACTTAATTTATGCCTTTTACTGTGCCTTATATAACAGTCCCACTGTTATCAATTGCATAAGTATTCATATGTAGTGTGGTAAGCCCACGATCATTTCACCAAGGCTTTATCACGGCTCTCAGAGAGCTATGATGAAGCCTTGGTGAAATGATCGTGGGCTGTGTTCTGATTAGTGCATAAAAATGTGAACTTATATCTGTGTGTGGAAAAGTTATATTAATACTGTGCATTGTATCCTCTTCAATTACAAGTGTGAGTGTGGTCCTAGTACATCTCTGCTGCCATCTTTCTGATGGCACTGGTACGATCCACGTAGATCTTTAAGGCACGGACCACGTCCAGCAATGCATCTCCCGCAGAAAGGCCCGGTTTCTGGAAATCCGGGACTACAATTTCTTTGTTAAGGTGAAATTTAGACACCACCTTGGGAAGATACCCAGATTTAATTCTGAGAACTGCTCTATCTGGATAAAAGATCAGAAATGGAGGATGACATAACAATGCCCCTAAATCTGATACTCTTCTAGCTGATGCCATGGCCAGTAGAAAGAGAGCTTTAGCTGTCAACCATTTAATATCCACTTTATTAAGTGGTTCAAATGTGGCTACTTGAAGGGCCTTTAGTACTAAATTTAAGTCCCAAGGCTCTGTAGGAGGAACAAAAGGAGGTTGAATGCGTAGCATTCCCAGGAAAAAAAGTACGCACATCCTGTAAATTGGCAATTTACTTTTGGAACCATACAGTCAATGCTGACACTTGCACTCTCAAGGAAGCCACCTTCAAACCTTTATCCATTCCTGCCTGAAGGAATGCTAATACCCTGGAAAGTCTGAATGACCTAGGGTCCATTTTCCATTCACTGCACCAATGAATATAGGTTTGCCATATTCGGTGATAAATGTGAGCTGAGGAAGGTTTCCTTGCTCTGAGCATTGTTTGAATTACCTTTTGTGAGAACCCTCTTGACTTCAGGATAGAGGTTTCAAGAGCCACGCCATCAAAGACAGTCGATCCAGATGTCTGTGATAACAAGGACCCTGCATCAATAGATCTGGAAGTTGAGGGAGCAGGAGAGGAGCATCCATGAACATTCTCTGCAGATCTGTGTACCAATGTTTTCTGGGCCAAGCTGGAGCTATTAGTATCACGGCACCCCTTCCTTGCTTTATCTTTCTCACCATCCTGGGTAATAAGGTGATTGGAGGAAACACATAGGCCAGATGAAAGTCCCATCTCACCGACAGGGCATTCACAAAGATTGCTCTGGGATTCTTTGTTCTTGACCCTTATGTGAGAACTTTATTTTTCTGACAGGATGCCATGAGATCTATCTCTGGCAATCCCAACTTGTTGACTAGAGTCTGGAAGACCTCCAGGTGTAAAGCCCATTCGCTTGCCTGAATGGCGTGTCGACTGAGAAAATCCGTTTCCCAGTTTAGGACTCATGGAATGTACACTGCGGACAAGGCTGGATGATGAAGGGGGTAATTCTAAGTTGATCGCAGCAGGAAATTTTTTAGCAGTTGGGCAAAACCATGTGCACTGCAGGGGGGGGGCAGATATAACATGTGCAGAGAGAGTCAGATTTGGGTGTGGTGTGTTCAATCTGCAATCTAAATTGCAGTGTAAAAATAAAGCAGCCAGTATTTTCCCTGCACAGAAACAAAATAACCCACCCAAATTTAACTCTCTCTGCACATGTTATATCTGCCCTCCCCTGCAGTGCACATGGTTTTGCCAAACTGCTAAAAAAATTCCTACTGCAATCAACTTGGAATTACCCCCGAAGTTCTGCCCACTTTAGTGTGTGACTTACCTCCTCCATAGCTTTTTGGCTGCGAGTTTCTCCCTGATGGTTGAGGTACGCTACTGCCGTCGCATTATCTGAGCGGATCTGAACTGGTTTTTCCCCGAAGAATGTCCTTTGCCTGAATCAGTGCCATGTATATGGCCCAAAGTTCCAATATATTTATTGGCAGGCAACCTTCTTCCTTGGTCCACTGCCCCTGGAAACAAACCTTCCAGATACTGCTCCCCAGCCCTGGAGACTGGCATCCATAGTCAGAATTTCCCAATCTGATATCCAAAAGGGTCTTCCCTTGTCCAGATGCGATGTCTGTAGCAACCAGGCTAATGACCTCCTTACTTCCATCGTAAGGACCATAGTCTGCGTGTCACGATCCAGGTAAATGGACACCATTATTTACTGTTCAAGTGTCTCCTGAGGCTGTCCCAGCATTCCAGAATGGGATCCCAGCTGTGTGCCAGCATGTAGGATGCTGCTATCCTCACTTCTCATTTCCTCCCTGAGGTCCCGCAGCGCTGTCACAACAGCTTCACTAAGTTAACTCCAAGCATGGTGTCTCCTGTCCTCCGCTGCCTCCGCCACCATGTATAACTGTTTCCTATGTAAATACTCCCAGAATGGCGTCTCCTGCCCTCCGCCGCCATTATTGCCGTTTTCCATGTGGATTTACAAACAGACTTTCCCTCCAAGTACTAGCATGGGCGCAGCCATGTTTTTCAATCACATGCTATTGTCTCAACCTATGCGCTGCGCTCTGGACTCTGCCTCAATCAGCCAGCCAATGCCTGCCTTCCTGCAGGTATAAATATCCTGTTCCTGGGCTGGAAGGTTGTCAGTGCTTCAGTTGTCATACCCTGTGATAGACGTCTCTCCTGCTTGTGGTGTTTCTGTTATTGATCCAGGTATTCCAGCTCCTGTGTTCAGCTCCACTAGAAACCCGCACCATCTACTACCTTGCGGTGTAGCTTGACTCTGCAGTGTTCCAACATTGCCTTCTGCGACCGGCAGTTACCTGACACCGGCTTCCAGTTTCAAGCGGTGCTCGGCCAGCCATCCATCCCTATTTCATCATCGGTGTTCCACGATCGATCTCCATTTCACCATCGGTGTTTCACCATCGATCTCATACATCACCAGTGTTTAACCTCCTGCTACATTGGTGCCTCAAACATCATCTCACAGTTCATCCACGGTGCTCCTGTTATCTCACCATCACTTCTTCAAGTGAGTCCTGTGCACCCGCACCATCTGGTCTGGTTCCGTCCAGCATCTCTGGCAGTACATCAGTGCTCATGTCATCACAGCATCTCATCTATACCTCCAGCGAGTCATTTGCTGGTCAGTTTCTATTTTATCCCTTTAGTGGATAGGAGTTGGTTATGGACTTACCATCTCTGGGTCTTCCAAGACTGTTATCTATTTGAAACCACACCTAACAACATTCTAAACCTCTGCTGCATTCTGGGAACTGTGTTTTATTTATATGCTATTGCTGAGCACTGTCGCTTCATGTCTACTGCCAATTTATATTTGAACTGTGCTTAATAAAAACCCATTGACTTTTATCCAGTTGTCGTGGTCACGCCTTCGGGCATTGGTACTGCAAGTTCCCTGTATGTCAAGGAATTCAATACGACCACCCAGGTTCATACACACACCTGCCCCTACAACTGAGGTTTCCCCTGGTCAGCACCAGCCCTCAGTTGTGACAGTAGGCACTGACCACATGGATCCGGCCGGAGATCAAGTCCATGCGACCAGCCCGATTCCACAACTAGTAGCCCGCCTTGAACATCAGGAGGCTGCACAGGGCCATGTGATCTGCTGCCTTCAGGACCTCTCATCTTGGCTGGATGGAATACAAACGACCCTCCGTGGTTCAGGGGCATCCAGTGTGCCGACTGCAGTACCTTCGGTGGTAACCCCACCCACCATTCCCGTTTCAGCTCCTCGTCTCCATTTGCTGACACCTGCTAAGTTTGATGGTTCCCCAAAAGCCTGTTGGGGTTTTTTAAGTCAGTGTGGTGTACATTTCGAGTTGCAGCCTGGCAATTCCCAACTGACCGCACCAAGGTTGCTTACATCATCTCCCTCCTCAGTGGCTCCGCCCCCGATCGCGCATCACCTCTATGGGAGAAATCAGATTCCCTGCTTTCTTCATATGCAGACTTCGTGGCAACCTTTAGGTGCATATTTGATGAGCCAGGTCGAGTAACATCAGCCTCCTCTGATATCCTCCGGCTACGTCAAGGGAAACGAACTGTCGGCCAATATCTGGTACAGTTCCAGATTCTAGCGTCTGAACTTTCCTGGAACGATGATGCCCTCTATGCAGCCTTCTGGCATGGGTTATCTGAGAGGATCAAGGATGAGCTCACTACTAGATACTTACCTTCCAAATTAAACAAGCTCATATCTCTCTGCACCAAAGTTGATCTGCGGTTCTGTGAAAGAGCACTCGAGCGAGGAAGGTCTGCATTTCCTAAGTCTTCTACGGTTCCTCCTCCTCGTCAGCCATATCCGCCAAAGGATGAACCCATGCAGATTGGTCACTCTCGTCTGTCGCTTGCAGAGCGTAGAAGACCTCTAACCGCCAACCTGTGTCTGTATTGTGCTGCTCCCTCTTATCTCATCAACGCTTTTCCCAAGCGTCCGGGAAACTCCAAATCCTAGCCCGTCAAGGAGAGGGCCGGCTAGGAGTTATGTACCCCTCTCCATCTTCATGTGATTGTAATCTTCCAGTTTCACTTCAAGTTGCTCAGCGCTTCAGGAACCTCATTGCTCTGTTAGATTCTGGAGCGGCTGGGAACTTTATGTCTGAGGAATGCGTTAAGCGGTGGTCCGTACCCACTGAGAGACTTTCGTCTTCCATATCCTTGACTGCCGTCGATAACAGCAGGATTTCTGATGCAGTCATCATCTCCGAGACTCTGCCTATCCGTCTGAAGGTAGGAATTCTTCATTCTGAACTGATTTTGTTCCTGGTGATTCCAAAGGCCACACATCCTGTGGTTCTAGGCCTTCCATGGCTTCGACTCCATAACCCTCAAGTTGATTGGAGAACTACCCATATCCTGGCATGGGGTCCCTCCTGTTCAAGACCTGTCTTTCACAAGTACTTCCAGTTTGTACATCTACTTCCAAGTCTACAGATGTTCCACCTCCTCCATACCAAGACTTCACAGATGTTTTCAGCAATTCCTCCGCAGATGTCCTTCCCCCTCATAGTGAGTGGGATTGCCCAACTGATCACATCCCAGGGAAGACTCCTCCTTGGGGACGTACGTATCCGCTGTCATTACCAGAAACCCATTCCATGGAGTAATACATCAAAGAGAACCTTGAGTCAAATCCCCATAGAGAGGGGAAAGGAAAAAGAAACCAGGTTAGTTTTAGGTGCACTCATCCAACTGATACATTTTAATATAATTATTATTGTAAAGCATATATATCCACAGCAACAATGTCAAATAAAGGCTTAAATGCTCAATAATCTAAATCGATGTAGAAGTTTCTTTTGTATATTATATTTATATGGGACTCAATTGTCCTTTATTAAGAATGGAGCGAAATATTAAAATTCATAGAGAGAGAAAAAAAAAGTGTGTAGTAAGAGAAATTAAACAATATGTGAATAAAGATTTAAAAACAAAGCTATTGTGTTCTTCCCTTAGTATGTTTTCTTGTATTTATTTCAATTGTGCACTCACATACATGTATTCATGCAGCACTGTATCAGTGCTATGTTCATATGAGACCTGCAAGTTTTGTAATAGCTGGAGCCTATGTACTGTGACAGAGAAAAATATATGCTGTCTTCCTTTTGAGTCACAAACTGTTACTTCAAATTGTAACCATGTTTCAAAATGATGACAGGCATCCCAACTCTATGATTCATATATAATTTATTTATCTCGGTGCGGGTTACCCTCCAGATCTGGTAGGAGCCTCTTGCTTGACCAGTATTGGAACCTCTATCAAAGAGAACCTTGCCAAAGGTTTCATCTGGCCTTCCTCCTCTCCAGCTGGCGCAGGCTTCTTCTTCGTTAAGAAGAAAGACGGTGGCCTGCGGCCTTGTATTGACTACCGTGGGTTGAACGTCATTACTGTGAAGAAACAGTATCCTCTGCCTCTTATCACCGAGTTGTTTGACCGAGTCAGTGGAGCCACTATCGTTTCAAAGTTAGATCTGAGGGGTGCCTATAACCTCATCTGGATCCGGAAGGGTGACGAGTGGAAGACTGCATTTAACACCCATGACGGACATTACGAATACCTTGCCTTTTGGACTCAGTAACGCTCCAGCTGTATTTCAACACTTCGTGAATGAGATCTTCTGAGATATTCTTTACAGACATGTTGTGGTCTACCTCGACGATATTCTCATCTTTGCTAATGATTTGGAGGAACATCGCTTTTGGGTCAAGGAGGTCCTGTCCCGTCTCCGTGCCAATCATCTTTTTTGCAAGTTGGAGAAATGTGTCTTCGAGGTCAAATCCATTCAGTTTCTAGGTTACATTGTGTCCGGTTCTGGACTAGAGATGGATCCTGAGAAACTCCAAGCTATCCGTGATTGGCCAATACCCTCTACACTCAAGGGTATTCAGAGATTCCTAGGATTCGCCAATTACTACAGAAAGTTTATTCAAGACTACTATTGTGGCATCTGTCACTGCCCTTACCAAAAAGTGCTAATCCTTCTAAGTGGTCGGAGGAAGCTATTCAAGCTTTCCATCTTTTGAAGCAAAAGTTTATCTCTGCTCCAGTTCTGAAACAGCCTGATGTCAACTTGCCCTTCACCCTGGAGGTGGATGCCTCTTCTGTTGGAGTGGGCGCAGTCCTGTCTCAAAGAGCCGATGACGGCCACTTACACCCTTGTGGCTTCATCTCATGAAAGTTCTCTCCTGCTGAGCGCAATAACGCCATTGGCGATCAAGAACTTTTGGCCATAAAACTCGCTCTGGAAGAGTGGAGATATTTGCTGGAGGGAGCTTCTCATACTATCACCATCCTGACGGACCACAAGAATCTCCTGTATCTAAAAGGCGCCCAATGCCTCAATCCTCGCCAAGCCAGGTGGGCACTTTTCTTTTCCAGGTTTGACTTTAAACTCCAGTTTTGTCCAGTGTCACAGAATCGCAAGGCTGATGCTCTTTTCCGCTCATGGGAGCAAGAAAATGAGTCTGAGTCTACTGACAAGCATCCTATTATTGATCCAGTGGCATTCTCTGCAGTGAGGATGGACTCTGTGCCCCCGCCAGGGAAAAGCCTCGTAAAACTGGCTCTCAGAAGGAAGCTCCAGCAATGGGCACATTCCTCTCGCTTTGCTGGAAATGCGGGTATTCAGAAGACCTTAGAATTTGTTTCCAGATCATACTGGTGGCCGACCCTAAAAAAGGACATTACAGAATTTATTACATCCTGCCCTAAGTGTGCCCAGCACAAGGTGCCTCGCCAGTCGCCAGCCGGGCAACTGATCCCGTTGTCTGTTCCATACCGTCCGTGGAACCATTTATCAATGGACTTTATTACAGACCTTCCTGAGTGTAACAAGTACAATACCATCTGGGTGGTAGTTGACCGATTCACCAAGATGGCTCATTTCATTCCTCTCACCGGTCTTCCGTCAGCTTCCAAGTTGGCTCAAATCTTCATCCAGGAGATCTTCAGATTACACGGCCTCCCTGAGGAGATTATTTCCGACAGAGGCATTCAATTCGTAGCCAAATTCTGGAGAAGTTTATGTTCGGCACTCCAAGTCAAGTTGAAGTTTTCTACTGCTTATCACCCCCAAACTAATGGTCAAACTGAGAGGGTGAATCAGGACTTGGAGGCCTTCCTCCGTATATATGTATCTTCTTCCCAAGACAACTGGGTTCAACTTCTTCCATGGGCCGAATTTTGCCACAACAATCAGTATCATTCTTCATCTTCTTCTAAGCCATTCTTCACCAGCTACGGATTCCATCCAAAGGTCCCCGAATTTCAACTGCTTCCAGCAGCATCTGTGCCTGTAGCCGATATCACCCTTCATCAGTTTTTAAAGAACTGGAAGAATGTCCGGGCAGTGCTTTTAAAAGCATCCTCAAGGTATAAGAAATTTGCGGATAAGAAGCGTAGGGCAATTCCTGCCCTTAAGTCTGGTGATCATGTCTGGTTGTCTACGAAGAATCTAAGACTGAAAGTTCCAAGTATGAAGTTTGCTCCTCGCTACATCGGTCCATTTCAGATTGAGCAAGTCGTCAACCCTGTTGCTTTCAAGCTAAAGTTACCCCCATTCCTGAAGATTCCCAGGACATTCCATGTTTCTCTCCTGATGCCAGTGATCCTGAACCGTTTTCATTCAGCGCTTCCCTCTGCACCTAAGGTTCAGACTCAATGTGGTGTTGAGTATGAGGCCGCCAAGATTCTGGATTCACGCTTCAGGTATGGTCATCTTCAGTATCTGATTGATTGGAAGGGCTACGGACCTGAGGAATGTTCCTGGACGAATGCATTGGATGTCCATGCTCCTAAATTGGTCCGGGATTTTCATACCAGATTTCCTCTTAAGCCTAAGAAGTGTCCTGGAGCCACTCCTAAAGGTGGGGGGTGCTGTCACGATCCAGGTAACTGGACACCATTATTTACCATTCAAGTGTCTCCTGAGGCTGTACCAGTGTTCCAGAATGGGATCTCAGCTGTGTGCCAGCATGTAGGATGCTGCTATCCTCACTTCTCATCTCCTCCCTGAGGTCCCGCAGTGCTGTCACAACAGCTTCACTAAGTTAACTCCAAGCATGGCGTCTCCTGTCCTCCGCGGCCTCCGCCGCCATGTATAACTGTTTCCTATGTAAATACTCCCAGAATGGCATCTCCTGCCTTCCGCGGCCTCTGCCACCATTATTGCCATTTTCCATGTGGATTTACAAACAGACTTTCCCTCCAAGTGCTAGCATGGGCGCAGCCATGTTTTTCAATCACATGCTATTGTCTCAAACTATCCGCTGCGCTCTGGACTCTGCCTCAATCAGCCAGCCAATGCCTGCCTTCCTGCAGGTATAAATATCCTGTTCCAGGGCTGGAAGGTTGTCAGTGCTTCAGTTGTCATACCCTGTGATAGAAGTCTCTCCTGCTTGTGGTGTTTCTGTTATTGATCCAGGTATTCCAGCTCCTGTGTTCAGCTCCACTAGAAACCCGCACCATCTACTACCTTGCGGTGTAGCTTGACTCTGCAGTGTTCCAACATTGCCTTCTGCGACCGGCAGTTACCTGACACCGGCTTCCAGTTTCAAGCGGTGCTCTGCCCTGCTCTGCCAGCCATTGATCCCTATTTCATCATCGGTGTTCCACGATCGATCTCCATTTCACCATCGGTGTTTCACCATCGATCTCATACATCACCAGTGTTTAACCTCCTGCTACATTGGTGCCTCAAACATCATCTCACAGTTCATCCACGGTGCTCCTGTTATCTCACCATCACTTCTTCAAGTGAGTCCTGTGCACCCGCACCATCTGGTCTGGTTCCGTCCAGCATCTCCAAGACTGTTAAGAGAAATTACCAAGGTAATAGTCTCGGCGCTTCAAAATGTGATGTTTTAAACCCAAAGCAGCTGTTTATAGGGATAGTTAGTCCCTGAGAATTGATTAAGGGAAGAATATACAGCGCTATAAACTGGATACAGACAATATAACCTTTTATTTGTACCTAAATTAACATTTAGTTGCAGCAACAAAAATAAAAATAAAAAATATATATAGATATTAAAATAATATAAAATAGGGCAAACACAGAACAACACTTCATTGAATATATTACCACATATAGAGGCCAAACAGTCTCCTGTATAGAATCCTTGGAAAAAGATGCCACAGTCCAGGGGGTGTATATAGTAGAGATGAGCGGGTTCGGTTTCTCTGAAACCGAACCCGCACGAACTTCATGTTTTTTTCACGGGTCCGAGCAGACTCGGATCCTCCCGCCTTGCTCGGTTAACCCGAGCGCGCCCGAACGTCATCATGACGCTGTCGGATTCTCGCGAGACTCGGATTCTATATAAGGAGCCGCGCGTCGCCGCCATTTTCACACGTGCATTGAGATTGATAGGGAGAGGACGTGGCTGGCGTCCTCTCCATTAGAAATTAGATTAGAAGAGAGAGAGAGATTGTGCAGAGTCAGACAGAGTTTACCACAGTGACCAGTGCAGTTGTTGTTAGTTAACTTTTATTTATTTTAATATAATATATCCGTTCTCTGCTATATCCGTTCTCTGCCTGAAAAAAAACGATACACAGCAGCAGCCAGTCACACAGTGTGACTCAGTCTGTGTGCACTCAGCTCAGCCCAGTGTGCTGCACATCAATGTATAAAAGGCAAAGCTTATAATAATTGTGGGGGAGACTGGGGAGCACTGCAGGTTGTTATAGCAGGAGCCCCCAGGAGTACATAATATTATATTAATTTAAAATTAAACAGTGCACACTTTTGCTGCAGGAGTGCCACTGCCAGTGTGACTAGTGGTGACCAGTGCCTGACCACAAGTATAGTAGTATATTGTTGTATGTATTGTATACTATCTCTTTATCAACCAGTCTATATTAGCAGCAGACACAGTACAGTGCGGTAGTTCACGGCTGTGGCTACCTCTGTGTCGGCAGTCGGAACTCGGCAGGCAGTCCGTCCATCCATAATTGTATTACAATATATACCACCTAACCGTGGTATTTTTTTTTCTTTCTTTATACCGTCGTCATAGTGTCATACTAGTTGTTACGAGTATACTACTATCTCTTTATCAACCAGTGTACAGTGCGGTAGTTCACGGCTGTGGCTACCTCTGTGTCGGCAGTCGGCAGGCAGTCCGTCCATCCATAATTGTATTATTATTATAATATATACCACCTAACCGTGGTTTTTTTTTCATTCTTTATACCGTCGTCATAGTGTCATACTAGTTGTTACGAGTATACTACTATCTCTTTATCAACCAGTGTACAGTGCGGTAGTTCACGGCTGTGGCTACCTCTGTGTCGGCAGTCGGCAGGCAGTCCGTCCATCCATAATTGTATTATTATTATAATATATACCACCTAACCGTGGTTTTTTTTTCATTCTTTATACCGTCGTCATAGTGTCATACTAGTTGTTACGAGTATACTACTATCTCTTTATCAACCAGTGTACAGTGCGGTAGTTCACGGCTGTGGCTACCTCTGTGTCGGCAGTCGGCAGGCAGTCCGTCCATCCATAATTGTATTATTATTATAATATATACCACCTAACCGTGGTTTTTTTTTCATTCTTTATACCGTCGTCATAGTGTCATACTAGTTGTTACGAGTATACTACTATCTCTTTATCAACCAGTGTACAGTGCGGTAGTTCACGGCTGTGGCTACCTCTGTGTCGGCAGTCGGCAGGCAGTCCGTCCATCCATAATTGTATTATTATTATAATATATACCACCTAACCGTGGTTTTTTTTTCATTCTTTATACCGTCGTCATAGTGTCATACTAGTTGTTACGAGTATACTACTATCTCTTTATCAACCAGTGTACAGTGCGGTAGTTCACGGCTGTGGCTACCTCTGTGTCGGCAGTCGGCAGGCAGTCCGTCCATCCATAATTGTATTATTATAATATATACCACCTAACCGTGGTTTTTTTTTCATTCTTTATACCGTCGTCATAGTGTCATACTAGTTGTTACGAGTATACTACTATCTCTTTATCAACCAGTGTACAGTGCGGTAGTTCACGGCTGTGGCTACCTCTGTGTCGGAACTCGGCAGGCAGTCCGTCCATCCATAATTGTATTATATACCACCTAACCGTGGTTTTTTTATACCACCTAACCGTGGCAGTCCGTCCATAATTGTATACTAGTATCCAATCCATCCATCTCCATTGTTTACCTGAGGTGCCTTTTAGTTCTGCCTATAAAATATGGAGAACAAAAAAGTTGAGGTTCCAAAATTAGGGAAAGATCAAGATCCACTTCCACCTCGTGCTGAAGCTGCTGCCACTAGTCATGGCCGAGACGATGAAATGCCAGCAACGTCGTCTGCCAAGGCCGATGCCCAATGTCATAGTACAGAGCATGTCAAATCCAAAACACCAAATATCAGAAAAAAAAGGACTCCAAAACCTAAAATAAAATTGTCGGAGGAGAAGCGTAAACTTGCCAATATGCCATTTACCACACGGAGTGGCAAGGAACGGCTGAGGCCCTGGCCTATGTTCATGGCTAGTGGTTCAGCTTCACATGAGGATGGAAGCACTCAGCCTCTCGCTAGAAAAATGAAAAGACTCAAGCTGGCAAAAGCAGCACAGCAAAGAACTGTGCATTCTTCGAAATCCCAAATCCGAATTCCGAGCCCACCCGCTGGCGGTGATGCAGGGCAGTCTGGAGCGACTGCTGATGCTGACATCTGGTCCGGACTGAAGGACCTGACAACCATTACGGACATGTCGTCTACTGTCACTGCATATGATTCTCTCACCATTGATAGAATGGTGGAGGACTATATGAGTGACCGCATCCAAGTAGGCACGTCACACAGTCCGTACTTATACTGGCAGGAAAAAGAGGCAATTTGGAGGCCCTTGCACAAACTGGCTTTATTCTACCTAAGTTGCCCTCCCACAAGTGTGTACTCCGAAAGAGTGTTTAGTGCCGCCGCTCACCTTGTCAGCAATCGGCGTACGAGGTTACATCCAGAAAATGTGGAGAAGATGATGTTCATTAAAATGAATTATAATCAATTCCTCCGCGGAGACATTGACCAGCAGCAATTGCCTCCACAAAGTACACAGGGAGCTGACATGGTGGATTCCAGTGGGGACGAATTGATAATCTGTGAGGAGGGGGATGTACACGGTGATATATCGGAGGATGATGATGAGGTGGACATCTTGCCTCTGTAGAGCCAGTTTGTGCAAGGAGAGATTAATTGCTTCTTTTTTGGTGGGGGTCCAAACCAACCCGTCATTTCAGTCACAGTCGTGTGGCAGACCCTGTCACTGAAATGATGGGTTGGTTAAAGTGTGCATGTCCTGTTTTGTTTATACAACATAAGGGTGGGTGGGAAGGGCCCAAGGACAATTCCATCTTGCACCTCTTTTTTCTTTTATTTTTCTTTGCGTCATGTGCTGTTTGGGGAGGGTTTTTTGGAAGGGACATCCTGCGTGACACTGCAGTGCCACTCCTAGATGGGCCCGGTGTTTGTGTCGGCCACTAGGGTCGCTTATCTTTCTCACACAGTCAGCTACCTCATTGCGCCTCTTTTTTTCTTTGCGTCATGTGCTGTTTGGGGAGGGTTTTTTGGAAGGGACATCCTGCGTGACACTGCAGTGCCACTCCTAGATGGGCCCGGTGTTTGTGTCGGCCACTAGGGTCGCTTATCTTTCTCACACAGTCAGCTACCTCATTGCGCCTCTTTTTTTCTTTGCGTCATGTGCTGTTTGGGGAGGGTTTTTTGGAAGGGACATCCTGCGTGACACTGCAGTGCCACTCCTAGATGGGCCAGGTGTTTGTGTCGGCCACTAGGGTCGCTAATCTTACTCACACAGCTACCTCATTGCGCCTCTTTTTTTCTTTGCGTCATGTGCTGTTTGGGGAGGGTTTTTTGGAAGGGACATCCTGCGTGACACTGCAGTGCCACTCCTAGATGGGCCCGGTGTTTGTGTCGGCCACTAGGGTCGCTTATCTTTCTCACACAGTCAGCTACCTCATTGCGCCTCTTTTTTTCTTTGCGTCATGTGCTGTTTGGGGAGGGTTTTTTGGAAGGGACATCCTGCGTGACACTGCAGTGCCACTCCTAGATGGGCCCGGTGTTTGTGTCGGCCACTAGGGTCGCTAATCTTACTCACACAGCTACCTCATTGCGCCTCTTTTTTTCTTTGCGTCATGTGCTGTTTGGGGAGGGTTTTTTGGAAGGGACATCCTGCGTGACACTGCAGTGCCACTCCTAGATGGGCCCGGTGTTTGTGTCGGCCACTAGGGTCGCTGAGCTTAGTCATCCAGCGACCTCGGTGCAAATTTTAGGACTAAAAATAATATTGTGAGGTGTAAGGTGTTCAGAATAGACTGAAAATGAGTGTTAATTATGGTTATTGAGGTTAATAATACTATGGGATCAAAATGACCCCCAAATTCAATGTTTTAAGATGTTTTTTAGGGTTTTTTGAAAAAACCACCCGAATCCAAAACACACCCGAATCCGACAAAAAAAATTCGGTGAGGTTTTGCCAAAACGCGGTCGAACCCAAAACACGGCCGCGGAACCGAACCCAAAACCAAAACACAAAACCCGAAAAATTTCAGGCGCTCATCTCTAGTATATAGCACTTGTGAAGATGGTATAGTCCATATGGAGTGAATGGAGGACCTTCAGAGCTTGATTTTGGACGGTTAGAGTCCTATTGGAAGCATGGTCTCTTACTCCTCTCTCGGACACCAACAAGTTCCCCGTTTGGAGCGTAAAGGACTTCTAGGCGTATTCCAGGAACTGGATGTATAACTGTAGTGATGGCCTCTGCCATCCAATGCATTTCGCTGTGTCAACAGCTTTGTCAAGGTGTGTGTGTGTCCATTGTGAAATTGCCCTTTATAAAAGCTGTGCTGATTGTAAATGAAGTACAGCTGCAAACAATGGGCAATCATCAAATATCATAAAAAATAAAACTATATCCAGTTTAATTTAATCTTAATAAATGGAGACAAGTGTATATATACCTAGAAGCCACTTTTGTTTATTATTACTTATATTCAGTATATATTACAATAAACATTTTCTGGTTTTAGTATTGTGATCATGTGACCGCATATGTATGCTTCCTGTGTTTGGAACGCATACCAGACTCCAATAGGTTGTAGAGATCAGAAGTGCCGATCACGTGACGCTGTTTACGTACACGTGACCAGCTCCAATACTCGTGAGAGCCGCAAAGAGCGCATCGAGGTCACGGTCACATGACCGTATCCGCGTGCGTGACGCGACTCTCGGAAGTAAGTCACGTGGTCACGGGCACATGACCGGACCCACGTGCGTAACGCGACTTCCGGAAGTGAGTGACATACTGGCAATCCGGACACGCCGGCCAGTATCCACATTGGGCTCAGTTGCCCTTAGTTCAGTATAATCGGTACTATTATGTTTGAAGAGAGAAAGACCCCCAGATTATTTATCTCTTTGGTGAAACATGATAAACTAATTAATAAAAATAAATATAAAGAAAACTTTTTTTTCCCCCACACTAGAAAATAAATTATTTTTTAACTACAGACATTAAAATAAATGTACATACATAACATATCTGACATTCCCATATGTAGCAGATTGTGTAAAAAATATATATGTATACCTTATCTACAAATATCCACCTAGACATGATTTGATATAAATCCATATAATCCCAATTATATATTCAACCATGATGGAAAATTGTCAATCTTCTAATAACCCAGCTCTATAGTGACATCTTGTGGAATTATTTAATAATGGCATTCACATAATAAATAACCATTCTAGAAATCATACATGGTGTAAATAATATTCCCTATATTATAAACCATAATCAAACTATTAATAACAACATTTTATAATGTTTTAATTAAACCGGAAACCTAAAGTACTGCATTTAGTTCCAAAGCTTCATTCAGGCCACAGGGATATAAGGAATTCAACTGGAGTGTCCAAAATATCTTTTGTCGACAAAGTCGAGTATATCTATCCCCTCCTCGACATGTCGGTGGTCAATATTCCTGGCCAATAACTTTTAAAGAGCTGGGATCTTTATTATGATGGTACACGAAGTGTCTAGATAGGCTATGTTTCATTAGCCCATTTATGACATTTCTACGATGTTCCATGAATCTTAATTTCAAGGCTCTAGTCGTTCTACCAACATATTTTAAGTTACATCCGCATTTCAATAGATATATAACCCGTGACGTATTGCAATTGATAAAAGTGGAGATATTTATAAATTTCTCCTCCAAAGCTATATCAATCGTTTTGGTTTTATTATATGCATGTAAACATGTTGTACATTTGTTGGCTCCGCATTTATAGAAGCCCTTAGGTTTCGTGGATAGCCAACCCCCTTCGGAGTTTATTCCTATATCTGATGAATGACTTCCTGTGGGGTTCTTCAATTGGCTAGGTGCCAATATGTTCTTTAGGGATTTGTTTTTCTTAAAAATAAACTCTGGCTTAGCTGGAAGAATACCATTCAAAATTGGATAATTTAGAAGCATATGATAATTTTGTTTGATCGTATTTTTAATGTGATTAGATCGATTATTGAAGCTAGATATAAAAGCCAATTCTTTCTTGTTATCAGAGGAAACTTTGGATTTCGGATGAAGTAATGTATGTCTATCTACTTGACTTACTTCTAGGAATGCTTTATCCAATAGATGATGTGGATAATCCCTATCACTAAAGGATTCCATTAATCCTTTTGCTTGAGATTCAAAGGCTTGGGTGGTGGAACAGTTTCTTTTAATGCGTAACAATTGACCTTTAGGGATGTTGCTCTTCCATGACTGATGGTGTGCACTCTTATAATTTAAATATGAATTATGATCAACATCCTTGGTGTAATTAGACGTATGGATACAGTTATCCACTATTTCTAAAGAGATATCTAAAAAATTAATTTTGGAAGAACTAAAGTTAGAAGTGAAGGTTAAATTAAAAGTGTTGGTGTTGAGAGAATTAACTAAATCAGAAAAAGTGTTGTGATCCCCATCCCAAATAAAGAAAAGGTCATCGATGTACTGCCCATAGAGGACGAGACGCTCGCCGAGTCCGCCTCCCCAAATAAGGTCCTCTTCCAAGTGTCCTACATAAAGGTTAGCGTAACTCGGCGCAAATCTCGTCCTCATGGCGGTTCCCATCCTTTGACAATAAAACGTGTCCGAAAACAGAAAATAGTTGCGAGAAAGAATAAAGGAAATTGAGTCGACAATAAACTCCCGGTGTCTCTCTGAAAGGTCCCCATCTGTTGACAATATTTGATTGATAACCTGTACACCTAACTGGTGAGGTATATTTGAATAAAGACTGGATACATCCAGAGAAGCAAATGCATATGAAGATTTCCAGGTAACCCCCTGGATTAATTCGAAAAAGTGCATAGTATCTTTAATATGGGACCTTAATCGAGAGACACGCGGTTGGAGAAAATTGTCGACATAGTCAGATAAAAAAGAAGTGAGGGAATTAACACCCGAAATAATAGGACGTCACGGGGGTGAAGTGAGGGACTTGTGAATCTTGGGGAGGTGATAATAAACGGGAATGGTGGGATGAAGGGGAAAAAGAAACTTTAGTTCTTCCTTAGATATCACTCCATCCTGGAGAGCTCCTTGTAAAAGAGCATATAATTCTTTTTGATATAGGGGGGTGGGATCCCGTGCAAGGACCTCATAGAAGTTCACATCACCTAATTGTCGTAAGGCTTCCTGGATGTAATCTTCTCTGTCCTGTATTACGAGCCCACCCCCTTTATCAGCTTCTTTGATGACAATTGAAGTATCTTTTGTTAATTTTTTAATAGCTTGTTTCTCCCATTACTTCAAATTTTGTTTAATGTCACATTTTGAAGAACATATAGATTTGAAATTTTCTAAAGTGGTTTTATAAAAAGTTTCAACCTGACTGCTTTTGAAACTAATGGGAAAAAAATCAGATTTTAATTTACACATCTTTTTATCCACCTCAAAGATCTTTTTAGTTGAAGATTGAGTATTATTGTCTCCCCCTAACGCTTCAAGAATCTTTAGAAAAGGATCATCAGTAGTGTCCAATACAATTGGTACCTGATTAGAACAAATCCCTATGCCCGCCTTTTTTTGCAAAGCACCTTTTTCTGCAGAGCGTATGAACAAACCGGTTCAACTCCACATAAAGATCAAATATGTTTGGGGGTTCTGTAGGGGCAAATTTGAGTCCTTTACATAAAAGTGCTGTTTCACTACTGGTCAATGTTTTTGAGGATAAGTTATAATACTCTTCATATTTCTTTCTAATTTTTATGTCTTACTCTCTCAAGTCTCCCTCCCACCCCCCCACCCCTCCCCCTCCCACCCCCCCCCCCCCCCCCCCCTCCATTATCCTCTAAACTTCGATCTCTGTATCTTTTTGGTGTCTGGTATTTTCTCCCCCCCAGATGTTCCTTGTGATTGTACTCTCGCTGATCTAAAAAAGAGGAGGATTCTTGAGTATTTTTCCTTCCTCTAAATTGAGTATCTTTAGGTCGTGCCCCTCTCTGTATCTCACTCCTAGTTTGCGGAGAGAAATATCTGGGTTTATTGGATGCTAATTCATGTTCATAATTGGACGAATCCCTTCTGGATCTAATTTCTTTTTCATAATTACCATTTTTCATTCTTTTTGTATCATGGTTAGAGCTCTCAACTGTATTTTTACACTTGTCTCTATAGGATCGGACTTCACCGTTCTTATAATCATCCATATCCCGTTTGAATTTTTTACATTTTATTTCTGTGATAATTCAAATTCAAGAACTCTTTCAGAGATTATACGGTCTCTTTCTATATATTCTGAGGTGGTTTTGTAACTATCAAGTTTTTTCTTTATACTATCTATCTCTGAAACTATTGACTCTTCTTTTTTATTCCTAAACTTTATAACTAATTCCATCAACTGTACTGAACATTTATCCAAAATACTTTCCTATTCATTCTGGAATTCTGGGATCTCTTTAAAGATGGAAGGTTTGAACAGACGTAAACCTCTGGGGATTAGGTTTTTATCAATATATTTTTGTAGGTTTACGCTGTCCAACCAGTGTTTAGTTTCATCCTTTAAGAGATCCTCTAATCTCAAAAAATCTTTTTTTAGCAAAATGTTATCAGAAATTTCAGGGCTTTTACTTCTGTCCCATTTAGACATATACACTTGTCCCCGACTGTATCTGTCATTAAATGTGGAAAAACAACTCATTTTGGCAGCCAGGCAAAAACTATGTGAGTATGCAAAGAGAAATTACCAAGGTAATAGTCCCGGCGCTTCAAAATGTGATGTTTTAAACCCAAAGCAGCTGTTTATAGGGATAGTTAGTAGAGATGAGCGCCTGAAATTTTTCGGGTTTTGTGTTTTGGTTTTGGGTTCGGTTCCGCGGCCGTGTTTTGGGTTCGAACGCGTTTTGGCAAAACCTCACCGAATTTTTTTTGTCGGATTCGGGTGTGTTTTGGATTCGGGTGTTTTTTTCAAAAAACCCTAAAAAACAGCTTAAATCATAGAATTTGGGGCTAATTTTGATCCCAAAGTATTATTAACCTCAAAAAACATAATTTACACTCATTTTCAGCCTATTCTGAACACATCACACCTCACAATATTATTTTTAGTCCTAAAATTTGCACCGAGGTCGCTGTGTGAGTAAGATAAGCGACCCTAGTGGCCGACACAAACACCGGGCCCATCTAGGAGTGGCACTGCAGTGTCACGCAGGATGTCCCTTCCAAAAAACCCTCCCCAAACAGCACATGACGCAAAGAAAAAAAGAGGCGCAATGAGGTAGCTGTGTGAGTAAGATTAGCGACCCTAGTGGCCGACACAAACACCGGGCCCATCTAGGAGTGGCACTGCAGTGTCACGCAGGATGGCCCTTCCAAAAAACCCTCCCCAAACAGCACATGACGCAAAGAAAAAAAGAGGTGCAATGAGGCGCAATAAAAAAACCACGGTTAGGTGGTATATATTATAATAATAATACAATTATGGATGGACGGACTGCCTGCCGAGTTCCGACACAGAGGTAGCCACAGCCGTGAACTACCGCACTGTACACTGGTTGATAAAGAGATAGTAGTATACTCGTAACAACTAGTATGACACTATGACGGTATAAAGAAAGAAAAAAAAATACCACGGTTAGGTGGTATATATTATAATAATAATACAATTATGGATGGACGGACTGCCTGCCGACTGCCGACACAGAGGTAGCCACAGCCGTGAACTACCGCACTGTACACTGGTTGATAAAGAGATAGTAGTATACTCGTAACAACTAGTATGACACTATGACGACGGTATAAAGAATGGAAAAAAAACCACGGTTAGGTGGTATATATTATAATAATAATACAATTATGGATGGACGGACTGCCTGCCGACTGCCGACACAGAGGTAGCCACAGCCGTGAACTACCGCACTGTACACTGGTTGATAAAGAGATAGTAGTATACTCGTAACAACTAGTATGACACTATGACGGTATAAAGAAAGAAAAAAAAATACCACGGTTAGGTGGTATATATTATAATAATAATACAATTATGGATGGACGGACTGCCTGCCGAGTGCCGACACAGAGGTAGCCACAGCCGTGAACTACCGCACTGTAC
Source organism: Pseudophryne corroboree (assembly GCF_028390025.1). Taxonomy (NCBI): domain Eukaryota; kingdom Metazoa; phylum Chordata; class Amphibia; order Anura; family Myobatrachidae; genus Pseudophryne; species Pseudophryne corroboree. The sequence continues at coordinate 666,378,293 of NC_086449.1, read as the reverse complement.
ACTGGTTGATAAAGAGATAGTAGTATACTCGTAACAACTAGTATGACACTATGACGACGGTATAAAGAATGGAAAAAAAACCACGGTTAGGTGGTATATATTATAATAATAATACAATTATGGATGGACGGACTGCCTGCCGACTGCCGACACAGAGGTAGCCACAGCCGTGAACTACCGCACTGTACACTGGTTGATAAAGAGATAGTAGTATACTCGTAACAACTAGTATGACACTATGACGGTATAAAGAAAGAAAAAAAAATACCACGGTTAGGTGGTATATATTGTAATACAATTATGGATGGACGGACTGCCTGCCGAGTTCCGACTGCCGACACAGAGGTAGCCACAGCCGTGAACTACCGCACTGTACTGTGTCTGCTGCTAATATAGACTGGTTGATAAAGAGATAGTATACAATACATACAACAATATACTACTATACTGGTGGTCAGGCACTGGTCACCACTAGTCACACTGGCAGTGGCACTCCTGCAGCAAAAGTGTGCACTGTTTAATTTTAAATTAATATAATATTATGTACTCCTGGGGGCTCCTGCTATAACAACCTGCAGTGCTCCCCAGTCTCCCCCACAATTATTATAAGCTTTGCCTTTTATACATTGATGTGCAGCACACTGGGCTGAGCTGAGTGCACACAGACTGAGTCACACTGTGTGACTGGCTGCTGCTGTGTATCGTTTTTTTTCAGGCAGAGAACGGATATATATTAAAATAAATAAAAGTTAACTAACAACAACTGCACTGGTCACTGTGGTAAACTCTGTCTGACTCTGCACAATCTCTCTCTCTCTTCTAATCTAATTTCTAATGGAGAGGACGCCAGCCACGTCCTCTCCCTATCAATCTCAATGCACGTGTGAAAATGGCGGCGACGCGCGGCTCCTTATATAGAATCCGAGTCTCGCGAGAATCCGACAGCGTCATGATGACGTTCGGGCGCGCTCGGGTTAACCGAGCAAGGCGGGAGGATCCGAGTCTGCTCGGACCCGTGAAAAAAACATGAAGTTCGTGCGGGTTCGGTTTCAGAGAAACCGAACCCGCTCATCTCTAATAGTTAGTCCCTGAGAATTGATTAGGGGAAGAATATACAGCGCTATAAACTGGATATAGACAATATAACCTTTTATTTGTACCTAAATTAACATTTAGTTGCAGCAACAACAACAAAAAATAATAATAATAAAAATAAAAAATTAAAATATATATATATATATATATATATATATAGATATTAAAATCATATAAAATAGGGCAAACACAGCACAACACTTCATTGAATATATTACCACATATAGAGGCCAAACACAGTCTCCTGTATAGAATCCTTGGAAAAAGATGCCACAGTCCAGGGGTGTATATAGCACTTGTGAAGATGGTATAGTCCATATGGAGTGAATGGAGGACCTTCAGAGCTTGATTTTGGATGGTTAGAGTCCTATTGGAAGCATGGTCTCTTACTCCTCTCTCGGACACCAACAAGTTCCCCGTTTGGAGCGTAAAGGACTTCTAGGCGTATTCCAGGAACTGGATGTATAACTGTAGTGATGGCCTCTGCCATCCAATGCATTTCGCTGTGTCAACAGCTTTGTCAAGGTGTGTGTGTGTCCATTGTGAAATTGCCCTTTATAAAAGCTGTGCTGATTGTAAATGAAGTACAGCTGCAAACAATGGGCAATCATCAAATATCATAAAAAATAAAACTATATCCAGTTTAGTTTAATCTTAATAAATGGAGACAAGTGTATATATACCTAGAAGCCACTTTTGTTTATTATTACTTATATTCAGTATATATAACAATAAACATTTTCTGGTTTTAGTATTGCGATCATGTGACCGCATATGTATGCTTCCTGTGTTTGGAACGCATACCAGACTCCAATAGGTTGTAGAGATCAGAAGCGCCGATCACGTGACACTGTTTACGTACACGTGACCAGCTCCAATACTCGCGAGAGCCGCAAAGAGTGCATCGAGGTCACGGTCACATGACCGGACCCACGTGCGTAACGCGACTTCCGGAAGTGAGTGACATACTGGCAATCCGGACACGCCGGCCAGTATCCACAATGGGCTCAGTTGCCCTTAGTTCAGTATAATTGGTACTATTATGTTTGAAGAGAGAAAGACCCCCAGATGTTTTATCTCTTTGGTGAAACATGATAAACTAATAAAAATAAATATAAAGAAAACTTTTTTTCCCCCACACTAGAAAATAAATTCTTTTTTTTAACTACAGACATTAAAATAAATGTACATACATAACATATCTGACATTCCCATATGTAGCAGATTGAGTAAAAAAAAAAAAATATATATATATATATATATATATATATATATATATATATATACCTTATCTACAAATATCCACCTAGACATGATTTGATATAAATCCATATAATCCCAATTATATATTCAACCATGATGGAAAATTGTCAATCTTCTAATAACCCAGCTCTATAGTGACATCTTGTGGAATTATTTAATAATGGCATTCACATAATAAATAACCATTCTAGAAATCATACATGGTGTAAATAATATTCCCTATATTATAAACCATAATCAAACTATTAATAACAACATTTTATAATGTTTTAATTAAACCGGAAACCTAAAGTACTGCATTTAGTTCCAAAGCTTCATTCAGGCCACAGGGATATAAGGAATTCAACTGGAGTGTCCAAAATATCTCTTGTCGACAAAGTCGAGTATATCTATCCCCTCCTCGACATGTCGGTGGGATATATTCCAGGCCAATAACTTTTAAAGAGCTGGGATCTTTATTATGATAGTACACGAAGTGTCTAGATAGGCTATGTTTCATTAGCCCATTTATGACATTTCTACGATGTTCCATGAATCTTAATTTCAAGGCTCTAGTCGTTCTACCAACATATTTTAAGTTACATCCGCATTTTCAATAGATATATAACCCGTGACGTATTGCAATTGATAAAAGTGGAGATATTTATAAATTTCTCCTCCAAAGCTATATCAATCTTTTTGGTTTTATTATATGCATGTAAACATGTTGTACATTTGTTGGCTCCGCATTTATAGAAACCCTTAGGTTTCGTGGATAGCCAACCCCCTTCGGAGTTTATTCCTATATCTGATGAATGACTTCCTCTGGGGTTTTATAGTTGGCTAGGTGCCAATATGTTCTTTAGGGATTTGTTTTTCTTAAAAATAAACTCTGGCTTAGCTGGAAGAATACCATTCAAACTTGGATCATTTAGAAGCATATGATAATTTTGTTTGATCGTATTTTTAATGTGATTAGATCGATTATTGAATCTAGATATAAAGGCCAATTCTTTCTTGTTATCAGAGGAAACTTTGGATTTCGGATGAAGTAATGTATGTCTATCTACTTGACTTACTTCTAGGAATGCTTTATCCAATAGATGATGTGGATAATCCCTATCACTAAAGGATTCCATTAATCCTTTTGCTTGAGATTCAAAGGCTTGGGTGGTGGAACAGTTTATTTTAATGCGTAACAATTGACCTTTAGGGATGTTGCTCTTCCATGACTGATGGTGTGCACTCTTATAATTTAAATATGAATTATGATCAACATCCTTGGTGTAATTAGACGTATGGATACAGTTATCCACTATTTATAAAGAGATATCTAAAAAATTAATTTTGGAAGAACTAAAGTTAGAAGTGAAGGTTAAATTAAAAGTGTTGGTGTTGAGAGAATTAACTAAATCAGAAAAAGTGTTGTGATCCCCATCCCAAATGAAGAAAAGGTCATCGATGTACCGCCCATAGAGGACGAGACGCTTGCCGAGTCCGCCTCCCCAAATAAGGTCCCCTTCCAAGTGTCCTACATAAAGGTTAGCATAACTCGGCGCAAATCTCATCCCCATTGCGGTTCCCATCGTTTGACGATAAAACGTGTCCAAAAAAAGAAAATAGTTGCGAGAAAGAATAAAGGAAATCGAGTTGACAATAAACTCCCGGTGTCTCTCTGAAAGGTCTCCATCTGTTGACAATATTTGATTGATAACCTGTACACCTAACTGGTGAGGTATATTTGTATAAAGACTGGATACATCCAGAGAAGCAAATGCATATGAGGATTTCCAGGTAACCCCCTGTATTAATTCTAAAAAGTGCATAGTATCTTTAATATGGGACCTTAATCGAGAGACACGCGGTTGGAGAAAATTGTCGACATAGGCAGATAAATAAGAAGTGAGGGAATTAACACCCAAAATAATAGGATGTCCCGGGGGTAAAGTTAGGGACTTGTGAATCTTGGGGAGGTGATAATAAACGGGAACGGTGGGATGAAGGGGAAAAAGAAACTTTAGTTCTTACTTAGATATCACTCCATCCTGGAGAGCTCCTTGTAAAAGAGCATATAATTCTTTTTGATATAGGGGGGTGGGATCCCGTGCAAGGACCTCATAGAAGTTCACATCACCTAATTGTCATAAGGCTTCCTGGATGTAATCTTCTCTGTCCTGTATTACGAGCCCACCCCCCTTATCAGCTTCTTTGATGACAATTGAAGAATCTTTTGTTAATTTTTTAATAGCTTGTTTCTCCCATTACTTCAAATTTTGTTTAATGTCACATTTTGAAGAACATATAGATTTGAAATTTTCTAAAGTGGTTTTATAAAAAGTTTCAACCTGACTGCTTTTGAAACTAATGGGAAAAAAATCAGATTTTAATTTACACATCTTTTTATCCACCTCAAAGATCTTTTTAGTTGTAGATTGAGTATTATTGTCTCCCCCTAACTCTTCAAGAATCTTTAGAAAAGGATCATCAGTAGTGTCCAATACAATTGGTACCTGACTAGAACAAATCCCTATGCCCGCCTTTTTTGCAAAGAACCTTTTTCTGCAGAGAGTACGAACAAACCGGTTCAACTCCACATAAAGATCAAATATGTTTGGGGGTTCTGTAGGGGCAAATATGAGTCCTTTACATAAAAGTGCTGTTTCACTACTGGTCAATGTTTTTGAGGATAAGTTATAAATACTCTTCATATTTCTTTCTAATTTTTTATTTCTTACTCTCTTAAGTCTCTCTTTTTTGCCCCCCCGTTGTCCTCTAAACTTTGATCTCTGTATCTTTTTGGTGTCTGGTATTTTCTCCCCCCCCAGATGTTCCTTGTGATTGTACTCTCGCTGATCTAAAAAAGAGGAGGATTCTTGAGTATTTTTCCTTCCTCTAAATTGAGTATCTTTAGGTCGTGCCCCTCTCTGTATCTCACTCCTAGTTTGCTGAGAGAAATATCTGGGTTTATTGGATGCTAATTCATGTTCATAATTGGACGAATCCCTTCTGGATCTAATTTCTTTTTCATAATTACCATTTTTCATTCTTTTTGTATCATGGTTAGAGCTCTCAACTGTATTTTTACGCTTGTCTCTATAGGATCGGACTTCACCGTTCTTATAATCGTCCATATTCCATTTGAATTTTTTACATTTTATTTCTGTGATAGATAATTCAAATTTAAGAACTCTTTCAGAGATTATACGGTCTCTTTGTATATATTCTGAGGTGGTTTTGTAACTATCAAGTTTTTTCTTTATACTATCTATCTCTGAAACTATTGACTCTACTTTTTTATTCCTAAACTTTATAACTAATTCCATCAACTGTACTGAACATTTATCCAAAATACTTTCCTATTCATTCTGGAATTCTGGGATCTCTTTAAAGATGGAAGGTTTGAACAGACGTAAACCTCTGGGGATTAGGTTTTTATCAATATATTTTTGTAGGTTTACGCTGTCCAACCAGTGTTCAGTTTCATCCTTTAAGAGATCCTCTAATCTCAAAAAATCTTTTTTTAGCAAAATGTTATCATCAGAAATTTCAGGGCTTTTACTATTGTCCCATTTAGACATATACACTTGTCTCCGACTGTATCTTTCATTAAATGTGGAAAAACAACTCATTTTGGCAGCCAGGCAAAAACTATGTGAGTATGCAAAGAGAAATTACCAAGGTAATAGTCCCGGCGCTTCAAAATGTGATGTTTTAAACCCAAAGCAGCTGTTTATAGGGATAGTTAGTCCCTGAGAATTGATTAAGGGAAGAATATACAGCGCTATAAACTGGATATAGACAATATAACCTTTTATTTGTACCTAAATTAACATTTAGTTGCAGCAACAAAAATTAATATATATATATATATATATATATATATATATATAGATAGATATTAAAATTATATAAAATAGGGCAAACACAGCACAACACTTCATTGAATATATTACCACATATAGAGGCCAAACACAGTCTCCTGTATAGAATCCTTGGAAAAAGATGCCACAGTCCAGGCGGTGTTTACACTGTTTACGTACACGTGACCGGCTCCAATACTCACGAGAGCCGCAAATAGCGCATCGAGGTCACGGTCACATGACCGGACCCGCGTGCGTGACGCGACTCTCGGAAGAAAATCACGTGGTCACGGTCCCATGACCGGACCCACGTGCGTAACGTGACTTCCGGAAGTGAGTGACATACTGGCAATCCGGACACGCCGGCCAGTATCCACAATGGGCTCAGTTGCCCTTAGTTCAGTATAATCGGTACTATTATGTTTGAAGAGAGAAAGACCCCCAGATGTTTTATCTCTTTGGTGAAACATGATAAACTAATAAAAATAAATATAAAGAAAACTTTTTTTTCCCCCACACTAGAAAATAAATTATTTTTTAACTACAGACATTAAAATAAATGTACATACATAACATATCTGACATTCCCATATGTAGCAGATTGTGTAAAATATATATATATATATATATATATATATATATATATATACCTTATCTACAAATATCCACCTAGTGTTAGGTTCCTGGTGCTCAGAACAAGGGAGATGTTGCGTAGTGAGTCCAGAGCACCAGAACGTGACAATGAAATAAGGTGTGGTGTGGAAATAGCCCCTAGCACCCTACCTCCATTGTTTCACCCGTGTGGTCAGTTCACGCCTGAGTGACTATGGTTTCTTGGGCCCACGGCAGCTGCGTTTGAAGGGCGGATTAGGTCTGCCCAACTCTGATGCCCCAGGTCTTAGAGTGAGACAAGGCGTGAACCGAGACAGGATAATAACAAGAGGACCTCTAACTAAAGCAAACAGAAGGCTAGGGGCTACTAACAACCCTAAAACTAAATATATGTGCGGCACGCCACCAAAGGAAAAGAACAACAAAGGAAATGCTGTCCACACGCCGACACAATACTGTTGTGTACCGGCTGTGACAGCATAAGCAGAACCCTCTGCAAAACACCAGTAACAAATAAAACCAAAAAATACTGCGGCCTAGGCCGACGGACGCGGCAAAGCCGCTACTCACGGAACCGGTACAAATACTGGCAAACGGACAGGAACCCCCAATGTAGCCGACACAGACTCTCAGAACCGGAGGACAGGCAGAATCCTAAACGACAGACCGGTGGACACCAAGAAGCCAGATACTCGACCAGGCACAGACAAAGCCACAGGACTTCTGGAAAGGAACGCTTCACGGCAGGACACGGGATCAGACACTGGAACCGACACAGGAACCGACACTGGAACCGATACTGGAACCGATACTGGAAGCAGCTAGACAGACACTGCTAGACAGGAGCTCAGGAACTGGCAGGGACTAGCTCAGAACTCAAGAACTCTGGAACTATCACCAGCATCTGTGTATTGCACTGAGCCAGAATATAACAGAGAGTCCTAATTAATTATGTCGTGCAGCTGCCCTGCTGCACAACTGAGAGGTGCAATTAACAGACAGGTGAGGCTGAACACATGGGAACAAGCTGCAATTACACAGACTCACCACCGGCAGCAAACAAGAGTCTTCTTAAACCAGAGCAACGGGAAATCCTGGCCTGCAAGACAACTATAAACATAAAATACGGAAAACAGGAATGAACCACTACCTGTGGTTCATAACAGTACCCTCTCCTTAAGGGTGAGCTCCGAACACCCCATGATACCCACTGGGAACATAAACAGAAGTATAACATAAAATACATAACCAAAATGCAAAACAGGAAATAGCCACAGCCGTGGCTCATAACAGTACCCCCCCCCCTTGAGGAGGGGTCAAAGGACCCCAAAATTCAGGTTTTCCAAAACAAGGTATACATTAATAAACCTGACACTGGAACAAACAGACAAAGACAAGAAACAGAAACAAGCTGTGGCAACAGCTTGTAACAGTGCCCCCCCCCCCCCCCCTTGACGGTGGCCACTGGACACAAGACAAGGGAAAAAAATATTTTTTTATATATCAAGGCAAGAGTCAATTATTTCTTTTTCTTCTTCTTCTTATTTTTTTACAAAGTTCTTGAGGTCTGACCAAGGTAATTCCCCAAACATTGTCTGAACTGATGGTACCTACCAGCAAGGCTGGGTTCAAATCAGAGATTGGTTTCTTAACCTTGGGAGCTGAACTTTCAGGCAAAGTACTACTATTAGAAGAAGACAGAAAAGCACATCCTGCAGTCAAAACAACGGGCTGAGACTCTTGTGCCGAGTTTACAGTATACTGTGAACTCTCAGCAGATAAGACGGGTGACCTAGAGGAACTTGAACCAATTTCTTTGGAACCATATCTTTTAATAACTGCATCACTGAATGCTGGGGGATCCTGAAGAATGGGATCTTCAGTTTTCATTAAATTGGATGCCCACTCAAAAGGCTCCCCTCTAAAGGAATATATCAGATAGAGCACAAGGTTCTCTGAAGTGATGCCCAGAAATGGTCTAGACAACATAATGATGTAATAGTGTTTGTAAAGCGCCAGAAATTGGACTAAGTCCCCATCAAAGATTATAGATGTTGAGATATCAACAGAGTCAGGATTTGCTTCCTTCCCATCTGACTGACTAGAGTGCTTTGCTAGGACCTGGTCACTACTGACCTTACTCGAGGCTGTGACCTTCTGAAACCCACCAGGGGCAGTGACTTTCTGAACCCCATCTGGGGCAGTGGCCCTTGGAACCCCACCTGGGGCAGTGGCCCTAGGAACCCCACCTGGGGCAGTGGCCCTAGGAACCCCACCTGGGGCAGTGACCCTCGGAACCCCCTCTGGGGTAGTGGCCCTCGGAGCCCCCTCTGGGGCAGTGGCCTTCGGGAACCCCGCTGGGGCAGTGGCCTTCGGGAACCCCGCTGGGGCAGTGGCCTCGGATTCTTTTACTGGGACCGGGCCGTCAGCCTCCCTCTCTGGGACCGGGCCGTCAGCCTCCCTCTCTGGGACCGGGCCGTCAGCCTCCCTCTCTGGGACCGGGCCGTCAGCCTCCCTCTCTGGGACCGGGCCGTCAGCCTCCCTCTCTGAGTCGATAATTATCTAAACTTCTCCTGGGACAATGACTTCCAGGACTTTTGCTAAAGCTATGACCTTCAGAACCTCCACTAACACTATGCCTCTTGAGTCCTTTCCTGGGGAAGCGACTTCTAGACCCTTCTCTGGGGCTGTGTCTCTCGAGACCCCACTTGGGGATATTACTTCAAAGATCCCTTCTGGGGTTTTGCTTCTCGAGTTCCCTTCTAGAACTATGGTTTTAGACACCTTCTCTGGAGTTGCGCTTTTCAAGTCCCTACCTGGGGTAACAGCTTCTGAGACCCCTTCTGGTATTGACACCTGAGCTATAATATTCTATGTCCCTCTATGACCCTGGGCATCGGGTACCGCTCCAGGACTCTGGGCATCGGGTACCGCTCCAGGACTCTGGGCATCGGGTACCGCTCCAGGACCCTGGGCATCGGGCACCGCTCCAGGACCCTGGGCATCGGGCACCGCTCCAGGACCCTGGGCATCGGGCACCGCTCCAGGACCCTGGGCATCGGGCACCGCTCCAGGACCCTGGGCATCGGGCACCGCTCCAGGACCCTGGGCATCGGGCACCACTCCAGGACCCCGGGCATCGGGCACCGCTCCAGGACCCCGGGCATCGGGCACCGCTCCAGGACCCCGGGCACCTGGACTGCATTGGGCACCACTCCAGGACCCCGGGCATCGGGCACCACTCCAGGACCCTGGGTATCGGGCACCACTCCAGGACCCCGGGCATCGGGCACCGCACCAGGGGTTTGCAACTCTGCTTCAACAGGAAAATCAAGAGAGGAGAGAAACATTCTCCTTTTGGTTCCTGTATCTATAATGGGGCTCCCTAGCCCAAGGACCCCAATTATAGGACAGAGTGCTTTTTAGTGTGGGTTGTGTGACAAGTACCTCTGCCACAGTAGAGACAGGAGTAGGTCTTGTATCCTGACTAACTTGGCCAGAGGGCAGGACTTGTCGCCACACTTTGGCTTGCGCAACTCACAGGTCTGCAGATAGTGGCCTAAACCCCCACAATATAGGCATAAATTTAAGTTTCTGCGACGCAGACGCTCCTCTTCTGAGAGCCTGGGCCGCAGAAAACTTTTAAACTTTTTCTCTCCAACTGAACCTGAGGATTCTCTTGTCACCATATTGTGAGCAAGAGTCTCTTTAGAGGTAGATGAACTCTCAACGACTTCTGGCAAGATAAGCAAAATTTTTGTCAGAAGGTTTTGCAGTTGCTTTAAGGATTGCTGCAAAACTTCCAGTCTCTCAGGTTTCAAAGCACTGAAAGCAGAGTTCAGGGCTGAGAGAGACGCCTGCAGGGCTTGCATAGTTGGCATAGGAGGATTTTAAACTAGACAAGACAAGACTAAACTAAACTAGACAAGACAAGACTGGACTGGATTTTTTTAATTAAACTAGACAAGACAAGACTGGATTCTGCACACCGGACTGGATTCTGCACACACTGAATTCTAGACAGGACTGGATTCTGCATACCAGACTGGATTCTGCACACTGAATTCTAGACAGTAATGGATTCTAAACACCGGACTGGAGTCTGCACACTGAATTCTAGACAGGACTGGATTCTAAACACCGGACTGGATTCTGCACACTGAATTCTAGACAAGACACTGGACCAAAAAAGAAAAAACTACTATTTAGCTTTGTTTCTTTTTTGTTGTATGGCTGGTGATAATGTTAGGTTCCTGGTGCTCAGAACAAGGAAGATGTTGCGTAGTGAGACCAGAGCACCAGAACATGACGCTGAAATAAGGTGTGGTGTGGAAATATCCCCTAGCACCCTACCTCCATTGTTTCACCCGTGTGGTCAGTTCACGCCTGAGTGACTATGGTTTCTTGGGCCCACAGCAGCCGCGTTTGAAGGGCGGATTAGGTCTGCCCAACTCCGATGCCCCCAGGTCTTAGATTGAGACAAGGCGTGAACCGAGACAGGATAATAACAAGGGGACCTCTAACTAAAGCAAACAGAAGGCTAGGGGCTACTAACAACCCTAAAACTAAATATATGTGCGGCACACCACCAAAGGAAAAGTACAACAAAGGAAATGCTGTCCACATGCCGACACAATACTGTTGTGTACCGGCGGTGACAGCATAAGCAGAACCCTCTGCAAAACACCAGTAACAAATAAAACCAAAGAATACTGCAGCCTAGGCCGACGGACGCGGCAAAGCCGCTACTCACGGAACCGGTACAAATACTGGCAAATGGACAGGATCCCCCAATGTAGCCGACACAGACTCTCAGAACCGGAGGACAGGCAGAATCCTAAACGACAGACCGGTGGACACCAAGAAGCCAGATACTCGACCAGGCACAGACAAAGCCACAGGACTTCTGGACAGGAACGCTTCACGGCAGGACACGGGATCAGACACTGGAACCGACACAGGAACCAACATTGGAACCGACACTGGAACTGACACTGGAAGCAGCAAGACAGACACTGCTAGACAGGAGCTCAGGGACTGGCAGGGACTAGCTCAGAACTCAAGAACTTTGGAACGATCACCAGCGTCTGTGTTTTGCATTGAGTCAGAATATAACAGAGAGTCCTAATTAATTATGTCGTGCAGCTGTCCTGCTGCACAACTGAAAGGTGCAAATAACAGACAGGTGAGGCTGAACACATGGGAACAAGCTGCAATTACACAGACTCACCACTGGCAGCAAACAAGAGTCTTCTTAAACCAGAGCAACGGGAAATCCTGGCCTGCAAGACAACTATAAACATAAAATACGGAAAACAGGAATGAACCACTACCTGTGGTTCATAACACCTAGACATGATTTGATATAAATCCATATAATCCCAATTATATATTCAACCATGATGGAAAATTGTCAATCTTCTAATAACCCAGCTCTATAGTGACATCTTGCGGAATTATTTAATAATGGCATTCACATAATAAATAACCATTCTAGAAATCATACATGGTGTAAATAATGTTCCCTATATTATAAACCATAATCAAACTATTAATAACAAAATTTTATAATGTTTTAACTAAACCGGAAACCTAAAGTACTGCATTTAGTTCCAAAGCTTCATTCAGGCCACAGGGATATAAGGAATTCAACTGGAGTGTCCAAAATATCTCTTGTCGGCAAAGTCGAGTATATCTTTAGAGATGAGCGCCTGAAATTTTTCGGGTTTTGTGTTTTGGTTTTGGGTTCGGTTCCGCGGCCGTGTTTTGGGTTCGAACGCGTTTTGGCAAAACCTCACCGAATTTTTTTTGTCGGATTCGGGTGTGTTTTGGATTCGGGTGTTTTTTTCAAAAAACACTAAAAAACAGCTTAAATCATAGAATTTGGGGGTCATTTTGATCCCAAAGTATTATTAACCTCAAAAACCATAATTTACACTCATTTTCAGTCTATTCTGAATACCTCACACCTCACAATATTATTTTTAGTCCTAAAATTTGCACCGAGGTCGCTGTGTGAGTAAGATAAGCGACCCTAGTGGCCGACACAAACACCGGGCCCATCTAGGAGTGGCACTGCAGTGTCACGCAGGATGTCCCTTCCAAAAAACCCTCCCCAAACAGCACATGACGCAAAGAAAAAAAGAGGCGCAATGAGGTAGCTGTGTGAGTAAGATTAGCGACCCTAGTGGCCGACACAAACACCGGGCCCATCTAGGAGTGGCACTGCAGTGTCACGCAGGATGTCCCTTCCAAAAAACCCTCCCCAAACAGCACATGACGCAAAGAAAGAAAGAGGCGCAATGAGGTAGCTGACTGTGTGAGTAAGATTAGCGACCCTAGTGGCCGACACAAACACCGGGCCCATCTAGGAGTGGCACTGCAGTGTCACGCAGGATGTCCCTTCCAAAAAACCCTCCCCAATCAGCACATGATGCAAAGAAAAAGAAAAGAAAAAAGAGGTGCAAGATGGAATTGTCCTTGGGCCCTCCCACCCACCCTTATGTTGTATAAACAAAACAGGACATGCACACTTTAACCAACCCATCATTTCAGTGACAGGGTCTGCCACACGACTGTGACTGATATGACGGGTTGGTTTGGACCCCCCCCAAAAAAGAAGCAATTAATCTCTCCTTGCACAAACTGGCTCTACAGAGGCAAGATGTCCACCTCATCTTCACCCTCCGATATATCACCGTGTACATCCCCCTCCTCACAGATTATCAATTCGTCCCCACTGGAATCCACCATCTCAGCTCCCTGTGTACTTTGTGGAGGCAATTGCTGCTGGTCAATGTCTCCGCGGAGGAATTGATTATAATTCATTTTAATGAACATCATCTTCTCCACATTTTCTGGATGTAACCTCGTACGCCGATTGCTGACAAGGTGAGCGGCGGCACTAAACACTCTTTCGGAGTACACACTTGTGGGAGGGCAACTTAGGTAGAATAAAGCCAGTTTGTGCAAGGGCCTCCAAATTGCCTCTTTTTCCTGCCAGTATAAGTACGGACTGTGTGACGTGCCTACTTGGATGCGGTCACTCATATAATCCTCCACCATTCTATCAATGTTGAGAGAATCATATGCAGTGACAGTAGACGACATGTCCGTAATCGTTGTCAGGTCCTTCAGTCCGGACCAGATGTCAGCATCAGCAGTCGCTCCAGACTGCCCTGCATCACCGCCAGCGGGTGGGCTCGGAATTCTGAGCCTTTTCCTCGCACCCCCAGTTGCGGGAGAATGTGAAGGAGGAGATGTTGACAGGTCGCGTTCCGCTTGACTTGACAATTTTGTCACCAGCAGGTCTTTCAACCCCAGCAGACCTGTGTCTGCCGGAAAGAGAGATCCAAGGTAGGCTTTAAATCTAGGATCGAGCACGGTGGCCAAAATGTAGTGCTCTGATTTCAACAGATTGACCACCCGTGAATCCTTGTTAAGCGAATTAAGGGCTGCATCCACAAGTCCCACATGCCTAGCGGAATCGCTCCCTTTTAGCTCCTCCTTCAATGCCTCCAGCTTCTTCTGCAAAAGCCTGATGAGGGGAATGACCTGACTCAGGCTGGCAGTGTCTGAACTGACTTCACGTGTGGCAAGTTCAAAGGGCATCAGAACCTTGCACAACGTTGAAATCATTCTCCACTGCACTTGAGACAGGTGCATTCCACCTACTATATCGTGCTCAATTGTATAGGCTTGAATGGCCTTTTGCTGCTCCTCCAACCTCTGAAGCATATAGAGGGTTGAATTCCACCTCGTTACCACTTCTTGCTTCAGATGATGGCAGGGCAGGTTCAGTAGTTTTTGGTGGTGCTCCAGTCTTCTGTACGTGGTGCCTGTACGCCGAAAGTGTCCCGCAATTTTTCTGGCCACCGACAGCATCTCTTGCACGCCCCTGTCGGTTTTTAAAAAATTCTGCACCACCAAATTCAAGGTATGTGCAAAACATGGGACGTGCTGGAATTTGCCCATATTTAATGCACACACAATATTGCTGGCGTTGTCCGATGCCACAAATCCACAGGAGAGTCCAATTGGGGTAAGCCATTCCGCGATGATCTTCCTCAGTTGCCGTAAGAGGTTTTCAGCTGTGTGCGTATTCTGGAAAGCGGTGATACAAAGCGTAGCCTGCCTAGGAAAGAGTTGGCGTTTGCGAGATGCTGCTACTGGTGCCGCCGCTGCTGTTCTTGCGGCGGGAGTCCATACATCTACCCAGTGGGCTGTCACAGTCATATAGTCCTGACCCTGCCCTGCTCCACTTGTCCACATGTCCGTGGTTAAGTGGACATTGGGTACAACTGCATTTTTTAGGACACTGGTGAGTCTTTTTCTGACGTCCGTGTACATTCTCGGTATCGCCTGCCTAGAGAAGTGGAACCTAGATGGTATTTGGTAACGGGGGCACACTGCCTCAATAAATTGTCTAGTTCCCTGTGAACTAACGGCGGATACTGGACGCACGTCTAACACCAACATAGTTGTCAAGGACTCAGTTATCCGCTTTGCAGTAGGATGACTGCTGTGATATTTCATCTTCCTCGCAAAGGACTGTTGAACAGTCAATTGCTTACTGGAAGTAGTACAAGTGGGCTTACGACTTCCCCTCTGGGATGACCATCGACTCCCAGCGGCAACAACAGCAGCGCCAGCAGCAGTAGGCGTTACACGCAAGGATGCATCGGAGGAATCCCAGGCAGGAGAGGACTCGTCAGAATTGCCAGTGACATGGCCTGCAGGACTATTGGCATTCCTGGGGAAGGAGGAAATTGACACTGAGGGAGTTGGTGGGGTGGTTTGCGTGAGCTTGGTTACAAGAGGAAGGGATTTACTGGTCAGTGGACTGCTTCCGCTGTCACCCAAAGTTTTTGAACTTGTCACTGACTTATTATGAATGCGCTGCAGGTGACGTATAAGGGAGGATGTTCCGAGGTGGTTAACGTCCTTACCCCTACTTATTACAGCTTGACAAAGGGAACACACGGCTTGACACCTGTTGTCCGCATTTCTGGTGAAATACCTCCACACCGAAGAGCTGATTTTTTTGGTATTTTCACCTGGCATGTCAACGGCCATATTCCTCCCACGGACAACAGGTGTCTCCCCGGGTGCCTGACTTAAACAAACCACCTCACCATCAGAATCCTCCTGGTCAATTTCCTCCCCAGCGCCAGCAACACCCATATCCTCCTCATCCTGGTGTACTTCAACACTGACATCTTCAATCTGACTATCAGGAACTGGACTGCGGGTGCTCCTTCCAGCACTTGCAGGGGGCGTGCAAATGGTGGAAGGCGCATGCTCTTCACGTCCAGTGTTGGGAAGGTCAGGCATCGCAACCGACACAATTGGACTCTCCTTGTGGATTTGGGATTTCAAAGAACGCACAGTTCTTTGCGGTGCTTTTGCCAGCTTGAGTCTTTTCAGTTTTCTAGCGAGAGGCTGAGTGCTTCCATCCTCATGTGAAGCTGAACCACTAGCCATGAACATAGGCCAGGGCCTCAGCCGTTCCTTGCCACTCCGTGTGGTAAATGGCATATTGGCAAGTTTACGCTTCTCCTCCGACAATTTTATTTTAGGTTTTGGAGTCCTTTTTTTACTGATATTTGGTGTTTTGGTTTTGACATGCTCTGTACTATGCCATTGGGCATCGGCCTTGGCAGACGACGTTGCTGGCATTTCATCGTCTCGGCCATGACTAGTAGCAGCAGCTTCAGCACGAGGTGGAAGTGGATCTTGATCTTTCCCTAATTTTGGAACCTCAACATTTTTGTTCTCCATATTTTAATAGGCACAACTAAAAGGCACCTCAGGTAAACAATGGAGATGGATGGATTGGATACTAGTATACAATTATGGACGGGCTGCCGAGTGCCGACACAGAGGTAGCCACAGCCGTGAACTACCGCACTGTACTGTGTCTGCTGCTAATATATAGACTGGTTGATAAAGAGATAGTATACTCGTAACTAGTATGTATGTATAAAGAAAGAAAAAAAAACCACGGTTAGGTGGTATATACAATTATGGACGGGCTGCCGAGTGCCGACACAGAGGTAGCCACAGCCGTGAACTACCGCACTGTACTGTGTCTGCTGCTAATATATAGACTGGTTGATAAAGAGATAGTATACTCGTAACTAGTATGTATGTATAAAGAAAGAAAAAAAAAACCACGGTTAGGTGGTATATACAATTATGGACGGGCTGCCGAGTGCCGACACAGAGGTAGCCACAGCCGTGAACTACCGCACTGTACTGTGTCTGCTGCTAATATATAGACTGGTTGATAAAAGAGATAGTATACTCGTAACTAGTATGTATGTATAAAGAAAGAAAAAAAAACCACGGTTAGGTGGTATATACAATTATGGACGGGCTGCCGAGTGCCGACACAGAGGTAGCCACAGCCGTGAACTACCGCACTGTACTGTGTCTGCTGCTAATATATAGACTGGTTGATAAAGAGATAGTATACTCGTAACTAGTATGTATGTATAAAGAAAGAAAAAAAAACCACGGTTAGGTGGTATATACAATTATGGACGGGCTGCCGAGTGCCGACACAGAGGTAGCCACAGCCGTGAACTACCGCACTGTACTGTGTCTGCTGCTAATATATAGACTGGTTGATAAAGAGATAGTATACTCGTAACTAGTATGTATGTATAAAGAAAGAAAAAAAAACCACGGTTAGGTGGTATATACAATTATGGACGGGCTGCCGAGTGCCGACACAGAGGTAGCCACAGCCGTGAACTACCGCACTGTACTGTGTCTGCTGCTAATATATAGACTGGTTGATAAAGAGATAGTATACTCGTAACTAGTATGTATGTATAAAGAAAGAAAAAAAAAACCACGGTTAGGTGGTATATACAATTATGGACGGGCTGCCGAGTGCCGACACAGAGGTAGCCACAGCCGTGAACTACCGCACTGTACTGTGTCTGCTGCTAATATATAGACTGGTTGATAAAGAGATAGTATACTCGTAACTAGTATGTATGTATAAAGAAAGAAAAAAAAACCACGGTTAGGTGGTATATACAATTATGGACGGGCTGCCGAGTGCCGACACAGAGGTAGCCACAGCCGTGAACTACCGCACTGTACTGTGTCTGCTGCTAATATATAGACTGGTTGATAAAGAGATAGTATACTCGTAACTAGTATGTATGTATAAAGAAAGAAAAAAAAACCACGGTTAGGTGGTATATACAATTATGGACGGGCTGCCGAGTGCCGACACAGAGGTAGCCACAGCCGTGAACTACCGCACTGTACTGTGTCTGCTGCTAATATATAGACTGGTTGATAAAGAGATAGTATACTCGTAACTAGTATGTATGTATAAAGAAAGAAAAAAAAAACCACGGTTAGGTGGTATATACAATTATGGACGGGCTGCCGAGTGCCGACACAGAGGTAGCCACAGCCGTGAACTACCGCACTGTACTGTGTCTGCTGCTAATATATAGACTGGTTGATAAAGAGATAGTATACTCGTAACTAGTATGTATGTATAAAGAAAGAAAAAAAAACCACGGTTAGGTGGTATATACAATTATGGACGGGCTGCCGAGTGCCGACACAGAGGTAGCCACAGCCGTGAACTACCGCACTGTACTGTGTCTGCTGCTAATATATAGACTGGTTGATAAAGAGATAGTATACTCGTAACTAGTATGTATGTATAAAGAAAGAAAAAAAAACCACGGTTAGGTGGTATATACAATTATGGACGGGCTGCCGAGTGCCGACACAGAGGTAGCCACAGCCGTGAACTACCGCACTGTACTGTGTCTGCTGCTAATATAGACTGGTTGATAAAGAGATAGTATACTACTAATATTATATATACTGGTGGTCAGGTCACTGGTCACTAGTCACACTGGCAGTGGCACTCCTGCAGCAAAAGTGTGCACTGTTTTAATATAATATTATGTACTCCTGGCTCCTGCTATAACCTATAACTGGCACTGCAGTAGTGCTCCCCAGTCTCCCCCACAATTATAAGCTGTGTGAGCTGAGCAGTCAGACAGATATATAATATATATAGATGATGCAGCACACTGGCCTGAGCCTGAGCAGTGCACACAGATATGGTATGTGACTGACTGAGTCACTGTGTGTATCGCTTTTTTCAGGCAGAGAACGGATATATTAAATAAACTGCACTGTGTGTCTGGTGTTCACTCACTATATAATATATTATGTACTCCTGGCTCCTGCTATAACCTATAACTGGCACTGCAGTAGTGCTCCCCAGTCTCCCCCACAATTATAAGCTGTGTGAGCTGAGCAGTCAGACAGATATATATAATATTATATATAGATAATAGATGATGCAGCACACTGGCCTGAGCCTGAGCAGTGCACACAGATATGGTATGTGACTGAGTCACTGTGTGCTGTGTATCGCTTTTTTCAGGCAGAGAACGGATTATAAATAAAACTGGTGGTCACTATCAGCAAAACTCTGCACTGTACTGAGTACTCCTAATGCTCCCCAAAATTAGTAAATCAAGTGTCTCTCTAATCTATTCTAAACGGAGAGGACGCCAGCCACGTCCTCTCCCTATCAATCTCAATGCACGTGTGAAAATGGCGGCGATGCGCGGCTCCTTATATAGAATCCGAGTCTCGCGATAGAATCCGAGCCTCGCGAGAATCCGACAGCGTCATGATGACGTTCGGGCGCGCTCGGGTTAACCGAGCAAGGCGGGAAGATCCGAGTCGCTCGGACCCGTGAAAAAAAACATGAAGTTCTGGCGGGTTCGGATTCAGAGAAACCGAACCCGCTCATCTCTAATATCTATCCCCTCCTCGACATGTCGGTGGGATATATTCCAGGCCAATAACTTTTAAAGAGCTGGGATCTTTATTATGATGGTACACAAAGTGTCTAGATAGGCTATGTTTCATTAGCCTATTTATGACATTTCTACGATGTTCCATGAATCTTAATTTCAAGGCTCTAGTCATTCTACCAACATATTTTAAGTTACATCCGCATTTCAATAGATATATAACCCATGATGTATTGCAATTGATAAAAGTGGAGATATTTATAAATTTCTCCTCCAAAGCTATATCAATCGTTTTGGTTTTATTATATGCATGTAAACATGTTGTACATTTGTTGGCTCCGCATTTATAGAAACCCTTAGGTTTCGTGGATAGCCAACCCCCTTCTTAGTTTATTCCTATATCTGATGAATGACTTCCTGTGGGGTTCTTTAGTTGGCTAGGTGCCAATATGTTCTTTAGGGATTTGTTTTTCATAAAAATAAACTCTGGCTTAGCTGGAAGAATACCATTCAAAATTGGATCATATAGAAGCATATGATAATTTTGTTTGATCGTATTTTTAATCTGATTAGATCGATTATTGAATCTAGATATAAAGGCCAATTCTTTCTTATTATCAGAGGAAACTTTGGATTTCGGATGAAGTAATGTATGTCTATCTACTTGACTTACTTCTAGGAATGCTTTATCCAATAGATGTTGTGGATAATCCCTATCACTAAAGGATTCCATTAATCCTTTTGCTTGAGATTCAAAGGCTTGGGTGGTGGAACAGTTTCTTTTAATGCGTAACAATTGACCTTTAGGGATATTGCTCTTCCATGACTGATGGTGTGCACTCTTATAATTTAAATATGAATTATGATCAACATCCTTGGTGTAATTAGATGTATGGATAGAGTTATCCACTATTTCTAAAGAGATATCTAAAAAATTAATTTTGGAAGAACTAAAGTTAGAAGTGAAGGTTAAATTAAAAGTGTTGGTGTTGAGAGAATTAACGAAATCAGAAAAAGTGTTGTGATCCCCATCCCAAATAAAGAAAAGGTCATCGATGTACCGCCCATAGAGGACGAGACGCTCACCGAGTCCACCTCCCCAAATAAGGTCCTCTTCCAAGTGTCCTACATAAAGGTTAGCGTAACTCGGCGGAAATCTCGTCCCCATGGTGGTTCCCATCATTTGACGATAAAACGTGTCCAAAAAATGAAAATAGTTGCGAGAAAGAATAAAGGAAATCGAGTCGACAATAAACTCCCGGTGTCTCTCTGAAAGGTCTCCATCTGTTGACAATATTTGATTGATAACCTGTACACCTAACTGGTGAGGTATATTTGTATAAAGACTGAATACATCCAGAGAAGCAAATGCAAGATTTCCAGGTAACCCCCTGTATTAATTCTAAAAAGTGCATAGTATCTTTAATATGGGACCTTAATCGAGAGACATGCAGTTGGAGAAAATTGTCGACATAGCCAGATAAAAAAGAAGTGAGGGAATTAACATCCGAAATAATAGGATGTCCCGGGGGTGAAGTGAGGGACTTGTGAATCTTGGGGAGGTGATAATAAACGGGAACGGTGGGATGAAGGGGAAAAATAAACTTTAGTTCTTCCTTAGATATCACTCCATCCTGGAGAGCTCCTTGTAAAAGAGCATATAATTCTTTTTGATATAGGGGGGTGGGATCCCGTGCAAGGACCTCATAGAAGTTCACATCACCTAATTGTCATAAGGCTTCCTGGATGTAATCTTCTCTGTCCTGTATTACGAGCCCACCCCCTTTATCAGCTTCTTTGATGACAATTGAAGTATCTTTTGTTAATTTTTTAATAGCTTGTTTCTCCCATTACTTCAAATTTTGTTTAATGTCACATTTTGAAGAACATATAGATTTGAAATTTTCTAAAGTGGTTTTATAAAAAGTTTCAACCTGACTGCTTTTGAAACTAATGGGAAAAAATCAGATTTTAATGTACACATCTTTTTATCCACCTCAAAGATCTTTTTAGTTGTAGATTGAGTATTATTGTCTCCCCCTAACTCTTCAAGAATCTTTAGAAAAGGATCATCAGTAGTGTCCAATACAATTGGTTCCTCATTAGAACAAATCCCTATGCCCGCCTTTTTTGCAAAGAACCTTTTTCTGCAGAGCGTACGAACAAACCGGTTCAACTCCACATAAAGATCAAATATGTTTGGGGGTTCTGTAGGGGCAAATTTGAGACCTTTACATAAAAGTGCTGTTTCACTACTGGTCAATGTTTTTGAGGATAAGTTATAAATACTCTTCATATTTCTTTCTAATTTTTTTATTTCTTACTCTTTTAAGTCTCTCTTTTTTGCCCCCCCGTTGTCCTCTAAACTTCGATCTCTGTATCTTTTTGGTGTCTGGTATTTTCTCCCCCCACCAGATGTTCCTTGTGATTGTACTCTCGCTGATCTAAAAAAGAGGAGGATTCTTGAGTATTTTTCCTTCCTCTAAATTGAGTATCTTTAGGTCGTGCCCCTCTCTGTATCTCACTCCTAGTTTGCTGAGAGAAATATCTGGGTTTATTGGATGCTAATTCATGTTCATAATTGGATGAATCCCTTCTGGATCTAATTTCTTTTTCATAATTACCATTTTTCATTCTTTTTGTATCATGGTTAGAGCTCTCAACTGTATTTTTACGCTTATCTCTATAGGCTCGGACTTCACCGTTCTTATAATCGTCCATATCCTGTTTGAATTTTTTACATTTTATTTCTGTGATAGATAATTCAAATTTAAGAACTCTTTCAGAGATTATATGGTCTCTTTCTAAATATTCTGAGGTGGTTTTGTAACTATCAAGTTTTTTCTTTATACTATCTATCTCTGAAACTATTGACTCTACTTTTTTATTCCTAAACTTTATAACTAATTCCATCAACTGTACTGAACATTTATCCAAAATACTTTCCCATTCATTTTGGAATTCTGGGATCTCTTTAAAGATGGAAGGTTTGAACAGATGTAAACCTCTGGGGATTAGGTTTTTATCAATATATTTTTGTAGGTTTACGCTGTCCAACCAGTGTTTAGTTTCATCCTTTAAGAGATCCTCTAATCTCAAAAAATCTTTTTTTAGCAAAATGTTATCATCAGAAATTTCAGGGCTTTTACTACTGTCCCATTTAGACATATACACTTGTCTCCGACTGTATCTTTTATTAAATGTGGAAAAACAACTCATTTTGGCAGCCAGGCAAAAACTATGTGAGTATGCAAAGAGAAATTACCAAGGTAATAGTCCCGACGCTTCAAAATGTGATGTTTTAAACCCAAAGCAGCTGTTTATAGGGATAGTTAGTCCCTGAGAATTGATTAAGGGTAGAATATACAGCGCTATAAACTGGCTATAGACAATAGAGGGGTATATGCAATTGCCGGCGAATTACGGCAATTTTTCGCCCGTTTTTTAATTCGACACAATTCGACCGTCGAATTCTGGCAAGTGGGTGCCGAAATTCAACATATTCAATAAAAAACGGATTCGACAGTCCCGCTGTCGAAAAACGTCCGATTTGACGGATTTTGATCCGATTTTTAAAAATCGGGAAAAAACCCGAAAAAAAATTGCGTGGGGTACCCCCTCCAAAGCATAACCAGCCTCGGGCTCTTCGAGCCGGTCCTGGTTCTAAGAATCCGGGGAAAAAACTGATAGGGGATCCCTCGTATTTTTAAAACCAGCACCGGGCTCTGCGCCTGGTGCTGGTGCTAAAAATACGGGGGACAAAAAGAGTAGGGGTCCCCCGTATTTTTTACACCAGCATCGGGCTCCACTAGCTGGATAGATAATGCCACAGCCGGGGGTCACTTTTATACAGCGCCCTGCGGCCGTGGCAATAAATATCCAACAAGTCAGCCCTGGCCGGTGTACCCTGGGGGAGTGGGGACCCCTTCAATCAAGGGGTCCCCCCACCAGCCACCCAAGGGCCAGGGGTGAAGCCCGAGGCTGTACCCCCCATCCAAGGCTGCGGATGGTGGGCTGATAGCCTTGAGAAAAATGAAAGAATATTGTTTTTTCCAGTAGTACTACAAGTCCCAGCAAACCTCCCCCACAAGCTTGTACTTGGAGAACCACAAGTACCAGCATGCGGGAGAAAATCGGGCCCGCTGGTACCTGTAGTTCTACTGGAAAAAAACACCCAATTAAAAACAGGAGACACACACCGTGAAAGTAAAACTTTATTTCACACCTGCCGACACACACATACTTACCTATGTTGACCCGCCGACTGCCACGCCCCCCTCATCACTGAAGAGTCCGGGGTACCTGTGAATCAAATTATACTCACCTGATCCAGTGTCCAGATTATAATCCACGTACTTGGCAAAAAAACAAAAACGAACACCCTGACCAGGTGGACTGAAAGGGGTCCCATGTTTACACATGGGACCCCTTTCCCCGAATACAGAGACCCCCCGTGACTGCTGTCACAGAAAGGTCTCTTCAGCCAATCAGCGAGCGCAACGTCCTGGCACTCTGCTGATTGGCTATGCGCGTCTGAGCTGTCAGACAGCGCATCGCAAAGCCTCTCCATTATATTCAATGGTGGGAACTTTGCGGTCAGCGGTGAGGTCACCCGCGGTCAGCGGCTGACCGCGGGTAACCCCACCGCTGACCGCAAAGTTCCCACCATTGAAACTAATGGAGGGAGCTGTGCGATGCGCTGTCTGCCAGCAGACGCGCATACAGCCAATCAGGAAAGTGCCACGAAGTGGCGCTTCCTGATTGGCTGAAGTGACCTTTCTGTGACCGCAGTCACGGGGGGTCTCTGCATTCGGGGAAAGGTGTCCCATGTGTAAACATGGGACCCCTTTCAGTCCGCCTGGTCCGGGTGTTCGTTTTTTTTTGTGCCAAGTACGTGGATTATAATAAAAGACCACAGGACACTGGATCAGGTGAGTATAATTTTATTCACAGGTACACCGTGGATTCTACTTGGACAAGTGGACAGAGGTCGGCGTGTGAACATAGGTAAGTATGTGTGTGTCGACATGTGTGAAATAAAGTTTTACTTTCACGTGTGTGTCTCCTGTTTTTATTTGGGTATTTTTTTCCCAGTAGAACTACAGGTACCAGCGGGCCCGTTATTCTCCCGCATGCTGGTACTTGTGGTTCTCCAAGTACCAGCTTGCGGGGGAGGCTTGCTGGGACTTGTAGTACTACTGGAAAAAACAATATTCTTTAATTTCTCTCAAGGCTATCAGCCCCCCATCCGCAGCCCTTGGATGGGGGGGGGGACAGCCTCGGGCTTCACCCCTGGCCCTTGGGTGGCTGGGGGGGACCCCTTGATTGAAGGCGTCCCCACTCCCCCAGGGTACACCGGCCAGGGGTGAGTAGTTGGATATTTAATGCCACGGCCGCAGGGCGCTGTATAAAAGTGACCCCCGACTGTGGCATTATCTGTCCAGCTAGTGGAGCCCGATGCTGGTGTAAAAAATATGGGGGACCCCTACTCTTTTTGTCCCCCGTATTTTTTGCACCAGCACCAGGCGCAGAGCCTGGTGCTGGTTTTAAAAATACGGGGGATCCCCTGTCAGTTTCCCCCCCGGATTTTTAGAACCAGGACCGGCTCAAAGAGCCCGAGGCTGGTTATGCTTAGGAGGGAGGACCCCACGCAATTTTTTTTCTGATTTTTAACATTCCATTTAAAAAAAATAATATTATTCTTAAAAATATATAAATAATACTTGTGCCTCCAAAATAGACAAACCAAGTACATAATCCCTTCTAATATAAATAGATATGCTATTACCAATAAAAAAAAACACAAAAAAACATGTTTTTAATTTTTTTTATTAGATTCCGCCAGCAAAGTGTGGCAGATTGAAAATGACGAATTTACTGTCTAAAAGCACTGTTGTCGAATTTACAAACTTCAATTGAATATACTTTTGTCGAATTGCCGTATTTGTACCATTGCAGAAATGTCGAATTTGACAAATGTCGAATTTCAAAAAGTCGAATTTGGAAAGTCCGTTTTTTTGGCGAAAAGTATTGAATTGCATTGTCAATTATTTTTTTTGGCGAAAATGTCCAGTTTTTCGACATTTTCGGGAATTCGACAGCAATTGCATATACCCCAGAACCTTTTATTTGTACCTAAATTAACATTTAGTTGCAGCAACAAAAATTAATATATATATATATATATATATATATATAGATATTAAAATCATAAAAAATAGGGCAAACACAGCACAACACTTCATTGAATGTATTACCACATATAGAGGCCAAACACAGTCTCCTGTATAGAATCCTTGGAAAAAGATGCCACAGTCCAGGGGGTTTATATAGCACTTGTGAAGATGGTATAGTCCATATGAAGTGAATGGAGGACCTTCAGAGCTTGATTTTGGACGGTTAGAGTCCTATTGGAAGCATGGTCTCTTACTCCTCTCTCGGACACCAACAAGTTCCCCGTTTGGAGCGTAAAGTACTTCTAGGTGTTGTCCAGGAACTGGATGTATAACTGTAGTGATGGCCTCTGCAAACCAATGCGTTTTGCTGTGTCAACAGCTTTGTCAAGGTGTGTGTGTGTGTGTGTGTCCATTGTGAAATTGCCCTTTATAAAGGCTGTGCTGATTGTAAATTAAGTACAGCTGCAAACAATGGGCAATCATCAAATATCATAAAAAATAAAACTATATCCAGTTTAGTTTAATCTTAATAAATGGAGACAAGTGTATATATACCTAGAAGCCACTTTTGTTTATTATTACTTATATTCGGTATATATAACAATAAACATTTTCTGGTTTTAGTATTGCGATCATGTGACCGCATATGTATGCTTCCTGTGTTTGGAACGCATCAATAGGTTGTAGAGATCAGAAGCGCAGATCACGTGACGCTGTTTATGTACACGTGACCGGCTCCAATACTCGCGAGAGCCGCAAAGAGCGCATCGAGGTCACGGTCACATAACCGTAGCCGCGTGCGTGACGCGACTCTCGGAAGTAAGTCACGTGGTCACGGTCACATGACCAGACCCACGTGCGTAACGCGACTTCCGGAAGTGAGTGACATACTGGCAATCCGGACACGCCGGCCAGTATCCACAATGGGCTCAGTTGCCCTTAGTTCAGTATAATCGGTACTATTATGTTTGAAGAGACAAAGACCCCCAAATTATTTATCTCTTTGGTGAAACATGATAAACTAATAAAAATAAATATAAAGAAAACTTTTTTTTCCCTTACACTAGAAAATAAATTCTTTTTTAACTACAGACATTAAAATAAATGTACATACATAAAGCTCTATAGTGACATCTTGTGGAATTATTTAATAATGGCATTCACATAATAAATAACCATTCTAGAAATCATACATGGTGTAAATAATATTCCCTATATTATAAACTATAATCAAACTATTAATAACAACATTTTATAATGTTTTAATTAAACCGGACACCTAAAGTACTGCATTTAGTTCCAAAGCTTCATTCAGGCCACAGGGATTATAAGGAATTCAACTGGAGTGTCCAAAATATCTCTTGTCGACAAAGTCGAGTATATCTATCCCCTCCTCGACAAGTCGGTGGGATATATTCCAGGCCAATAACTTTTAAAGAGCTGGGATCTTTATTATGATGGTACACGAAGTGTCTAGATAGGCTATGTTTCATTAGCCCATTTATGACATTTCTACGATGTTCCATGAATCTTAATTTCGAGGCTCTAGTAGTTCTACCAACATATTTTAAATTACATCCGCATTTCAATAGATATATAACCCATGACGTATTGCAATTGATAAAAGTGGAGATATTTATAAATTTCTCCTCCAAAGCTATATCAATCTTTTTGGTTTTATTATATGCATGTAAACATGTTGTACATTTGTTGGCTCCGCATTTATAGAAACCCTTAGGTTTCGTGGATAGACAACCCCTTTCGGAGTTTATTCCTATATCTGATGAATGACTTCCTGTGGGGTTCTGTAGTTGGCTAGGTGCCAATATGTTCTTTAGGGACTTGTTTTTCTTAAAAATAAACTGGCTTAGCTGGAAGAATACCATTCAAAATTGGATCATTTAGAAGCATATGATAATTTTGTATTATCGTATTTTAAATCTGATTAGATCGATTATTGAATCTAGATATAAAGGCCAATTCTTTCTTGTTATCAGAGGAAACTTTGGATTTCGGATGAAGTAATGTATGTCTATCTACTTGACTTACTTCTAGGAATGCTTTATCCAATAGATGTTGTGGATAATCCCTATCACTAAAGGATTCCATTAATCCTTTTGCTTGAGATTCAAAGGCTTGGGTGGTGGAACAGTTTCTTTTAATGCGTAACAATTGACCTTTAGGGATATTGCTCTTCCATGACTGATGGTGTGCACTCTTATAATTTAAATATGAATTATGATCAACATCCTTGGTGTAATTAGACATATGGATACAGTTATCCACTATTTCTAAAGAGATATCTAAAAAATTAATTTTGGAAGAACTAAAGTTAGAAGTGAAGGTTAAATTAAAAGTGTTGGTGTTGAGAGAATTAACTAAATCAGAAAAAGTGTTGTGATGCCCATCCCAAATAAAGAAAAGGTCATCGATGTACTGCCCATAGAGGACGAGACGCTCGCCGAGTTCGCCTCCCCAAATAAGGTCCTCTTCCAAGTGTCCTACATAAAGGTTAGCGTAACTCGGCGCAAATCTCGTCCCCATGGCGGTTCCCATCGTTTGACAATAAAACGTGTCCAAAAAAAGAAAATAGTTGTGAGAAAGAATAAAGGAAATCGTGTCGACAATAAACTCCCGGTGTCTCTCTGAAAGGTCTCCATCTGTTGACAATATTTGATTGATAACCTGTACACCTAACTTTTGAGGTATATTTGTATAAAGACTGGATACATCCAGAGAAGCAAATGCATAAGAAGATTTCCAGGTAACCCCCTGGATTAATTCTAAAAAGTGCATAGTATCTTTAATATGGGACCTTGATCGAGAGACACGCGGTTGGAGAAAATTGTCGACATACTGGACACTACTGATGATCCTTTTCTAAAGATTCTTGAAGAGTTAGGGGGAGACAATAATACTCAATCTACAACTAAAAAGATCTTTGAGGTGGATAAAAAGATGTGTACATTAAAATCTGATTTTTTCCCATTAGTTTCAAAAGCAGTCAGGTTTTTTATAAAACCACTTTAGAAAATTTCAAATCTATATGTTCTTCAAAATGTGACATTAAACAAAATTTGAAGTAATGGGAGAAACAAGCTATTTAAAAATGAACAAAATATACTTCAATTGTCATCAAAGAAGCTGATAAGGGGGTTGGGCTCATAATACAGGACAGAGAAGATTACATACAGGAAGCCTTACGACAATTAGGTGATGTGAACTTCTATGAGGTCCTTGCACGGGATCCCACCCCCCTATATCAAAAAGAATTATATTCTCTTTTACAAGGAGCTCTCCAGGATGGAGTGATATCTAAGGAAGACCTAAAGTTTCTTTTTCCCCTTCATCCCACCATTCCCGTTTATTATCACCTCCCCAAGATTCACAAGTCCCTCACTTCACCCCCGTGACGTCCTATTATTTCGGGTGTTAATTCCCTCACTTCTTTTTTATCTGACTATGTCGACAATTTTCTCCAACCGCGTCTCTCGATTAAGGTCCCATATTAAAGATACTATGCACTTTTTAGAATTAATCCAGGGGGTTACCTGGAAATCTTCATATGCATTTGCTTCTCTGGATGTATCCAGTCTTTATACAAATATACCTCACCAGTTAGGTGTACAGGTTATCAATCAAATATTGTCAACAGATGGAGACCTTTCAGAGAGACACAGGGAGTTTATTGTCGACTCGATTTCCTTTATTCTTTCTCACAACTATTTTCTTTTTTCGGACACGTTTTATTGTCAAACGATGGGAAACGCCATGGGGACGAGATTTGCACCGAGTTACGCTAACCTTTATGTAGGACACTTGGAAGAGGACCTTATTTGGGGAGGCGGACTCGGCGAGCGTCTCGTCCTCTATGGGCGGTACATCGATGACCTTTTCTTTATTTGGGATGGGGATCACAAAACTTTTTCTAATTTAGTTAATTCTCTCAACACCAACACTTTTAATTTAACCTTCACTTCTAACTTTAGTTCTTCCAAAATTAATTTTTTAGATATCTCTTTAGAAATAGTGGATAACTGTACCCATACGTCTAATTACACCAAGAATGTTGATCATAATTCATATTTAAATTATAAGAGTGCACACCATCAGTCATGGAAGAGCAATATCCCTAAAGGTCAATTGTTACGCATTAAAAGAAACTGTTCCACCACCCAAGCCTTTGAATCTCAAGCAAAAGGATTAATGGAATCCTTTAGTGATAGGGATTATCCACAACATCTATTGGATAAAGCATTCCTAGATGTAAGTCAAGTAGATAGACATACATTACTTCATCCGAAATCCAAAGTTTCCTCTGATAACAAGAAAGAATTGGCCTTTATATCTAGATTCAATAATCGATCTAATCAGATTAAAAATACGATCAAACAAAATTATCATATGCTTCTAAATGATCCAAGTTTGAATGGTATTCTTCCAGCTAAACCAGGGTTTATTTTTAAGAAAAACAAATCCCTAAAGAACATATTGGCACCTAGCCAACTAAAGAACCCCACAGGAAGTCATTCATCAGATATAGGAATAAACTCAGAAAGGGGTTGGCTATCCACGAAACCTAAGGGTTTCTATAAATGCAGAGCCAACAAATGTACAACATGTTTACATGCATATAATAAAACCAAAAAGATTGATATAGCTTTGGAGGAGAAATTTATAAATATCTCCACTTTTATCAATTGCAATACGTCATGGGTTATATATCTATTGAAATGCGGATGTAACTTAAAATATGTTGGTAGAACGACTAGAGCCTTGAAATTAAGATTCATGGAACGTCGTAAAAATGTCATAAACGGGCTAATGAAACATAGCCTATCTAGACACTTCGTGTACCATCATAATAAAGATCCCATCTCTTTAAAATTTATTGGCCTGGAATATATCCCACCGACATGTCGAGGAGGGGATAGATATACTCGGCTCTGTCGACAAGAGATACTTTGGACACTCCAGTTGAATTCCTTATATCCCTGTGGCCTGAATGAAGCTTTGGAACTAAATGCAGTACTTTAGGTTTCCGGTTTAATTAAAACATTATAAAATTTTGTTATTATTAGTTTGATTATGGTTTATAATATAGGGAATATTATTTATACCATGTATGATTTCTAGAATGGTTATTTATTATGTGAATGCCATTATTAAATAATTCCACAAGATGTCACTATAGAGCTGGGTTATTAGAAGATTGACAATTTTCCATCATGGTTGAATATATAATTGGGATTATATGGATTTATATCAAATCATGTTTAGGTGGATATGTGTAGATAAGGTATATATATTTTTTTTTTTACACAATCTGCTACATATGGGAATGTCAGATATGTGTTGTATGTACATTTATTTTAATGTCTGTAGTTAAAAAAGAATTTATTTTCTAGTGTGGGGAAAAAAAAGTTTTCTTTATATTTATTTTTATTAGTTTATCATGTTTCACCAAAGAGATAAATAATCTGGGGGTCTTTCTCTCTTCAAACATAATAGTACCGATTATACTGAACTAAGGGCAACTGAGCCCATTGTGGATACTGGCCGGCGTGTCCGGATTGCCAGTATGTCACTCAGTTCCGGAAGTCGCGTTACGCACGTGGGTCCGGTCATGTGACCGTGACCACATGACTTACTTCCGAGAGTCGCGTCACGCACGCGGGTCCGGTCATGTGACCGTGACCTTGATGCGCTCTTTGCGGCTCTCGCGAGTATTGGAGCCGGTCACGTGTACGTAAACAGCGTCACGTGATCGGCGCTTCTGATCTCTACAACCTATTGGAGTCTGGTATGCGTTCCAAACACAGGAAGCATACATATGCGGTCACATGATCGCAATACTAAAACCAGAAAATTTTTATTGTTATATATACTGAATATAAGTAATAATAAACAAAAGTGGCTTCTAGGTATATATACACTTGTCTCCATTTATTAAGATTAAACTAAACTGGATATAGTTTTATTTTTTATATTTGATGATTGTAAATTAAGTACAGCTGCAAACAATGGGCAATCAGCACAGCCTTTATAAAGGGCAATTTCACAATGGACACACACACACCTTGACAAAGCTGTTGACACAGCGAAACGCGTCGGTTTGCAGAGGCCATCACTACAGTTATACATCCAGTTCCTGGAATACCCCTAGAAGTCCTTTACGCTCCAAACGGGGAACTTGTTGGTGTCCGAGAGAGGAGTAAGAGACCATGCTTCCAATAGGACGCTAACCGTCCAAAATCAAGCTCTGAAGGTCCTCCATTCACTCCATATGGACTATACCATCTTCACAAGTGCTATATACACCCCCTGGACTGTGGCA
Organism: Pseudophryne corroboree; assembly: GCF_028390025.1. Classification (NCBI taxonomy): domain Eukaryota; kingdom Metazoa; phylum Chordata; class Amphibia; order Anura; family Myobatrachidae; genus Pseudophryne; species Pseudophryne corroboree. The sequence goes on along the minus strand of NC_086449.1, from coordinate 666,346,159 downwards.
TCTTTTTCCAAGGATTCTATACAGGAGACTGTGTTTGGCCTCTATATGTGGTAATACATTCAATGAAGTGTTGTGCTGTGTTTGCCCTATTTTATATGATTTTAATATCTATATATATATATATATATATATATATTTTAATTTTTGTTGCTGCAACTAAATGTTAATTTAGGTACAAATAAAAGGTTATATTGTCTATATCCAGTTTATAGCGCTGTTTATTCTTCCTCCAAGACTATTATCTATTTGAAACCACACCTAACAGCATTCTAAACCTCTGCTGCATTCTGGGAACTGTGTTTTATTTATATGCTACTGCTTCTTATTGCTGAGCACTGTCGCTTTATGTCTACTGCCAATTTATATTTGAACTGTGCTTAATAAAAACCCATTGACTTTTATCCAGTTGTCGTGGTCACGCCTTCGGGCATTGGTACTGCAAGTTCCCTGTATGTCAAGCAATTCAATACGACCACCCAGGTTCATACACACACCTGCCCCTACAACTGAGGTTTCCCCTGGTCAGCACCAGCCCTCAGTTGTGACACTGCGTTTTTAGCATCTGATGCAACCCATTCCATTTGGCAAGGATCAGATCCTGCAGAGGCCTCAAGTGGAACTGTGCATACTTCACCATGTCGAATGGTGACACCATCAATCCCATCACACGCACTGCTGCATGAATGGATACCTTTTGACTGTGTAGCAACTTCTGAATCCTTGACTGAACTTTGGATATCTTGTTCAGAGGTAACATTACTCTCTGGAGGCTTGATTCCAGTACAGCTCCGAAGTGAGTCATCCACTGTAACGGAACCAGACATGATTTTGCCCAATTTATGAGCCACCCCTGCCTTTGCAGACACGTTATTGTCTGTTGCAGATGACATAGGAGTAATTCCTGTGACTGTGCCAGGATTAAAAAATCGTTGAGGTATGGAAAAATTCTTATCCCCTGCTGGTGAAGATCAGCTGCCATTACCACCATAATCTTTGAGAAATCATGGTCACAAACACACTCCTTCGATTATCAGATCGGTCGGTCAAGACAGAAAATCTCTGCCTCAATCTCCTATATCATGCAGTGTGTGGGGATTCTAAAACAATCTGACTCTATTTCCCACATTTTTTAGTGACAACGTCATTCTCATTGTGGGTGTCCATTCAGTGTGGTTGCTGAAAATCATTTACTGAACAAAAGTTTAGTCTGTAACTCAGATATTGGAGCCTTTGCTGTAAAAGCGCCCTGACGGGAGGGAAGCAGTTAGCTTCCCGATAGATGGGATCACTGTGATCGATATACTGAAGCCGGGATCCCGAAGTAGGAGGCAATGCCGACATCGAGATACAGACGCCGCCTGGGATGCCGGAGTCACATTACCGACAGCCGGCAACCTGATCGTGGGAGGTTTAGGCAGAAGTCAGGTGTTAAGGACCACGGATTGAGGGTTAGGCACATAGAAGGGGAGGTTAGGGTTAGGCATCAAGCGGGAAGGGTTAGGCATCCACAAGGGAGGGTTAGGGTAGGGGGCAGAGGAAGGTTAGGGGGCCGACGGGATTCTGATGGACGGGATGCCGCTATCGGTATTCTAACCTCCGGCATCCTGACCATCGGCAAATCATACTGATCTTTGACAGGGTGACCAAATTATTGGACTGTTTGTATCTAGCTGTTTGTATAAGTTTGTATCTATCAGTTTGTATCTAGATGCGACCATGCCAGCAAGTGCTTTATCTGACCTGGTCGCACAGGATGCGACCAGTCAGATAAACTGTGTTAGCAGCAGCAGGGAAGGGAAACTTTCCTCCGCTGCTGCTGTCAGAGGGACCGGAAGGTCCCTCTGCCTTCCAGCACCTAGCCCCCAGTCTTGCCGTGCTGCCAATCATTGCTGATTGATCAGCACGGCAGGATCCCCCACCCCCAGCGGCTGCAGACAATAGCAGCCGCTGGTAATTGTAAATCATAGCCCCCAAGCCCCCCTGTGTACCTGGCAGCTGTCCGGGCTCTAAAAACTCAAGTCGCAATGTTACCGATGTTCCAGATCGATGTTTTCTATTATTATTTTTTTACTAAAATCATTTTGGATAGGGTTAAATTCACGTTCTTCACCTAATTCATTAAAAAAAAAAAAACCCCGACAATTTCTTAGCGGTTTTTTTTTGAGGGGGGGGGGATCGTCAGTTAAGTGGTTAAGATATGAACACTTGATATACAAGCTTATTTTATGGATGAGAAACACTGAACAAGTGATCTACATACAGGTCCAAAAAAAGACAAATTGCACAATAAAAACAAGCATGAAGAGTAAGCTTAGGAAAAACATTAACAGCTGACATATATAAAGAGTCACATCCAGTTTTTAATATATAATGAAGTGCAGTAGTGAAAGAAGAGTAAGAAACTATAGGAGAATAAGAGATGAGGGGGACTGGGCTGGCAGTCCAGGAGGAAAAGGAGAGAAATAGATGTTATGGTAAGAACTTACCATTGATAACGTGATTTCTCTTATGTCCACAGGTATCCACAGGATAACATTGGGATATTGTCGAGTGACAGCGAAAATGGCACCAACACGGTCACAAGCTTTCTGGCCTCTCAGGATGCATTGGGGCCTTCACCATATAGTCCCGCCCACTGACTCAGTCAAATCAGTTCTTTCCACAGCGATTTTAGGCAGGAACATCAGGTAGAGACCTGTTTAGGCGATAAGAACACACATGCACACCCTTCCATACAAGAAGGAAGAGGTTTTAGTGATTGTCTAGATCCTCAAATCAGATGCGTCAGGGTGGGATCCCTGTGGATCCCTGTGGACATAAGAGAAATCACGTTATCAACGGTAAGTTCTTACCATAACGTCTATTTCTCTGGCTGGGTCCACAGAATTATCCACAGGATAACATTGGGATTCCCAAAGCCATTTTAGTGGTGAGGATGCTCCTGATTGCACAGGAGGACCTTTCGCCCAGAGTCTGTGTCATGAGAGGCAAAAGTATCCAAGGCATAATGTCTAATGAATGTGTTTATGGAAGACCATGTGGCTGCCTTACAAATCTGTTCTGCTGAAGCACCCTGTTGTGCTGCCCAAGAAGGACCTACCTTATGTGTAGAGTGTGCAGAGACATTAGCCGGAATAGGGAGATCTGCATGAGAATAAGCTTCTGATATTACCATTCGGAGCCATCTCGCCAGCATCTGTTTACTAGCAGGCCATCCTCTTCTATGGAATCCGTAGAGGATGAAGAGAGAATCTGTTTTTCTGATGGCACTAGTACGATCTATGTAGATTCTTAAAGCCCAGACCACGTCCAGCGACCCTTCTCCCGCAGATAGTCCCGATACCTGAAAAGCTGGGACTACAATCTGTTCATTCAGGTGAAACCTTGATACCACCTCGGGAAGATAACTAGATCTCGTTCTGAGAACTGCTCTCTCTGGAAAAAAACTTAGGAAAGGAGACTTACACGATAATGCTCCTAAATCTGACACTCTTCTGGCTGACGCCATTGCCAGTAAAAAAAGCACTTTAGCCGTTAACCACTTAAGATCTGCTCTCTTAAGTGGTTCAAACAGAGGACCCTGGAGAAATTTAAGAACTAAATTCAAATCCCAGGGAGCTGCAGGAGGAACAAATGGAGGTTGAATATGTACTACTCCTTGAAAAAACGTACGTACATCCTGTAAATCAGCAATCTTTTGCTGAAACCATACAGTTAACGCTGATACTTGAACCCTCAAGGAAGCCACTTTCAAACCTTTATCCAATCCTGCTTGAAGGAAATCCAAAATCCTGGACACTTTAAAAGATCTCGGATTTAAATTTTTTCCAGTACACCAATGAATATAGGCTTGCCATATTCTATGATACACACGGGCCTAAGAAGGCTTTCTTGCTCTAAGCATAGTTTGGATTACTTGTTTCGAAAATACTTTAGCCTCTAAGATAGAGGTTTCAACAGCCACGCCGTCAAAGACAGGCAATCAAGATGACTGTGACAACAAGGACCCTGCATTAGCAGGTCTGGACGTTGAGGGAGCAGTATCGGTGCTTCCACTGACATTCTCAACAAATCTGTGTACCAATGCCTTCTTGGCCAAGCTGGAGCTATTAGAATCATTGCTCCTTTTGCTTGTTTTATCTTTCTCACTACTCTGGGTAACAGAGATATTGGCAGGAACAGATACGCCAGCTGAAACCTCCATTCTACTGACAGTGCGTCTACAAGGACCGCTCCTGGGTCCCTTGTTCTCGATCCGTACCTTGGAACTTTGTTGTTTAGACGAGACGCCATAAGGTCTATCTCTGGTAGACCCCATCTGTTCACCAGTGTCTGAAACACTTCTGGGAGTAGTGCCCATACGGTTTCCTGAATGGTTTGCCAGCTGAGAAAATCCGCTTCCCAGTTTAGTACACACGGGACAAATACTGCTGACAATGCTAGGAGATGGGGTTCTGACCATCTTAGAATGGGAGTTACTTCCTCCATCAGTCTCATGCTGTGAGTATCTCCCTGATGATTGAGGTATGCTACTGCCATCGCATTGTCTGAGCAAATCTGGACTGGTCTTCCCTGCAGACTGTCCTTTGCCTGAACTAGAGCCAAGAAAATGGCCCTTATTTCTTACAGATTTATTGGCAGGCGACTTTCCCTTGCGGTCCATTTTCCCCAGAACCATAGGCTTCCGAGTACCGCACTCCAGCCCTGAAGGCTGGCATCTGTTGTCAGGACTTGCCACTCTTTTATCCAAAAGGGTCTCCCCTTGTTTAAATGGTCTGTTCGTAGCCACCACGCTAGAGACCTTTTTACACTTACTGGAAACTTTATCATCTGCTTTTTTATCGTCTGATGATTTCCGTTCCATTTGGTTATAATAAGGTGCTGCAATGGTCTGGAATGGAATTGCGCATATTCCACCATGTCGAAGGTTGATACCATCAGATCCAACAGTCGCATTGCTGCATGGACTGACATTGTCTGGGCGTGCAACGCTTCCTGAGCCATGACCTGCACCTTGACTATCTTTTTCACTGGTAGGAGAACTTTCTGTAGGTCTGAATCCAATATGGCCCCCAAATGAACCATCCGCTGTGACGGATTCAGGGACGACTTTTCCCAATTTATGAGCCACCCGTGTCTCTGTAAACAAACTATTGTCTGTTGAAGATGGCTCAACAGTAAATCTTGCGACTGTGCTAAGATTAACAGGTCATCCAGGTATGGGAATATTCTTATCCCCTGCTTGCGCAGACAAGCTGCCATAACCACCATGATCTTGGTAAACACCCTTGGTGCTGTAGCTAGCCCGAAGAGCAGAGCTTGGAACTGAAAATGTTCTTGGAGGATGGCAAACCTGAGGTAACACTGATGCGACAGTGCTATAGGCACATGTAGGTAAGCATCCCGTATATCCAGAGATACCATGTAGTCTCCCGGTTCCATAGCCAACATTATGGAGTGTAACGTCTCCATGTGGAACTTTGGGATAAATATGTATTTGTTCAACATTTTCAGATTGAGAATTGGTCGATATGACCCATTTGGTTTCTGGATTAGAAATAGATTGGAGTAAAACCCCTGTCCCCTTTGTAAAGGAGGCACTGGGACAATCACAGCTGACTGCAGTATTTTTTGGGCTGCTTCTTGCAGGGCATTGGCCTTCGACTATATACGAGACGGGCTGGTGCAAAAAAACTTTGAGGAGGCTGCCTCCTGAATGGGAACCCATACCCCTGAGATATTACCTTCTGCACCCAAGCATCTTCTGTTGACTGTTGCCATATGTGTGCAAAATTAAGGAGTCAGCCCCCAACCCTGGAAACCTCCAGGCGGAGGCCCGTCTCTTCAGGCTGATGGTTTCTGTTCAGGCTTGGAAGCTGGCTTTTTGCTAGCCCACTGCTATCTACCCCTGGATTTAAACTGGGGTTGCTTAGGCTCCTCTTTAGCTTTCGCTTTACTTTGCCAACGAAATGAGCAACATTTTAAACCCTTGGACTTAGGGTTATAAGTATCCGGAAATCTGACCTTTTTCGATTCAGCCTCTGATTCTAGGATATCCGATAAAGGTTTTCCAAATAACATATTACCGACAAAAGGCAATGCTTCCAATTCTTTCTTGGATTCCGCATCTGCCTTCCAGGTACGTAGCCAAACTGCTCTGCGAGCGACTACTGTCAAGGCTGAAGCTTTAGAAGCAACTGTACCTACTTCAATTGCTGCTTCTTCCAAATACTGGGCAGATTGTCTTAAACGGTAAAAATGATCCTCTTGCTCCCTAGTAGGAGAAGGGATGTCATTCTCTAGTTCCTCTATCCATTCGCCCATTGCCTTTGCTACCCAGGCCGAAGCCATAGCAGGTCTTACCACTGCTCCTACTAGAGAAAATATATTTTTCAAAAGGCTCTCTACCCTTCTGTCTGTGACATCATTTAGTGAGGTAGATGACAGTGGTAAAGCAGATTTATGCACGAGTCGCAGAACATGTGCATCTACTTTTGGAGGAATTTCTCTTTTCGAACAATCCACAGCTGGAAATGGATAATAAGAATCCCATCTTTTAGGAATCTTATACTTTTTACTGGGCGCCGCCCAAGACTCATCCATCATTTCTGTCAGCTCATCTGACGCTGGGAATCCAGCTTTCACTGATTTTGTTCGTTTAAATACAGGTGCTTTAACTTTTAACACTGTCTTGGTTGGCTCTTCCAACGAGAGAACAGCCTTCACAGCATTAATAAGTTCAGCTACATCTTCTGAACTAAAACTCTGCGACTGATCATCATACGGAGTATTCAAATCTATTGTATCATCATCCGATGTATCATCTTGCATAGTCTGCCATACAGACGTATCTGTCTTAGTCTCACCTGTCCCTTGGTTACTTGTAGAGGCTACTGGAACCCAGCCATAGGAAGGGAGCTGCATGTATGGGTTCATAGTGTAACCTAACCCTTGAGGTGGTGCTACCGGAGATAACCTGTCCGCTATAGAAGATAGAGTCTTTGCGAACATATTCCATGGTGGCTCTGTTGGTGGTTGAACCAACTCCTGTTTTTTACTTCGCTGAAAAGCGAAAGTTTGTACACAAACCCTCATAAGTGACCAATTGATTCATATCAATTACCCCTGACTTACAAGATAAGCATGTTAGGGCTGTAGGAGTGCTTGATAAATTCTCCTCGTCACTTTTGCCGCTCACAGACATGGTAATAATCTGTTACTGACTACACAATTTGTGACTGAAAATCACCCTATATGCAAGTATATAGAGGTGAGATCAATCTGACCACAGTGCACCTGATTTGAGGGTCAGAACAGGACTGACATTACACAGAAAAGTCAGCACACATACTAGCAGTCAGTCACATTAAAAGCATTAGACATTGTCATATGAGAATACAACCTCCATAACAACTTATACATAAGTAGGAAAATTGTACTTCTGTTTTTAACTGGTTCTTTTTTCAACATAACATGCAGACAACACAGTAATATACAGGTCTCATATGCAATAGGTACTAAAAATTAACAATTCATACTAAGAAGTAGAGAGAATTTTTAGTACTGTATACCCTGCCTCCGGAGAGCGGGATACAGGGAGACTCACCACACTTCCATATCCAAGCAAATACGCTCGTAAGACGCTGAGTGGATTCAGACGCTACTGATGTACACTACCGCTCTTGATAACTGATAACGGACACGGACGCTCACTGACGGACACGGACGCTGAGCGGCTTCCACGTGTATGCAGACACTAAGGCCTGCGACTCCGTCTGGGCGGGATTTCTAGTGTACACAACCGTGTCTAAGCTGCGACCGAGTACCCTCGTGGTAGCGTCTGAACCGGAAGTGAGGTCATTCAGTTCATGAAACGAGAGACGCGTGGAAACTGGCCATGAACTCGGAGGAGGGGCGACCAGGAGAGCGTCTGATTCCCCATGTTGACTTAAACTCCCAGGATCGCGGCCTCTACCTAGTCCTGGCGCCTATGATCCCCGGAGCGTATCGCTGTCACACTCGAGATGTTCGGTGCATCAACACACTGTTTGTAGTCTCCACCAAATCAGTGTAGCTGTGTCCTGACCCCTCTAGTAAGAGGAAGTCCATAGACTCACTGTCTCCCCATGCTCCGGCCACAGCCTGGTTACGTCTGCTGGACCTGCTAGAACATCCGACACAGACGCCCGTTGAGACAGCACTAATACCCGAAGGTAAGCGTTGTTGCGACCCAGTGGGGAGTTGTTGGAGCGACTCTTTCTAGTATGCGTTTAAGACGCTGTTAAGAGAAGTCGCTTACAAAAATATAATAAGTCTATAAAAATAAAATAATAAAAGCTTGAGGCTGCTCTGTTTCACAGCAGCCCTGTGACCATGCGGCTTCCTGCCGCACCAAGCAAAAAACTGATTTGACGGAGTCAGTGGGCGGGACTATATGGTGAAGGCCCCAATGCATCCAGGGAGGCCAGAAAGCTTGTGACTGTGTTGGTGCCATTTTCGCTGTCGCTCGACAATATCCCAATGTTATCCTGTGGATAATCCTGTGGACCCAGCCAGAGAAAAAAAAATTAGGAAAAAGAAGAGGTTGACTCAGCTGGACATAGCATACATTCAGGTGTCAGAAATGAAATAGTGAGGATATCTTGTCCACGGTACAGAATAAAAGGGTTGTTGAAGGATTTTAATTAAATGCTGGAGGAATATAAAAATGAGAATTCCATGGTTCCCATGTTTTAGTAAAACTTTTGGAAAAAACCTGTAGGATACTAGTAATGTATTTCAAAGAATCTATATGCCATACTTTAGCAATGGTCTCACCTTCGAATGGGACTTCAGTTTTTTCCACAGAGCTGCCAGTTGACATGTAGCCGCTACGGCCAACTGCTGGAACAATTTATATTGAGGTTAAGTGGCGTCAGGGACACACACCAGTAAAAGAAAATATTTAGGAGAAAAGGGAATGTGTAAATCTATTACTGTACTATCAAGGGTGCTTATCTCTTTCCAGAAGGAAACAAGCTTTGAGCAGCTCCACTACGTGTGTAGAAATGTACCAACGCCTGTTACATATCTCTAACATAAGTTTGAGATTTCTGGATGCATTCTGTTAAGCCTGGAGGAACATAATACTATTGGTAAAACAGTTTATAAGCATTTTCTTTAATGCGTACACATATAGAAACTAGAAGCCACATTGGCAGTCTTTCCAGTAATCAGTATCTAATGTCTCTCCCACACTGACCTCCCATGCCATCTCATAGGAAACCCTTGTCTTAGAGCAAGGATGTATAAACTCTGCATACAATGTGGAGATAAGTCCCTTGGTGCTCATGCCCCTGAGAATTAAGGATTCAATGGTAGGAAGTGAAAATTTATTCTTTGCAGAACTTGAAAAAAATATGTTTGAGGAATGGAAAATTTGGTTTTAATTGCAGCAAAGTAAATAGTCTTGGGTGAGATTATTTAGCCACTGAAAGCGGTTATTGTGCCAGTGTTTAAAAGTACAGTGGCTGGAATACAACCAGACTAAAAGTCTGGATTTTCAAAGAGGATTAGTGGACTGGGGTGTGGAGCAATATAAAAGGTAAGATTAGCAAAATCCCATACATCTATTGTGTGATATGTAACGGGATGATGCAGGGATGCTTTAGACAGAGTAAATCGGGGAAGCCACAACAAAGAAGAGATCAAATATTATTTCAACGTTTCTGATTCAGTTGTCTCTCATACCCTCTCTGAGTTAGATTGCCCCTATAATACGCAGAGAGTATAAACACAGTGATACAGGACATTTTGCAAAGACCCGCATCCAGGGGTGGCCTAGGCGTCCCCAATTTCAAATGATATTACGTGGCTACATGATAATGCTGGGGTATATGCAATTGCGGTCGAATTTCCGCGAAAGTCGAAAAATTGGCCATTTTCGACAAAAAAACATGTCGAATTGGATTCGACAATGCAATACAGTACTTTTCGTAAAAAAACCTGCCGTTTCAGATTCGACTTTTTGCAAATCGACATTTTCAAAATTCAACATGTCTGCAATGGTCAAAATGTGGCTTTTCGACAAAAGTATATTCAATTGAAGAATGTCGATTCGACAACAGTGCTTTTCGACAGTCATTTTGTCAATTTCATTCCGCCTCACTTTGCTGGCGAGAGCTGATAATTTTTTTTTTTTTAAATGTATTTTTTTGGCTTTTTGGAGTGCTAATAGCATATCTATTTATATTTGAAGGGATTATCTACTTGGTTTGTCTTTTTTTGACTCACAAGTATTATTTAATTGATTTTTAAAAAGAATATTTTTTTCTTTACTCTGCTGATGGAAATGTACCCATGATTCCACAGTTTTACCCAGGATACACTTCTGCAAAGCCCTCCTCTATCCTCACTCCCGGGTTTGAGACTTCAGGGAGAAGGAGCCATTAACAGTCAGCTCTCTTGTGGAATCATTTTTTTAGGACAATCCCTGCGTTTTAACACATTTATATCCTATTTTTGTACTGACTACAATAATGGAGCCTTTTCCTGACCAGATTGTGATGTTCATGCTGGCTGCAAGCATGGAGGAAGAAAGGGCTGCTGAACATCAGGATCAAAGTCAGCAAATGTCTGCATTGGGTGTGGATTGCGCGTTTCATTTCCACGTCCACGCCAGTATCGCACTAGGCGTGAACTAGAGGATCTCAGCGAGTTCGAGGTGATTCAAAATTATCGCTTATCGACTCACGACATATATTCGCTGTACGCTCTGTTGGAGGCCGACCTGGAACCTTGGGCACGGACCAATCGTGCAGTCAGCGGTTTCCAGAAACTGCTGGCTACGTTACATTTTTTGGCGTCAGGCACATTCCAGCCTACTTTGTCTCAAACATGCGGTTTTTCACAGTCGACACTGTCGCGCTGTATAACCCAGGTCATTAGGGCTTTCCGCAAATTGACGATCCAGTTCATCAAATTTCCAGATACGGACAGCGGATGGCGTGAGATCAAATTAGGATTTTTCACCAAACACAATTTTCCCAATGTTCTGGGTGCGATTGACTGTACCTATGTGCAGATCAGAGCGCCACGGAATTCGGAAGAATGTTTTCGGAATGGAAAACATTTCCATTCCATGAATATACAGGCGGTCTGTGATGTCAACATGAAATTTTTGAATATTTTTGTGGGATTTCCTGGATCGTCTCACGACTCCTTCATCCTAAGCCAGTCATCGCTGTTTGACAATTTTGAAACAGGAAACATGCCGGGTGGCTGGCTGTTAGGTATTTATTTTAATTGTTTTTATTTTATTTTATTTTTTATTTTTATTTTTTATATTACCCACCATTTTTTTCATTTCCATAGGCGATGCGGGTTATCCCAACAAATCTTGGCTCTTGACCCCATTGTCTAATCCTGTTGGTAGAGCAGAAAAACGTTACCAAGATACACACAAAGCATCGAGGGGAGTAATTGAGCGTGCCTTCGGTGTACTTAAAAGCCGGTTTAGATGTTTAGACACTTCCGGTGGTGCTCTTTTGTACTCACCAGCGAAGGTTTGCGGCATGGTAAATGCATGTTGTATTTTACACAACATATGTGTCGCAAACCGTTTGTCGGTGACTCTTCGTCGCAGTGCTTTCCGATGCGGGAACCGTTCTTCTGCTCCACCGGTGGGTATGGACGAAGGAGATGATTCTCGACGGACATTGATACAAAGCTTTTTTTCCACTGCCTGTGAGTATACTTGTAATATTTGCATTATCGTGTAAACTGAGACTGTAATATTCTAAAAAAAAATGTTTATTTATGTATTTCAGAGTTTTACGTCCTGTTGACGCACCTTCCCAGCAATGTTTTCAATGTTTCGTCCTGTTGACGACCTGTTACCCTGTTTTTTCCTGTTGTTGGGTTGCCGCAAATATTGGACCCGTTTAACCCACTCTACCGTTGGCGACCTACTTGTGATGTGGACCTGAACCTCCGCCATGTAGCAGACAACCCCCCTCAGGTGAGATGTATTGCCCAAAACTCCCTCTTGACCAAGTAACCCCAGTATGTCCAAAGTGCAGCCCTCCGGCATTTTCAAAACTGCACATCCAATCATGCCCTGACAGCAATGCTTACGCTGCGTCAGGGAATGTTTGGATGTGTAGTTTCTCAAGTGCCGGAGGGTTGTATTTGGGACAAAGGCCGATGTAACCTGCTTGTACATTGTCTTTGGATGACACAAATACCTGGAACCTCATACTATTCTCTTCCACAGGTCTTGCGGAGTATCCCTCCCAAGTTGCGTGGATGTGAAGGGACACGACAGTTCCCCTGATGTACCATGGGCGACCTACTTGTGATGTGGACCTGAACCTCCGCCATGTAGCAGACAACCCCCCTCAGGTGAGATGTATTGCCCAAAACTCCCTCTTGTCCAAGTAACCCCGGCATGTCTAAGGTGCAGCCCTCCGGCCTTTGCAAAACTGCACATCCAATCATGCCCTGATACACCAATGCTTATGCTGTGTCAGGGAATGTTTGGATGTGTAGTTTCTCAAGTGCCGGAGGGTTGCATTTGGAACAAAGGCCGCTGTAACCTGCTTGTGTCAAAGTGTTGCTTGTACCTTGTCTTTTCCTAGAAGGGTGACACTATTACCAATACCTGGAACCTCATACTATTCTCTTCCACAGGTCTTGCAGAGTATCCTTCCCAAGTTGCGTGGATGTGAAGAGACATGACAGTTCCCCTGATGTACCATGGGCGACCTACTTGTGATGTGGACCTGAACCTCCACCATGTAGCAGACAACCCCCCTCAGGTGAGATGTATTGCCCAAAACTCCCTCTTGTCCAAGTAACCCCGGCATGTCTAAGGTGCAGCCCTCCGGCCTTTGCAAAACTGCACATCCAATCATGCCCTGACAGCAATGCTTATGCTGCGTCAGGGAATGTTTGGATGTGTAGTTTCTCAAGTGCCGGAGGGTTGCATTTGGGACAAAGGCCACTGTAACCTGCTTGTGTCATAGTGTTGCTTGTACCTTGTCTTTTTCTAGAAGGGTGACACTATTACCAATACCTGGAACCTCATACTATTCTCTTCCACAGGTCTTGCGGAGTATCCTTCCCGATTTGCATGAAACAGCACAGATGAAAAGGGACACGACAGTTCCCCTGCTGTACCATGGGCGACCTAACACAATACCACTGCATCTCTGAAATACCATATTTTACATTTTATTTACTAATAATTTAAAGAAAAACATACAAAACTTCTCATTTTTAAAATTTATTGAAGAAATATAATTGTATTTAATTTTGGATTAAAAAGTAAAATGTAATAAAACAAAAAAAGTAGTGTTTGTTCTTCTTTACATTCTTTTCTTGTGTAGATATCTGTGGAAAAAAAAATTCCATATTAAGTAAAGACACTAATGATGTCATGTTCATTCCTTTCCCAAGAACATTTGTGGAACCACACAATCCTGCATGACCAATTGCTGGACTGTGTTGTTCCCCAAGGGCAGGCGGTCCAAAGTGGCAGAGTGGTGTCAGTGGTCAGCATTTTGACACGCCTGCACTTGTGGAACCACACAGCCCAGCATGACCCATTGCTGGACTGTGTTGTTCCCCAAGGTCAGGTGGTCCAAAGTGGCAGAGTGGTGTCAGTGGTCAGCACTTTGACACGCCTGCACTTGTGGAACCAAACAGCCCAGCAAGACACATTGCTGGACTGTGTTGTTCCCCAAGGGCAGGCGGTCCAAAGTGGCAAAGTGGTGTCAGTGGTCAGCACTTTGACACGCCTGCACTTGTGGAACCACACAGCCCAGCATGACCCATTGCTGGACTGTGTTGTTCCCCAAGGGCAGGCGGTACAAAGTTTCTTGAATATATACATTGAAACATGGCTTTACTCACCTTGGTACGCACAACACAAACTACGCCGTCCACTTCAATTTTCCACCCAATCCTATGAAGAAGCCAAAAATAAACACTAGTGAATAGTTAATTCACACAACAGTGAAAGCCTATTTTACACCAATACAAAAAGGAGTTTGTTTGTTAAAAAAAAGTGGTATCAGAATAGCTCTTTGGCCCATCATACATGTAACCACAAGGAGCTTTCATCAGTTACCACACGCGCCCGCATACATACCCGCGCATGTATGCCTATACATAGCTCCTTGGCAGTATCCAGTCGCGGGTGGGGGAGCCCAACACAAAATTTAAAACAATAGTAAGGAAAAAAACAAACTAATGGGAGGGGGAGAAAGGGAAACATGAAAAACATAAATAGTAAATAATAAAACAATACGACCGGGCTTATGGTGGTTGTTGGCCATCCGGATCCTCTTCTTCCTCCTGATGTGGCGTCGATGCCCTGGGCGGCTGTGGGGTGTGTTGAATTGGCCTCGGTGGCTGTGCTGGTGTAGACATGGTGGCCGGTGGTGGAGGCATCTGGTAGGTGGGGTACATCCCTGTATATCCTTGGTACAGCTGTGACCGTCCATACCAGGATCGTGGTGGAGCAAGGGCAGGAGGCGTCAGTGTGGCTTGTGGTGGCGGATGTGGTGGTTCACCAGCGTGTTATTGAGCTGGCTCTGGGAGCTTATCATAGATCATCTGTAGCGTTGTTGCGATGATCTGGTGGCTGGATGCGGAATGTTGTTGGCTCTCCGACATGTTGTCAACGCTGTGTGCCAGGCATGTTGTGTTATCCACCAGCCGGTTGATGGATGTGGCCAGAGCGTGAAGGATGTCCATAGTCTCCCTGTGATCTTCTCGTCTGGTCTTTTGCATTTCTGCCGTGCTGTCGGCAAAAGCCTTTTGCATGTCAACCAAACCGTTTGCCATCTTATCCATTGTCTTCTCAATGGCGTCCAGTCTGGTTCCAACGACAACCCGAAAACTATCCTGGCTGACATTCTTCTCTGCTGCCAGGGTGTTTACCCTCTGAATATTTGAGGGATCCTGCACTTGCTGTACGTCTGCCACCAATTGCATTTGTGAAGCTGAAAAGAAAATTAGAAATTAGTATACACATTCATACATTTGTTTGAAGGTTCACAATTTGATAATTACTCACACAGGGATGTAGAAACAGCGGACTGCTGCACTTCCACCTCGTCGTCCGATGAATCCTGTAGGAGATCCGGCCTGAAGAATGGACCAATCCCCGACGCAAGTCCGCTGCTGGTCCATGGCACCTCTGTTTGCAAAAGAAAAAAAATAAAACAAAGTTAATAAACTATACAAAAATGGCAACCCCCCCTCCCCCCCAAAAATAAAAATAAAATAAAAACCTTCTCCATCCGCTGGTGCCGCTGCTCCAGGAGCTTCACTTGTCCTCAATTCTGGAGACTTTTCAAGGGTATGGCTGGATACGTCTGCACGGCTGTCTTCAAACCCAAGAAAATCCATTAACCCTGTTGACTCAAACAGTTCGGGTGATGGGTCCACAAGGGTAGTGTCTTGTTGAGGCTCTTCGGTCACAGTCCCAGAGCTCCTGGAGAGATGACGAGCTGGTGATGGCCTGCGCGCAGGAGATGTAGTTTGGCGCCCAGCTGGTGGTGCGGTCGCCGACAGTGTCTGGCACGCAGGTGACGTTCTGCGCACTGACAATGTCTGGCGCGCAGGTGACTTTCTGTGCGCTGACGATGTGTGGCGCGCAGGTGATGATCTGCACGCTGCTGATGCTTGCTGCGCAGGTGATGGTCCGCGCGCTGCTGCCGATGCCTGCTGCTCAGGTGATGGTCCGCGCGCTGCCAATGTCCTGCGCGCAGGTGATGTCCTCTGGGCAGGCGTGTCTGGGGAAAAAGAACAAACACATTAGCAAATAAAAAAATTAAAAAAAGATTAGTGCAGCTCATCTGAATGTATTCTTACCATCAGGCCTCCTTTTGGACTGCTTGTCTCTCGCCGTCTTCCGTCTTCTGGGTGGTTCTTCCTCCTCGGGAAAGCCAGCAGGACGGCTAGAGTCCACACCTCCGCGAACTTCTTGGACCATGAGAGGGTTCATGCGCCTTTTAATAACGTTCTCCCAGGGTAGCCACTTCAGATTGAGAGCCGGACCACCTCCCGTAGCTGTCTCATGTCGGTGCTGAATCCCCATCTTCTTCTTGGTCTGTCTGCGGCAATCACTGTACCGCTTCATGCAGTTTCTGGTGCTCCGGCGGTTTCCAGATACTGCAGTGACTTGTCTCGCGATGGCATCCCAGATGTTTTGCTTGGTCTCAGCTGCTGTGGTCTGTGCCCTTGGTCCATACAGAACGTCGTAGGACCTGTCGACGCCATCCACTAAGGCACAGTTTTCCGCCTCAGTGTATCTGAGTCCACGCGGCTTCTTCTGTCCTGCGTCTTCACCAGAGGCTTCCTCCTCCGACTGATCCTCTGGCTGGCTTCTTGCCTTTAGGGATAAAAAAAACCATGCATTTAATAAGATCGGTATGTACCTGTGAGTGTCAGTATCCCTGGCAGTGCGCAAAGATACCTGTAGGTGTGCATGGCAGTGCGCAAACTAGGGTGTGTCAAGTTGGATGCTATTGTGTCTGCAGGTGTTGTCAGCATTTACCTTTCTAGGCCTTTTCTTTTTCTTTTGCTTCTCCCTTTGGTCCCTTGACGACCGTGGCTGGTCACTGGATGCCTGTTCGGTCGTATCCTCCTCCTGGGTCGGCTCCCACTCCTCATTGCTGTGCAGGGAAAATTCTTCTGAGGGGTGGGGGGAAGGGGGGGGGGATCGGGCCGCTTGTCCCTGGACATCTGTTGTAAAAAGAAAAAAAATATTTTTACAAATTTAACACACATTACATAATTACATGCAACCACACGTCATGCTGCTGGGACCCCAGTGCTCAAGCAGGACCAAACACAACCCAAAAAATTGAAAAATTGAAAAAAACCTCAGCCAAACAAGCCACGTCGGCCACATGGCAGATACCGACACACTCTAAAATCACCCCAAACAAGCCAAAAAGCATCCCTGCACATGCTGGAGGTCAACCAGTGCTAAAATAGGAGCAAAAAAACATGTTTTGGAAACAAACAACAACACATGTCGACCACATGGCGGATACCGACACACTCTAAAATCACCCCAAACAAGCCAAAAAGCATCCCTGCAAGTCGTTCGTTATTTTGTATTTTTGTAGGCTCCGTTGCTTACGGTTAGATAGCTGTATGGTCTATTTGTGTATCTATTTAACTGATGCATAAATAAAATTGCTAGCCATTGGGATTGAAACCTAACCCACTAATAGTACAGAACCGCTGCTGATCAATTGATTGAGACACCTGTGAATAAGCACCTGTGAATCAGTAACTATACTGCTCTTATGATTGGTCACCCAGGAGCTTAAATAGAGCTCTCCACTTCACTGCTTTACCTTCTGATGAAACCATGGTTTTGTTTTCATGGAGAAACGCATTAAGGATACCTCACGCTGCCTTACTTTCCCTTCAGATCTTCATAAGCACAGCACCACAGCATGTACTCCATCAGCGGCAATTGTAATGGACTCTCAGCCACGAATGGCGCCCTCCCTCCCCTGTGAACTAAGTAGAACACCACTGCTAACACAAACTGCAATGGACCCTGCATGCTGACAGCGAGTCTCAGATGAGGCTATAAGGAACCAGTGGTGAGCATAAACTTTCTGGCGGCCGGGGAGGTAGTAGCACAGTGCCAGTCCAACATATAGCTGAGTATTTACTACTATTGGTAAGCATCCACTTACATTCCCACAGAACAATTTGGGACTTCATATTTTCTTTGGAGTGGACCAGTCATATTGCCCTTTGGCTGTTGACATATGTGCAATATATAATTGGGATACGCTATATGGCAGCATGTAAAATTATCAGCAGTGAATAACCTTTTAAGTAATTTTTAATTTATGCATTACATTTATATATGTTCTTAATTCATGTGATTGAATAAACTGTTTATGAAATAGTAATTAATACTTAGTGCTCTCTTGTGATATTGCATGTCTCTTATATATTTTCTATTGATATGAGTACCACAGAATACTCAAATGGGAGCTGCTATAAATATATTGATATAATTATATAATATAATTAAATAATTAGGTGACCAACAGCTTGTATTTATGTGCCTTTAAATAGAGCGCCTGATTTGATAATTTTAGGAGTTTATAATTGTCAAGTGCTAGGTTGTATTTTCTGTTTCTTCAGGCAGCACTGTTATAATGGCTGCAAGGAGAAACATAGGAGAGAGAAATAGTAGATGAAATATGATTTTAAATGAGGCAATTGAAAATAAAAAGGACGTTGATCAAATAAACCCCCTGGATATGCATCAATTATTCAATAAGCTGGAACATCTGCTTAAAGGAGAGACCAGACATTGGTTGGATAAAATGCTGCTAAATAAATATGTGATGGAGAAGATGATACCCAGGGGGCTTAGAATTTTTAAATATTTTTCATTTAAAGAGGATGAGGAACTAAGCCAGAAATGGAACAACACTTTAGATACCTGTTCTTTTGCTTTAATGGAACTTTTAATTGCATATAGAGACAGTAAAGTGGTAGCTATCGCCTCAGAAATAGAGAAGATTCAACTATTGCTTAAACCCTTTGAGGTCAGATCAGACTTCAGGGACCTAGATTATACCGTTAATTGTAGAATAGAGGAATTTGAACAGACCTTAATAACCACTAAAAGTAAAAAATTGTCAAGAGACCATCAAGACTATGCACAGGATCAGGTGAGATCCCACAATAGGAGATTCAGAGATGATCCTGAGAGATCTGGATTCCTAAAAAGGTCCAATAATTATAACCAGGCATCTCAGTTTAGAGAGAGATCAACTTCCAATAACAGAATTAACTTTCAGCAGAGAAGAAAATTTCGTAGTGGGCCCCGAATTAATGACCATGTCCCTAGGTCCCCACCATGATCCTATGAAACGCACCAATTGAAATATGCCACTAACAAAAAAAATTCTCAATAGAGAACATAAAATGGACAAACAAAGGGCCCGACTTAAGACACACACCAATACAAATATATCATCTGTAGAAACGGCCTCTTTTTTAGATCAAAGTCTCTACCCAATCTGGAGAAACAGAAATCGGTATCAGACATTACAAACCCATTCTCCCAAAAGAAAATAACTAGATTCAGAGGAAGAAGAGCAGGAAAAAGGAAGTCAGCCCAAAAGTGCAAGAAATACCTAAGGAACAAAAATCTTTTTAATTTATCCTCACGTAATCTCACAGAAAGTGAAAAGACACTTTTTGCCAAAGGACTAAAGTTTGCTCCATCACAAAAACCCAATTTATTCGGGCTGTTTGTGGAATTAAATCGCTATACCCGCGACCTATGCAGGAAACATTATTTTGCCAAGAAGAAACTTAAACAACAGGGTAATTCAGGTGCCAAATGGAATAGGTTGCATCAGATGATAAAAACACAGACTATGTTTCTTATGATAGAAATAAGAAGGTCATTAGCCTGGTGGCCACAGACATCCCATCTGGACAAGGGGATACCCTTTTGGATATCAGATTGGGAAATTCTGATGACAGACACTAGTCTCCAGGGCTGGGGAGCAGTGTCAGGAAGGTTGTGTTTTCAGGGGCAATGGTCCAAGGAAGAAAGTTGCCTGCCAATAAATATATTGGAACTTCGGGCCATATACATGGCACTGATTAAGGCAAAGGACATTCTTCGGGGAAAACTAGTCCAGATCCGCTTGGACAATGCGATGGCAGTAGTGTACCTCAACCATCAAGGAGGAACTTGCAGCCGAAAAGCAATGAAGGCGGTAAGTCACATACTAAAGTGGGCAGAACATCATCATCCAGCCTTGTCCGCAGTGTTCGTTCCGGGAGTCCTAAACTGGGAAGCGGTCTTTCTCAGTCGACACGCCATTCAGGCAAGTGAATGGGCTCTACACCTGGAAGTCTTCCAGACTCTAGTAGACAAGTGGGGGTTGCCAGAGACAAATCTCATGGCGTCCCGTCATAACAACAAAAAGCTTGCATAAGGGTCAAGAACAAAGGATCCCAGAGTGATCTTTGTGGATGCCCTGTCGGTGAGATGGGATTTTCATCTGACTTATGTGTTTCCTCCAATCACCCTATTTCCCAGGGTAGTGAGAAAGATAAAGCAAGGAAAAGGTGCCGTGATCTTAATAGTTCTGGCTTGGCCCAGAAGACATTGGTACACAGATCTGCAGAGGATGTCGCTGGATGTTCCACTTCTGCTCCCACAATGTCCAAATCTACTGATGCAGGGTCCTTGTTATCACCCTTTTTGAACATTAATTCTTTGTAAGGATATTCATATTTATAAAGAAAGGATTGTGTATCCCGCACAGAACATGAAATAGATAAGGTATTCATATGCCTATCCCAAGCATGTTTAAATAGGCATATGAATATCCTTACAAAGAATTAAGGTTCAAAAAGGGTTGAGATTGCCTAAAGGATAAAAAATAGGGGTAGACTAGATGGACCAAGTGGTTCTTATCTGTCGTCAAATTCTATGTTTCTATGTTAAAAGGAGGTTGAATGCGCAGCATTCCCTGGAAAAAAGTTTGCACATCCTGTAAATTGGCAATTTACTTTTGGAACCATACAGTCAATACTGATACTTGCACTCTCAAGGAAGCCACCTTCAAACCTTTATCCATTCCTGACTGAAGGAATGCTAAGACCCTTTAAACTTAGGGTCCATTTTCCGTTCACTGCACCGATGAATATAGGTTTGACATATTTGGTGAAAAATGCAAGCTGAGGAAGGTTTCCTTTCTCTAAGCATTGTTTGTACATTGTTCCTCCTACAGTGCCTTGGGACTTAAGTCTAGTCCTGAAAGCCCTTCAAGTTGCCCCATTTGAACCACTTAATAAAGTGGATCTTAAATGGTTGACAGCTAAAGTTCTCTTTCTACTGGCTATGGCGTCAGCTAGAAGAGTATCAGATTTAGGGGCATTATCATGTCATTCCCCATTTCTGATTTTTATCCAGATAAAGCAGTTCTCAGAACTAGATCTGGGTATCTCCCGAAGGTGGTGTCTAAATTAGAGATGAGCGGATTCGGTTTTACTCGGTTTTACTCGGTTCTCAAAACCGAATCTTATTGGCTCACGGATGTCACGTGTTTTGGATAGCCAATAAGATTCGGTTTTGAGAACCGAGTAAAACCGAGTAAAACCGAATCCGCTCATCTCTAGTCTAAATTCCACCTTAATGAAGAAATTGTAGTCCTGGCTTTCAAGGTACCGGGACTTTCTCCGGGTGATGCATCGCTGGACGTGGTCCGGGCATTAAGGATCTAAGTGGATCATACCAGTGCCATCAGAAAGGCAGATTCTCTCTTCATTCTCTACGGATTTCACAAGAGAGGATGGCCTGCTGATAAGCAGACACTGGCAAGATGGCTTTGGATGACAATTTCAGAAGCATATTCTCAGGCTAATGTCTCTACTCACTCTACTCGTAAGGTAGGTCCATCATGGGCAGCACAACGTGGTGCTTCAGCAGAACAGATATGTAAGGCAGCCACATGGTCTTCCATTAACACATTCATTAAGACATTATCACTTGGATACCTTTGCCTCTGATGACGCTGAATTTGGGCGAAGGATTCTCCTGTCCAATCAGGAGCGTCCTCACCAATAAATTGCTTTGGGAAATCCCATTGTTATCCTGTGGATAATGGGGTTGTATCTGCACACACACTATTTATTGATACATAATTGGAACAAAAAGCTCCAAGAGTAGCCCCTATTAATTGTAGGTATGTACCATTAATGTTGGGGGTGCTACCAACTACAGCTAAGGTAAGTAGACAAGCTCTGACGAAGCTGTCAGAGTAACGGCGGAACACGCGTGTGGGCAGCGTGTGTCCGCGTTTTTGTTCTATTAGTGCCAAAGTAATTAGCAGATGTGCTAATATAATCTAATGAAAGGACACCTACTGCCTTAATTTAAGCAGATTCATGTTATATATCTATGCTAGTGAACAAGCAATGACAAACAGTGTTGTGGATTAAACAAACATATGGGAATGTTACAATGTTTCACATCTAATCCTTAAGGCCACCTGTTAGTCATGAGGAGACATTTATGATACAAATTCAACAATTGTTAACAGACTAAATGTATCAGTGTTAACTTGAACCTGTGCTATTTGAGAATAACTAGCCCAGATAACTCAGTACGTTTATATCTTTAGAGGCAATAATAAAGCCAGTAAAGTACAAATTATAATTTATAACCGTTTGGTTATCCGTAATTAAAAGGGGACATAATTATCTTCTCCTAATTGAGATATATTGAATTTATTGTCATAATAAGGTGCTCTCCCCAAGTGGGACATCAGCATCTGGTATAGCCAAATGAATATAATAAATAGCTACACACTCACAATATTGACACTGAGAAATGAGGAAGGTATTTATTCTCATTACCTGAAATAGTATGATCTTTGTTACAGTCGCCCCATGTGATTACAGAGAGTCTCACTAAAGCCACAAGTATATTAAATACAATCTCTGAGACATACTAATACACTGCATTCTACTAGCACTATCTACAACTATAATCAGCACATAAGCACTATTTGGTGTAATTAATGTGCCAATTTTTAGGCAGAAGAATTTAATCTGCCCTCTCTATGAACGCCCCTTGGAAGGCTTAAGAAGGACGTATTAAAATACTGAACTACTGACACATATATAGTAATTCATACTCTTTCCTAACAAGGCTCTTCTGCATACAGAATAATAAATAGACAGCGTTGATATCTATATAATATATTATACTTGCTGTCTGAAGGATACTGTCAGCTGTCAACATAAAAATACGAGTGAAACAGTTCTGATATATATATATATATATATATATATATATCTCAACAAATGATCATATAAAGACATAGTGACCAATTGCTGACAACGATTATCAGACTGGTGTAAGATTGAGAGCAATATCATATAATAGGACATAAGAATCAATACGCGGACACATTTTTTAATCTTTAATCACATTTATTATTCCAATTGCACTTGTGGTATATGTTGTATATGTCTTGATTTTAACCTCTATATTTCGTCTATACTCGTAGTTTGTGTGTTTGTTATCCTGTGGATAACCTGTGGACCCTGCCAGAGAAATATACGTTATGGTAAGAACTTACAGTTGAGAACGGTATTTCTCTTAAGTCCACAGGGATCCTACCCTGACGCACTTGATTTGAGGATCCCTTTACTCACTAACCTCTTCCTTCTTGTACAGAAGGGTGTGCATGTGTGTTCTTATCGCCTGATTAGGGCTATCTATGATGCTCCTGCCTTGAGCTTTGGAATACAACTGATTTGCCTGAGCAAGGAGGCAGGGATATATGGACGGGCCCGTTGCATGCTGGGAGGCCTGGAAAGCTTTGACCGATTGGTGCAAATCTGCTGTCGCTTCATCATATCCCATTGTTATCCTGTGGACTTATGAGAAATTCCGTTATCACTGGTGAGTTCTTACCATAACATATAATTCGCTGAAGACCACAGTATCCACAGGGAACCCACCCTGACGCACCTGATTTGAGAATCTCTGCACTTACTAATCCATTCCTTACTTCTGGTATTGAAGTGTGTGTGTGTTTCTCGCCTGAATACTGTAGGTCTTCCTTCTCGCTCTAATCCTGCTCCTGCCTTGGGCTGTGTGACAAACTGAATTCCCTTGACCAGGAGGCTGGGTTATAAGGAGGTTATAAGGAGGCTGATACATGCTGGGAGCCCAAACGTTTAACCTTTTGGTGCCTGATCTTCTGATGCCACCTACAACCCAATGTAAAGCCTGTGGATACTGTGGACTTTGGAGTTAACAATGGTAAGTCTACCATAACTCTTGTTATTTGGTCAAGTAAACAGTGACACAGGACATTTTGCAAAGACCCACATCCAGCGGTGAGTTATGGGTCCCTAATTTAAAATTATGGTGTATATGCAATTCCGGACGAATTGCGCCTTTTTTTAGACCGTTTTAGGATTCGACTGTACTCAACAGCCGAAACCCTCCACCCGGGACCATGAATTCGACATATTCAATGCAAAACGCATTCGACACTCCCCTTGTCGAATAACGGACCAATCGTCGAGTAGTGGGCGTCCTGGATTTGACTTCCCGCCGTTTTGAGCCCTTTATAGAGCTCAGCAGCCATTTTGTGAACCTGCAGAGTGGAGTGGAGGTGCTGTAGAACTAGCAAATTAGTTGTTGTTTGCTGTGGTATCGTTTGGACACCCAGCAGGCTTTAATCCAAGACGGACAGGAGGATACCTGTTACCCCGGAGGAGAGTCATTTTTGAGCGATTTCTACATTTGTAGGTAAGTACCACATGTGGTCTGGCGTTGCATGTATGTGTTTGTGTAGTGGTGGGGTGCCATGAGGTGTACATGTGGCGTTGCTTTGGGGTGTTTGGGGTATGTATATGTGTGCAGGTATGTGTATATAGCTCCTGCTTGTATTGCTGCATGTTTTTTTGGGAGTTTTGTGTTTGGGGGTAGTTTTTCACATTTTTTTTTTTTCATAAAATGTTTTTTGGGTCATGCTTTTGCATTGGTGTACCTCCAAGCATGTGCAGGAATGCTTTTTGGCTTGTTTGGGGTGATTTTAGAGTGTGTCGGTATCCGCCATGTGGTCAACATGTGTTGTTTGTTTCCAAAACATGTTTTTTTGCTCCTATTTTAGCACTGGTGCATCCCTGCACATTCTGGAGGTACTTTTTGGCTTGTTTGGGCTGACTTTGAGCGTGTCAGTATCTGCCATGTGGTCGACATGTGATGTTGTTTGTTTCCAAAAAATGTTTTTTTGGGGTGGTCTTCTGTATGCCGGCAGTCGGGCTCCCAGCGCTCAGTATACCGGCGCCGGGAGCCCAACAGCCGGCAATACCGACACTTATTTTCCCTCGTGGGGGTCCACGACCCCCACAGAGGGAGAATAAAATAGTGTGGCGCGCGTATCACGCCACCGTGCCCGTAGCGTGGCGAGCGCAGCGAGCCCGCAAGGGGCTCATTTGCGCTCGCCACGCTGTCGGTAAGCCGGCGGTCGGGCTCCCGGCGCCGGGATGCTGGTCGCCGGGAGCCCGACCGCCGGCCAGCCGTAGTGAACCCCCTTTTCAAATATTTAACCTTCCCATATTTTTAATTGTGAATACTCCACCATGTCGAATGTTGACAACATCAAACCCATCACACACATTGCTGCGTGAATGGATATCTTTTGACTGTGTAACAAATCCTGAATTCTTGACTGAACCTTGGATATCTTGTCAGAGGTAAAATTACTCTCTGAAGACTTGAATCCAGTACAGTCCCCAAGTGAGTCATCCATTGTGACGGAACCAGCGACGATTTTGCCCAATTTGTGAACCACCCATGGTTTTGCAGACACGTTATTGTCTGTTGCAGATGACATAAGAGCAATTCCTGCATATGTGCCAGGATTAAAAGATCGTCGAGGTATGGAAATATTCTTATCCCCTGCTGGCGGCAATAAGCTGCCATTACCACCATAATCTTGGTAAATACTCTGGGGGTTGTGGCTAACCCAAAAGGTAGGGCCTGGAACTGAAAATGCTGTTGGAGGATAGCGAACCTGAGATAGCACTGATGGGACAGTGCTATAGGAACATGTAGGTAAGCAGCCTGTATATCCAGGGATACCATTTAATCCCCTGGCTCCATGGCCAAAATGATGGAATGTAACATCTCCGAGGTACCCAAATGTATTTGTTTAGTACTTTGAGATTGAGAATGGGCGAAATGACCCATTTGAGTAAAAACCCTCTCCTCGTTGTGCAGGAGAAACTGGAATGACTGCTCCTGACTGAAGCAATTTCTGAACTGCCTCTAACAAAGCCCTGGCCTTCGTCTCTACCCGAGACAGGCTGGTACAAAAAAACCTTTGAGGACGGTGCTTCTTGAAGGCAAAAGCATAACCTAGATATACCGCTTCCTGCACCCAAGCATCTGTTGCAAACTGAAGAAGTCAGCCCCCCACCCTGGGGTCCCCCAAGTGGAGGCCCACACCATCAGGCTGATGGCTTATTATCTGTTTTCCCAACTGGTCCTCTGGTAGCCCAATGCTTTTAGTCTTACCAGACTTGTTGTATTGGGGCTGCTGGCCATCACTTTTTACTTTAGCTTTACCTTGAGTCCGAAAGGGGTGAAAAGCCAGATCTTTAGGTTTGAAATTGTATGAGGAAGGAAACTTGACCTTCATGGAGTCTGCTTATGACTCCAGAAAATCTGTCAATTCTTTACCAAAAAGAATATCTCCCGAAAAGGGCAAAGATTCCAAACGTTCTTAGATTCTGAATCAGCTTACCATGTACATAGCCAAACTGCTCTGCGAGCAGTTATTGTTGAAGCCGATGGCCTGGAGGCAATAGTACCCATATCCAATGCTGCTTCTTCCAAGAATATTGCAGCCTGTTTTATATGTTCTATATGGGATTTTTGCTCTCTAGAAGCTATAGAAAACTCCCCCTCCAATGCATCAGCCCAGGCAGCCACTGCCTTTGCCATCCAAGCTGAAGCCATGGCTGGCCTTATGACTGCTCTAGACAGGGAAAAAATGTGTTTTAGAAAACCATCCACTCTTCTATCTGTGACATCATTTAATGATGTTGAAGGCAAAGGTAATGTAGATTTTCGCACTAATCCAATCACATGCGTATCTACTTTAGGAGCCACCTCCCTTTTTAAACAATCCCCAGCTGGAAGCGGATAATTGGAATTCCATTTCTTAGGAATTCTAAACTTCTTATTGGGCATAGCCCAAACCTCTTCCATAATGTCCATTAGCTGATCTGACCCTGGAAACTCAGTCTTAACTGTTTTGGGACGTTTAAACACAGGTGCCTTGGTTTTTAACACAGGCTCTGCTGAATCCTCTAAGGATAGAATGGCTTTCATTACTTTAATTAACTCAGCTATATCCACTGAGCTGAGACCTTCCTCCTCCTCTGCGTATGCCGAAGTAGAATTAATTGAGCTTTCATCTTCAGATGAATCCTCATCTGAATCATGTGTAGCCTGTGAGGGTGAAGATTTACTTACCACCGGCTTATCAGCTTGTTTCTTTTGAGAAGCTGCTGCTAGAAGTGATGCACCATACATAGGTGGGGAGCTGCATGTAATGGTTAATTGTGTAACCTATCCCTGGTACAGGAGTTGGAGGAATTATCCGGTCAGCTGTACTGGATAAAGTCTGTGCAAACATAGCCCAAGGTCGATCCATCTACACCTGAATCTGCCTTGTATTTTTCATTAACCCCTGGTGAAAGCTAAAACAATTTGCACACAAACCATCCTGAACCAGATCCTGAGAGGATAACACAGCTTTGCAAGACAAACATGATATTAGTGTTGGTTACATAGTTACATAGTTGTTGAGGTTGAAAAAAGACAAATGTCCATCGAGTTCAATCTATATTAAATTTTTTTTATATATATATCACCTTCTGTACGCACCGGCACTCAGCTGTATCCCAGAATGTGCCTGGGTGCCATCCAAACAGACCCTGCACGGGTCTAGACAGTCTCTATATAGCAATAGGCGGCACTCACAGGACTGATAACTTAGAACACCAGAAGAGACAAAGAAACTACTCCGTAGAGATCAATCTCTACGGAGTAGTTTCTTTGTCTCTTCTGGTGTTCTAAGTTATCAGTTGTCAGGAATCGACTCACCAAGCCGACATCCGTCCGCCGCTGCGGACTCCGTCCTGGCTCCCTGCGGTCACCTGTCATCTGTGTCTCTGCCATGGGACGCCATCACGGGCCTGGGAACACTCCTGTGACAGCGGGCGTGTAGCGCGCCGCGTTCCCGCTAGGCCGCGGCATGGGCGCCGCCATGACAGTCTACAAACAGCCAGCATACAGCGGCCAATCCGGTGCTTGGCCGCACCCACTTTCTCTCACTCACCCAATCCCTGTGCACCAAGGGGTATATAAGAGACTGCAGGATCAGTCTGCAGGCATCCTGGACTTTGTGTCACTCCTGCGACCCATGTGTAAGGATCTGTTCCGTTACTCCTGTGTTCCTGGCTCTCTGGCTAAAGACCTGTACTCCTGGTTATCTGCACAAGCTCCGTGGAACTTCAAGGCCCAGCAATACCTGCAAACAGGCTTCACACTCATCACCACCTTGTGTGCTTCAGCCTGCAGTTGAGACTGACTCCAGGTGTGTCTCATTCCAAACACCTGTGATACAGCTTGCTGCTGCCGGTGCTTCAATACCTGCACTGTGAAGTCAGACTCCTGCCTCTGCTACCAGGTTTGCCATTTAACACCTTGCTGCCTAAAGTTTCCTGTTTTATATCTGCACTGGTTTCCAAACCAGAACCACTTTACAAGCACCCGTTCTTCTGTTTATTACATTTCCGGTTTCTACAGTCATCTGCCATCCAGTTGCCATAGACTTTTCAGCTATTACGCTGTGTGATTGACATTTTACATCTGTGATTATTATTTCTGCTGCCATTTCTGTTATTATCATCTGCAAATAAATATCATTGCGCTGATGCGCTGAAACAACATCCAGCCTCCTCGTTTCCTCCCTTATACCTCCACTGACCCACTAGCGCCCCCTCTGGGGACACAGACAAGTCCAGACCTGACAGTAAGTCCAGGATCGATGGACTCAGATGGTGGACGGAGTGTGGGGTCAGAGGCCTTGCAAAACCTGGTCTCCTGTCTGGATGGTCAAGAGGCTGCGCAGCAGCAGATGTATCAATTTCTGCAAGGGATGTCCTCCCAGATAGATACACTACAGCAATCCCTGCCTAGTGTACTCACTCCTATTGTTCCTGTTACTCCAGCACCTGCCAGTGCTGTGAGTTCCTCTATGCCGACTGCATCAGCTCCAGTGTCACGTCTGCACCTGCCCGTGCCGAGCAAGTATGATGGCAGTCCAGAGTTATGTCGCGGGTTTCTCAACCAATGTGAAATCCAGTTTGAGTTGTTGCCACATAATTTCCCCACGCCAAGGTCCAAGGTTGCCTACATCATCTCCTTACTTTCTGGATCTGCTCTGAACTGGGTGTCTCCTCTGTGGGAACGTGCTGACCCTCTGATTAACAACTACACAGACTTCGTGTCAACTTTCAGACGGATCTTTGACGAGCCTGGTCGTGCAACATCAGCTTCCGCTGACCTGATTCAACTCTGCCAAGGTACCCGTAGTATGGGACAATATGTTATTCAGTTCCAGACGTTGGCCGCAGAGGTTCAGTGGGATAATCAGGCCCTGGTAGCAGCCTTCTGGCATGGACTTTCTGACCGGATCAAGGATGAACTGGCGACCCGCGACCTTCCTGTTCTATTGTCTGACCTGATCTCCTTGTGCATTAAGTTGGACTCTCGCATCCGTGAACGCAATAATGAACGCGCTCGGAGTGAGCCACGCAGATCAAGGATAATACCTTCTGTACAGTTCCAGTCTCCCTCTTCTGACGAGCCTATGCAGATAAATAGGTCCCGCCTATCTCCTGAGGAGCGGGCAAGAAGAATGCGTGAGAGACTCTGTCTGTACTGTGCGGCTGCGGGCCACCAGATTAACTCCTGCACAGTGCGTTCGGGGAAACGCCAGATCCTGACCTATAAAGGAGGAGTCAAGTTGGGATCTTTTTGTCAAGCTCCTTCCAATCAAGACCTTATCCTTCCTGTGACGTTGGAGACTTCAGTTGGGCTCCAGTCCGCATCAGCATTGGTGGACTGTGGAGCTGCAGGAAATTTCATCACCCAAGCTGCGGTAAATAAATTTTGTTTATCTACATGTGAACTTTCCTGTCCAGTTTATATTACCGCTGTGGATGGAAGTCGAATTTCCAAGGGGAATATTTCCCATCAAACTGCCCCAGTGGTCCTGGGAGTTGGATTCTTACACTCTGAACTGATCAAGTTCTTAGTTATCCCTCAAGCCACCCAGGAGATCGTCTTGGGCATGCCCTGGCTCCAGCTACATAATCCACAGTTTGACTGGTCAACATTGCAGCTTACTTCATGGGGTTCACAGTGTCATCAATCCTGTCTAGCCCAAGTGTGTCCCATAAAGTCTACCGAAGTTAAGACACAGTCAAGTCTCCCAGCAGCCTATCAAGATTTCTCAGACGTCTTCTGTGAAAAGGCCGCTGATGTCCTGCCGCCCCATAGGGAATGGGATTGTCCCATCGATCTCCTTCCTGGCAAGAAGCCACCTAGCGCCCCGCACCTACCCGTTGTCTGTTCCTGAAACTGAGGCGATGAGTGTTTACATCAGAGAGAATCTTCAGAAGGGATTCATCCGTCCGTCATCATCACCCGCTGGCGCAGGTTTCTTCTTTGTTAAAAAGAAGGATGGAGGACTGCGTCCATGCATTGACTACCGGGGTCTCAATGACATTACCATCAAAAACAGTTATCCATTACCACTCATTACCGAATTATTTGACAGAGTTAAAGGAGCCCGCATCTTCACCAAGTTAGATCTCCGCGGTGCCTACAATCTCATCAGAATCCGGAGTGGTGACGAGTGGAAAACAGCTTTTAACACTCGAGATGGCCATTACGAATACCTAGTAATGCCATTTGGATTGAGTAATGCTCCAGCAGTGTTCCAACACTTTGTGAACGAAATTTTTCGTGATGTCCTGTATAAGCACCTCGTTGTTTACTTGGATGATATCCTCATCTTCTCCCAAGACCTTCCATCTCATCGTCTACAAGTCCGAGAAGTTCTCCGACGTCTTCGTGAGAACCGTCTTTACGGAAAACTATCTAAATGCACCTTTGAAGTACCCTCTATACCCTTCCTGGGTTATATAATTTCCGGATCGGATCTTCAGATGGACCCGACAAAATTGGAAGCTATTGCCAATTGGTCCATTCCAAATTCTCTCAAGTCTATCCAGCGGTTCCTGGGTTTTGCCAACTACTATAGGAAATTTATTCGGGGATTCTCCACTCTCATCGCTCCTATTACCAACCTGACTCGGAAAGGGGCAAACCATTCCAACTGGTCAGAAGAAGCCTTAGCAGCCTTCCAGAAGATCAAGCTGGCCTTTATGTCTGCCCCAGTTCTGTCTCAGCCAGATGTTAACAAACCGTTCGAGTTGGAGGTGGATGCCTCTACAGTTGGGGTTGGAGCTGTTCTCTCCCAGAAGGGAACCGATGGGAAAGTCCACCCTTGTGGGTTTTATTCTCGCAAATTCCTTCCTGCAGAAGCTAACTACTCCGTTGGAGACCAAGAACTACTGGCGATCAAGCTTGCTCTCGAGGAATGGAGATACCTCCTAGAAGGGGCCAAACATCCGTTCAATATCTACACGGATCATAAAAACCTGCTATACTTAAAGGCAGCTCAGTGCCTTAATCCTCGCCAGTCCAGGTGGGCTATGTTTTTCTCACGTTTTAATTTTAAGCTTCATTTCCGCCCAGGTTCGCAGAATGTTAAAGCTGACGCTCTATCCCGATCCATGGAATCCGAAGAGGAAACACCTGACTCAGTGCCTCATTCCATCCTGAGTCCAGTGGTATTCGCTGCATCCCAAGTCTCCCCGGCTCCTCCTCCTGGTAAGACTTTTGTTTCCCCAGAGCTCCGTCCCAAGTTGCTATCTTGGGCTCATCAATCCAAGTTCACCGGTCATCCTGGTGTTCTGAAGACCTTCAAGTTTCTCTCTGAGACGTACTGGTGGCCAAAGATGAAGGCAGACATCAAGGATTTCGTGGCATCCTGTCCTAAGTGTGTGCAGCATAAGACTCCTCGTCAGTCTCCAGCAGGTCAGTTACAACCATTGTCTGTTCCTAGTCGTCCCTGGTCACACCTGTCCATGGATTTTATCACCGACCTTCCTCCTTCCCAAGGATATAATACCATCTGGGTTGTAGTGGACAGATTTACCAAGATGGCTCATTTTGTCCCTCTCCAGGGTCTCCCGTCTGCCCCGAAACTTGCCCAAATCTTCCTACGGGAGATTTTCCGCTTACATGGTCTACCCTCAGAAATAATATCTGATCGGGGGGTACAGTTTGTAGCGAGGTTTTGGAGGGCCCTCTGTGCTGCCATGCAGGTCAAACTGAAGTTTTCGTCATCATACCATCCTCAGACGAATGGGCAGACAGAGAGAGTTAATCAAGATCTAGAGACGTTTTTAAGATTATATGTTTCATCTTCCCAGGATGACTGGTTCGATCTGCTCCCATGGGCCGAGTTTGCCCACAACTTCCGATACCATACTGCTACTGAAACAACACCATTCTTTGCAGTATATGGGCAACATCCCCGTGTTCCTGACTTCCAAGAACTCCCTCATATGGATGTTCCTGCTGCCACTACTGCTCTGTCTCAGTTTTCATCAATTTGGAAAAAGATTCATGTATCTCTCAAAAAGGCCTCCAGCCGGTACAAATTCTTTGCTGACCGCAAGAGACGTGCGGTTCCTCACCTGAAACCTGGGGACAAGGTTTGGCTATCAACCCGTAACCTCCGTCTTAGGGTTCCGTCCATGAAGTTTGCACCCCGTTTCATTGGTCCTTTCCCTGTTGAAAGAGTCATCAACCCTGTGGCCTATAAACTGAAGTTACCACCTTCTCTGCGTATACCTAACGCTTTTCATGTTTCTCTCCTTAGACCTCTAGTCCTGAACCGTTTTCAGAGTTCTCTTCCAGTTGGCCCCAAAATTCGAACTCAGCGGGGCGTGGAATTCGAGATCGGCAAAATCCTGGACTCTCGTTGCCGGTATGGACGTCTCCAGTACCTGGTCGATTGGTCCGGTTATGGCCCAGAGGAGAGGAGTTGGGTAAACTCATCTGATGTCCATGCTCCAAGGTTGGTCCGTGTCTTCCACAGCACTCATCCATCCAAGCCACGTGGGTGTTCGGTGTCCACCCTTAAAGGGGGGGGTACTGTCAGGAATCGACTCACCAAGCCGACATCCGTCCGCCGCTGCGGACTCCGTCCTGGCTCCCTGCGGTCACCTGTCATCTGTGTCTCTGCCATGGGACGCCATCACGGGCCTGGGAACACTCCTGTGACAGCGGGCGTGTAGCGCGCCGCGTTCCCGCTAGGCCGCGGCATGGGCGCCGCCATGACAGTCTACAAACAGCCAGCATACAGCGGCCAATCCGGTGCTTGGCCGCACCCACTTTCTCTCACTCACCCAATCCCTGTGCACCAAGGGGTATATAAGAGACTGCAGGATCAGTCTGCAGGCATCCTGGACTTTGTGTCACTCCTGCGACCCATGTGTAAGGATCTGTTCCGTTACTCCTGTGTTCCTGGCTCTCTGGCTAAAGACCTGTACTCCTGGTTATCTGCACAAGCTCCGTGGAACTTCAAGGCCCAGCAATACCTGCAAACAGGCTTCACACTCATCACCACCTTGTGTGCTTCAGCCTGCAGTTGAGA
This sequence comes from Pseudophryne corroboree, assembly GCF_028390025.1. Taxonomy (NCBI): domain Eukaryota; kingdom Metazoa; phylum Chordata; class Amphibia; order Anura; family Myobatrachidae; genus Pseudophryne; species Pseudophryne corroboree. The sequence goes on along the minus strand of NC_086449.1, from coordinate 666,312,767 downwards.
CTGACTCCAGGTGTGTCTCATTCCAAACACCTGTGATACAGCTTGCTGCTGCCGGTGCTTCAATACCTGCACTGTGAAGTCAGACTCCTGCCTCTGCTACCAGGTTTGCCATTTAACACCTTGCTGCCTAAAGTTTCCTGTTTTATATCTGCACTGGTTTCCAAACCAGAACCACTTTACAAGCACCCGTTCTTCTGTTTATTACATTTCCGGTTTCTACAGTCATCTGCCATCCAGTTGCCATAGACTTTTCAGCTATTACGCTGTGTGATTGACATTTTACATCTGTGATTATTATTTCTGCTGCCATTTCTGTTATTATCATCTGCAAATAAATATCATTGCGCTGATGCGCTGAAACAACATCCAGCCTCCTCGTTTCCTCCCTTATACCTCCACTGACCCACTAGCGCCCCCTCTGGGGACACAGACAAGTCCAGACCTGACATCAGTCCTGTGAGTGCTGCCTATTGCTATATAGAGACTATATATATATATATATATATATATATATATATATATTTATATTAATTAAATGCTGTATCCCTGGATATTTTTTTCCACTAGGAATTTATCTAATCCATTTTATAACGTATTGATTGTGTCCACCATTACTACCTTCTCTGGCAGAAAATTCCAAATCCTTACTGCTCTTACTGTGAAGAACCCTTTTCTCCGTTGAGTATGGAATTTTTTCTCTTCTAACCTCAGGGGGTGTCCTCGTGTCCTGTGTAGTGTTTTTTTAGTAAACAAATTGTTTGATAAATCCTTGCATTGTCGCTTAATGTTTTTATAAATATTAATAATGTCCCCTCTCAGTCGCCTTTTTTCCAGTGTGAACATATCAAGCCTTTTAAGTCTTTCCTCATAATCCAGTGCCTCTAAACCCTTAACCAGTTTAGTAGCTCACCTCTGAACCCTTTCAAGTTCCAAGATATCTTTTTTATAGTATGGTGCTTAAAACTGTACACAATATTTCCAGGTGTGGCCGCACCAATAATTTATACAGAGGCAGGATTACACTCCCATTCCTTGTCTCCATACCCCGTTTTATGCATGATAACACCTTATTAGCCTTTGCTGCTGCATGTTGACATTGCATACTGCTACCAAGTTTATTATCGATGATCACTCCCAAATCTTTTTCAACTACCGTTATTCCTACATTTTTCTAGAGATGAGCGCCTGAAATTTTTCGGGTTTTGTGTTTTGGTTTTGGGTTCGGTTCCGCGGCCGTGTTTTGGGTTCGACCGCGTTTTGGCAAAACCTCACCGAATTTTTTTTGTCGGATTCGGGTGTGTTTTGGATTCGGGTGTTTTTTTCAAAAAAACCCTAAAAAACAGCTTAAATCATAGAATTTGGGGGTCATTTTGATCCCAAAGTATTATTAACCTCAAAAACCATAATTTCCACTCATTTTCAGTCTATTCTGAATACCTCACAATATTATTTTTAGTCCTAAAATTTGCACCGAGGTCGCTGTGTGAGTAAGATAAGCGACCCTAGTGGCCGACACAAACACCGGGCCCATCTAGGAGTGTCACTGCAGTGTCACGCAGGATGTCCCTTCCAAAAAACCCTCCCCAAACAGCACATGACGCAAAGAAAAAAAGAGGCGCAATGAGGTAGCTGACTGTGTGAGTAAGATAAGCGACCCTAGTGGCCGACACAAACACCGGGCCCATCTAGGAGTGTCACTGCAGTGTCACGCAGGATGTCCCTTCCAAAAAACCCTCCCCAAACAGCACATGACGCAAAGAAAAAAAGAGGCGCAATGAGGTAGCCGACTGTGTGAGTAAGATAAGCGACCCTAGTGGCCGACACAAACACCGGGCCCATCTAGGAGTGTCACTGCAGTGTCACGCAGGATGTCCCTTCCAAAAAACCCTCCCCAAACAGCACATGACGCAAAGAAAAAAAGAGGCGCAATGAGGTAGCTGACTGTGTGAGTAAGATAAGCGACCCTAGTGGCCGACACAAACACCGGGCCCATCTAGGAGTGGCACTGCAGTGTCACGCAGGATGTCCCTTCCAAAAAACCCTCCCCAAACAGCACATGACGCAAAGAAAAAAAGAGGCGCAATGAGGTAGCTGACTGTGTGAGTAAGATAAGCGACCCTAGTGGCCGACACAAACACCGGGCCCATCTAGGAGTGGCACTGCAGTGTCACGCAGGATGGCCCTTCCAAAAAACCCTCCCCAAACAGCACATGATGCAAAGAAAAAAAGAGGCGCAATGAGGTAGCTGACTGTGTGAGTAAGATAAGCGACCCTAGTGGCCGACACAAACACCGGGCCCATCTAGGAGTGTCACTGCAGTGTCACGCAGGATGTCCCTTCCAAAAAACCCTCCCCAAACAGCACATGACGCAAAGAAAAAAAGAGGCGCAATGAGGTAGCTGACTGTGTGAGTAAGATAAGCGACCCTAGTGGCCGACACAAACACCGGGCCCATCTAGGAGTGTCACTGCAGTGTCACGCAGGATGTCCCTTCCAAAAAACCCTCCCCAAACAGCACATGACGCAAAGAAAAAAAGAGGCGCAATGAGGTAGCTGACTGTGTGAGTAAGATAAGCGACCCTAGTGGCCGACACAAACACCGGGCCCATCTAGGAGTGGCACTGCAGTGTCACGCAGGATGTCCCTTCCAAAAAACCCTCCCCAAACAGCACATGACGCAAAGAAAAAAAGAGGCGCAATGAGGTAGCTGACTGTGTGAGTAAGATAAGCGACCCTAGTGGCCGACACAAACACCGGGCCCATCTAGGTGTGGCACTGCAGTGTCACGCAGGATGGCCCTTCCAAAAAACCCTCCCCAAACAGCACATGATGCAAAGAAAAAAAGAGGCGCAATGAGGTAGCTGACTGTGTGAGTAAGATAAGCGACCCTAGTGGCCGACACAAACACCGGGCCCATCTAGGAGTGGCACTGCAGTGTCACGCAGGATGGCCCTTCCAAAAAACCCTCCCCAAACAGCACATGACGCAAAGAAAAATAAAAGAAAAAAGAGGTGCAAGATGGAATTGTCCTTGGGCCCTCCCACCCACCCTTATGTTGTATAAACAGGACATGCACACTTTAACCAACCCATCATTTCAGTGACAGGGTCTGCCACACGACTGTGACTGATATGACGGGTTGGTTTGGACCCCCCCAAAAAAGAAGCAATTAATCTCTCCTTGCACAAACTGGCTCTACAGAGGCAAGATGTCCACCTCATCATCATCCTCCGATATATCACCGTGTACATCCCCCTCCTCACAGATTATCAATTCGTCCCCACTGGAATCCACCATCTCAGCTCCCTGTGTACTTTGTGGAGGCAATTGCTGCTGGTCAATGTCTCCGCGGAGGAATTGATTATAATTCATTTTAATGAACATCATCTTCTCCACATTTTCTGGATGTAACCTCGTACGCCGATTGCTGACAAGGTGAGCGGCGGCACTAAACACTCTTTCGGAGTACACACTTGTGGGAGGGCAACTTAGGTAGAATAAAGCCAGTTTGTGCAAGGGCCTCCAAATTGCCTCTTTTTCCTGCCAGTATAAGTACGGACTGTGTGACGTGCCTACTTGGATGCGGTCACTCATATAATCCTCCACCATTCTTTCAATGGGGAGAGAATCATATGCAGTGACAGTAGACGACATGTCCGTAATCGTTGTCAGGTCCTTCAGTCCGGACCAGATGTCAGCATCAGCAGTCGCTCCAGACTGCCCTGCATCACCGCCAGCGGGTGGGCTCGGAATTCTGAGCCTTTTCCTCGCACCCCCAGTTGCGGGAGAATGTGAAGGAGGAGATGTTGACAGGTCGCGTTCCGCTTGACTTGACAATTTTCTCACCAGCAGGTCTTTCAACCCCAGCAGACTTGTGTCTGCCGGAAAGAGAGATCCAAGGTAGGCTTTAAATCTAGGATCGAGCACGGTGGCCAAAATGTAGTGCTCTGATTTCAACAGATTGACCACCCGTGAATCCTTGTTAAGCGAATTAAGGGCTCCATCCACAAGTCCCACATGCCTAGCGGAATCGCTCCGTGTTAGCTCCTCCTTCAATGTCTCCAGCTTCTTCTGCAAAAGCCTGATGAGGGGAATGACCTGACTCAGGCTGGCAGTGTCTGAACTGACTTCACGTGTGGCAAGTTCAAAGGGCATCAGAACCTTGCACAACGTTGAAATCATTCTCCACTGCGCTTGAGACAGGTGCATTCCACCTCCTATATCGTGCTCAATTGTATAGGCTTGAATGGCCTTTTGCTGCTCCTCCAACCTCTGAAGCATATAGAGGGTTGAATTCCACCTCGTTACCACTTCTTGCTTCAGATGATGGCAGGGCAGGTTCAGTAGTTTTTGGTGGTGCTCCAGTCTTCTGTACGTGGTGCCTGTACGCCGAAAGTGTCCCGCAATTCTTCTGGCCACCGACAGCATCTCTTGCACGCCCCTGTCGTTTTTTTAAAAATTCTGCACCACCAAATTCAAGGTATGTGCAAAACATGGGACGTGCTGGAATTTGCCCATATTTAATGCACACACAATATTGCTGGCGTTGTCCGATGCCACAAATCCACAGGAGAGTCCAATTGGGGTAAGCCATTCCGCGATGATCTTCCTCAGTTGCCGTAAGAGGTTTTCAGCTGTGTGCGTATTCTGGAAAGCGGTGATACAAAGCGTAGCCTGCCTAGGAAAGAGTTGGCGTTTGCGAGATGCTGCTACTGGTGCCGCCGCTGCTGTTCTTGCGGCGGGAGTCCATACATCTACCCAGTGGGCTGTCACAGTCATATAGTCCTGACCCTGCCCTGCTCCACTTGTCCACATGTCCGTGGTTAAGTGGACATTGGGTCCAGCTGCATTTTTTAGGACACTGGTGAGTCTTTTTCTGAGGTCCGTGTACATTTTCGGTATCGCCTGCCTAGAGAAGTGGAACCTAGATGGTATTTGGTAACGGGGGCACACTGCCTCAATAAATTGTCTAGTTCCCTGTGAACTAACGGCGGATACCGGATGCACGTCTAACACCAACATAGTTGTCAAGGCCTCAGTTATCCGCTTTGCAGCAGGATGACTGCTGTGATATTTCATCTTCCTCGCAAAGGACTGTTGAACAGTCAATTGCTTACTGGAAGTAGTACAAGTGGGCTTACGACTTCGCCTCTGGGATGACCATCGACTCCCAGCAGCAACAACAGCAGCGCCAGCAGCAGTAGGCGTTACACGCAAGGATGCATCGGAGGAATCCCAGGCAGGAGAGGACTCGTCAGAATTGCCAGTGACATGGCCTGCAGGACTATTGGCATTCCTGGGGAAGGAGGAAATTGACACTGAGGGAGTTGGTGGGGTGGTTTGCGTGAGCTTGGTTACAAGAGGAAGGGATTTACTGGTCAGTGGACTGCTTCCGCTGTCACCCAAAGTTTTTGAACTTGTCACTGACTTATTATGAATGCGCTGCAGGTGACGTATAAGGGAGGATGTTCCGAGGTGGTTAACGTCCTTACCCCTACTTATTACAGCTTGACAAAGGGAACACACGGCTTGACACCTGTTGTCCGCATTTCTGTTGAAATAGTTCCACACCGAAGAGCTGATTTTTTTTGGTATTTTCACCAGGCATGTCAACGGCCATATTCCTCCCACGGACAACAGGTGTCTCCCCGGGTGCCTGACTTAAACAAACCACCTCACCATCAGAATCCTCCTGGTCAATTTCCTCCCCAGCGCCAGCAACACCCATATCCTCCTCATCCTGGTGTACTTCAACACTGACATCTTCAATCTGACTATCAGGAACTGGACTGCGGGTGCTCCTTCCAGCACTTGCAGGGGGCGTGCAAATGGTGGAAGGCGCATGCTCTTCACGTCCAGTGTTGGGAAGGTCAGGCATCGCAACCGACACAATTGGACTCTCCTTGTGGATTTGGGATTTCGAAGAACGCACAGTTCTTTGCGGTGCTACTGCTTTTGCCAGCTTGAGTCTTTTCATTTTTCTAGCGAGAGGCTGAGTGCCTCCATCCTCATGTGAAGCTGAACCACTAGCCATGAACATAGGCCAGGGCCTCAGCCGTTCCTTGCCACTCCGTGTGGTAAATGGCATATTGGCAAGTTTACGCTTCTCCTCCGACAATTTTATTTTAGATTTTGGAGTCCTTTTTTTACTGATATTTGGTGTTTTGGATTTGACATGCTCTGTACTATGACATTGGGCATCGGCCTTGGCAGACGACGTTGCTGGCATTTCATTGTCTCGGCCATGACTAGTGGCAGCAGGTTCAGCACGAGGTGGAAGTGGATCTTGATCTTTCCCTAATTTTGGAACCTCAACATTTTTGTTCTCCATATTTTAATAGGCACAACTAAAAGGCACCTCAGGTAAACAATGGAGATGGATGGATACTAGTATACAATTATGAATGGACTGCCGAGTGCCGACACAGAGGTAGCTACAGCCGTGGACTACCGTACTGTACTGTGTCTGCTGCTAATATAGACTGGATGATAATGAGATGTAGTATGTATAAAGAAGAAAGAAAAAAAAACCACGGGTAGGTGGTATACAATTATGGATGGACTGCCGAGTGCCGACACAGAGGTAGCTACAGCCGTGGACTACCGTACTGTACTGTGTCTGCTGCTAATATAGACTGGATGATAATGAGATGTAGTATGTATAAAGAAGAAAGAAAAAAAAAACCACGGGTAGGTGGTATACAATTATGGATGGACTGCCGAGTGCCGACACAGAGGTAGCTACAGCCGTGGACTACCGTACTGTACTGTGTCTGCTGCTAATATAGACTGGATGATAATGAGATGTAGTATGTATGTATAAAGAAGAAAGAAAAAAAAACCACGGGTAGGTGGTATACAATTATGGACGGACTGCCGAGTGCCGACACAGAGGTAGCTACAGCCGTGGACTACCGTACTGTACTGTGTCTGCTGCTAATATAGACTGGTTGATAATGAGATGTAGTATGTATGTATAAAGAAGAAAGAAAAAAAACCACGGGTAGGTGGTATACAATTATGGATGGACTGCCGAGTGCCGACACAGAGGTAGCTACAGCCGTGGACTACCGTACTGTACTGTGTCTGCTGCTAATATAGACTGGATGATAATGAGATGTAGTATGTATAAAGAAGAAAGAAAAAAAAACCACGGGTAGGTGGTATACAATTATGGACGGACTGCCGAGTGCCGACACAGAGGTAGCTACAGCCGTGGACTACCGTACTGTACTGTGTCTGCTGCTAATATAGACTGGATGATAATGAGATGTAGTATGTATAAAGAAGAAAGAAAAAAAAACCACGGGTAGGTGGTATACAATTATGGATGGACTGCCGAGTGCCGACACAGAGGTAGCTACAGCCGTGGACTACCGTACTGTACTGTGTCTGCTGCTAATATAGACTGGATGATAATGAGATGTAGTATGTATAAAGAAGAAAGAAAAAAAAAACCACGGGTAGGTGGTATACAATTATGGATGGACTGCCGAGTGCCGACACAGAGGTAGCTACAGCCGTGAACTACCGTACTGTGTCTGCTGCGACTGGATGATAAATAATGATATAAAAAATATATATATATCACTACTGCAGCCGGACAGGTATATATTATATAATGACGGACCTGCTGGACACTGTCTGTCAGCAGAATGAGTTTTTTATAGAATAAAAAAAAAAAAACACCACACAAGTCACACGACGAGTGTTTAACTTTTTCAGGCAATCACAATATAGTATACTATACTGGTGGTCAGTGTGGTCAGGTCACTGGTCAGTCACACTGGCAGTGGCACTCCTGCCTACAGCAAAAGTGTGCACTGTTTAATTTTAATAATATGTATGTACTCCTGGCTCCTGCTATAACCTATAACTGCTCCCCAGTCTCCCCCACAATTAAGCTGTGTGAGCACAGTCAGATATTATACATAGATGATGCAGCACACTGGGCTGAGCACAGATATGGTATGTGACTGAGTCACTGTGTATCGTTTTTTTCAGGCAGAGAACGGATTATATTAAATAAAACTGCACTGGTGGTCACTGGTCCGTGGTCAGTCACTAGTAAACTCTGCACTCTCTAGTACTCCTAAGCTCCAGTAAATCAAGTGTCTCTGTCTCAATCTCACTCTCTCTCTTCTAATCTAAATGGAGAGGACGCCAGCCACGTCCTCTCCCTATCAATCTCAATGCACGTGTGAAAATGGCGGCGACGCGCGGCTCCTTATATAGAATCCGAGTCTCGCGATAGAATCCGAGCCTCGCGAGAATCCGACAGCGTCATGATGACGTTCGGGCGCGCTCGGGTTAACCGAGCAAGGCGGGAAGATCCGAAAAAAACATGAAGTTCGGGCGGGTTCGGATTCAGAGGAACCGAACCCGCTCATCTCTACATTTTTCCCATTTAGTTTATAGGCTGCCTGATTGTTCTTAGTCCCAAAGTGCATAACTTTACATATGTCTATATTGAACCTCATTCTCCATTTATCCGCCCAGTCCTCAAGTCTAGATAAGTCATTCTGTAGAGACTGAACATCCTTGTCTGAATTAATTATTCTACATAGTTTAGTATCATCTGCGAAAATTTACACTGTGCTTTCCAGTCCTTCTCCTATGTCATTAATGAATATGTTAAACAGCAATGGCCCGAGTACTGAGCCCTGTAGTATGCCACTGAGTACTGAAGCCCATTCAGAGTACATCCAATTAATCCCCACTCACTTTTCCTTATTAAACAGCCAATTACTCACCCAAGTACAAATAGTGTTTCCTACCCCAAGCTCTCTTAGTTTGAGAATTAGTCTCCTGTGTGGAACTTTGTCAAAGGCCTTAGGGAAGTCTAAAAATATCACATCCACTGCTTGACTCTGATCAATATTATCGCTCACTTTCTCATAGAAGCTTATTAAGTTAGTTTGACATGACCTGTCCTTCACAAATCCATGCTGATTCCTAGCAATAACCTTGGAGGTATCCAAGTACTCTAGTATGCTATCCCTTAATATACCTTCTATTATTTTCCCCACTATAGAGGTCAAGCTTGCCAGTCTACAGTTCCCGGGGAGCGTTTTAATACCCTTTTTAAATATTGGGACTACCTCTGCTATACATTAGTCCTTTGGTATCATTCCTGATCTAATTGACTTGCTGAAGATCAAATATAGGGGTTTCGATATCTCTACGTTGAGTTCCATAAGAACCCTGGGGTGGAGTCCATCCGGCCCAGGAGATATATTTATCTTAATTTTACTTAGTCTCTCCCAGACTACTCCCTCATTTAACCAAGTACCAAGCAATGGGTCGTTATTATTTCTTATGTTATGCTCTACTCTCATCAACCTGTCCTTTTTCGTGAATACTGATGAAAATAATTTATTAAATAAATCGGCTTTTTCCCTCTCATCATTAATCAAGACATCCATCTTGCCCTTTAAGGGCCCAATAGTCTCCCTTTTCAACCTCTTACCGTTTATATACTAAAATAACTTTTTGGAGTTTGTTTTACTCTCCTTTGTGATTTGTTTTTCGTTTTCGATTTTAGCTGCTCCGATTGTTTTTTTTGCATTTTTTGTTACATTCCTTGTAGAACTGGAATGATTCCCCTGTTCCGTCAGACTTAAATGCTTTGAAAGCACGCCTATTTTTATCCATTTGTTCCATGACCTTCTTATTAAGCCACATCAGTTTGAATTTCCTACTTCTGTTTTTGTTGACTTTGGGAATATATAAATTAGTGTACTTATTGAGCGCAGTTGTAAAAATGTCTCACATTTCAGCAGTATTCTTACCATGAAATACAATTTCCCAATTGATCTCCTTCATTGCTTGTTTCAGCAATGTGAAATTAGCTTTCTTAAAGTTAAAAATCTTAGTTAAACCCTTATATTGTTGTTTTTGAAAGCTGATATCGAATGTGATCATATTGTGATTGCTATTTCCTAGGGTCTCCCCTACTTTAGTATTTGTTATTATTTCCTCATTATTAGTTAGTACTAGGTCTAGTATAGCCCCTTGCCTAGTTGGTTCCTCGATTACCTGGGACAAGTAATGATCTTTTAGCATGTTTAAGAATCTGTTACCCCTAGCTGTATTTACTGTTTCGGTGTTCAAGTTTATGTCCGGGTAGTTAAAGTCCCCAACAATAATGACGTCCCCCATACCTGCAGCTTTATCAATTTGCTGCAAGAGTTGTAATTCATCAGCCACACTAATATCTGGCGGTTTATAGCATGTCCCTATTAAAAGTTTTTTCATATCTTTACCCCAACTCGAAATCTCAACCCATAATGACCCATACGTTATCTCCAGTCCCCTCGTAAATGACCTCCTTTATGGTTTTAAGAATGGTTTAACATAGAGACAAGAGTCCTATCTCTCCTGAAGAGAGTGTATCCCTCAATGTTTGCCGCCCAGTCGTGAGAATCATCCCACCATGTCTCAGTAATGCCTATTATGTCATAATGGTCATTAAGTGCAATTGCCTCTAATTCCCCCATTTTTCTTGTTAGGCTTCTCGCATTTGCAATCAGACACTTACATTTATTAATTCCCTGATCTGCAAGTTTTGTTGTACATAACATTTCCTTAGGAACCTGGGTTTCCCTTAAATTACCATTGATGACTATTTTTCTCCTTCCCCCCCTCTTCCCCTCTCCACCCCTATTATAATTTATCCATCCCACTATTCTTTACTCTCTAGTTGTCCCACTAATTCTTTCTAATCCCTCCACCCAGGCACCTTGTTTAAAATCTCCTCCAACCTTCTAACTATCCTTTCCCCCTGCACCACTGCCTCTTCCTCATTCAGGTGCAATCCATCACGTCCAAAAAGATGGCGCCTGACTGAGAAATCCACCCAGTGTTCTAAAAACACAAACTCCTCCTTCCTACACCAGTCTCTAAACTACACATTTACCTCCCTAATCTCCCTCTGCCTTCCTGAACTAGCACATGGCACAAGTAATATTTAGGGAATATTAACTTGGATGTCCTTGCCTTTAATTTTTGTCCTAGGTCCCTACAATCTTTCTTAAGGACATCCCACCTACCACTAACTTTGTCGTTGGTGCCAATTTGCACCAAGACCGCCGAGTCATTCCCGGCCCCTCCCAACAATCTTTCTACCCGGTCCGCAATGTGCCGTACCCGAGCACCCGGGAGACAACAGACTGAACGGCGATCACGGTCCCGGTAGCAGATTGCCCTATTTGTCTTCCTGATAATAGAATCCCCTACCACCACAATTTGACTAGGTACCTCACTTTCCTTTGTTCTGGAGGGACCGCTCCTCTGGTTGCTAGAGGGAACGGTATCCTCCAGTGATGTAATTTCCTCACTGCTATCACCAGAATCTTCGTCGAATCAGGCGAATTTATTGGGGTTTGGCAGGTCGGAGATGTCCTATCTCCCCTTCCCCCTCTTCTTCTTCCTTCTATCCGTGACCCAGCTTGCTACCTGATTGTCCTCGTCCTCGACTACCAGTGGCCCCCCCTGCAACTCCTCCACCTTTCTATCTAAGCTCAGTTCGAGATTGTGAATACTCCTCAGTCTCATAACGGTTTGCTCTAGATCAGTTACCTGGGCTTCCAGGGCAACCGTTCGTGTACACCTCGCGCAGATGTATTCACACTGGGCCAGTTGCTCCAGTTGTGCATACATCATGCACGACATGAGTGAGATTCCCAACCACGGACTCCCCCATTTTGTCTAAAAACTCTAACTCCCTGTACCTTTATAAAAAAAAATACAATATACTACAAACAATACCGACTATGTATTACAATACAACTAGTACAGACTATGCTACACAACACAATACTATAGCCTAACTCTGGAAAGAGACAATTTTCAACACAGTAAAGTAATTGGTAATGCAATGTAAATGTATAAATGTATAAGTGTATCAATGAAAAACAGTCCAAAAAAATAATAATAATAAAAATAGTGTTTAAGAGATGTGATACTTGCGTGTCCGACCCGCCCTCAGCGATGTTCTTCTACTTTGGTGATCACCTTCCATGTAGAAGCACTGTACAACAGGTTTTCTTTTTACTTTCAAGCACACACACACACACACACACACACACACACACACACACATGGGACAGCAGTAGCTGCACTCTAACCTGTATCACACTCACACCCTCACCTGCAGCCTGTTCTGCTCAGTCCCCGGCTCACACTCACGGGGTCATTCCGAGTTGTTCGCTCGCTAGCAGATTTTAGCAGCCATGCAAACGCTAAGCCGCCGCCCTCTGGGAGTGTATCTTAGCTTAGCAGAAGTACGAACGAAAGGAATCGCAGAACGGCTACAAAAAAATATTGTGCTGTTTCTGAGTAGCTTCAGACCTACTCAGTGCTTGCGATCACTTCAGACCAGGCCCGGCGCTACCCGCTCAGCAAAGGGATGCAGTGCAGGTAGGCGCCGGGCAGGAGAGGCGCCTTCACTGCTCTGCATCCCAGCTGAAGCGCCGTCCTGTCCCCCCTGCTGCTGCTGCGCCTGCCCTGTCACACTGACAGGCAGCCGCAGCAGCATGAAGCCTTCTCCTCTCTCCCCTGTGACAGGGAGAGGAGTGTCAGTGATCGTTCGGCTGAAAAGGGGCGGAGCTACACGGACCAAGGGGGCGGAGCTACACAGGATCATGCTATTGAAGATCTGGCCAGCACAACTGTGGTAAGTGGATGTAAAAAGAGTGAAAGAGAAAGTGTGTGTGTGTGTGTGTGTGTGTGTGTCTGGGTACGTGTATGTATGTGTGTGTTTGTATTTATGCATATACTGTATTTATGTATGTGTGTATCTGTATGCAGAGCGTAATGTGTAAAAAGGGGACGCTGTCTGCCGTAATGTGCAATAAGGGGGATGCTGTCTGCCGTAATGTGTAATAAGGGGGACACTGTCTGCCGTAATGTGTAAAAAAGGGACACTGTCCTCCGTAATGTGTAAAAAGGGGGACGCTGTCTGCCGTAATGTGTAAAAAGGGGACGCTGTTTGCCGTAATGTGTAAAAAGGGGGACCCTGTCTGCCATAATGTGTAAAAAGGGAAATCTGTCCGCTGTAATGTGTAAAAGGGGCTCTACCTGGTGTAGTGGCGCTGCTGTGCGGCGTAGTTTGAATAATGGAGACTACTATAATATGTAATATGAATTGGTATTATTTTGTGGCCACACCCCTAATTTTTTTGTGCGCGCCTGCGGCGCGCAGTGCCCCTATTCTACATACAGGGAGGTCGCCAATGCCCTCTCTTTCACACAGCGCTAAAATGTCTAGTAGGCACTGTGTGTAGAGCCGTAACTAGCGCTGCACAGGGTGTGTATGGGCAGAGAGTTCACATCCATAGGCTTACACGGATCTCATGCAGCTCAGAGGCCATGGTAACCCTCCGGCCCTGCATGTAAAGTATGGGAGGGTACAAATTTATATTTTGCAGGGGGGCACCGAACACCCTAGCACCGGCCCTGCTTCAGACCATTCTGTTCCGGATTTGATGTCACAAACACGCCCTGCATTCGCCCAGCCACACCTGCATTTTTCATGGCATGCCTGCGTTTTTTCGAACACTCCCTGAAAACGGTCAGTTGACACCCAGAAACGCCCACTTCATGTCAATCACTCTGCGGTGGCCATTGCGACTGAAAAGCTTCGCTAGACCTTGTGTAAAAATACATTGGCAGTTGTGAAAGCACATCGCGCGTGCGTATTGCGCCACATACGCATGCGCAGAAGTGCCGGGTTTTTTTACTTAATCGCTGTGCAGCAAACATTTTCAGCTAGTGATCAACTCTGAATGACCTCCTCAGTCCCCAGCTCGCACTCAGTCCCTGGCTCACAGTCTCACTCAGTCCCCGGCTCACACTCACACACGGAGCAGCACACTCTCTGCTCAGACCTTGGCACACACACACACACACACATGGAGCAGCACACTCCCCTGCTCCTGTTTGTACCTGGCTCACACACACACAAACACACGGAGCAGCAGCAGCACAACCTCTTGCTGTCTGCTCCACTTGGCCCCTGCCGCCTGCTCTGCTTGGCCCCTGGGATCAGCATGAGATCCCAATCGGCTCTTAGCGCTGGTGCCCCCCGACCTGCACAAGCGCGTCCTGGTCGTGCTCCTGGTGCCCGGCAACCGGCTCACGTCACTTCCAGTTCCGGGTCACTCATCCTCTCAGCATCTCCATTGATGTTGCTGTGAGTGTACCTTCCTCACCTTCGCTGCTCTTAGACATGATAAATACTCAACACTTCCACAGTGTACTACACAATTTGTGACTGTAATCACTTTGAACTTCTTAAAGTGACATACAATCTGACCCTACAGCGTTGAGGATCAGAATAACAAACTGACAGAAATATAGTAAAGTCAGCAATCACACTAGCAGTCAGTCACGTTATACATTAGTATAATAAGCAATATGAGCACATCATCAACTACAACTACATTTTAAGTATGTAGGAGAACATATTACTGCATCATGTTTAAACAGATCTAACGTATTCAGATACAATGCGAAAGAAATATGCATCATGGTAAGAACTTATCGTTGATAACGGTATTTCTCCTAAGTCCACCGGTTCCACAGGATAACAATGGGATATGATGGAGCGACAGCGGATTTGCACCAATCAGTCAAAGCTTTCCAGCCTCCCAGCATGCAACGAGCCCGTCCATATATACCCACCCCCTGGCTCAGGCAAATCAGTTGTATTCAAAAGCTCAAGGCAGGAGCATTATGTAGAACCCTAATCAGGCGAGAAGAACACACATGCACACCCTTATGTACAAGAAGGAAGAGGTTAGTGAGTAAAAAAGGATCCTCAAATCAGGTGCGTCAGGGTAGGATCCCTGTGGAACCTGTGGACTTAAGAGAAATACCGTTATCAATGGTAAGTTCTTACCATAACGTATATTTCTCTTGCAAGGTCCACAGGTTATCCACAGGATAACAATAGGATTTCCCAAAGCAGTTTATTGGTGGGGACGCTCCTGATGCTCAGGAGAATCCTTCGCCCGAATTCAGCATCGTGAGAGGCAAAGGTATCCAAGGCATAATGTCTTAATGAATGTGGAAACGAAAGACCATATGGCTGCCTTACATATCTGTTCTGTTTAAGCACCACATTGTGCTGCCCATGAAGGACCTACCTTACGAGTAGAGTGAACAGAGACATTAGCCGAAACGGGGAGATCAGCTTGAAAATTTGCTACGTCATTCGAAGTCATCTTGCCAGTGTCTGCCTACCAGCAGGTCATCGTCTCTTATGAAATCCATCGAGATGACACTGGTACAATCCATGTAGATCCTTAATGCACAGATCACGTCCAGCGATGTATCTCCCGCACACCCAAAAAAATATTTCCTTTGTTAAGGTGGATCTTAGTCATCACCTTAGGAAGATACCCAGATCTAGTTCTGAGAACTACTTTACCTAGATAACAATCAGAAATGGGGAACAATATGACAATCCCTAAATCTGATATTCTTCTAGCTGACGACTTAATCAGTAGAAAAGACACTTTAGTTGTCAATCATTTATAATCCATATTTTTAAGTAGTTCAAATGGAGCAACTTGAAGGACTTTCAGGACTAAACAAGTCCCACTGCACTGTAGGAAAAACAACCAAAGGTTGAATGCGCAGCATACCCTGGAAAACAGGTACGCACATCCTGTAAGTTGGTCATTAACTTTTTGAACTCTACAGTCGATGCCGACCCTTGCTTCTCTCAAGGAAGCTATCTATTCCTGTCTGAAGGAATGCTAAGACCCTGGAAATTCTGAATTTTTTTTAAGGTCTCATTCACCTACAGCACCTGGTGTTTGCAGATGTTCCCCGTCCAAGTACTCACCTGGCCCAACACTGCATAGCTTCCCAGATCTGGTGATTAACTTTGCGGTTAACCGTAGACCACAAAGTTCCCATCATAGGCTATAATGGAGGACAGCGTCCTCCATTCTAGCCGCTGCGCTGAGCCTGATTGACAGGCAAGGAGCACACAGCCAATCAGGAGAGCGCCATGACGTGGCACTCCCTGATTGGCTGACGGGACCTTCACTGAAAGAAGTCACGGGGTGGTCCCAGCAGTCGGGGAAAGAGGTTCCATGTGTAAACATGGAACCCCTTTAGTAGCGTGGGTCGGGTTTTCGGTTTATTATTTGAAACAAGTCCCTGGATTACATCGAGAAAGAAGAGGACAGATCTACACTGGATTGGTTGTAAGTATAATATTATTTTTCCAGGTACCACGTGGATGCTACTGGACATGTGGCTGTGAATCGCAGCGTTGGATGTAGGTAAGTATGTGATTGTGTAAGTGTGTGTAATTAAAATTTTTACTTTCACGGTGTGTGTCTGCTGTTTTTTTGGGGGTATTTTTTTGTAGTAGAACTACAGGTACTAGCGGGCCCATTCTTTCCCCACATGATGGTACTTGTGGTTCTCCAAGTAACAGCTTGCGGGGCAGCTTGCTGTGACTTGTAGTTCTCCTACAAAAATCAATATTCACATTTTTACACAAAGGCTATCAGCCTCCCATCCACCATCCACGGATGGGGGAAACAGCCTTGGGCTTCACCCCTGGTCATTGGGTGCCTGGAGGGGGAACCCCTTGATTTAAGGGGTCCCCACTTCTCCAGGGAACCCCGGCCAGAGATGACTAGTCGGGGGGGTAATGCCACGGCCGCAGGGACCTATATAAAAGTGTCCCTCGGCTGTGGCATTATCTCTCTGGCTAGTAGAGCCCAGTGCTGGTTTAAAAAATACGGGGGACCCCTACATCTTTTGTTCCCCGTATTTTTTTAACCAGGACCCAACACAGAGCCCGGTGCTGGTTGTTTATAATGGGAGGACCCTACGCAATTTTTCCCCTGTATTTTTACAACCAGGACTGGCTCAAGGAGCCCGAGGCTGGTTATGCTTAGAAGGAGGGACCCCACGCAATTTTTTTTCTATTTTTAACACTTTCAACACTTATTATAATGTACACAATGAAGCCCTGCATGGATCTCACTGATCAGGCCAGGCTTCATTGTGTTAAGTCCGGCCGTGTTTTATTAATCACTCCCATAAAACACTGCCCAACAATACGATTAGCATCGACATCGGAAAACACAATTTACTTACACTCGGAAGCCTAGTAAATTACATGAACAAAATTCAAAGTTGCAAAAAACACGACCGATACTAATCGAGATGAAACTCCCACCAAATCCCCACAAATACGAACCTTAGTAAATATACCCCCTAGAGTGGAATTGTGCATACTCCCTCCTGTCGATGCATCAAACCCATCCCCGCATTGCTGCGTAAATGGATACCGTTTGACTGTGTGGCGATACTTGAATCCTATAGTGAACCCTGGATTTATTGTTGCAAGGTAAAAAATTACTCTCTGCAGACGTGATCCAGTACAGCCCCCAAGTGAGTCATCCGATGTGACGAAACTGAAGACAATGATTCCACCTACAGCACCTGGTATTCGCAGATGTTTCTCACCAGTTCCCACACTGCAAAGCTTCTTTGATCTGGTGAGATTGGGCATATTCAGTGTGGTGTGGCTGTAGATCTTCCACTTACCCAGCTAAACTGCTCAATAAGCAGGCATAGTTAGGGCTGATGCCCTGGAGTAAATATTTTGCTCATATCCAATGCTTCCAGTTTTTTTTATATGAGCCATATGAGATTCTTGGTCTACTGAAAAATCTCCTTCCATTGCATCAGCCCAGGCAACCATTTAAGCCAAAGCCAAGGCTTGGCCTCATGACTGCCCTAGACAGGAAAACTGAAAGAAAAGCTATTGTAGAGTCTCCTTATCTACTTTAGGAGCCCCTTTTTTTAAACAATCCCCAGCTGGAAGCAGATCATAGGAATTCCATTTCTTAGGAATTCTAACTTTTTATTGGGTGTAACCCAAACCTCTTCCATGATTTCCGACAGCTGATCTTGGACTCAAGTATTGGGATGTTTAAACACAGGTGCCTTGGTTTTTAACACAGGCTATGCTGTATCTTCTAAGGATAATATGGCTTCATTACTTTCAATTAACTGAGCTATATTCGAGAACTGTGACCTACCTCTTTTTCATATGATGAAGTAGAAAAATTGGGCTTTCATCTTCTGATGAATCTAAACAATGTGTAGCCTGCGAGGGTGAAGGTTTACTTACCACTGGTTCTGAGAAGCTGCTGTATGTAAGGGCTTGTAACCCTATTCCTGGTATAGGATTTTGGGGGATTATCCATCTAAGTTACTGGCTAAAGCTTGTGTAAATATAGCCCAAGGTGGATACACTTGTACCTGTATCCGCCTTGCCTGCGGAGCTAAAATATTATGCAAACAAGCCATCCCAAACCAGATGATAAGAGGATAATACAGCTTCAAAACATGATATGAGTGTCTTCACCATTGCCGCTTTATTACATGATAAATAATCAGCACTTCCACAGTGTACTACACAATTTTGTGACTGTATCACTTTAACCTTTTTTTCTTTAAAATGATATCCATTCAATCCTACTCATGCACCAGCATTGAGGATCTGCAAAACAAACTGACAAACATGTAGCAAAGTCAGCATCATACTAGCAGTAAGTCACGCTATACATTAGTATATTAAGCAATATGAGCACATCGTCAACTACAATATTATTTTAAGTATGTTGGAGAACACATTTACTGAATCATGTTTAACATATCTAACGTATTCAGACACAATGTGACAGAAACAACAGTAATGGTATACAGACTCATATGCAATAGGCACTTATCTAACTATTCGTACTCAAAACAGTAGATAGAGATTTAGTGCTAAAGAAAAAATATATCACCAAGCAGTCTTCAGGCACTGCCAGCGCCTGAAGACAGCTCGGTGATATATTCTTTCTTTGTCTATTGTTTCTGGGTATGTGGTGACGCCTATTTATCACTGAATAGTCATCAGGCAGCTCATTAGCGCACTATACGTCTTCTTTTCTTTGTATTGTAGAGATTTAGTGCTGTATAGCCAGTACTCAGTAGAGTGGGATACAGGGAGACTCACCTCGCTTCCAGGATCGATCAATACGTTAGCGGACGCTGAGTGGATCCAGACGCTACTAGTGTACACTGCCGCTCCATGAACCTATAGTGAACACAGACGCACCGGTCACGCAGCCGCCTATGCTGCGACCAGGTCCCCTCGTCTCCCAGTGTAGCTGGTAGCATCTGAGATGGAAGCAAAGAAACAGTTCATGGCGGGAGACTCGGTGGAAACTGGTCATGAAGCGGGGGGAGGGGCGACCAGGAGAGCATCTGACTCCCCACTGCTGACATCAACCCTAGGGATCGCAGCCTCATGCTATTCCTAATGCCTATGATCCCTAAGGCCTAGCGCTGGAGCACCCGTGGTGGCGGCACGTCAGTTACTGTTTGGTAGTCTCCTCCCAAAACTGTGCGGCTGTGTCCGTATTCCATGCATGCTACGCGGAACCAATGCCTTACCTTCTCGCCATGCTCCAGCCACAGCCTGGTAACGTCTGATGGACTGGCTAGTATATCCGACACAGACGCCAACCAAAACATCACTGTACTCATGGATAAGTGTTGTCACGACCCGGTGGAGAGTTGTTGGAGCGACTCTTTCCAATATGCATATAAGACGCTGTTTAGAATGCTAATAAACCAGCAGCCTCCTGACCATGGTCCGGCCCCTGCCGCACCAAACAAAAAACTGATTTGCCTGAGCCAGGGGGCGGGGATATATGGACGGGCCCGTTGCATGCTGGGAGGCCGTAAAGCTTTGACTGGTGCAAATGCACTGTCGCTCCATCATATCCCATTGTTATCCTGTGGATAACCAGTGGACCCTGCTGGAGAAACAATGGTAAGTCTACCATAACTCTTGTTTTCTCCTTCAGGGTCCACAGTAACATAGTAACTAAGGTTGAAATAAGACAATTGTCCATCGAGTTCAACCTATTTGTGGTCTCCTGTGCAGTCCTATTATAGGACTAGTTATTTTTATGTTAGGACTAATTATTTTAACTATAATGCATGACTACGCACCATAACCCAGAATATCTTTATCCAATAGGAATTTATCTAACCCATTCTTAAAGGTGTTGACTGAGTCCGCTGTTACTACTCTCTCAGGCAGGGAATTCCAAACACGTATTGTCCTTACTGTGAAAAAAACCTTTTTGCCTCAATGTGCGGAAACTAATCTCCTCTAACCTAAGAGAGTGACCACGTGTCCTCTGTGCTGATCTTATAGAAAACAGGTCCCTCCCAAGCTCTGTGCATTGACCCCTTATATATTTGTAGAGGTTGATCATGTCCCCTCTTAGTCTCCTCTTTTCCAATGTAAACATGCCTAGCCTTGCAAGCCTTTCCTCGTATTCCAAAGTCTTTATGCCCTTGATTAGTTTGGTCGCCTGCCTCTGAACCTTTTCTAGCTCCAGGATATCCTTTTTGTAATATGGTGCCCAAAATTGCACACAGTATTCAAGATGGGGCCTCACTAGTGATTTTTATAATGGGAGTATAATACTCTCGTCCCTTGCATCAATTCCCTGTTTTATGCATGCTAATATCTTATTTGCCTTCTTTGCTGCACTCCTACTTTGGGTACTGCTGCTTAATTTGTTATCTATGTGAACCCCTAAGTCTTTTTCCAGTACAGAATCACCTAATATTACCCCAATTTAGTATGTAGGTGTTATTTTTGGTCTTGCCCCCACAGTGCATTACCTTACACTTCTCTGTGTTGAATTTCATTCTCCATTTTGCCGCCCATGCTTCCAGTTTAGTTAAGTTGTTCTGAAGAGACTCAGCATCCCCCTCCGTATTTATAACCTTACACAATTTGGTGTCGTCTGCGAAAATTGACACCATGCTCTCTAGACCTACTGTTAGGTCGTTGATGAAAATGTTGAACAAAAGTGGTCCAAGTACAGACCCTTGTGGCACACCACTTAGTACTTTAGTCCAATTTGAAAATGATCCATTGACCACAACGCGCTGCTCCCTATTATCTAACCAATTACTATCCCAAGTGCATATTGTGCTCCCTAGCCCTATTTCTTGTAGCTTATAGATAATACGCATGTGTGGTACAGTATCGAAAGCTTTTGCAAAGTCTAAAAAGTTTACATCCGCCTCCTTATACAGTAGATCCACATGATTTACATTGAAATGTCCTAAGCAGCATTTAAAGGCGGGGACGCTCACGAATTGACAGGAGAATCCTACGTCCCAACGCAGCATACTGCGAGGCAAAGGTATCATAAGCATAATGTCTAATAAATGTATTTATGGATGACCACGTAGCTGCCTTACAGAGTTGCTTAGCTGAGGAACCACGGTGGGCTGCCCATGAAGGACTGACTGAACAGGTAGAATGGGCAGAGACATTATCTAGGATAGGTAGATTTGCTTGAGAGTAGGCTTCTGAGATAGTCATCCGAAGCCATCTAGCCAATGTTTGCTTATTGAGAGTCTGTTCTTCTGATGGCACTGGTACGATCAACGAACTATGGGGGTCATTCCGAGTTGATCGCTCGCTAGCTGTTTTTAGCAGCCGTGCAAACGCTAAGCCGCCGCCCTCTGGGAGTGTATCGTAGCTTAGCAGAAGTGCAAACGAAAGGATCGTAGAGCGACTACAAAAAAAATTGTGCAGTTTCTGAGTAGCTCCAGACCTACTCCTATCTTGCGATCACTTCAGACTGTTTAGTTCCAGATTTGATGTCACAAACACGACCTGCATTCGCTCAGCCACGCCTGCGTTCTCCCAGCCACGCCTGCGTTTTTCCTGGCACGCCTGCATTTTTTCGAACATTCCCTGAAAACGGTCAGTTGACACCCAGAAACGCCCCTTTCCTGTCAATCACTCTGCGGCTGCCATTGCGACCGAAAAGCTTCACTAGACCTTGAGTAAAAATACTTTGCCCGTTGTGAAAGTACATCGCGCGTGCGCACTGCGCCGCATACGCACACGCAGAAGTGCCACTTTTTCATTTAATCGCTGTGCAGCGAACATTTTTATCTAGCGATCAACTCGGAATGACCCCCTATGTCCAATGATGCATCTCCCTCAGAGAGATCCGGCAATTGGAATGCCGGAACTACTACTTCTTCATTTAAAATGAAACTTTGAGATCACCTTAGGAAGATATCCAGACTTGGTTCGGACGACTGCTCTGTCTGGATGGAATACCAGAAATGAAGGGCGACACAAAAGTGCCCCTAAATCTGATTCTCTTCTAGCTGGAGCAATTATCAGTAGAAAGAGAACTTTATCTGTCAACCATTTGAGGTCAAATGCTCAAATGGGGCATCTTGAAGAGCAATAAGGACCAGTACCAGGTCCCAAATGGGGCTGTTGGAGGTACAAACGGAGGCTGAATGTGAAGCATTCCCTGGTAAAAAGTGCAAACATCCTGTAGATTTGCAATTTTCCTTTGGAACCATATAGTCAATGCTAACAATTGTACCTTTAAGGAAGTTAGGCGGAGGCCTTGGTACATTCCAGCTTGAAGGAATGCTAACATTCTTGAAACGCAGAAGGACCTTGGGTCATTATTTTTGGCAGAGTGCCATTGAAAATAAGCATGCCACATCCGGTAATATGTGCAAGTTGAGGATGGTTTCCTTGCTTTACGCATCATTTGAATTACTGCCTGTGAAAAGTCGTTCGCTTTTAGGATGGATGTTTCAAGTGCCACGCCATCAAAGACAGCCGATCCAGTTGTGCGTAATGACAGGGACTTTGTATCAGAAGATCTGATCGTTGAGGCAGTAGGAACGGAGTGTCCACGGATAGCCTCGGCAGATCTGTGTACCAATTTAATCTGGGCCACGATGGAGCAATTAATATCACGGCGCCCCCTTCCTGCTTGAATTTTTTAACCACCCTGGGCAACAGGGAGATTGGAGGGAAGACATATGCCAGATGAAACTTCCATGTCACTGACAGAGCATCCATGAAGATTGCTTCGGGATCCCTCATTTTTGACCCGTATACTAGTACCTTGTTGTTCTGACATGAAGCCATAAGGTCCACTTCCGTCAGTCCCCATTTAAACACCCGAATCTGAAAGACTTCTGGGTGCAGGGCCCATTCACTTGCTCGAATGTCGTACTGGCTGAGAAAGTGTGTTTCCTAATTTAGGAATCCGGGTATGAATACATAACATGGTAACATAATTAATGAGGTTGAAAAAAAGGCAAATTGACCATCGAGTTTAACCTGTATTATAATTCTTACCCTATTCTGTATTTAGCTAAAGCATACTATAATTTCCCAGCTGAAGTGATGGTTTAAAACTAATTAACAACTATAATTAGTGCTCTTCTTAAAATATAATTATTTTAAATGCTATATCCTTGGATATCTTTTTCAGTTAAATATGTATCTAAACCATTTTTAAATGTATTCACTGAGTCCACAATTACTACCTTCTCTGGCAGAGAGTTTCAAATCCTTATGGCCCTTACTGTGAAGAACCCTTTTCTACATTGGGTACAACATTTTCTCTCCCGTAGCCTTAGAGGGTGACCGCATGTCCTGTGCAGTGTTCTGATAGCATCTTGTTCCTTTATATATTTAAAGATATTAATGATGTCTCCTCTTAGACACCTCTTTTCTAGTGTATACATATTCAGCCTAGTAAGCCTATCCTCGTACTCCAGTGCCTTTAACCACTTAACCAATTTTGTAGGTCGCCTCTGAACTCTTTTGAGTTCCAAAATATCTTTATTATAATGTGGTGCCCAGAACTGTACACAATATTCCAGGTGCAGCTGTACCAATGATTTATATAGTGGCAGGATCACACTCTCATCCATTGTCTCAATTCTTTGTTTTATGCTCACTAAGGGTGGGATGTACTAAATGGAAAATGCAATAAAACCCCTGTTTGCGGGGGTTTTATCGCATTTTCGTATGTACTGACCCCTGGCCGCCGTGTTTTCACCCCTGAATTAAGAAGCCCATAGGCTTCTATAAGTTATCGCCATCAAAAGATGGCAATACCCTATAGAAGCCTATGGGCTTCTTAATGCAGGCCGCCTCAACCCGACCCCCCCCCCACCGCTGGCCTCCCTCCCCCTGGCATACCATTTCAGGCAGCCCTGGACCCGGAAGCTAAACACCTCCTACCCCTAGCACAGTGATTTTCAACCTTTATTTTTACTAGCGGCACACCGAACAATATTTTAAATTTGCCAAGGCACACAATCAGTTCCCCATAGAAAAAAACAAAACACACACATTGGCCCTCACAGTAAAAAAAAAATCCACACATACATTGGCCTACACATAAAAAACAATCACATTGCTCCCCACATAAATCATGTTGCTCCCTACATAAATCATATTGCTCCACACATAAATCAAACACATTTCTCCCCACAAAAATCCTATTGCTCCCCACATGAATTATTCACATTGTTCCCCCCATAAATCCATAAATTCTTATTCTTCCCACATAAATCCTATTGAAATCCTATTGTTCCCCAAAGGAGAAATAAAATAACAAATATTATTATCAGCTGTCCTCCTCCCTGTCCCTCAGTGGCAGGGGTTGTTCATAGTGGAGTTCTGCGAATACTGAGCAGTGGGCGGTCGGGCAGGTGTGGATGTGGGTTGGCAAGGAAAGCTGTGTATGCAGGCGGGAACTGGAAGATGTGTATGCAGGCAGGTAAGCTGGCTGGATGGTGAGACGCGGCAGCCGTGACCTATGATATCACACCATTTTCAAGGCATAGGTCACGGCCGGATCACGACTGATCCTCTAAGAAGAGCCTGGGCCAACAGTTTACTCTGAAGGTGCAGGAAGCTGCTCTGGCTCCGCGGCAGACCTTGCAACTGGTCGCGGCACACTTGTGTGCTGCGGCACACTGGTTGAAAAAGCCTGCCCTAGCAACATAGCCGGAGATCCTTCCGGCTGCAGGGAGGAGGCACCGGGGACAGCCTGCTGCCTGCTTCCAGGCAGGTGAGCAAGTGGAGACTTCAGGGATGTGACGGAGATCCCCACACTACTACCTCACAGGTATCGCGGGGGGTCTCCATCACCGCATTGCATTGTTAATCGCATATGTTAGTACATATGCGATCATCATCGCTGCGATGGGCAGCGATGTATGTTAATACATCCCTCCATAACACTTTATCTGCCTTCTTTGCTGCACTTTGACATTGGGTGCTGCTACTAAG
The DNA here is from genome assembly GCF_028390025.1 of Pseudophryne corroboree. NCBI lineage: Eukaryota > Metazoa > Chordata > Amphibia > Anura > Myobatrachidae > Pseudophryne > Pseudophryne corroboree. The sequence continues at coordinate 666,287,572 of NC_086449.1, read as the reverse complement.
GCTATTATCAATGAGCACGCCCAAATCTTTTTCATCTACCGTTTCCCCTAGTTTTTCCCCATTTAATTTATAGGGTGTATGTTTATTTTTTGTCCCAAAGTGCATAACTTTACATTTTTCTATATTGAACCTAATTCTCCATTTAGATGCCCATTTTTCCAGTTTAAATACAGTGGGCATGGCTGGATGATGAAGTTCTGCCCACTTTAATGTGCGGCTTACTTCCCTCATTGCCATCCGACTGCGAGTGCCTCCATGGTGATTGAGGTATGCAACTGCAGTTGCATAGTCAGACTGGATCTGAACCGGTTTGTCGTGAAGCACTTCCTTTGCCTGGGTGAGTGCCATGTAGATGGCTCTAAGTTCCAGGATATTGATTGGCAGACAACTTTCTTCCTTGGTCCAACACCCCTGGAGAGAGTACTGCCCTGTCACTAAGGGTGGGATGTACTAAATGGAAAATGCAATAAAACCCCTGTTTGCGGGGGTTTTATCGCATTTTCGTATGTACTGACCCCTGGCCGCCGTGTTTTCACCCCTGAATTAAGAAGCCCATAGGCTTCTATAGGTTATCGCCATCAATAGAATCCTATTGAAGACCCCCCGCGATACCTGTGAGGTAGTAGTGTTGAAATCCTATTGTTCCCCAAAGGAGAAATAAAATAACAAATATTATTATCAGCTGTCCTCCTCCCTGTCCCTCAGTGGCAGGGGTTGTTCATAGTGGAGTTCTGCGAATACTGAGCAGTGGGCGGTCGGGCAGGTGTGGATGTGGGTTGGCAAGGAAAGCTGTGTATGCAGGCGGGAACTGGAAGATGTGTATGCAGGCAGGTAAGCTGGCTGGATGGTGAGACGCGGTAGCCGTGACCTATGATATCACACCATTTTCAAGGCATAGGTCACGGCCGGATCACGACTGATCCTCTAAGAAGAGCCTGGGCCAACAGTTTACTCTGAAGGTGCAGGAAGCTGCTCTGGCTCCGCGGCAGACCTTGCAACTGGTCGCGGCACACTTGTGTGCTGCGGCACACTGGTTGAAAAAGCCTGCCCTAGCAACATAGCCGGAGATCCTTCCAGGCAGGTGAGCAGGTGGAGACTTCAGGGATGTGACGGAGATCCCCACACTACTTCCTCACAGGTATCGCGGGGGGTCTCCATCACCGCATTGCATTGTTAATCGCATATGTTAGTACATATGCGATCATCATCGCTGCGATGGGCAACAGGGAGATTGGAGGGAAGACATATGCCAGATGAAACTTCCATGTCACTGACAGAGCATCCATGAAGATTGCTTCGGGATCCCTCATTTTTGACCCGTATACTGAATTCTGAACCTCCGTCCTGCGACGAGGTGAGAAGACTGTAGCCACCACAGAAGGTAGATCCTGGCCTTTGGTGACAGAGGGATGCTCTGGTGCATGTGAAGATGCGATCCGGACCATTCGTAAGAGGCCACCATTTTCCCCATAAGGCGAATGCACAGATGCACCGACACCCGGGTTGGCTTCAGGACATCCCGAACCATCGATTGGATTACCATTGCCTTTTCCACCTTTTGTGACTCCGTGTCCAGTATCATTCCCAGGAATGGGAGCCTCCGTGTTGGCTCTAGGTGAGATTTCGGAAGAATCAGAATGCACCCGTGATCCTGGAGGAGTTTGGTTGAGAGAGCAATGCTGTCCAGCAACCTCCCCCTGGATGGCGCTTTTATCAGGAGATCGTCCAGGTATGGAATTATTAGAGGCATTTCAGTCTAAATTACTTCCCAGTTACTCTAGAGGTAAGAGCATACGGGACTATTTAGTGAGGACTGACATTTCCAAGTTTACACAAGGACAACCCTCGAAGAACTTCTTGCGACGCAAAAATGGATGTTACAAGTGTAGTGACTGCACTACTTGCAGCTACCTAGTTCAAGGGGACACCTTTCAACACCCCCATACAGGGAGGAAATACTCTATAAAGTACCCCTTGACTTGTGACTCCAAGTTTGTAATTTATTTTTTGACCTGCCCTTGCGGACTAACCTATGTCGGCAAAACCGATTGTGCATTTAAAACCGGGATGGCACAACATCGGTATGCAATACGGGAGGCCATCAAATCAGATAGCAGTGATCAGCCTGTGGCACGCCATTTCATGCTTGCCAAACATGGAATGGCGACCTTGCGCTATAAGATCATAGATCATGTCCCGTTCTCTTTACGAGGGGGGGACCGGTCTAGGAAATTGCTCCAGGTTGAAGCTAAATGGATATTCACTTTAAATACACAGTACCCTAGAGGGTTAAATGGGGCATTGAGCCTTAAATGCTACTTGTAGTAACTCGATTTATCAGGTGTATTTATTCCCTGGTATAACTAGCAATGGATTGCTGGACATTATTATGGAAGAGTTAGATTAAGAATTGTTATTTAAATTACTATATGCAATATCTCTAGTGAGTTATTGTTTTAACTGAGTGTGCTCTGTGTACACTGGGTCAGCTGGATGAGTCCGCTGGAGTTCTGTCATTTTATTGTCTATTTACCTCTTATTCACTGTACATGGTAGGGTAGTCAGCGGTATGTTGTTTTGTGTTTTTGATTTCTGCACAAATGTGTTGTTTCTATGTAAAGCTGTACGCTGTCATAGCGGGTATATCACCTGGTGAATTGTGTATTTACTGTTACCATGGTTACCCATCTCCAGAGCCCCAGAGCGCTGGCTAGACGGACTGAAGCCGCGTCACTTCCGGTGGGCGGAGTGACGTCAGGACCGGAAACCCGGGCAGCGTGGCTGGAGGCGGCGGTGTGGACCTCTTCTTACACAGGTATTTAAACTCTGTATTTTGTACTGTAATGTATCCTGACGAAGGGGTATTGACCCCGAAACGTTGACACTGCAATAAAAGCACTTGTTCTTCTTTCACCGTATTGACAAGTCTCCCAGTGCCGCCCTTTTTTGCTGCTTTGATATTGTGGAGACTTCACAGGAGGAAAAGGCACAGGAGCAGTTATTTGAACGCTGGGGAGCGTGAGGAGTGCCGGGTCACATTGCTGTATATATATATATATATATATATATATATATATATATATATATATAGAAAAAAAGTAGAGGCACTCTCCAGATTTTATAAACATGCAAAAAAAATTCTCATTTATTGTGATATACGTTACATGATCCGGCTAATATCCATATAGCATCCTCAAGCGCTTTCGGCCCTCAATGGGCCTTCCTCAGGAGGCAATGTACAGCAATTGCAATAAGTAATGAGAACAAAACACCAGGTCAGTCCAGGCATCCAGCAGTACAATAGACAATGCCTGACAGGCTCTATATACACCTATCTCCAATTAAAATTGGCGCCAAAAACGCCCATATTGTGACCTCATCTCAGTGCGACTTACATAAACACAAACCATCCTAATTACAAACTGTGCAAATATACAAAAAAATTTGTGCAATTACGCATAGCAGGGAATAATATGGGGCACACTCACATACCAGCCAGGACCCATTACATATCACACAGTGGGTCCCACTGATCGCTCCACTGTGGAGCCACATCGGTGGTCCAGCTTGTCCGCAAGGTGTTCCCGTCCGGGGAAAGATGCGACGGCAGTCGCCGCGCGTAGCCTAGCAACGTGTGTCACTTCCTGTCCGTGGAACGCACGCGTCACACGGGCGGAAGTGTAGTGGAATATGATGGAACGCAAAACAGGGTTACTCCGCTATAGCAGACGCTCCGATCTCGTTCATTAAAGAATCAATGTCCAACACCAAAATACAGCATAATCCACATCACATTGTGTGTATATATGTGTTTTTCAAAACAGCGGACCTAGCTGGTTGAGTGTGTACCAAACAAAACCTCGGTGTTAGAGCCATCAGCCGCAGATAAAAACAATCCCCATTTATTATTACATCAAAGCAACATAATAAAGCTAAATTGGGAAGGATGTTGCATAAATAAATACTGTGGTCACTAATGAGGAGGGTTGGTGACATTGGTCCATGTCTCTCAAGTACAATTTAAATTATATTAATTCCTCCAATGAGGTGACCAGAGTCGACCAAAGCCCCCAGATAGATGGCCCAGTCTAATAGTTTTACACCAAAAGGTATTCATGCATTATCAATAATAAATTTACATCAAGTTCCCAATATAAACATGGATCCCAATAGGGAAATCAAAAAGTTTTAAAAAAACATGGATAGAGAAACCATGAATAAAGAAAAATGTGTCAGTCAGATCGTCCATTTAGCAATATAGAACACTCCCTTTCAAAAAGGAAAAAGGGGAAAAAAGGAGGGAAAAAAGGGGGAAAAAATTGATTACATGGATCTCACTGGTCTCATCGCAAGAAAAAATTCAAAGGATTAGATTCATTCAGTCCGTGAGGAGCCACCGAGTCCAGTCTATGTATCCATCTTGATTCTAGTTTTTTTAAAAGGAGTGATCGGTGCCCACCCCTCTTGGGTATAGGAACCCAATCAATAATACGACACTTCAGCGCAGCCACTTGATGTCCTGCTGTCAGACAATGCTGGGCGACAGGCTTGTCAGTACGTCCTGTCAATAGTGCTTTATGGATAGAGCTACGGTGGTTCGCCATCCTCTCCCTGAAAGTGCATGTGGTCATCCCCACATAGGGGAGACCGCACGGGCAGAGCAACATATAGATTACATGGTCAAGGCGGCAGTGCAGCCGGAATCTGATGTTAATCATTTTCCCACTCCTGGGGTGTGGGAATTTATCCCCAACTAGCATGGAACGGCACGTAACACATCCCAGACACTTTATACAGCCCTTCTTTTGTGGATTTAGCCAGCCACTTTCTTCATTCTCACCCTGTTTTGCTGGGTGCATTAGGAGCTGTTTCAAATTTCGGCCACGTCTGTAGGCCATCATTGGTGGATGTTCAAACATTCCCTTTAGTTTAGGGTCAGACTTCAATATTGGCCAGTGTCGTCTTAGTGATGATCCAATGTTAGTTGATTTGCCATCAAATTGTGTAACGTATATCATCCGTGCCTCTTTTGATGGTTCACGCTGTACACATTTTAAGCGTGCTTTCTCCAAGCAATTATTGATCGTGCTCTTTTTGTACCCCCTCTCCAGAAAGCGCGTCTTCATCTCCAAAATTTGTGTCTCTGCTGTTACTGGATCTGTATTATTCCTCAGTACTCGCATAAACTGAGAAATAGGTAGACTTGACCTAAGTGCGGGTGGATGATTGCTTGTGGCATGCAAGATCGTATTCCGATCTGTCTCCTTTCTAAATAGGGTGGTACCCAGTCTAGGACCGTTACGAAAAATAGTTAGGTCCAAAAAAATTGATGGAGTCTTCACTAGTATGACCAGTAAACCGTACTGTAGAATCTAAAGTGTTTAAGTGTTCCAGCATGCTATTGAACTCAGACACAGTGCCGTCCCACAGCATGAATATATCATCTATAAAACGTTTGTAATAGATAATTTTACTACCATATATGGGTAAGATATTAGTCATCTCATATTGGTGCATAAAGATACCTGCATACATGGGGGCCACATTGGAGCCCATGGCCGTTCCAGAGCACTGCATGTAGTAGTCACCCTGGTACGTGAAATGATTATTAGTCAAAATCAACTCTAAAAATTCCAAAAGTCCCTCAATGGGAACTGCCGACGTGTTTACTGAGATAAGGAGTTCCCTTACTGCATCAAGACCCAAATTATGGGGAATTATAGTGTACAATGACGACACATCTAATGTTGCTAACATAATTCTCTCATCAATATCACAAAGTTCCAAGATTTTAGCTAAGAAATCCCCTGTGTCTTTTAAATAGCTTGGAATAAAAGGGGTCAATTCCTGCAGAAAGGTATCTACAAACATCGCTAGAGGTTGAAGGAGTGACCCCCTGGCGGATATAATCGGTCTGCCAGGGGGGCTGACCAGAGTTTTATGAATTTTAGGAAGAGTATAAAGTATCGGACAAATGGGATGTTCCACCTTCAAGAAGAGAGCTACTTGCTCAGTCAGCCACCCCTGACTGACCGATCGATCCACCAGGGAGTCAACCTTCTTTTTAATAAGTGGCATCGGATTGATATCACATTTGGTATAAGTACCAACATCTGATAGTTGGCGCCTGACTTCCGCATCATAATCCTTAAAGTTCTGAATGACTACGGCCCCGCCTTTATCGGCGGGCCTAATGACAATCCTGTCGTTTTTACGTAAGTCATTCAGGGCTCCGCGTTGTTCAGGCGTCAAGTTGCCAAATGTCCTGTCGGGTGCATGTTTGAAATAGCTTTCAGTCATTCTCAGAAAGGTGCGTATACTCGGGCTACAGGTCGGTGGGTCAAAAACACTAGGCTTCTTAAGAATGGATGATCGAGTCACCTCAACCTCTTGCGCCCTGGTTTTATCACTAAAAAATTCCCTCAACCTTAACTTCCGTCCAAATTTAAAGTGGTCAACTGCTAAATTAAAGTCATCGTGTCTGGCTGTTGGCACAAAGGACAAACCAAGCGACAGGAGTGAAGTCTCACTCATAGTAATATCATTGTCAGATAAATTAAATACGCTGGTTAGTCCTCCTTCCTCCGCCCGCTTCTCTTTGAAGCCGCCCCTCCTTGGATGGGGTCTTCTACTTCTACTCGGTTTTTTACTGATGCGGTTTGTTTGCCTCTGCCTAAAAAACCACTTGGCGGTCTTGTTCCCAGAGAGTCGGAGTCTGAGGCTGAGTGTGATGTGGATGAGTCTACACTCAATTGATATCTATTGCGGAGTGGTCTATTCTGTCTAAATCGTCTAGAGTAACCAGCACCACCTGTTAGCCATCTATAAACCTGATGAGTAGCATAATCATGGTTCACAGCCTGTAGTTTTTTCCTTTTAAATGTTACCAATTCATCCCTGAATGAATCAACCTGAGTCTGAATTTTTTCACACCATGTGTCTGTTTTATCAGTTTTTAATGCTTGTTGGTGGGTTTTTTCAAATTTGGCAATTTCTTCCCAGATTTTAACCAGCTCCAAACCAACCTCTTCTATCACCAATAAGATGAGGTCGAGTGAGCACTTATTTAAAACTCCACACCACTTGGTGCAAAAAACTGCATTTGTTCTTCCAATGGTGGGCGTATTGCTCACCCGAAATCCACGTGGTATTTTTTTGGAGCGGTGATACTCAGAAAGAAACTGGCCATGGAGCGTAAGCTCCACCTCTCGACGTTTTAAACGTGTGATTCTATGAAACAAATCAATAGATTTCTCAGCAGGTAAGGTGGTAAACTCAAAATGGTCGAAATAAACTTTCTCTGCATCCTCGTCTGTTAATGATACTAATTGGTTCTCAGCTGCAGAAAGAAGGCCCTCATCAAACGTCAGGGTCCCTGACTGGGTCATTCTATAAATCAAAAAATAGAGAATAGAACCACACCAGCTGGATAAACTTCAATATACAATTTACAATTTAGCCCTCTCCTTCAAGGATCCCATAGGTTTATGATCAAAAGGGATTCATACACATCATACAGAGAACACTTGGGACACTGTGAGACAGCACTGGGTCATCTGACCAACACACAAAAAAATATATAAACTAAAAATGATAAAAGGGGGGAAAAAACTGCTTTTAAAGCCAATTGTACGTCCAAAGATGTCCCAGAAGACTAATTCAATTTGTCAAAGAAGAAAAAATTATTGGGTGATGGGTGTCCAACCAGAAGACAGTTTTACAAAGAAACTGAGTCCTTATATAATTCCAATGACGGTCGCACTCACATCTTCAAAGAGACAACAACTGGAACACCTTGCGGACAAGCTGGACCACCGATGTGGCTCCACAGTGGAGCGATCAGTGGGACCCACTGTGTGATATGTAATGGGTCCTGGCTGGTATGTGAGTGTGCCCCATATTATTCCCTGCTATGCATATTTGCACAAATTTTTTTGTATATTTGCACAGTTTGTAATTAGGATGGTTTGTGTTTATGTAAGTCGCACTGAGATGAGGTCACAATATGGGCGTTTTTGGCGCCAATTTTAATTGGAGATAGGTGTATATAGAGCCTGTCAGGCATTGTCTATTGTACTGCTGGATGCCTGGACTGACCTGGTGTTTTGTTCTCATTACTTATTGCAATTGCTGTACATTGCCTCCTGAAGAAGGCCCATTGAGGGCCGAAAGCGCTTGAGGATACTATATGGATATTAGCCGGATCATGTAACGTATATCACAATAAATGAGAATTTTTTTTGCATGTTCATAAAATCTGGAGAGTGCCTCTACTTTTTTTTCTATTAATACAATGCTTTGGCATTGGAGTGGACACCCCAGTTGTTGTCTCTTTGAAGATGTGAGTGCGACCGTCATTGGAATTATATATATATATATATATATATATATATATATATACACACACATCATATGAGCAGATTATCAACTACGAACACATCTCAAAGCATGTAGGAGTACATATAGTAACATAGTATTTGAGGTTGAATAGAGGCAAATTGCCCATCGTGTTCAACCTGTTTTAAGTTGTGATGATTCTACATACTTGCTAAATAATGTTTTATGACTAGTTAGCTACTATAACTCATGTTACCCCCGGATTAACCACGTTGATATTTTAAGTATTATAACCTTGGATAGCTTTTTCATTCAGAAATGTATCCATTCCTTTTTTAAATCCAATTACAGAGTCCACCATTACCACCTTCCCTGGCAGGGAATTCCACATCCTGATTGCCCTAACAGTGAAGAACCCTTTCCTCCATTGCGTTCGGAACTTTCTCTCCTCCAGTCGCAGCGAGTGCCCACGTGTCCTAAACTGTGTTCTTTTAATAAATAATTCCTCTGATAACTCTTTGTGATGTCCCTTTACATATTTGAAGATATTAATAATATCTCCTCTTAGGTGCCTCTTTTCTAGTGTATACATATTCAGCCTAGTAAGTCTTTCCTTATAGTCCAGTCTTTCTAGGCCTTTAATCAATTTAGTAGCTCGCATTTGAACACTTTTGAGTTCACTGATGTCTTTTTTATACAATGGTGCCCAAAACTGAACACAATATTCCAGGTGCGGACGTACCAATGCCTTATACAGCTGCATGATTACATCCGAGTCCCTTGTCTCAGTTCCCCTTTTTATGCACGCTAGCACCTTACTTGCCTTCTTTACTGCGTTTTGACATTGTGTATGGTTATTTAGCCTATTATCAATGAATACCCCCAAATCTTTTTCCAACTCTGTTTCCCCTAGGCATTCCCCATTTAATATGTAGGATGCAAGTTTGTTTTTAGTCCCAAAATGCATAACCTTGCATTTGTCTGTATTGAACCTCATTTTCCATTTAGACGCCCAGATATTACTGCATTCTGTTCTATACAGATCTTTAAAGTATTCAGACGCATTGCGAAGAAAACCACAGTAATGTACATAAAACTCATATGCAATAGGCACTAAATTTAACTATTCATACTAAGAAAAGTAGATATAAATTTAGTGCTGTATAACCCGTACTCAGTAAAGTGGGATACAGGGAGACTCACCCCACTTCCAGGATCGATCAATACGTTAGCGAACGCTGAGTGGATCCAGACGCTACTAGTGTACACTGCCGCTCCAGTAATTTTTAGTGGACACAGACGCTCAGGGAACGTTAGTGCATGCAGACGCCCATGTCTGTGACCCAGTCACTTAGCGGTAAACCTTAGTGTATACAGACGCAGCGCCTATGCTGTGACCGAGTCCCCTCGTGGTAGCGTCTGAGACGGAAGTGAGGCAATAAGTTCATGGCGGGAGACGCACGGTAACTGGTCATGAACTGGGGGAGGGGCGACCAGGAGTGCATCTGACTCCCCACTGCTGACATCAACCCTAGGGATCGCAGCCTCAAACTAATCTTGGCGCCTTATGATCCCTAAGGCCTAGCACTAGAGTACCCATGGTGGTGGCGCGCCAGCTACTGTTTGGTAGTCTCCTCCCAAAACAGTGCGGCTGTGTCCGTATTCCCCTTCTAAGCGGAACCGATGCCTTACGTTCTCCCCGTGCTCCAGCCACAGCCTGGTAACGTCTGCTGGACCTGCTAGTAACATCCAACACAGACGCCCGTCGAGACAGCACTTGTACCGTGGGCAAGCGTTGTTGCGACCCGGCGGAGAGTTGTTGGAGCGACTTTTTCCAATATGCGTGTAAGACGCTGTTAGGAAAGATCACTCAAAAAACATAGCAAGACTATAAAAATAAATCAAATAAAGCTTAGGGCTGCCAAACACAGCAGCCCTGTGACCATGGTCCGGCTCCTGCTGCACCAAACAAAAAACTGATTTGACTGAGTCAGTAGGCGGGATTATATGGACCGAGCCCGGTGCATTCTGGGAGGCCAGAAAGCTTGTGATCGTTTGGTGCCAATCCGCTGTCGCTCCATCATATCCCAATGTTATCCTGTGGATAACCTGTGGACCCTGCCGAAGAAAGTTATACTTGCCTCTTGTGAAACTGGCACGCCTGATTTGAAGAATCTGTGATGTAGGAGCTCTTGGAACTCCAGTCTGTAGCCCTGGGAAATAAGATCTATGACCAAGGGATTCTGGCACGATTTTGACCAGATCTGACTGAAGAATTGTAGTTGGGCTCCCACCTGACAGCCATCCAGGCATTGCGGTCCTCCGTCATGCTGAAGTCTTTGAAGAAGCAGAGCCTGAGCACCTGCAGTTGCTGTTTTGCGTGGTTTACCTCTTGCACCACTGGAGGACGTAGAAGCACCTCTGGATTTGCCCTTGAACTTGGCCATCTGCAAGGACTGTAACTTAGAAGGTGAATAAGTCTTCTTGGTTGGGGGGCTGCGGAAGGAAGATACGTAGACTTACCCGCAGTAGCTCTGTGGAGATCCATTTGTCTAGTTCAGTGATGGCTAACCTCGACACTCCAGCTGTTGTTGAATTGCACATCCCAGCATGCCCTGCATCAGTTTTAGCATGGCCAAATAGCAAAACTGTAGTAGTGCATGCTGGGATGTGTAGTTCAACAACAGCTGGAGTGTCAAGATTAGCAATCACTGGTCTAGTTCATCTGCAAACAAGGCCTCTCCTGTGAATGGTAGGCCTTCCACGCCTTTCCTGGAGTCTGTGTCAGCAGTCCACTGGCGTAGCCGCAAGCCCCTGCATGCCGACCCTGCCATAGCTGTGGTGCATGAGTTAAGTACGCCTATTTCCTTTATGGCTTCTACCATAAAGTTTGCAGAGTCCTGTATATGCTGCAGGAGTAAAACAACATCCCCCCCAGATAAGCAATCTAACCCCTCAATTAGGTTACCTGACCATTTCGCAAAGGCTTTAGTGATCAACGCACATGCAATAGTAGGTCTTTGGGCCACCCCAGTAGCTGTGTTCAATGATTTGAGTGTAGTCTCAATTTTATGATCAGCCGTGTCCTTTAGGGAGGCTGCACCAGGCAATACAATTTTGCTTGACAGCCTAGAGACTGATGCGTCCACTATCGGTGGATTTTCCCATTTTTTCTTATCCTCTAGAGGAAAAGGTAAAGATGACAGCAACCTTTTAGGTATCTGAAACTTCTTATCAGGATTAACCCATGGTTCTTCAAACAGGGGCCAATATTTACTAATATTCGTGTTTGAGTCGGTTTGTGTAGTGTTTAAACTCGTTTTGTATCGGTTGCATTTTCATGCAACTTTTTGAATCCATATACGCAAAGTTACGAAGCAGTCGACTTTATTGTTTTCGTGTTTTCCGATGTCGATGCCAGTCGATTTTTTTGGGCACATTTACGGACGTCATTGTCGTTTGTGTACGTGTTTTTGTTGTATTTGCTGGGTTTTTTCCTAAGTTAAACGCGGCAGGGTTTTTTTTTTCCCCGTGGCCGCATTTTCACTTTCAGTTTCGATTTTCATCCCCGTTCGTGATTGGTTGTGTTTCAGATAGTAGGAGTGTCTGTGCGCAACCATATAAATACGCCCCAAACCGTCCGCACCTCGTGGGTTTAGTTAGTGGTGAGGAGGAGGGAGGTTGTGCTGTGGAGGTAGGTGAATTTGTGGTTTGGTGAGGAGTGTTGGTAGCGATTTCTGAGTGTGGTATTGTGTTTGAAAGTCGTCTTGTCATTCTTTTTTTTTTTTTTTTTTGAGAAAACGTTTTATTGAGTTTATAAACATATTAATAAACAGATAAACCGTTATAAACAGTTATAAACAGTAAGAGGCCTTTAAGGGGACAATAAAGTAACATCATTGGGAGGGGGGGTATTAAACAGATAAATCCGTTGGCGGATAACAAACCATCCTCCGTTCAACCAGCCTCTAAAAATTAGTACTAATATCAATGAAAATGAAAAAGGGAGGAGAAGAGACAAAAAGTAGAAAGGCGAGAGATACAGAATAAAGAAAAGGGAGTATGGGTGGGAAAAGATAATAAAGAAGCGAGGAGGGGGAAAGGAAGAGGTCGGCCATTCAGAGCCACACATATTAAGAAGTTGGGGTATAAATAAGCTACTGTTTGGATATTAAATATTAAATGTTAAACAATTAAATAATTAAATAGTTGTCAATGGCGGTTCAGCGTTAAAGTGTAGGGTCCAGGGTGTCCATATTTCAGTAAAAGATACTGGGGCGTCTCGAAGTGCAGCTGTAATTCGCTCTAGCTTATATGTGAACCAAACTGCATTAATAGTAGCGGTCAGAGTGGGAGGGGCCGTGGATTTCCAATTAGACGCTATTTGACATTTAGCCGTATTCTAAATGTGTTTAATTAAGGCACGTTGGTGGCGTGAAGTGTCAGGAATGGGACGGGAGAGCAACGAATATAAAGGCAAGTCAGGGACGGTTATGTGTGCAACATCTAAAACCAATTTATGGATTTGTTTCCAATACTGGCGGATCGATGGACATGACCACCAAACATGCAGCAGGGTTCCCCGGTGTCCACATAATCTCCAACACTTGGCTGAGCACGTGGGATAGATAGTTTACAGCCTAGTAGGAACCAGGTACCAGCGGTAGTACAGTTTATATGAATTTTCAGCAATTCGAACAGAAATAGAACTTTTGGTAATTTCCTGTCTAATATCCTCCCACTCCTCAACAGTCAAGGTCTCCCCCACTTCTCTTTCCCAGGCCAGTTCGTGACTCTCCTTGGAGGGGACACTATGTGACAGGAACACCCGGTAAATGCGAGAGAGTAGTCCCTTCGTCGGATGTGATCCGCGACACCATATCTCTAGAGGGGTAGCGATAACGGGGCGGGTGGGTTTAGTGAGAGTTCCATAGAAATGTCTAATTTGTAGAAACTGATAAAAAACTGAATGGGGAAGCGAAAAGCGGGTTTGTAGGTCCGTTAAGGATGGAAATGAGGAGAGAGGGGCTACGTCCTGCAGAAAAAGAATGTTGTGTATAGTCCAATGGTGATACGCAGAGTGATTATTGCCTGGAGGAAATTGTGGATTGTTCCATAAAGGAGTTAAATAGGGATTATGAGAACGGAGTTGATAAAAGCGAGTACAAAAGTCCCATATCGACAATGAAAAGCGCACCGTTGGTAAGAGAAGAGAAGAGTTCGGGCGGGAGCGGGACGGACACCACAGCAGAGTTGATGGCGAGAACATATGAAGAGAATGCGCCTCAAGAGAGGTCCACGTCCTCTGTGCCGGAGATGAGTGCCACAGCACACATGAGGCCAAGTGCGTAGCCCGGTAGTAGCGAACAAGGTCTGGCACGCCAAGACCGCCCTCCGAGCGGTGTTGTTGGAGCAATTGCATTTTGACTCTGGGTTTTTTCCCAGTCCAGATGAAGTTAGATATGTCTCGCTGAAGATTCATCAATATCTTAACAGGGATGTGAATCGGAAGAGTTTGCCATAAATATAATATATGCGGCAACAAGTTCATCTTGACAGCTGCAATGCGTCGGAACCAAGAAATAAACAATCTATTCCACGCGGTGAGATCGGATTTCAGCGAAGATATTAAACGTGGAAAGTTGGCAGCATATAAACGATGAATAGGATTTTGTTAGGTAAATGCCTAAATATTTGAGTATAGTGCTTCCCCATGTAAAGGAGTAAGAGGATCGTAAAAGACTAAGATCCTGCGGAGTAATATGAAGGTCTAGAACCTCTGTTTTGTCGGAGTTGAGTTTATAGTTCGAAAGGGAGCTATATGTTTGAATCTCCTCAAAAAGATATTGCAGGGAAGTGTGTGGGTCGGTTAGAGTCAATATAACATCATCTGCATATAACGCAATTTTGTATTCATGATTGCCCACCACCATACCCGAGATGTTGGAGTTTAACTGGATTTTTGCCGCTAATGGCTCCATCACCAGGGCAAAAAGTAGGGGAGAAAGTGGACACCCTTGCCGGGTGCCATTTCTAATAAAAAGGGACGGGGAGGAAAGACCGTTAACCAGGACCGATGCCGAGGGGTTAAAATAGAGTGAAGTGAAGGCATTATAAAATGGACCATGTATTCCTATAGCCTGTAGTGCTTGTTGTATGAAAGGCCAGGCTACTCTATCAAAGGCCTTTTCCGCATCGAGAGCTACCACCAGAGTCGGGAGGGAGTCCCGCTGGGAAAGGTGTATGAGATCAATAAGGCGCCGTGTATTGTCTGCCGCCTGACGGTTGGGGATGAACCCCACTTGGTCCGGGTGAATTAACGTGGGGAGATAAGGGGCGAGCCGATTTGCGAGGATTTTAGCAACTAACTTTAAATCCGTGTTCAACAGTGAGATGGGCCTATAGTTTTTCATTGCTAGTGGATCCCGATCCGGTTTAACGATAACTATAATATTGGCTCTGGTAGTGGCAGCATCGAGAGAAATCCCGTCCATTAACGAATTAAAGAGTAAGTGCAACATAGGAAGAAGGGCTTGGGAAAACTTTTTATAGTATATGGCAGTGTACCCGTCAGGCCCCGGGGCGGAGGAGCGGCAAAGTTGCTTAATTGTAGAAAGGATTTCCTCGTGAGTAATAGGAGCGTTAAGTGTCTTAAGATCTGTTGCGGAGAGTATCGGTAAATGACAAGAGGAAAGATACTGTTGGATAGCTGCAACATGGTGAGGAGCTGTAGAGACCTCGGAGGAAAGGTTATAAAGGGAAGTATAATAATCTTGGAAGTGGGAGGCCATCAGTTTAGGGTCACATGTCGAGGAACCATCAGGGCATCTCAAAGCCAGTATACGATTAAGCGTGCATTTCTCACGCAATCGTCGGGCTAACAAAGTATCTGCCTTATTCGACTTTTCGTAGAATTTCTGACGGATCCACAAGAGTGATTTGATCGTCTTTTTAGTGAGGATCTGAGACAGTTGTCCTTTCAAGGCAAGTATCTTTAGGTATAATTTGCATTTGGGAAAGCGTTGATGGCGAAGAGTCGCCAAAGCTAATTCAGCCTCTAAGTCAGCGATCCGTCTAGATTCAACTTTCCTCTGGATAGACGTAAGGCTAATGAGTAGACCTCGCAGTGTTACCTTATGTGCTTCCCACAGTATTGCTGGTGAGATATCAGGGGAAACATTATCATCAAAATAATGATGAATCGCGTCATCGATTTGAGACACGTTGAAAGACTTGAGAAGCAAAGACTCAGCGAGGCGCCACTTACGCGAAGTCGAGGGTTTATGAGAGGTAGCGAAATCAAGTACTATCGCATAGTGGTCAGACCAGGTGACCGGGACTATCTGAGCGCCCGAAAGGGTTTTGGTGGTATCCCTATCTGCAAAAATGTAATCGATACGAGTATATATATCGTGTTGTGGGGAATAGTGCGTGTAGCCTTTAGCGGAGGGGTAAAGGGTTTTCCAGCTATCGTATAAATTGTGAGCTTTGGCGCTTGACTGGAGGAGTTTGGATAGTTTTATATGGGAAGAAGGCCCTAAGCACGGACGGGATCTGTCCACATGGGGGTCTAATGTAGCATTACAATCACCGGCCACAATAACCCAGGGATTCGCAAACTTAGAAAGATGGTCAGAGAACGTCTTGAAGAATGAACCCTGCTGCATGTTCGGCGCGTAAATCGAAGCCAAAGTGATGGGGGTTTGATTGAGGGAGCCGGAAAGGATTCCAAATCTGCCATGGGCATCGAGGACTGAGTCCCGGACGACCAATGAAAGGTCACGATGAACCAAGATGGCAGTGCCTCTGCGCTTAGCTCATTGTGGAGTAAAAGGCATGAGGATAACGTTTGGAGCTTAAAGAGGGGTGAGGGGTCTTAAAATGGGTCTCTTGTAAGAATATGATATCCGCTTTCTGTCAGGCAAAGAATTGAAACGCCATGGAGCGCTTGGTCGGGGAATTAAGGCCATTGACATTAAGGGACAAAACTTTTAGAGTCATGGAGGATAGAAAACAGCATAGCTCAGTAGAAAGTATAGCCTCCGACATGGCCGACCAGGGGGCATTAGAGAGGAAAGAAAAAAAGAGAGAAATACAGGTGAGGGGGAGCGTAGGTACAAACTTAAGGGAGAGACACTTTCCTAAGAACGGGTTGGGTCCAGGAGTGGAGGGGCGGGTGCCAGGTGGGCAGCTCCTTCGGAATGGGGGGTAGCGCCAATAAGAACAAACAAGGAAAAAGAGGAACATACGGAAAAAGGGAAAATACATTCTGCGAGCCAGGGCAAGGGGTGCGGGAGAATCGGGTCAGTGAGTAAAGAAGAGCAGGGAGAGAAGAGAAGACATTGCAGATAATATCTATACATACATAATACCCATACATGAGGATGTGAATTCAACTATGGCAAGAAAAAAACCAAAAAAAAACCCATTTCTATAGCGTAGTTCCGACGCATCAATGGTGGTTTGCGAAAACAATAGCAACCAAAACACATATGTCTTAGTTATAGAACCAGGGTAGTCCCTTAGGGTTAGGTGGCAGATTAGCCTTACCAATTCAAGGCATGAAAACATAAAAAAAGAAAAAAGGAATCACCAAGATCTAATGTGAAGTAAATCCAAACAACATATAGAATACCAAGGAACCACAATCAAACATATAGGACAGCATAATAGGGAGGGAGAAGGAACCAGCATGGTATAATCAACATAGCAGGAGGACATTTAAACGCAAAGCTAGTTAACTGCTCTATAGAAGAGGCAAGAATAGGCGGATATACATTGAAGTCTATCGAAGCTAATGTTAATACATAAAGAGCCTAAAATATGAAACAAACAAATCGTTATTAGCAAACTAGGTCGTCCCCCGGAGCGAAGCGGCATAATAGCCGACCCACCCCCAAGCACGCAGCAGTCCCAACAATGGGGTCAGCATGAGGCAGCACACAGAAATCTGAGATAACATGCTATCACACAAAAAAATAAAAAAAGGATCATGTGAGTAATATAATAAAAGAAAGAACTAATGTGCAATGTCAATCAGAGTAGCTAAACTGGTGAAGGCAACTCAATCGCTCATTTAGTAGACCATTCGGGAGTAGGCGCCACAGGTTTCCTAGGGGATGTGATAGTGAGATGATTCCGGATCTCATCCGGCAGAGAGTCAAAGAGGCCAAGGGACCTTAGAAGGTCATAGCCCTGGGCGGGCATTTTAATCGAATGGTTAGAGCCATCTTTGGAAACATGAAGTTGAAACGGGAAACCCCACTTATACTTGATGGAGTTGTCTCGGAGGACCTTGGTGATAGCGGTGAGGTCTCTACGTTTTCGAAGTGTGGAAGGAGCCAAGTCCTGGAATATTTGTAGCTGGGTTCCGGAGTAAATAACTGATTGGTGCTCCCGAGCTGCCATCATGAACCTCTCTTTTGTTTTGTAGTAGTGGAACCGCAGGATGACGTCCCGGGGGGGTTGGGTGGGGGGCGGTCGTGGGCGCAGTGCCCGGTGTGCTTTGTCGAGAAGGAGGAGATCTTTAGAGATCTCAGGAATCAGTCAGCAGTAGACCCTCCAAAAAACCCGGGAGGCCCTCCATAGAGACGCTCTCCGGTATGTTGCGGATCCGGACATTGTTCCGGCGATTCCGATTGTCCATATCCTCTAGGTGGTCTTCCTGTTGGGCCATATCCGCACGAATCTCTGATAACTCCTGTTCGACCACCACCTGATATTGGCACACTTCATCCATTTTGCGTTCCAGGGAGTCAGTGCGGGTGCCCAGATCAGCGAGTTCAGTTCTGAATTCAGCGAGGACCGACCTCATTTCCGTCTGAATGGTCTTGGTGACAATGGCGATTACATCTTGGGTCGTGAGACCAGTTTTCGGAGAAGGAGCATCATCAGTATCCGACATGGGGTCCACGGAAGGGGAGTTGCGAGGAGTAGCGCCCGCTTTCTCCCAAGCCCGGAGGATACTTGGTTTAGCCAGCAGAGGGGCCTTGCGGTTCCTCTGTGACATAGTGGAATGAGAGAGGCAATCGGGCAGCAGCGGGAATTATCGGTGCAGGGGAACAGGTAGTACAAGTGTGAAATGGACCAGTAATGGATCCTATAGGCCCGCAGTATCAAGATGAGCCCCTAAGCACTATGTGGCCGCAGAATGATTTAGCATAAAACAGGCATCAGGTATTCCTCACATCATCAAGGGTGAGGTAAGTAGTGATCATATGTGATGTGAACCAGCGAAGTCACATAAGGGAAGTATCCTCCACAATAGCTGAATACGGGAGCCAGGTGGTGGGGGAGATCACGCCACCCCGGCCACCAGCCAGCAAGCGACCGGCAGCAGCACAACAGGGCCCAGTAAAGAGATGTGTAAATCAACTGCCTCCATGCCCCGTGCGGGGGGGGGGGGGGGGGGGAGAAAGCAGAGCCACTGTCTGGTGCAGCCGGAGTGTGCCCCGCAGTCAGCGCGGCCGTGGAGCCGCAGGGAGAGCAACCAGCTGCGTCCCAGGCAGCGGACAGCAAGGGCCGCGTCAGAGCGCACCCCACCTGGGGAACCCCGGAGACAGGAGGAGGAGACCGCCCGGCGGCAGAAGCGACCGCAGGAGCCCTGCGATCCCGGCCAACGAGGCACCGGAGCTCAGCTGACGGGGTGTCATGGGGAAGAGCAGCCGGAGGGAGGGCAGTCACTCACCCGGCCGATGTCCCGGCGTCCACAGAGAGCGGTAAGATGGCCGCCGCTCGATTCCTTGTCCCGGCCGACCGCGTCTCCGCACCCGAATCCCGTGCGCCGGGGTCACTGAGCGGCAGGCGAGGACCGGGGAAGCAGCTCGGGTGATCACTGGACGAATCCCGGAAGCCCCAGAGGCACCAGTGGGACGGCCGCACAGCTTCGGAGACACGGCCCGGGTATTCTCTTCACTCTAGGCCCCGGCCTCACGCCAGGGGGAAGGCCGCAATCCGCAGGAGGGCTGAAAAGCGCTCCCCGACTCCGCGGGACCCCCCCCAGCGACTAAAGCAGGGTAAGAGGGGCTATAGGAGGCACACCACGACTCCCAAGGAGGGAGCAGGCAGACGTGAGGAGCTTTTAAGGGAAGGTGCCCTCAGGAGCAGCCAGAGAGCACGTCCTCTCAGTATGATAGTCAGGCCACTCCCCCGTCTTGTCATTCTTGTTGTCTTGTATTTTATGGTTTTGTCTCATTTTTAGTCCAAGTTATTTTTCTTTATAGTCCCTTGTCAGTGTTTGTGTGTGTTTGTGTGTGTGTGTGTGTGTGTGTGTGTGTGTGTGTGTGTGAGTTGTGTAGTGGTAGTGGAGGAGTGTGTTGTTTGTCTTTTTTTTTTCCTGTGTTAACTGTTTAGACACACAATTATGTGTGACTCAGAGGTGGAGGGTGTGAGTGAGGGGGAGGAGGTTGGTCAGGTGGAGGAGGTGAGTGTTAGTGAGGTGGAGGAGGTGGGTGAGGTTGCTGCAGCAGCCTCAAGTGATAGTGACAGTCAGAGTGCTCCGCAGCCACGCACCACTACTAAGACTGGGCGGAATGTTAAGTTTAGTTTTGCAGAAAATGTGGCATTGGTGCGTGAGCTGATGAAGTATCAGAGGCAGCTATTTGGCCCTGAGTCCGCCAAGGTGCCAACACGGAGGAAGACGGTGTTGTGGGCGAAAGTAGTTGCTCCTGTCAATAGTGAGGGGGTGGTCAAGCGGACGGAGGACACGTCCTGCAAACGGTACTATGACATAAAGCGACGTGTCAAGTCCAAAATGGCCAAGGAGGCCAAGTCGGCTCGGAAAACCGGTGGTGGGCAGCCCTATATTGCAAGTTATCTGGAGTATGAGGAGCCCATGCGGAGTGTAATACCTCCAGAAGTTGTCTCTGCAACCCATGCCCGGGATTCAGATAGGCCCAGGAAGAATGGTGAGCATGTGTATTTGCATTTACATTTTTTTTTTGTTTTTTGTTTTTAATGTGTGTCATGTGACGTTGCATATTACTCCCATCTTCAAGTGTGTGTCAGCAAATACATTGTTTTGGTTAATGTTTTATATAATAGCCAATGTAACATCTAACTTTATTGTATGTCATGTGTTTTTCAGACAGATATTTTGCCTGTGTAGTTTGGACTTGGTGTGTCTCTGAATTGTCCTGCAATAATGTTTTCCTTTTGGGTGTTTTTTTTTTTTAATTTTTGACTATGTTTTATAATTAAGTGATCCATGTGCAATTTTTAAAAAACAGTGGTTGTGATGTTAGAGGCTGGAGTACTGGAAAGTGGTTTGGAAACCACTTACATGTGTAATGTCATCTTTAGATAATGTTAATTATTTAATTTTAAAAACAATTTTTTTTTTGCTTGTATTTGTACCGTGACACCACACTGCAGTGTAATTTTTTTTTATAAATTGCTGCATTTTGTTTTAGCTCATATAGTGGTAATGTGTCTTTGGAGTGCCACATCACAGAGCAAATTAGATATTGCATCTGTAATATTTTTCCTTCCAATACAAAATGAAGTTGATTTTTGAAAAAAAAAAAAAAAAAAAACCTTTCCTTGAACTTGTGGCCTATGTCAGTGTCCTGTACATGTTTTCCTGTGTTGATGTTGCCATAGTGCATATGTGTTTTGGTCATTGTTTTGTTTTTTGTTTTTTATTTCTGGTCCTTATGTTTGTTTTAAATAAAAACCAAGCATTTCTAAAAGAATAAATGTTTATAAGCATAATGGGTGGATGTATACACAATAGCATGATTGTTTAATATAATTCATTTTATACAGTGTCTGAAAAAAGCAGTACTACTCGTCGGCCAGTAACTCCTATCACATCTGATGATGATGACGCTGCGGAAGCAGGTAAAGTGTCCATTGTAGTATAGGGTATGCTTGTAAAGGAATGGGCATAACAAAATTGCACTTTCATTAAAAGGTCCATCAAAAGAAGTATGGAGCAGCAGAAGTGGCACTTCTGTAAGACATCACCAAACAAAACCTGTGGCCGAAAAGAAAGCAAGGTCGTATGTCCCGGCACAAACACAGCAGGCTACCCACCACGAAGATTATCGTCCGTATGTTCTGTACCCCCACTCCAAATTTTGGACACACCTCCAAGACGTCATCCACACTCCCCTCATCTTGTTTGTGAGTATCAAACTGAAAAAAATGTGTAAAATGTCAGTACATAATCAAAATCAGTCCTAACCGCATTAAATCAAAACACATCCAAAAGTAAAATACTTACCGCAGTAAGTAAAAGCTGAAATGGAATCCAAACTAAATGGCCTTGTCCACATCCAGTAAAGATATGTATGTCCACTTGAGCCATACAGTTTGACATTGGGTATAAGATGCTGCAACAAAAAAGCATGTTGGTTTGTTTGCAAAAAGTAAGGTTGTTTTTCCAAAAATCACATGTGTGCTTGAGGTAACATTGCAAAATACATATAAAAACATTACTATGTTTGTTTGAACAAAGCTATAAGGTAACACATTATGTATTCCAATGTGTTTTTATGGTGGAGTATGTGTGAGCTACAATAAAACTAAAGTGTTTGCTTTCACAATTAAGTAACCAGACACATTTGCCTCAAACAGGCATATGTATGTATTTAAGCTATGAGTGATGATGTTGCTAGCCAGAATAGTTGAAATCAACAGTGAATGACATGTGTTCCATGTGTAGTGATTTTTTAACATTTCACAAACATATGGATAGCAAACGGATATTTGTTTAACATTTCAGCTTCGAGTCCTGGGAACAGCATCCCTCCGCAACAACACCAACACAGTGACATGGAGGAGACAAACATCTTAGAAATGCAGCCATTAATGCAAGGAATGAGCCCCCCAGCACCTGTGAGTACACCACCACAGCAAAGCACACCACCACCACCACCACAACACAGCCCAACAAAACCAGGAACACAAGGCCCTGATCAGGTGTTTTGGACTATTTGGGCTAGACAGCAGGCCACTAATGAAGATTGCAGACACAAATGTTTGCAAGCCTACCATCTCACCTCAGAAGAATATCAAGAAATCTGAGTAGACAAAATGAGCAAACAACCAGAATAGGCAATACCATGGAACTCATGCGTACAGACATTACACAGGTCATGGGCAACTTACAGCGCATAATGGAAGAACAGCACAGACAACAGCAAAGTTATAAGAGCATTTTTCAAAACTATCAAAAGATTAATGAAATCTTATTCCGAATAGTAGACAATCAAAATGATGCTACACGTGAGCTCAATGCCACCCTCACTAACCTGAATGAAACACTCAGATACATGCACCAACAGCAAACAAGCAGCAGTTCTGGTACGACTACTCCAAATATTACGCCAGTCTCATCACCACCAAGACGGTCCACCAGAGCACGACAACATGACAGTGCTAAAGGCAAAGGGCAGGACAAGCAGCCACCCAAAAAAACGTGAAAAAAAACCCAAGTTAGACATTTGTGATAAGTAACTCAAAATAGTTAGCAAGTGTTTTTGTTGCTTTAAAAATATAACACTTAGCTCCTTGACCCTTTTTTCAACATCATTAATTATAAGTGGCCCAAAAAAAATAAAAAATTTAGTACGCACATTTATTCATTAACATTTTTTTTTTGGTATTGGAGGAGGGAAATGTTGATGGAGCCACACATGTTAGCCACACATGTTAGCAGGAAGTAAACTGACCACTTGATTTTGTTCTAATCATTACTCTTTCTAGATTCCAATCATTCTCTTTGCCTGCAGATACAATAATTGCCAGCCAGGCAGAATGTCTTTAGCAGGAAGTAAACTGACCACTTGATTTTTTACTAATCATTACTCTTTCTAGATTCCAATCATTCTCTTTGCCTGCAGACAATCCAAATTAGAATGTTAGTGATACATATCTTAGCTATCTTATCTATACAACATTACAAGAAGAACACAATTGAGTTGCGTAAAAAGCTTGTAATATGTTGCCTTTGTTTCGTTTGAAAAACATTGTCCAAATGAATGTCAGTATTGTTGGGACATGTTTGTGTGTTAAAAATTATTAAGCATGTTTTTACACATGATGCTGAAACAAATATGTACTTTTACAACAAAAAACAAAAACTGTGTATAATAATGTATATGTGTGGCAAACTGTGTATTTACTTACACATCATCAAGTTTACAGCATCAAACATTAGGAAATAATTTTTTCCTGATTACAGTAAGTTTGTGAGTCTTAAATATGATGGTGCATCACACATAGGGACACATGTATTCCTCAAGGCTAACATATTATATGTTGAGGAGTGTTTTTTGGGAACACAGGTTCTCAAACTCGGCCCTCAGGAACCCACACAGTGCATGTTTTGCAGGTCTACTCACAGAATCACAAATGACATAATTAGCTCCACCTGTGAACCTTTTAACATATGTCTGTGAGTAATTCATACACCTGTGCTTCTACTGGGTTACGTGAAAAACATGCACTGTGTGTGGTCCTGAGGGCCAAGTTTGTGAACCTGTGCATTAGTACGTTACACACAATGATAAAGTGAAATACTAAATAGATGATGTGGCCTTGTAAGAAATTAGCACTGCAAGTTTTCGATCACTTATCCAGATTTAATGCATGCCACTCATAATCTGTTGTTTTGAGATTAAAAATACACACAATACACATGCGACATTTGTTTTACATATAGCGAGGGTATTTTTGTATGTGTCAAGGAGACAGACACATTCTGAGTAATGGATTTTGGTAAAAAAGGCAAAACATCTATTTATGAATACACAACAAATGAAATAAGCAAACCAAGCTTACATTAGAAATAGCGATTGATGATCTGTTGCCTAACCTGCCTCCCTACATCAGTACTCCAAGTATCACCAGATGTATCTAATTCCTCTGCTTGCTGGCTGCTTTCTTCCTCCTCCTCCTCCTCAACATGTGGCAGATGTTGTTGCAAAAACATGTTATGAAGAAAGCAACAGCAGAACACAATTTGAGTCACCTTGGAGGGAATATACAACAAAAGGCCACCAGACTTATCCAGACACCGAAACCTAGATTTCAGCACACCAAAACATCTTTCTATCACATTCCGCTTGGACTTATGTGCATTATTGTAATTGTGTTCAGCAGGGGTATCAGGTCGGGACAATGGAGTTAGAAGCCAAGAGAAACAGCCATATCCTCTGATAATGTCGATATTACCTTAGATCGCAAAGCTATACCTCTAAATACACTTTTACCATTGAGCCGTTATGGCCGCTAGACTACATGCACGTGCTACGCACTTTGGCCCTCATTCCGAGTTGTTCGCTCGCTAGCTACTTTTAGCAGAAATGCAAACACAAAGCCGCCGCCCTCTGGGAGTGTATTTTAGCATAGCACAATTGCTAACGAAAGATTAGCAGAATTGCTAACGAAGGATTAGCAATTCTGCTAATATTAGCAGAATTGCTAACGAAAGCAATTTCCTTGCAGTTTCTGAGTAGCTCCAGGCCTACTCCTAGACTGCGATCACCTCAGTCCGTTTAGCTCCTGGTTTGATGTCACAAACACGCCCAGCTTCCTAACAGCCACTCCTCCGTTTCTCCAGACACTCCTGAGTTTTGACCTGGCACGCCTGCGTTTTTTAGCACACTCCTTGAAAACGGACAGTTTCCGCCCAGAAACTCCCACTTTCTGTCAATCAGCAGAGCGATTGAAAAGCTTCGTTCGCCTGTGAGTAAAATAGCATAGTTTTGTGTAAATTTGCTTAGCGCGTGCGCCCTGAGATGCATACGCATGCGCTGAACTGCCGGATTTTAGCCTATTAGCAATCCTGCTAAAATTAGCAGCGAGCCAACAACTCGGAATGAGGGCCTTTGTACGCTATTTGTGTACAGAGTCATACACGTGGTACACACTTGGCGTACACACGCCGCGCTGAGTGTACAGAGAACACACAGCAAGCGCACACACAATGGATAACCTCTAAACCTTGTTAATGATACAATGTAATGATATGCTTACACTTTAAACCCTTAACAGCAAAGTACTTGTAATGATGTAATACCTTTAAACCTTAAGTAGCGCTGGCGGTACAAAGTACCCGCAGTGCGTACACCTTATCAATGCTTATACACCTTAAACAGATTAATACACTATAAAGCCCATGCAGGAAAGTGAAAACACAACACTGATTTGTAGTTGCAACCACAGGGTTCTAAGGCCTCAGTGGATTAATTCCAAAAGGTAAAACAATACAAATCATACACTACAGGCTAACAAGTAAATCTAAACAGAATAATGGCTACAGAGAATGTACATACGTGAGAATGTTCGCAAGCGCAACCCGGCTCGGTCCTCCGCTGGTCATACAGATAGCGTTCAGAGTCTTCTGACCAGCCAGCAAACAATGGTCTTTTTATACACAACATGCATACACAATACAATGGTCACTGTAATCTCATAGTCCATTGGACACAGGGATGTGTCTCTACATTACAGAAAAGGTCATAGGTGGATTTGAATAGGTGGACGATGTCTTTCCCCAACTGCTCATGTGGGTGGTATCCTCTGGATTCCCGCCGCATACATAAAATACAGTAAATACAGTTAATGTTCATATTCTACTTTTGTACATAACTATACGCAGGAATAAGCGATCTTTCTCTAAACAACACCGGAATGTTACCCTCAAAATACCCTACAGCTGGATACTAGACATCACCTTCCAACCTTTATCTGACCCTTCCTATCATGCAAAGGCGAATCCCTCCGTCCAGGAACTGTTTAAACTAGTAATACTCGCTGACATGGTCTAGGGGAACTATATCTAAAATGTACACTATTTGGGTTAAATATGTAATGTTCTAATAACCCTCTATGCGTTCACAAACTCCACCGTAAATGCGCATACCACTCGCTAAGGTGCATGGCCGTGAAAAGCTCCGTTACGCAAATTGCGGATATGCGCACGCACGGAAGACTGAGTGCACGCGCAGCGGGCATGTGCATGGGGTTAGTACAAGGCATATGCATTACAATATTTTTCGACTTTGACAGTCCACCCTTTGGCAGTCAACAATAACTGCCACTATCTAAACATTAAACAGAAAAATATATAATACAATATCTATAAAATAATTGGATGGTAGGAGGAGAGGAGTAGGCGGGAAATGTATGACCTAGTGGGATAGTAAAAGCATGTATGTATGAAATCCATGTCTGAGGGGCATGTATCATCGTGCCGTACATGTTCTAGATAAGCTTCGAGGTATTGCGAAGTATACATTAAATCCTTCTTATCCCGTATTAAGGGTCTGTAATTGGGCCAACAAACACTACCGAGCTCTTTTCGGCTTCTTGTTCCAACAAATGGGGTGCACATGTAGTTGATGATACATGGAGGGGGAATACATGTGAATGCTAATATGTGTATATATATATCACCTGCCGACTATGTGTGTCACTACCTGAAGGTTGTAGAGATGAAGATGAGACACGTATCACAAATACAATCACATAACATTTGTGCAATCGTTCTTGGGTGTTGGTTGAAGTCTTGTCCGGATGGGTGTATCTTCGCTGAAAGTGTTAATCAAAGTCTTTAGAGTGTCCATCAAAGTCTTTTCCGAATGAATGTATAGTTCATCAAAGTTTCTTCCGAATGTATGTAGTTTTGCTTGAGGGAAAACAAAGGAGAAACGGGTGAAAGAAACGGACCGTGGAATCACATCTTATCACAACATTGTCTCGATTGATGGGTCATAAATTAAATCAGTTGTTGTAACAATGCCCCCGCTCCTCAAACTCATCACTTTGGTACCGCGCTTGCACCGCATTAAAATTCGAACACACCTGAATATCAAACCAATCATTATGACAACTCCCAGGATACAAAGGAGAAACTTTCCTACACTCACAATAACATTTTGAGCCCATTCTCCTAAACCTGAGAACCAATTACGTGGGTTCAACCATGAGACCCAGCCGGTCAGTTCATTACTCACAGCAGTAAGGGTAAGGTTGTCTCTCCTTCGGAACTCCCATTTCAACTGCAAGATATCGTCCATCTTTTGATCTATGACCTCGGTTGGGTCATCAGTGCTGTTTGTAATGTACGTGCAGCACTTCACACCATACTGACTTGCTAAGGTGACACAATATCCGCCTGTCACCGCTGTGATATAATTGAGAACCATCCTGTGCTGGATCAGTTCCATTTTGTAAGCTTGCAACTCCCTCCCTGTATACCTGAAGGTGTCATCATACATCTCGGTGATATTATCTATCAGGTTCGCTAGCGCATGAATATACCTATAATTTATAATTCCTCTGGCAGTACGGGTGATATCTAACGCGAGTAGGAATTGAATCCCGGTGGATTCGTGGATCAAATCAGAGGCTGCGTGCTCTGTTCTATCTATAAGGTGTCTCTTAACGATGTGTTCATAATGAGTGTGAGTGTAAGGGGCTTGAGCATTGCGGTGAACGTCTTTCATCTTATTATGGGTTATGGTCATAACTTCTGGCAACACTCTTCCAATGTAACACAATCCCTCTGAGTTTGGGGCAAGCCACTTATACGCCTTCCTCCCACATATGAAATATGCATCATCGGGGAGAACATATGGGACAGAATATGACATTACCATATTGCAAACCTTCCAAGTGAAAAATTCTATCCCTAACTCTCTCATCTGTTCAGTACACGTATCAGGCTGTATGATATGCGCACAGTACCCTGGTGATACTTCTTCAACCTGCATGGTCCTACTTCCTAGAGTATACCTGTACCGAAAATACCTCCCACCGTCGGCTATTTGGCGTATAAGTTCAATGTCTACGGGCATTCTGTCGGCTCTGTGTGAAAATGCCATGGTTTGGTTATTCCATGTCACTTCCCAATTTCCCGGCTTTCGGGGATTGGAAATGTTGAAACATACTAAGAACCTATCCACATGATATTGGTGGAGTTTCAAACTAGGGGGCCTAGAAATATTAAATTTCTTGTCCACCGGTCTCCCACCCCTTAATTCAAGTACCTCATCTATTGTAAAGGGATACGGTACTAGTCCTGACTTGCTCTGACCTTGAGGTACTTGTGAGCACACCCAGCATTCTGTTTGGTTTAAAACCTTACCCACTAATGAGTGATAGTCACTCAATGGATGACGGACCATGTTGATATTAAGGCTGGACTGACATCTCTAGATGCACCCGTCCTCAACTATGTTTTCACAGTTTCTACAAATACAATTTTCCTCAGCCAATAACCCTTCACAGTGCCTCCTAGTTTCTTGACTACCAGATCGTTTTCTGATACTCGCCTTTGCTCGGTGAATGTGTTGCTCTTGGAATTGTACAAATCCGTCCTTGTCATCAGAACCCATTCCAGATCCTTTCTCAGCCTCTCTGGTACTCTCACCGAAATAGACTGCTCTGGTCAACAACAGGGTCAACAGGAAAACCCGGAATGCAGTCTCTTGGGGTAAGTCCATCTTGTTAAGGGGAGAGAAAAAGGAGCAAGGAAGGGGGGAAAGGAGGGTAATGGGAGATGGAGAAAATAATAAAAAGGAAAAAGAAATTTTGTGTGACAACCGCCTCTGGTCTTGTAGTTCTCTGTGCTCAGGTGCCGTGACAATAGTCCTGCCTCTCAACCTTCCCGGAACAGGCACTCCAGTGATACGATTTCCTCTACACTCTGCTCTTTTTCACAGGCTTTCTCTGGGTCAGCGACCTTCTTACAGTGGGACGAGTGGACCCAAGTCTCTCTCTCGGCAACCTTTAATGCTGTCGTGCTGGTCAGTAAGACTTGGTACGGTCCTTCCCACCGGTCAATAAGGCAACCTGAGCGTAGAAAATTTCGAATCATTACATAATCCCCAGGTTCAATGTCATGACAATTACTGTCTGGTAAGTCAGGAATCACCAGCTTTAAGTTTCTGTTTTGATTCCTCAACTGCTTGCTCATCTTAACCAAATATTTTACAGTCACTTCATTATTGCATTTCAAATTATCCTGGGGGTCGATCATTACATGGGGTTGTCGACCAAAAATAATCTCAAAGGGTGATAGGTTAAGAGGGGACCTGGGAGTGGTTCTGATGCTGTACAATACAAGTGGCAAAGCTTCTGGCCACAACAATCCAGTTTCAGCCATCACTTTGCTCAGCTTGTTCTTAATAGTGCTGTTTACTCTTTCCACTTTCGCACTCGCCTGTGGGCGGTACGGAGTATGCAGCTTACTATTAATTCCCATCAGTTTGCACATTACCTAAAAGACTTCACCTGTAAAATGGGTACCCCTATCACTTTCAATTATCATAGGGATACCATATCTGCACACAAATTCCTGCACAATTTTCTTTGCAGTAAACGTAGCAGTATTTGTGGCAGCGGGGAATGCTTCTACCCAATTTGAAAACACGTCAATACAAACTAACACATACTTTAAATTTCTGCAGGGTGGCAGCTGTATGAAATCAATTTGTATTACCTGAAAAGGGCCGTCTGTTGGCGGATTATGGGATGGTTCTGTTGGTATTGACTTTCCAATATTCTTCCTCAAGCAGGTAAGACATGTCATTGCTCTCTCACCCGCATGAGAAGAGAATCCTGGCGCACACCAGTAGGCCCTCACCAGCTTACACATACCCTCTTTGCCCAGATGAGTCAGACCGTGTGCCGCCTCAGCTAAGCTTGGAAGATATGCTCTGGGGGCTACTGGCTTACCCTGTCCATCTGTCCAGAGTCCTGAGGACTCCTGGCCATATCCTTTTGACCTCCAGACTGCCTTTTCCTGTGGAGAACACAAATTTTGCATTTCACTTAATTTTTGTGTGTTGACGGTATTGAATACCATCAGTTGTGTGATGTCTGTCTGTATGGGGGTGCTGGCTGCTGATTTAGCAGCTTCGTCTGCCCGGCTGTTACCAAGTGACACTGGGTCTTGACTAAGTGTGGGCTTTACACTTGATAACAGCCACTCTGTCAGGTTCCTGTATCGCTGTTAGAAGCCTTTTTATATGGGATGCATGCGCTACAGGTGTGCCAGCTGCCGTCATGAAATTTCTGAGGCGCCATAGGGCCCCGAAATCATGCACTACTCCAAAGGCATACCTAGAATCTGTATAAATATTGTCTGACTTACCCTTAGCCAATTCACACGCTCTGGTTAGGGCGACCAGCTCAGCAACTTGTGCTGAGTGCGGTGGGCCCAGGGGTTCAGCTTCTATGATACCTTTGTCATCTACGACTGCGTATCCAGTACACAAGTCTCCCGAGTCCGTCTGTCTGTGGCAACTACAGTCAGTGTAAAAAGTAAAATCTACGCCTTCCAGTGGGTTGTCACTAATGTCGGATCTTGCAGTGAAAGTTTGGTTCAGATATTCCACACAATCATGTGTGTAAGTGTCTATACTAAATCCTCCTTCACCATCACTCTCATCCTCCACCCTTTGTGCCTGTCCAGGCATACCCGGGAGGTAAGTTGCAGGATTTAGTGCACTGCATCTCTTTATGGTGATGTTTACAGGTGCCATTAGTGCTAATTCCCACCTTGTAAACCGTGCTGATGAGATATGTCTGGTTTGGGCAGAGTTCAGTAAGGCTGATAGTGCATGAGGTGTATGGATGGTCAGGTTGTGTCCCAACACTACATTTTCACTTTTACTCACTAGCAAAGCTATCGCTGCAACACTTCGCAAGCATGTGGGGAGAGACCGTGCTACGGTGTCCAACTGTGCACTGTAGTAGGCTACCGGCCTGCTGGCATCACCATGTCTCTGGGTTAAAACACCTGCCGCACACCCAGCACTCTCTGTACCGTACAATTCAAAGGGTTTCCCATAATCTGGCATACCTAATGCAGGTGCCTGTGATAGGCACTGTTTGAGTCTCTCAATGCCAGTTCGGACTCATCTGTGTGCGAAATCCGATCTGGTTTGTTTGAAGAGACCATTTCCTGCAAAGGTAAAGCCAGTATGGAGAACCCTGGGATCCAGTTTTGGCAGTACCCACACATTCCAAGGAAAGTGCGGATCTGCTGCTGGGTTTGTGGCAGAGTCATGTCGCGAATCGCCTGTATTCTATCAGCGGTGAGGTGTCTCAGTCCTTGTGTTAAGCAATGTCCCAAATATTTCACCCTGGTCTGGCACAACTGTAACTTATCTTTTGAAACCTTGTGTCCCATATTAGAAAGGTGAAACAGAAGCTGTTTCGTGTCTTTCAAGGACGATTCAAGTGAATCAGAACACAGCAGTAAGTCATCTACATACTGTATTAATACTGAACCGCTCTCAGGTTGAAAGGATTGTAAACAGTCATGCAAAGCCTGGCAGAAAATACTTGGGCTGTCAATGAAACCTTGAAGGAGATGAGTCCAGGTGTACTGTACTCCTCTGTATGTAAATGCAAACAAATATTGGCTGTCAGGGTGCAGAGGGACCGAAAAGAAAGCAGAACAGAGGTCAATGACAGTGAAAAACTTCGCAGTAGGGGGAATTTGCATGAGGATGACAGCTGGATTTGGCACTACGGGGAATTGGCTCTCAACTATCTTGTTTATCCCCCTTAGATCCTGCACTAGCCTGTAACCCCTCCCCCCACTCTTTTTCACAGGGAAGATGGGACTATTGGCAGTGCTGGACGTCCTAACTAGGATGCCCTGTTGTAGCAAGCGCTCTATGACTGGGTACACTCCTAATTCCACCTCTGGCTTCAGAGGATACTGTGGGATTTTTGGAGCTATCCTACCATCTTTTACTTGCACAACTACAGGAGCTACATTTGCCATCAATCCAGTGTCTTGTCCATCTTTGGTCCAGAGGGATTCCGGTATCTGGGAGATCATTTCCTCTACCTTGGATGGACACCTGTCTATAACAGCAGAGTGTGACATCAACCTTTGTGGGGTGTCTAACATATCCTGCACTTCCTGAACGTGATTCTCGGGTATATCCAAGAAGACACCCTCAGGAGTACAATATATGACACACCTCATCTTACACAGTAAATCTCTCCCAAGTAGATTAGTCGGAGCCGATGCAGCTAGCAAAAAGGAGTGCTTGGTCTGCAAAGGCCCTATCGTAATCTCTGCTGGTCTACTTAAAGGGTAGCGTTGCACTACTCCTGTTACCCCCATTGCTGAAAATGTTTTACCCGTTGTTTTCATACCTACCGTTGAATTTAACACTGACCTGGTCGCCCCTGTATCTACAAGGAAAGGTAGTGATCTACCAGCTACGTCAACTGTAACCTCGGGTTCATTTCCAAGGCTAGCAATCAACTTCACTGGCTGCAAACTACAGGAGTGGCCTAACCCCTATTGTATGTTGTGACCCTCCCGCAGCGAGTTGGCAGCTACAATATGTGAGGGGGGTAGCTGAGAATTTCCAGAGGTCTGCCAATCCCTCCTAGGTGGGTACCTCCTTGTTTCCCCTGCATGTGGCTTGTAATTCCTCCTATGCGGTCCCTGGTCCCAATTATGTGTGTTATGCTGTGAGTCATGTTCTGGTCTAGGGGGTCGATATACATTGCTGTTATAATTACAGTTCCGTGCGTAATGTCCTTCTCTCTGGCACTTATAACATTTCACTACATACGACTTACCATCAGGGGTCTGGGGTTTAGGCTGATGTGGCTTCGTTGTCAGGGCTTTGATACTTACGGTCATCAGCTTATCCCCCTGTGACTCCCTGTGCTTAATGATGTTCCAATCGTGCTCAATAGCGGACTCCCTTAATGCAGCCACCAAAATACCTCTCCAATATGGTTGAGTGGTTTGTACCCTTGTTCTCAACGTTTCCTTTAAACCGTCCATTAATACGGACACAGCTACCTCTCTATGATGTACATTTTCCTTAATATCCTCGACCCCAGTGTATCTAGCCATTTCCTGCAGTGCTCGATGGAAATATTCAGAAGCAGCTTCACCTTCTTTTTGTCTAATGGAGAAAATTTTATTCCACTTGACAACAGTTGGGAAATATACTCCTAATTGCAGATTGATCTGTCGTACATTCTCCTGAGTGTATTCATCAGTGAGAGGTACTTCTGCGTCTCATTTACAATCAGCAATGAATTTCGCAGGGTCAATATTGGAGGGCAAACATGCCCGTAGCACTGTCCGCCAATCTTTGTTCGTGGGTTCGGTGGCGTTACCTAGTTCTCTAATAAACCTCTGACATGCGGCTAGATCTTTTCTGGGATCGGGAAATTCAGACATAATTGTCCTCAATTCTGTCCGGGACCAGGGACAATGCATAGCAATGTTCCTGACGGGAGTGATTCCCTGAGCGTCAGTCTTTCCATTGGGGACTGCGATCACCCAGACAGGATTTAGTTCAATTACATCGTTCTGGGTTGCTTCTACAATGTGAGGTGCAATTGTCTCTGCATAATGTACTGTACCGTACTTACCTGTGGACACGACCTCACCTGTCCCTCCGCTAGGGGCCTTTGCTACTGCTCTTACTGGTTGGGCCGTGCCCACTTGTGTGTCTTGTATGGTGGCTGCCAGAGAGAGTGCCGATATCGTGCTGGGCTCATCTTCTTGGTCGCAGTCCTGAGGGAAGTTTAAGATGGGATACAACTTGCACGGGTTGGCATTAATACATTTATCAAGTTCACTCTTATCATATATTAGTATGCCATTCTCTGTAGCCACTTTCTCCCCTATAATATACGGTGGTGGTGGTGCAGTGGCAATCAGTTTCCTGCTAGGGTTGGAACCGGCTGTGTGAGCTAGTTCCCTTTGCATATCACTCTCTCGTTGCCATAAATGTAAACAGTTTGCATGTCTGATCCTTTCTTTTCGGGATTTTAATAGACATATCCTAATCCTTAAATTCTGCAACACCTCTGGATTAAAACTGCCTACCTTAGGGAATGGTTCCCTGTCTTCCGCAGTCATACGTTCCCATTCATTGCATAAAACCTCTGTGTGTGAGCCATATTTCTCACACATTATGTACCTCGCCGACCCCTTGGGCCGCGGAATATCAACCTGAACCCTGGTTGATCATCCCCTACTTGAGCAACTGGCCCCCATCTTTTGCAGGTATTGCCTTCTCAACTAATTCCTACAAAAAACCAAAATACTCAGTGGTAAGGCAACGGTGAAAGTTCCCAGAGCGCTCTCACCCACTCACGCCCACGTTGGTCAATACACCTAAGCACTGTCGTCAGCATCGGTCGTACCCAACCTCGGGCCCCTGTGTAACCTCTATTTACTGAGAGTGTGTGGGAGTGACTTACCCTTCCCAGTAAAATAAGATTTTACTCACCGGTAAATCTATTTCTCGTAGTCCGTAGTGGATGCTGGGACTCCGTAAGGACCATGGGGAATAGCGGCTCCGCAGGAGACTGGGCACAACTAAAGAAAGCTTTAGGACTACCTGGTGTGCACTGGCTCCTCCCACTATGACCCTCCTCCAGACCTCAGTTAGGATACTGTGCCCGGAAGAGCTGACACAATAAGGAAGGATTTTGAATCCCGGGTAAGACTCATACCAGCCACACCAATCACACCGTATAACTTGTGATACTATACCCAGTTAACAGTATGAAATATAACTGAGCCTCTCAACAGATGGCTCAACAATAACCCTTTAGTTAAGCAATAACTATAAACAAGTATTGCAGACAATCCGCACTTGGGATGGGCGCCCAGCATCCACTACGGACTACGAGAAATAGATTTACCGGTGAGTAAAATCTTATTTTCTCTGACGTCCTAAGTGGATGCTGGGACTCCGTAAGGACCATGGGGATTATACCAAAGCTCCCAAACGGGCGGGAGAGTGCGGATGACTCTGCAGCACCGAATGAGCAAACTCTAGGTCCTCCTCAGCCAGGGTATCAAACTTGTAGACTCTTGCAAAAATGTTTGAACCCGACCAAGTAACAGCTCGGCAAAGTTGTAAAGCTGAGACCCCTCGGGCAGCTGCCCAAGAAGAGCCCACTTTCCTCGTGGAATGGGCTTTTACAGATTTAGGGTGCGGCAGTCCAGCCGCAGCATGTGCAAGTTGAATCGTGCTACAGATCCAGCGAGCAATAGTCTGCTTAGAAGCAGGAGCACCCAGCTTGTTGGGTGCATACAGGATAAATAACGAGTCAGTTTTCCTGACTCCAGCCGTCCTGGAAACATATACTTTTCAGGGCACTGACTACGTCCAGTAACTTGGAATCCTCCAAGTCCCAAGTAGCCGCAGGCACCACAATAGGTTGGTTCACATGAAAAACTGATACCACCTTAGGAAGGAATTGGGAACGAGTCCTCAATTCCGCCTTATCCATATAAAATACAGATAAGGGCTTTTGTATGACAAAGCCGCCAATTCTGATACACGCCTGGCCGACGCCAAGGCCCACAGCATGACCACTTTCCACGTGAGGTATTGTAGCTCCACGGATTTAAGTGGCTCAACCCAATGTGACTTCAGGAAATCCAACACCACGTAGAGATCCCACGGTGCCACTTGAGGCACAAACGGGGGATGACTATGCAGCACTCCCTTAACAAAAGTCTGAACTTCAGGCAGTGAAGCCAGTTCTATTTTGGAAGAAAATCGATAGAGCCGAAATCTGGACCTTAATGGAACCCAATTTTAGGCCCATAATCACCTCTGACTGTAGGAAGTGCAGAAATCGACCTAGCTGAAATTTCTCCTTTGGGGCCTTCCTGGCCTCACAGCATGCAACATATTTCCGCCATATGCGGTGATAATGGTTTGCGTTCACTTCTGTCCTAGCTTTAAATAGCGTAGGGATAACTTCCTCCGGAATGCCCTTTTCCTTCAGGATCCGGCGTTCAACCGCCAGGCCGTCAAACGCAGCTGCGGTACGTCTTGGAACAGACAGGCCTCCTGCTGCAGCAGGTCCTGTCTGAGCAGCAGAGGCCATGGGTCCTCTGAGATCATTTCTTGGAGTTCTGGGTACCAAGCTCTTCTTGGCCAACCCGGAACAATGAGTATAGTTCTTACTCCTCTCATTATTCTCATTACCCTGGGTAAGAGAGGCAGAGAAGGGAACACATACACCGACTGGTACACCCACGGTGTTACCAGAGCGTCCACAGCTATCGCCTGAGGGTCCCTTGACCTGGCGCAATATCTTTGTAGCTGTTTGTTGAGGCGGGACGCCATTATGTCCACCTGTGGCCTTTCCCAACGGTGTACAATCATTTGGAAAACTTCTGGATGAAGTCCCCACTCTCCCGGGTGGAGGTCGTGTCTTCTGAGAAAGTCTGCTTCTCAGTTGTCCACTCCGGGAATGAACACTGCTGACAGTGCTAACACATGATTTTCCACCCATCGGAGAATCCTTGTGGCTTCTGCCATCGCCATCCTGCTTCTTGTGCCGCCCTGTCGGTTTACATGAGCGACCGCCGTGATGTTGTCTGACTGGATCAGCACCGGCCGGTGTTGAAGCAGGGGTCTAGCCTGACTTAGGGCATTGTAAATGGCCCTTAGTTCCAGAATATTTATGTGTAGGGAAGTCTCCTGACTTTTCCATAGCCTTGGAAGTTTCATCCCTGTGTGACTGCCCCCCAGCCTCGAAGGCTGGCATCCGTGGTCACCAGGACCCAGTCCTGTATGCCGAATCTGCGGCCCCCTAGAAGATGAGCACTCTGCAGCCACCACAACAGCGACACCCTGGCCCTTGGAGACAGGGTTATCCGCCGATGCATCTGAAGATGCGACCCGGACCACTTGTCCCACAGATCCCACTGGAAGATCCTTGCATGGGACCTGGCGAATGGAATTTCTTCGTAAGAAGCTACCATCTTTCCCAGGGCTCGCGTGCATTGATGCACCGACACCTGTATTTGTATTAGGTGGTCTCTGTCTAGAGACGACAACTCCTTGGACTTCTCCTCCGGGAGAAACCCTTTTTATCTTGTTCTGTGTCCAGAACCATACCCAGGAACAGTAGACGCGTCGTAGGAACCAGCTGCGACTTTGGAATATTCAGAAACCAGCCGTGCTGTTGTAGCACTTCCCGAGATAGTGCTACTCCGACGAACAACTGCTCCCTGGACCTCGCCTTTATAAGGAGATCGTCCAAGTACGGGATAATTATTTCGGCCATTACCTTGGTAAATACCACGGTGCCAGGGACAGACCAACGGCAACGTCTGGAATTGGTAATGACAATCCTGTACCACAATTTTGAGGTACTCCTGGTGAAGAGGGTAAATAGGGACATGCAGGTAAGCATCCTTGATGTCCAGTGATACCATGAAATTCACCAGGCTTGCAATAATCGCCCTGAGCGATTCCATTTTGAACTTGAACCTTCGTATATAAGTGTTCAAGGATTTCAATTTTAGAATGGGTCTCACCGAACCGCCTGGTTTCGGTACCACAACATTTTGGAATAGTAACCCCGGCCTTGTTGAAGGAGGGGTACCCTGATTTCACCTGCTGGAAGTACAGCTTGTGAATTGCCGCCAGTACTACCTTTCTCCGAGGGCAGCAGGCAAGGCTGATGTGAGGTAACGGCGAGGGGGAGTCGCCTCGAACTCCAGCCTGTATCCCTGTGATACTACTTGCAGAACCTAGGGATCCACCTGTGGGCAAGCCCACTGGTCCCTGAAGTTCCCGAGACGCGCCCCCACCGCACCTGTCTCCACCTGTGGAGCCCCAGCGTCATGCGGTGGACTCAGAGAAAGCGGGGGAAGATTTTTGATCCTGGGAACTGGCTGTCTGGTGCAGCTTTTTTCTTCTTCCCTTGCCTCTGTGCAGAAAGGAAGCGCCTTTGACCCGCTTGCTTTTCTGAAGCCGAAAGGACTGTACCTGAAAATACGGTGCTTTCTTAGGCTGTGAGGAAACCTGAGGTAAAAATTTTTCTTCCCAGCTGTTGCTGTGGATACGAGGTCCCAGAGACCATCCCCAAACAATTCCTCACCCTTATAAGGCAGAATCTCCATGTGCCTTTTAAAGGCAGCATCACCTGTCCACTGCCGTGTTTCCAATACCCTCCTGGCAGAATGGACATTGCATTAATTCTGGATGCCAGCCGGCAAATATCCATCTGTGCATCCTTCATATATAAGACGACGTCTTTAATATGCTCTATGTTAGCAAAATATTATCCCTGTCTAGGGTATTAATATTATCTGACAGGGTATCAGACCACGCTGCAGCAGCACTATTTATGCTGAGGCAATTGCAGGTCTCAGTATAGTACCTGAGTGTGTATATACAGACTTCAGGATAGCCTCCTGCTTTTTATCAGCAGGCTCCTTCAAGGTGGCCATATCCTAAGACGGCAGTGCCACCTTTTTTGACAAACGTGTGAGCGCCTTATCCACCCTAGGGGATATCTCCCAACGTGACCTATCCTCTGGCGGGAAAGGGTACGCCATCAGTAACTTTTTAGAAATTACCAGTTTCTTATCGGGGGAACCCACGCTTCTTTACACACTTCATTCATTCATCTGATGGGGGAACAAAACACTGGCTGCTTTTTCTCCCCAAAAATAAAACCCTTTTTATGTGGTACTTGGGTTCATGTCAGAAATGTGTAACACATTTTTCATTGCCGAGATCATGTAACGGATGTTCCTAGTGGATTGTGTATATATCTCAACCTCGTCGACACTGGAGTCAGACTCCGTGTCGACATCTGTGTCTGCCATCTGAGGTAACGGGCGTTTTTTTGAGCCCCAGATGGCCTTTGAGACGCCTGGGCAGGCGCGGGCTGAGAAGCCGGCTGTCCCACAGCTGTTACGTCATCCAGCCTTTTATGTAAGGAGTTGACATTGTCGGTTAATACCTTCCACCTATCCATCCACTCTGGTGTCGGCCCCACAGGGGGCGACATCCCATTTATCGGCCTCTGCTCCGCCTCCATGTAACCTTCCTCATCCAACATGTCGACACAGCCGTACCGACACACCGCACACACACAGGGAATGCTCTGACAGAGGACAGGACCCCACAAAGTCCTTTGGGGAGACAGAGAGAGAGTATGCCAGCACACACCAGAGCGCTATATAATGCAGGGATTAACACTATAACTGAGTGATTTTCCCCCCAATAGCTGCTTGTATACATATATTGCGCCTAAATTTAGTGCCCCCCCCTCTCTTTTTAACCCTTTGAGCCTGAAAACTACAGGGGAGAGCCTGGGGAGCTGTCTTCCAGCTGCACTGTGAAGAAAAAATGGCGCCAGCGTGCTGAGGGAGATAGCCCCGCCCCTTCGGCTGACTTTTCTCCCGCTTTTTTATCGATTCTGGCAGGGGTAATTTATCACATATATAGCCCTGGGACTATATATTGTGATGATTTGCCAGCCAAGGTGTCTTATACTGCCCTCAGGGCGCCCCCCCCCAGCGCCCTGCACCCATCAGTGACCGGAGTGTGAGGTGTGCATGAGGAGCAATGGCGCACAGCTGCAGTGCTGTGCGCTACCTTGTTGAAGACAGAAGTCTTCTGCCGCCGATTTTCCGGAACACTTCTTGCTTCTGGCTCTGTAAGAGGGCCGGCGGCGCGGCTCCGGGAACGAACACCAAGGTCGGGTCCTGCGGTCGATCCCTCTGGAGCTAATGGTGTCCAGTAGCCTAAGAAGCCCAAACTACCACCTGTTAGGTAGGTTCGCTTCTTCTCCCCTTAGTCCCTCGCTGCAGTGAGTCTGTTGCCAGCAGATCTCACTGTAAAATAAAAAACCTAAATATACTTTCTTTCTAGGAGCTCAGGAGAGCCCCTAGTGTGCATCCAGCTCAGCCAGGCACAAGATTCTAACTGAGGTCTGGAGGAGGGTCATAGTGGGAGGAGCCAGTGCACACCAGGTAGTCCTAAAGCTTTCTTTAGTTGTGCCCAGTCTCCTGCGGAGCCGCTATTCCCCATGGTCCTTACGGAGTCCCAGCATCCACTTAGGACGTCAGAGAAATATTGGTTGTTGGAGATTTCCTGAGTGACCAGCGAAACTCCCTTAAAACAAAAAAATTGTTACACAAATCACGTTGCGTGTACTACACTTAGCACCAATGAGCCCGCGACTTTTACGCACAACTCGTAAAAGGGTTATCGCGGTGGGCTAAGTATTGCACTCACGAACGCGCGGTACAATCGCACAGCGTATAGGTAACTGTTACTTATCCGCCGTACGACCAATGGAATCGTTTTTCAGGCTGCGAAACCTCAGCCGGAGCGTTTCTGAACGGGCCTATATGGGTACTACGCCAACCCCCAGGGCTGCGCTCTACACAAAACCTTGCGGACCTTTTAGGCAGCGGTATTCAGAGCTTCGCGTGACTTTGTCAGCGGTTTTCTGACTTCGCTGACCTCTTGGTCTGCTGATATACTAATTGCTCCTTTATACCTTAATCAATGTTAACGTGAGAAAGCCACTCTCACGCCACCAAGTGTCCACTCACCTGATGTGGTCTCCTACGGGATCCCGAATTCCCTGGGTCCACAAAACCTTTATTGTTTGCACACTCACGCTCGTTCACTCATATACACTTTGGTTTTTCTGTACAGAAAATTAACTTTCATTCAGATAAAACAGAATAATTCCAGAGGTGATACAGTAAGAAAGGTATTTAAACTAAAATATTGAAAACTGATCAATTTGTGCTATTATCGCGTGGTTACCGTTTCGCCTAAACTGAAACAAAGCTATTGTGTGATTTGTAGTTGGTGGGCGTACCTGTACGCACGTTGCGTAAACATGCCACGTGTGTAGGCCTTTACGTTGCATACGCAGTCCCGAACGTTGTCCGAGACACGTGTACAAAGGCCGTACGTCCGCAGTACTACAAATCCCACACTTCTATAAATGTAAGCGATATTTAACTATAATCACTTAATTAACACACCACACAGTTTCTACTGTATAAACCTTTACAACTAGGCCAGGCTGCGTGTGCGTCTTACACTTACTTCTTTAACTATTAACACTATATTTTAACTAAATAGCAACAAATTTTCTCAGTACAGGTCAAAATGAATCTAGTAATCAATGCTTATGGCAAACATGCGAGCAGATATGCAAAGTACAAAATACAAGTGTATGCGTGTGTTTCGTGCGCATTTGGCGCCAAAACAGAAATTTGCAGGTTTTAAAAATAGCTTTTGCGTTCTTACCTTACAGATCCCTCCAGCATCCCTGCAAACCATGCAGGGCAGACACTTATCTAATCAGCACTAGTGTATCCACCGACCAAGAGAAGGCTTAACAGGGGATACCTTTCCGCCCTTTGCTGATAGATAAAGTCTGTGAAAACTCTGCTAGGCTGCGGGTATGAGAAGGAACCGGACGAGCTCCCAATTGATAATGTCGATATTACCTTAGATCGCAAAGCTATACCTCTAAATACACTTTTACCGTTGAGCCGTTATGGCCGCTAGACTACATGCACGTGCTACGCACTTTGTACGCTATTTGCGTACAGAGTCCTGCACGTGGTACGCACTTGGCGTACACATGCCGCGATGAGTGTACAGAGAACACACAGCGAGCGCACACACAATGGATAACCTCTAAACCTTGTTAATGATACAATGTAATGATATGCTTACACTTTAAACCCTTAACAGCAAAGTACTTGTAATGATGTAATACCTTTAAACCTTAAGTAGCGCTGGCGGTACAAAGTACCCGCAGTGCGTACACCTTATCAATGCTTATACACCTTAAACAGATTAATACACTATAAAGCCCATGCAGGAAAGTGAAAACACAACACTGATTTGTAGTTGCAACCACAGGGTTCTAAGGCCTCAGTGGATTAATTCCAAAAGGTAAAACAATACAAATCATACACTACAGGCTAACAAGTAAATCTAAACAAAATAATGGCTACAGAGAATGTACATACGTGAGAATGTTCGCAAGCGCAACCCGGCTCGGTCCTCCGCTGGTCATACAGATAGCGTTCAGAGTCTTCTGACCGGCCAGCAAACAATGGTCTTTTTATACACAACATGCATACACAATACAATGGTCACTGTAATCTCATAGTCCATTGGACACAGGGATGTGTCTCTACATTACAGAAAAGGTCATAGGTGGATTTGAATAGGTGGGCAATGTCTTTCCCCAACAGCTCTTGTGGGTGGTATCCTCTAGATTCCCGCCGCATACATAAAATACAGTAAATACAGTTAATGTTCATATTCTACTTTTGTACATAACTATACGCAGGAATAAGCGATCTTTCTCTAACCAACACCGGAATGTTACCCTCAAAATACCCTACAGCTGGATACTAGACATCACCTTCCAACCTTTATCTGACCCTTCCTATCATTCAAAGGCGAATCCCTCCGTCAAGGAACTGTTTAAACTAGTAATACTAGCTGACATGGTCTAGGGCAGGAATGTCCAAACTGCGGCCCTCCAGCTGTTGTGAAACTACATATCCCAGCATGCCCTGACACAGTTTTGCTGTCAGAGAATGCTAAAGCTGTGTCAGGGAATGCTGGGATGTGTAGTTTCTCAACAGCTGGAGGGCCGCAGTTTGGACATGCCTGGTCTAGGGGAACTATATCTAAAATGTACACTATTTGAGTTAAATATGTAATGTTCTAATAACCCTCTATGCGTTCAAAAACTCCACCGTAAATGCGCATACCACGTGCTAAGGCGCATGGCCGTGAAAAGCTCCGTTATGCAAATTGCGGATATGCGCACGCACGGAAAACTGAGTGCACGCGCAGCGTGCATGTGCATGGGGTTAGTACAAGGCATATGCATTACAATATTTTTTGACTTTGACACCTCCATCACCTAAAAGACACATATAGTAACGTGATTAATGTTAAGATACAGCAAC
Source organism: Pseudophryne corroboree (assembly GCF_028390025.1). NCBI lineage: Eukaryota > Metazoa > Chordata > Amphibia > Anura > Myobatrachidae > Pseudophryne > Pseudophryne corroboree. The sequence continues at coordinate 666,244,491 of NC_086449.1, read as the reverse complement.
ACATAAGTAACACACTGCGGGGCAGATGTATTAACCTGTAGAAGGCATAAAGAAGTGAAAAACCAGTGATATGTGCAAGGTAATAAAGGCAGCAAACAATCTGTTCCTAAATGTTAATTTACATATTGGAGCAGATTGGCTGGTGCCTTTATCACCTTGCACTGATCACTGGTTTCTCACTTCCTTATGCCTTCTACAGGTTAATACATCTGCACCTGTATTTGGACAAAGTATACGCAGGCCTACACATATCAAATTACATACCCAGCAGCCATCCATCTGGCATTTGTCCGTCCTCAAACTTATCAAAGAGGGATGACTGACTGAGGATGAAGGAGTCATGGCAGCCCCCAGGGTAACCAGCAACAACACTCATTATTTTGAGATTTGCATCACAAACCACCTGCACATTTGTGGAGTGTTCGAAATAGCGGTTTGTATATATGTGCTGCCTGCCCCTAGGTGGTCTCAGCTGAATGTGTGTGCAATCTATGGCTCCAAGCACATTGGGCATGCCAGCCAGCTCATAGAAATCTACCCTGACGGCATGCCACTGAGACTCCTGGGTAGGGAAGCAGATTGAGGCCTCGATGTGGGGCTGCAAAACAGCCAACACCTGTGTGAACATTTTAAAGAATAATAAACATGAGATTTTAGGACAGAACTGGCCACCGAGAAATTAAAACAAACACAAAACAGAGAGGTCGTTAGGTATACATCACCTGTGTTAAGATTCTGGAAAATGAGGGCTGTGAGATTCCTATGACATCCCCAGACACAGCCTGAAAGCTGCCAGTAGCCAGAAAGTGCAACACAGCCAGGAGTTTGTGCAGGCTTGAGACAGGGCGAGAGCGTGCTGTCTCAGGGTCTAGGCCCAGTTTGACAAGGTCATACAGACGGAAAATGTTGTTACGATTTAGACGGAACATCTGTATGACCTTATCATCGGACAATGCGTTCAAGTTTAAGCGCCCCCTAAAAAAACGAGGCCTGCGCAGCCTCCGCGGAACCTGTACAACCTGCTGACCATGTTCAGTTTCTTGGCCCTGGGTACTTACAGGCTGATGTCTGAGTCTGAGGAATCCCACAGCACACAAAAGATCACTGGCCCACAGTCCTGCTGCCATTTCTGAGTGTAGGTGTATTGAAATGGGCCTAACATCCTTTTATAGGCATCCTAATTCAGGTGTGAGTGATTTTTTATTTGCAACACATGTAAACACGACTGAAAAAAGCAGGTCTATTTTTTTGCCGCTTTTTTTTACGAATCGCAAAAAAAAACGACCACATTTGAGCACTCAGAGACTAACACCCAAATACGAATGAATAGTGAATTCCCGTATTCTATGAAATAACAGCCGCGTTTGACCGATGGTCTATTCATTCGTATTTCGGAACGTTGTCATTCAAACCATTACGAATAGACCAGACACTGCCGAGATTGGTGCTTTGTGAATTCCCGGATTGGGACTTAGAAAAAAAAACACAAATCGCCCAAACTCGGATTTTTAGTAAATACTGGCCAGGGTATTCAATTCCTTTGACACAGGAAAAGTAACTGAGGACTTCTTATTTACATTAAAATAAGAATCCTCACTCTCCTCTGACACCTTATCAGGAATATGTAGAACATTTCCTATAAGAGCCTCTATTCTCTGTGACAGAGCCACATCCCCGCCCCTCCAAGTCTACCTCACCCTCCTCCAAGTCTGACCCATCAGCGTCAGAGTCAGATTGCAGGATATGGGCCAGAGATCGCTTTTGCAGACAAATGGGAGTGGACTGAGACGCTTTTTTGGGGACTCAGTCTCTGTTCTTAAACTCATCCACAGTTTATTTTAAGCATTGCGTTTCTTTCTCCTTGCGGGACAATTTTGTAGAAAGAGTGGAAATCATTCCTTTGAGAGAATTAACGCACTCTGGTTCAGCCCCGCTAGCTTGTGAACCCTGAGTATCCAGTAGTGAGCGCCCTGGTGAAGAGGAATACTCCGCTGTACAAGAAACACACTCTTTGCCTGACATAATGTAAATGTGATAGCACACACACACAGGAAAAGGTTAAGCACAATTAACCCACAAAGAGCCCTTCAGGGAGACACAGAGTTGTTTGGAGCCAGCCCCCACCACGCCCTTATTGCTAATGCCAAGCTTAGCCGGATCGCAGATTAAGTACCCTGATAGGGGACTTAGTACACTAGTAATCGCTCCCCCCAGCTATGACCCCCTGGTACCGCTGAGGTAATCTGGAGTCACACCGGAGGAGCTGCGTGTCCCTGTCCTGCCAGCGACTGTGTCCACTGCAGAGGGAAAATAGCGCTGGGGAGCTGCTGGATCCTCTCATAGTGAAGCCCCGCCCCTTCAGTGGAACGCGGTCTTTCCGCTTTTTCATACTGGCTGAGGAATCTGGTGCTTAAAATGGAGAGAAACCGTTTTAAGGCTGCATTGCCAGTCTGGGTACTGTGTATAGTGTACTGAGACGCAGTTGTGTACTGTGTCTGGAGACGCATTCTACCCCGCTTAGAAGCCGTGCGTCTCAATACCCTCATGCCGCCATAATGGTGGGCGCCCCGCTAACTGGGACGAAGGCTCAGTACTCACCACTCTTCATTCTTCTGGCTCTGTTAGGATGGCGGCGTGCTGCAGGAATGTACGCTCGCCATGGTGGGTCTTGCGAATAGTTCCCTCAAAAGCTCAGTGCCCTGTCAGCGGGGAAAGGGATCATTAACCCTTTAAGAGGTTGGGCCATTTTCCCCCCTAAGTCCCACGAAGCAGGCAGGCTGCTGCCAACCAGCCCTGCCTGAAAACAACTAACAGAGAAAATAAATGCAGAAAACTCGTGACCGGCTCCTCTGGGCACATTTTCTAAACTGAGTCTGGTAGGAGGGGCATAGAGGGAGGAGCCAACCCACACTATCAAAAATTTTAAAGTGCCCATGGCTCCTAGTGGACCCGTCTATACCCCATGGTGCTAAATGGACCCCAGTATCCTCTAGGACATAAGAGAAATTAGAGACGATAACAGGCAGTCCTGCAGGGTACAGTTGGAAATAGCAAAGGTAGGAGAAGTAACCCCGTTGGACGGTCATACAGAGCTGCAATACAGTAACTGTAATGTCCCATACATGAAAGGCTCATCTATACGAGCAAATGCTCTTTCCACGTCTACTATACTTTCTCTAGAATAGATATACTTTCTGATAACTGGGCCCTGTACCATGTTTTATACATGAAAATTCTGCCTATAACTTGGTCGGATCATACTCAAGTGGGAATGATCCTTACACTAAAGTCCCGTACAAACTGGGCACCTATGCCTAATGTGAAATGAACGCTATATCATTGAAAGATAATAGGATTTTGGTACTTACCAGATAAATCCTTTTCTTTGAATCCACAGGGGGCACTGGAGTACTCTTGGGATATGGACAGGGATATTAGCAGGGATAGGCACATTTAAATATTTAAATTAGTAACCCTCCACCCCATCCATACTCCCAAAGGTACCTCAGTGTTATTTACTGACCCGAACAAGAGCGATAGAGAGGATTAACAATAGAGAATCACATATAACATTATAACATAACGGACAACAATAAAGTTGACACATAACGTAACGGACAACTAAACAGTTGACACGACAATAGATAACAATCACCTTAAGATTTGAACAAGTCGTGAGAATGTGTTACCATAATATCTACTGAACTTACCACAAGCCAGGTGAAACTGCTCTGGGCGTACATCCAGTGCCCCCTGTGGATTCAAAGAAAAGGATTTATCTGGTAAGTACCAAAATCCTATTTTCTTTTTCATCCACTAGGGGTCACTGGAGTACTCTTGGGATGTACCAAAGTTTCCCCCTTGAGCAGGAGAGCTTTTTGGCACCTGTAACACTAGACGGCCAAAGCTAGATGCTAATGCCGCAACCATATCAAATTTGTAAAAGCGCACAAACGTGTGCACTGATGACCATGTAGCCGCACGGCAAAGTTGCGTCATAAAAGCTCCACGACCTGCTGCCCATGAAGTTCCCACAGAATGTGTGGAATGAGCTGAAACTGATGTAGGCGTTTGTAGCCTAGCATGAAGGTAAGCTTGACAAATGGTCAGCTTAATCCATCTGGCCAAGGTCTGCTTGGAAGCTGGCCAACCCATCTTGACTGCATCATAGAGGACAAACAATGTATCTGTTTTATGTACTGTTGATGTTCGGGCTACATAAACGCAGAGTGCGCGTACCACATCCAAAGTGGCTGGAGTTCCTGCACCTTCTGATAACACAGGAACTACGACTGGTTGATTGAAAAGAAGATACCACCTTTGGTAGGAAAGCAGGATTCGTCCGAAGTTCCACACTATCATGAAACACCAAATACGGTGGGTTGCATGGCAATGCACCCAATTCTGAAACACGCCTTGCTGAAGCTAAGGCTAATAGGAAAACTGTTTACCAAGTTAGAGACTTAACATCAACTTGTAAGGGTTCAAAAATAAAAGACTGTAAAAAATCTAAAAGCAGATTCATGTCCCATGGCGCTGTAGGTGGTAAAACTGGAGGTTGAACACTGAGGACACCTTGCAGGAAAGTGTGAACTGTTGGTGAAAAGGCCAAACGCCTTTGAAAGAAAACTGACAAGGCAGAGACCTGCACCTTTAGTGTAGATAACCGTAGTCCTCCATCTAACCCAGTCTGTAAATATAGCAACAGACAAGATAACGGACCCTGTTGCAGCAGGTCCAGACGTAGCGGGAGAGGCCACGGATCGTCTGTGAGTAGACTGCGGAGATCTGAAAACCACGCTCTCCAAGGCCAATGAGGCGCCACTAGTATGACTGTCGTGGACTCTCGTTTGATTCGCTTTAGCAACCGAGGAAGCAGCGGAAATGGTGGAAACAAATACACAAGGCTGTACGGCCACGCGATTGTGAGAGCATCCACTGCCACTGCCTTAGGATCTCTTGTTCTGGACACATACTGAGGTGTTTGATGATTTTGGCGAGATGCCATTATATCCACCTGTTGGTAAACCCACCGCTGGACCAACAGCCCATTCTCCTGGATGAAAATCCTGACGGCTGAGATAATCCACTTCCCAGTTGTCCACTCTTGGAATGAACACTGCCGACAATATCACTTGATGATGCTGGGCCCAATTCAGGATTCGAGCAACTTCTCGCATGGCCATGCAAATTTGAGTTCCTCTTTGTTTGTTGATGTATGTGACTGCCGTCGTGATGTCTGACTGAACCTGGACAGTCTGAGACTGGAGCAAGTGCACTGCCTGTCGCAGCGCATTGTAGATTGCCCTGAGTTTCAACAGCCACCCCGTCATACGCAGCCATGCTAAATCAGGGTAAAGGAACGGACCCTGTTGCGGCAGGTCCAGACATAGCAGGAGAGGCCACGGATCGTCTGCGAGTAGACTGCGGAGATCCGAAAAACCACGCTCTGCAAGGCCAATGAGGTGCCACTAGTATGACTGTCGTGGACTCTCGTTTGATTCGCTTTAGCAACCGAGGAAACAGCAGAAATGGTGGAAACAAATACACAAGGCTGTACGGCCACGCGATTGTGAGAGCATCCACCGCCACTGCCCTAGGATCTCTTGTTCTGGACACATACTGAGGTGTTTGATGATTTTGGCGTGATGCCATTAGATCCACCTGTGGGTAAACCCACCGCTGGACCAACAGCCCATTCTCCTGGATGAAAATCCTGACGGCTGAGATAATCCACTTCCCAGTTGTCCACTCATGGAATGAACACTGCCGACAATATCACTTGATGATGGTGGGCCTAATTCAGGATTCGAGCAACTTCTCGCATGGCCATGCGAATTTGAGTTCCTCTTTGTTGATGTATGTGACTGCCGTCGTGATGTCTGACTGAACCTGGACAGTCTGAGACTGGAGCAAGTGCACTGCCTGTCGCAGCGCATTGTAGATTGCCCTGAGTTCCTGGACATTTATTGACCGTAATCTTTCTCGGTCTGACCATAGACCCTGAAGCTGACAATTGAGGACTACTGCTCCCCAACCACTGAGACTTGCGTCCGTCATCAGAATTATCCAATTCCAGACTCCGAACCTTTTTTCTGCAGTGAGATTGTGTATTTGGAGCTACCAGAGTAGTGATACTCTGGCCCTTGGAGACAACCACACCAACTGATGGATTTGTAGATGCGAGCCTGACCACTGTGCAAGAAGATCCAGTTGAAAAGTACGTGAGTGAAATCTTCCGAACTGGATTGCTTCGAAAGACGCCACCATCTTTCCTAACAGTCAAATGCACCGAGACTGTCCGTGGTTTGAGCACTAGCTGTACCAGGTGACGAATACTTTGTGCTTTCTGTTCTGGCAGGTAAATTCGTTGATCCACCGTATCGAGAACCGGTCCTAGGAATTGAAGTCTTTGAGACGGAATCAGGCTTGATTTCTTGAAGTTGACAATCCAACCGTGCTGAACTAGTACATTGTTCGTTAGTAAGGCCTGGTGGAGTATTTGTTGAGACGGAGCTTTGATGAGAAGATTGTCTAAGTACGGAACAATTATCACTCCCAGGGATCGGAGATGAGCTATCATCACCGACATCACTTTTATGAATACTCGAGGCGCTAATGAGAGGCCAAATGGTAGTACTTGAAAGTGATAATGGTTTAGTTGTACTGCAAACCTTAAGTACACTTGATGCGGTTGCCAAATTGGAATGTGTAAGTACGCATCCTTGAGAACCAGCGAAATCATTAAATCCTGTGGCTCTAAACATGCAATCACTGACCGCAGGGATTCCATCTTGAATCTGTAGTAAGTGACGTACTGATTAAGCCCCTCCAGGTTCAATATCGGTCTGACAGAGCCGTCCGGCCTTGGTACAACAAAAATACTGGAATAATAACCTTGACCCTGTTGATGAACTGGGACTGGAATCAAAACTGCGGAATCTACGAGAGACTGAATTGCGGTCTGCAGAACTGCCCTTTTGTCTCCTGACACAGGCAGACCTGTCTTGAAAAATCACATTGGTGGTAGACAATCGAACTCTATTTTGTAACCTTTGAACACTAAATTGCGGATTCACCCATCTGTGGATGTCTATAACCACACCAAGTGAAACATCTGAAAACGTGCTCCCAAAACTGAAGATCCAAGATGGGCTGGAAGCCCGTCATGCCACTGGCATGTCAGCGGCCTTTGTGTCCTGTCAATGGTTAGTGGTTTGTTGAAAACCACGTTTTAAAAACCAAGTTCTAAAAGATTTGAAAGCTGTTCCAGCGTATTTCCGTTTTGGAACTGGTGTGGGCAATGGCAGGAAAACAGACTTTCCCCCAGTGGCCTGGGGGCAACGCTTCTATTCCTCATTTTGACTCCATCTCCGCCTGCCAAGAACGGAGCCAAAGCGCCCCTCGGGCCGCAACTAGAGACGCCGAAAGGTGAGAACTAACTTGTCCGATGTCCATAGAAGCCGTACCTAAATACTCAGCAGATTCACAAATTTGATCAGCAAGAAGTATAAGCTGGTTTACGGGAAGATCCTGTTGTAGGCCCAACTTGAGCTGTGCTGCCCATGCAACTACAGCCTTGTTAACCCAAACGCCAACTAAAACAGGTCTAAGCAACACTCCTGCTGTATACATTGACTTTTGCATAGCTTCCAACTTACACTCTGACGGGTCCTTAAGCGTCGTAGCAGCTGGGACTGGAATGGTTAACTTCTTGGAAAGTTTGGACACCGATGAATCCACCATTGGTGTAGTTTCCCATTTCGTAGTCATCGACTCTGGGATTGGGTAGACAGAAACCGTTTAAGCATAGAAAACTGTTTATCCGGATTCTTCCATGCTTCCGTCAATTGCTTATTAATAGAATCTGAATAAGGAAAACACACAGGTGCTCTGTTTTTTTGCAAATAAAACCTCATCATTTGAAAGAGGTTCCTCAGTCTCAGTAAAATTCAAAACCTGACGTACTGCCCTGATGAGATTATCAATGTTACTCCTGGCAAAATTCACCTTCCTCATGTTCCTCTTGAGATAACAGGTGTCAGCTGTGTTGCATCAGAATGCAACACAGCTGACACCGGTAAGTTATGAGACCACCGAGGACTACTTTTTGGCTTTGCACTATACCTGGACTGCTGTGAACTTTGCAAAGTCCTTGACATCTCCTAAGCCCACGCCGGCAGCTCAGATGGTATCAACCTAGCCTTAGATCTAGCAGTCTCACGCTCCTTACACGCAGCAGCCAACTCTGATTGTAAGCCAGCCATCATCACCCCAGGTGGATCAGGGGGAAACGGTTGTATTTGTATCCGTATTTGCTAGACACACTGGGCAAGTGGTAGTTCCCTGAGGTAACACTCCCAACAGACTGTGCAGCCAAGCTGCTTTTTTGATTTTGCATTAGCTTTACTCATTATGTACACACACAAACAAGGGCCCAGAGGTACTGCAAGTGGGGGAGGGGCAGGTAATGCTTCTCCTCCTGGAAGCAGCTAAGCTGCTGTCCTCCATTTGGCAGTAGCTCTTCCGGAGACTCGCACAGCAGCCAGTCACTATTGTTAGTGCCGGTGTCCCAACACGCAGCATTGCAGGGAAGAAGATGACCTCAATAAACTACAGCTCCCAGCAGGCCTTAGCGCTGGAATGCTTTGGCGTTAAGGGCTGCTGGGAGCTGTAGTTTATTTAGTGCGTCTACTTCCCTGTAATGCGGCATGTTAGGACACCGGTGCTAACAATAGTGACTGGCTGGCAGAACTGACTGACTTGCTGAATCAATGTAAAAGGTGAGAGTGCTGTGCAGTGTCAGTAACACTGCACACCCACTGCACTGCACAGCACTGTAACCTTTTACATTGATTCAGCGTCCAGACATTAACCTCGGAGATATCACCCTCTCTATCTGTTACATTAGCCATCTCGGGGCTTCCAGGCTGGCAGCCCAGGTGCTGTGTTGCAAGATCAGGGCCTCTGAGGATCTGGGCGCAGCTGTGGCAGGGAGGCACTTCTGTGACATCACGTGCAGAGGAGGCTCCGGGGCTCAGAGAGTATGCGCCGCTATCATACACATCTATGCCGGTGGCCACAGCAGCATTTGTTCCACCTGCGCCGCGGCTAGGGAGTGAGGATTGTTGATGCTGGAGGGGGCAGGCAGACTGGCAGCAGGACATAGGACTATCTACAGCAGAGACTTGCTGCAGATGCAGTGGCATACCCTCCAGCTGTATGTAGCTTTTTGGCAGGTACAGTACTTTTTTTTTATGGTCTGTACCGATTTTTGACTCTCCAAACTTCCATTGAAAGTATAGAAAAGGGGGAGGGGCCACGCCACTTTACCCGTGTCCATGTCCCCTTTTGGAATTTGTAGCGATGTTTATGTGTAAATTGTTGGAGGGTATGATGATGCAGATGCAGTTTGCCTATTTTGGGGTGTGGACCTGGAGCTGCAGCTCCATCAGCCCCATTGTTAATCCTGCTCTGGGAACACACAGCAGCCAAAGGGCAGAGTCTCCCATTGGATGTAACCTGTGTGGGAGGGCGTTTCTTGCTCACTCAGCTGTGGACTGGGTGTGATAGACCTGCTGCTAACCCAATGAGAGCTCCTAGCCCCGCCCAGCATTATCCACACAGGCACAGATCTGGGCTATTATATAGGAGATGCAAAATAAATCATAGCAAAGATTAATAACTATGGATTGTTAATGTTAGACAGCATTGGTCAACACAAGTTGACCAAGGTTTCTAATGCAAAGCAATGTTTCACATTAATAATCAGGATTATTTTTCGTTAAAACATTAATGCCAAAAATGGTTTAAACAAAAACAATACATATTATGGTAAGAACTTACCGTTGATAACGGTATTTTTCCTAAGTCTACAGGATCACATTGGGATATGATGAAGCGACAGCGGATTTGCACCAGTCGGTCAAAGCTTTTCGGCCTCCCAGCATGCAACGGGCCCGCTCATATATCACCAACCTGCAGTGGCGTAACTAGAAATTTTTCTACCCTAAGCCAAAAAATTATTTTGCCCCCCCCCCCCCCCCCCATAATTGGCACTAGTAAAGGGACAAACATGCGCGCGCCTGAGTAGAGCACATCCAAAAAGGGGGCGTTGTTTTTTTAAATGGGCGTGGCTTCGCATAAAGGGGCGTGACATTGCAGGAAGAGACTACCTTATACCCCAGTTTTGCAACATGCACGCCCAGACGTTAGCCACCACAGGAAAGAAAAATAATCCTGATTCATGCCCCTTACATTATTTGTCATTTTTCCTCCTTATAGTAATGCCCAGTATACATTATGCCACATACTGCAAAGGCCCTCAGACATTATGCCACACACAATAATGCACATGACACAATATGCACACACTGTAATGCCCCCGACACATTATGCCACACACCGTAATGCCTGTGACACATTATGACAGGAATCGCAATGCCCGTTATACATTATGCTACACACTGCAATGCCCCTGATACATTATGGCACATACAATGTCTGTGACACAGTATGACACACACCGCAATGATCCTGAGACATTATACCACATACTACAATGCCCGTGATATAGTATACAACACACCGTAATGCCTGACACATTATGACACACACCGCAATGTCCGTGATACATTATGCCACACACCGTAATGCCCATTACACATTAAGTTCTACAGTAAGGCTTCTAATTACTTTTAAATTACCTGCTCGTTGCCAGGGGTTTCATGCTCTTGGTTCCATGCACGGTGCCAGGGATTTTCATGCTCTGGGTGTCATGCTCGTTGCCAGAGGTTTCATGCACTGGGTGTCATGCTCGTTGCTAGGGGGTAGTGCTTGTTGCTAGGGCCGTGCTCCCAGTGCCACATATGCCCCCAGTGCCAGATATTCCCCCACAGTGCCAGGTACATGCCCCCAGTGCCAAATATACCCCCCCAGTGCCACATATGCCCCCAGTGCCAGATATTCCCCCACAGTGCCACATATGCCCCCTCAGTGCCTGCTACCCTCAGTGCCAGATATTCCCCCACAGTGCCAGGTATATGCCCCCAGTGCCAGATATTACCCCACAGTGCCACATATGCCCCCTCAGTGCCTGCTCCCCCCAGTGCCAGATATTCCCCCACAGTGCCAGGTATATGCCCCCAGTGCCAGATATTCCCTCACAGTGCCACATATGCCCCCTCAGTGCCTGCTCCCCCCAGTTCCAGATATTCCCCCACAGTGCCAGGTACATGCCCCCAGTCCCAGATATTCCCCCACAGTGCCAGGTACATGCCCCCAGTGCCAAATATACCCCCCCAGTGCCACATATGCCCCCAGTGCCAGATATTCCCCCACAGTGCCACATATGCCCCCTCAGTGCCTGCTCCCCTCAGTGCCAGATATTCCCCCACAGTGCCAGGTACATGCCCCCAGTGCCAGATATTCCCCCACAGTGCCACATATGCCCCCTCAGTGCCTGCTCCCCCCAGTGCCAGATATTCCCCCCCACAGTGCCAGGTATATGCCCCCAGTGCCAGATATTCCCCCACAGTGCCACATATGCCCCCTCAGTGCCTGCTCCCCCCAGTGCCAGATATTCCCCCACAGTGCCAGGTATATGCCCCCAGTGCCAGATATTCCCCCACAGTGCCACATATGCCCCCTCAGTGCCTGCTCCCCCCAGTGCCAGATATTCCCCCACAGTGCCAGGTATATGCCCCCAGTGCCAGATATTCCCCCACAGTGCCAGGTATATGCCCCCAGTGTCAGATATTCCCCCACAGTGCCACATATGCCCTCCTCAGTGCCTGCTCCCCCCCACTCCTTTGTGTTGGAGGGACACGGAGCGCATAGCGCGCGCCTCTCCCGGGTCCCTCCTGGCTCTCCGGCCGGTCTAATAAAGGAAGTGCCGGTTCATGAGCCAATCGGAGCTCACGAACGGCACTTCCTTTATTAGACCGGCCGGAGAGCCAGGAGGGACACGGGAGAGGCGCGCGCTGTGCCCTCCGTGTCCTCCAACACAGCAGCGGAGGGAAGGAGACCGCAGATTGACATGCGGACGCTCGTCCGCATGTCAATCTGTGCTAAGTCAGTGGCGCCCCCGTAGCCCCTCGCCCCCAAGCCACCGCGAGGACTGCGGGGGCAGTAGTTACGCCACTGCCACCCTGGCTCATACATATCAGTTGTTTTCCCGAAGCTAAAGAAAGGCAGGAGCATCATAAATAGCCCTAATCAGGCAAATAGAACACACATGCACACCCTTCCGTACAAGAAGGAAGAGGTTAGTGAGTAAAATGATCCACAAATCAGGTGCGTCAAGGTGGGATCCCTGTAGATCCTGTGAACTTAGGAGAAATACCGTTATCATTGGTAAGTTCTTACCATAACGTATCTTTCTCCGGCAGGGTCCACAGGTTATCCACAGAATAACATTGGGATTTCCCAAATCAATTTAGTGGTGGGGACACTCCTGATTGGACAAGAGTATCCTTCGCCTGAATTCAGTGTCCTGAGAGGCAAAGGTATCCATGGCATAAAGTCTAATGAATGTGTTAATGGAAGACCATGTGGCTGCCTTACATATCTGTTGTGCTGCCCATGATGGACTTAGCTTACGAATAGAGTGAGCAGAGACATTGGGGGTCATTGTGACCCGATCGCACGCTGAAGTTTATGGCAATGTTACGATAGGGTCAGTAATGCGCATGCGCCGGCACCGCAGTGCGCCGGTGCATGTCAGACGGCCGAAGTCCGTCGTTGCCTAGCAATCACCTCTGCCTGATTGACAGGCAGAGTCGGCCACTGGGCAGGAGGGGGCTTGACGGCGGCGTTAAGCTGTCATTTAGGGGGCATGGCCGGACCGTTTGGGGGGGGGGGCACAGCGGCTGTGTGACGTCACACACAGCTGCTACGGCCCGGACAAAGAGGTTCGATCGAGTAAGTACTGCGCATGCGCTGGTGCCGCAGTGCGCCGGCCGCAGTCCGTCATTGCCTAGCGATCACCTCTGCCTGATTGACAGGCTGAGGCGGTCGCTGGGCGGGAGGGAGCATAACGGTGGTGGTAAGCTGTCTTTAGGGGGCGTGGTCTGGCCAACGCAGGCACGGCCAAACTGTTGGGGGGGTGGGCCACGGTGGCTGCGTGATGTCACACACAGCTGCTGCGACCCGGGCAGCGAAGAGGTTCTCCCAGCCAGCCAAAGAAGCTGTGCTGGCCAGGAGCTACTCCTGAAATGCAAAAGCATCGCAGCTGCGGGGGTGTAGGTGGGGGGTGCGGGGCAGCACTGACATGCGGGGCAGACTAGCCCTGTGCTGGGCATCCCCCAGCATGTCTGAGTGCCTGATTGTAGCTGCACAGCTACGGTCAACTCGGAATGACCCCCATTATCCAGAACAGGGAGATCAGCGTGAGAATATGCTTCTGAAATAGTCATCCGAAGCCACCTCGCCAGTGTCTACTTATCAGCAGGCCATCCTCTCTTGTGAAATCCGTAGAGAATGAAGAGAGAATCTGTCTTTCTGATGGCACTGGTACGATTCACGTAGATCCTTAAGGTACGGACGACGTCAGGCGATGCATCTCCCGCAGAAAGGCTTGGTACCTGGAAAGCTGGGACTACAATTTCTTTGTTAAGGTGAAATTTAGACACCACTTTGGGAAGATACCCAGATTAAGTTCTGAGAACCGCTCTATCTGGATAAAAGATCAGAAATGGAGGACGACATAACAATGCCCCTAAATCTGATACTCTTCTAGCTGACGCCATGGCCAGTAGAAAGAGAACTTTAGCTGACAACCATTTAAGATCCACTTTATTAAGTGGTTCAAATGGGGCAACTTGAAGGGCCTTTAGGACTAAACTTAAGTCCCAAGGCACTGTAGGAGTAACAAAAGGAGGTTGAATGCGCAGCATTCCCTGGAAAAAAGTACGTAGATCCTGTAAGTTGGCAATTTTCTTTTGGAACCATACAGTCAATGCAGACACTTGCACTCTCAAGGAAGCCACCTTTAAACCTTTATCCTTTCCTGCCTGAAGGAATGCTAAGACACTGGACCTAGGGTCCACTTTCCGTTCACTGCACCAATGAATATAGGTTTGCCATATTTGGTGATAAATTCGAGCTGAGGAAAGTTTCCTTGCTCTGAGCATTGTTTGAATTACCTGTTGTGGGAATCCTCTTGACTTCAGGATAAATGTCTCAAGAGCCACGCCGTCAAAGACAGTCGAACCAGATGTCTGTGATAAAAAAAGACCAGTAGATCTGGACGTTGAGGGAGCAGAAGTGGAACATCCAGTGACATCCTCTGCAGATCTGTGTACCAATGTCTTCTGAGCCAAACCGGATCTATTAGTATCAGGGCACCCTTTACTTGCTTTATCTTTCTCACTACCCTGGGTAATAAGGTGATTGGAGGAAACACACATGCCAGATGAAAGTCCCATCTCACCGACAGGACATCCACAAAGATACTTTGTTCTTGACCTGTATGTGAGAACTTTGTTGTGCAGACGGGACGACATGAGATCTATCTCTGGCAACCCTCACTTGTCTACTAGAGCCTGGAAGACCTCCGGGTGTAGAGCCCATTCACTTGCCAGAATGGCGTATCGACTGAGAAAATCCGCTTCCCAGTTTAGGACTCCCAGAACGAACACTGTGGACAAGGCTGGATGATGAAGTTCTGCCCACTTTAGTGTGTAACTTACCTCCTTCATAGCTTTTTGGCTGCGAGATCCTCCCTGATGGTTGAGGTATGCTACTGCCGTCGCATTGTCTGAGCGGATCTGAACTGGTTTTCCTCGAAGGATGTCCTTTGCCTGAATCAGTGCCATGTATATGGCTCGAAGTTCCAATATATTTATTGGCAGGCAAACTTCTTCCTTGGTCCATTGACTCTGGAAACAAAACCTTCCTGACACTGCTCCCCAGCCGTGGAGACTGGCATCTGTTGTCAGAATTTCCCAATCTGATATCCAAAAGGGTCTCCCTTTGTCCAGATGGGATGTCTGTAGCCATCAGACTAACGACCTCCTTACTTCCTTACTATTGTAAGGACATAGTCTGCGTTTTTATCATCTGATGAAACCCATTCCATTTGGCAAGGATCAGATAATGCAGAGGCCTCGAGTGGAACTGAGCATACTCCACCATGTCGAATGTTGACACCATCAATCCCATCACATGCATTGCTGCATGAATGGATACCCTTTGACTATGTAGCAACTCCTGAATCTTTGACTGAACTTTGGATATCTAGTTCAGAGGTAAAAATACTCTTTGAAGGCTTGAATCCAGTACAGCCCCCAAGTGAGTCATACGCTGAGACAGAACCAGAGACGATTTTGCACAATTTATTAGCCACCCATGGTTTTGCAGACACGTTATTATGTGTTGCAGATGACATAAGAGCAATTCCTGCGTATGTGCCAGGATTAAAAGATTGTTGAGGTATGGAAATATTCTTATCCCCTGCTCGCGGAGATAAGCTGCCATTACCACCATAATTTTGGTAAATACTCTGGGGGCTGTGGCTAACCCAAAAGGTAGGTCCTGGAACTGAAAATGCTGTTGGGGGATAGCGAACCTGAGACAGCACTGATGGGACAGTGCTATAGGAACATGTAGGTAAGCATCCTGGATATCCAGGGATTCCAATTAATCCCCTGGCACCATGGCAAAAATGATGGAACGCAGAGTCTCTATATGAAACGGAGGTACTAAAAGAAAACTTGTTCAGCACTTTGAGATTGAGTATGGGCCGGAATGACGCATTTGGCTTCTTAACTAGAAACAGGTTGGAGTAAAAACCCTATCATCACTGTACAGGAGGAACTGGAATGATTACCCGTGACTGAAGCAATTTCTGAACTGCCTCTTGCAAAGCCCTGACCTTCATCTCTGCCCGAGATGGGCTGGTACACAAAAACCTTCGAGGAGGGTGATTCTTGAAGGCAAGTGCATAACCGAGAAATACCGCTTCCTGCACCCAGACATCTGTTGTAGACTGCTGCCAGATCTGAGCAAACTGAAGATGTCAGCCCCCCACCCTGGAATCCCCCAGGTGAAGTCCCGCACCATCAGGCTGATGGCTTTTCTGTTTTACCAACCGGTACTCTGGTAGCCCAATGTTTTTTAGTCTTACCAGACTTCTTGTATTGGGGCTGTTTGCCATCACTTTTCCATTCAGCTTTTTCTTGAGACCGAAAGGGACGAAAAGCTGGAACTTTAGGTTTGAATTTGTATGTGGAAGGAAACTACTTTCTTGGAGTCTGCTTCTGACTCCAAAATATCTGTAAATTCTTTACCAAAAAGAATATCTCCAGAGAAAGGTAAAGACTCCAAAACCTTTTTAGATTCTGAATCAGCTTTCCACGTATGTAGCCAAACTGCTTTGTGAGCGGCGACTGTTGAAGCTGATGGCCTGGAGGCAATTGTACCAAAATCCAAAGCTGCTTCTTCCAAGAACATCGCAGCCTGTTTTATATGTGCCTTATGGGATTTGTGCTCTCTAGATGCCATTGAAAGATCTCCTTCCAATGCATCAGCCCAGGCAGCCACTGCTTTGCCATCCAGGCTGAAGCCATGGCTGGTCTTATGACTGCTCCAGAGAAAAAAAAAAAAAAAAATGATGTTGAAGGCAGAGGTAATGTAGATTTTCGCACTAATCAAATCCCATGAATATCTACTTTGGGGGCCACCTCCCTCTTTAAACAATCCCCAGCTGGAAAAGGATAATTGGAATTCCATTTCCTAGGAATTCTAAACTTCATACTGGGCGTAGCCCAAGTCTCTTCCATGATTTCCGTTAGCTGATCTGACCAAGGAAACTCAGTCTTAACTGTTTTGGGACGTTTAAACACAAGTGCCTCGGATTTTAACACAGGCTCTGCTGATTCTTCTAAAGATAGAATGGCTTTCATTGCCTTAATTAACTCAGCTATGTTCACGGAGCTGTGGCCTACCTCGTCGTCGTAAGCAGAACCAGAGCTTAAAGAGCCTTCATCCTCCAATGAATCCTCATCTTAACGTGTAGAATGTGAAAATTTACTTACCACTGGCTTTGTAGCCTGTTTTTTCTGAGAGGCTGCTGCTGTTGCTGGAAGTGATAAACCGCAGGTGGGAAGATGCATGTAAGGGTTTATCGTGTAACCTATTCATGGTACAGAGGTTGGAATTATCCGCTCAGCTATACTGGATAATGTTTGTGCAAACATAGCCCAATGGGGATCAACTTGCACCTGTATCTGCCTTGTACTATTCAAGAGACCCTAGTGAAAATAGGATTTTGGTTACGTACCGGTAAATCCTTTTCTCGTAGTCCGTAGATGATGCTGGGGTCCACATTAGTACCATGGGGTATAGATGGGTCCACCAGGAGCCATTGGCACTTTAAGAGTTTGAGAGTGTGGGCTGGCTCCTTCCTCTATGCCCCTCCTACCAGACTCAGTCTAGAAACTGTGCCCGAGGAGACGGACATCTTCGATAGAAGGATTTAACACAGATAGTGGCGAGATTCATAGCAGCTCACACATACAAGGCACATCAAGCTAACTTGCTTGAAACTCTCAGCAACTTCTGAAACATTACTTACAAAGTAACAATGCAGTGCATAACTAAACAAAGATGTAGTGAACCAGATAACAATTGCAGGAAAACAAAGTGCTGGGCGGGCACCCAGCATCCTCTACGGACTACGAGAAAAGGATTTACCGTTAGGTAACCAAAATCCTATTTTCTCTTACGTCCTAGAGGATGCTGGGGTCCACATTAGTACCATGGGGATGTACCAAAGCTCCCAGAACGGGAGGGAGAGCGCGGAGGCTCCTGCAGAACTGATTGACTGAACTTCAGATCATCAGAGGCCAAAGAATCGAACTTGTAAAACTTTGCAAATGTGTTCGACCCAGACCAAGTTGCAGCTCGGCAAAGTTGCAATGCCGAGACACCCCGGGCAGCCGTCCAGGAAGCCCCCACCTTGCAAGTAAAGTGGGCCTTAACAGATTTTGGACACGGCAATCCTGCCGCAGAATAAGTGTGCTGGATAGTGAACCTAATCCAGCGTGAGATCGTCTGCTTAGAAGCAGGATACCCAATTTTCTTGGGATCATATAGGACAGAGTCCAACTTTCTATGACGAGAAATTCTCTTCACATATATCTTCAGAGCCCTCACAACATCCAAGGACTTTGATGTAATTGAAGAGTCAGTAGCCACTGGCACCACAATAGGTTGGTTTATATGGAATGCCGACACAACCTTCAGAAGAAACTGCTGACGTGTCCGAAGCTCAGCTCGGTCTTCGTGGAAGATCAAGTAAGGGCTTTTACAGGATAAAGCCCCCAATTCGGACACACGCCTAGCCGAAGCTAAGGCCAACAACGTGACAGCCTTCCACGTAAGAAATTTGACCTCAACCTCCTGTAGAGGCTCAAGCCAATCCGACTGGAGGAACTGCAACACCACGTTAAGTTCCCAAGGCGCCATAGGTCGTACAAAGGGAGGTTGGATGTGCAGAACCCACTTCAAAAAAGTCTGAACTTCAGGGAGGGCAGACCATTGTTTCTGGAAGAAAATGAATAAGGCCGAAATCTGGACCTTCACAGATCCCAACCTCAGGCCCATATCCACACCTGATTGCAGGAAGAGGAGAAAACGTCCGAGTTGAAACTCCACACAGGAAACTTCTTGGATTCACACCAAGAGACATATTTCTTACAAATACGATGGTAATGTTTAGCCGTTACC
Source organism: Pseudophryne corroboree (assembly GCF_028390025.1). Classification (NCBI taxonomy): domain Eukaryota; kingdom Metazoa; phylum Chordata; class Amphibia; order Anura; family Myobatrachidae; genus Pseudophryne; species Pseudophryne corroboree. The sequence goes on along the minus strand of NC_086449.1, from coordinate 666,225,762 downwards.
CCTTTCATAGCCTGTATCAGGGTAGGAATGACCTTCTTTGGAATGCCCTTCCGAGCAAGTATCAGGCGCTCAACCTCCATACCGTCAAACATAGCCGTGGTAAGTCTTGATAGGCTGCAGCAGGTCCTCCCGAAGAGGAAGAGGCCTCGGCTCTTTCTGCAAGAGATTCAGAAGTTCCGCGTACCAAGCCCGCCTTGGCCAGTCTGGAGCAATGAGGATCGCTTGAACTCTTGTTCTCCTTCTCTAAAACCTGCTGAATCGTGAATGTTGCGTAGATATAATTCAACATCACCCTTATCCATTGTATCCAAATCCTCTAGTAAGGTAGCCGACCACTTTACTAAAGCCTTTGCAATCGATGCACTAGCAATAGTGGGACGAAATATGGCCCCTGAAGCAGTGTACATTGATTTAAGTGTGTTATCAATTTTTCGATCAGCCGACTCCTTTAAGCCGGTAGATCCTGGAACAGGTAAAACCACCTTCTTTGAGAGTCTGGACACAGATGCGTCAACAATCGGCGGGTTTTCCAATTTTTTCCTATCCTCCTCAGGGAAAGGAAACGCCACCTGTACCCGTTTAGGGATCTGGAATTTTTTTCTCAGGGTTTTCCCATGCTTTCTCAAATATAGCATTCTATTCCTTTGACGCAGGAAAGGTTAGCGAGGCTTTTTTATTTTCAGTGAAAAAAGCCTCCTCAACCTGCTCAGGTGTGGTATCATTAATATGGAACACATCCCTGATAGCCTCTATCATCAATTGCACCCCCTTTGCAAGAGATGCAGACCCCCGTAACACATCCCCATCACCATTTTTGGTGTCAGAATTGGTATCCGTGTCATCCTTCGTGACATGCACAAGTGCACGTTTGTGGGGGTATATAGCAGAGCGTCCCGAGGTACCAGGCCATACTATCAGATTCATTACTTGCAACACTGTCAGAAATCTGAGAAATCCAAGACTTGATAGAGGAAAACCACTCAGGCTCCCTTGCTGGTATCTGTGCTAAACCAGTGCTATCCTGATTACATGGAATGGGATCATCCTGGGAGGACAAGGCCTCTGCAGCATATGACACAGTGTCCCTGGACATAGCTAAAGGAGACCACCAAACACTCCACACAGACAGGGGAGGGCAGACAGAGTCCCCCCCCCCCAAGAATGGCAAGAGAGACACAGAGATTGGAGCCAACCCACACACAGCACTTTTTTTACCAAAGGGAGACCCCTTTTCAGCGCTGACTGTGGACCTTAATAGGATACAGTCATACTGCAGCCTCCCCTTCCTTCTACAACCCCCTGGTACTGTTTGCAGATAGCTGGAGTTGCTGTGGAGGGACCTGATTCTCCTCGTCAGCGCTGTGCAGGCAGAAAAAATGGCGCTGAACGCTGCTGGGTCCGCTCTGAGAAGCTCCACCCCCAAAATTGTGCTGTCTTCCCGCTCTTCATCAGATTATACTGGCCTGAGAATTTAGTGCTGCTGAGATCCGGGGACCCCGACAGGCTTCTGGACCAGTGTAGGGTGTCGCGCTGGCTCAGGGTGCCCGTCATAGCGCCGCACCATGTACCGCTGAGCCATCCCCGGAGCGCAGTTAATACTGCCCTCCTACCCTGCTGCTGCCATCTTCACACTGACCTCCCGCTTGCTGGGGGGGCGGTGTCTCACTCGCCACAGATTCTTCATCTCTGCAAGGGGGTGGCGGCACGCTGCTGGGGTGAGCGGTTCCATGTGGCGGATAACGATCAGACCCCTCTGGAGCTCATTGTCCTGTCAGTGGAGACAGTGGCTCAGACCCCGCAGGGCGGACACTGCTCTCCCCCTCAGTCCCTCGCTGCAGGGAGGCTGTTGCCAGCAGCCTCCCTGTAAAACAATAAATTCTAAAAAATAACTTTTACCAGGAAAACTCAGGAGAGCTCCCCTAGCTGTGACCGGCTCCTCCGGGCACATTTTCTAAACTGAGTCTGGTAGGAGGGGCATAGAGGGAGGAGCCAGCCCACACTCTCAAATTCTTAAAGTGCCAATGGCTCCTGGTGGACCCGTCTATACCCCATGGTACTAATGTGGACCCCAGCATCCCCTAGGACGTAAGAGAAAGCTAAAACAATTTGCACACAAACCATCCTGAACCAGATCCTGAGGTTAAGCCAGCTTTTCAAAACAAACATGATATGAGTGTTGGTGCTGCTGTGAGTGTATCTTCCTCACCTTTGCCACTCTTAGACATGATAAATAATCAACACTTACACAGTTTACTACACAATTTGTGACTGTAATCACTTTAAGACTCGTTAAAATTATACACAATCCGACCCCACCCTGCTATACACCAGCATTGAGGATCGGAATAGATAGAAAAAAACTGACAGAATTATAGTAAAGTCAGCAATCACTAGCAGTCAGTCACATGTTATACATTAGTATAATAAGCAATAAGAGCACATAATCAACTACAGATACATTTCAAATATGTTGGAGAAACATATTACTGCATTACTTTATAAAAGTTTTAACTGTATCCTTACGCTAAAGATACCTCAGTAATATTATCAGACTCATATGCATTATGCACTTATCCAACTATTTGTACTCAAAAGGTAGATAGAGACTTAGTGCTGTATAACCCATACTCAGTAGAGTGGGATACAGGGAGACTTACCCTGCTTCCAGGGTCAATCAATACTTCTGCGAACGCTGAGTGGATCCAGACCCTATTAGTGTACATGCTCTGTGAACCTATAGTTAACACAGACGCCCAAGTGAACACTGACGCACCAGTCACACAGCCGCCTATGCTGTGACTGGGTCCGTTAGTACACAGCATCTCAGATGAAAGTGGGAAAACAGTTCATGGCAGAAGACTTGGAGGAAACTGGTCATGAACCGGGGGGAGGGGCGACCAGCAAAGTGTCTGACTGCCCACTGCTGACATCAACCCTAGGGATCGCGGCCTCATATTACTCCTGGAGCCTATGATCCCTAAGGGCTAGCACTGGTGCACACAAGGTGGCAGCCGCGTCAGCGACCATTTGGTAGTCTCCTCCCAAAGCAGTGCGGCTGTGTCTTTATTCCCCCTCTAAGCAGAACCAATGCCTTCCCTCCTCCTCGTGCTCCGGCCACAGCCTGGTAACGTCTGCTGGACCTGCTAGTATATCCAACACAGACGCCCGCCGAAATAGCACTGTACTCGTGGGAAAGCAATGTCGTAGCACGGCAGATAGTTGTTGGAGCGACTCTTTCTAAGGTACGTATAAGACACTTTTTAGAAAGATCACTAAAAAAAAATAGTAAGACTATAAAAATAAAATAAGAAAGCTTATGGCTGCTAAAAACCAGCAGCCCATTGACCATGGTCCGGCTCCTGCCGCACCAAACAAAAAACTGATTTGTCTGAGACAGGAGGCGGGGATATATGGATGGGCCCGTTGCATGCTGGGATGCCGTAAAGCTTTGACCGATTGGTGCAAATCCGCTGTCGCTTCATTATATCCCAATGTTATCCTGTGGATAACCAGTGGACCATGCCGGAGAAAATATACGTTATGGTAAGAACTTACCATTGATAACGGTATTTCTCCTAAGTCCACAGGTTCCACAGGATAACAATGGGATATGATGGAGCGACAGCGGATTGGCACCAAACAATCACAAGCTTTCAGTCCTCCCTGGATGCAACGGGCTCGTCCATATATCCCCTCTCACTGGCTCAGGCAAATCAGTTGTATTCCAAAGCATTTAGGCAGGAGCATCATGTAGAGCCTTAATCAGGCGAGAAGAACACACATGCACACCCTTCCGTACAAGAAGGAAGAGGTTTAGTGAGTAGAAAGATCCTCAAATCAGGTGCATCAGGGTGGGATCCCTGTGGAATCTGTGGACTTAGGAGAAATACCGTTATCAACGGTAAGTTCTTACCATAATGTATATTTCTCCGGCAGGGTCCACAGGATAACAATGGGATTTCCCAAAGTAATTTTAGTGGTGGGGATGCTCCTGATTAGACAGGAGAACCTTTCGCCTGAATTCAGCGTCATGAGAGGCAAAAGTATCCAAGGAATAATGTCTAATGAATGTGTTAATGGAAGACCATGTGGCTGCCTAACATATCTGTTCTGCTGAAGCACCATTTTGTGCTGGCCATGAAGAACCTACCTTACGAGTAGAGTGAGCAGAGACATTATCCGGAACAGGGAGATCAGCTCAAGAATATGCTTCTGAAATCGTCATTTGAAGCCATCTTGCCAACGTCTGTTTTGTAGCAGGCCATCCTCCCATGGAGCAACTTGAAGGGCTTGCAGAACTAAATTTAAGTCCCAAGGCACTGTAAGAGGAACAAAGGGAGGTTGAATGCGTAGCATTCCCTGGAAGAAAGTACGCACATCCTGTAAATTGGCAATTTTCTTTTGGAACCATACAGTCAATGCTGATACTTGTACTCTCAAGGAAGCCACCTTCAAACCTTTATCCATTCCTGCCTGAAGGAATGCTAAGACCCTGGAAACTTGGAAAGATTTCGGGTCCATATTTCTTCACTGCACCAATGAATATAAGCCTGCCATATTCGGTGATAAATGCGAGCTGAGGAGGGTTTCCTTGCTCTGAGCATTGTTTGAATTACCTGTTGTGAGAATCCTCTTGACTTCAGGATAGAGGTTTCAAGAGCCACGCCGTCAACGATAGTCGATCCAGATGCCTGTGGTAACAAGGACCCTGCATTAGTAGATATGGACTTTGAGGGAGCAGAAGTGGAGCATCCATTGACATTCTCTGCAGATCTGTGTACCAATGCCTTCTGGGCCAAGCCGGAGCTATTAGAATCACGGCACCCTTTGCTTCTTTTATCTTCCTCACCACCCTGGGTAGCAGGATGATCGGAGGAAACATATGCCAGATGAAAATCCCATTTCACTGATAGGGCGTCCACAAAGATCGCTCCCGGATCCTTTGTTCTTGACCCGTACACAGGTACTTTGTTGTTCAGACGGGACACCATGAGATCTATCTCTGGCAACCCCCACTTGTCTACTAGAGTCTGAAAGACTTCTGGATGTAGAGCCCATTCGCTTGCTTGAATGGCGTGTCGACTGAGAAAGTCTGCTTCCCAGTTTAGGACTCCCGGAACGAATACTGCAGACAATGCTGGAAGATGGAGTTCTGCCCATTTTAATTGGTGACTTACCTCCTTGATTGCTGTCTGAATATGCGTTCCACCCTGATGGTTGATGTACGCTACCACCGTTATATTGTCCGAGTGAATCTGGACTGGTCTTCCTTGAAGAATGTCCTTTACCTGAATCAGTGCCATGTATATGGCCCGAAGTTCTAACAGATTTATTGGCAGGCAACTCTCTTCTGCGGTCCATTGTCCTTGGAACCATAATCTTCCGGACACCGCTCCCCAGCCCTGAAGACTGGCATCTGTTGTCAGGATCTACCAATCTGATATCCAAAAGGGTCTCCCATTGTTTAGATGGGATGTTTGTAGCCACCAGGCTAATGACTTTAACTTGTGTGAAAGTACCATAGTCTGTTTCTTTATTGTCTGATGTATTCCATTCCATCTGGCCAGAATCAGACGCTGCAGAGGTCTTGAGTGGAATTGTGCATACTCCACCATGTCGAATGTTGACACCATCAAACCCATCAGTCACATCACTGGGTAGGATTGATATTGTTTGACTGTGTAACAACTCCTGAGTCCTTGACTGTACCTTGGATAGCTTGTCCCGAGGTAAAAATATTTTCTGCAGACTTTAATCCAGTACAGCCCCCAAGTGAGTCATCCGTTGACGGAACTAGAGATGATTTTGCCCAATTTATGAGCCATCTGTGCCTCTGCAGACATGTTATGGTCTGTTAAAGATGGTCCAGGAGCATTTCCTGTGATTGTGCTAGAATTAACAGGTCGTTGAGGTATGGAAAAATTCTTATCCCCTGCTTGCGGAGATAAGCTGCCATAACCACCATGATTTTGGTAAACACTCTGGGTGCCGTGGCTAACCCAAAAGGTAATGCCTGCAGGATAGCAAACCTGAGATAGCACTGATGGGACAGTGCTATAGGAACATGTAGGTAAGCATCCTGAATATCCAGGGATACCATATAATCCCCTGGTTCCATGGCCAAAACTATGGAGCGAAGCGTCTCCATGTGAAACCGTGGGACCCAAATAATGAGATTTATGGTAAGAACTTACCTTTGTTAAATCTCTTTCTGCGAGGTACACTGGGCTCCACAAGGATAGACATTAGGGGGTGTAGAGTAGGATCTTGATCCGAGGCACCAACAGGCTCAAAAGCTTTGACTGTTCCCAAAATGCACAGCGCCGCCTCCTCTATAGCGCCGCCTCCCTGCACAGCTGCTCAGTTTTTAGTTAACCAGCCCAATGCAGTAGCAGGTAAAAGAGACAACAACAGTTAGTAGCCACAGACAACACAATTTCACCCCAGGAGAAAGTGTCAGCGGCTAATGCCACACCAAGCCAAAAAAGCTAAGTGCGTCAGGGTGGGCGCCTTGTGAAGCCCAGTGTACCTCACAGAAAGAGATTTAACAAAGGTAAGTTCTTACCATAAATCTCGTTTTCTGCTGCAGGGTACACTGGGCTCCACAAGGATAGACATTGGGGATGTCCTAAAGCAGCTCCTCATGGGAGGGGACACACTGTAGTGGGCATGAGAACCCAGCGTCCAAAGGAAGCATCCTGGGAAGCAGCAGTATCGAAGGCATAGAACCTTATGAACATGCTCACTGAGGACCATGTAGCCGCCTAGCACAATTGTTCAAGGGTCGCACCATGGCAGGCCGAGTAGAATGGGCCTTTATGTGAGTAGGAGCGGACAGACCAGCCCTCACATAAGCATATGCAATCACCATTCTAATCCACCTGGCCAAGATCTGCTTGTGAGCAGGCCAGCCACGTTTGTGAAAACCAAACAGAACAAAGAGAGAATCAGACTTCCGGATGGAAGCAGTCCTCTTCACATAGATACGGAGTTCCCGTACCACATCCAAAGACCGCTCTTTGGGAGACAAATCAGGAGAGACAAGGGCCGGAACCACAATTTCCTGATTAAGGTGGAACGAAGACACCACCTTAGGTAAATACCCGGGACGAGTCCGCAGAACCGCCCGGTCACAGTGAAAAATCAGATATGGGGAACTACAAGACAAGGCACCCAAATCAGACACTCTTCTAGCAGAGGCAATAGCCAGCAGAAACACCACCTTAAGGGAAAGCCACTTAAGGTCAGCCGATTCAAAAGGTTCAAACGGAGATTCTTGTAACGCCTCCAAAACCACCAACAAATCCCAAGGAGCCACAGGCAAGACATAGGGAGGTTGGATTCGCAACACACCCTGAGTGAAAGTATGTACATCAGGCAAGGTTGCAATTTTTCTCTGAAACCAAACAGACAAGGCAGAAATATGATCCTTGATGGAAGCCAGATGCAGGCCAAGGTCCAGGCCCTGCTGAAGAAAAGCTAAAAGCTTGGCCGTACTAAACATGGAAACATAATAATTGTTAGATGCGCACCAAACAAAGTACGAATGCCTGACCCTATGGTAAATCAGAGCAGAAGCCGGATTCTGGGCCTGCAGCATAGTTTGAATGACTGACTCAGAAAAACCTCTAGCCCTCAAGACGGAAGCTTCAAGAGTCACGCCGTCAAAGCCAGCCAGGCCAAGTCCTGGTGGACACAGGGGCCCTGAATGAGGTCGTCTGGTCATTGTGGAAGTAGAAGGGGACACTCTAGCGAGAGGCCCCGGAGGTCTGAGAACCAGTGCCGTCTGGGCCACGCCGGAGCTACGAGAAGCAAAAGTCCTCCTTCCTGCTTGAACTTCCGTATTACCCTGGGCTGGAGTGACACCGGAGGGAACACGTACGGCAGCCGAAAAGTCCAGGGAACTGCCAGCGCATCCACGAACGCTGCTTGAGGATCCCTTGTTCTTGCTCCGAAGACCGAAACCTTGTGATTGCGTTGAGACGCCATCAGGTCCACATCTGGAAGGCCCCACCTTTCCACTAGTAGTTGAAACACTTCTGGATGGAGGCCACACTCTCCGGCGTGTACATCCTGACGACTTAGAAAGTCCGCTTCCCAATTCAGGACCCACGGAATGAATATTGCCGATATGGCCGGTAGATGGCGTTCCACCCATTGAAGAATCTGTGATACTTCCTTCATTGCCAAGTGGCTTCGAGTGCCACCTTGATGATTTATGTAAGCCACTGTTGTGACGTTGTCAGACTGTACCTGAACAGGTTGATTCTGTATTAAATGCTGGGCCAGGTTCAATGAGTTGAATACCGCCCGTAATTCCAGAATGTTGACCGGAAGGAGAGACTTCTCCTTGGTCCACCGACCCTGAAGGGAGTGTTTCTCCAACACTGCGCCCCAACCTCTCAGACTGGCATCCGTCGTCAGCAGGACCCAGTCGGGTATCCAGAAAGGACGGCCCTTGCTCAATCGTTGGTCCTGAAGCCACCAGCTCAGTGACAGACGGACCTCCGGTGTCAAGGAGATCAATTGAGACCTGATCCGGTGAGGCAGGCTGTCCCACTTGGCCAGAATCAGCCTCTGGAGGGGGCGAGAATGAAATTGAGCATACTCCATCATGTCGAATGCCGACACCATGAGGCCTAGCACTTGCATCGCCGAATGTATCGACACTTGCGGACGAGATAGGAAGTATCGAATCTTGTCCTGAAGCTTCAGGACTTTCTCCTGAGACAAAAACAACCATTGGTTGCGAGTGTCCAATAACGCTCCCAGGTGCAACGTGTTCGGAGCAGGGACCGGGGACGATTTCTTCCAGTTGATTAGCCACCCGTGGGCTTACAGAAACCGGACAGTCAGATCCAGATGACGTAGGAGAATTTCTGGGGAATTTGCCAGGATCAACAAGTCGTCCAGGTATGGTAGGATCCTGACCCCTTGACGGCGAAGTACAGCCATCATCACCGCCATGACTTTGGTGAAGACTCGCGGAGCCGTGGTCAAACCAAAAGGTAACGCCCGAAATTGGTAATGTAGATTGCCAACCGCAAACCTCAGGTACTGCTGATGCGACACTGCTATAGGGATATGCAGGTAGGCATCCTGTATGTCCAGGGAGACCATATAATCTCCAGGTTCCAAGGCCAGGACAATAGAGCGAAGAGTTTCCATACAAAACTTGGATACCTTCACAAATTTGTTCAATGCATTGAGGTTGAGAATGGGCCGGGAGGAACAGCGGCGAATAGTACCCCTGGCCTCTCTGAGCAAGAGGCACCTGTACTACCACTCCTGTTTCCAGGAGGGTCTGTACCACCGAATGAAGTGTCTTTGCCCTTACTTGAGCCGAAGGATCATCTGTCAGGCAAAATCGATGAGGGGGATGGGTTTTGAAGGCGACGGCGTAACCTCGAGTGACGACTTCCCGTACCCAGGCATCTGGAGTGGTCTTCAACCATTCCTGGGTATACCCTAGAAGCCGGTCCCCCAGGGGGAGGCCCGCCCCGTCATGCGGCAGGCTTATCAATCTTGGAAGCTGGCTGACGGGCAGCCCAGGCACGTTTGAGCTTTGGCTTGCCAGATTTGGAAGTTTGACCCTGTTTGGTGTACGCCTGACCTTTTGCTTTTCCGGAAGGACGAAAGGAAGTACTTTTAGCCTTCGGTACAGAAAGAGCAGTACTTGGTAGACAGGCTGTTTTAGCAGACGCCAAATCAGCCACAATCTTATTTAAGTCCTCTCCAAAAAGGATATTTCCCTGAATAGGGAGCACCTCCAGGATTTTTCTAGAGTCCAGATCCACAGACCAGGACCGCAGCCATAAGATCCGGCGAGCCAGAACGGACGTAGTTGAAGCCTTGGCTGCCAGAACACCGGCATCAGAAGCTTGCCTCCTTAACATAGTGAGAAGCTGTGTCAATATACGACAAGCATGGTCTAGCATGGTCAGAAGAGATTTCAGCTTCCACCTCCTGGGCCCACGCTTCAATAGCTTCTGCAGCCCATGTCGCTGCAATAGTGGGCCTATGTACAGCGCCCGCAAGGGTATAAATCGCTTTTAGACAACGCTCCACACGCTTATCCTTAGGCTCTTTCAGAGACGTAATGGTAGTGACAGGTAGAGCTGAGGAAACCACCATCCTTGCACATGTGAATCCACTGGCGGAGGTGTCTCCCAATTTTTAGTCAGCTCCGGCGCGACAGGATAGCGAGCAAGTAGCTTCTTGTGAGGCGTGAACTTCTTTCCTGGGTTTTCCCAGGATTCCGGACGTATATCAACCAGATGATCAGAGTGAGGTAAAACTAGTTCCGGTTTCTTAGGAGGAACGGACGGTTCCGGTTCATCTGTAATCTGAAGAATTGACCGTATAGCCTCCAATAAATCAGGAACATCCACTTGTGAAACACCCTCCCCATCAGATAGATTAGGATAGGAATCTGTGGGGTCAGTATAAACGCCATCCTCATCAGACGAGGTGTTAGGGACAGCAGTGGATTGTGAGGAAGTAATGGCCCGCTTAGAGGACCCTTTGGTCTTAGGCGGGTGAGGGTTTGACTTCTTAGTAGTCATCAAACTGATTGTTATATGTGGAAGGAAATTTTACCTTTTTGGAGTCTGCTTCTGACTCCAGAATATCTGTCAATTCTTTACCAGAGTGCTTCCAGTAAAAGGCCAAGATTCCAGACCCTTCTTAGATTCTGAATCAGATTTCCATGTACGTAACCAAAGTGTTCTGCAAGCAGCTATTGTTGATGCTGATGCCCTGGAGGCGAAAGTGCCCATATCTAATAGTGCTTCTTCCAAGAATATTGCAGCCTGTTTTATGTGAGCTATATAGGATTCCTGCTCCCTGGAAGGTGCTGAAAGACCATCTTCCAGTACCTCTATCCAGGCAGCAACTGCTTTTGACATCCAAGCTGAAGCCATGGCTGGCCTTATGACTGCCCCAGAGAAAACATGGTTTTCAGAAAACCACCCACTCTCCTATCCGTGACATCATCCAATGATGTTGATGGCAAAGGCAATATAGATTTTCGCACTAATTGAATGACATGCATGTCTACTTTTTAAACAGTCCCCAGCTGGAAAAGGATATTTGGAATCCCATTTTTGGGAATTCTATATGTTTTACTGGGTGTAGCCCAAGCCTCTTCCATGATTTCCGCAAGCTGGTCTGACCCTGAAAACTCTGTCTTACCTGCTTTGGGCCGTTTAAATACCGGTGCCTTGGTTTTTAACACAGGCTCTGCTGAATCCTCTAAGGCTAGAATGGGCTTTAATTCTCTAATTAATTCTCTAATCCACTGAGCTGAGACCTTCTGCTTGTTCTTCGTATGCCGAAGTAGAGTATATAGAGCTTTCATCGTCCGATGAATCATCCTGTGTAGCCTGTGAAGTTGATGGTTTGCTTACACTTGGTTTATCAGCTTGTCTTTTAGTAGAAGTTGGTGAGGGAAATAATATACCGTAAGTAGGGATCTGCATGTATGGGTTATTTGTGTACCCCATTCCTGGTAGTGAAGCAGTAGGAATTACCCATTCAGCTATACTGGACAAGGTCTGTGCAAACATCGACCAAAGTGGATCTATCTGTACCTGACGTTGAACAGGGATCTGCCTTGTAATCTGCTGAAACGCAAAACAATTTGCACATAAACCATCCTGTACCAGATCCTGAGAGGACAATAGTTTTGCATGACAAACATGAGTGTTCGTGTTGCTGTGAATGTACCCTCGTCACCTTTGCCGCTCTTAGACATGATAAATAATCAGCACTTTCACAGTGTACTACACAATTTGTGACTGTAATCACTTGAACCTTCTAAAGTGATATCAATCTGACCCTACCCATACACCGGCATTGAGGATCAAAAGAAACTGACAAACATATATTAAAGTCAGCAATCACACTAGCAGTCATAAGACACAATCAACTACAAACACATTTTAAAGTATGTAGGAGTACATATTACTGAATTCTGCTTTATACAGATCTTAAAGTATTAAGGCGCAATACGAAGAAATAGACGTTATGGTAAGAACTTACCGTTGATAACGTGATTTCTCTTATGTCCACAGGTATCCACAGGATTACATTGGGATATGCCGGAGCGACAGCGGAAATGGCACCAAACGGTCACGAGCTTTCTGGCCTCCCAGGATGCATCGGGGCTTCACCATATAATCCCGCCCACTGACTCAGTCAAATCAGTTCTTTCCACAGCGATTAGGCAGGAGCATCAGGTAGAAACCTATTTAGGCGATAAGAACACACATGCACACCCTTCCATACAAAAGGGAAGAGGTTTAGTGATAGTCAAGAACCTCAAATCAGGTGCGTCAGGGTGGGACCCCTGTGGATACCTGTGGACATAAGAGAAATCACGTTATCAACGGTAAGTTCTTACCATAACAGCTGTTTCTATGGCTGGGTCCACAGGTTATCCACAGGATAACATTGGGAGCCAGTTTTAGTGGTGGGGATGCTCCTAATTACACAGGAGGACCTTTCGCCCGAAGTCTGCGTCATGAGAGGCAAAAGTATCCAAGGCATGTCTAATGAATGTGGCTTCCTTACAAATCTGTTCTGCTGAAGCACCCTGTTGTGCTGCCCATGCAGGACCTACCTTACGTGTAGAGTGAGCAGAGACATTAGCCGGAGTAGGGAGATCTGCATGAGAATAAGCTTCTGATATTACCATTCGGGGCCATCTTGCCAGCTTCTGTTTACTAGCAGGCCATCCTCTTCTATGAAATCCGTAGAGGATGAAGAGAGAGTGTTTTTTCTGATGGCACTAGTACGATCTATGTAGATTCTTAATGCTCGGACTACGTCCAGCGACGCTTCTCCCGCAGAAAGTCCCGATTCCTGAAAAGCTGGGACTACAATATCTTCAATAAGGTGAAACTTTGAAACCACCTTCGGAAGATAACCAGATCTAGTTCTGAGAACTGCTTTATCTGGAAAAAAACTTAGGAAAGGAGACTTACATGACAGCGCTCCTAAATCTGATACTCTTCTAGCTGAGGCCATTGCCAGTAGAAAGAGTACTTTAGCCGTTAACCATTTAAGATCTGCTCTCTTAAGTGGTTCGAACGGAGGTCCCTGAAGGAGTCTAAGAACTAGATTCAAATCCCAGGGAGCTGCAGTAGGAACAAATGGAGGTTGAATGTGTACAACTCCCTGAAAGAAAGTACGTACATCCTGTAAATAAGCAATATTTTGCTGAAACCATACAGTTAACGCTGATACTTGAACTCTCAAGGAAGTTACTTATAAACCCTTATCCAATCCTGCTTGAAGGAAATCCTAAATCCTGGATACTTTAAAAGATCTTGGATTCAAACTTTTTTCAGTACACCAATGAATATAAGCTTGCCATATTCTATGATAAACCCGAGCTGAAGAAGGCTTTCTTGCTCTAAGCATAGTCTGGATTACTTGTTTTGAAAATCCTCTAGCTTCTAAGATAGAGGTTTCAACTAGAGATGAGCGGGTTCGGTTCCTCGGAATCCTAACCCCCCCGAACTTCGGATTCTCGCGAGATTCGGATTCTATATAAGGAGCCGCGCGTCGCCGCCATTTTTCACTCGTGCATTGGAAATGATAGTGAGAGGACGTGGCTGGCGTCCTCTCACTTTGTTTCAGGGGGCTGCATATCTTTATTCTGGGGACCAGCAGTATTATAGGAGTACAGTGCAGAGTTTTGCTGACCAGTGACCACCAGTATTATACGTTGTCTGCCTGAAAAACGCTCCATATCTGTGCTCAGTGTGCTGCATATATCTGTGCTCACACTGCTTTATTGTGGGGACTAGCAGTATTATATAGGAGTACAGTGCAGTTTTGCGGACCAGTGACCACCAGTATACGTTGTCTGCCTGAAAAACGCTCCATATTTGTGCTCAGTGTGCTGCATATATCTGTGCTCACACTGCTTTATTGTGGGGACTGGGCACCAGCAGTATTATATAGGAGGAGTACAGTGCAGAGTTTTGCTGACCAGTGACCACCAGTATTATACGTTCTCTGCCTGAAAAACGCTCCATATCTGTGCTGCATTGTAGTATATAGTAAGAGTACAGTGCATAATTTTGCTGACCACCAGTATATAATATATAGGAGTACGGTACAGAAGGCCACTGCTCTACCTACCTCTGTCGTCAAGTATACTATCCATCCATACCTGTGGTGCATTTAAGTTTTGCACAGTTTGCTGACCACCAGTATATAATATATTGTAGTACGGTACAGTAGGCCACTGCTCTACCTACCTCTGTGTCGTCAAGTATACTATCCATCCATACCTGTGGTGCATTTCAGTTTTGCAGTTTGCGGACCACCAGTATATAATATATAGCATTACGGTACAGTAGGCCACTACTCTACCTACCTCTGTGTCGTCAAGTATACTATCCATCCATACCTGTGGCGCATTTCAGTTTTGCACAGTTTGCTGACCACCAGTATATAATATATAGCAGTACGATACAGTAGGCCACTGCTCTACCTACCTCTGTGTCGTCAAGTATACTATCCATCCATACCTGTGGTGCATTTCAGTTGTGCGCAGTATATATAGTAGTAGGCCATTGCTATTGATACTGGCATATAATTCCACACATTAAAAAATGGAGAACAAAAATGTGGAGGGTAAAATAGGGAAAGATCAAGATCCACTTCCACCTCGTGCTGAAGCTGCTGCCACTAGTCATAGCCGAGACGATGAAATGCCATCAACGTCGTCTGCCAAGGGCGATGCCCAATGTCATAGTAGAGAGCATGTAAAGTCCAAAAAACAAAAGTTCAGTAAAATGACCCAAAAATCAAAATTAAAAGCATCTGAGGAGAAGCGTAAACTTGCCAATATGCCATTTACGACACGGAGTGGCAAGGAACGGCTGAGGCCCTGGCCTATGTTCATGGCTAGTGGTTCAGCTTCACATGAGGATGGAAGCACTCATCCTCTCGCTAGAAAAATGAAAAGACTTAAGCTGGCAAAAGCACAGCAAAGAACTGTGCGCTCTTCTAAATCACAAATCCCCAAGGAGAGTCCAATTGTGTCGGCTGCAATGCCTGACCTTCCCAACACTGGACGGGAAGAGGTGGCGCCTTCCACCATTTGCACGCCCCCTGCAAGTGCTGGAAGGAGCACCCGCAGTCCAGTTCCTGATAATCAAATTGAAGATGTCACTGTTGAAGTACACCAGGATGAGGATATGGGTGTTGCTGGCGCTGAGGAGGAAATTGACAAGGAGGATTCTGATGGTGAGGTGGTTTGTTTAAGTCAGGCACCCGGGGAGACACCTGTTGTCCGTGGGACGAATATGGCCATTGACATGCCTGGTCAAATTACAAAAAAAATCACCTCTTCGGTGTGGAATTATTTTAACACAAATGCGGACAAGAGGTGTCAAGCTGTGTGTTGCCTTTGTCAAGCTGTAATAAGTAGGGGTAAGGACGTTAACCACCTCGGAACATCCTCCCTTATACGTCACCTGAGCGCATTCATCATAAGTCAGTGACAAGTTCAAAAACTTTGGATGACAGAGGAAGCAGTCCACTGACCACTAAATCCCTTCCTCTTGTAACCAAGCTCCTGCAAACCACACCACCAACTCCCTCAGTGTCAATTTCCTCCTTACACAGGAAAGCCAATAGTCCTGCAGGCCATGTCACTGGCAAGTCTGACGAGTCCTCTCCTGCCTGGGATTCCTCCGATGCATCCTTGAGTGTAACGCCTACTGCTGTTGTTGCTGCTGGGAGTCGATCGTCATCCCAGAGGGGAAGTCGGAAGACTACTTGTACTACTTCCAGTAAGCAATTGACTGTCCAGCAGTCCTTTGCGAGGAAGATGAAATATCACAGCAGTCATCCTGCTGCAAAGCGGATAACTCAGGCCTTGGCAGCATGGGCGGTGAGAAACGTGTTTCCGGTATCCACCGTTAATTCACAGGCAACTAAAGACTTGATTGAGATACTGTGTCCCCGGAACCAAATACCATCTAGGTTCCATTTCTCTAGGCAGGCGATACCGAAAATGTACACAGACCTCAGAAAGAGTCACCAGTGTCCTAAAAAATGCAGTTGTACCCAATGTCCACTTAACCACGGACATGTGGACAAGTGGAGCAGGGCAGACTCAGTACTATATGACTGTGACAACCCACTGGGTAGATGTATTGCCTCCCGCAGCAAGAACAGCAGCGGTGGCACCAGTAGCAGGATCTCGCAAACGCCAACTCGTTCCTAGGCAGGCTACGCTTTGTATCACCGCTTTCCAGAAGAGGCACACAGCTGACAACCTCTTACGGAAACTGAGGAACATCATCGCAGAATGGCTTACCCCAAATGGACTCTCCTGGGGATTTGTGACATCGGACAACGCCAGCAATATTGTGCGTGCATTACATCTGGGCAAATTCCAGCACATCCCATGTTTTGCACATACATTGAATTTGGTGGTGTAGAATTATTTAAAAAACGACAGGGGAGTGCAAGAGATGCTGTCGGTGGCCCGAAAAATTGCGGGCCACTTTCGGCATTCAGCCACCGCGTGCCGAAGACTGGAGCACCAGCAAACAATCCTGAACCTGCCCTGCCATCATCTGAAGCAAGAGGTGGTAACGAGGTGGAATTCAACCCTCTATATGCTTCAGAGGATGGAGGAGCAGCAAAAGGCCATTCAAGCCTATACATCTGCCTACGATATAGGCAAAGGAGGGGGAATGCACCTGACTCAAGCGCAGTGGAGAATGATTTCAACGTTGTGCAAGGTTCTGCAACCCTTTGAACTTGCCACACATGAAGTCAGTCCAGACACTGCCAGCCTGAGTCAGGTCATTCCCCTCATCAGGCTTTTGCAGAAGAAGCTGGAGACATTGAAGGAGGAGCTAAAACAGAGCGATTCCGCTAGGCATGTGGGACTTGTGGATGGAGCCCTTAATTCGCTTAACCAGGATTCATGGGTGGTCAATCTGTTGAAATCAGAGCACTACATTTTGGCCACCGTGCTCAATCCTAGATTTAAAACCTACGTTGTATCTCTCTTTCTGGCAGACACAAGTCTGCAGAGGTTCAAAGACCTGCTGGTGAGAAAATTGTCAAGCGGAACGTGACCCGTCAACAGCTCCTCCTTCGCATTCTCCCGCAACTGGGGGTGCGAGGAAAAGGCTAAGAATTCAGAGCCCACCCGCTGGCGGTGATGCAGGGCAGTCTGGAGCGAGTGCTGACATCTGGTCCGGACTGAAGGACCTGCCAATGATTACTGACATGTCGTCTACGGTCACTGCATATGATTCTCTCACCATTGAAAGAATGGTGGAGGATTATATTAGTGACTGCATCCAAGTAGGCACGTCAGACAGTCCGTACGTATACTGGCAGGAAAAAGAGGCAATTTGGAGGCCCTTGCAGAAACTGGCTTTATTTTACCTAAGTTGCCCACCCTCCAGTGTGTACTCCGAAAGAGTGTTTAGTGCAGCCGCTCACCTTGTCAGCAATCGGCGTACGAGGTTACTTCCAGAAAATGTGGAGAAGATGATGCTCATCAAAATGAATTATAATCAATTGCCTCCAGAAAGTACACAGGGACCTGAGATGGTGGATTCCAGTGGGGACGAATTAATAATGTGAGGAGGGGGATGTACACAGTGAAAGGGGTGAGGAATCGAACGATGAGGAGGACATCTTGCCTCTGTAGAGCCAGTTTGTGCAAGGAGAGATTGATTGCTTCTTTTTTGGTGGGGGCCCAAACCAACCAGTCATTTCAGTCACAGTTGTGTGGCAGACCCTGTCGCTGAAATGATGGGTTTGTTAAAGTGTGCATGTCCTGTTTATACAACATAAGGGTGGGTGGGAGGGCCCAAGGACAATTCCATCTTGCACCTCTTTTTTCTTTCATTTTTCTTTGCATCATGTGCTGTTTGGGGACTATTTTTTTGAAGTGCCATCCTGCCTGACACTGCAGTGCCACTCCTAGATGGGCCAGGTGTTTGTGTCGGCCACTTGGGTCGCTTAGCTTAGTCATCCAGCGACCTCGGTGCAAATTTTAGGATTAAAAATAATATTGTGAGCTGTGGGGTGTTCAGAATAGACTGAAAATGAGTGGAAATATGGTTATTGAGGTTAATAATACTATGGGATCAAAATGACCCCCAAATTCTATGATTTAAGCTGTTTTTGAGGGGTTTTTGTAAAAAACACCCGAATCCAAAACACACCCGAATCCGACAAAAAAAATTTCAGGGAGGTTTTGCCAAAACGCGTCCGAATCCAAAACACGGCCGCGGAACCGAATTCAAAACCAAAACACAAAACACGAAAAATGTCCGGTGCACATCACTAGTTTCAACAGCCACGCCGTCAAAGACAGATGACCCAGATGGCTGTGACAACAAGGACCCTGCATTAGCAGATCTGGACGTTGAGGGAGCAGTATCCGTGCTTCCACGGACATTCTCAGTAGATCTGTGTACCAATGCCTTCTTGGCCAAACTGGAGCTATTAGAATTATGGCTCCCTTTGCTTGCTTTATCTTTCTCACTACTCTGGGTAACAGAGATATTGGAGGGAACAGATACGCCAGATGAAATTTCCATTCTACTGACAGTGCGCCTATCTCCGGTAGACCCCATCTGTTCACTATCATCTGAAACACTTCCGGGTGTAATGCCCATTCGGTTTCCTGAATGGTGTGTCGACTGAGAAAATCCGCTTCCCAGTTCAGTACACCTGGGACAAATACTGCTGACAATGCTGGAAGATGGAGCTCTGCCCATCTTAGAATGGGAGTTACTTCCTCCATCAATCTTTTGCTGTGAGTTCCTCCCTAATGATTGAGGTACGCTACTGCTGTTGCATTGTCTGAGCAAATCTGGACCGGTCTTCCTTGCAGACTGTCCTTTGCCTGAATTAGAGCCATATAAATGGCCCTTATTTTCAACAGATTTATTGGCAGGCGACTTTCCCTTGCGGTCCATTTTCCCTGGAACCAAAGGCTTCCGAGTACCGCTCCCAAGCCTTGAAGACTGGCATCTGTTGTCAAGACTTGCCATTTTTTTTATCCAAAAGGGTCTCCCCTTGTTTAAATGGTCTATCTGTAGCCACCACGCTAGAGACCTTTTTACATTTACTGGAAACATTATCATCTGCTTTTTTATCATCTGATGATTTCCGTTCCATTTGGTCAGAATAAGGTGCTGTAATGGTCTGGAGTGGAATTGCGCATATTCCACCATGTCGAAGGTTGATACCATCAGACCCAACAGTCGCACTGCTGCATGGACTGACATTGTCTGAGTGTGCAACACTTCCTGAGTCATGACCTGCACCTTGACTATCTTTTTCTCTGGTATGAAAACTTTCTGTAGATCTGAATCCAATATGGCCCCCAAATGAACCATCCGCTGTGACGGATTCAGAGACAACTATTCCCAATTTATGAGCCACCTGTCTCTCTGTAAACAAACTACTGTCTGTTGAAGATGGCTCAAAAGCAACTCCTGCGAATGTGCTAGGATTAACAGGTCGTCGAGGTATGGGAATATCCTTATCCCCTGCTTGCGGAGATAAGATGCCATAACCACCATAATTTTAGTGAACACCAATGGTGCTGTTGTTAGCCCGAAGGGCAAGGCTTGGAACTGAAAATGTTCCTGGAGGATGGCAATCCTGAGGTAACACTGATGAGACCGTGCTATAGGCACATGTAGGTAAGCATCCTGTATATCCAGAGATACCATGTAATCTCCCGGTTCCATAGCCAACATTATGGAGCGTAATGTCTCCATGTGGAACCTTGGAATCCAAATGTATTTAACATTTTGAGATTGAGAATTGGTCGAAATGTCCCATTTGGCTTCTGAATCAAAAATAGTTAGGAGTAAAACCCCTGTCCCTTTTGTGATGGAGGTACTGGGACAATCACACCTGACTGCAGTAATTTTTGGACTGCTTCTTGCAGGGCATTGGCCTTCGACTCTATACGAGACGGGCTACTGCAAAAAAAAATATTTGAGGAGGCTGCCTCCTGAATGGGAACCCATAACCCTGAGATACCACCTTCTGCACCCAAGCATCTGTTGTCGACTGTTGCCATATGTGTGCAAAATTAAGCAGCCGGCCCCCAAACCTGGAGTCCTACAGACGGAGGCCCGTCTCTTCAGGCTGATGGTTTCTGTTCAGGCTTGGAAGCTGGCTTTCTATTAGCCCAATGCTTCCTACCCCTGGCCGATCTATTGGACTGGGGTTGCTTAGACTCCTCTTTAGCTTTGCCTTGCCATCGAAATGGCCAAAACTTTGAACCCTTAGTCTTAGGGTTATAACTAGCCGGAAATCTGACCTTCGATTCAGCTTCCGATTCTAGAATATCAGAAAATCGTTTTCCAAACAATATATTACCCATGGAAGGCAATGCTTCCAATTCTTTCTTGGGTCCAGCATCTGCTTTCCAGGTACGTAGCCAAACTGCTCTACGAGCGGCTACTGTCTAGGCTGATGCTTTAGAAGCAATCGTACCCTTATCAATTGCTGCTTCTTCCAAATATTGGGCAGCTTGTCTTAAACGGCTCAAATGATACTCTTGGCTCCCTATTAGGAGGAGAGAGGCCATTCTCTAGTTCCTCTATCCATTCGCCCATTGCCTTTGCTATCCAGGCCGAAGCCATAGCAGGTCTTACCACTGCTCCTGAGAGAGAAAATATATTTTTCAAGAAGCTATCTACCCTTCTGTCTGTGACATCATTTAGTGAGGTAGATGACAGTGGTAAAGCAGATTTATGCACAAGTCGCAGCACATGTGCATGTACTTTCGGAGGAACTTATCTTTTTGAACAATCCGCAGCTGGAAATGGATAAGAATCCCATTTTTTTTGGAATCTTATACTTTTTACTGGGCGTCGCCCAAGATTCTTCCATTATTTCCGTAAGCTCATCTGACACTGGGAATTCAGTTGTAACTGTCTTTGTTCGTTTAAACACAGGTGCTTTAGATTTTGACACCGTTTTGGCTGATTCCTCCAAAGAGATAACAGCCTTCATAGCATCAATAAGTTCAGCTACATCCTCTGAACTAAAACTCTGCGACTGATCATCATACGGAGTATTTGAATATACTGTATCATCATCTGTTGTATCATCTTGTTAGTCTGCCACATAGACACATCTGTCTTAGTCTTACCTGTCCCTTGGTTACTTGTAGACGCTACTGGAACCAAGCCGTAGGAAGGGAGCTGCATGTATGGGTTAATAGTGTAACCTAACCCCTGGGGTGGTGCTGCCAGAGTTAACCTGTCCACTATTGAAGACAAAGTCTGTGCAAACATACTCCATGGTGGCTCTGCTGGTTGTTGATCCAATTCCTGTTTTTTCTTTGCTGAAAAGCAAAACAGTTCGCACACAACCCCTCATAAGTGACCAACTGGCCTATACCAATTAACCCTGTTTTACAAGATAAACATGTTAGGGATGTAGGAATGCCTGATAAATTCTTCTCGTCACTTTTGCCGCTCACAGACATGGTAATATTCTGTTTTATGACTACACAATTTGTGACTGAAAAGCACCTATATATAGATATATAGAAGTGAGATCAATCTGACCACAACCATGCACCTGAATTGAGGTTCAGAACAGGACTGATGACAAAGTCAGCACACATACTTGCAGTCAGTCACATGTTAAGGCATTAAACATGGTCATATGAGAATACAACCACCATAACTACTTACAAGTAAGTAGGAAAATTGTATTTCTGTCTTTAACTGTTTTCTTTTTCCAAACATCACATGCAGAAACAACAGTAATATACAGGTCTCATATGCAATTAGTACTAAAATTAACAATTCATACTAACAAGTAGAGAGAATTTTTAGTACTGTATACCCTTCCTCCATAGAGCGGGATACAGGGAGACTCACCACACTCCCATATCCAACAAATACGCTCGCAAGACGCTGAGTGGATTCAGACGCTACTAGTGTACACTGCCGTTCTGATAACTGATGCAAGACACGGACGCTCACCAACGGACACGGACGCTCAGTGAAATGCCACATGTATGCAGACGCTAAGGCCTGCGACTCGATACGGCAATCTCTAGTGTACACAACCTCTGCGTCTAAGCTGCGACCGAGTGCCCTCGTGGTAGCGTCTGAGATGGAAGTGAGGTCATTCAGTTCATGGACGGGAGACGCGCGGAAACTGGTCATGAACTTGGGGGAGGGGCAGCATGGAGAGCGTATAATTCCCCCCGTTGACTTCAACTTTAAGGATCGCTGCCTCAACCTAGTCCCGGCGCCTATGTTCCCTAGAGCATAGCGCTGTCGCACCAGAGTGTATTCGGCGCATCAACACACTGTAGTCTCCACCAATACAGTGTAGCTGTGTCCGGACCCCACAGACGCCCGTCGAGACAGCACTGTACCGCGAAGGTAAGCGTTGTTGCGACCCTGTGGGGAGTTGTTGGGAGCGACTTTCTAATATGCGTTTAAGACGCTGTTAAGAAAAGTCACTCAAAAAAACATAGTAAGACTATAAAAATAAAATAATAAAAGCTTAAGGCTGCTATTAACAGCAGCCCTGTGACCATGGTCCGGCTCCTGCCACACCAAACAAAAAACTGATTTGACTGAGTCAGTGGGCGGGATTATATGGTGAAGCCCCGATGCATCCTGGGAGGCCAGAAAGCTTGTGACTGTTTGGTGCCATTTCCGCTGTCGCTCTGGCATATCCCAATGTTATCCTGTGGACCCAGCCAGAGAAAACCACAGTAATGTACACAAACTCATATGCAATAGGCACTTAAATTTAACTATTCATACTGATAAAAAGTAGATAGAAATTTAGTGTTGTATAACCCGTACCCAGTAGAGTGGGATGCAGGGAGACTCACCTCACTTCCAAGATCGATCAATACGTTAGCGAACGCTGAGTGGATACAGACGCTACTAGTGTACACTGCCGCTCCGGGAACTCTTAAGTGGACACAGACGCACTGTGCATACAGACGCCTGTACTGTGACCGGGTCTCTTCGCGGTAACCCTTAGTGAACACAGACGCAGCAGCCTATGCTGCGACCGAGACCCCTCGTGGTAGCGTCGGAGACGGAAGTGAGGCAATCCGTTCATGGCGGGAGACTCGCGGAAACTGGTCATGAACTGGGGGGAGGGGCGACCAGGAGAGCGTCTAACTCCCCACCGCTGACATCAACCCTAGGGATCGCAGCCTCATACTAATCCTGGTGCCTTATGATCCCTAAGGCCTAGCGCTGGAGCACCCATGGTGGCGGCGCGTCAACTGTTTGGTGGTCTCCTTCCAATACAGTGCGGCTGTGTCCGTATTCCCCGACTACGTGGAACCGATGCCTTACCTTATCCCCATGCTCCGGCCACAGCCTGGTAACGTCTGCTGGACCTGCTAGTATATGTGACACAGATGCCCGTCGAGACAGCACTGTACGCATGGGTAAGCATTGTTGCGACCCGGCGGAGAGTTGTTGGAGCGACTCTTTTCAATATGCGTATAAGACGCTGTTAAGAATGATCACTCAAAAAACATAGTAGGACTATAAAATAAGAAAGCTTAGGGCTGCCCAGAACAGCAGCCCTCTGACCATGGTCCGGCTCCTGCTGCACCAATCAAAAAACTGATTTGCCTGAGCCAGTGGGCGGGGATATATGGACGAGCCCGTTGCATCCTGGGAGGACTGAAAGCTTGTGATCATTTGGTGCCAATCCGCTGTCGCTCCATCATATCCCATTGTTACCCTGTGGATAACCTGTGAACCCTGCCGGAGAAACAATAATTTTTTTGTAATCCTGTATGTTATAAAAGGCTGGAAACTCAATGACCAGTATGGTGCAGTCAGCTGGTCAATAACATTAATGGCATTCAAATTCTTACGGTGCTGTAGACTTTATGGTAGATGTTGTGTTGTACCAAAATCACTGAATTTAGAACTGTGAAGTCACTGCAGCTCCAATCACATTTACAGTATTTTTGAGAGAAAAATACACACATTTACATTTGAAAAACTTGTAACTTTCACTGGATAAAAAATGTGATTTAAATGCATAAATACAAAAAAAAGCAAAACACATTCAGAGACATTTAATGGTTTATACTTTTGCGCACTCAGTCCATAAAAAAAAAAAAAAAATACCTCTTACATAAAATTAACTAATTTTTTATACATGCCTCATGATTATATGAATGCTTGAACAAAATCAAACCAGTTTTCTTTGTTTAGAGTTCATGCTCAAATAGTACTTTACTCTGTTGATAACTATTTGGTAGAATTATTTTGTACACGTTCATCCACAAAGATTTTAAAAGCATTTAGAATGTTAGAATCCCTTAATATGGTTTGCCCCATTTTGCAGCTTAAAGGGGTGTTTTATAAAAGTCTTATTAATATTTTACATGTTCCTCATAGGGACTTTTTATCACTGGAAAATCCTACTTTAGTTTGAATTCATGTCAATGCACCAAGGAAGGCTGAAAATCCACCTTACATAACTTACTTAAAAAGGCCTTTAAAAGAATTTCAACAAAACTTTATATAAAAATTATACATCTTTATGCAACTTCATATTTTCTTACAAAGTTACAGGCTCTTAACACAACTTATCCACTAAAAAAAAAAAAAAACCTGTGTAAGGTGAAGTTTATGTTTGGAATGTCATTAGAATTAAATACTTTTCAAATTTTGGACTATACAAGCCACATATTTCTTCCTCATTAACTTCTAAAAAAAAAATTAGAACAACTTACGTTCAGAAGTAATTTTTTTTTTTTTATTAAGCACATTCCACAGTACAAAGCTTTCATAAATATGTACAGTTTCAATAAACTATTCATACACAGATGCTGAAATTGCTGATAAACACAGAACTTAGAAGTATTCCAGTGCTTACAATCTTAATGTACATATGCCCGGCAATTGTTAGCAAAATAATATTTAGAGTGCAGCCAGAATGTTAATATATTTTGGAGATTCTAGGGCATCATATTTCACCTGTGGGTTTCACAAAACAGAACTACAAAAATTATTTAAACAACATTTTTTCCAGGGGACAAGTGTATCTCAGTCAAGCATTATATACATATTTACTGCATATTTTGTGTTTAAAGACGCAGTAATGTAGAGTAAACAAAACAAACAACGTTTACAGACTACACTGAGTTTTACTCTAAGTTATGACAGGATTACATTTCCATTCGTTTACTAAAGTTCTTCTCACCTTAAGGTAAGTACCTGTGTGAAATGTATCACTAAATGGCACAGCAAGAAACACACACATAAAAGTTGATTATCTACTAATAAGATACATTTTGTGAAGATATGTTAATCTTTTTAAAAAGTTAATTCTTCTTTGTGGGGTTTAGGGGGGAAAGAGTAAATGATCTCATGAGGACAGATAAACCAGTGTGTGTTTTAGAAACTCAAATTGTATTATATGAAAATATATAATACAAAACATACATAATCTGATGATTTATTATAAATGATATTGTTATAACTCATTGCCAAAGGTTTTACTGTGCATTACAGAAATCAACAGGGAAATAAGCTCAACTGTGTGGAGATGTATGTGTATATATATATATATATATATATATATATATATATATATATAAACATATACACACACACATATACATACACACACACACACACATATATATACACACACACACACACTGATTCAAAAGTCGTAGTACACCCTTTTGTTTCACAAACTGTGCGGGAAATGGGAAAACAGAATACTCCAGTAAGGTATGGGTGAAGTGGGCTATCTTTTAGGGTATGCACCGAACATGGGCGCCATCTTGAAACTAAGTCAGTTTCCAATTTCCTGCACAGTCTTTGAAACAAAAGGGTGTACTGCGTCTTCTGAATCACCCTATATACATATACACACACACTGTGTGTGTGTGTGTGTGTGTGTGTGTGTGTGTGTGTGTGTGTGTGTATATATATATATATATATATATATATATATATATATATATACACACACACACACACACACACACACGTATATAATATTAGAGACCCTCCTTAACTGTTAAACAGTAACAGTAAAGCGCACCTCGGGTATTTTGTGGTGTGCCTCTTATAAATGACATAATCCATCACTATACTTATGTGACCATTCACTGAACTTTCAGACTTCAAACACTAAACAAAGCATATTACATATTTGTGCTTATATACATTGTGTAAACCACAGGAACCATATTGTACAAACATTGTTCCATTACAATTACATATCTAGTGTGATATCAGACTGCTAAAGTTATGTGGTTTAAATAGTATGTGAGATTTACATATTTAATGGCATATTAATATCCTATTCACATGTTTATGTCAAATGTACATTTTGTTTTTAATCAACTAACGTACTTCAAGATACAAATAACAGATTTACCAGGAAAAAGTTGGCTTTTAATGCAAGGTATCACTGCAAATGAGGTCACTTAAAGTGATTAAGCAAGAAAATCTGAACCCCACGTGTATTTCAAAATGCAACTGCCACATAAAAATGGTCTACGGTGAATAACTTTGGCACAAATTAGGAATATAAACTAACAATTTTAAAAGGGATACAAATTACATAATACAATCTGTACTACTCATTGTTAACCTGGAATACTGTAAATGGCATTTTCTTTAAAGTGCACCGTCACCTCAAATCTTTCAATGTAATGTTAGAGATTACAAAATTACCAAAGTGTGGAGGTTTTTCATCTAATTTTTAGGTTTTAAGGGGAGATGTACTAAGCAATAAAAAGAGTGGAAAGTGAGCAAGTGAAGAAGTTGCCCATGGCAACCAATCAGTACTGAAGTAACACTTACAATTTGCATACTAAAAAACAAAGCAGCTGATGGGCAACTTCTCCACTGGGTCACTAATCCACTCTTTTCACTGTTTAGTGCATCTACCCCTAAGGCTCCTGTAGAACTCCATTTTTGCTTCTCCTCCTCTTTTTTTTTCATCGTAAGGAGGATGGAAGCTGGTATGTCTCAAATCTATGCTGTAGCTTTTTCTGCATGGTCAACATTACTTAAACAATGCATCTTGATGTACCATAAAGCGTTATCCGCAGAACACTACAAACGTGTTGGATGGATACCCTTGAAAAAAATTTTAAGGTATGAAAAAATATTACAGCAAATGTTTATTAGATCATAAATATGGGAAATAGTTACATTTTTTGTTTATATTAATTCAATAAAAGGGACATTTAGCCCTTTTTAGGTCAGTATCACAGAATTGTATGTTCTCAGCAATAGTTTACCAGAACAACATAATAATCAGAGTTTGGATTGGTTTATTTTTTTTACCAATGTTGAACTTCTAATGACTAATTATACCATTTAGTTGTCTTCTACATCAATTAACTAGCATTACGAGAAACACATGCTAGAAAAAGATTTGTGTACAAGAGCGAAAGTATTCCAAAATAGCAATAATTGGCAAATACAGTTTAATTTCTTAATACATACATGCTAAACAAAAACAGTTTGTTTAAAGGTGAACAAACAAAGCAAATACATAGTACAATTTGGATATGTTTGGCACCCAATCACTACTGGAAAACATTCTTTATGAAAGTCACTAAGTGCAAAACAAAATGAGGTCACAACCTTTCGCATTTACTGCCCCAGCAAATGTCCAGTTCTCATAAAAATGATATATTTTAAGGTTTAGATTTCTCGATTCAGTTACTATACAGGTGGTCTTTAATATGAACCTTTTGAAGTGGGGTGTAAATTCTTGTAGATAGAAGAACTAGGGTCAATATAGGTTATTTGTTGATGAAACGCTTGCTTCTGCGTGCCACCAGTAACAATTTCCAATAATTGCTCATACACGAGCTTCTTGCAGTATCCACAGATCCAGTACAGTAGTTCAGCGTAGCTAATCCCTATAAAAAATAGAATCCAATACAAATACTCATTAATGGATATAGTAAAGTTAATGCTGTAAGAAAACCACTATGGTAGCATATTATATTTTCAAGTAGGTGGAAGAATTTAAAACAAAAGTATATGCATAAAATAAAATTGTATGGAATGCAGCAAGATTCACTGGGCAACAACATAGTGCTTTAGCAAATGCAGTAGTCACTGTAAACCTATAGGTTAATGCACTGACAATAGGAAAGTGCAAGGCTAAATTATATATATATATATATATATATATATATATATTTATTGGAAGTGATGGATAAGATCTGAGCGACCGATGGTGGCAGCAAATTAAAAAGACTGCTATTTTACTTATAAGAAGGGGGTTTATTCAGTAACAGAAAGATGTTTTATATATAAAAAAAGCTTATAAAACACACAACTGGCCAAACGGGGTTGCAACATCCAAGGTGCTAGGTATTAGCACGATGGGACCCATGGCACATAAAAATAGAACATCAAAATTACACTAGCAAGTGTATTCAAATGTTAAAAGCTAAAAACATGGAATAGATGAATCCTGATACTACTGAATCCTCAGTTAAGCTACTTATATCCATCTCCATTATTTTAATTGCATTCCAACTTTCATTTATCCCTCATCTATTCCATGTTTTTAGCTTTTAACATTTGAATTGTATTTTTTAGTAACCCCATGCTTTTCAATTTGTTTTCAAACTTTTTATGTGCTCCGTGTAAATTTTAAATTGTTTTCTTGCTAGTGTAGTTTTGATGTTTTTTTATTTTTGTGTGCCTAGGGTCCCATCATGCTAATACCTAGCACCTTGGATGTTGCAACCCCGTTTGGCCAGTTGTGTGTTTTATAAGCTTTTTTTATATATAAAACATCTTTCTGTTCCTGAATAAACCCCCTTCTTATAAGTAAAATAGCAGTCTTTTTAATTTGCTGCCACCATCGGTCGCTCAGATCTTATCCATCACTTCCAACTTTTAATCTCTATCCTGCACTCGTACTAGTGCAGAACCCACTTAAGAGGTAGCAGACGCCCTTTATGGATTAGGGAGTGGCATAAAGAAGACTGTATATTTGGGGTATTTTAAGCTGACATACTGTGAAAAACTTGTGTCCACTGCATATATTTTGGCGCTGTTTGCTCACCCCATACACACATATATATATATATATATATATATATATAGTTTAGAATGAAACACCTACAATCAATTTCCTGACGGTCAAAATACCGACAACAACTGACGGTCAAAATCCCAACAAGGTCAAAACACCCACATTTAAAATGTCGACAAGTCAAAAAGGACACCGTATAAGTGTACCGCTGCGCTCGCCATACTTTGCCCACTATTATATTACCGCTCCAGGTCCACTAGGATGGTATAGTATGCACAAGTCGGTTTAAAAAAAAAAAAAAAAAATCATGAAAAACTCATGTCTACTTTTTGACCTGTCAACATTTTAAATCTCAGTATTTTGACCTTGTCTGTATTTTAAATACTGATATTTTGTCCATGTCGGTATTTTGACATTGTCTGTATTTTGACGGTCTGTCAACTGTTGTCGGTATTCTGACTGTCAGAATTTTGATTGTAGGTAAATTGACCGCATCCCCTGTCCACATTGTAACATTAATTAGCAGATACACCCAAATATCCAACATTTACTTCTTTAGGATCCACAATTGAGAATATATTTCTCCATTTCACTTATGCAAACACCACTGTTAGCACGCTTTCTGAATCTTTTTAAATTACAAATTTTCACATCTTTTAATTGTAATATGTTGTTACCTG
Source organism: Pseudophryne corroboree (assembly GCF_028390025.1). Classification (NCBI taxonomy): domain Eukaryota; kingdom Metazoa; phylum Chordata; class Amphibia; order Anura; family Myobatrachidae; genus Pseudophryne; species Pseudophryne corroboree. The sequence continues at coordinate 666,196,018 of NC_086449.1, read as the reverse complement.
GATAAAATACTATTTATTTTAAATCGTTAACCTATGAAAGATTTTTATTATTAATCACCAGTTTGTGCAGCAGTTGTCTAACATTTTTGTGTTAAAACTCAAATGTCCACCAGAACAAGCAGGAGCAGCGTCTCATTCTCACCAAGTCAAATTGTCTACTAGAGACAAAACACATCAATTTGAGTTGATGAGAAGATACTGATCTTTTTTTGGAGTGACTGGTGGGCATTTGACTTTTATAAGGAGCATATATTAAATTGGTTCCAGAACACTATTGTTACAGGCAGCTAGCTGAATTATTACGCTCCCATTTCCTCTAACCCCCGGAGAATAGGTTACTCTTCTCAGGAGACTGGTAGAGCCCCCCAAAATACAGGACTCTCACAGACATTCTGCAACAATTAGTAAGAATGGTCTTAGTTATATTACATAGAACCAGTGAAACATAGAATTTGACAGCAGATCAGAAGCTCTTGGCCCATCTAGTCTGTCCTTTTTCATTTATCCTTTTGGAAACTTCAACCCTATTTGTTACTTAGGTATCTGTAAGGATATTCTTATGCCTATGTTGGTCTTTATGCCATACGTTGTAGATGCAGATTACAGCTGTTCTAGAAGTATCAGTCTGTTTAATTTGGATCCCTGCTGGTGCAATGGGGCTTATTCTGAGTTGGGAATAAAGAAAAAAATGCAAGACAGTTTGTATCCGGGGCTAACGAAACACACCAGACAAAATAATATGGAATGTGGAAAGACAAGTGGTATACATTCAACAACGCAGGATGTGAACATGCATGTAGATGGTAACACAAACTATTGGATGATCATTTTGAATGTCTGAGATATTGATACAATGCAAATTTATTGAGATATTGTTTCTTTTTCAGGAGGAACCATGGGTCGGACACGTGACATGACTGAGTGGCAAAAGGGAGCCATTGTTTTTGGCTGAAAACATGACCATAGCCTGGAAGAGGTGGCGGCATTTGTTGGTGTGCCCTTGTAGATAGTAGTATTCATCTACAGTGAAAGAAGGATGGACACCAAGAATCTCAGCAGCAACAGTGGGCAAAAGTCGATCATGACAAATCAGGACTGCAGACACTTAGGGCGCCTAGCAACCACTAATTAGTGCAAAACGCACCAAGAACTGCTCCAACAGTACAATGCCGAACCCTGACAAACAGTCCCAAATCTGACGAATTGGAAGGCATGTCAATCTAGTGCTCTGTAAACCAATCCAAGCCTTTTGGCCATTGCTCTGCCGCTGAGATTCTTGGTGTCCATGCTTCTTCCACTGTAGATGGATATTACTTAAGTCTTCGAGAGCACACCAACAAACGCTGTCACCTACTCCTGCAAAAGAAACAATATCTCAACAAATTCGCATTGTATCTATACCTCAGACATTCACAATGATCATACAATAGATTTACTGTCACCATCTACACGCAAGTTCTTTCCACATTGCATATTATTTTGTCTGGTGTGTTTATGTTGCAATGCAAGGGGTGCAAATACATTTATGTTTTCTTGTAAATACTGGCTGCATTTGTATGTAGCCCTCATACTGTATGCTGCGTACACTGCAATTTAAATTTGTGTTTGGTCACTCCCCTTTCACAATTTAAATCTCTTTGAACATTATAAATACCATCTGCAGTGCAACATGGTTTTGCCAAGATGCAAAGTTACTTGGACTTTTGTTTTGCTCCCAACTCAGAATCAGTCCCTAAGTCTAAAAAAAAAAATAAGACTACAACTTTGACAGGGGTGTAACCTGTTTTGGAAAAAAATAGAATTTTAATACCTACCGGTAAATCCTTTTCTCTTAGTGCGTATAGCATAGGTTCTCAAACTCGGTCCTCAGGACCCCACACAGTGCATGTTTTGCAGGTAACCCAGCAGGTGCACAGGTGTAGTTATTACTCACTGACACATTTTAAAAGGTCCACAGGTGGAGCTAATTATTTCACTTGCGATTCTGCGAGGAAACCTGCAAAACATGCACTGTGTGGGGTACTGAGGACCGAGTTTGAGAACCTGTGGCGTAGAGGATGCTGGGGATGCTTCAAGAACCATGGGGTATAGACGTATCCGCAGGAGACACGGACACTTTAAGACTTTAAAAGGGGTGTGAACTGGCTCCTCCCTCTATGCCCCTCCTCCAGACTCCAGTTATAGGAACTGTGCCCAGGGAGACGGACATTTTGAGGAAAAGGATTTATTTAATTATTATTATTTTTAAAAAAAAGGTGAGATACATACCAGCTCACACCTCAAACACGCCGTACAACATGGCATTCAACAACAACGCATGCAACGGAATGACCAATATCAGCCACCGACTGACGGAACTTAACTCAACATGAATGTAACCATAACCAAACTGCAGATACAGCCCGCACTGGGAAGGGCGCCCAGCATCCTCTACGGACTAAGAGAAAAGGATTTACCGGTAGGTATTAAAATCCTATTTTCTCTCACGTCCTAGAGGATGCTGGGGATGCTTCAAGAACCATGGGGTTTATACCAAAGCTCTAGAACGGGCGGGATAGTGCGGATGACTCTGCAGCACCGATTGACCAAACAAGAGGTCCTCCTCAGCCAGGGTATCAAACTTGTAAAACTTCGCAAAGGTGTTTGATCCCGGTGTTTGATCCCGACCAAGTAGCAGCTCGGCAAAGCTGTAATGCCGAGACACCTCGGGCAGCCGCCCAGGATGAGCCCACCTTTCTGGTAGAATGGGCATTTACAGATTTCGGTAACGGCAATCCTGCCGTAGAATGAGCCTACTGAATCGTATTACAGATCCAGCGTGCAATAGTTTGCTTGGAAGCAGGAGCCCCTATCTTGTTGGGAGCCCACAGGACAAACAGAGCCTCTGTTTTCCTAATCTGCGCCGTTCTGGCGACATAGATCTTCAAAGCTCTGACCACATCGAGAGACTTCGAATCCGCCAAGGCATAAGTAGCCACTGCCACCACAATAGGCTGGTTTACGTGAAATGATGAAACCACTTTTGGCAGAAATTGCTGACGAGTTATCAACTCCGCTCCATCAGCATGGAAGATTAAATAGGGGCTTTTGTGAGACAAAGCCGTCAACTCAGATACCAGCCTTGCGGATGCCAAGGCCAACAACATGACTACTTTCCAAGTAAGGAATTTTAACTCAACCTTACGTAAAGGTTCAAACCAATGAGATTGCAGGAACTGCACCACCACATTAAGATGCCACGGGGGCACAAATGGAGGTTGGATGTGCAGCACGCCTTTCACGAAGGTCTGAACTTCTGGAAGGGAGGCCAATTCTTTCTGAAAGAAGATTGACAAGGCCGAAATTTGTACTTTAATAGAGCCCAACTTGAGGACCGCATCCACACCTGCTTGCAAAAAATGGAGCAAACGCCCCAGCTGAAATTCTTCCGTAGGCGCCTTCTTGGATTCACACAAAGACGCACATTTCCTCCAAATACGGTGGTAATGCTTTGCCGTTACTTCTTTTCTAGCCTGAAGTAGTGTGGGAATGACTTCACTGGGAATACCCTTACGGGCTAGGATTTGACGTTCAACCACCATGCCGCCAAACGCAGCCGCGGTAAGTCTTGATACACGCACGATCCTTGTTGTAACAGGTCCTCCCGTAGAGGAAGAGGCCAGGGATCTTATATGAGCAATTCCTGAAGATCTCGATACCAGGCCCTCTTTGGCCAATCTGGAACAATGAGTATCGCCTGAACCCTTGTTGTTCTTATCTTTATCACCTTTAGAATGAGTGGAAGTGAACACATAGACAGACGGAAACACCCACGGTGTCACTAGGGCGTCCACCGCTATCGATTCAGGGCCCCTCGACCTGGAACAATATCTCTGAAGTTTCTTGTTGAGGCGGGACGCCATCATGTCTATTTGAGGAATTCCCCAACGACTTGTCACTTCTGCAAAGACCTCTTGATGAAGACCCCACTCTCCTGGATGGAGATCGTGTCTGCTGAGGAAGTCTGCTTCCCAGTTGTCCACTCCTGGAATGAAGACCGCTGACAGAGCGCTTGCATGTCTCTCCGCCCAGCGAAGAACTTTCGTGGCCTCGGCCATTGCTGCTCTGCTTTTTGTTCCGCCCTGGCGGTTTATGTACGCCACTGCTGTTATGTTGTCTGACTGAATCAAGACAGGCAGACCGCGAAGATGTCCCGCTTGCAGAATGTCGTTGTAAATGGCCCTTAATTCCAGAATGTTTATGTGCAGACAAGCTTCCTGGCTTGACCACTTTCCCTGAAAATTTCTCCCATGTGTGACTGCTCCCCAGCCTCGGAGACTTGCATCTGTGGTCACCAGGATCCAATCCTGAATCCCGAACCTGCGTCCCTCCAGAAGGTGAGAACTGTGCAGCCACCACAGGAGGGAGATCCTGGTCCTGGAAGATAGGAGTATTTTCCGGTGCATGTCCAGGTGAGACCCGGACTACTTGTCCAACAGGTCCCACTGAAACACCCTGGCATGGAACCTGCCATACTGAATGGCCTCGTAGGCCGCCACCACCTTCCACAGCAACCGACTGCATTGAAGAATAGACACTTGCCAGTTTCAGAATCTGTTTTACCATGTTCTGTATTTCCAGAGCCTTTTCCACTGGAAGAAAAACTCTCTAATTCTGTATCCAGAATCATACCCAGGAACGACTGCCGTGTCGTCGGAACCAACTGTGATTTTGGCAAGTTTAGGAGCCAACCATGTTGTTGCAGAATCGTCGGAGAGAGCGCAACGTTTTTCAGCAATTGCTCCTTGGATCTCGCCTTTATGAGATAGTCCAAGTACGGGATAATTGTGATTCCCTGCTTGCGCAGGAGGACCATCATTTCCGCCATAACCTTGGTGAAAATCCTCGGAGCCGTGGACAGACCAAACGGCAAGGTCTGAAATTGGTAATGACAATCCTGAACAGCAAACCTCAGATAAGCCTGATGTGGAGGATATATGGGGACGTGTAAGTAGGCATCCTTTATGTCGAACGACACCATAAAATCCCCCTCCTCCAGACTGGAGATCACTGCTCGGAGAGATTCCATCTTGAATTTGAATTTTTTCAGAAAGAAATTGAGGGATTTTAGGTTCAGAATCGGTCTGACTGAGCCATCCGGCTTCGGTACCACGAACAGACTCGAATAAAAGCCCTCCCCCTATTGTGACGGGGGTACCGTGACAATGACTTGATTTTGACACAGCTTTAGTATCGCAGCGCATAAACCTCCCTATCTGGAAGAGAAGCTGGCATGGCCGATTTGAAAAATCGGTGAGGGGGCATGTCTTGAAACTCTAATTTGTACCCTTGGGTTACTATTTCTAATATCCAAGGATCCAGGGCCGAGCGAACCCAGACCTGACTGAAGAGTTTGAAACGTGCCCCCACTGGTGCGGACTCCCGCAGAGGAGCCCCAGCGCCATGCGGTGGATTTGGTAGAAGCCGGAGAGGACTTCTGTTCTTGGGAACTTGCCACAGCCTGTGACCTTTTTCCCTTTTCTCTTGCAGCAAGGAAGGAGGATCATCGTCCTTTTTTGTATTTATTGGGCCGAAAGGACTGCATCTGATAGTGGGGCGTTTTCTTTTGTTGCGCAGAAACATAAGGTAAAAATGACAACTTACCCGCGGTAGCCGTAGATAGCAGGTCAGTGAGGCCGTCACCAAACAAGACACTACCGTTGAACGGTAGAGACTCCATAGTCTTCTTCGAGTCAGCATCGGCATTCCATTGATGAATCCACAATGTCCTCCTAGCCGAGACTGCCCTTGATCCCAAAAGGCCAATATCCATAGCTTCTTTTAAATATGCTGCAGCGTCCCTGATATGACCCAGAGTCAAAAGCACTTTATCCCTATCCAGGGTATCTATCTCAGATGACAAGTTATCTGCCCACTTTTCAATAGCGCTACTTACCCATGCAGATGCAACGGCAGGCCTGAGTAGCGAACCTGTAGTGACATAAATGGATTTTAGTGTATTTTCCTGCTTACGATCCGCAGGATCCTTTAGGGCTGCAGTGTCAGGAGACGGAAGCGCCACCTTTTTGGACAGACGCGATAGAGCTTTGTCCACTGTGGGGGTTGACTCCCACTTTTCCCTGTCCCCAGAGGGGAACGGATATGCCACTGGAATTCTTTTGGGAACCTGTACCTTCTTGTCAGGATTTTCCCAAGCCTTTTCAAAAAGAGCGTTCAGTTCATGAGAGGGAGGAAACGTTACCTCAGGTTTCTTTCCTTTAAACATACAGACCCTTGTATCAGGAACAGCAGGGTCCTCCGTGATATGTAATACGTCTTTTATCGCCACAATCATGTACTGAATGCTCTTAGCCAGTTTAGGATTCAATCTGGCATCACTATAGTCGACAATGGAATCTGAGTCCGTGTCGGTATCTGTATCTGGGTAAATGCACGTTTCTGTGACCCCGAAGGGGTCTGAGCTTGTGACAATGCCTCCTCCATGGATTTCCGCCACGTCTGGTTCTTAGACTCCGATTTATCTAATCTCTTAGTCAACCAAGCCACATTTGCATTCAAAACACTCAACATATTTACCCACTCAGCAGTCGGCGGTGCCGACAGGGTCACTCCCACCGCCTTTTCTGTCCCCACTCCAGCTTCCTCCTGGGCAGAGCACTCAACCTCAGACATGCCGACACACATGTACCGACACCTACAATCACACTGGGCTATAGGGGACAGACCCACAGCAAAGCCTGTTAGAGAGACACAGAGGGAGTTTGCCAGCTCACAACCCAGCGCCTATCCTGATACTGAAACTTTATATACAATGCCTCAGACCTGTTAGCGCTTTTATAATAAAGATAATAGCACCAAATTTACTGTGCCCCCCCGTTTTGCACCCTGTTACTTATACAGCATTGTGGAGGTCAGGGCCAGCGTCTCTGCAGCTTCTGTTTAGAGAAAATGACGCTGGTCAGAGCTGTGAGGGTTAAGCCACGCCCCCTCACTGGCGTACTTCAGTCCCGCTCATTTTAGCATATTTATACTGGCGGGGGTCTATATTGAGTGCCCAGGCACTTTTCATAAAACTTTTGCCAGTTTATTTCAGGTCTACATGCTGCTCAGGGCGCCCCTCCTGCGCCATGCACCCTGTTAGTGCCGCTGTGTGTGTGGGAGCATGGCGCGCAGCGCGACCGCTGCCCGATACCTCAAGACCTGAAGTCTTCTGCAGTCACTGAAGTCTTCGGTTCTTCTTTTACTCACCTGGCTTCTTTTTTTCTGGTTCTGCAAGGGGGGTGACGGCGCGGCTCCGGGAACGAGCAGCTAGGCGTACCAAGTGATCGGACCCTCTGGAGCTAATGGTGTCCAGTAGCCTAAGAAGCAGAGCCTTTGAACTCACAGAAGTAGGTCTGCTTCTCTCCCCTCAGTCCCTCAAAGCAGGGAGCCTGTTGCCAGCAGAGCTCCCTGAACATAAAAAACCTAACATAAGTCTTTTTTCAGAGAAATTCAGTAGAGCTCCCCTGAGTGTGACCAGTCTCCCTGGGCACAGAATATAACTGGAGTCTGGAGAAGGGGCATAGAGGGAGGAGCCAGTTCACACCCCTTTTAAAGTCTTAAAGTGCCCATGTCTCCTGCAGATCCCGTCTATACCCCATGGTTCTTGAAGCATTCCCAGCATCCTCTAGGACGTACGAGAAAAAGGAATACAAGTCTGATGAGTACATGTTTTGTTTACTATTTTGTATTTTAAAAGATTTAGGGGATAGATGGTGCAACAGAGCTACTGCAATTGATTATGCAAGAGCAATTGGTACGAAAAAAATGCACTTTAAAGCTGGGTACACATCAGGCGGTTTTTTTTTTTTTATGATGTATTGTTTTGAGCCAAAACAGAACAATAAATCGTCCAGGGTGTACACACTATCCCGTGCTCCCGGATGTCGCATCTTCCCATATGCTCTACATTCAGATCAACATACAAAGACAAGGCTGCAGGTGCACAATTCAAACACTACCAACTGATTAATAATAATCATTGCAATAAAATTTTGCATTTTGAGCGAGGTTCTTTGTATATTTAGGTCAATCTAATATAGTGAACGTTCTTCAGCAAATCGTCTAGTGTGTACACCCTACCTACTACATACAGTATACCTGATCTGTAGGTTTTTTTTTTTTATTATTTAGTTAACGACCAAATAACCAAATTACGCAAGAAATATTGGGGCAGATGTATTAAGCATGGAGAAATGATAAAGCAGTAATAAGTGGAAGGTGATAACGCACCAGCCAATCAGCTCCTATTATTTATCAACCTTGTAACTATTGGTTGGTGTGTAATCACCTTCCACTTATCACTTCTCCAGGCCTAATACATCTCCCTAATTGTTCAGTCGTTTGTAAGATTCACAGTATGTACACACATTATATCATTTGACTGGGAGTTCAAGGGAAATTGGGACGACCGTTGCGTCATTTGCACATCAGCTAATGTGTACTCCGCTTTAGTCAGTGCTTGTTGCACATTACAAACTGCAATGTACAAAAAAAAGTGGAATTTAAAAATCTTCCACCAGAGTGGATAGTTTCTTCAAACTGGCTGAGCTGCTGGTTATTTACAAGTAGGGGAGTTTACTTTTTGAGTGACCATCTCCCTAGAACATCCATTCTTGAAGTGTAGCCATATAGTAGTTACATTTATCATGACGTACCGCTTGACTAGTGATTAATAAACCAATGCAACAAATGCTGTCTGTAGAACAAATGTCAGATGGGCCAGGGACAGAGTTTGATACATTCACAGCATGACAGGGGTTGTTAATCTGGATTAACATTTTTAAAGAGCATTGAGCACCTTTAGATATGAGCCCTAAGGGAGGATATAATGTCAACTTGTAAATAATTAAACATCTGTCATCATATTTAATGGATATTCAGTGGCTGTGCTGTCAAATGTAAATAATGACTACATAATGCTGGCCGCACATTGCCATCCGGACAGGTAATCACATGGGCAAGACACAGACTGCCAGCTTGTGTAGATCAAATCAGGCTCTTGGGCTGGTTTTAGGATGAAACAACTCCATTTATTTGGGGATTTATCAATAACTATCAAATTGGTTGGCCAAGTGTGATTAGCATGTAAGTTATATAATAGAGGCACAGATAAATGGCAAGAGCAAAGTAAAAAAAAAAAAAAAAAAATAAATATATATATATATATATGAAAAGATTAAAAAGGTATGTATCTGCTTCATAGGGTAATACTAATAGGATGACATTTCAGCCGAAGATTGGAGAAAATAAATAAATAAACAAACAAACTCACCTGGTAAAGACAGAAAAGTGCACAATGCTATCTGGAGATGTAAGTGTATGTCCTAGACGGAGAACGTGTATCATTTGGAGCATTTGAAGGAACGTTTAGAAAATCCCAGATCAAAATGGTATCATCATGGGAGCTGCTAATGATTTGGAATTCATCAAACTGAAGACGAAATACGCGTCCTGAATGTTCCTAAAAATGATTAAGTGCTTTTGTTATAGAGATCACATAAGATATTACTCAGTACAGAATATAGAACCTAAATATGCTATATTAATATTCATATAAAAGAAAACTGAATAATTTAACCATTGAGGTTTAAACCTGATTTTGAAAAGAAGTTTTCTCCATTTATCCTTACTGGGTAAAAATAGGATTTTGGTTACCTACAGGTAAATCCGGGGGTCCACATTAGTACCATGGGGTATAGACGGGTCCACCAGGAGCCATTGGCACTTTAAGAGTTTGAGAGTGTGGGCTGGCTCCTCCCCCTATGCCCCTCCTACCAGACTCAGTCAAGAACAGGCATTCCCAACCACGGTCCTCAAGGCACACTAACAGTGCAGGTTTTAGTGATATCCAGGCTTCAGCACAGATAGACTTAATTAGTAGCTCAGTTATTTTGATTTAATCATCTGTGCTGCAGCCTGGATATCACTAAAACCTGCACTGTTGGTGTGCCTTGAGGACCGTGGTTGGGAATGCCTGGTCTAGAAACTGTGCCCGAGGAGACTGACATCTTCGAGAGAAGGATTTAACACAGATAGTGGCGAGATTCATACCAGCTCACACATATAAGGCACATCAAGCTAACTTAGATTGAAAACACAGCAACCGCTGAAACATTACTTACCAAGTAACAATGCAGAACTAAACTAAAACGAAGTTGTACTGAACCAAATAACGATAGCAGGAAAACAAAGCGCTGGGTGGGCGCCCAGCATCCTCTATGGACTACGAGAAAAGAATTTACCGGCAGGTAACCAAAAATAAGATTTTACTTACCGGTAAATCTATTTCTCGTAGTCCGTAGAGTATGCTGGGACTCCGTAAGGACCATGGGGAATAGACGGGCTCCGCAGGAGATGGGGCACTAAGAAAGCTTTGGATTCTGGGTGTGCACTGGCTCCTCCCTCTATGACCCTCCTCCAGACCTCAGTTAGGGAAACTGTGCCCAGAGGAGATGGACAGTACGAGGAAGGATTTTTGTAAATCTAAGGGCGAGATTCATACCAGCCACACCAATCACACCGTATAACTTGTGATAAACTTACCCAGTTAACAGTATGAACAACAACATACCCATGGTATCACCGAAAACTATAACATAACCCTTATGTAAGCAATAACTATATACAAGTCTTGCAGAAGAAGTCCGCACTTGGGACGGGCGCCCAGCATCCTCTACGGACTACGAGAAATAGATTTACCGGTAAGTAAAATCTTATTTTCTCTAACGTCCTTGAGGATGCTGGAACTCCGTAAGGACCATAGGGATTATACCAAAGCTCCCAAACGGGCGGGAGAGTGCGGATGACTCTGCAGCACCGATTGAGCAAACAGGAGGTCCTCCTCAGCCAGGGTATCAAACTTATAGAACTTTGCAAAGGTGTTTGTCCCCGACCAAGTAGCTGCTCGGCACAACTGTAATGCCGAGACCCCTCGGGCAGCCGCCCAAGAAGTGCCCACTTTCCTAGTGGAGTGGGCCTTAACCGATTTCGGTAACGGCAATCCTGTCGTAGAATGCGCCTGCTGAATCGTGTTACAGATCCAGCGAGCAATAGTCTGCTTTGAAGCAGGGGCGCCAACCTTGTTGGTCGCATACAGAAAAAACAAAGCTTCAGTCTTCCTGATCCGAGCCGTTCTGGTCACATAAATCTTCAAAGCCCTGACTACATCCAGGGACTCAGAATCCTCCAAGTCCCTTGTAGCCACAGGCACGACAATAGGTTGGTTCACATGAAAAGATGAGACCACTTTTGGCAGAAAGTGAGGACGAGTCCTCAACTCTGCCCTATCCACGTGAAAAACTAAGTATGGGCTTTTATGCGATAAAGCCGCCAATTCTGAAACACGTCTCGCCGAAGCTAACGCCAACAACATGACTACTTTCCACGTGAGGTATTTCAACTCCACAGTTTTAAGTGGTTCAAACCAAGGTGACTTGAGAAAACGTAACACCACGTTAAGATCCCAAGGAACCACCGGAGGCACAAAGGGAGGCTGAATATGCAGCACCCCCTTCACAAAAGTCTGTACCTCAGGAAGAGAGGCTAATTCTCTTTGAAAGAAAACGGATAAGGCCGAAATCTGGACCTTTATGGACCCTAATTTTAGGTCCAAAGTCACTCCTGTTTGAAGGAAGTGAAGTAGACGGCCCAAATGGAACTCCTCCGTAGAAGCAGCTCTGGCCTCACACCAAGAAACATATTTCTGCCATATACGGTGATAATGTTTCAACGTCACATCTTTCCTAGCCTTGATCAGGGTAGGAATGACTTCCTCCGGAATTCCTTTTTCCGCTAGGATCCGGCGTTCAACCGCCATGCCGTCAAACGCAGCCGCGTAAGTCTTGGAACAGACAGGGCCCCTGCTGCAGCAGGTCCTGCCTTAGAGGAAGAGGCCACGGATCTTCTGTGAGCAACTCTTGTAGTTCCGGATACCAAGTCCTCCGTGGCCAATCTGGAACAATGAGGATTGTTCTGACCCTGCTTATTCTTACAATTCTCAACACCTTAGGTATGAGAGGAAGAGGAGGAAACACATAGACCGATCTGAACACCCAAGGTGTCACCAGAGCGTCTACCGCTACCGCCTGAGGGTCCCTTGACCTGGCGCAATACCGCTTTAGCTTTTTGTTGAGACGGGACGCCATCATGTCTATTTGAGGCAGGCCCCACCGATCCGCGATCTGTGCAAAGACTTCTTGATGAAGTCCCCACTCCCCCGGATGCAGGTCGTGCCTGCTGAGGAAGTCCGCCTCCCAGTTGTCCACCCCCGGGATGAACACCGCTGACTGCGCGCTTGCATGGCCTTCCGCCCAGCGTAGAATCCTGGTCGCTTCTGCCATGGCCACTCTGCTCCTTGTTCCGCCTTGGCGGTTTATATGAGCCACTGCCGTGACATTGTCTGACTGAATCAGAACCGGTCTTCTCCGAAGTAAGTTCTCCGCTTGACGCAGGGCGTTGTATATGGCCCTCAACTCCAGGACGTTGATGTGGAGACAAGTCTCCAGGCATGACCAGAGACCTTGGAAATTTCTTCCCAGTGCCACTGCTCCCCAGCCTCGGAGGCTTGCGTCCGTGGTTACCAGGACCCAGTCCTGAATGCCGAACCTGCGACCCTCTAGAAGGTGAGCACTGTTCAGCCACCACAGGAGAGATACCCTGGTCCTGGGAGACAGGGTGATCCTTTGATGCATTTGTAAATGGGACCCGGACCACTTGTCCAAGAGGTCCCATTGAAAAGTCCTCGCAGGGAATCTGCCGAAAGGGATGGCCTCGTATGAAGCCACCATCTTCCCAAGGACCCGCGTGCACTGATGCACTGAAACCTTCTTTGGTTTCAATAGGTTCCTGACCATGGTCATGAGTTCCTGAACCTTTTCGATCGGAAGAAAAACCTTTTTCTGGTCTGTGTCTAGGATCAGGCCCAGAAAGGTCAGACGCGTTGTAGGAACTAGCTGGGACTTTGGTATATTGAGAATCCAGCCGAGTAGCTGCAACGTCTTCATGGACAGAGACACGCTGTCCAGCAACTTCTCCCGAGATCTTGCCTTTATTAGGAGATCGTCCAAGTATGGGATAATTGTGACCCCCTGCCTGCGCAGGAGCACCATCATTTCCGTCATTACCTTGGTGAAAATCCTCGGGCCGTGGAAAGCCCAAACGGCAACGTCTGAAATTGGTAGTGACAGTCCTGCACTGCAAATCTCAGGAATGCCTGATGAGGGGGGAATATTGGAACATGAAGGTATGCATCCTTTATGTCCAGGGACACCATCCAATCCCCCCCCCCCCCACAAGGCTGGCGATGACCGCACGGAGTGATTCCATTTTGAACTTGAACCTTTTCAAGTACAAGTTCAGAGATTTCAGGTTTAAAATGGGCCTGACCGAACCGTCCGGTTTCGGGACCACAAACAGGGTTGAATAATATCCCTCTCCCTGCTGGAGATGAGGAACTGTGACAATCACCTGTTGAACATACAATTTTTGGATTGCTGTCAACACTGACTCCCTCTCTGACGGGGAAGTCGGCAGAGCCGATTTGAAAAACCGGCGAGGAGGCAAGTCTTCGAATTCTAGCCTGTATCCCTGAGCAACAATCTCTATTGCCCAGGGATCCACCTGCGATTGAACCCAGACGTGGCTGAAAAACCGAAGACGAGCCCCCACCAGATCTGCCTCCCCCCGGGAAGCCCCAGCGTCATGCGGTGGACTTTGCAGACGCAGGGGAGGACTTCTGCTCTTGGGAACTAGCTGTGTGCAGCTTCTTTCCCCTGCCTTTTCCTCTGGTAACAAAGGACGATCCCCGCACCTTCTTGTTTTTATTGGAACGAAAGGACTGCATTTGATAATGAGGTGCCTTCTTAGTATGCTGCGGGGGGACATAAGGTAAGAAATTCGACTTACCAGCCGTAGCGACAAGGTCCGAGAGGCCGTCTCCAAACAACTCCTCCCCCTTGTATGGCAAGGACTCCATGTGACGCTTAGAATCGGCATCCCTCGTCCACTGCCGAGTCCACAGGAGTCGCCTAGCAGAAATAGACATAGCATTTATTCTGGAGCTTAATAAACAAATGTCTCTCTGAGCATCTCTCATATACAAGGCAGCATCTCTGATATGCTCTATGGTCATTTGAATGGCATCCCTATCTAAGGTGTCAATCTCCGTAGATAAGGAATCTGCCCATGCCACAACTGCACTACAAACCCAGGCCGACGCCATAGCCGGTCTAGCAATAGTACCGGAGTGAGTGTAAATGTGCTTCATGGAAAAGGATACGCCATAAGAATCCTTTTGGGAACTTGTGGTCTCCTATCTGGAGCGTCCCAAGCTTTTTCGCACAATTCACTTAACTCAAAGATGATGGAAAAGTGACTTCAGGCTTTTTCTCTTTATACACGTGTACCCTGTGTCAGGGACAGGGGGTTCCTCAGTAATATGCAAAACCTCTTTAATGGCCATAATCATGTACCAAATACCTTTTGCCACCTTCGGCTGTAATTTTGCATCTTCATAGTCGACACTAGAGTCAGAATCTGTGTCGGTATCTGTGTCATCGATCTGGGATATGGTGCGCTTCTGAGACCTCGACGGGCCTGGCGCCACAGGGACAGGCATGGACCGGGTACCTGACTGATCCCTAGCTTCTGCCTTATCTAACCTTTTATGCAATAGATTGACATTTGCATTCAAGACATTCAGCATATCCACCCATTCCGGTGTCGGCGTTGCCGACGGCGACCTGATATTCAAACACTCCCCCTCCACAGTAAGCGAGCCTTCCTCGTCAAACATGTCGACACACGCGTACCGACACACTTCACACACACAGGGAACCCCTTTTCTGAAGACAGTATCCCTGTCAAGGCCCTTTGGAGAGACAGAGAGAGAGTATGCCAACACACACCCCAGCGCAACAACCCTGGAGACCAACACAAAATGTTTTCCCCCAGCAGCCCTGTGTAATATGTAAACCGCCAATTATGTGCCCCCCCCCTCTCTTTTAAGCACCCTTTCACCGTGTGTAAGCAGGGGAGAGTCCGGGGAGCTTCCTCTCAGTGGAGAGACGCTGGTGAGTGCTGAGGGAGAAGCCCCGCCCCCTCGGCGGCGGGCTTCTGTCCCGCTCAAACTTAGGAAAATATGGCGGGGGCTCTTTTATATACATGTACAGAGCCCACCTGTACATGTATATAGTCTTTTTGCCATGCAGAGGTTTATATTGCTGCCCAGGGCCCAGGCCCCCCCCCCCCCCCCCCCTGCACCCTTACAGTGACTGGAGTGTGTGAGGTGTATGGGAGCAATGACGCACAGCTGCAGTGCTGTGCATTACCTCAGTGAAGCTGAAGGCTTCTGCCGCCTGAGACGTCTTCTGATTTCTGTACTTCTGGCTCTGTGAGGAGAACGGCGGCGCGGCTCCGGGGGTGGACGCCCAGTAAGAACCTGCGTTCACCCCCTCTGGAGCTAATGGTGTCCAGTAGCCGAGGAAGCAGAGCCTATCTTTGACAAGAAGGTCTGCTCCTCTCTCCTCAGTCCCTCGATGCAGGGAGCCTGTTGCCAGCAGTGCTCCCTGTGAAAAAGTAGTAAAAAGTAGAAAGAAAAATCCAAACAAAAATGCTTTCAGGCAGAGAACTCTGGAGAGCTCTCTGCAGTGCACCCATCTTGCTCTGGGCACAGTGTAAAACGGAGGTCTGGAGGAGGGTCATAGAGGGAGGAGCCAGTGCACACCCAGAATCCAAAGCTTTCTTAAAGTGCCCTATCTCCTGCGGAGCCCGTCTATTCCCCATGGTCCTTACGGAGTCCCAGCATCCTCAAGGACGTTAGAGAAATCCTATTTTCTCTTACGTCCTAGAGGATGCTGGGATCCACATTAGTACCATGGGGATGTACCAAAGCTCCCAGAACAGGAGGGAGAGCGCGGAGGCTCCTGCAGAACTGATTGACTGAACTTCAGATCATCAGACGCCAAAGTATCGAACCTGTATAACTTTGCAAACGTGTTCGACCCAGACCAAGTTGCAGCTCGGCAAAGTTATAAAGCCGAGACACCCCAGGCAGCCGCCCAGGAAGACCCCACCTTTACGAGTAGAGTGGGCCTTGACAGTCGTAGGACACGGCAATCCTGCCGTAGAATACGCATGCTGGATAGTGAACCTGATCCAGCGAGAGATCGTCTACTTAGAAGCAGGACACACAATTTTCTTTGGATCATACAGGACAAACAGAGTCCGATTTTCTGTGACAAGCAGTCCTCTTCACATAGATTTTCAGAGCCCTCACAACATCCAAGGACTTTGATGAAATTGAGGAGTCAGTAGCCACTAGGCACCACAATAGGTTGGTTGATATGAAATGCCGACACAACCTTCAGAAGAAACTGCGGACGTGTCCGGAGCTCAGCTCTATCTTCGTGGAAGTATGGGCTTTTACAGGACAAAGCCCCCATCTCCGACACACGTCTAGCAGAAGCTAAGGCCTTTCATGTAAGAAATTTGACCTCAACCTCCTGTAGAGGCTCGCACCAGTCCGAATGGAGAAACTGCAACACCATGTTAAGGTCCCAAGGCGCCGTAGGTGGTACAAAGGGAGGTTGGATGTGCAGAACTCCTTTCAAAAAGGTCTGAACCTCAGGGAGGGCAGCCAATTGTTTCTGGAAGAAAATGGATAGGGACGAAATCTGGAGCTTCACAGATCCCAACCTCAGGCCCATATCCACAACGGCTTGTAGGAAGGGGAGAAACCTCACACCAAGATACATACTTTTTCCAAATTCGATGGTAATGTTTAGACGTTACTCCTTTCCTAGCCTGTATCAGGGTAGGAATAAACTTGTTCAGAATGCCCTTTTGAGCTAGTATCAGGCGTTCAACCTCCATGCCGTCAAACGTAGCCGCGTTAAGTCTTGATAGGCGAACGGCCCCTGCTGCAGCAGGTCCTCCCTAAGAGGAAGAGGCCTCGGCTCTTCCTGCAGTAGATCCGCGTAACAAGCCCTTCTTGGCCAGTCTGGAGCAATGAGGATCGCTTGAACCCTTAGTCTCCTTATGAGCTTTAGAACTCTTGGGATGAGTGGAAGTGGAGGAAACAAGTACACCAACTGGAAGACACACGGAGTCACTAGGGCTTCCAACGCCACTGCTTGCGGGTCCCTCGACCTTGAACAATACAGCCGAAGCTTCTTGTTGAGACGAGAGGCCATCATGTCGATCTGAGGTACGCCTCAAAGATTTGTTACCTCCTTGAACACCTCCGGATGGAGATCATGTCTGCTGAGGAAGTCTGCTTCCCAGTTGTCCACTCCCGGATTGAAGATTGCTGACAGCGCCAATGCGTGTTTTTCTGCTCAGAGGATGATTCTGGTTACCTCTGACATTGCAGCTCTGCTCTTCGGTCCACCCTGTCGGTTTATGTAGGACACTGCCGTTACATTGTCCGACTGAACCTGAATGGCCTAATCTTGCAGAAGATGTGCCGCTTGTAGAAGCCTGTTGTATACGGCCCTTAGTTCCAGAATGTTTATTGGCAGGCCGGCTTCTAGACTTGGCCACCTTCCTTGGAAGGTTTCCCCTTGAGTGACTGTGCCCCAGCCCCGGAGACTTGCATCCGTGGTTAGAAGGATCCAGTCCTAAAACCTGAACCTGCGGCCCTCCAGAAGGTGAGGCAGTTGCAGCCGCCAGAGGAGTGAAATTCTGGCTTTCGGCGACAAAGACGTATTCTCTGGTGCATGTGTAGATGGGATCCCGACCACTTGTCCAGGAGATCCAGTTGGAAGGACCGAACGTGAAACCTCCCGTACTGCAGGGCCTCGTAAGAGGCCACCATCTTTCCCAGAAGGAAAATGCACTGATGAACTGACACCCGGGTTGGCATCAGGACATCCCGGAGCATTTAGATTTTGGAAGATTCAGGATCCAACCATGTTCCCTGAGAAGCTGTGTCGTGAGAGCTATGGACCGTAGCTTCTCCTTGGACGATGCCTTTATCAACAGATCGTCCAGATATGGAATTATGTTCACCGCGTCTGCGGAGGAGAATCATCATTTCCGCCATCACCTCGGTGAATACCCCCGATGCTGTGGAGAGGCCAAATGGTAGGGACTGGAACTGAAAATGACAGTCCAACAGTGCGAATTGAAGATAAGTTTGATGCGGCAGCCAAATCGGAATGTGGAGGTACACATCCTTGATATCCAGGTATACCAGGAATTCCCCCTCCTCCAGACCTGATATCACTGCCCTTAGAGACTCCATTTTGAACTTGAACTCCATCAGAAAGGGGTTTAGTGATTTTAAGTTCAGAATGGACCTGACCGAACCATCCGGTTTCGGTACCACGAAAAGGTTTGAATAGTAACCTTTGTTTTGCATATGAGGTGGTACTGGCACAATGGACCTGTGCCTCCACCAACTTCTGGACGGCTTCTTACAGGACCGTCATGTCTTCCAGCAGAGTTGGCAAGCCTGATTTGAAAATTCGGTGAGGGAAAATTTTGAAATTCCAGCCTGTACCCCTGAGACACAATATCTTGCACCCAGGGGTCCAGGCCGGATGACACCCAGACGTGACTGAAGTCTCGCTCCCACCGGCCCCACCTCCGGGGCGTGCAGTCCACCGTTATGCGGAAGACTTTGGTGTACCTGAAGCAGGTTTCTGTTCCTGGGAACCTGCAGCCGCAGTTTTCTTGGACTTGGGCCGATCTCCCCGAAAGAAGGTGTTAGACGACTTAGCCTTTCTGGGGTTGGTAGACCGAAAGAGCTGTGATGTAGCTGAAGAAAAGGGTTTTTTTCGGAGCAGATGTAGCTGAGGGAAGAAAAGGTGACTTACCAGCCGTAGCCGTGGAGATCTACGCACCTAACGCTTACCCAAAGAGAGCCTGACCTGTGTAGGGTAGGGTTTCCACACTTCTCCTGGATTCCGCGTTGGCAAACCACTGGCGCAACCACAGTCCCCGACGAGCTGATACAGACATGGAAGAAATTCCCGCAGCCATGGAACCTGGAACAGGTAAAACCACCTTTTTTGAGAGTCTGGATACTGACGCATCAACAATAGGCGGGTTTTCCCATTTTTTCCTATCCTCTACCGGGAAAGGAAATGCCACCAGAACCCTTTAACATATCTTGAATTTTTTATCCGGGTTTTCCCAAGCCTTTTCAAAAATAGCATTTAATTCCTTTGACGCAGGGAAGGTGAGGCTTTCTTATATTCAGTGAAGTAAGCCTCCTCAAACCTGCTCGGGTGTTGTATAAGCAATATTCAACACATCTCTAATAGCCTCTATCATCAACTGCACCCCTTTAACAAGAGATGCTGCCCCCCGCAACACATCCCAGTCATCGTCTGCAGTGTCAGAATCAGTATCCGTATCATCCTGCATGATCTGCGCAAGAGCACGTTTATGTGAATATACAGCGGGGAGCCCTGATGTACCAGAACTGGGCCAGACTGCCATAGAGTTCTGTAAATCCTGAGTTGCAAATTAATTTTGTGCAACCCTATTTGAAATCTGAGAAATCATAGATTTGATAGAGGATAATCACTCACGCTCCCTTGCTGGTATCTGTGCTAAACCAGTGTAATCATGGAATGGAATCATCCTGAGAGGACATATCCTCTGCAGCATATGACACAGAGTCCCTGGACATTGCTTAATGGAGACTACAGACACTCCACACACACACAGGGGAGGACAGAGTTTCACCTCCAAGAATGGCAAGAGAGACAGAGATTGGAGCTAACCCACACACAGCACATTTAATGTAAAGGGAGACCCCCTACTAGCACTGAATGTGCACCTAAATAGGTTACACAGTCTTAATGCAGCCTACACCCCTTCTACAACCCCCTGGTACCGTGAGAGATAGCTGGACTTGTTGTGGAGGGACTTGCTCTTCCTGAACAGCGCTGTGCAGGCAGGAAAACGGCGCTGAACGCTGCTGGGTCCGCTCTGAGAAGCTCCGCCCTCAAAATGGCGCTGTCTTCCCGCTCTTCACAGGATTATACTGGCCTGAGGTAAAATGCTGGCTGAGATCCACGGACCCAGACAGGCTTGCTGACCAGTGCAGGGTACAGGCGCTAGCTCAAGGCGCACCTCACAGCGTTGCACTAAGTACCGCTGAGCCTTCGGAGCGCAGTTAGTACTGCGCTCCAACCCTGTTGCCGCCATCTTCACACCAGCCCCCCGCTTGCTAGGGGGTCGGTGACTCACTCTCCACTGATCTTCAGCTCTGTAAGGGGGTGGCGGCATGCTGCTGGGGTAAGCGATCCCTTGTGGCGGGGAACGATCTAGCCCCTCAGGAGCTCAGTGTCCTGTCAGCGGAGATAGTGGCTCAGACCCCGCAGGGCAGACACTACTCCCCCCCCCCTTAGTCCCACGATGCAGGGAGGCTGTTGCCAGCAGCCTCCCTGTAAAATTATAAACTCTAAAAAAAAACCTTTACTAAAGAAGCTCTGTAGAGCTCCCCTAGCTGTGACCGGCTCCTCGGGGCACATTTTCTAAACTGAGTCTGGTAGGAGGGGAATAGTGGGAGGAGCCAGCCCACACTCTCAAACTCTTAAAGTGCCAATGGCTCCTGGTGGACCAGTCTATACCCCATGGTACTAATGTGGACCTCAGCATCCTATAGGACGTAAGAGAAACTTACTGGTATGGGAGGAATCTTATTCAAGATGTCTGACATGCTAATGTCATTTAATTACTCCATGGTGAGTAAAGAGTTTATAAGGGCTATCTAGCTATGAAACTGTAAAACTTGTTCATTAGTCTTAACAAGGTATGCAAAATAATTATATCATAATTCACGGGTATAGGACTCGGGGTCGACAGTGGCTAGGCAGACACTAGAAATAGGTCGACACTGCCATTAGGCTGACATGAACAAGGTCGACATAAGTTTTAATGTTTTTTTGGTGTCGTTTTCTCCATCAAGTGACAGCATCCCCTTGTATGGCTCGCTGCAGGCAAGGTTACCGTTCCCAATCGTAGTACACGTGGATCGTAAAGTATGAAGAAGTCCCCCCCAAAAAAGGTGTAAAATTCATGTCGCCCAATCTCCATGTCGACCTAATGACCGTGTCGACCTATTTCTAGTGTCGTCCTAGCCAGTGTCGACCAATAGGTGTCGACCCAGAGTACGGATACCTAATTCACCTGTGTCAGACAAGAGATACCTCATGGCAAAGATATCAATGACTTGAACTGAGCAAGGAAAATTCTGCAAGGTGTTTTCAAGCCGAAGGATAATAATTAGACAAGCAAATTAAAAACAAAAAGTTATAATAAAACCATCTAAGGGACACAAGGCAAAGAGGTTAATAATCGAGGCAAAAACAAAAACCACTCTCCAAAATGTTATATTATAATAAATATAATAGATAGATAGATAGATCTATCTATCTATCAGAAACGGCACTCACAGTCAGCTATGTAGCAATCAACAAACTGTATTATGGACCACAATACAGTTTGTTGACTGCTACATTGCTGACGAGTGCCGTTTCTTATATGGAGCTTCACATCGTGATTTACGCTGCACCGGAGCACATTGCTTTATACAAGCGAGTGCCGGCATAATATGGCTATATATATATATATATATATATATATATATATATATATATATATATATATATATATATATATATATATATAAAAATAAGATTTTACTTACCGGTAAATCTATTTCTCGTAGTCCGTAGTGGATGCTGGGGACTCCGTAAGGACCATGGGGAATGGACGGGCTCCGCAGGAGACATGGGCACTTTAAGAAAGAATTTAGATTCTGGTGTGCTCTGGCTCCTCCCTCTATGTCCCTCCTCCAGACCTCAGTTAGAGAAACTGTGCCCGGAAGAGCTGACAGTACATGGAAAGGATTTTGGGAATCCAGGGCAAGACTCATACCAGCCACACCAATCACACCGTATAACTTGTGATAACTTTACCCAGTTAACAGTATGAACAACAGAGCATCAGATCAACCCTGATGCAACTATAACATAACCCTTATTTAAGCAATAACTATATACAAGCATTGCAGAAGAATTCCGCACTTGGGACGGGCGCCCAGCATCCACTACGGACTACGAGAAATAGATTTACCGGTAAGTAAAATCTTATTTTCTCTAGTGGATGCTGGGGACTCTGTAAGGACCATGGGGATTATACCAAAGCTCCCAAACGTGCGAGAGAGTGCGGATGACTCTGCAGCACCGATTGAGCAAACACAAGGTCCTCCTCAGCCAGGGTATCAAACCTGTAGAACTTTGCAAAAGTGTTTGAACCTGACCAAGTAGCCGCTCGGCAAAGCTGTAATGCAGAGACCCCTCGGGCAGCCGCCCAAGAAGAGCCCACCTTCCCTGTGGCATGGGCCTTAACCGATTTAGGCAGCGGCACTCCAGCCGCAGAATGAGCCTGCTGAATCGTGTTACAGATCCAACGAGCAATAGTTTGCTTTGAAGCAGGCGCCCCAAGCTTGTTGGAAGCATACAGGATAAACAAAGATTCTGTTTTCCTGACCCTAGCCGTTCTGCCTACATAAACCTTCAAAGCCCTGACCACATCAAGTAACTCGGAATCCTCCAAGTCAGTAGTAGCCACAGGCACCACAATAGGTTGGTTTATATGAAAGGATGAAACCACTTTCGGCAGAAATTGTGGGCGGGTCCGCAATTCTGCTCTATCCGCATGGAAAACCAGATTAGGGCTTTTATGTGACAAAGCCGCCAATTCTGACACACGCCTAGCCGAAGCCAAGGCTAGTAGCATGACCACCTTCCACGTGAGATATTTAAATTCCACCGTTTTGAGTGGTTCACACCAGTGTGATTTCAGGAAACTCAACACCACGTTAAGATCCCAAGGTGCCACTGGAGGCACAAAAGGGGGCTGAATATGCAGCACTCCCTTTACAAACGTCTGAACTTCAGGCAGAGAAGCCAGTTCTTTTTGAAAGAAAATGGATAGGGCCGAAATCTGGACCTTAATGGAACCCAATTTTAGGCCCAAAGTCACTCCCGACTGTAGGAAGTGAAGGAAACGGCCCAGCTGGAATTCCTCCGAAGGGGCATTCCTGGCCTCACACCAAGCAACATATTTTCGCCATATACGGTGATAATGTTGAGCCGTCACGTCCTTCCTAGTCTTTATCAGCGTAGGAATGACCTCATCCGGAATGTCTTTTTCTGTTAGGATCCGGCGTTCAACCGCCATGCCGTCAAACGCAGCCGTGGTAAGTCTTGGAACAGACAGGGCCCCTGTTGCAACAAGTCCTGTCTTAGAGGCAGAGGCCACGGGTCCTCTGTGAGCATTTCTTGCAGATCTGGATACCAAGTCCTTCTTGGCCAATCCGGAACAATGAGTATTGTTCTCACTCCTCTTTTTCTTATGATTCTCAGCACCTTGGGTATGAGAGGAAGAGGAGGAAATACATAGACCGACTGGAACACCCACGGCGTCACCAGTGCGTCCACAGCTATCGCCTGAGGGTCTCTTGACCTGGCGCAATACCTCTGTAGCTTTTTGTTGAGGCGGGATGCCATCATGTCCACTTGTGGCAGTTCCCACCGACTTGCAATCTGCGTGAAGACTTCGTGATGAAGTCCCCACTCTCCCGGGTGGAGGTCGTGTCTGCTAAGGAAGTCTGCTTCCCAGTTGTCCACTCCCGGAATGAACACTGCTGACAGTGCGCTTACGTGATTCTCCGCCCAGCGAAGAATTCTGGTGGCTTCTACCATCGCCACCCTGCTCCTTGTGCTGCCTTGGCGGTTTACATGAGCCACTGCGGTGATGTTGTCTGACTGAATCAGAACCGGTTGGTCGCGAAGCAGGGACTCCGCTTGACGTAGGGCGTTGTATATGGCCCTTAGTTCCAGGATGTTGATGTGAAGGCAAGTCTCCTGACTTGACCACAGACCTTGGAAATTTCTTCCCTGTGTGACTGCCCCCCACCCTCGGAGGCTTGCATCCGTGGTCACCAGGACCCAGTCCTGAAAGCCGAATCTGCGGCCCTCCAGAAGGTGAGCACTCTGCAGCCACCACAGGAGAGACACCCTGGCCCTGGGGGATAGGGTGATTAACTGATGCATCTGAAGATGTGATCCGGACCATTTGTCCAGTAGATCCCATTGAAAGGTCCTCGCATGGAACCTGCCGAAGGGAATGGCCTCGTATGATGCCACCATCTTTCCCAGGACTCGCGTGCAGTGATGCACCGACACCTGTTTTGGTTTTAATAGGTTTCTGACCAGTGTCATGCGTTCCTGAGCCTTCTCCATTAGGAGATAAACCCTCTTCTGGTCTGTGTCCAGAATCATGCCCAGGAAAGGCAGACGAGTCGTAGGAATCAACTGCGACTTTGGAATATTTAGAATCCAGCCGTGTTGTCGTAACACTTCCAGAGAGCATGCTACGCTGTTCAGCAACTGCTCTCTTGACCTCGCTTTTATGAGGAGATCGTCCAAGTATGGGAAAATTGTGACCCCTTGCTTCCGCAGGAGTACCATCATTTCCGCCATTACCTTGGTAAATATTCTCGGTGCCGTGGAGAGACCAAACGGCAACGTCTGAAATTGGTAATGACAATCCTGTACCACAAATCTTAGGTACGCCTGATGAGGTGGATAAATGGGGACATGAAGGTATGCATCCTTTATGTCCAGAGACACCATAAAATCCCCCCCTTCCAGGCTTGCGATGACCGCTCTGAGCGATTCCATCTTGAACTAGAACCTTTTTAGGTATATGTTCAGGGATTTTAAATTTAATATGGGTCTGACCGAACCGTCCGGTTTCGGTACCACAAACATGGTCGAATAATAACCCTTTCCTTGTTGAAGGAGGGGAACCTTGACCACCACCTGTTGAAGATACAATTTGTGAATTGCAGTTAACACTATTTCCCTCTCTAAGGAGGAAGCTGGCAGGGCCGATTTGAGGTATCGGTGAGGGGGCATCTCTTCGAATTCCAGCTTGTATCCCTGAGACACAATCTCTATTGCCCAGGGATCCAACTGGGAGTGAACCCACTCGTGGCTGAAATTTCGGAGACGCACCCCCACCGGGCCTAGCTCCGCCTGTGGAGCCCCAGCGTCATGCGGTGGATTTAGTGGAAGCCGGGGAGGACTTCTGTTCCTGGGAACTAGCTGCGTTGTGCAGCTTCCTTCCTCTGCCCCTGCCTCTGGCAAGAAATGAAGCACCTCGGACTTTCTTGCCTTTTTGTGATCGAAAGGACTGCATTTGGTAATACGGTGCTCTCTTAGGTTGTGAGGAAACATATGGCAAAAAATTTGACTTTCCAGCAGTAGCTGTGGAGACCAGGTCCGAAAGACCCTCCCCAAACAATTCCTCACCCTTGTAAGGTAAAACCTCCATGTGCCTTTTTGAGTCGGCATCACCTGTCCATTGCCGAGTCCACAGGACCCTTCTGGCAGAAATCGACATAGCATTTATTCTAGAGCCCAGTAGACTAATGTCTCTTTGAGCGTCTCTCATATATAGGACAGCATCTTTTATATGCCCCAGGGTCATTAATATAGTATCCTTGTCTAAGGTATCAAGTTCCTCAGACAGGGTGTCCGTCCATGCTGCTACAGCACTACACACCCAGGCCGACGCGATCGCTGGCCTCAGTAAGGTACCTGAATGTGTATAAATGGACTTCAGGGTACCCTCTTGCTTTCTATCCGCAGCATCTTTTAGGGTGGCCGTATCCTGTGACGGCAGGGCTACCCTCTTGGATAAGCGTGTTAAAGCTTTGTCCACCCTAGGGGAGGATTCCCAGCGTAACCTGTCCGTTGGCGGGAAAGGATACGCCATAAGCATCCGTTTGGAAATCTGCAGTTTTTTATCTGGAGATTCCCAAGCCTTTTCACATAACTCATTTAGCTCGTGTGAAGGGGGAAAGGTCACCACCTGCCTTTTTTCCCCATACATATGAACCCTCTTAAACACTAAAACCATATACCATATAAGAATATGTATATTACAAGGAAGCGCATATATATAATCTATTTGATTAAAAATTGTAAATATTTTTTATTTAGTATTCAATTTTCTTAATAATGCATGACATAATAAAACCTTAAAACACACCAAATCTGCAGTGCAAAGAAGTCCAGAAACTGTGACTATTACCGTCCAGATAACCATATACCGCTGGAGCTCCAATAAGGATTTTCTTTAAGCACACTAAGTGCTATTTTTGTAACTCCCCGGTGAAAAGCTGGTTATTTTAAAGTGATATCCGTTGTTACTTTGTATCCACTAGCCAGAACAATATACTTTGTAGGAACTGCAAATGTTCACAATGTGCCTGCCGCACAGCAGCTAGTGTCCCCTTTCTCACCCCACCGCCAATGATTATTGCTCACCACAGCCGTACGTTGAAGCCTCAGTGCGGCTAGATCTTAAATGGTTAGTACCGAAGTTCTCTGGCGGGAGCGGCGGTAACAGCAGCGTCCACGGGGGAAGGGTGCACACTTTCAAAGTTGGTTTTAAATGATTCTTCCAAAGTGTTCTCTGGCATAGAGGGATTCTGGACAGCCTGCCGGTGTTTAAAATGGATCCTTAACGCGTTTCTCCGCGCTTCCAATCTCAACCGTGAGATTGGAAGCACGGAGAAACGCGTTAAGGATCCATTTTAAACACCGGCAGGCTGTCCAGAATCCCTCTATGCCAGAGAACACTTTGGAAGAATCATTTAAAACCAACTTTGAAAGTGTGCACCCTTCCCCCGTGGACGCTGCTGTTACCGCCGCTCCCGCCAGAGAACTTCGGTACTAACCATTTAAGATCTAGCCGCACTGAGGCTTCAACGTACGGCTGTGGTGAGCAATAATCATTGGCGGTGGGGTGAGAAAGGGGACACTAGCTGCTGTGCGGCAGGCACATTGTGAACATTTGCAGTTCCTACAAAGTATATTGTTCTGGCTAGTGGATACAAAGTAACAACGGATATCACTTTAAAATAACCAGCTTTTCACCGGGGAGTTACAAAAATAGCACTTAGTGTGCTTAAAGAAAATCCTTATTGGAGCTCCAGCGGTATATGGTTATCTGGACGGTAATAGTCACAGTTTCTGGACTTCTTTGCACTGCAGATTTGGTGTGTTTTAAGGTTTTATTATGTCATGCATTATTAAGAAAATTGAATACTAAATAAAAAATATTTACAATTTTTAATCAAATAGATTATATATATGCGCTTCCTTGTAATATACATATTCTTATATGGTATATGGTTTTAGTGTTTAAGTTTGGAGTAAGGTAGAATACTCTATTGGGAGCTGCAAATATATCATTTAAAATTGGTACCCATCTAAGGAGTTAGTTTTAGTGCGCTTGATTGTTACACAGGTTTGACAGTTGAAATCATTAGTGGTTAGACAGTCAAAGCTGTGTGGTTTTGTTTTGATATGAACCCTCTTGTCAGGGACTGGGGTTTCCTCTGTGATGTGCAACACATCCTTAATTGCTATAATCATATAACGGATGGATTTAGCCAATTTAGGCTGTAACTTTGCATCATCGTAATCGACACTGGAGTCAGAATCCATGTCGGTATCTGTGTCAACAATTTGGGATAGTGGGCGCTTCTGAGACCCTGACGGCCTCTGTGACATAGGATCAGGCACGGGCTGAGACCCTGACTGTCCTAAGGCTTCAGTTTTATCCAACCTTTTATGCAAGGAATTAACATTATCATTTAAAACCGTCCACATATCCATCCAATCGGGTGTCGGCGCCGTCGGCGGAGACACCACATTCATTTGCTCCCGTTCTGTTTCCACATAGCCTTCCTCGTCAAACATGTCGACACAAGCGTACCGACACACCACACACACAGGGAATGCTCTTTTTGAAGACCGTTCCCCCACAAGGCCCTTTGGAGAGACAGAGAGAGAGTATGCCAGCACACACCCCAGCGCTATATAACCCAGGAATAACACAGTAACTTAATGTTAACCCAGTAGCCGCTGTTATATTGATTTTTGCGCCTAGTTATGTGCCTCCCCTCTCTTTTTACCCTCTTCTACCGTGTATCTGCAGGGGAGAGCCTGGGGAGCTTCCCCTCAGCGGAGCGGTGGTTAAAAAATGGCGCTGGTGAGTGCTGAGGAAGAAGCCCCGCCCCCTCAGCGGCGGGCTTCTGTCCCGCTTCAATGTACAATTTTTTGGCAGGGGCTCATACATATATACAGTGCCCAACTGTATATATGCAAAACTTTTGCCAAAGAGGTCCTAATTGCTGCCCAGGGCGCCCCCCCCCCCCCTGCGCCCTGCACCCTTACAGTGACCGGAGTATGTGGGTGTGTGTGGGAGCAATGGCGCACAGCTGCAGTGCTGTGCACTACCTCAGTGAAGACTGGAGTCTTCTGCCGCCGATTTCGAAGTCTTCTTGCTTCTTATGCTCACCCGGCTTCTGTCTTCCGGCTCTGCGAAGGGGACGGCGGCGCGGCTCTGGGATCGGACGACGAGGGTGAGATCCTGTGTACGATCCCTCTGGAGCTAATGGTGTCCAGTAGCCTAAGAAGCAGTACCTATCTGCAGAGAGTAGGGCTGCTTCTCTTCCCTCAGTCCCACGATGCAGGGAGTCTGTTGCCAGCAGAGCTCCCTGAAAATAAAAAACCTAACAAAATACTTTCTTACAGCAAGCTCAGGAGAGCTCACTGAACAGCACCCAGCTCGCCCGGGCACAGATTCAAACTGAGGTCTGGAGGAGGGACATAGAGGGAGGAGCCAGAGCACACCAGAATCTAAATTATTTCTTAAAGTTCCCATGTCTCCTGCGGAGGCAGTCTATTCCCCATGGTCCTTACGGAGTCCCCAGCATCCACTAGGACGTTAGAGAAATATTATATATATATATATATATATATATATATATATATATATATATATACACACACACACAGAGTATCCGTCCCCACCTGTGGCTCAGGTGTTTTGCGGCGAAGGAACAGGCGGCACTCCAAGGGCTTGTGTAAAAGCTGATTTAGTATTCAAAACATAGTGACAAAAAACAAAATACAGGTATCTTACGACGTTTCAAGGCATGGCAGCCTTTTCATCAGGTAAGTAAACCCTGGTGCTGTGAAGAAAACAAAACAGCACCAGGGTTTACTTACCTGATGAAAAGGCTGCCATGCCTTGAAACGTCGTAAGATACCTGTATTTAGTTTTTTTGTTTTTTGTCACTATGTTTTGAATACTAAATCAGCTTTTACACAAGCCCTTGGAGTGCCGCCTGTTCCTTCGCCGCAAAACACCTGAGCCACAGGTGGGGAAGGATACTCTGTGTATACGATTATCTGGAGGGCACCCAGGCAATTTGTCCTTTTAATCAGAGTGCCGGATGCTTTTTTCCTGTATATATATATATATATATATATATATAAATATATATATATATATATATATATATATATATATACACACATACATACACACACAGGTTGAGTATCCCGGGTGGTCTTCAGTATGCCGGCGGTCGGGCTCCCGGCGACCAGCATACCGGCGCCGGGAGCCCGGCAGCCGGTATACCGACACTTATTCTCCCTCGTGGGGGTCCACGACCCCCCGGAGGGAGAATAAAATAGTGTGGCGCGCATAGCGCGCCACCGTGCCCGTAGCGTGGCGAGCCCGCAAGGGGCTCATTTGCGCTCGCCACACTGTCGGTAAGCCGGCGGTCGGGCTCCCGGCGCCGGTATGCTGGTCGCCGGGAGCCCGACCGCCGGCATATCGTAGTAAACCCGAGTATCCCATATCCAAATATTCCGAAATACGGAATATTCCGAAATACGGACTTTTTTGAGATAGTGAGATAGTGAAACCTTTGTTTTTGATGGCTCAATGTACACAAACTTTGTTTAATACACAAAGTTATTAAAAATATTGTATTAAATGACCTGCAGGCTGTGTGTATAAGGTGTATATGAAACATAAATGAATTGTGTGAATGTACACACACTTTGTTTACTGCACAAAGTTATAAAAAATATTGGCTAAAATGATCTTCAAGCTGTGTGAATAAGGTGTATATGAAACATAAATGCATTCTGTGCTTAGACGTGGGTCCCATCACAATGATATCTCATTATGGTATGCAATTATTCCAAAATACGGAAAAATCCCATATCCAAAATACCTCTGGTCCCAAGCATTTTGGATAAGGGAGACTCAACCTGTATATATATATATATATATATATATATATATATACACACACACACACACACACACGTGTATATATATATATATATATATATATATATATATATATATATATATGTATGTAGTGGGATGCAATGTCTGCTCTCACCACTCATAGGGTGGGGTGCATGCAGCCCATGGCCTGTATGTACGTGTATACACACACACTATATATATATATATATATATATATATATATATATATATATATATAATTTATTTATTAATATTACATACGTATACACACACGGCTGACCACCACACTAGTTGAAGCAATATGTTTTGTTTAATTTGTATTTAAATTGTGCTTTAATTAGAATACAGTATTTTGTAAAAGTTGATTTCAGTAATTCAACTTAAAAGGTTAAACTAATATATTATATAGACTCATTACATGCAAAGTCAGATATTTCAAGCCTTTATTTGTTATAAATTTTGATGATTGTGGGTTACAGTTTAAGAAAACCCAAATCCAAAGTCTCAGAAAATTAGAATATTGTAGGCTCAAAGTATCACACCCTAATCAGCTAATTAATCTAAACCACCTACATAGGTTTCCTGAGCCTTTAAATGGTCTCTCAGTCTGGTTCAGTACAATTCACAATCATGGGGAAGATTGCTGACCTGGCAGTTGTGCAGAAAACCATCACCGACACTCTCCACAAGGAGGGAAAGCCTCAAAAGGAGGTGGTCCAAAGTGGTCCTGACCCAGTATGAAAACACATACATCTACCCAAGTTTCGGTCCCAGCATTCGCACTATTATAGATACATCAATGATATCTTCATAATTTTGGGTGGCACGGAGGATGATTTTGCACAAATGGTTGGGGTATTAAACATCTTGGAGAGTCCCATCTGTTTTACATGTAACATACAGTCTGACTGGATTGAGTTCCTTGATGTACTAATTAGTAGAGACAACAACGGCTTGGGGACATCATTGTTTCGTAAACCAACAGATAGAAATACTGTTCTATATTCTAACAGACACCACCCTAAATCTTTAAAAGACGGACTACCTATCTCCCAATTTTTACAGGTATTGAGAAATAATACATGAAGAGAAGTAGCGGATATTCAATTACGAGAGATGCCTGCTAGGTTTGAGGAGAGAGGCTATGCATCTGGTACCATTAAAAAGGCCCTGAGGAGAGCAAAATATATTTTTGAACATGGACAGACCAGTAATTAGACAAAGGTACACAATAGAATTGTTTACCACACAATATGATACTCATGCACCAGCGTTTGCCCGCTCTGTTAAAAAGAACTGGCCGATAGTAGGCATGGACAATGCATTTAAGAGTCCAGAATAAGCCGCTGATTTCATTTGCTCGGGGACCAAACCTACATCAATTATTGATGCAGCCAACAAAGAATTTCTGCAAAAGTAAGGAACATGCATGGCTCAACCTGAAAAAATTGGGCCGTTATCGTTTGGGATGTACAACATACAATGGGATGTTGACAGGAAAGTCATTTGCACACCCACATACGGGTCGAAAGATCTCCATTAAGCATCACGCCACCTGCACAACCACACATTTGATATATATCTTGATGTGTCTGTGTGGACTATATTATGTGGGTAAAACCACTACCACATTTCGTGAGAGAATGGCCAACCATCGCCTTTCCATACGGCAAGCCTTTATCAGCAAACAAAGCGACAAGCCAGTGGCACAACACTTTTTGGAGCAGGGTCATCAAATATCAACACTCAAAAGCATAATAGACCATGTGCCTAAACGGAATAGGGGTTGTGACCGTGGACGAGTATTGCTACAGAGAGGCGAGATGGATGTTCAGATTGGACACTAAATCTCCACGGTGTCTCAATGAAAATATAAACTTTCGTTGTTTTCTTTAGGATGATTTACGTTGCTTGGTTTAGTGAAGCATGCGCAACAGTGTATATAATTTGCACAGTGATTGTTGTTTGTTTATTATATATTGTGTCTGTATTTATGTGTTTTGGTATTTGTATATAGTGATGCTAATTGCACTTGTATGTTGCACTCTCTCTAGCACTTCTCTGACTGTATAGTTGGGTCCACTGTGGCACACATAGCACACATTTCATCTTACTATATTTTAGTATTATGGCTGTCCTATATTTATATTAGTGACCTGATCGGCCTGAGGGGGTCCCTATAGTGCAAGACCCGGGTAGTGTGAGCAGTGTAGTAGCCCTACCATGTGTTTGAACAATGCAACCTATATAGTGTATTGTTATGTCATCCACTTTTTATTAGCACTAATACCATCTACAAAATACAGCGACATACTAGTACCAGCGATGCAGGATGCGCGCTAGTTTCTAAGCTGTAGCTGGTTGTCAGAGATCTGCTGTTGGTAAACAGTGCTTAGCGGGTGACGTCAGTGGAAGTGACGCGTGATTCCTCATTGGACAGAATTAGTGAACCGCATGAACAGGAAGTCCGGTAACTGACACGCGGCGTTACTATTCGCTGTATAAGTTCTACTATGTGTTGTTTCTTGTATATATACTGGGACAATTTTAGCGCATGCACACTTCTGTGGAATGCACGCTGGGACTCCAGATGGCACAGGAGGTCACCTGTGGGTAATTGTGATAGGCAATGGGATTTATAGGTGTAAGCGTGCACTGTGTGCCCGTGGACGACTCTTTGCTGCAGTGGTGAAGGTGACATGATGCTATGGTCTTTAACGGTCAGTCAGTGACCGAAGTCGACAGACGGATACGTTTATGACCTTTTATATTCAGAACTGCATTTGTTGGTCCTGTTTCATCACTAGGCCATGTTGATTGCCTGTGTTTTTTGCATTATGAGCCATCATTGTTCTCTCTCTAAAGTGCTATATTGGAAGTAATAAAGAAGCATTTTTTTTTATGATTGGAGTGCCCTCTCTCAAGACTCTCTCTCTATATATATATATATATATATATATATATATATATATATATATATATATTTTTTTTTTTTTTTTTTCTGTTTTTATTTTTCTAGATGTGCTTCTGCCATACATAATGTACATAGCAATTCACTAAAGCAAGAAATGGACAATAAAGAGGAAGTCCAATTGGCCACATGGTTTCACACACAGACAAGTTCAATAAAACTGCCTTTTCCCTGTACACTAACCCATGCATTATGCAGAAACGCAGTGTCAAAGTCGAAAA
This sequence comes from Pseudophryne corroboree, assembly GCF_028390025.1. NCBI lineage: Eukaryota > Metazoa > Chordata > Amphibia > Anura > Myobatrachidae > Pseudophryne > Pseudophryne corroboree. The sequence continues at coordinate 666,162,613 of NC_086449.1, read as the reverse complement.
ATATTGCAGAACACACATCACGTACAAACTGCACACACATGCCCTCTGCGAGTACATATCCGCAATTTGTGTATGGTCGCTCCCGCGGTCCTGCGCATCGGCGCGTGGTATGGGTATTTACGGCAGAGTTTGTGTACGCATGGAGAGCCATCAAAACACATTACATATTTAATCCAAATAGTGCACAATGTACACATAGTCTCCTTGCACCACATCAGAAAGTTATAGCTGTTTAAATGGTTGCAGAACAAAGGGATTCACCTTTACAGGATAAGAGGGGACAGACTAAGGTTATAAGGTGATATTTGGTATCCAGCTGTAGGGTATTTTAAGGATACCATTCCGGTGTTGGTCTGCGGAAGATCGCATGTTCCTGCGGATAGTTATGTGCAGAAGCAGAATATAGATATAAACTGTATTTACTGTATATTATGTATGCGGCGGGAATCCAGAGGAGACCACCCACCAGAGCAGTTGAGAAAGACATCGCCTACATTTTCAAATCAACCTATGACCTCTCCTGTACTGTAAAAGTGCATTCCCGTGTCCAATGGACAACGGGATTACAGTATCCATTGTATTGCTTTTGGAAGACTTGTATAAATAAAGCCTGCTGCAGCCCGGCCTGACAAGACTCACAACGTTATCTATTTGATGACGGAGGACCGGACCAGGAAGCGCACGCGAATATACTCACGTATGTACATTGACCTGTAGCCATTATTCTGTTATATTGTTTTGTATTGTAGTGTATAATTTGTATTGTAAACCCCCTTTCAGAAATAATCCACTGTGGTGTCGGAACCCAGCAGTAAAATCACAATTGGTGTCGTGTGCTCATTGACCTGCTAAGGTTTAAAGTGTATTATTATTATTGCATTGCTGTAGAAGGTTTAAAGTGCATCTCTGGGTGTGTACGCGCTGTGAGTACTTTGTACCGTCAGCGCGGCGTGTGTACGCAAAGTCTGTACCCTGTACGGGACTCTGTACGCTAATAGCGTAGAAGGTGCGTAGAGTGTGAATTAAGTATTGCGGCCGCTGCGGCTAAAGGTTTAAAGTGTATTTAAGGTATGTTTAAGGTATAGCTTTCCTTCCTGTAAAGATAATCAACTTTATCAATTGGGGGCATCGTCCGATTTTCCACATTTTTACTGCTTAACAGGTCACAAGCAGACATAATCTATCAGCATAAGGGTGGACAGGGATCCTACGTATCCTTTTCTTGGTCAGTGGATACACTGAAAACCCTACTTAATTGCTGATTAGATGGTGTCTGCTCTGTATGGTTTGTTGGGATGCTCGTAAGGTAAGCAGGTAAAAAGCTATTTAAAATCTGTGAATTTATTTTTTGGCGCCAAATGCGTACACAACAAAAGCGTACACCCATACTCTGTGCATACTCTCCCACATTGTTGCCATAACATTCAGATTACTAGATTCATAATATAAATATTAAGGAAGTAAGTGTAAAACACAAACGCAGTTTAGCCTAGTTATAAAGGTTTATACAGAAAAGAAACTGTGTGGCGTGTTAAGTGAGCGATTATAGTTAATATTGCTCACATTTATAGAAATTGTGTGAGTTGTTTTATTGCGTCCGCACATTGGTACACGTGGTACGGAACGTGAGGACAGCGTACACAAAACGTGCACGTAGCGCAAGGCCGCACACGTGGCATAAAGGTACGCACGGTTGCGTAATTACGCAAGCTTGCGTAGCGTTGTGTGCGCATAATAAAACCACACGATAGTTACTTTTGTTTAAAGGTGGGATAGTAGCCACGCTATAATAACACAAGATTGCCCAGTTTCCAAAGTTTAGTATAAAAACCCTTATTTACTGTATTGCCTCTGGGAGTAAAGCTGCTTGTCTGAATGAAAATTTTCTGTACAGAAAAATAAAGTGTATCTGAGTGAGCGAGTGCAGGAGTGAGTGGATACTGAACCCAAGAACTAGGTGGACTAGGTGGACTGCTAGGTGGTCTAGGTGTACACACTGTTAGTAGAGACCCGGTGGCGTAGGGTTTGCAACCCTGCGGTATTAAAAAAAAAAAAAAAAGTGGACTAGGTGGTCTTGGTGGAGTGGTATCCCATACAACTCTAGGTGGTCTAAAACAATCGTAGGGCATATAGATAACTAGTATCTATAGGCTGTGCTATTGCATCACATGTCCGTTTGTTCTGCATAGCGCAACGTGATATTATTGTGTCACATTTGCTGTGGAAGAGCATACGCAGACGTGATTGTATAGACAAAGGAGTTTTTCTATAACTTCGGGAAATCTCCCTGGTGGGCTTCACTGGAAAGGGCGAAGGATAGTTATCTAATTTCTCTGTTTTTCACCCTACAAACAATTCCAGTTGAAAGATACCGAAAAGGAAATTTTCACTGCCTCTCTCAGGAAAATATTCCAAACAGAACTTCCACCGAAATAAATTACGGTGTAAGGTCTGATAGGAGCCCTAAGTTGGGTACATTGCGATCCGCTATCAACAGCGTATCGTTGTATTGGCCAGCGTGGGCGCGAGCGAGTGGAAGGCGCTCAGTTATACTTCCACCGTCTACTTATATTGAGTATTTTGGTGTTTGTAGGAATTTTTTTAAAGGTATTAGAAGAGACCCACAAATATGGGAGCCAGTTGCTCAAGTAAGAGACGTTTAGACAGGGTTCAGGCAGAATTGTGGCCAAAAGGCTCAGCAAGGTTTATCATGTGTGAGAAATATGGTTCACACACAGAAGGTTTATGCAATGAGTGGATATGTATGACCAACAATGATAGGGTACCATTCCCTAGAGTGGGCAGCTTTGAACCAGAGGTATTACAGAACTTAAGGTTAAGGATATGTCTGATAAAATCCAAGAAACAAAGGATTAAACATACAGACTGTTTAAATTTATGGCAACAGGAGGGGGATATGCAAAAGGAATTAGCTCGCGCAGCAGGTTCCAAACCTAGCGGGAAAACAATGGCGACTGCACCACCACCATATATTGTTGGGGAGAAAATGGCTACAGGCAATGATACATTGGTACAGAATAAGAGTGTAATTGCAAAATGTACTAACCCTAACCAGTTGTACCCTGTTTTAAATTTTCCCTGCGAACAAGAAGATGAGCCCAGCACGATATCGGCACTCTCTCTAGCAGCCACCATACAAGACACTCAGGTGGGCACGGCCCAACCAACAAGAGCGTAGTCAGGCCCCCTAGCGGAGGGATAAGTGAGGTCGTGTCCACAGGTAAGTACGGTACCGTACATTATGCAGAAACCATAGCACCCCACATTGTAGAATCAAACCAGAAAGATGTAATTGAATTAAATCCTGTCAGGGTGATTGCGGTCCCCAATGGGAAGACTGACGCTCAGGGAGTCACTCCCATCAGGAACATTGCCATGCATTGTCCCTGGTCCCGGACAGAATTGAGGTCAACTATGTCAGAATTTCCCGATCCCAGAAAGGATCTTGTCGCATGCCAGAGGTTCATTAAAGAGTAAGGTAACGCCACCGAACCCACAAACAAAGATTGGCGAACAGTGCTACGGGTATGTTTACCCTCCAATATTGACCCCGCGAAGTTCATAACTGATTGCAATTTAGACGAAGAAGTACCTATAACTGATGAGTACACTCAGGAGAAGGTACTACAAATCAATCTGCAGTTAGGAATATATATACCTACTGTTGTCAAATGGAATAAAATCTTTTCCATAAGACAAAAGGAAGGTGAAATGGCATCCGAATATTTCCATCGAGCACTGCAGGAAATGACTAGATACACTGGGATCGAGGACATTAGAGACAATGCACATCATAGGGAGGTAGCTGTATCAGTATTAATGGACGGGTTGAAGAAGGCACTCAGAACAAGGGTACAGACCTCTCTACCAAACTGGAGAGGTATCTCAGTGGCTGCATTGAGAGAGTCCGCTGTCGAGCATGATAGGAACATCATTAAGCACAGGAAGTCACAGGGGGGAAAACTGATGACGGTAAGTATACAGGCCCTTACGGCAAAACCCCATCAGCCAAAAACCCGGACCCCTGTTTGGGACAGACCTAGAACATGTTTCATTTGTAGGAAGGAAGGGCATTTTGCCAAAGACTGTAGGAGTAGTAGAGCGCATAGCCAAGATAGACCCCTAGACAGAAAATACGAACCACACTACTACTCACATAATTGGGAGCAGGGACCACATAGGAGAAGTTACGAGCCACATGCAGGTGAAACAAGGAGGTACCCCCCAAGGAGAGATGGGCAGACCTCCGTAAATTCTCAGCTACCTCCCCCACATATCGTAGCTGCCAACGCGCTGCGGGAGGGTCTCGCCCCACAATAGGGGTTGGGCCACACCTGTAGTCTGCAGCCAGTGAAGTTGATTGCTAGCCTTGGTAGTGAACCTGAGGTCACGGTTGATGTAGCTGGTGTACCATTACCTTTTCTTGTAGACACAAGGGCGGCCAGGTCAGTGTTAAATTCAACTGTAGGTCTGAAAACCACGGGTAAAACAATTTCAGCAATGGGAGTAACAGGAATAGTGCAACACTACCCTTTGAGTAGACCTGCAGAGATTACGATAGGGCCCTTGCAAACCAAGCATTCTTTTTTGCTGGCTGCAGCGGCTCCGACTAACCTGCTTGGAAGAGATTTATTGTGTAAAATGCGGTGTGTCATATACTGTACTCCTGAGGGTGTCTTCTTGGATATACCTGAGAATCACGTTCAGGAATGCAAGATATATTAGACACCCCTCAAAGGCTGATGTCGCATTCTGCTGTTATAGATAAGTGTCCATCAAAGGTAGAGGAAATGATCTCACAAATACCGGGTTCCCTTTGGACCAAAGATGGACAAGACACTGGATTGATGGCGAATGTAGCTCCGGTAGTAGTGCAAGTAAAAGACGGTAGGATAGCTCCAAAAATCCCTCAGTATCCTCTGAAGCCAGAGGTAGAATTAGGAGTGTACCCCGTCATAGAGCGGTTGCTACAACAGGGCATACTAGTCAGGACGTCCAGCACTACCAATAGTCCCATCTTCCCTGTGAAAAAGAGTGGGGGGAGGGGTTACAGGCTAGTGCAGGATCTAAGGGGGGATAAACAAGATAGTTGAAAGCCAAATTATATTATAGATTTACAAACTTATGCTATTAAAATAATATCTGTAGGAGACCGATTACATCTTTATATTCTACAAATATCTTTTGAGTGGACGGAACATAGTTTTGTTTTTAATTGACATTTCTTTATTTTCATTCACACCTATCAGTCCTCTTTTTAAATTCACCTTCACTTACAACTAAATGATATTTTCATAAAAACTAATAAAGCATTTTATTTCAAAGTCAATTTGGTCCCTAGCGCACTACCATGAAGACTTATTTTTTTCCACTTGCTTTGGTGAATAAATTAATGTTATCTGAAGTTGGAACACACCTTTACATTTCCAAGAGATACATGAATATAAATGGGCAGGTTGACACAGTAAGGGACAGCTAAGTAAAGCAAATCTATCATCTATGTATCACACATTAGCCAAATCATAAACACACTATTTATATATCTTTATACATCAATACATTTTTATGTATCTATGTATTTTTATCTATCTATATTTTATTTTAATTTTTAATACCTACATATTATGTCAACTTTTGTTTGTAACATACAGAGAAACAAAACAAGTGCCTACTTTTATACATTTACAGAAAAACACCACAAAGTGCCGGTGCAGTTACTGTCTGTTCGGCATCTGTCATTCACGGCGCACAGCAATCCATTGGTTTTGATCAGATGTCCACATAGAGTAGAACAAGTTAAAGGTAAGTCCTTGGATATTTACGATGATTTATAGGTCAATTGTGGTGAATATCAGCTGTTTTATGGAGATGATCAGGAGCATGCAAAATCAGGATTTTGGTACTTACCGATAAATCCCTTTCTCCGATTCAACAGGGGCCGCTGGAGCGTAGTTACAATGGGGAAATAGTAGGCAGTAATTGGGAGCTGGCACTTTAAAATTTTAACACTGTGGCTAGCTCCTCCCCTACTATCTCCCCTCCAAGCCAGTCTACGTAAAACTGTGCCCGAGGAGAGCTGGAATAAACAAACCTTAAGGTAGGAGGTTAATAACGCCCTGTAAACCAGGATAACACAAACTAAACCTGGAACAGAACCTAACAAAAAAACAGGTTAACCTGAACTCAAAAAGCAGGCACCTAGTGATCTGCAGACCTTTAAGCAAAAACAAGGAGGAAACAGCGCTGGGCGGGCGTCCAGTGGCACCTGTGGAATCGGAGAAAGGGATTTATCGGTAAGTACCAAAATCCTGATTTCTCCTTCATCCACTAGGGGCCACTGGAGCGTAGTTACAATGGGGACGTCCCAGAGCTCCCAAAACGGGTGGGAGAGCGTTGAGAGTCCTGTAAAATCGCTCGGTTAAACTGTGATGCAGAGGCCGCAAAAGTGTCAAACTTATAGAATGTGACAAACGTATGTCGGTCCGACCAAGTAGCCGTCCGACATAAAGTAGTCATGGAGACCCCACGGGCAGCCGCCCACGAAGGTCCCACAACGCGCGTAGAGTGCGCTGAAATGGAAAACGGAGGCTCCCGAGCAACCGCCAATAAGACTGTCTGATGGTCAGATGTATCCAACGGCCCAGCTTATGCTGGGACCCCGGCTATTTAGTACGGGAGCATCGTACAGAACAAAGAAGAAAACACTTCGTCGAATAGCCGAAGACCTTTGTAGAGAGAGTCGGCGAGCCCTGACAACATTCAAAGAGGGCCGAAAACACCAGCGTCAGATTTATATGAAAAACGGACATCCCCCCTGGAAGAAACGACCGCTGAGTCTGAAGCTCAGCCGTAACCCCAGTCGAAAAGGGGGAGTTGCCAATAGAGTACTCCCTGAAAGAGAGCTCGAACTTAGGGCCGCCATGCTAATTTCTTTTGGAAGAAAACCGAAAGAGCAGAGACCTAAAATTCAGGTCAACCTAGTTGAAGCGCAGCCAAGCAAACCACCCGGAGAAACCAAAGAAGATGGCTAAATTAAAAACCAAAAGGGGAAAACCCCTGTTATCCACACTAGGCCACAAAGTTTCCAAAAGTGGCAAAAGCGAGAAGAGGGAACAGACTTTCGAAATCAGGGCCCAGTAGGCATAACCGAACTAGGGAACTCCTCACTTCTGAGGTCTTGTGAACAGTCACGCCGTTAAACGAAACCAGTGTAAGACTGAACAAATAAAAGGACCCTGTTGAAGTAGACAGTCCTGCAGAGGTAGGAGCCAAGGCTCCTCTACTGACAACAGGTGCAGGGTGGATCTTTAAGTCATGCGCAGCCAAACCGGAGTCACCGGGAGGACTAGCGCGCATTCTCCCCTCATGTGTCATCCGAAAGTGAGGTAGAAATAGAAAAGGAGGCAAGATAGACTAACCAGAAACTCCAAGGAGCCGCGAGGGCATCCTCGGCTACTGCCGCCAGAGCTCACGTCCGAGAGTAGTAAAGGGTTAAAGAGTCAGTCAGAACGCCCTGAGGTCGATCCGAAATCTCCGCCAATAGCGGACCAGCTGACAAAACTCCGGGGAATGTCCCCTCACCCAGGTGTCTGACCTGGCGGCTTGACCTGGAATGAAGATTGTTGTCCTCCGCTCAGAGGGGAATGTAGGCGACCACTCACCGCGTCGCAACTTGACTGAAGAAAGAGAGTAACTGGTCCCGAGGAAGGAAAAATCCTCTGACGGACCGAGTTGAGAACCGTCTACGAGGAGCATAAATTGGACACGTGTCGAATCAAAAGTTACTGGATCCTCCGGATATTCAGAAGCAACAAAATCTGCAGAGTGGGTTTCCAGCAGTAGATTGTCCAATTAGGGAACAAACGTCACTCCCTGCCTTTGAAAAAGAGCCCGTCTGTGATCTTCCTGAACACTGTGGGAGTGGAAGAGAGACCGAATGGAAAGGACTGACAGTGGAAATGAGTATCCTGTAATGCGAATTTGAGAATAGCCCGATGAGGAAACCCAACGGAAATCAGTAAACAGGCATCCCTGAAGACAAGGGACGCGTAAAACCCCCTTTCTTCTTCAAACTAGCAATCACAGACTGAAAGGATTCCAAGGCCAGAATAGGCCTGGCCGAGCCATCTGGCTTCGGCACAGGAAAAGAAAACCAAGGCCTGAGAAATGCCCCGATTCAAATGATATGTGAAAACAGGGATCAACACCCTTTGCGGTTAGAAACATCTGGAGCGCCGCCTGCAGTATGACTTTCTTGTCATCGTAAACCGGCCGACCCATGCCGAGGGACCCCTGAGACGGTTGGACTCCAAAATAGAGTCTGTAACCGCCCAAGCCTTCCCAGTCCTCCCGGAAAGACCACAGACCTGCGCCTACCCTGGGACCTCCCAGGTGGTAGGAAGGTCTGACCTGCGGTGGGTGTGTTGGATGACCTAAAATCAGACTGGACCGAGGATGCTGAACCTCTGCTTCAGCCTGTTACCATGAGATCCCTTGGTGACGGAGATACCGCCCTTGACATGGAGTCGAAACCCTAAAAGGGCACGGAAAGATCTAAAGGAAAGACCTGTAAAGGTCCGTCTTGGAGCTGGGGCAGCAGTAGGGGAAAGAAAAGTAGACTTACCCCCAACGGTCCGAGAAATCATGCAGGAAGTTCCTTCCCGTGAACCAGCTGCCCATTAGGATTCCCTGTTCGCCTGTCACTGTCGCAGCCCCAGAGGTCGTCGGGTTAAGACAGCCCAAGCGAAAATGCAGGTTCCGAGTATACAGACGTGGAGACCTCAAAAGAATATAAAAGCAGAATCGTGACTCTGATCTGTCCCAAAGCATCAGTTGATCCTGATGCAAATCATCCTGTAACCTAGAGGACAATTGTTCCACAAACTACCTGCTCCGGACAAAGTCGAACCCCTGCTGTCGCATATGTCTCTCAGATGGATCCCTCAGCAAGGTTGCCCCAGGAAAACGGCAGCTTGTTGGACTGGCGATACATTGAGGGGTATATCCTGGAGAGGTCGGATATCGTTTCCTGCTATCTGCGGGAAAAGGATAGGCAAACAAACATTGTTTGATACCTGAAATTGTGCATTCGGATATCTCCCGGCCGCCTACCGGAGGATGCCCAGCTAATCCGAAACTGAACAAGTCGCTGTCATTTCCTCCTTGGCGTCAAACCCCGAGGGACCTGAAGTGTCCGACTCCTTTACCTGCAGCACCAGACGAACTGCTGTTTAATACGCCTCAATATCCTGAGATACTGGTTCAGACTTGGACATCTCTCGCCTCCTTAAAGAGAGGCCTCTCATCTGCAGTGTAACATGGAGGTTAGCAAGGTCCTTTTAGAAACCTGGAGAGGAGAAATGACGTACAAGGTCTCTGGTTAACAGTGACATTACCTGCATAATCTGAGCTGTTCACACAGGAGTGTCCTGCAGCTGCGTTGAGGGCTAAGCAGATGGCTACACCGCACAATCCACACCTAACAGGGATTTCTCTAACTGTCCCAGGTGATACGAACGAAAAGAGAAAAGGTGGGTTAAAGAAGCGTAGCCCTATGTAATGTCTGCACTATAACGTGCAGTGACAAATACGTTTCAAATAAACTTATTTTTGGAGCAGCAGAGACCTGAACTGGTAACGCTGTGCTGCAGGTTAGGAGTCTTAGCCACTAGGCTATGAGAGCTCCTCTTAAGTTTTTTTTTTTTTTTTAATGTCCCCGCTACTAGCGTACTGAGCCACAGCGGCTATTCTTCTGATGCCACACACAGTCGCCCAAATTACAAATAGCATTATTACCAAGTGAAAGTGTACCGCTAAATTAAGAAGAACCGGTGCAACACGTTTCTCGGAGTCTCCGCTGGTTTCTCAAAATGGCGGCAAGCCTGCGAGAAAAGCCGGGGGAAAATGTTATGTGGCAAGAGCTATGTGGAAATGTGAACCCAGGTCTGTGTTATTATAAAACATTGTGGAAGTGTTTTGTTGTATCCACTACATATGGTATTAGATAGATATATATATATATACACACATATCTATCTATCTATTTATAAATATATATACATCATATACATACCCCTATTGAACCCAATAGGGTAGAGAAATACATATGCCCGGGTGATATAATATATTATATATATATATATATATATATATATATATATATATATATATATATATATATATATATATATATATATATATATATCTATATATCTATCTATACACATAGTGAACCCAATAGGGTAGAGAGATACATATTCCAGGGGTGATTATATATATATATATATATAAAGAATTTACTTACCGATAATTCTATTTCTCATAGTCCGTAGTGGATGCTGGGACTTCCGTAAGGACCATGGGGAATAGCGGCTCCGCAGGAGACTGGGCACAAAAAGCAAAAGCTTTAGACTAGCTGGTGTGCACTGGCTCCTCCCCCTATGACCCTCCTCCAAGCCTCAGTTAGGATACTGTGCCCGGACGAGCGTACATAATAAGGAAGGATTTTGAATCCCGGGAAAGACTCATACCAGCCACACCAATCACACTGTACAACCTGTGATCTGAACCCAGTTAACAGTATGATAAACGTAGGAGCCTCTGAAAAGATGGCTCACAACAATAAACAACCCGATTTTTTTGTAACAATAACTATATACAAGTATTGCAGACAATCCGCACTAGGGATGGGCGCCCAGCATCCACTACGGACTATGAGAAATAGAATTATCGGTAAGTAAATTCTTATTTTCTCTGACGTCCTAGTGGATGCTGGGACTTCCGTAAGGACCATGGGGATTATACCAAAGCTCCCAAACGGGCGGGAGAGTGCGGATGACTCTGCAGCACCGAATGAGAGAACTCCAGGTCCTCCTCAGCCAGGGTATCGAATTTGTAAAATTTTGCAAACGTGTTTGCCCCTGACCAAGTAGCTGCTCGGCAAAGTTGTAAAGCCGAGACCCCTCGGGCAGCCGCCCAAGATGAGCCCACTTTTCTTGTGGAATGGGCTTTAACAGATTTTGGCTGTGGCAGTCCTGCCACAGAATGTGCAAGCTGAATTGTACTACAAATCCAACGAGCAATCGTCTGCTTAGAAGCAGGAGCACCCAGCTTGTTGGGTGCATACAGGATAAACAGCGAGTCAGATTTTCTGACTCCAGCCGTCCTGGAAACATATATTTTCAGGGCCCTGACTACGTCCAACAACTTGGAGTCCTCCAAGTCCCTAGTAGCCGCAGGCACCACAATAGGTTGGTTCATGTGAAACGCTGAAACCACCTTAGGGAGAAATTGAGGACGAGTCCTCAATTCTGCCCTGTCTGAATGAAAAATTAGGTAAGGGCTTTTATATGACAAAGCCGCCAATTCTGAGACACGCCTGGCTGACGCCAGAGCTAACAGCATGACCACCTTCCATGTGAGATATTTTAATTCCACAGTGGTGAGTGGTTCAAACCAATGTGATTTTAGGAACCCTAAAACTACATTGAGATCCCAAGGTGCCACTGGTGGCACAAAAGGAGGTTGTATATGCAGTACCCCCTTGACAAACGTCTGAACTTCAGGCAATGAAGCCAGTTCTTTCTGGAAGAAGATCGACAGGGCCGAAATTTGAACCTTAATGGATCCTAATTTTAGGCCCATAGACAGTCCTGCTTGCAGGAAATGCAGGAAACGACCCAGTTGAAATTCCTCTGTGGGGGCCTTCTTAGCCTCACACCAGGAAACATATTTTCGCCAAATGCGGTGATAATGTTTCGCAGTTACATCCTTCCTGGCTTTGATCAGGGTAGGGATGACTTCATCTGGAATGCCTTTTTCCATCAGGATCCGGCGTTCAACCGCCATGCCGTCAAACGCAGCCGCGGTAAGTCTTGGAACAGACAAGGTCCCTGCTGGAGCAGGTCCTTTCTTAGAGGTAGAGGCCACGGGTCCTCCGTGAGCATCTCTTGCAGTTCCGGGTACCAAGTTCTTCTTGGCCAATCCGGAGCCACGAGTATAGTCTTCACTCCTCTCCTTCTTATGATTCTCAGTACTTTTGGAATGAGAGGCAGAGGAGGGAACACATACACCGACTGGTACACCCACGGTGTTACCAGAGCGTCCACCGCTATTGCCTGAGGGTCCCTTGACCTGGCGCAATATCTGTCCAGTTTTTTGTTGAGACGGGACGCCATCATGTCCACCTTTGGTTTTTCCCAACGGTTTACAATCACTTGAAAGACTTCTGGGTGAAGTCCCCACTCCCCCGGGTGGAGGTCGTGTCTGCTGAGGAAGTCTGCTTCCCAGTTGTCCACTCCCGGAATGAACACTGCTGACAGTGCCACCACATGATTTTCCGCCCAGCGAAGAATCCTTGCAGCTTCTGCCATTGCCCTCCTGCTTCTTGTGCCGCCCTGTCTGTTGACGTGGGCGACTGCCGTGATGTTGTCCGATTGGATCAATACCGACTGACCCTGAAGCAGAGGCCTTGCTTGACTTAGGGCATTGTAAATGGCCCTTAGTTCCAGGATATTTATGTGAAGAGACGTTTCCATGCTTGACCACAAGCCCTGGAAATTTCTTCCCTGTGTGACTGCTCCCCAGCCTCTCAGGCTGGCATCGGTGGTCACCAGCATCCAATCCTGAATGCCGAATCTGCGGCCCTCTAGAAGATGAGCACTCTGTAACCACCACAGGAGAGACACCCTTGTCCTTGGAGATAGGGTTATCCGCTGATGCTTCTGAAGATGCGATCCGGACCATTTGTCCAGCAGATCCCACTGAAAAGTTCTTGCATGGAATCTTCCGAATGGAATCGCTTCATAAGAAGCCACCATTTTTCCCAGGACTCTCGTGCATTGATGCACTGACACTTGGCCTGGTTTTAGGAGTTTCCTGACTAGCTCGGATAACTCCCTGGCCTTCTCCTCCGGTAGAAACACCTTTTTCTGGACTGTGTCCAGAATCATCCCCAGGAACAGTAGACGTGTTGTTGGAATCAGCTGTGATTTTGGGATATTTAGGATCCACCCGTGCTGACGTAGCACTACCTGAGATAGTGCTACTCCGACCTCTAACTGTTCCCTGGACCTTGCCCTTATCAGGAGATCGTCCAAGTAAGGGATAATTAAGACGCCTTTTCTTCGAAGAAGAATCATCATTTCGGCCATTACCTTGGTAAAGACCCGTGGTGCCGTGGACAATCCAAACGGCAGCGTCTGAAACTGATAATGACAGTTTTGTACCACAAACCTGAGGTACCCTTGGTGAGAAGGGTAGATTGGGACATGGAGATAAGCATCTTTGATGTCCAGAGACACCATATAGTCCCCTTCTTCCAGGTTCGCTATCACTGCTCTGAGTGACTCCATCTTGAATTTGAACCTTTTTATGTAAGTGTTCAAGGATTTTAGATTTAAAATTGGTCTCACCGAGCCGTCCGGCTTCGGTACCACAAACAGCGTGGAATAATACCCCTTTCCCTGTTGTAGGAGGGGTACCTTGATTATCACCTGCTGGGAATACAGCTTGTGAATAGCTTCCACTACCGCCTCCCTGTCGGAGGGAGACGTTGGCAGAGCAGACTTCAGGAACCGGCGAGGGGTAGACGTCTCGAATTCCAATTTGTACCCCTGTGATACTACCTGCAGGATCCAGGGGTCCACTTGCGAGTGAGCCCACTGCGCGCTGAAATTCTTGAGACGGCCCCCCACCGTGCCTGAGTCCGCTTGTAAGGCCCCAGCGTCATGCTGAAGACTTGGCAGAAGCGGGGGAGGGCTTCTGCTCCTGTGAAGAGGCTGCCTGGTGCAGTCTTTTGACCTGGGGTAAAAAGGTGGATTTTCCAGCCGTTGCTGTGGCCACCAGGTCCGATAGACCGACCCCAAATAACTCCTCCCCTTTATACGGCAATACTTCCATATGTCGTTTGGAATCCGCATCACCTGACCACTGTCGCGTCCATAACGCTCTTCTGGCAGAAATGGACATCGCACTCACTCTAGATGCCAGGGTGCAAATATCCCTCTGTGCATCTCGCATATATAGTAATGCATCCTTTAAATGCTCTATAGTTAATAATATACTGTCCCTATCCAGGGTATCAATATTTTCAGTCAGGGAATCCGACCAAGCCACTCCAGCACTGCACATCCAGGCTGAGGCGATTGCTGGTCGCAGTATAACACCAGTATGTGTGTATATACCTTTTAGGATATTTTCCAGCCTTCTATCAGCTGGTTCCTTAAGGGCGGCCGTATCGGGAGACGGTAACGCCACTTGTTTTGATAAGCGTGTGAGCGCCTTATCTACCCTAGGGGGTGTTTCCCAACGCGCCCTAACCTCTGGCGGGAAAGGGTATAGTGCCAATAATTTATTAGAAATCAGCAGTTTTTTATCGGGGGAAACCCACGCTTTATCACACCTCATTTAATTCATCTGATTCAGGAAAAACTACTGGTAGTTTTTTCACACCCCACATAATACCCTTTTTTGTGGTACTTGTAGTGTCAGAAATATTCAATGCCTCCTTCATTGCCGTGATCATGTAACGTGTGGCCCTACTGGACATTACGTTTGTCTCCTCACCGTCGACACTGGATTCAGTATCCGTGTCTGGGTCTGTGTCGACCATCTGAGGTAACGGGCGTTTTAGCGCCCCCGACGGTGTCTGAGACGCCTGAACAGGCACTAATTGATTTGCCGGCTGTCTCATGTCGTCAACAGTTTTTTGCAAAGTGCTGACACTGTCACGTAATTCTTTAAATACGACCATCCAGTCAGGTGTCGACTCCCTAGGGGGTGACATCACTAACACAGGCAATTGCTCTGCTTCCACATCATTTTCCTCCTCATACATGTCGACACAATCGTACCGACACCCAGCACACACACAGGGAATGCTCTGAAAGAGGACAGGACCCCACGAGCCCTTTGGGGAGACAGAGGGAGAGTTTGCCAGCACACACCAGAGCACTATAGATATACAGGGATAACCTTATGTAAGTGTTACTCCCTTTATAGCTGCTGTTTTATATTAGCTGCCAATAGTGCCCCCCCTCCCTTGTTTTACCCTGATTCTGTAGCAGGACTGCAGGGGAGAGTCTGGGAGCCTTCCTTCCAGCGGAACTGTGAGGGAAAATGGCGCTTGTGTGCTGAGGAGATAGGCTCCGCCCCCTTCACGGCGGCCTTTTCTCCCGCTTTTTTTTTTTTTTTTAGGAAAACTGGCAGGGGTGAAATGCATCCATATAGCCCAGGAGCTATATGTGATGTATTTCTTTAGCCATATAAGGTTTAAACATGTTTTATTGCGTCTCAGGGCGCTCCCCCCCAGCGCCCTGCACCCTCAGTGACCGGAGTGTGAAGTGTGCTGAGAGCAATGGCGCACAGCTGCAGTGCTGTGCGCTACCTTATCTGAAGACAGGAACGTCTTCTGCCGCCGATTTCTCCGGACCTCTTCGCTCTTCTGGCTCTGTAAGGGGGCCGGCGGCGCGGCTCCGGGACCCATCCAGGCTGAACCTGTGATCGTCCCTCTGGAGCTAATGTCCAGTAGCCAAGAAGCCCAATCCACTCTGCACGCAGGTGAGTTCGCTTCTTCTCCCCTTAGTCCCACGATGCAGTGAGCCTGTTGCCAGCAGGACTCACTGAAAATAAAAAACCTATTTAAACTTTTACTTCTAAGCAGCTCAGGAGAGCCACCTAGCATGCACCCTTCTCGTTCGGGCACAAAAATCTAACTGAGGCTTGGAGGAGGGTCATAGGGGGAGGAGCCAGTGCACACCAGCTAGTCTAAAGCTTTTACTTTTTGTGCCCAGTCTCCTGCGGAGCCGCTATTCCCCATGGTCCTTACGGAAGTCCCAGCATCCACTAGGACGTCAGAGAAATAAATATATATATATATATATATATATATATATATATATATATATATATATATATACACACATACACACACCTAGCCAATAGGGTAGAGAAAACCTGGGTTCCTGCTTAATATGCTATACTAGCCCTGTCTATGCAACTAGACCTGAACCTTATTGAGCTGAGACACAGCTCCTGTTACAGAGCAGGCTTCCTCTATGAAATGCCCGGCAAAGGTCTCCCCTGCAGGGAGAGATCCCTCTGGGCTATAGAGCACTGTGAGCCGCGGCCGGGGAGCCCGCTGAGTAAAGCGGGATTAAGGTCCTTCCCCTCCTTATGTATGCACAGTACTTGTCATTGTAGGGGAAGGAGCTTTCAGCAGCCGTGAATGAAGCGGTGAGCGGCATGCTGCAGCGGCCGGGGAGCGGGAGCGCTGAGCCCGCTGTACAGAGCGGGAGTTAGCTCCGCCCCCCCATTTTGGCGCCAAATTTAAAACTAACCCGCTTCAGTGTAGATGAAGCGGTGAGCGTCCTGTATCCCCCGCCGGCAATGTATGCCGCGGCCGGGGAGCGCTGAGCCCTCTGCACAGAGCGGGCGCTGTGCAGAGCGGGCTAAAGCTCCGCCCCCACCTCAATGGCGCCAATTTCAAATTTTAAGCAAAGGGTATGACTGGCCTTTATTAGAGGGGAGCCGGGATCTCTCTGGGTGAGCGCCCACACAAATGCCCTATCATCACTCAGAGCACACTGCACAGGTAAATTGAGTAAATAAACAGTGGGCACACTGTAAATGTAAAATTATACAACAGTGGAGGGGGAGAAATTGTACTCACCGCTGTCCCGATGGAGTGGCCCCGACACGCGCAGCACGCAGCGGTGTCCGGGCTACGTATACTGTGCTGTCGGAATCTTCTGCCGACGGAGCTGCCCTGACACGCGCCGCACGCAGTGGTGTCCGGCCACTGATACACTCACCGCTGCCGGAATCTTCTTGCTGGTGGAGCGGCCCCGACACGCGTCGCACGCAGCGGTGTCCGGCCAGCTCATGAGAGCTCAGTGTCTCCTTCAGCCGGGGCCCATCCCGAACCGCACGCAGCTGCGATGGGACCCCGCCGGCAGCTCCCGCGGAGCAGACTGGCAGTGGCAAAGCTGCCAGTCTGTGAGTGTAAGTAAGAAAAAGAAAAATAATAAAGAAAAATAATAAAGAAAAAATTCTTCAGATAAAACCCAAGTGAACCAGCTCCCTCGGGCACTAAACTAAGACTGGCTTGGAGGGGAGATAGTAGGGGAGGAGCTAGCCACAGTGTAGGAATTTTAAAGTGCCAGCTCCCAATTACTGCCTACTATTTCCCCATTGTAACTACGCTCCAGTGGCCCCTAGTGGATGAAGGAGAAAGGTGATGCAGCCATCTTGGTGTTACCACAGAGAATCACGTGCAGTTTTCTTTTAAACAGCAGGGGGAGTTTATTGCACAAAGAAGTGTTTATTTAGTTCTGGCAATCTTTTGGTTACATTGAGACACTATGGAGGGCGGGCATTTAATTCCAGACGAAGGATGCAAATTGCCATTGCTACAACCTTTAAACACCAGCACTTGCACTCCTTCTCACACCCCTAGCCTGGCCGGATGCCCAATTGGCAGAAAGGTTATCGCTACCCTATGGGACAGCGACACCTTTGTGGGAGATCCCAATGGAGTAAAGTGTGATGGGTGCCGCACTGATTTGTCCAAATGAAGGCATTCACCAGCAATTGAATTACCCACTATTGCATTTTAAATTACTCTAAAACTGTATTACACTATGAGGTTTTTTTTTTTTTTTTTTTTTTTTTTTAAATACGGAGGCAAAGCAGAGCTTTAAGAAGAAATTATCATCTTATGAGATGAGAAAAGAAAACTACTGATAAGCTACCTTATCTTCTTTCCGGTACGCCCCCTTTTTAGTTGTGATAGAAACAAATGTACACATTGTGGGGGAGTTTCAATTAGCTGCAGTAATTTACTGTGGGCTAATTGGTACATAAACACACACACACACACACACACACCCCTTCCCCGAGCTCTGGCTGCACTTATCAGGGATTATTTTCGGGACCTCCGTAGGCCCCAAAATAAAATTCCCGATAATTAGCCCGTTTTCGCAAATCAGGCAGTGAAAATACATATGCCCGTGAACTTCATGGATTGTGTGTTTTTAAATGAAAAATGGTAATTTTTCAGGTGCAAATAATGGTTTCTAATTGAAGCTAAAATATGAGAACAAGTCCATTTTTTGGGCGCCCACAATTATCTGGGCTAATTGAATTCAGCCCTTAATGTACTACACTAACTTCCCATTTTTCCAGATTCATTTGTGACAGACCGAACAGTTATATTGGAGAAAAGCAGCCACCCATACTAAGGGGAATGTTACAAACTTTATTTTCAGATTAAAGTTTCATGTGCATATATTGTGAAATATTTATTTAGAGGAGAAAAGACTTGCATAAAAAAATCTTACTAGGTATAGTGCTAATTCCTATAAGTTTTGTATATAGATAGATAAGATGGATATTAAAAGGGCCACTGGGTTAGTACGTTGTTGGGCCACCTTTTGTCCTCAATACAGCTTGAACTCTGCTACTAAACATCTATGTTTTGTGGGGAATAACAGCCCAAATGCAATTAACTGCATCTCCATAGGTGGGTATTCATTGGGCTTGAGGTTTTTCTCGCAATCAAACCTTGCGCCCAATGTTGGATTACCGCGGGTATTCACGCTCCTGATACCCGCAGCTTCCAAATAAAAAAAATGTATGCGCTGTGCGAGATAAACCAAGCCGCTGAAGGGGGAAGGGGCTACGGGGACCAGAGCAGTGGATGCAGGGAACAGGGGGCTGCACTGTCAGGATACAGATGGAAGAGGCTGCAGGGACTCTGAGAAATTAATGCAGTGGACAGGGGACTGCGCTGGCGGGACAAGGGAAGAGACTGCACTGACCGAAAGCGGGAAGAGGCTGTAAGAACAGGAGTAGTGTGTGTGCAGAAGGGTGCAAGGTGGTGCTTGTAGTGTAGTAAGTGCAGGGGGAAGGGGTGCAGGATAGTCCCTGGAAGCTGTATGCAATGCTGGAGAGAAGTACCGAGGAGGAGGCAGACAGTGTTAACGGGAAGGAGAGTAATTAGACTAATTAAGCAAATGGGAAACCTCACATTGCTTAGTCATTATCAGGATGACAGAGCAAATCCTAATGATCTTTTTAAAAGTAACGATTTTAGGAAAAAAATCAGACTTGCTCTTGAGGTGCGAGAAAAAAGTAGCAGTGATTTCTATAGAAATCGGTTTAATTTTCTCTCCTTTAATTGAATAGCAAAGCCCTGTGGCTGCAGGGTTTTTCAACTCTCCCACGCACAATTGGATATGCCCCTTGCTTCCTTCAGCCTGAAGCGTTGAGACGATGCAGAAACGAACCATGCTTTTATGCTGTTATCTCCACACCCTTACATCTGCATGGTGTAACTTTTATGTTTGTGTGGGTTATCTATTGCTGTGAAAGAGGGTCCAATAGTGTAATAACATAAAAACAATTTAATAATTAAAAGTGGGACAGGTGGACTCTCACCAATTTTGTAGGTCTAACAAGTAGACAATTGAGCATGCAAAACAATCAGGCGTCCCCAAAGAGTAAAGATGCCAGCAAGGGAGTCCTCCACGTGTACCCAGGATACCGTTCATTGGTGAACGGTATCCTGGGTACACGTGGAGGACTCCCTTGCTGGCATCTTTACTCTTTGGGGACGCCTGATTGTTTTGCATGCTCAATTGTCTACTTGTTAGACCTACAAAATTGGTGAGAGTCCACCTGTCCCACTTTTAATTATTAAATTGTTTTTATGTTATTACACTATTGGACCCTCTTTCATTGCATATGATCTTCAATTGAGTTCATGTGGAGGGAGATCCCATTCGTTGAAGATTAGAAGGGGAGATTTTCTGACGGTGACCTGACGTCTTGATTTTGAGACAAGTGATTTTGTCTACTATCCGTAGACCAATCCATCCGGTACGGGTTCACGCCAGAATACCACTTCCTTATATAATTGTATACAGTATCACACTATTATACATTTTCCGCCTAGGTTTATACAACACTAGATTCTGTATGAGAGTCATACCACCAGATCAGACCCTGTGAAGCGCCCGTGTATTGGTGTGGTAATATATTTCCTTCTGTACATTTCTTTAGTGTGGGTGACACTATTTACCACTATATCCAGGCTGCTTTTTTTTGGCGCATGAGTGTAAGATCAAAACCATTGTTCAAATATCTATTGCTGTATTACTTAAATCTTCTGTATCATGTGCGGTGTTTTTGGTGTCTGTAAAGCGCCTTGAGTCCTGATGAAGAAAATAAGATTTTAAACCTACCGGTAAATCTTTTTCTCCTAGTCCGTAGAGGATGCTGGGGACTCTGTAAGGACCATGGGGTATAGTCGGGCTCCGCAGGAGACATGGGCACTCTAAGACTTTAGATGGGTGTGAACTGGCTCCTCCCTCTATGCCCCTCCTCCAGACCTCAGTTAAAGAACTGTGCCCAGAGGAGACGGACAGTACGAGGAAAGGATTTTTGTTAATCTAAGGGTAAGATACATACCAGCCCACACCATACAACCTGGTATATACCAAACCAGTTAACAGCATGAACAAAACAGCATCAGCCAGAGACTGAACTCAACTGTAACATAACCCTTACGTAAGCAACAACTATATACAAGCCTTGCAGAAATAGTCCGCACTGGGACGGGCGCCCAGCATCATCTACGGCAGAGGTCCTCAAACTCGGTCCTCGGGGGCCCACACAGTGCATGATTTGCAGGTAACCCAGCAGCATGATTTGCAGGTAACCCAGGTGCACAGGTGTATTAATTACTCAGACACATTTTAAAAGGTCCACAGGTGGAGCTAATTATTTCACTTGCGATTCTGTGAGGAGACCTGCAAAACATGCACTGTGTGGGCCCCCGAGGACAGAGTTTGAGGACCTCTGCTCTACGGTCTAGGAGAAAAAGAAGATTTACCGGTAGGTTTAAAATCTTTTTTCTCTTACGTCCTAGAGGATGCTGGGGACTCCGTAAGGATCATGGGGATTATACCAAAGCTCCAGACCGGGCGGGAGAGTGCGGATGACTCTGCAGCACCGATTGAGCAAACATGAGGTCCTCATCAGCCAGGGTATCAAACTTGTAGAATTTTGCAAAAGTGTTTGAACCTGACCAAGTAGCTGCTCGGCAAAGCTGTAATGCCGAGACGCCTCAGGCAACCGCCCAAGAAGAGCCCACCTTCCTAGTGGAATGGGCCTTTTCCGAATTTGGTAACGGCAATCCAGCCGTAGAATGAGCCTGCTGAATCGTGTTACAGATCCAGCGAGCAATAGTCTGTTTAGAAGCAGGAGCGCCAACCTTGTTGGCTGCATACAGGACAAACAGTGCCTCTGTTTTCCTAACTCGAGCCGTCCTGGCTACATAAATTTTTAAGGCCCTGACTACATCAATGGACTTGGAATCCTCCAAGACACCTGTAGCCACAGGTTCATATGAAACGACGACACCACCTTAGGTAGAAATTGAGGACGAGTCCTCAACTCTGCTCGATCCTCATGGAAAATCAGATAGGGGCTCCTGTGAGACAAAGCCGCCAATTCGGACACCCTCCTCGCAGATGCCAAGGCCAACAACATGACCACTTTCCAAGTGAGAAATTTTAATTCAACCGTTTGAAGAGGTTCAAACCAGTGTGATTTCAGGAACTGCAACACCACGTTAAGGTCCCACGGTGCCACTGGGGGCACAAAAGGAGGGTGAATGTGCAACACTCCCTTTACAAAAGTCTGGACTTCTGGGAGAGAAGCCAATTCCTTCTGAAAGAATATAGATAAGGCCGAAATCTGCACCTTAACGGAGCCTAACTTAAGGCCCATATCCACTCCTGTCTGTAGAAAGTGGAGAAAACGACCCAATTGAAAATCTTCAGTAGGAGCATTCTTGGCTTCACACCAAGATACATATTTCCTCCAGATACGGTGATAATGCTTCGCCGTTACCTCCTTCCTAGCTCTGATTAGAGTAGGGATTACTTCCCCCGGAATACCTTTCCTAGCTAGGATTTGGTGTTCAACCGCCATGCCGTCAAACGTAACCGCGGTAAGTCTTGAAACACACAGGGCCCCTGTTGTAACAGGTCCTCCCTGGGAGGAAGAGGCCACGGATCTTCTGTGAGCATTTCTTGAAGATCTGAATACCAGGCTCTTCGAGGCCAATCTGGAACAAATTGTCTGCACTCTTGTTCGTCTTATGATTCTCAATATTTTTGAGATGAGTGGCAGTGGAAGAAACACATAGACTGACTGAAACACCCACGGTGTCACTAGGGCGTCCACCGCCACTGCCTGAGGGTCACTCGACCTGGAACAATACGTCCGAAGCTTCTTGTTGAGGCGTGACGCCATCATGTCTATTTGAGGAAGTCCCCAACGACTTGTCACTTCTGCAAATACCTCTTGATGAAGACCCCACTCTCCTGGATGGAGATCGTGTCTGTTGAGGAAGTCTGCTTCCCAGTTGTCCACGCCCGGAAGGAAGACTGCTGACAGAGCGCTCACGTGCTTTTCCGCCCAACGGAGAATCCTTGTGGCCTCCGCCATCGCCGCTCTGCTCTTTGTTCCGCCCTGGCGATTTACGTACGCCACCGCTGTTACGTTGTCCGACTTTATCAGGACAGGTAGATCTCGAAGAAGGTGTTCCGCTTGCAGAAGGCCGTTGTAAATGGCTCTTAACTCCAGAACGTTTATGTGGAGACAAGTTTTCTGGCTTGACCATTTTCCCTGGAAACTTCTTCCTTGAGTATCTGCTCCCCAGCCTCGCAGACTTGCATCCGTGGTCTGCAAAAACTTCCCCACTCTCCTGGATGGAGATCGTGTCTGCTGAGGAAGTCTGCTTCCCAGTTGTCTACTCCTGGAATGAAGACTGCTGACAGAGCGCTTACATGATTTTCCGCCCAGCGAAGAATCCTGGTGGCTTCTGCCATTGCTGCTCTGCTTCTTGTCCCGCCTTGGCGGTTTACATGCGCCACTGCTGTGACGTTGTCTGACTGAATCAGAACGGGTAGGTTGCGAAGAAGACTCTCCGCTTGTTGTAGGCCGTTGTATATGGCCCTTAATTCCAGCACATTGATGTGTAGACAAGCCTCCTGGCTTGACCATATTCCCTGAAAATTTCTCCCTTGCGTGACTGCTCCCCATTCTCGGAGGCTCGCGTCCGTGGTCACAAGAATCCAATCTTGAATGCCGAACCTGCGACTCTCTAGAAGGTGAGCACTCTGAAGCCACCACAGGAGAGATACCCTGGCCCTGGGGGACAGGCTTATCCTCCGATGCATTTGTAGATGGGACCCCGACCACTTGTCCAGAAGGTCCCACTGAAAAGGTCTCGCATGGAACCTGCCGAACGGAATGGCCTCGTAGGCCGCCACCATCTTTCCCAATACTCGAGTGCATTGATGAACTGACACTCTTTTTGGTTTTAGCAGCTCCTTGACCATGTTCTGGAGTTCCTGGGCTTTTTCCATTGGGAGAAAAACCCTCTTTTTTTCCCGTGTCCAGAACCATGCCAAAAATGCCAGCCGAGTCGTCGGGACCAACTGCGACCTTGGCAGATTTAGAATCCAGCCGTGTTGTTGTAATACTCTCAGGGAGAGAGATACGCTTTTCAGTAACTGATCTCTTGATTTTGCCTTTATCAGGAGATCGTCCAAGTATGGGATAATTGTGACTCCTTGCTTTCGCAGGAGCACCATCATTTCTGCCATTACCTTGGTGAAAATTATCGGGGCCGTGGAAAGCCCAAACGGCAACGTCTGAAACTGGTAATGACAATCCTGTACAGCGAATCTCAGGTACGCTTGATGAGGCGGATATATGGGGACATGAAGGTATGCATCCTTTATGTCTAGTGACACCATAAAATCCCCCCCCCCCCTTCCAGGCTGGAGATCACTGCCCGGAGAGATTCCATCTTGAATTTGAACCTTTTCAAATATAGGTTCAGGGATTTTAGATTCAGAATTGGTCTGACCGAGCCATCCGGCTTTGGGACCACAAATAGGGTTGAATAAAACCCTTTCCCCTGTTGCACTCGGGGAACCTTTATAATCACCTGCTGTTGACACAGCTTTTGTATGGCAACTGAAACTATTTCCCTCTCTGGGGGTGAAGCTGGCAAAGCCGATTTGAAAATCGGGGTGGAGGCACCTCTTCGAACTCGTTTGTAGCCTTGGGATACAATTTCGACCCCACAAGGATCCAAATCCGACTGAACCCAGACTTGGCTGAAGAGCCGTAGACGTGCACCCACCGGTGCGGACTCCTTCAGCGGAGCCCCAGCGTCATGCGGTGGATTTTGTAGAGGCCGGGGAGGGCTTCTGTTCCTGGGAACTAGCCGTAGCTGGTGTTCTTTCCCTCTACCTCTGACGAGGAAGGAAGAGCCCCGACCCTTTCTGAACTTATGCAACCGAAAGGACTGCATCTGGTATTGAGGTGTTTTCTTTTGCTGTGGGGGAACGTAAGGCAAAAAAGAAGACTTACCCGCGGTAGCTGTGGCAACCAGGTCCGCGAGGCCCTCCCTAAATAAAACTTCACCTTTGTAAGGTAAAGCCTCCATATGTCTCTTTGAATCAGCATCACCTGTCCATTGACGGGTCCACAGGGACCTTCTAGCAGAAACTGCCATGGCATTGGTTCTTGAACCCAACAGCCCAATATCTCTCGCAGCCTCTCTCATATACAACGCTGCGTCCTTAATGTGACCCAAGGTCAACAAAATACTATCTTTATCTAGGGTGTCAATGTCAGATGACAAGTTATCTGTCCATGCTGCAATTGCGCTACCCACCCATGCCGACGCTACTGCCGGTCTGAGCAGGGTACCCGTATGCGTATAAATTGATTTTAAGGTAGTTTCCTGCCTGCGATCCGCAGGATCCTTGAGGGCTGCCGTGTCCGGGGACAGTAGTGCAACCTTTTTGGATAAGCGCCTTAAGGCCTTGTCCACCGTGGGCGAGGATTCCCACCTTAACCTATCCTTTGAGGGGAAAGGATACGCCATAATAATTCTCTTGGGAACCTGCAGTCTCTTGTCTGGAGTTTCCCAAGCCTTTTCAAATAAAGCGTTCAGCTCATGAGATGGGGGAAATGTTACCTCAGGTTTCTTTTCCTTAAACATGCAGACCCTCGTGTCAGGGACAGTGGGGTCCTCTGTGTTATGCAAAACATCTTTTATTGCAATAATCATATATTGAATACTCTTGGCCACCCTTGGGTGTAACCTTGCATCATCATAGTCGACACTGGAGTTGGAATCCGTGTCGGTATCAGTGTCTGCAATCTGGGAAAAGGGACGTTTATGGGACCCTTAGGGGTCTTGTGACACAGCCAAAGCCATAGATTGACTCCCTGCTTTTTCCTTGAACTCTGCTTTGTCCAATCTCTTATGTAATAAGGTAACATTAGCATTTAAAACATTCCACATATTCAACCAATCAGGTGTCGGCTGTGCAGACGGAGACACCACCACCATCTGCTCTGTATCCTCCCTCGACGAGCCTTCCACTTCAGACATGTCGACACACACGTACTGACACCCCCACACACACTGGGATATACGAATATTGGGACAGCCCCCCAATAAGGCCCTTTGGAGAGACAGAGAGAGAGTATGCCAGCACACACCCAGCGCCCCTAGATACTGAAAACAAAGTCTCAGCCTGTACAGCGCTTTTTATATATATAATTTGCACCAAATAAATGTGCCCCCCCCCCCTCGTTTTTTGTCCCCTGTTACTTGTTCAGCAGGGGAGAGTCCGGGAGCAGCTTCTCTGCAGCATGCTGTGGAGAAAATGGCGCTGGTTAGTGCTGGAGGATCAAGCCCCGCCCCCTCGACGGCAGGCTTCGGTCCCGCTCATTTGTTTATACTGGCGGGGGTTTTATAATATACTGTCTCCGCAGTATCTAATAATGGTGCCAGTTTTATGTGAGGTAATTCTTGCTGCCCAGGGCGCGCCCCCCCCCCCCCCCCCCTGCGCCCTTGCTGTGCCGTGTGTGTGTGTGTGTGTGAGCAATGGCGCGCAGCGCGACCTCTGCACGGTACCTCTCTGAAGAACTGAAGTCTTCTGCCGCCTTTGACTTCTTCTTACTTCATATACTTACCCGGTTTCTATCTTCCGGCTCTGTGAGGACGACGGCGGCGCGGCTCCGGGACGAACAGCGAGGACGACACCTGTGTTCTGACCGTCTGGAGCTAATGGTGTCCAGTAGCCTAAGAAGCAGAGCCCATCAGTCCAGGAAAGTGGGTCTGCTTCTCTCCCCTAAGTCCCACGAGGCAGGGAGCCTGTTGCCAGCAGTGCTCCCTGAAAATAAAAAACCTAACAAAAGTATTTTCAGAGAAACTCAGTAGAGCTCCCCTGCAGTGCATCCAGTCTCCTCTGGGCACAGGATCTAACTGAGGTCTGGAGGAGGGGCATAGAGGGAGGAGCCAGTTCACACCCATCTAAAGTCTTAGAGTGCCCATGTCTCCTGCGGAGCCCGTCTATACCCCATGGTATAGACGTCCCCAGTATCCTCTAGGACGTAAGAGAAAGAACGCTATATAAATAAAATTATTATTACTATTATTATTAACTGAAAATGTGATTCACCAACACCCATTTCCAATCATTTACTGTCCAATTTGTGTGTGTCTGAGCAAATCGGAGGCTTTCACCCTGTTTGCAGCAGATAGCAATGGACAGACCTCCTGCTTCTGTAGCTCACTGCATACTGTTCACGGAGAGGCCATCTGACTTGGTCCCTGATTCAGTATATCTGTAATTTACATACACTACAGATTTTAAACATCACCGATAGTAGATTTTTCTTTTTTTGCCGATAGTGTTTGTATTAATAGACAGCTGCTTTTCTGGATATAAGATTACACTACCATTATGAAAATCTTACATACAAATAATTTGTTAATATCTTGTTTTACAATTCTTTTATTACCATTTACCATTCTTAAGGCTTTAACACATTTGAATATTAAAAATTCTAAATCTGTTTTTCTTAAAACTTGATCCCCAGGATCCACAACCGTTCAGGATTTCCAGACCACCAAGCTGGTGAACAGGTCTATTAATTTTAAACACATTCTAAAGATCACAAGTGGTTTGAAAAACATGAACTGCTAGTGATCATGGGGTCAGAGTTTGAGAAACACTGAACCAAATCGGTATTTCTCAAACTCAGTCCTCAGGATTCCAAACAGTGTACGTTTTCCAGACCATCTAGCTGGAGCACAGCTTTGGTTACGGACTAACAATAGAAATACAGGTGGTACTAATTATTCATTAGGAAACCTTGAAAACATGCACTTTTATGGGCCCTGGACAGTGGCATATTCGCCGCCGAGCTGCCCGACGGGCCACACGGTGGCAGGGGGGGGGGGGGGTCGTGAAGTTTCTTTACTCCCACCGTCACCATAGCACTGCATGCTAATATGGACAATCTCGACCATATTGGCCTGCATGCATAAGCGACGGGGCACCAACGATTAACAAGCGCGGAGCCGCGCATCGTTAATCGTTGGTGCCTACACACTGCACGATATGAACGAGTTCTCGTTCATTAATGAACGAGAACGTTCATATCGTGCAGTATTATCTGCCAGTGTGTAGGGCCCTTTAGAGTTCCATGAGCACAGAGTTTGAAAAACAGACGTCTAAATAATCGCCCATGAATGATTCTAGTTTCACAATTATACATACCACCAAAGTACGCAAACACAAAGTGCTTGCTGGGGCACGGGGATCCAAAGCAGCCTGCAGATCCCAAACTTTTATTTTCCTGAAAAAGAAATGTTGGTTCTTAAAATAAAAAACATATAAAGTCCCAACAGCTGACTTCAAAATAAAACAAACAAACAAATGCATGCATACCCAGGGAAGTGCTAGTTTGAGATTCATCTAACAATTTTGTTAAACACTGAAATCATTATTTAGATATAACTGGTTTCATTTTTTCTGGACTGGAAATCATTTCATCCCAACCCATTCTCCATTGTGCACTTCTCTATTTTGTTTTCATTTTCAGCACTTTGCACCTACTTATGTTGTCTAAAGATTTTAAAAAAATAAAATAAAAATAATAAAGAAGAATATATGGAGAAAAATGAAAAAGACTGCAAGTTATCCCCTTTAAAATAACGAGTACTTTGGCCAGAGACCATTCCCTTCCCCCAGAGCTGCTGCATCAGCACTCCTCTGTTACAGAGAGAGGCAAGCAGCACTGAAGTAGACTATCAACACCTAAGAGAGCGATACCCTGCTAAATACAGCTAAATGTGGGTGCACCTGTGGAAGGGAAGATATTCAGAATCAGCTTTATTGGCCAGGTATACTTGCGTATACTAGGAAGTTGTTTTCGATATGCTATACAACAGCCAAGTATGTAACAGATAAGCAGGTGGGGGAGGGGGGGAAATGATTTTTATGGAAAATTATATATTTTTTTAAACTCCTTTAAAATACTTTATTAACACAAACCATAACTAGCATTAATACATACCCGTCATATGCGCCGCTGACAATTCTCTTGTTGTCAAATCTTATACAACGGACAAGTTCTTCATGTCCTTCTAAAACCCGTAAACATGCTCCACATTCAATATCCCATAATCTATTTGGTTAAACAGAGATGCCAAATAATTATTATTATTTTTTTTACTATATGACATTATGTAAACATTTCAGGAAATATGACATTTTAATATATATATATATATATATATATATATATATATATATATACACACACACACAGGTTGAGTATCCCATATCCAAATATTCCGAAATACGGAATATTCCGAAATACGGACTTTTTTGAGTTAGAGTGAGATAGTGAAACCTTTGTTTTATGATGGCTCAATGTACACAAACTTTGTTTAATACACAAAGTTATTAAAAATATTGTATTAAATGACCTTCAGGTTGTGTATATAAGGTGTATATGAAACATTAATGAATTGTGTGACTGTAGATACACTTTGTTCAAAGCACAAAGTTACAAAAAATATTGGATAAAATTACCTTCAGGCTGTGTGTATAAAATACATAAGTAACATAAATGCATTCTGTGCTTAGATTTAGGTCCCATCACCATGATATCTCATTATGGTATGCAATTATTCCAAAATACGGAAAAATCCGATATCCAAAATACCTCTGGTCCCAAGCATTTTGGATAAGGGATACTCAACCTGTATGTATATATATATATATATATATATATATATATATATATATATACACATACATACAGTTTTTATATATATATATATATATATAAAACTTAATATGAGCAGGTTTGAATTCAATTGTTACAATTTCAAATGAATGATGGTAGGGAAGAACACGCAAGTATGAAAATTGGACATATTTACAAAATTTACCTGATGGTATTATCTGAAGAGCCACTCACAACTAACCGATCCCTATACTGTAGGCAAGCAATGCCACGTTTGTGTCCATTAAGTGTGCGAACAAATTCACAAGTACTGGTGCTCCAAACCTAAAGCGCACAAAAAATAAATAAAAGTAAATCTCATAATCCTGGCAACGAAGAACACATTCTTTAACCATGCTTGCTTAAAAACTATACTTAACATAATGCATGTACAAATACACGTAATAGCCACCAGAAATCACAAGAGAAAACCCCCAAAACAAAACCAACCACATTTATGGCCATGCCTTATAAAAACTATTCAATTTCCGGTGGACTCTACAGAGTCTACTTCAAAGAAACCTCTACTGAGTGGGAAACATCGTGAGGTGGTTAGTGAAGTTGATTTAAAAGATTACAAATTACAAATGTCATTAAATTTACACACACAACCCAGGAATTTGCTAGGTCTAGCAAGTCTGAAAATTCCGGGTCGGGGACCCGGGACATTTCCATCAACACATAACAAAATCCCAGGATTATACACTTTCACACGCAAAAACCCAGGATTTTGATGTACAGTAGGTTGAAAAGGATATTAGAAACACCAAATGCATACAGAGGAAACCCAGACAGAACCCGTGGGAACATCTGCCAATTTTACTTAAATAATTGGTGGGGTAGAGATCTTCTGGTTAAATATGGCAATGAAAATAAAGTCATGCCAACTATTTTATTTACTCATTGACTTTTGATATTAAAGGCATCCAAACTGTTTAAATCAGCTTTGTTTATGCCATTCCTACTGTTCTCTGCAGTGAATTCCAGTGTCTAGCCCAGTGGTTCTCAAACTGTGTGCCGGGGACACTTGCAGGGGTGCCTCAGGTTGGTTGTCTAGGAACAATATAAACTTTTTATCGTCAATGTAATAAGTAAAATTAGTGCTTGTGGTGGCCAATCCTAACATATGTGGACAAACAGAAGCAAATCTTGTTCCTCACCACAAAATTGCTGTGAAAAAAATGTGGATACTCTAGGGCGCCTTGATTCAAAAAAGTTTGTGAACCACGGGTCTAACCTCAATGTAACAGATCCCAATTTCAATTTAGTAGATAATGTGTGTCCCCTTAAGTAGCTGTGGATACTCCTTTCACCTATACAGTACTAGGTGCAAAAAGCTGAACTGAAAAGTCCCAGAGTTAGATTCCTGCCTTCTCTTTGTTGTCTATTGGGCAAAAACATATCATCTTGGCACTGAACCCCTCTGATATCACTGAACGGGTTTCACTACGGCTGGCCGGCGGTCGGGCTCCCGGCGACCAGCATACCGGCGCCGGGAGGCCGACCGCCGGCTTACAGACAGTGTGGCGAGCGCAAATGAGCCCCTTGCGGGCTCGCTGCGCTCGCCACGCTACGGGCACGGTGGCGCGCTACGCTACGCGCGCCACACTATTTTATTCTCCCTCTATGGGGGTCGTGGACCCCTACGAGGGAAAATAAGTGTCGGTATGCCGGCTGTCGGGCTCCCGGCGCCGGTATACTGAGCGCCGGGAGCCCGACCGCCGGCATACAGAAGACCACCCCACTGAACAGCAGGGAGGGTTTAGTCTCAATGAACACCACTTTCCCTGCCCAAAGGTGTTCACATAAAGTAGGCAATTACAGTATGGAAAAATCTTTGTATAAGCCTTAACTATACAAGTCAAGGAACAAAAACCCCTATTGTACGCAATCTTCAGTTTTCAAAGCCTCAGGGGGAAGAAGAAAAAAAAAAGTAATTTACATATTTTTACTACTAAAAGTAGTCCTCCTTTAAAACTGGTTCTACTGTCGCAACCAGCTGTATACTATTCTTCTACTTTATAGTGCAAACATCACACCTAAGTGAGCATGTAAAATTA